>NC_087343.1:176637500-177887500 GCF_030014295.1 Loxodonta africana | reverse complement strand
AATTACAGGAAATTGGAATACGAAAGTTGGAAACAAAAAAGAAGGTTCGGTAGTTGGAAAATATGACCTTGATGATAGAAAAGGTGCTGGAGATCGCACGATAGAATTTTGCAAGACCAAAGACTTGTTCATTGCAAATACCTTTTTTTTCAACAACATAAATGGCGACTATACACGTGGACCTTACCAGATGGAATACACAGAAATCAAACTGACTACATTTGTGGGAAGAGACAATGGAAAAGCTCAGTATCATGAGTCAGAACAAGGCGAAGAGCCAACTACGGAACAGACCATCAATTGCTCATATGGAAGTTCAAGTTGAAACTGAAGAAAATTAGAACAAGTCCATGAGGGCCAAAGTACAACTTTGAGTATATCCCACCTGAATTTAGAGACCATCTCAAGCATAGATTTGACGCGGTGAACACTAATGACCCGAAGACCAGATGGGTTGTGGAATGACATCAAGGGCATCATACATGAAGAAAGCCAGAGGTGATTAAAAAGACAAGAAAGAAAAGATCAAAATGGATTTCAGAAGAGACTCTGACACTTGCTCTTGAACATAAAGTAGCTAAAGTGAAAGGAAAAAATGATGAAGTAAAAGAGTTAAACAGAAGATTTCAAAGAGCATCTCGAGAAGACAAAGTAAAGTATCATAAAGACATGTGCAAAGACCTGGAGATGGAAAACCAAAAGGGAAGAACATGCTCTGCATTTCTCAAGCAGAAAGAACTGAGGAAAAAATTCAAGCCTTGAGTTGCAATATTGAAGAATTCTATGGGGAAAATATTAAATGACTCAGGAAACATCAAAAGAAAATGGAAGGAATACACAGAGTCACTATACCAAAAAGAATTGGTCAACAATCAACCATTTCAGGAGGCACCGTATGAGCAGGAACCAATGGTACTGAAGGAAGAAGTCCAAACTGCACTGAAGGCATTGGCAAAAGACAAGGCTCCAAGAATTGACAAAATACCAATTGAGATGTTTCAACAAACCGATGCAGCACTGAAGGTACTCACTTGTCTATGGCAAGAAATTTGGAAGACAGCAACCTGGCCAACCAGCTGGAAGAGATCTATATTTATGCCTATTCCCAAGAAAGCTGATCCCATCAAATTTGAAAATTATCAAATAATATCATTAATATCACATGCAAGTAGAATTTTGCTGAAGATTATTCAAACGTGGCTGCAGCAGTATATCGACAGAGAGGTGCCAGAAATCCAAGCCAGATTCAGAAGAGAACAAGGAACCAGGGATATCATTGCTGATGTCAGATGGATACTGGCTGAAAGCAGAGAATACCGGAAAGATGTTCACCTGTGTTTTATTGATTATGCAGAGACATTCAACTGTGTGGATCATAGCAAATTATGGACAATATTGTGAAGAATGGGAATTCCAGAGCAATTAACAGTGTTCATGAATAACCTGTACATAGATCAAGAGGCAAGATCAAACAGAACAAGGGTACACTGCATGGTTTAAAGTGAGGAAAGGTGTGCGTCAGGGTTGTATCTTTTCACCATACCTATTTAATCTGTATGCAGAACAAATAATCCAAGAAGCTGGACTATATGAAGAAGAACAAGGCATCGGGATTGGAGGAAGACTCATTAACAACCTGCGCTCTGCAGATGACACAACCTTGCTCGCCAAAAGTGAAGAGAACTTGAAGCACTTACTGATGAAGATCAAAGAACACAGCCTTCAGCATGGATTACACCTCAACATAAAGAAAACAAAAATCCTCAAAACTGGACCAGTAAGTAACATCATGATAAATGGGGAAAAGATTGAAGTTGTCAAGGGTTCCATTTTACTTGGATCCACAATCAACACCCACGGAAGCAGCAGTCAAGAAATCAAAAGATCCATTGCATTGGGTAAATTGACTGCAAAAGACCTCTTTGAAGTGTTGTAAAGCAAAGATGTCACCTTGAAGACTAAGGTGTACCTGATCCAAGCCATGGTGTTTTCAGTTGCCTTCTATGCATGTGAAAGCTGGGACGATGAATAAAGAAAACCAAAGAAGAATTGATGCCTTTGAATTGTAGTGCTGGAGAAGAATATTGAATATACCATGGACTGTCAAAAGAATGAACGAATCTGTCTTTGAAGAAGTACAACCAATTGCTCCTTAAAAGCAAAGATGCCGAGACTATGTCTCACATACTTTGTACATGCTGTCGGGAGGGATCAGTCCCTGGTGAAGGACATCATGCTTGCTAAAGTAGGGTGAGCGAAAAAGAGGAAGACTGTCAATGAGATGAATTGACACAATGGCTGCAACAATGGGTTTAAGCATAACAATGACTGTGAGGATGGCAGAGGAGTGGGCAGTGTTTTGTTCTGTTGTACATTGGGTTGTTATGAGTCAGAACTGACTTGATGGCACCTAACAACATAACAACAACAATATTAAATAATAAGGAGTCCTCATGTGCATCAGTTAAGTGCTTGGCTGCTTACCGAAAGGCCAGAGGTTCAAACCCACCTGCCACTCTACAGGGAAAAGACACACCCGACATTGTGCTCTTGTAAAGATTACAGTTCTGCTCTGTCCTGTAGGGTCACTATGAGTTGATATAAACTCAACGGCACCTAACAGCAACAACAAAACATATTAAATAATGGAAGTTTTTTAAACATTCTATGTCTTCATTTATATTCATCTATGGAGTCACTGGATGGTGCAAGGTTGGAGGTTTGAGTCCGCCCAGAAGCATCTCAGAAGAAAGGCCCGCCTGATGATCTACTTCCAAAAAATCATACTACGGCACACAGTTGTCCTGTGACACACATGGGGTCGCCATGAGTCAGAATCTACTCAATGGTAACCGGTGTCATCATTTATACTGGAATACATCTAAGTCTATAGTGTAGTAAGAGTCATTGTACGAAAAAGACCACTTTATTTTTCACCCTGCTTTATATTCTGATTTAGATCATGTTTTCTTCATCAGTGAATATTTGTTATTGTTGTTGTTAGGTGCCGTCAAGTCAGTTCTGACTCATAGTGATCCTATAGGACAGAGTAGGGTTTCCAAGGAGCAGCTGGTGGATTTGAACTGCCAACCTTTTGATTGGGAGCTGAGCTCTTAACTATAATGCCACCAGGGCTCCAGTGTACATTTAGGGCTCCATAATGTAACAGAAATTTAAAATAAACTTTTAAAATATAGAAAAAAATTATATAAAATATCAAATAATTTAAATTATATATTTCCTATAAAGATAAAATAATATAAATATAAAATTAATTTATAAAGTAATTTCACTAACCAAAATTTGTAAAATAATTCATTGTATACATAAGTTTTTTGTATATCATATATATGCATATACATATATATTTTATATATGTATATAAAATATATATATATAATTATGTTAAAATTTTTAAGGTTCTTTAAAATATCTTAAATATTATTTAAAATATCACCCAGTTTTCTTTTACTTTTAGAGAGGTAGAAATAGATAAATACCTAGATGCAAATACAGACACACACTAGCAGCAGCTTAAGACTAAACACTTAACCTGGTAGTTTCTAACATTTTGCCATTAACATTAAAAAAATAAAAGCATAATTAGGTCACTGTCTTTTAAACTGTCAGAAGGGAAAATAGCATAGTTAACATTTTCAGAAATAAAGCCCTTAAAAGGCTACTGCAATTTAAAGTCCATAATGGAAAATCACAACTGTCTGTTTAAAGATCTCTGATTGAAAGGTAATTCATTCCACCTTGCTAAAGGCAAATTATTTTCTCAGCCTTTGAATACTACTTAGAGCACATTCTTTTTTTTTTTTTTTTTTTTTTGTGACAAAGACTATGGCACAGTGATGCTTTTTAAAAAGAAGTTCAGTCTTCTTTTGGAAAGCAAATTTCATACGTGTGTATGTGTAGCTTTTTGTGTATTCTTCTTCAAGAGAGTTTTATAACTTGGTCAATGAGGTTATAATCTTTATTTTCTTTACTGGACTGCTTATTCAAGACATTTTAAGGGGCTACACTAAGGTCTTAAATTGCAGTTATTCATTATTTAAAATATTCCATGTATTAGATGGAGGTTTTCAAGTAAATATATCAGGAAAAAAAAAAAAACTAGATTCAAAATAATAATTTGAGTTTTAAAGATTTTGGTGGGTTTTATGACCATTCTTGATATATTTAAAAATATCTTTTAATGACATAAAACCAGAAATGGGAATTACTCTGGCTCTTCCTTGAATTAAATGGATATTTACTTTCCAAGTGAAGAGAATACTGATTGTAAGGGTCTGTAATCATTTAAGCCTTAGGGAGGCTCATGCTAGTAGTTCAGCTGTCCTTTGAAAAGTGGTTATAAAGGTGAGAGAAGGATAGGGAAAACAAAACAATAAGGACAACAACAATGACAAGAAACAAGCAACCCAAAAATCTGTTCAGCAAGTACCCATTAAGGGCTACCCACAATAATTGACACTTTATATACGTTTTACCAGTTAAGCCCCACACCAATCCTATGATATAAATTCAGTTATTATCCCCATTTTACAGATCGATACTCTATAGTTCTGTAAGTAAGATGCTCTAGGTTCGGAGTCTTGTTTGCCTGATCCCAAAGCCCATGTTCTTTTCATTACTTCATGCACACTTTAAGGGCATTCACACCGGCACCTTTGTTTTGTACATGAAACAAACAAACAAAAGACAAAAACTGTGTCCCAGAAAGATGGAGGATACTTAGTTTACTTAATCAAGGACACAAAGCAAGTAAGTAGTTGCCTGCTTATTGAGCCCCAGATTTCCCCAGTGTTTCCCTTTGTAGCAGATTCAGCAAAATTATCCTAGGAGTGGTAAAACTCATCTTAGGAAATGGACTTAGAAAACTCTCATAATCAAATTTTAAAAAGCTACAATTCCGCATCCACAGGATTTGTAGATCTTATACCTGGGGACTTTGCATCATTTGCCTTATTTTATTGTTTATTGACTAAGTTCTCTTCATCGCTCTACAAATCAATTGGCTTGGTATCTGAACCATGAAATCAGTTTTCCCCATCATAGAGTGTGAAGGGCTACAGTATCTAGTACATTCTAAAATATATATATATATATATATATAATATGCCTATGTATCTGTTGCCTTGCTTGTCACTATACGCACACACACACACACACACACACACACACACGGTGACAAGCAAGGCAACTAGTGAGCTTTTATGTTCACCATGTATTCCCCCTCACCCCTGAATGGAGACAAAACACTTAGCCTTTTAATGTTTCTTTTTTTCATCCAATTTATCTAGATGTCATTGGTCATTGTGATAAATGGCTTGGAAATATTCCCCTTGGATGGTTCTCATACTAGCAGAAAAATATATTTGTCATGTTTTGATTTTAGGTAGCTTAATTGTTTTCACATAGTCATTAACAGGCACGACATCTGTAATAACGTGGAGAGGGGCTGATAACTCCGTTATTTAAAGATGGTTACATTCAACTTTTTACTAATTTCAGCTGCCCATTGAAATCTTGAACTCCTGAATATTTAGGAGGAAGGCCATGGGCAAAAAGATTTGGTCAGAGTAATTCTGACTCCAGATCTAGAGCTTTTACTGCTACACACCTTGATAACTCCTAAAGGAATTTTAGACAAAGATCCTTACTAATTTATTCCCCAGAAGTCCCTGGTTGGCGCAAACAATTAAGCGCTAGGCTACTAATGGAAAGGTTGGCAGGTCAAATCCACCCAGAGGTGTCTCAGAAGAAAGGCCTGGTGATATATGTCCAAAAGGTCACAGATATTGAAAATCCTAGGAAATGCAGTTCTACTCTGACACGCATGGGGACACCATGAGTCAGAATCTACTCGCCGGCAACTTTTTTTTTTTAAATTGCTCCCCATTTTCAAAATGAAATTTTGTGCCTCCCATGTTTGCCACCTGTTATTGCTCATAATTTGGGCTTCAGGGATTAGTCCATGCTTTCTCTATCAAATAAGGTTATAGATAGTTGTTTCCATATTTTGAATTACTTATGAAATATAGTAATTCATAAGCTAATAGTGGAGAAAGGGATGAATGCATAGACTTTGAAAAAGGATGCATCTAGTGGAGAAGAATCTAATGGGTTATTGTCCTTAATTGTCCAGTGGAGCTTAATAGATAGTTTTCCAACCAAAAAATAAGGTCATTGCACCTCAAGGATATCAGAGCCAATAGATACACTGGAATCTGTCATTTTGGGGTTACAATTAATTTTTTTTTAATGCAGTACCATTGGTGTAATTTTATGTACATCTGGAAGAAATAAAACTAAATAATATAAATCTGTTCTAAACCCTCATTAAAGAAAGAACAGTGGTTCTTCAAAGATACTGAGGAGAGTTAACTTAATGCATTTATCTGACTCTTATACACTCTTAGCTCTTCAAGTACCTATAAGAATGGATTATCGTACGTTTTAAGACATCTATTTGAATCACTTCTCTGTTTTTGTATTTGTATCATTTGAGACATGACAAAACCATGATCAAAGATCCATGCAAAGCTTTCTAAATTTCATAGTCAGTCTAGAATTCTCCATTTCTAGAATTCTCCATATGCTATAGAATATTATTTTTTGGACTACACTATTTTGTAGTAGTTTTTCAAAGATTACTCTGAGGTAAAGCCATGTTTACCCTCTTTATTTCCAAAATTTGATTATTTCCAATTATTTCCCCAAGAAACATCCTAATATCTGATATTGAAGGTGGGCAAGGAATCTTTAAATAACCTTGAATTTAATGAAGAGATCCAAGTAATGAGAAGATTCACCCTAAGTGATGTAAGCAAGTGATAGTTGCACTGCCAAGAACAGAGTCAGAATTCTTGGAGTCTTTTTGAGTCAAGTTGGTTTGAAGGGACAGGCCAGCAGTTCTGCTGGAGAGAATGAAGTGGTGACTGGTGATCTTCTGGGAACCTGTGTGCCCACTCTACCAAGTAACTTGCAAGGGTTGTACAAAACTCAGCTTGTCTCATGTGTATAGAAGGCTTTGAGTAATAGGAGGACAAAGGAATTTCGTGAGGAGACTACAGTTTTAATAGTATTGACTTGCTTATGCCTTTGCAGAGCTTCATCAGCATCACAGACTGACTACCTTCAGCCCATGCCCCTCGAAAATTCTAGCCATTCAAAAAAAAATAGGCAGGCCATTTAAACTTTAAGTTCCATGAGATCCCACAGTTATGCCCTGCTGAATTTAAATTAGATTCTGCCTATAAGATGGAACACTTCAGCAATCCTAACGCCTCAGTGCTCAATTGTGCTCTTTTCAGGGTCATGCTAATGGCCATCACCTCACCTGGGGTTGTGTCCTTCAGGTTCAGTCCTCTAGTAAGCTTCAGAGATTGTCATGGTTTGAGAGAGACTTGCCAGATGTTAAGTGAACTATTTATAAGATTCTTTGCTGCCATGTGTACTTAAAGAGGGATATGATTGTATTGAAAAGCACCTGGGAGCTTGAAGCAGTGTTTTTCTGATCTAAAGTGTCATACCTGGGGTCACTGAGTTAGAAATCATCTTGGGAGTTTCCATAACATCGAATTCACTTTCTAAACATTCATACACAGTACATAAAACTTTACCTTGGAGAGGTATCACCCTTCATGTGTTGGAAATTAATGGTTTTCCACCTTTGCAATGGAAAAAAGGGCCCAAAGGCAGCTGAGGGGCACAAATGAGTCTGATGGGGGTATATCCATTATTATGTAATAGTTCTAACTAATAATAAAATAATAATAATAATAGATATGATTAAACAATTCCTCTAAGAATATTTTGCTAAGGATATGAAGATGTAATATTCAAGAATGCATATTACAAAATTGTCTATAGTAGTAGGAAAAAAGCTGTAAAGAAGAAAAAAGTCAGTACCCAATAATGTATTAACCCATGGCCATTGAGTCAATTCCGACTCATAGCAACCCTATAGGACAGAGCAGAACTGTCTGTAGGCTGAAAATCTTTATGGAAGCAGACTGTCACACCTTTGTCTTGCAGAGCAGCTAGTACGTTCAACTCTACCACCCTTTTTTTTAGCAGCCAAGCATTTTAACCACTGTGCCACCAATAAAATATTGGTAGTACCTAAAATTAAGGGGAATCTTATGTCAACATTAAAATGATGATTTAGAAGATATCTAGGATATATCTTAAATGAAAAAAGTAATAAAATAGCATGTATAGCATAGCCATATGAATATTTATATTTCTATTTGCTTTCTGGAAGGTACATGGCAGTCTTTGAACAGTGGTTAGTTTTAAGTGGTAGGATTATGGTTGATTATTTTCTGCTTTTCCCCCAATTTCTATAGGTTGGTTTTATAAGAAAAACTATCAATTTTTATTTTGAGAAAATTTTCTTATAAGAAGACAAATTGAAAATTTAATAAGTAATAGGCACCTACTATGTTCCTTACACTTGTTTGGGAATTTTGAATGTTTATTTGGCCCTCCTATAAATCCTATAAAAAAGGATTTTATGCTCTTTATTTTATAGATAAGACAGAAAGATCAGAGAGGTTTTGTAACTTGCCCAAAGTCAAATCACTCAGCTAGTAAGGAGTAGAATCAAGTATCAGTCCTAGTTTCTCTGACTCTGTCTCTCTGAGGACAGTTTTTTGGCCTGTTGCCAATGGACTATCAGTCCTGGAAAGGGAGGTGGTAGGTCCTTGTCACCATTGCTAATAGCCCTCTTTATCACTTCTACTTTCTGATATGGGTTGTAGCAATGTTCATGGCTTCTCCTGAGTCCAGTTGTGGATGGAAATGTGAAGTACTACTTGATAACAGAAAGTGTAATGTGAAGGTTTACAGTAGTAGATAAGAGGAAGTATGCCTGCCTTATCTGCTTCAATTGGTTTTAACTTTTCTAACTCATTATAGAAGAAAAGGGTTTAGAACTGTGGCATCTCTTCCTGTGTGCTTCCAACTCATGAAGGGGTGTCACAATGCCTCTATTTTAGAGTGGCATATTTTCCTAGGGATTGTGCTCCTGATCTTATTTCTGACTCAGCTAATAGCATGGTCGATGGCCACAATTTTAACCACTGAGCCTTGAATACCATTCAGCCTCTGGAGTATATAGTCTACTATTTTGAAGTGTTGAATTTAACTTCTCAAGTGTACCTTGCTATAGCTGCAATTCAGGGTGATTCAGGGCAACCATCTACAAATTTTCATTGAAGAGAATAAATAACAACACATTCTTTAAAATATGTAGAGCAGAATTTTGTTTAAAAAAATATTTAATCACATTAAAGCATTCATTTGTTTTCTGATATTTTACTATATAAATCAGTTTGCCTTTTCTTCTTTAGTATTTTGTTATGGAATAGTAGTTGATATTTCTTTCCGTATTATTTTTATTCTTATTTTTAAAACAAAATCCTAGGATTCAAGGTAGAATTTATTCAAGAAAAGTTGCCCTAGATTAAGAGGGTTCAAATAATCTAACATTTAATTACATAAAACAGAGTAATACTTGCAAATTAATTTTTTAGAGCATCAGAAAGTGAAGATTATAACTTCGAGAGTATCTTGATGTTATTTTATGACTTTAGCATCATTTGATTTTTTACCTTAACTTAAAAAAAAGCAACAACTTTCAACCATGGAAAGTTTTTAAGACAATTAAAATTCCAAATGCAAAACTACTAGGGAAGCTAGAATTAGAAAGCTATAACTAATGAAAAAGAACTTTGTATAGACTAGTTTTATAAATTTTTACTACTCATATACACATAGAGTTGTTGAGCAATGAAAAATATTTCCTTGGAAGAGACATTATAAAAATGGTGATGGGGTGTTTGCTTACTGATCTGAACTTTTCTTTAAATAGAATTTTAAAATAAGAAACAAAGACACCAAATGGCATTTCAGGTTTGAAAATTTACAATATTCCAGTGAGTCTGATCATTGTATGCTGTCTGGAGAAATATCAAGTAGATTATGCACTGCAAAATTTGACTTCTTTTAGAAAACCCTTCAGTCTAGTGCTTCTCCACATAGAAAAGCAAATTTACTCTAGATTTCAGAAGATACTGGAATATATTTTCAATAGTCTTGAGAAAAATGCAGTTTGATGAGACCAAAAACCATCAGAAATAGGGAATATATGGGTATATATAAATACAGGCAAACATACAGGCACATGCATGCTAGTAAATATATTCCATTGCCTTTCCATTGTTAAGGTGAATTTGAATGTCTTGCATTCGGTCAACTCACATTGGTAATATATGGTTAAACATTGTCATGGATTGAATCGTGTACCTCAAAAGTATCTGTCTACTTGGCTAAGTCATGGTTCACAGCACTGTATGATTGTCTACCATTTTGTCATCTTATGTGATTTCCCTATGTGTTCTAAATCCTATCACTATGATATTAATGAGATGGCTTAGGGGCAGTTATATTGATGGGATATATAAGAAAAGGATGAGATAATTAAAATGATTAATAATTATATGCTAAAGCATGGAATTAATAAATTAAATGTTTTTTCTCGCACTTCTTTTCCTGGGTGTCAAAATAGTAAACACATAGAACATGTGTCGTAATTTATAATATACAAACATCTCATTAATATCAATAAGAAAAATGAGAGGAATCACTCATGGCAGATTAATGTGTGAACTATTCCTCAACCTCAGTAAGAATTAAAAGAATGAAAAATTAAAATAAAAAAAATGCTCTCTTGGTTTGCTGAAGACATTAAGATATAATTAATGTTCTAAACAATTCAAAACACTGTTGTTGGCTTTTTGGTAGTATTGATCAAAATTAAAAATGCATATATAACTTGACACAGGGATCTTGCTTTTAGGAATCTATCACTCAGAAATACTAGAATTAGTGTAAAATATATGTACAGTAATATTTATTTTCTCCTTACCTGTAATGAGAAAAAAAACTACCAAAAATAACATAAACCTCCCTCAATGGGAGAATGATTATATAAATTGTTAAAAAACAATACAATAGAATGCTAGGTAGAATTAAAAGAATAAAGTAAATATGAATTATTTATTTCAAAGATGTCTGGGAATTATAATGAGGTGAAAATGCCTGTTGAAGATAATATGACTCGTATGATCCCATTAGACCAACACCAAGCTGTCTGCAGTGGCTGCCTTTGGGATGTGGGTATAAAACTGGTAAATAAAGAACAATGTTTCCTTTTTACATTATATACTCTATCATTTAAATTTATGATAAGTGGAACTTTTTAAATTAAAACAAGAAAACTCTAAAGAAAAGAAAAGAAAAGAAAAGAAGAAGAAAGAGTATGTAGTGACACTGGCAGCTATTTGGAACATGGATTGCAGGGAAATAGAACAAAGTTCAGGCAGATATTTCTGTGAGTTGGAATCTACTCAACAGCAGTGGGTTTGGTTTTTGGTTTTGGCTGCATTAGCCCAATAAATTGATCATTTGTTTACTAGCCACAAAAATGGAGCAAAAAGACTAGATTCTATGGGTATTTAGAAGATGGTAGCATCAACATGACAATGTAGAGAAGAAGGGGCAGAGAAGTGCTGATGATAATACAGTGTTAATGCCTTGAGGCTGTATTTTTGGGTAATACAGTAAGTCTCTCTCCCTGAATTACTTCTTGTTAGGTGTTCTCAAGTCAATTTCAACTCATGGCAGTCCTATGTGACAGAGTAGAACCACCCCACAAGGTATTCTAGGAACTGCCTTCCTTCTGTTAGCAACCCAGTGTTTAACAGCTTCACCACCAGGGCTCCTTACCTGAATTATAGGTTTCATGAATGTTATTTGCTAACACCACTACCTGGTGTTAAGAGTAGTAATTTTTTTTTTTTTTTTAACAGTTCTGAAATGATAGTGATGCTTATTTTCTAAAGTCTTGCAGTAAGGAGTAAATTCCCACTTAAACAGCAAGCTCAAAATACGGACATGTAATCAGATACGATTTACAAGCATATTACCCTTTTTTCCCATTGGGAGGATTAACTTAGTTATTAATCTGTTTTTGGCATCTGAATTATAGAGAGCCATCCTCCTAGCACACCCCTTTCTTTATTGACTGCTCACATGATGCTATTACATGATGAAGACTTGAAATGTCACTGCCTCTTCATACTCCTCCTGGTTCTGTTTATGAGGCTGAATACATACCAAAAGATAAACAGCTGCTCCTTTATAGACAGAATGCAATGTGTGTGCAGTCAAAATGCTGCCTTCTCTTAATGTGCGTTAAGACCCAAATTCCAGCGTTATATGGAATAGCAGTACTCCTGTTGAGAATTTTCTAGGTACATCTCTGTCACCTTTGCAATGATGAAATCCTGGAAGACTATCACTTGGTTCTGAAAGAACTGTTGCCCACTACCCCTCAGGCAAGTATCTTCCAAAATGAGTAGGAAAATTGCCACAGTATTAATGTGCCTTAGAAAAGACAGGACAATGATTATAATACTTGTTTCAAAGAATTGTCATGGTGATTAAATTAAGTGAGATAGTCTATGTAAATGGACTGGCACAGAAACACAACCAAAAAAAAAAAATCCAACAAGGTATATACATTATTTTTAGGATAATTCTAATTTCAATTGTATTCATATTACTACTGGATATTTAATTTAGTATGAAATTGGGCTGATTATTCCTGTAGGGAAGACAATGTGATTAGGAAGCTTATTGCTTATAGTTTGCTACTCAGCAGCCATCCGTCCTCAACACAAATCATCTATTTGAAGAATGGTGGCTGTTTCATTAAAAGCCACAGTTCAAACCATAAAATGTTCATCAGCTTGAATTTCACGATGCCTTGCATTTCGTTAGCAGGCATCTCTGGACTTTAATTATATGTTCACCTCTTGACGTGTAATCGAAGTATAGGTACTTAACATAATGTAAAAAATAATTACCCTTTACAACAAAACCATGAACATATTTCTAATTTGTAGGCTTGCTAAGTGCTTTTTTTCCTACCTTGGAATGAGATTTATTGCTTACTGTGTAACTGTGACATCAATCTGTATACCTTTTGTAAATATTTTTTTATGAAAAGAAACAACACAAAGTAAGAAAGCAACAGATAAACCTGTTTTGCTTTAGGTTGGAAAAGAGCTTGGTGTTATGAGCACTGAACAGATTAGACAAGAATTTAGAAGATAAATTAAGTTTAGCACTTGGGGATACTAACAAAAAGAAAACTGTAAAGTGCAAAAACCTGCCATTACAACAACTGAGAGATTTCCTACAACATTCTGTAATCAAAATCCAATTATCTTAAAATACTAGAGGTGATAACTTTTTCTACCCTAAAGTTTTTATAAGTATCTCTCCAGGCATAAAACCTTATATATGCCATCATTTCTCACCAAAACTACATTGTTAAAGTGAGACAATGAGCTACAGGTAAAGAATAATAAAGACCACAAAGCGAAAGTAGCGTCCTTTCTCAAGAGAGGCTGAGGAACAAAGCTTGCTAGATATGGAATCTACTCCAAGGACAGAAATAAATATCCATATTAGTATATGACATGTACGGTCTCTTGAAGGTATTGGAGTCTTAACATTTAAAGGTCTTTAGAAAAAAGTAAAAAATCAAAATTAAAACTGTGTTGCGCCGAGTTTTACTGTTCCACTCTGTTTAGGGTCCACCATTTTTCATTCAATCCAATTTAACCCTTGATCCTTTCAGCAGTGTTTCTATTAATAGAAAAAAGCCATGAGGAGGAACAGTGATTAATTTGTTTATCTTGTTCAACTAGCCAATTATTCTTGCTCATGAAGGTAGATAGAAAATGTTCATATGCATTTTAACGTAGGTGGCTTTCAATGTACTTTCAAAAGATCACAGCCATTGAAAACCCTATGGAGCACAGTTCTCCAAAACGCAAAGAGTTGGAATCAAATTGACAGCAGCTGGTAGATAGGGTATAGTCTATCCTTTTCTGGATCTTAAGGTTTTTTTTTTTTTTTTTTTAACATATGTTACTGGATAGTCTGGATCCAGTCAAAAATTTTACAGGCTTAGCCAGAGCCAAACACTTCTTTCACTTCTCAGGTGGTAAAAAGACCAAAACGTAAGAATTTAGGAGTACAGCAATGGGGGAACTTTCTTTGCCCTTCTGTAATTCCTATAACTCCACCAGTACCAGCACCAGTTGCTGCTGACTTGATTCTGACTCATGGCGACCCCATGTGTGTCAGAGTAGAACTGTGCTCCACAGGGTTTCCAATGGCTGATTTCTCAGAAGTAGATTGCCAGACCTTTCTTCCAAGATGCCTCTATGTGGACTGGAACCACCAACATTTTGTACCACCCAGAAATTCCTCCCATAACTCTAAAACCTAGACCCAGTGCCGTTGAGTCGATTCCAACTCATAGCAACCCTATAGGACAGAGTAGAACTGGCCCATAGAGTTCCCAAGGAGTGCCTGGCAGATTCGAACTGCTGACCTTTTGGTTAGCAGGCGTAGCACTTAACCACTACGCCACCAGGGTCTCCCACATAACTCTAAAACTAGTGCCAGTTAACTCTAAAAAAAAAAAATTTTAGCTACCATTAATTGGGTGCTTACTGTTACTGTGTATCAGACACTAGGGTAAGTGCTTTTTATATGTTATTTTAGTTAATCTTCACAGCTGCTCTATGAATTAGATATTGATGGCACTGGGTGTGGGTATTCCTATTTTACAGATGAGGAAACTGACAGAAAAGTTAAATGACCAGCCCAAATTCACACAACTAAAAAGGAACAGAACAGGATTAATAGCTGCCCTGAGTCCTAAAGCCATGAATGCACTTTACCTCTTGCTACAGAGCTTTCAGCACTGGTTTAGAGTCAAAGGATATAAACCGTTTCCCTCACATTTAATATCTTTTCCTAAACCCTTCTCTTTAGTTCCACCTGTTTAAAAAAAAATGTTTTTGAACTTTTCCCTTTCAAAAGTTCAAGTTCCTTAGTTTGCAGCCCAATAGTAATACATTTACAATTCCACATGTATGGCATTTTTCACCAGAGCAATCAATAAAAGTATGAATAAAGGAGAATACAGTGACTCTCCCACAAATCTCTCTTATTAGCTTGCCCAGTCCAATTTTTCTACCACTATTGGTTAAAAAAAAAAAAAAAAAAAAACAATTGGAGAGACCTGTGATAATTTATCTAGGCAAGCAATATTCATTTTCTCACTATGATGAGCTAAAAGCACCAAACCTTGAATTAATTTTTCAGATAACTTTGCCGCCAAGCGGAAATGAGAAAAGACTGAGTAGTTGTCATGGAGGAAAATTGAGGAGGAACATTTCAGAATCTGTGGGACCACTAAGGCAGACATACCTGGAAAAAAACATCAATTCCTTTGCTTTTACACAGGAAACACTATGGAACTAGGTACTTGTGATCTGCTGGATTTTTGCTTAGGGACCACCCAGTCGTGCTGCTTGAATTGAAGACCTAAATTTTTTTTTCTTCCTACTGAGTTTGGTAAAGATTCCTGCTCTAGCTGGAAACCAGGGCATTCAGAAAAGCTATTGGCACATGAGCTGTGTGAGCCGCCTTCAGTGAAGTCCAAAATTATTTGTATGAGGTAGTTCATCACAGTGACCTCTCTGGCATTTGGAAGACAATAGAGTGCCAGTGTGGAGATGATGCCTTCCTGAAATGAGTACTTATTATCTTCAACAACGGAGGAGATGACTTAGAAATATAGGACGGCATGGGCAGAAAAAGCCTATCAGTCTTTTTCAGGGTGGCATAAAGAAAGACACTGAGTTGAGGTATAAATTTATGAGTTACACGGCTGATTTAACATGCCACAAATGAATGCTCTTCAAATCAATGTGCCGTCCTACCAGACTTACCTGTCGTGTGCTCAGGCTGAGGTATTGCGGTGTGCCTGCATGAACCAGGCTGCAGCATGTCAGAAAAGGGGTCAAAATCTGTTTCATTGATATATGTAAGTGTTTAAAATGTAATCCGTCAGAGCTGACCAAGTGCCTTCAGGTGTGTTTTTCCAGGAATTTAGAGTCAAAGGGTGATATGGTTAGTTTGGAGGCTTTTCAGTTGTGGTAGACGAAATGTACTGATCAAACTCTGAGAATGCTTGAGGCCAGGGATGGTGGCTTGTAAGTTTTATGATACCTATTTCCAAGCATGGAGTCCCTGGGTGGTGCAAATAGTTAATGCACTCAGCTGCTAAGATTGGTGGTTTGAGTCCACTCAGAGGCACCTTAGAAGAAAGTCCTGACAAACTACTTCTGAAAAATCGGATACTGGAAACCCTATGGCGAACATTTCTTCTCTGATACAGCTGGGTCGCAGAGTCAGAATCAACTTGACAGCAACTGTTTCTATTTTTAGTATTTCCAATCAACTGTTCTGGTATGAGGTGGATATTTAAGAAATATTTGTGGGAGTAACAAAGAAGACCTTTTCCCTCTTTCTCTGTAGACATCCTACCTAGTCTTCAAGGTTCAGTTTAGACTTATTTGTCTGTGACCACTCAAACCATAAAGTAAGCTGTCCATGTATTAATCATGGTTCGTTCAAAAGGCCAGTGACAGAAAGAAAACACAAACAAGCTTAAGCAAAGAGGCAATGTAGGGCCCAGGTGATCAAACGTTACCTGTGAAATTTGCCTTTCTTCAGCTCTTGGCTGAACTCTCCAAGTTCACACAAAGATACCTCAGAAGAAAAGCCTGGTGATACACTAAAAAAAAAAAAAAAAAAAAAAAACAGCCGTTGAAAACCCGATGGAGCACAGTTCTATTCTGACGCACATGGAGCCACCATGAATAAGAATCAACTGGATAGCAACAATTTTTTTTCCCTTTCTCATAATCAGGTGGTCATTCTCAAAAGAAATAAAACTCTGCTTATTCCTTCCTTCTCTCTTTCTCTTTCTTTTTTTTTTTTTTTTTGCATTATTTTCTTCTTGGTCTTTGATCATGGCAAATTTCTCAGGGCACATATCAATTTTTTTTGTAAACATAGAATCGCTCTGTTATATCAATATATGGGAGTCATAGGGAAGCGGATTCCTTACAATTTTAACCATCCAACTAGTGCAATATCAGCCTTGCCAGGTAGAGATTTTTGTCACTGGAAGTATCCAAGCAGAATTTGGGTTACCATCTGTTGGGAATTTGGGAGAAAAGATTCTTTCATTAAAGAGTTCAGTTGGAACAAGAAAAAAATAAAGCCATAAAAATTCCACACTGTTAACATCTTACTGTATTTCCATCCAGATATTTTTGAGTCAAAAACATAAATGTATGAATCTTTATATCTGCTTTTTAAATTAGTAACAATCTTTCTGTTTCAACAAATTTATGCTTCTGACAAACTACATGAACATTTTTTTCCCAAGTTTTCCTTAAAAGTGGATTTTCTGAATCATGACCAAATTAAAGATTACAGCAGGCATCTGAGATTTATTTACCTTAAATATATTTTAACCTAGCTCTAACCTTTTTTCATAACACTGATTCAATAAAGAAATCAGGCCAGCTGTCCTACAGAATATTCCACTTCCTATTTTTATTTGTTTATTTTATCTTAACTTTTTAGTAATGGAATTCCTTCATTCCTTCATTCAGACATTGTTTTTGATTGACAACAATGTCTTATGTCCTCCGTTCAGCTGTGGACACACAGCAGTAAGCAAGACACACAAGAGCCTTTCTTTGGTGTAGCTTCTAGGCTAAAAAAGAAATAAGAACCAAACATCCTCCCTGCTGGAGAACACACAGACAATCGTATGAAGAGGGAAGGTCTGAGAATGCTCTTTGGAGTAATGTGTGGTCATTCTCAATGTGAGTTTTGAGGAACCCTAATCTCACTAATCCCTATTCATTACATGGTGAAATGAGTTTGAGAAATGCTAGAAATGCTAGATTTTTTTTTTTAACTTTTAAGATTTTTTATTGGGTGTCTCCACCCGTCCTTTAAATGGCTGTGTGGTCTTGGGCAGAATTTCAGCTTTGCAGGGTTTCAGTTTCCTCATCTCTAATTCAGGGGATTGGACTCCAAATTTATTCAAGTTCTCCCAGCTCTGAGAACTGGATTTCCTGTGATGACTCAGGACCATTGTCTGCCTTCTAAATCACTTACCCCAGAGCCTGGGAAGGATGAATATTTACATTGGCTGAGTCATTCTAGTTATAAACTATGAATGTTCAGTTTGGTATTAAGTGTTGAAAGCATGTTGACAATTCTGCCCTCATAACTCATGGGACCAGGGTGTACAAGAACTTGTTATAAGAGTCTTACCATACTTTTATTATAAATGTTCCTCAAATGGATTAGCTCTAACCACGATTAGTATTAGATTTCAAAATGAAATTAATTGTATATTATTAGCATGCTTCTGCTTTCGATGAGGTAAAATACTGTTCCTTTTCCTAGAAAAGACAACCAGAAAACAGGACTGTTTTAAGTAATACTTGTGTCATGTATAGAAATTTAAATTGCTATTTAAATTTTCACTTTGGGAAAGTCAGAAATTCATTTTGGTGTAAGGAATGACTCAATTTACCATAGGGCCTTGGTACATATATGGCAATTTCTTTTCTCTTTGCAAGTAAGCAAATATAGTTATTAGAAAGAAAGTACTAAAAGTGACAATAATGATCATATACTGAGTTTCTGTTCTGTGCCATTCAAGTTGATTCTGATATATACACATACATATTAGCCTACTGGCAGAGTCATTGTGAGGATTAGAGTATATTTAGGTTTCCTCACTTGTATAATCATATTTAATATGTTATTCCATTAACCTTGATTGCCCTTAATCTATGTTTTCAGGGGTAATTAAATTATTAAATTTAGTGCATAAAATACTATATTTGAAACCTGTGCCTGTATATCACATTTAGCCTAGCACTTAATATGCAACAGGTAACCAAGTGTTTGTTTAAACACATTTGTTGCTTAAATAGGTGTATATTTGTGTTATTAAATATTTGTATTACATTTGATATTTGTATTTCATCTATTATATATCACCTGCTAGGCAAATGAAATTTAAAACTTAACTGTTGATTAAAAAACCCAAACGATGGCCCTGTAGCTTGATTGACAGTGGGAATGTTTGCTCATCACTTTCTTTTAAGTGTGCTGAAATTGAGAAGCATTATAGCATCCACCATCAAACAAAACTATACGTTTATATGTATTTCTTAATGGATAAAGGTAGCACTTTCAGAATATTACAAAGTACATTAATGGCCCTAACTTGACCAAGTTTACACTGCTAGTGATATCTGATTTGCTTCCACACTGGTTTCTGGTAAACAGGTTTTTTAATTAGCCAACTCAAATCCTCTTGAAAAGTAGGTGAAGTACAAAATATAAATTAATAAAGATGTGAAAATGTTTTTTTCTTTGCTTAGTAAAAGAAAAACAATAGATATTTTCCATTAACAGTGGTTACTGTTTTTTTGTTTGTTTAAGTAATAACCACCAACTACTAAACACTTAACTTTGTACCAGGCAGAGAGGCACTTTGCCGTCACTTTTTAATTCTTACGATAATCTTTATGTCGTAGGCATTATTATCTCCTGTTTGCTGAGGAGATATCAGGACAACTCCTGCTGGCAGCTGCAGAGGAATTTAGTAATCTAGCCCTCAAAAACCCAATTCTATAATGTTCTATGAATTTAATAGATAAACATAGGGTGAATTTATTAAACTCTGCAGTATTAGGGTATCAACAACTTTTATAATCAATGTCAAAATTTCAGTGACTTAACACAATGAAAGTTTATTTCTCCCTCACCAATCAAACAATAAGACCAATCAAGTTTTTTCATATTTAGCAAACAGCTTTCTCCTATGCTGTGGCTGAGGACTTGGTGTCCTTCCATTTTGTGGCTCTGCCACCCCCAATGGCCTTGGAGGGAAAAGAAAAAGAGGGCCATTGAGGTCTGGAAGTGACAGATTGCACTGGCGCGCTTTCAATGGCCCCAAAAAGATGATGGGTGCTGAGGGCATGGAAAAGTAGTCCCATGCTGGGCAGTCTTGTAGAATATGGGAATATAGTGTGTGTGTATGTGTGTGTGTGTCTATATGTCCATGTGGGACAGTGCCCTAAATTTGTAATACTGACAGTGCTGCATTGAAAAAAAAAAAAAAAAAAAAGACCTAAGGAAATGTTCAGTGTGCAGTTACTCTAAATAGTGGTATTTTGAGCAATTCAATTTTTTCATCATATATTTACATAGTATTTGAATTTTTGATAATGATTTTTATGATAATAAAAATCTGTAAGCATCATTTTAAAAGGCTACTGAAAGGCATGCCTATGCATCATGCAGGGCCAGGCCTGCAGCAAGGTGAATGAGGCCACTGGGGAGCAGAATTTAGGGAGGGTCTAACCCTCAGAGCTGTGTAGGTGCGGACTCAGCACTTGCAGAAGGTAGATCTGTGGTTGATGAGCATTCACAAAGAGAGAGGATGTCACTTCAGCCCCAGGAATTTTGGCATATCAGTGCACTCAGTGAATATGAAGAATACCTGATGAGGACAGAGTCAGTGATAAAGCTCTCTGACCAATGCAACTTTGGTCTTGAAAATTAAAAAAAAAAAAAAAAATTGCCTCCAAAAGTGATCATTTGCATTTCTGTTTCATCTCAGCACATCGGATATTCTCTCGGAATTCTCTTGAAAGCACTGGCACTAAGCATATTCTCTTTGCTACAGCCCGGGTCTGCAACTTGGCCTTCCTCTCAGCTTCTACAGGCTTGTCAAAAGTATGAAAGCAGTGATATGTACTTGTTTTAAATCTCACTTTAACACTGTCAGATCTGTTCAGAGGCTGCTGCTTCAGAGAGCAGATCTCTTCAGAGGGTGCTGCTTCAGACAGAATGAGCCTAGCCCATGCTGAGGAGAGAGGAAATAAGCATCTAAAATATTGAAAAAGTCCACATAGTACTTCTTGTCTCTCTGTCAGAGTCCTCCTATTTTTCATTTTTCTTATGAAATTACTGCTTAGAATTGAAGTAAAACACAAAATAGTTAAGATTGAAGGTAAACAGCTATTAGGTGACTGTGCTTATCACAAACTCTACCAAAAGCAAACCCGTTGCCATCGAGTCGATCCTGACTCACAGTGACCCTATAGGACAGAATAGAACTGCCCCATAGGGTTTCCAAAGAGTGGCTGATAGATTCGAACTGCCAGCCTTTTGATTAGAAAACTCAACCACTGCACCTCCAGGGCTCCCACAAAAGTATGTGTAAATAAGGTAAGACAAATTTCTTTAAAAAAAGGTATATAATATGTCATAGTATGCACCATAGTCAACCATGACGAATGCTAATGGAAATCTATGTGGGGTGTCTTTTTCTCTGCTCCCTTCTCCCCCAGTATTTCTTGCAAAAGTATTCTTTTGTAACCAGAAGATCAATGAACCATTGTAGGAAACTTCAAAGGGTACAAGAGGCATCTTGTAAGCAAATTAATTTTGAAATGCTTAATAACAATGTGTAACTCTGGGTAATGTGCTGTGGGCAAAAAAAATTTTTTAAATAAGAAAACACTTTTAAAACTTGATGGCACAGATTCAAAGATGACTTTCAACACCACCATCAGATATACCATATCTGGCTAAAAGTGTCCATTCACAACACTCATTCAATGAGTTTGGTCTGAAAATAAAATGATTATTCAAAGTAATTTTTTTAAAGATAATAGTGTTTTTTCAAAAGCCGTAATTGCAATTTTCTTTGGAGGTCTCTGTCTATTTCTCTCTTTCTGTCTTTTTTTAATCTTATCTATATTCCAAGTTAATTTTTTGTGATCAATTTGATCAAAACGGTTTCTCTGACCTTGTAGCAACAGGACCTTCACGATATTATTAAGTCATTCTGCTCAAGCTTACGTTTTTGCTAGTTAATAACCATGCATTTGTTCCAAAAGGAGAGGGAATGAATCAGTCCACATTGCCTTAGATTTTTAAGACAATACCTCATGTAGAAAAATACCAGAGGAAAATTTGCTCAATAATTATATAGAAATCCAAATTTATAAAACAAGTGATTATTGCTTTGAAAAATTATTCTTCATTTTACCACATACTTAGGATATGTCTTTCGTATTTCATGCATGGTACCTTAATAATAAGTGCCCCTAATATACTTTTGTATCATTCAGTTTATCCATGAGTTCTCATTCATTTACTTATTAAATGGGAAATAATGGTAAATCATTATCTTTATAAACAAAGTTAAAAAAGGCAGTGCTTCTTCTTGGAGTTTTTTTTTGTTTGTTTTGTTTATTTTTTCATGAATGTGTTAATAATAAAACAAAATACAGGCATACCTCATTTTATTGTGCTTCCCTTCATTGCAATTCACAGATATTGTGTTTTTTACAAACTGAAGGTGTGTGGCAACCCTGTTCGTCAAGCAGGGCTATTGGCACCATTTTTCCAACAGCATGTGCTCTCTTCATGTCTCTGTGTTGTATTTTGGTAATTCTCACAATATTTCAAACTTTTTCATGGTGATCTCTGATCAGTGATCTTTGGTATTACTATTGTAATTGTTTTGGGGCACCACAAATCGTGTCCACATAAGGCTGCAAACTTAATCAATAAATGTTGTGTGTGTTCTGACCGCTCCACCCACCGGCCATTCCCATCTCTCTCCTTCTTCTCGGGCCTCTCTATTCCCTGAGACACGGCAATATTGAAATTAGGCTATTTATTAACCCTACAATGGCCTTTAAATGCTCAAGCGAAAGGAAGTGTTGCATGTCTCTCACTGTAAATCAAAAACTAGAAATGATTAAGCTTAGTGAGGAAGGAATGTTGAAGACCAAGACAGGTGGAAAGCTAGGTCCCTTGCCCCAAACAACCAAGTTGTGAATGCAAAAGAAAAGTTCTTGAAGGAAATTAAAAATGCTACTCAAGTGAACACACAAATGATAAGAAAGCAAAACAACCTTATTTCTGATATGGACAATGTTTTAGTGGTCTGGATAGAAGATCAAACCAGCCACAACATTCTCTTAAGCCAAATCCTAATCTAGAGCAAGGCTCTAACTCTCTTCAATTCTATGAAGGCTGAGAGAGGTGAGGAAGCTTCAGAAGAAAAGTTTGAAGCTAGTAGAGGTTTGTTCATGAGGTTTAAGGAAGGAAGCTGTCTCCATAACATAAAAGTGCCAGGTGAGGTGGCAAGTACTGATATAGAAGCTACAATAAGTTATTCAGAAGATCTAGCTAAGGTAATTGATAAAGTTGGCTGCACTGAACAACAGATTTTAAATATAGACAGAACAGCCTTATACTGGAAGAAGATACTATCCAGGACTTTCATAACGAGAGAGGAGAAGTCAATGCCTGGTTTCAAAGCTTTAAAGGACAGGCTGACTCTCTTGTTAGGGGCTAATGCAGCTGGTGACTTTAAGTAAGTTGAAGCCAATGTTCATGTACCATTCTGAAAAATCTAGGGCCCTTAAGAATTATGCTAAATCTACTTGAATTGTGTTCCATAAATGGAACAACAAAGCCTGGATGACGGCACATCTGTTTACAACATGGTTTACTGAAAATTTTAAGCCCACTATTGAGACCTAGTGCTCAGAAAAAAGATTTCTTTCAAAATATTACAACTCTTTGACAATGCAACTAGTCACCCAAGAGCTCTGGTGAAGGTTTATAAGGAGATTAAAGTTGTTTTCATGCCTGCTAACACAATATCCATTCTGGAGCCCATGGATCAAGGAGTAATTTTGACTTTCAAGTCTTATTGTTTAAGAAAAACATTTCATAAGGCTATAGTTTCCATAGATAGTGATTCCTCTGATGGATCTGGGCAAAGTAGATTGAAAACCTTCTGGAAAGGATTCACCATCCTAGATGCCATTAAAAACATTCATGATTCATGGGAGGAGGTCAAAATATCAATATTAAGAGGAGTTTGAAAGAAGTTGATTCCAGCCCTCGTGGATGACTTTGAGAGGTTCAAGACTTCATTGGAGGAAGTAACTGCAGATGTGGTGGAAATAACAAGAGAACTAGAATTAGAAGCAGAGCCCGAAGATGTGACTGAATTGCTGCAATCTCATGATAAAACTTTAATGGATGAAGAATTGCTTCTTATCGTTGAACAAAGAAAGTGGTTTACTGGGATGGAATCTACTCCTGGTGAAGATGCTGTGAACATTATTGAAATGACAACAAAGGATTTAGAATATTACATAAACTTAGTTGATAATGCAGCGGCAGGGTTTGAGAGGATTGATACCAATTTTGAAAGAAGTACTACTGTGGGTAAAATGCTATCAAGCAGCATTGTATGCTATAAAGAAATCTTTCATGAAAGGTAGAGTCAACGTGGCAAACTTCCCTGTCGTATTATTTTAAGAACTTACCACAGTCATCCCAACCTTCAGCAACCACCACCCTGAACAGTCAGCAGCTATCAACATCGACATGAGACCCTCCACCAGCAAAAAGATCATGACTCACTGAAGGTTCAGATGATGGTTAGCATTTTTCAGCAATAAATTTTTTTAATTAAGGTATGTACATAGTTTTTTTTAGACATAATGCTATTGCACACTTAATAGACTATAGTGTAAACATAACTTTCACTTTTATATGCACTGGGAAACCAAAAAATTCATGTGACTCACTTTATTGCTGTGGTCTTGAACTGAACCCACAGTATCTCTGAAAGTATGCCTGTACTTTTAAATTAATGCTCTCATGGAATGCACAGCCTGCTTATGAGTGCTTTCTATCAGCCAGATTTGTTTCATATTCCTAAATTACTTTGTATTCCTGCTAGCAGTCAGTGAGGTGGTTATTATTTTACAGCTGAAGAAAGTCAGGTTTGAGGACATGTGATAACAAGCCCAGGATTATGTAAGTAGTAAGTGGTGTGCAGGCATTTCATGCCAGCTTATTGGAATTCAGAGACCATATACTTAAACATTAGGCTACACAGCCTCCCCACATATAGACTTTATAGAGGGCTTTCACATTTCCTGCTTGATGTAAGTCTCAGGGCAAAGTTGCAAGGTACTTATTACACAGGTAGTGGTCCACCCATTTCACTGAAGCAAAAACTGAAACCTAGGGATGTTAACTACTTCTCTGAGACCATTAGGTAGTACATGGTGGAGGCAGCCTTCAAATATGTGCCTCCTGTTCTCTAATTTGGCATTTTATTTCCATTGGACCCTCTGACCCTCTCTGACTGATACCTTGACCCTTTTCTTTCTCTGAACACATAACAAGTCAACATGATTTTCATTGGCCAACATTTTATTCTGCATCACCCTAATATCAGAGAAATTAAAATTGAAAGCATTCCAAGGAAATTGCTTTTATAATAATGACAGTGATTTTATAATAGGCATAGAAATATAAAGATAACAAATTAAAAAGGATTTTTGGATGTATAATTGATCACATCATGTAGGTATTAACGTATTCAAAAAAAGTTAATTTGGAGTATAGGTAGGAAAAGAGATAAAAATTATTAAGGACTCTGATATAGTATCTGCTGTATATTAATAGATTTTTCTTTTAGTAATAAGTTTCCCTAAAAATGGGACTTTTTTCCTGCAATCACTGAATGCGTTTAGTAGAGGACAAAAAAGCAGAGGGGAAATAACAAAGCACGCAGATGTCTATACTTCCGAGAATGTTTCTTCTAAACTGATAATAATAAAAAAAAAGAATTAATAAATTACAATGGCATGTTTTGTATACAGGCAGTGGTGTCTTCCTAACAATAACTATGATTTTGAAGCATTTAGAAAGCTAAATTATGACATTTACTTACATTAAAATGTAGCAAAAGGAAAGTCTCATGTTCATAATATTAGGTGCTACACTATAAGCCCAGGAGCACGAAAAGAATAAGAAACATTGGGAACAGAGAAAACTCCTTTAAATTTCCTGAATTAGTAAACTCCTGAGCAAAACTGTTTAAAACTTCCTAACTGAATAAGAAAAAAAAAAAAAAGACCAAAAACCAAACCAACAAACAAAAAAAAATGTATTCCAGTTGAATCCATTCACACTCATGGCAACCCCATATGCTGAGCGGGCATTAGGGTTAATCAATTTTATTTCCAAGATAAGAGAGTAAATTTCAAAGGATTTTAATGATCTTTGGAAGGACTCCCTTACAAAGGCTGAGGCAAGAGTTTAGGTCTTCGCCAAGCTCTGAGAAGGAGGAATATAACTTACTTGGAAACTTGTCTCCTCCCCACCCCGTTCCTTCTCTAGGCCCTTGGCACTGGATGTTTTCTGGGTCTGGTATTCTTTCTTCCTATCTTTGCATGGCTGGGTGGCTGGGTCGTTCAGGTATCTACTTCCAAATGTAGTGACTGCCTCTCCCCATGTGCTGCTCATTTTCCCAGCAATCTTCTTATTCATTTCATGTACAATCATGTCTCATAAAATGTGATTTGTTTCCAGGTTTATAGTATTTCTCACCAACCAGACTTTAAGTCCCATGAAAGCAGGGACTCTGTCTTGTGACCATGGCCTACCCAGCCCATAGCATACTTCTCAGCCCATAATGGATACCAGTAAATTTTACTTCACTCTACAAAAGTCGGCAAATCTTGATGTCATTTGGCAACATAACTGGAGTACCTATAGGGTCAAACAGAAACAGAGGATATTCAAATATTATCCATTTATGGGTGATAAAAATTTAATAAAATATGAGGAAGAGAAGCAGGAGAGAAGCTGACGATGCCATTTTTCTTTTTTGTTTGTTTTTGCTGAGAACTGAGTAGCAGATACATCAAGTATGATCTTTAAGTAAGAACAAACTCCTATTCAAATGTGGTTTTTTTCCAATCAAAATTACTTCTAAGTTCCTGCCTTACACATGAAACAATATTAAAGTTTTTTTTTTTTTTTTCTTTTTCCTTGAGTCTGTGATTTTGGAGGAAAAAAAATTCACGAAGCTACTTCTTCCTTTTCTACACTCTTTTCTCAGCTTGAATTATGGCATGGTGCCTAGCTTCTGTCACTTTGTGATAGGTTAGTTATATAAATGGCTATCATTATATTATTTAGGAAAATCTGCCGAGTTTCTCTTTAGGATGATTGCATTCAAAGCAAACACAATCTATCTTGGATGTTGTTGCCAAAACCAGGGCTGTTTTAATCATTCTGCACTATCAGCATGAATTGATATAATCACCTTTTGTCTAAAATTGGCTCTTTGTGTATGCATTCAGGGATATGTGCATGTACACACAATATCAGTATTCAAATCTCAGAGAATTCCCAGGGAATCAATGTTGATTCTTCTTCTTTTTTTCAACAAATAATTCATTTTATGTATGACCTAAAGTATCCTAGGTCTTTCACAGAATTAACTGAAAATGGATCATAGACCTAAATGGAAGACACAAAACTCTACAACTTCTAGAAGATAACATGAGAAAATCTAAGTGACCTTTGTTTTGGCGCTAATTTTTTAGGTATAACACCAAAAGCACAATTCATAAAAGAATAAAATGATAAATTAGATTTCATTAAAATTTAAAGCCTCTGCTCTGTGGAAGACATTGTTAAGAGAATGAAAAGACAAGCCACAGACTTAAAGAAAATATTTGCAGAACACTTACCTGATAAAGAACTTGCGTCTAAAATATACAAAACAACAACAAAAAAAAACTACGCAGTAAGTAAACGAACAACCCAATTACAAAACAGGCAAAATATCTGAACAGACAAGTCACCATAAAAGATATACAGATTACAAATAAGTATGTCATTAGGAAATTGTAAATTGAAACAATAATGAGATACCATTACACACCTATTAAAAAAAATGACTAAAATCTAAAACACTGACATCATCAAATGCTGGTGACAATGTGAAGCAGAAAGAATTCAGTGCTGGCAGGAATGGTGCACAGCCACTTTGGAAGACAGTTTGGAAGTTTTTTACAAAGCTAAGTAGGCTTACAAGAATTGGTCGATGTTCAACTATTTCAGGGGGTAGCATGTGATCAGGAACCAACGGTACTGAAGGAAGGGGTCCAAGGTGCACTGAAGGCACTGGTGAAAAACAAGGCTCCAGGAATTGACAGAACACCAACTGGGATGTTTCAACAAACAGACGCAACCCTGGAAGTGCTCACTCCCCTGTGCTAAGAAATTTGGAAGACAGCTACCTGGCCAACTGACTGAAAGAGATGCCTATCTATGTCTGTTCCCAAGAACGATGATCCAACCAAATGTGGAAATTATCAACCAATATCATTAATATCACATGCAAGTAAAATTTTGCTGAAAATCATTTAAAAGCGGCCACAGCAGTATATCAACAGAGAATTGCCAGAAATTCAAGCCGGTTTCAGAAGAGGACATGGAACCAGGGATATCATTGCTGAGTCAGATGGATCCTGGCTAAAAGCAAAGAATACCAGAAGGATGTTTACCTGTGTTTTATTGACTATGCAAAGGCATTCAACTGTGTGGATCACGACAAATTATGGATAATACTGAGAAGAATGGGGATTTCCGAACACTTAATTGTGTTCCTGAGGAACCTTTACATAGATCAAGAGGCAGTTGTTAGAACAGAACAAGGGGATACTGAGTGGTTTTAAGTCAGGAAAGCTGTGCATCAGGATTGTATTCTTTCATCATAAGTATTCAATCTATATGCTGAGCAAATAATCCAAGAAGCTGGACTATGTAAAGAAGAACAGGTCATCAGGATTGGAGGAAGACTCATTAACAACCTGCATTATGCAGATGACACAACCTTTGTTACTTAAAGTAAAGAGGACTTGAAGCACTTGCTGATCAGGATCAAAGACCATAGCCTTAGGTGTGGATTACGCCTGACATAAAACAAAAATCCTTGCAACTGGACCAATAAGCAACATCATGATAAATGGAGAAAAGGTTAAGTTGTCAAGGATTTCATTGTATTTGGATCCACAGTCAACACCCATGGAAGCAGCAGTCGAGAAATCAAAAGACACATTGCACTGGGCAAATCTGCTGCAAAAGACCTCTTTAAAGTGTTGAAAAGCAAAGATCTCACCTTGAAGACTAAGGTGTGTCTGACCTAAAGCATAGTGTTTTCAGTTGCCTCATATGCATGCGAAAGCTGGAGGGTGAATAAGGAAGATCTAAGAAAAACTGACACCTTTGAATTGTGGTGTTGGTGAAGAATATTGAATATATCATGGATTGCCAAAAGAATGAATAAATCTGTCTTAGTAGAAGTACAACCAGAATGCTCCTTAGAAGCAAAAATTGTGAGACTATGTCTCACATACCTTGGACATGTTATGAGGAGGGATCATTTCCTGGAGAAGAACATCGTGCTTGGTAGAGTAGAGGGTCAGTGGAAAAAACGAAGACCCTTACACAGTGGCTGCAACAGTGAGCTCAAGCATAACAACAATTGTGAAGATGGCACAGGGCCAGGCAGTGTTTCATTCTGTTGTACATATGGTCTCTATGAGTTGAAACTGGCTTGATGTACCTAACAACTTCAAGAAGTAAGTTTATAATATGATCCAGCATTTGTCCTCCTAGGTATTTACGCAAATGAGACGAAAACATATGTCCGCATAAAAGCATGTACATGAATGTTTAGAGAAGCTTTATGTACAATTGCCAAAAATTAAAAGCATCCAAGATGTCCTCCTTCAGTATGTGAATGGATAAGTAAACTGTGATATATGCATACGTACAATACAGTGTTATTCAGCAACTGTACAACACAAAGAGTGAACCCTAAGTTAAACTATGGACTTTAGCTAATGATAAAGTATCAGTAGTGGTCAAGTGTAACAAATGTACCATACAAGTACAAAATGTTAACATTAGGAGAAACTGTGTGCAGGAAAGAAGGAGCATATGGGAAAAGAGGTGTAGCTGAGGGGAGGAGGGACAGAGGAGGCCATTTGCTCCCAAGTGCAAGTCCAAAGGGGTGCCACAAGAAGTGTGGAATGACATTCCAAGGAGCCACAAATATGAAAGGCACCTGACTGAGGCAGTTGAACAAGAAGAGGGAAGGTGTTTCTGCTGACTTGTAACCGCTATCGATGTCTATTCATCTTGAAATTGGAGGGGAGTGCAATTTAGAGATTGCCCCTGGGCACTTGTCACCCTTTCTATACCCCTGTATGGGAACTCTATTTTCTGCACAATTTCTCTGTAAACCTACAACGGCTTTAAAAAATAAAGTCTATTAGAAAAAAGAAATTCTAGGTTTTTGTTACTATGTAATATGTATATATTCTCACTGCCACTTTTTGGAGGGAGGAAGAGGAGACTAGAGGCAATGTTGAGAAATGATGGCTCAAAATCAAATCTGCCAGTGAGATGGGCATTGTTCAAGAAGTAACTTGGTGTTATGGATTGAAAATATGTTTTGTAAATCCTAACATCTATGCCTGTGGTTATAATCCCATTTGGAAATGGGTCGTCTTTGTTAAGTTAATGAGACAGAACTAATGTAGGGGTATGTCTTAAATCAACCTGTTGAGTAATATTAAAGAGATTAAACAAGCAAAAGAAACAGAGTTGGGGTAAGAGAGATGCCAAGCCACATGAAGATTGCCCAGGAGCAGAAGCTCAAAGAGATAAGGACCTTCTCCAGAGCCCACAGAGAGAGAAAGCCTTCACCTAGAGCTGGCACCCTGAATTCAGATATCTAGCCTTTTAAACTGTGAGAAAGTAGATTCCTGTTTGCTAAAGCCACACACTTGCGGAATTTCTGTTATATAGCACTAGATAACTAAGATACCTGGTATAGTGACTAAGAACATGGGCTCCAGGATTAGAGAGCCCTATAACTAAATCATAGATTATAAAATTATTGACTGAGTGACACTGGAAAATTTACTCACCTTTCTGTGCCTCAGGTGTGTCACTTGGAAAATAGAGATGATAATTATAATGATAATAATAATAGCAAAAGTTCAAGAATGCTTAACTAAGCCAGGTATTCTGCTAATCATTTTATCTGAGTTTCGTTATTTACCAATAGTAAACCAAACCAGTAGCCATTCAGTCCATTCCAACTCATGGTGTCCCCATGGGTTTCAGAGTGGAACTATACTCCATAATGTTTTCAGTGGCTGTGATCTTTCAGAAGCAGATTGCCAGGCCTTTCTTCTGAGGCACCTCTGGTGGATTCAAACTACCGAACTATTGTTAGTAGCTGAGCACTTAACCATTTGCATTATCCGGCAACTACTATTTACTAATACCAAAAAAAAAAAAAAGCCAAACCCATTGCCATCAAGTCAATTCTGACTCAGCACCCCTATAGCACTATAGGACAGAGTAGAACTGCCCTATAGGATTCCAAAGAGTGGCTGGTGGATTTGAACTGCCGACCTTTTGGTTAACAGCCAAACACTTTAGCCCTGCACCACCAGGGCTCCCTGTTTACTAATAGGATTTATTAATTTCCTTTTGTTGCAGAGAGTGACAACTCAGGGAGGTTAGGTCACATGCCCAAGATCTCACAGCAGCTGATTAGTGGTAAACCATAGTACATATATGATGAGGATCTTGTGATAATGTTATAAAAACATTTACTTAAGGCCAATATTAGGGATTAAAATTGGGCGCAGACTAATTAGGGAAACAGACTAATTTGAGAAAAACTTACACAGTAATAGAAGAAATGCAAATTGATAGGGAATAAACCATATATACTAAGTGTACTTTAACGCTGATTATCTAAAGATGAACTGAGTCCTCTGCTGGCCTTATTGTTTATTAAGAGACAGAAATAACCGTCATATTGCCTGTACTTTTTTAGACATCCCCTGAACTAATCCCATTATCACTGAGAAAGTATGTCTGTAAGAAAAGGCAAAATGAACTAAGTAAAATAGTGGAAAAGCTCCTTGTCTTGACCACGTGCATTTTATTTTCACGTACAAGAAGATAATTAGTCACTTCTGAACTTGGATTTCCATTATGGGTGATCTTTGGTGCAGCTCCCATGTCCCAAATGTGCCTCTAGCAATTAGTCAGGGCTGCTACTATGTGCTTCTTTCAGAATGCTGCAATTCAACATCTGGTACGATGTCTTCTATTAAGGGAGGGCTGAATTTTACTCCATTTTTTACATTCTAGTGTAGGAGGGTGAGAATGTGGAAATATCACCATGACCTGTAATTGGATCAGCAATTTGTGGGCTCAGATGTGGAAGACAGCATTTTAAATTGTGAGGCGTGTGGAAAACGCTTTACGGGGATATTTGCATACTTCTTTGAGTTCTTTGTGCTTTAGGCATATAAATTGTGTCCTTCTGAAAACTTCATCCCCAGCCCTGGAGACTACCGGGAGTGTTAGAGAAGCTATAACATCTGAGAAAACACCAGTTGCTTTGAGGTATTTGAAACATGCAGGAAAGGATAGGATGAAAACTCCCATTTGCCAGTGGGAGCAGAGAAGAGATCCCACGGGCATTCTGGAACAATGACTATTAAAGGGGTCTAAGGAATCAAAATTGGAAGCCTATGAGAGTGAAGAGTTCAGAACAAGATTTAGCCTGTCAGCGAACAAATATTTATGAACAGATACTTGGGTTACTTTATACAGAAACGACGGCATGGTTTTGACATCAAAGATAGTAGTAGAGTTTAGTTGGGGAGTTACCCCATTCACCTAAATAGCACTACAAGAGAACAGTTCAATTCAACAATATGTGAAACGTCACAGACTAATGCAGTAAGGGTTCAAAGGATCAATGTAGACTGTAGTCATAGGAGAAATCCTCATGAACGATTGGAGAGTAGGTAGCATTTGGGTAGGCAGAGAGGAGGGGCAGAACATTCTTTCTGGGAAAAAGAATAATCAAAATGGAAAGTAAAAAGTGTGTTAAGGGGGACAGAAAAGTTTAGGTCAAGCAGAAGGTTCGGAAAGGCGATTAGTTGAAGATAAGTGTAGTGACAGAATCCTAGAACTGCTGAGACTCTTAAACAGGGATTATCCTTTCTATCTCAATTCATTCATTTTAAGTGAGGAAACAGAGGGACAGAGAGGCGAAATGAGTGGAACCAACTATGATGATCTTTGCAAGGGGCTTGGATTTCATGAATACTGGGGTATTTTTTTAAAGCTTTTAATAAAGGATCCATTGACTTGAATGTCTATTCCTGTATATAGGATGCTATTAGACTTAAAAATAAGTGAGCAGTTGTGTGTGTGTGTGTGTGTGTGTGCGTGTGTGTGTTTAACTCCCCTGAGTATTAAACACAAAATAGAAAGGCTTTACGGTAGAAATGAAAAATTTCCTAACAGTGAGGGTGAATAAGACTGAAGTTAGTGTCAGAGGAAGACTCTGGAATCTCCTTTTCTGGTGATTAGAAAGAAGAGTAGGGTTGAATTTTCACTTAATATAAGCTTCTCTAGAAAAGAAAAAATAGTTAACTACGTAAAGCTCTCATTTCTTATGATTCTCAGTAAACCCTCTGATAAGTACAAAGGAGAATTTTTTCTACACTAATGGCAAGCCTAAAGTCTGACTCTTTCTCATTTATTTGTAACTATAAGTACATTTCCTTTTTGTTTATGCTGAGCTCTAAAATATGCAGAAAATACAGACATGCTGTGGAACCCCTTTGTGGTGCAAGAGGATAAGCACTCAGGTACTAAACAAAAGTTTGGTGGTTCCCGTCTACTCAGAGGTACCTTAGGAGAAAGACCTGACAATCTGCTTCCAAAAAGTCAGCCATTGGAAACCCTATGGAGAATCGTTCTGCTCTGACACTCATAGGCTTGCCATGAGTTGGAATTGATACCAAGTCAACCAGTTTGTTTTGGTTAAAGACATATTTGTAATATTAATTTATTCTTATTATGAAAATTGATTATATATTATCTATTCTTATGAGTTGTAAAAATAAATACATCTATTAATATATTAACTCAACAAGAAATCATGTGTTCAAATGATTTTTATTACAAAAATAATTTATATTCGTGGAACAAAAAAAGTAGATTAACAAAAAGAATGAAAAATCACTTTTTATTTTACCACACAGAGATACCACTGTTAATTCTCAGATGCATTTTCTATTCCCCAGTAGATATTTCTGTATTTCTAAAACAGGGTCATATTGTGCATATGGTTTATCCTTTTTTTCTCTCTTAATAATATATTAAGAACATACATTCATGTCAATAAATATTTCACAATGTCATTTTACTGGCTGCATATATTGATTATATATTTGTACTATTTTTTAATTCAACTTATATTGATGGACATTTAGGTCTTCCCTAATTTTGCATCTTATTGTTAATGCAACAATACATATTTTGAGGAGATAAGAATCTGTGCATTGTCTTTCATTCCTGCTTTCTTATTGTTCAATATATACATATTTTTAATGCTACTGTGTAGTGAATAGTCTTTTAGGTATGAGGATACAATGGCGGGCAAGTCTGAGAAAGCTCTGTACTTTTGCGGAATTTATCCTCTACTTAAGAGAGATAAAAAATAAACAAATAAACCTACAGGTGTATACAATTAATTGAAAAAATAGTGCCGTGAACATAATAAAACTGAGGGACAAGATAGGTACCTCAGAGTAGGGTATAAGGTGATAAGGGGAAGGGCCACTCAGTAGGTTTGACCTTTGACCTGAGCCCTAGGTGCCAAGGAGAATCCAACCAAATGTGGAAACATAGCTTTCCAGTTAGTCAGTCATTAAGACAAAGCCCCTAAAGGTGAAGGAGGTTGAAATAGCTGAAAAATATACGAAAACCCAGAGTGAATGGGCTTAGTGAGCTGCGATGAGGGAGGAAAAGGGGTAGCAGGAGATGAGATCAGAGAAGTAGCCAGGGTCCTGGTTTGTAGGCCCTTAAAGTCATGGGAAAAAGTTTGGGTTTTATTCTTATTATAGTGAAAATTCTTTGGATAATATTAAGCAAAGGAGACACATGATCTGCTTTATGTTTTTACTGTCATCTGGAAGTAGTGGAGGGCAAGGGTTAGAAGCAGGAAGATGGTAAATTGACATTACAATAACTCACAAACGATGATGTCTTAAACCAGGTTGTTCGTAGTGGAGATAGAGGGAAGTAAGAAATTTGGAGGTAAAGTTGTCAGAACTCACTGATTAATCATTTTCTACAAATATTCTTAAGAATGCAAACATGGGACCAAAAGATAAGCACATTTTAGAAACCTCTGTACATTTTCCAAAGTGTTCACCAGGAAATGTGTACCATTTCACAGCAAATTAGTCCCTGGCTAGCACAAACGGTTTACACTTGACTACTGACTTAAAGGTCGGTGGTTCAGACCTGCCCAGCAGCACCATAGAAGAAAGGCCAGGTGATCTGTTTTGTTAAGATTACAGCCAAGAAAACCTTATGGGGCAGCTATACTCTGTAACACATGGGGTGGCCATGAGTCAGAATCTACTTGACAGCAACGGTTTTTTGTTTTTGCTTTTATTTTTTTTGTAACAAGCAGTCCTAGTTCTCACCATTTATCCAAAAAGCATGCCTAGTATTGGCTGTATACACATGAGTAAAGGACACTCTGCATTCAAACAGGTCACAGCCTATGATGTTGAGAATGTACTCACTGTACATAGTTAGGTCGTTGGTATTATTTAGGAGATAATTTCTACGTTAGATTTAATGCCTTTTCTCCCATTAGGGACAAACGCCAAAAGTTTTTAATTGTGGAATTAATTTGCCATCTTAATCTTTGGAATTTAGTCCTCCTGTGTCACTTTTTTTTTTTTTAACATAAAATTCTAGACAGAAAAAAATGGAAGACTTTTCTAAATATGCTCCAAATTTAAAGACTATGCTCAGAGTGATAGTAAAAGCTATAAATGTGCCACAATGTGCAAACGATTGTAGGGTTTTATTTACACGGAACTTGTATTACATTTACATTAAATTAAACTTGCACTCATAGTTCCTAACTCACAGGTTTTACAGCCTTGAAAACATTAGCCCTGTCTCAGAAAAGCTAGAAACAAGATTCTTAGGTCAAAATCTCAATTTTGGAGTATATATGTTAAAAGAAAAATAATAAATGATAGCATATTAGACTCGGTTGTTCTTTCAGCAAGGAGGGATTATGGTGAAGGTAAGTATTTTGTTTTCTTTCAACATTATAAAAACCGATAGCAGAAGAGTGTTTTCTCACAAAACATCTGAGTTTGAAGCCAAAGCTATTTACCCGTATCTAAAAGGCCTCGACTAACAAGATTAATAATGAAAACTCATTATTAACCCCCATCCCCCAACTGAGAAATGGTAGGGAAAAAGACATAATTATATTCATAATTTTCCTCACATACACAGACATCCTTTGAAAGAAGAAAGAGAACGCTCCATAGGTAGAAATGGGTAGGTCTCCATAGAAGAAAACTGTGTGTATATGGGAAAACATTACTATTATTTATAATAAATGTGATACAGAAAAAATCATTTATTTTGGTGCACAGTTCTATCAAGTTTTGACAAATGCCTAAAATCAGGTGACCACCACTGCATTAAGACAGAACAATTTCATCATCTCAAATTATTCCCTCATGCTGGCCATTTGTAGTCAGCCCTTCCCCCATCTTGAATTCCGGGGAGCCACTGACCTGTTCTCTGTCCCTGCAGTCATTATATCTTTTCCAGAATATCATATAAATGGAACCATTTAGTATATATCCTTTTGAATCTGGCTTCTTTCACTTTATTTACTGTATTTGAAAATCTCTGATGATGTAGCATACACCAATAGTTGCTTCTTTTTATTGCTGAATAATATTCCATTTCATGGATGCACCGTGATGTGCGTATCTCTTCCTCAGCTGAAGGTCATTCAGATGCTTCCAGTTTTGGCAATTAATGTGCAGATGTTATAAACAGTAGTGGGATTGCTAAGTCATATACCAAGTGCGTGTTAACTTTATAAAGAAAACAACTGTTTCCCAGAAGGCTGATCGTTTTCCATTTCTACCTGCAATATATGAATCCAGTTGCTCTGAAACCTCACCAGCATGTAGAATTGTCCATTATTTTTAAGGATATTACTTTAACTTTTCTAGTAGAAAAGCTTTTAACTTGTTTTTCCATAATTACTACTGATATTGAACATCATTTCACGTGCTTATTTACCATTTGTATATAGTCTTCGGTTAAGTGTTCATCTTTTTTGCCTACTTTTAACTGGGTGTTTGTTGAATTTTGAGAATTCTGGATACAAATTCTCTGTCAGATATGTGATTTGCAAATATTTTCTCTCTGTGGCTCGCCTTTCACTCTCTTAATAGTGTCTTTCATAAAGCAAATGCTTTAAGTTTTGTCAAGATTTAATTTTTTTAACCTATTTTCTTTTGGAATTGTAGCTGAGAACTATTTGCCTAACCCAAGGTTATGAAGAATTTCTCCTATGTTTTCTTCTGAAGGTTTTATAGGTTAGCATTGTACGTTTAGTTATATGATCCATTTTGAATTAATTTTTGTTTAATGTGTGAGGAATGAGTTGAGGTTCGTTTTTATTTATATTTTGCAAATGAGTACTCCAATCAATCCACTTCCATTTGTTGAAAGGATTATGCTTTCCCCAAGATACTGCCTTTGTACCTTTTCCAGAGATCAATTGAACATGTTTGTGGGGTTTTTTTTTTTTTTTTTGACTCTCTTCTATAAAATTATATTGGTATTCTTTCCCAATGCCACATTGTCTCAGTGTAGCTTAATAGTAAGTCTTGAAATCAAGTAATGTGAGACCTCCAACTTTGTTTTCCTCCTTCCGTTTGTTTTGATTATTGTAGTTCCTTTGATTTTCATATAAATTTTAGAATTAGCTTGTTAATATCTACAAAAAATTCTGTTAGGGCTTTTATTGGGATTGAGTTGTGTCTTTAGATCAGTTTGAGGAGAATAACATTTAACATTATTTAGTCTTCAAATCCAGGACATGTTATATATAAACCCACTGCCGTCCGGTCGATTCTGACTCATAGCGACCTTATAGAACAGAGTAGACTCATAGCGACCCTATAGAACAGAGTAGAACTGCCCCATAGAGTTTCCAAGGAGCGCCTGGTAGATTTGAACTGCTGAACTCTTGGTTAGCAGCCGTAGCACTTAACCACTACACCACCAGGGTTTCCATGTTATATATAGCTCTCATTTTTATTTAGGTAGGCGTACATTTGACTATATTCATGTGTGTGTGTTTTAAGGAGATAAAAGAGGGATTAAAAAAATTAAAAAAAAAAAAAAACAAGAAATTCATCCTTGTAGTAGCTTTTCTTCACGTTTTTAGTCCCTCCCCAGTCTGCATACTATTGTTGACTTTGCACAGTCCTCAGGTAGTTTCATTTTATTCCTACTAGAGTCTTCAGTTGTAATTACTAGGAGAGATAGGTGGTAGTGAGCTTATTCCATCTTGCTCAGCATCAAAAGTCAACTGACTCTTCTTCTGATAGTCTAAACCCTTCTTGACTGGTGATGACATGGATCATGGAGCCCCCAGAAACAGATTCTGTGGGTTTTTCCAATCTGAATAACTACTCTGAGCTAGACAGGTGAGGCTGGTTAAATGTAACAGATAATGCTTTCAATATGGAAGTTCAAAGCATTCATCTGGGCTGGACGAGGGCCTAAGAGAGAGGATGGAACACAGGACCACTCCTTCCTTTTATCTCCAATTACATTTATATAGATTCAAGAGCTTCCTCTATCTTGACAGTGTCATAAAGTGTAATTTAAAAATAAATGAAATGAAAATTGATGTGACAGTTTTCAGAATCACCAGAGTTTGTCTGAGAGCCTTTCTTAGCAGACATCGCCTTGCTGACAAGTAGCAGGAGTTAGCAAGTGACACAAGATCTAACGATATTACCATTTATATAGCCCCAAAGAGAATATAATTTCCTGTGTCCAAGCACATCTCAGCTCATTGATAAACTCCAATACCTTCCTGATAATATTCTCTCCCCTAAATCTTAAAGGGCTTATTATAAAAGCAGGTTAAATAGCTTCATCATCTAATGGGATTAATAATCAAATTTTCCATTTTATCTCCAAAAATTAGAAGTCACTAAATGTATTCTCTCAAGCACAATATTGATTGCCTATTTTATTTCTTATGTTCTAATTTTAGGCTATTTGTAGCATAGACACATGCAAAAGATGTTATCTGGTTTGTTTTCTAGTTATGTAATTCATGAGCCTCTTATTCATGAAATTTTATCATAAATCATGAAGCCATTCTAGAGATCGTCAGATAAATTATTTACTAAAGCAGAGTGTTGCCGAACAGTCCAGAGGACTAAAATCTGCTACAGTAAATCTCATCTACAATTATTTGCTATGCCTTTAATTATTAATATATCCCTCATTTGAAGAGAATTTTGATTTTAATTTAGAAAAAATGTCCTACTGCGACTTCTGAATGAGGCCAAAATTTGTATGTTTGTGAAGCCAGGGGATATACTTAATTTTCTTACAAGAACAATTTGTTTTTGTATGAAAACTGCTCAGTGTTTTTAGCAAATAACATCTTATAAGTTTAATTTAAAATTGCTTAACCAAATTAAGATGAATAAATCTCAACGCAGGTTGAAAAAAATCAGAAACTGGTAGACATCTGTATCTTACACATAAAAGTGCCCAGATATATGCAGAAATATGTACCTACTGGACATTCATTCAGTCAGTCACTGTTTGTGCCCCAAACACTGTGCTAGGCTCTCAGGTTGCAGAGATGATTAATACATGATTCTAGTTTATGAAAAGACTTTAAGTAGGGCATTGTGAACTTTGGTTTTAAAATAGAAATTGTAATTATTCTTTTCAAATGAGTATTTGGTCCTTCATTTAGTTATTCGAATGACGGTGGTAGAGCAGTTACATTGTACCCAAAGGCCTCTAATGGATAATAAATGTCACATTATGTATGTAAATGGTTTACTCATGATATACAGCTTTTTGTAGTTTACAAATTGCATTTGAGTTATACATTTAATTCTCATCATAACTTTTAGGTTGGATCACGCATGTATTAAAAGTCCCATTTATAGTTAATGTAACTGAAGCACAAAGAACTTATATAAATTTACACACAAAGAATAACTGATGAATTCAAATTGCTGTGCTAGCAAAGAATATTGAGTGTACTGTGGACTGCTGGAAGAATGAACAAATCAGTTTTAGAAGAAATACAACCAGAATGCTCTTTTGAAGCAAGGTTGGTGAGACTTTGGATTACTTACTGTGGACACATAATCAGGAAAGGCCAGTTGGTAGAAAAGGACGTCATGGTTGGTAACGTGGAGGGTCTATGAAAAGGAGTGAAACCTTCAATGAGATGGATTGACACAATAGCCAAAACAGTGGACCCATGCATATCATTGGTCATGACAATCACACAGGACCAGGCAACATATAATCCTGTTATACACAAGGTCAGCATGAGTTTAAGCTGACATGACAGTAACTAACAACATAGTTGAGAAATGGTAGAGCTGGGTCTTCAATACTCCCTACATGGCAACCCAGTCTGAGTTATTAATATAGTTAGTATTATACGAATATATATGTACACAAATATATATGTATATATGTATCATAAATTCGTTATATATATATTTATATATATAATGTATATATGTATTATATATATATTTATATATATAATGAATTTATGATACATATATACATATATACAAATATATATATGTATCATAAATTCATTATATATAAATATATATATACTTATATATATATTTATATATAATGAATTTATGATACATATATACATATATATTTGTGTACATATATATTCATATATATATATATACACACACACACATATATGTTGTTGTTGTTAGGTGCCCTTGAGTTGGTTCTGACTCACAGTGGCCCTATGCACAACAGAACAAAACACTGCCCAGTCCTGAGCCATCCTTATAATCATTGTTATGCTCGAGCTCATTGTTGAAGCCACTGTGTCAATCCATCTCGTTGAGGGTCTTCCTCTTTTCCGCTAACCCTGTACTTTGTCAAGCATGATAAGCATGATGTCCTTCTCCAGGGACTGATCCCTCCTGACAACACGTCCAAAGTATATAAGACTCAGTCTCAGCATCCTTGCTTCTAAGGAGCATTCTGGTAGTATTTCTTCTAAGACAGATTTGTTCGTTCTTTTGGCAGTTCATGGTATATTCAATATTCTTTGCCAACACCACAATTCAAAGACGTCAATCCTTCTTCGGTCTTCCTTATTCATTGCCCAGCTTTCACATGCATGTGATGTGATTGAAAATACCATGGCTTGGGTCTAGCGCACCTTAGTCTTCAAGGTGACATCTTTGCTTTTCAATACTTTAAAGAGGTCTTTTGCAGCAGATTTACCCAATGCAATGTGTCATTTGATTTCTTGACTGCAGCTTCCATGGCTGTTGATTGTGGATCCAATTAAAATGAAATACTTGACAACTTCAGTCTTTTCTCTGTTCATCATGATGTTGCTTATTGGTCCAGCTGTGAGGATTTTTGTTTTCTTTATGTTGAGGTGCAATCCATACTGAAGGCTGTGGGCTTTGATCTTCATTAGTAAGTGCTTCAAGTCCTCTTCACTTTCAGCAAGTGAGGCTGCGTCATCTGCATAATGCAGGTAGTTAATGAATCGTCCTCCAATCCTGATTCCTTGTTCTTCTTCATATAGTCCAGCTTCTTGGATTATTTGCTTAGCATACAGATTGAATGGGTATGGTGAAAGGATACAACCCTGACGCACACCTTTCCTGGCTTTAAGCCAATTAGGATCCCCTTGTTCTGTCGGAACAACTGCCTCTTGATCTGTGTAAAGGTTCCTCATGAGCACAATTAAGTGTTCTGAAATTCCCATTCTTTGCAATGTTATCCATAATTTGTTATGATCCACACTGTCGAATGCCTTTGCATAATCAATAAAACACAGGTAAACATCCTTCTGGTATTCTCTGTTTTCAGCCAGGATCCATCTGACATCAGCAATCATATCCCTGGTTCCACATCCTCTTCTGAAACCAGCCTGAATTTCTGGCAGTTCCCTGTCAATATATTGCTGCAGCCATTTTTGAATGATCTTTAGCAAAATTTTGCTTGCATGTGATATTAATGATATTGTTTAATAATTTCAACATTCTGTTTGATCACCTTTCTTGGGACTAGGCAGTCAGTTGGCCAGGAAGCTGTCTTCCATATTTCTTGGCATAGACGAGTGAGCACCTCTAGCGCTTCATCCATTTGTTGAAACATCTAAATTGATATTCTGTCAGTCCCTGGAGCCTTGTTTTTTGCCAGTGCCTTCGGTGCAGCTTGCACTTCTTCCTTCAGTACCATCAGTTCCTAATCATATGCTACCTCATGAAATGGTTGAACATCGACTAATTCTTTTTGGTATAATAAGTGCATGTATTCCTTCTATCTTCTTTTGATGCTTCCTGCATCATTTAATATTTTTCCCATGGAATCCTTCACTATTGCAGCTCGAGGCTTGAATTTTTTCCTCAGTTCTTTCAGCTTGAGAAATGCCAAGCATGTTCTTCCCTTTTGGTTTTCTATCTCTAGCTCTTTGCACATGTCATTACAATACTTTGTCTTCTCGAGCCCCATGACTCAAAATGAGAAGAAACAGCTGCAAACATCCATTAATAATCGGGACCTGGAATGTACGAAGTATAAATCTAGGAAAATTGGACGTAGTAAAAAATGATGTGGAACACATAAACATTGATATCCTAGGCATTAGTGAGCTGAAATGGACTGGTATTGGCCATTTTGAATCAGACAATCATATAGTCTACAATGCTGGGAATGATAACTTGAAAAGGAATGGTGTTCCATTCATCATCAAAAAGAACATTTCAAGATCTACCCTGAAGTACAACGCTGTCAATGATAGGATAATATCCATACCCCTACAAGGAAGACTGGTTAATATGACTATTATTCAAATTTATGCACCAACCACTAAGGCCAAATATGAAGAAATAGAAGATTAGAATATTTTTATCAGCTGCTGCAGTCTGAAATTGACTGAACATGCAATAAGGATGCATTCATCATTACTGGTGAAAGGAATGTGAAAGTTGGAAACAAAGAAGAAGGCTCGATAGTTGGAAAATATGGCCTTGGTGATAGAAACAATGCCAGAGATGGAATGATAGAATTTTGCAAGACCAATGACTTCTTCATTGCAAATACCTTCTTTCACCAACATAAACGGCAACTATACCAGATGGAACACACAGGAATCAAATTGACTACATCTGTGGAAAGAGACAATGGAAAAGCTCAATATCATCAGTCAGAACAAGGCCAGGGGCTGACTGTGGAAAAGACCATCAATTACTCATACGCAAGTTTAAGCTGAAACTGAAGAAAATCAGAGCAAGTCCACAAGAGCCAAAATATGACCTTGAGTATATCCCTCCTGAATTTAGAGACCATCTGAAGAATAGACTTGACGCATTGAACACTAATGACCCGAAGACCAGACGAGTTGTGGAATGACATCAAGGACATCGTATATAAAGAAAGCCAGAGGTCATTGAAAAGACAGGAAAGAGAGAAAAGACTAAGATGGATGTCAGAGGAGACTCTGAAACTTGCTTATGAATGTCGAGCAGCTAAAGCAAAAGGAAGAATATGTACATATATGTATGTTTACTTATTAATATAATTAGATAGCTGGGAGGCTAAGTCACTCTCAGAATAAATGTCTCCACCCCTGCAAAACCTACCTTGATCAATCAGACTGATTAGTATTCTTATTTACAAATTCTTAAAATTACTACCATAATCAATGACAAACTTTGCAACAAACTATTTCATATTTGCATTCCCTAATGAAGGGTAAACTTCATGAGGTTAAATTTCTTTACCACTTCATTTCCTCTTGCCCTGTCTATCCCTGGGCTTTTGCCAGTAGGGTTTTTTTTTTTTTTTCTGTTCATCAAACATGCCAAGTTCATACGGCATTTGCAGTATATTTTCCTCTGCGTAGAATGTTCTTCCCAGATATTCAGTAGTTTTGGCCCTTATCTTGTCTCAGCACAAATGCCAATTCCTTCAAGATGCTTTTTTCTTTTTTTGTTTCTACCATTACAGCTAAATATTTCATACTTTGTCTGTTTGCTTCATAGAATGTAGCATATTTGACATTTAGTTCATTTATTGGTACTTCATTTATTGGTGCTTTGTTTATAAATTCCCCAAGAGCAGGCATATGACGGTCTGTCTTGTTTACCACTTTTATCCCAACACCGAAACAGCACCCATCACATACTGGATATAAAATAAACGTTTGTTGAATGAATGAATGGAAGGATAGGTGAATGAAACTGTGTTTCATGTGCTAGCATTTTTTTTTAAGTACACATAAAAAAATATGTGTGTGTGTATGTATATGTGTATGTATATGTTGTTGTTAGGTGACGTTAAATCGGTTCCAACTCATAGCGACCCTATGTAAAACAGAACCAAACACTGTGTGGTCCTTCGCCACCTCACATGGATTGCCATGTTTGAGCCCATTGTTGCAGCCACTGTGTCAATCCATGTCATTGAGGGTCTTCCTCTTTTTTGTAGTGTTTTTGTCCTGCCTTAAAACAACCTGTATACCCCACTTTTGGAAGCAAAAATTAATTATTGAGAGTTTATTCCTTAACATCTTTCCTCCTGGTAGTGTATAATATACTTCACGGAGATATAATTCTTCATTTCTGTACTCACAGTGCCTACCACCACACCTGAAGTATAATAGATGCTCAGTAAAAATGACTTGGAGTGTAACAGATGCTCACTAAAAATAAATTATTTTCTATATGTGAAGAGTACAGTGTGTGTATATGGTTATAGTGTATTTTCTATTCATATTAATAGTGAGATATTTATTTGCCTACCTCCCAAGTCCACTAAGTACAAAGTAATAGTTGTTTTCTTCTCACATTCACAGGATTACACCCTGACAATGTACTTTCAGCAAGCCTGGAGAGATAAGAGGCTGTCCTACAATGTAATACCTTTAAACTTGACTCTGGACAATAGAGTGGCAGACCAGCTCTGGGTGCCTGATACCTACTTCCTGAACGATAAGAAGTCATTTGTGCATGGAGTGACTGTCAAGAACCGAATGATCCGCCTGCATCCAGATGGGACTGTCCTTTATGGCCTCAGGTCTGTACATAATTCTAAAATTTAACTTTTTCTGGAGAAAATAGTTACTACTTTTTATTGGAGGGGAATGTTGTGCTCTTTTCCTTACTCCTCCTTCAATTCTGCTGACACACAGTTAAATCCCCCTTTCTGATAGGTATGGGAGTTCCAGGTAGCATGTTTACAAAGGGACTAAGCCCCAGCTAAGGGTGTTTTTCTGAATTATCTCCCAACATCAGCTGCTGATCTGAAAGCTGCTTTCTTTAAAGAGTCAAAGAGTAAGGATAAATAATATCAAAACACCTAAGATGCAGGCCTTCTTTAAAATGGAAAAAAACAAAACAAAACTATGAATGCCAGATAGTTGTTCAAACATGACCAGTGCTCTCTTATAAATTGCTCCTGAGCTGCCTGAACTGGGTCATGGTCCTCTGATGAGAGGAAGGCTTATTGTGCCCTCTCACCCTCTGAGGAGCCATTAGACTTGCAAATCAATAAAGTAGTTATCTCATGTTTATTAATGATGAATTTATACTATTAAATGTACTGCTTATGTCAGAAAAGAATTGTAATGCTCTGCCATTTGGGTGAGGAAGAATTAAAATAAGGGAGTTTCTTCTTTTAAAGTGTATTCAGTGTTGAAAGCAACAGATAATCTTCTGGAAAAAAAAATCTCTCTTACTCTGAAAATATTACAATAATAAGGGTTCCTCTGCATCACATGTCAGGAAATTCTGAACTTTTCAATATTGTTCCATATTGTTTTACATAGGTATGTGATTATGTTATGATAATGATGATGATAACAATAGTGTTCTACATTTTTTGAACATTTTTTAGGGGCAGGCTCTGTGCTGAGTGCTTTTCACGCATTATCATAGATGTTCCTGTAAGTTAGGAGCTGTTAGGATCGGTATTTTAAATAAAGCAATTTGTCCAAGATCACAAAGAAAGTAAGCTGTGGAGATGAAATTTGATCCCTGTTCCAAGTTCAGAGCCAGAACTCTTAAAACATTACACTGGAGTTTCTCTCTCACTGTCACATTTTTCTTATCTGTTATATCTCATTTTACTTATCTGCTGTATTCACTGCACTTGGCATATCCTCCTTTTTTTTTTTTTTTGAACTTTTACTCGACGGCACGGGGTTTACTATATGCTAGGAGCCCTTGTGGTGCAGTGGTTAAAGCTTTTGACCACTGACCCAAGGCCGGCAGTTCAAACCCACCAGCCGCTCCATGGGAGAAAGATGTGGTAGCCTGCTTCCATAAAGATTTACAGCCTTGGAAACCCTCTGCGGTAGTTCTACTCTGTCTTACAGGGTCTCCATGAGTCAGAATCGACTCGACAGCAGTAGATTTAGTTTGGTCTTGGCACTACGTGCTAGATATTGTTCTAAGGGTTTCAGATGTGTCAACTCATTTAATTTCATGCAGCAACCCAGGAGGCAGGTACAGTTGAGGAAACTGAGACATAGAGAGGTTAAAAATCTTGCTCCAGGGCAAAAAGCTGGTAAGGGGTACAGCTGCCCCATAGAGTTTCCAAGGAGTGCCTGCTGAATTGAAACTGCCAACCCTTTGTTCAGCAGCTGTAGCTCTTAACCACTACACCACCAGGATTTCCTGGTAAGAAGTACAGTTTGGATTTTTTTTTTTTAGTTGTACTATAGATGAAGGTTTACAGAACATACTAGTTTCTCATTAAACAGTTAGTACACATATTGTTTTATGACATTGGTTAACAATCCCACAACATGTCAACACTCTCCCTTCTCAACCTTGGGTTCCCTATTACCAGCTTTCATGACCCCTCCTGCCTTGCAGTACTTGCCCCTGGTCTGGTGTGCCCCTTTAGTCTCGTTTTGTTTTATGGGCCTGTCCACTCTTTGGCTGAAGGGTGAATCTCAGGAGTGACTTCATTACTGAGCTGAAAAGGTGTCCAGGGGGCCATACTCACAAGGTTTCTCCAGTCTCTGTCAGGCCAGCAGATCTGTTCTTTCTTTTTGAGTTAGAATTTTGTTCTATATTTTTCTCCAACTCTGTCTGGAACCCTCTATTTTGATCCCTGTCAGAGCAGTCAGTGGTGGTAGCCGGGTACCATCTAGTTTTACTGGATTCAGTCTGGTGGAGTTGTGGTCCATTAGTCCTTTGGACTAATCTTTCCCTTGTATCTTTTGTTTTCTTCATTCTCCCTTGCTCCCGAAGGGGTGAGACAAGTGAAGTATCTTAGATGGCCAATCTCAGGCTTTTAAGACCCTGATGCTACTCACCAAAGTAGAATGTAGAACATTTCCTTTATAAACTATGTTATGCCAATTGAGCTAGATATTCTGCAAGACCAAGGTTCCCACAGCCCTCAACCCAGAAATTTGGTTCCTCAGGGAGTTTGCATGTATCCATGGAGCTTCATAACCTTGCCTTGGACGAGTTGTGCTGGCTTCCCCAGAATTGTGTACTGCCTTACCTTTCATCAAAGTTACCACTTATCTATTGTCTTATTAGTGTTTTGCCATCCCCACCCCTCTCCTCCCTCGTAACCATCAAAGATTGCTTCTTTTTATGTGTAAATGTTTTCATAGTAATGGTCTCATACAATATATGTCCTTTTGTGATTGATTTATTTCACTCAGCATAATGCCCTCCAGATTCATCCGTGTTGTGAAATGTTTCGAGGGTTCATCACTGTTCTTTATCATTGCGTAGTGTTCCATTGTGCATATGCATAATAATTTTGTTCAACCATTCATCTGTTGATAGGCTCTTAGCTTATTTCCATCTTTTTGCCATTGTGAATAATGCTGCAACGAACATGAGTGTGCATGTCTATTTGTGTCACGGCTCTTATTTCTCTAGGATATATTCCTAGAAGTGGGATTGCTGGCTTATATGGTATATCTATTTCTAGCTTTCTATGGAAGAGCCATATCATCTTCCAAAATGGTTGTATCATTTTGCATTCCTACCATCAGGGCATAAGAGTTCCAATCTCTCCACAGCCTCACCAGCATTTGTTATTTTCTGTTTTTTTGATTTGTGCCAGTGATGCCAGGGTGAAATGGTATCTCATTGCGGTTTTGATTTGCATTTCTCTAATGGCTAGTGATTGAGAGTATTTCCTCATGTGTCTGTTGGCAACTTGAATGTCTTCTTTGGTGAGGTGTCTGTTCGTTTCCTTTGCCCATTTTTAATTGGATTATCTGTCTTTTTGTTGTAGAGGTGTTGGATTTTCCTGTAGATTTTAGAGACTAGACCTTCATCTAATTTGTAATAGCCAAAAAGTTTTTCCTACTCTGGAGGTTCTCTTTTTACTCTTTTAGTGAAGCCTTTTGATAAGCATATGTATTTAATTTTTGGACTATCCCAGTTATCTAGCTTATCTTCTAGAGTTACTGTGTTGTTGGTTATGGTTTGTATCCTGTTAATGCCATGTATTAGGGTCTCTAGCATTGATCCTATTTTCTCTTCTATGGACTTTATAGTTTTTGGCTTTATATTTAGATCTTTGATACATTTTGGGTTTGTTTTTATGTATGGTGTGAGGTTTGGGTCCTGTCTTATTTTTTTGCAGATGGCCCTCCCGTTTTTCCAGCACCATTTCTTAAAAAGACTGCCTTTTACACATTTGATGGACTTTGTCAAAGATCAGGTGACTGTAGATGGATGGATTTACATCTGAGTTCTCAATTCTGTTCCATTGGTCAATGTAGCTGTCATTGTACCAGTACCAGGCTGTTTTGGCTACTGTAGCTGTATAACAGGTTCTCATGTCAGGTAATGCTAGTCCTCCTACTTTATTCTTCTTCTTCAGTACTGCTTTCTTATCCAGGGCTTCTTCCCTTTCTATATAAAGTTAATGATTGGTTTTTCCATCTCTTTAAACAATGTCATTGGTATTTGGATTGGGATTGCATTGTAATCGTAAATTGCTTTGGGTAGAATTGTCATTTTCACAATGTTGACTCTACCTATCCATGAGCATGGCATATTTTTCTACTTATGTAGATCTCTTTTGGTTTCTTACAGAAGTGTTTTGTAATTTTCTTTGTATAGGTCTTTGACATCACTGGTTAGGTTTATTCATAAGTATTTTATTTTTGTAGGGGCTATTATAAATGCTGTTGTTTTCTGGATTTCCTTTCCATCATTCTCTTTATTGGTGTGTAGAATTCAACTGATTTTTGTATGTTTATCTTGTATCCTACTTCTCTGCTGAATCATTCTATTAGTTCCAGTAGTTTTCTAGTAGAGTCTTTGGTATTTTCTATGTATCGTATCATATCATCTGCAAATAGGTAGAGTTTTACTTCTTCATCAGGAATTTGGATGCCCTTTATTTCTTTTTCTTGCCTTATTGGTCTAGCTAGGGCTTCCAGCACAATGTTAAATAGTAGTGATGATAAAGGGTATCCTTGTCTTATTCCTATACTCAAGGGGAATGTTTTCAGCCTCTCTCAGTTAAGAATGATGTTGGCCATTGGTTTTGCATAGATGCAATTTATTATGTTGAGAAATTTCCCTTCTATACCTTGAGAGTTTTTGTCAGGAATGAGTGTTGGACTTTGTCAGATGCCTTTTCTGCATCAATTGAGATGACCACGTGATTCTTCTCTTTCCTTTTCTTTATGTGGTTTATTGCATTGATTGATTTTCTAATGTTGAACCATCCTTGCATACCTGGTATGACTCCTATGTGGTTGTAGTGTATTTTTTTTTTTTTTTGCTATAATGCTGAATTCTATTGGCTAGAATTTTGTTGAGACTTTTTGTGTCTATATTCATAAGAGATGTTGGTCTCTAATTTACTTTTTTGTGGTGTCTTTGCCTAGTTTTGGTATCAGGGTCATCCTGGCTTCATAGAATGAGTTCAGAAGTATCCCATCCCTTTCTATGTTCTGAAATAGTTTGAGTAGTTCTGGTGTAAGCTCTTCTCTGAATATTTGGTAGAATTCTCCAGTGAAGCCATCTAGAACAGGGCTTTTTTTGTTGGAAGTTTTTTATTATTATTACCTTTCAGTCTCTTCTCTTATTATGGATCTGTTCAGATTTTCAACATCATTTTGTGTTAGATTGGGTAGGTAGTGTGTTTCTAGAAATTTTCCATTTTCTCTAGGTTTTCAAATTTGTTGGAGTATAGTTTTTCATAATACTCTGTCGTGATCCCTTTTATTTCAGTTTGGTCTATTGTAATGTCCCCCATTTTATTTCTTATTTGGGCTATTTGACTCCCCTCTTGCTTTTCTTTTGTCAGTTTGGCCAGCAGTTTGTCAATTTTGCTGATCCTTTCAAAGAACCAACTTTTGGTTTTGTTGATTCTTTCTATAGTTTTTCTGTTCTCTATTTCATTTATTTCTGCTCCGACCTTTATTATTTCCTTTCTTCTGGTGGCTGTGGGTATTTTTTTTTTTTTTTTGATGTTCTCTTTGTATTTGTTTGAGTTGTGTAGCTAATGTTTTGATTTTGTTCCTTTCTTCTTTTTTGATGTGTGCATCTATTGCCATAAGTTGACCTCTGAGCACTGCCTTCACTATGTCCCACAGGTTTCAGTACAATGTGTTTTTACTCTCATTTGATTTTATTCCATCTCTGATTTCTTCTCTTACCCAGTGGTTTTTCTGCAGGGTATTATTCAGTTTCCATACAATTGATTTTTTTTTTCCTTGCTTTTCCTGTTGTTGATTTCTACCTTGATGGTGTTGTGGTCAGAGAAGATACTTTGCATTATTTCAATGCTTTCCATTTTGTTGAGGGTTGCACTGTGGCCTAAAATGTGGCCTATCCTAGAAAAGTCCCACGTTCGTTGGAAAAGAATGTGTACTTTGCATCTGTTGGATGGAGCGTTCTACATATGCCTGTGAGGTCAACTTGGCTGATTGTGCCCATTAGCTCTTCTATATCTTTGTGGAGTTTCTTTCTAGATGCTCTGTCCTTTACCGAGAGTGCTGTGTTGAAATCTCCTACTATTATTGTAAAACTGTCAATTTCTTTTTTCAGTGCTGTTTAGAGTTTGCTTTATGTATTTTGGAGCCCTGTCATTGGGTGCATAGGTGTTTATTATGGTTGTGTCTTCATGATGGGTCGTCCCTTTAATCATTATATAGTGCCCTTCTTTGTTTTCTTGGGTGGATTTTTGTTTAAAATTCTATTTTATCTGAGAATAGTATTGCCACTCCTGCTCTTTTTTTGGTAGCTGTTTGCTTGATATATTTTTTTCCATCTTTTGATTTTTAGTAAATTTACATCTTTGTTTCTAAGGTGTGTTTCTTGCAGACAGCATATTGATGGATTCTGTGTTTTTAATCCATTCTGTCACTTTCTGTCTCTTAATGGATGCATTTAGACCATTTACATTCAGCGTATTTATTGATAGGTGTGAGTTTATTGCTCTCATTTTGTAGTGCATTTTTGTGGTGCTGATGTTTTCTTTGTTCCACTTACTCTCCTGCATTGAATTCATTTTGTTTGTGCATTTCTTTTTCATTTCTTTTGTTTTTTAGATTTTGTGTTTACTGAGAATTTATGTTTTTCTTCTTTATTTTGATGAGTAGTTTTGTTAACTTTCTTTGTGGTTACCCTGAAATTTACCCTTATCTTCCTAGGTTTCAACCAGTCTATTATTACTTGGTACCGCCTTGCTTTGCTCTCCGTTACAAAGTTCTATACCTACACAGTTTATTCCTTCTTTTACTGTTCTGACATTGTTGTCATTTACAGATTAACCTCTCTGGTTCCCTGTTTTAATTCTTTTGGTTTTGGATAGTCCTTGAGAGTTCATTTCCTAGGTTGGTATCTGGCTGGTGAGATCTTACATCCTAGATTCAGGCTGTGGTCTGATGTTGTTTGTTCTCAAACTGAAGGACTCCCTTTAATAATTCTTGCAAATTTGGTTTGGTTTTATATATTCCTTTAATTTCTGTTTATCTAGAAATGTCCTAATTTCACCATTATACTGGAATGAGAGTTTTGCAGAATATGTTATTCTTGGTTGGAAATTTTTTTCTTTCAAGGTTTTTTCTATGCCATTCCATTGCCTTCTTGCCTGCATGGTTTCTACTGAATAATCAGAGCTTAGTCGTATTGTTTCCCCTCTGTATGTGAGTTTTCATTTATCTTGAGTTGCTCTTAGGATTCTTTCTTTGTCTTTGGTTTTAGTGAGTGTGATTATGATATGCCTTGGTGATTTTCTTTTGGGGTCTCTCCTACTTGGGGTTCATTAAGCTTCTTGGATGGTCAACTTTTCATCTTTCATGATTTTAGGGAAATTTTCTTTCAGCAATTCTTCAGTGATCCTCTCTGTGTTTTCTATTTTCTCTTCTCATTCTGGAACTCCAATCACTCACCAATTTCTGCTTTTGATTGTATCCCACATAATTCTCAGGGTTTCCACATTCTTTTTTTTCCCTCAAAATTGTACCCAAGTGTTTGTTTTCAATTTCACTGATCCTGTCTTCCATTGTTTCAGACGTGCTCCTCAGCCCTTCTATAACTCTGTCCATTTCTGAAATCTTGTTTATCTTTGGATTTCTAATTGTTGTTTTTGTGTGGTTTCTAGTTTGTGAATTTATTTTATTCCTGTGTAATTTTCCTGAATTCTTCCATTTTTTGTCTGAGTTTTCTATGAATTTGTCTGCCTTTTCCATGAATTTGTCAGTTTTTTCCTCTTTTTTTTTTTTTTTTTGTCTGCTTTTTGCTTCAATTCTTAGATAGCTCTGAATATTAGAGATTTTAATTCCCAGTCAGGTAGTTCTAGCCTTTTCTTGTACTGGAAAGTCATCTGTTGTTTTATTTTGGATGCCTACTAGAACCATTCTGTCCTGTTTTTTTTAATATGTTTTGGTATTGTCTGCTGTGTTAGGGACATTAAGGAGTTATTCTCTTCATTTATTGATTGTAGATTTGTTTGTTTCATTCATGTTTTGTTATATTTGTTTATGTCTGTGCAGGTAGGCTGTGCATTCTTTGTTGTTTGCTCATCTGTGGGCACAATGACTTTCACCTCCTTGTCCAATGGGCAGGGGCAGTCACTCAGCTGTGGTGCAGGTGGGCAGGTCCAGCTGAAGGGAAGGGGCTTGGATGGGTTATTTGTGGGACACACTAGGGCTGACAAGGAGGGCCAGGAGTCAGTGCAGGGCAGATTCCAGCAGGCCATGCCTGTGCTGGTTCACACACACAAAAAAAAATTGGGGTGTGATATTCAGTGAATGGTACAGGTAGGCAGGAAGGGAGGGGGTGGTTGTGATGTTTGGAGCAAAGATGGGTATGGGAAAGAAAATAGAGAGGAGAGAGAAAAAGGAGCCAATAAATAAATAAACAAAAGAGTGCTAAGGGAGCTTACCATTGGAGTGCAGAGATGAAAAACCAAGAAATTGAGAAAAACAAAACAGAAAAGAGAAAAAAATAATTTTTAAAATTTTAAGAAAAAAGAAAATCCCCCAGGAATTCCACCAGTTTGGCTGCACAGATAGGGAAATTGGCTCCCTGTCCACTCAGTACAGCCTGGCTAGAAGGGGTAGAGATGTCACACATTGCCAGGTATTCAGAAGACAGGTAAAGAAGATAAGTATAGAGAAATGAGAAACTGAGAAATGAAGACAAATAAAAAGGAAAAAAGAAGAGGAAAAAAAAAAAAGATGAAATGCCCCCAGGGATCCCACTGACATGGCTGCACTGATCAGGTAAGTGGCTCCCAAGCCACTTAGTACAACCCGGCTAGAGGGGGCTCTCAAGCTGAAAAAAATTTTTAAAAAACCAGAACAGAACAAAACAAACAAAAAAAAAATGGCTCCAGGGATCTCATCAGCATGGTGGCTCAGACCAAGTAAACAGTTCCCCAGCTGAGCTGAGCTTTATAGCCTTTCAAGAAGAAGCACTGATGTCACATAGACCCAGGTGTTCGAGAGAAAGGAGGGGAAGGAGGTGAGAGGCAGGGGAGAAACCAAAAGAAGTGGAGAAAAGCAACACCTGCAACAAAGAAATGGCATTGAGAGAGCTCACCTGTGTGGGGAGGATGAATCCAAGAGGTGCAGATCCAGAGCTGGTGCCTCCCAGCCAAGAGACTGTGGCCATTGTGAAGCAGCAGCTGAGCTGGGGGGAAGAAAGATGGTGGTAGAAAGTGTATATCACTGATTACCAGTTGCCCTGTCTCCTGTTGGGAGCTCCATTAAGCTGCTTTCCCATATTCCCTGTCTGCCATTCTTCAATGCAGGCAGGGCGAATCCAAGCAGCAGCATGGAGCTCGCAGGTCTTGGCTGGCAGAGTGACTGTAGCCAGCTAGGAAGAGCCAGGGGTCAATCAGCAGGGGAGAAAGATAGGGGATAGGGAGTGGGAAGGCGTATATTGGGTGCTCTTCTCCTGCTGGGAGCTCCGTGACGCTGTTTTCCTGTACTTCCTGTCCACTGATCTCTGACAGGAGTCCAAGATGGCAAATCCAGGCTGCATTAGCTGATAGAAGGCCTTCACTGGTATCTCTCCTTGCTCTCTGTTCTCTGTCAGTTTCCCATTCCATTTGGTGCTTGGCTGAGTTCTTTATCTCTTCATTTAATGCTTAGGGTTCCAGAATTCATGTTTGTTACTGTTTTACTTAGTTTTTCAGGTCTTTGCTTGGAGGGATGGCATGGTGCTTCTGTGCATAGCACAACGTTGGCTCTTCCCTCTGATACAGACTTTTTCTTGATTGACAAAATAAGATCTTAAAGAACAGCAGGCCTGACACTTTTATGGAAGGTGCATCTTTTGGTCCTGAGGCTCACACCATCCCAGTTTACTAAGCAAAGATATTTGCTGTGGGGATTACCAGGGCATACCCAAGATCATCGTAAGGGACTTGGTAGTGACAAAGTTCATTAGCCTGGAATAAAGCAAGTTGAAAGACAACTATGAATATTTAGACGGAGAAGACTCGGCCAGTAAAGCTTTAAATATGAAGACAGTGATCAAAGAATTTGGGTAGGACAAACCCTCCAAACTGAATTTCATATAAGTCCAAGTCAAAAGCAAAGGGTTTAAACTCTGTTCCTGTTGAAAACCACAAAGATTTGCAGAGGGGTCCTAAACTTCTTTCTTAGGGTTTTCTTTAGAGAAATTTTCAGATATTAAAGCATAATCAAATCGAGAAGGAGTAGAGCAAAATAGTGATGCTTGCTGAATTTAATAATGAGTATAGGGGTGTTCATTTTATTATTCTTTCAAGTTATCTGTATGTTCAAAAATGTTTATAATAAAATTTAGAAAAGGAAAAAATATGAGATTTCAGTAGCCAAGGAATCTCTGGTTCTATTATCTAGGAAATATCATTCTAGGTTTAAAAGGTCTGTAGCCAAGGCATAAGATTTCTGATCTCTTGGAGGCAGGGAATCATCTGAATGGGGCAATCTGCTTTGAGTAGTGAGGTTGTCTCATCTTGGAGGATGTGTGCCTTGGTGGGTGGGATCCAAGATCACAGACAGCAAGGCTAAACCATAATCCTGAGAAGGGTGGTCTAAGCTCTTCTGCTAAAACCTTGATAACCTGCTCAGGAAATTTCTCTTTCAGGAGATCTGTCTATTGCTTCTGACTACTCAGTAGGCTCTCTGAGTGTAGTCCTACTAATATATTGTGTGGAGATAGCAAGGGTTTTGAGGATAGCACACCAGCTTATCAGCAAGTTTATATTAAGGTGCAATGTCCTTGGAGAGTACTCAGAAGATGAAGATGGAAATTTCACAGTATAGAACATATTTTTAGGTGCTATTGTTGGTGTGGGTTATTGTTGGTGTAAGTTTGAACAGCCTAATTGGATCTTTATTTTCCCATTTCTAAAGCATAGGTTAGCAGCTTACTGTCAGTTGTTCCATTGCATTTCAGGTTGATAATCATTTTGGAGGCTCAGGGAATGGTGTTCTAATGCTGTGCAGATACAAAAATACACACAACTGGGCAATGCTACCAACTTCCTTAAGAAGGGTAATGATAATAGAGCTTAGGTTTTCATTTGAACTTTTGTCGCTGACTTTTATTGAACCTTGAGCATCTTCTGTGTGTTTTAGTTTCCTCATGTATAGAAAAGGGAAAGTGAATTAGATTATATCATTTTTTTTTTAACAATCCAGTCACCTTGTGAATCAATTGTTAATGAATGTAAAATAATTTATAATCTAAAATCAGACTAGAAAGTGAAATATATGTTTGGAGTAGTACAGTGATTTATGGAGAGTAAGTGCTCAATGTTAATTAATATTTAGGGAATAAATGAATGAATGGATGGGTAGGAAATTGTAGAGTTCCATCCCAGTTATCTTTTTGTTATTCTTTGAAGTAACACTGGTCGTTTGCCTGGAACTAAGAGTGTAAATGAGAGAGTGAATTGAAGAGAGTGGAAAAGGCCTAGGTTAGGTACATCTAAAGTGAACAGCAACAACAACAAAATATTACTGAAGAAAATTAAAAGATTGTCAAGAAGTGTTGAAGATATGGTGTCTGTAACAATGGGTTCAAACATAGCAACCATTGTGAGGATGGCACAGAACTGGGCAGTGTTTCTGTTGGATCACCTTTCTTTAGAATGGGCACAAATATGGATCTCTTCCAATAGGTTGGCCAGGTAGCCATCTTCCAAATTTCTAGGCATAGACAAGTGAGCATTCCCAGCATTGCGTCAGTTTGTTGAAACATCTCAATGGGTATCCCATCAATTCTTGGAGGCTTGTTTGTCACCAGTGCCTCCGGTGCGGCTTGGACTGGTTACTTCAATGCAATGGGTTCTTGATCATATGCTACCTCCTGAAATGATTGAACGTCAACCAACTATTTTTGGTAAAGTTGCTCTGTGTATTCCTTCCATCTTTTGATGCTTGCTGTGTTGTTCAATATTTTACCCATAGAATCCTACAGTATTGCAACATAAGGCTTGAATTTTTTCTTCAGTTCTTTCAGCTGGAGAAATACCGAGTGTGTTCTTCAATTTTTGTAATCTAACCCAGGCGTTTGCACATTTAATTATAATACTTTGTCTTCTTGAGCCACCCTTTGAAATCTCTTGTTCAGCTCTTTACTTCATCATTTCTTCCATTCACTTTAGCAACTTTATGTTTAAGAGCAAATTTTAGAGTTTCTTCTGACATCTATTTTGGATTTTTTTTTCTTTTCCTGTCTTTTTAATGGCCTTTTGCTTTCTCCATGTATGATGTTCTTTATGTCATCCCACAGCTTGTCTGGTCTTCAGTAATTAATACTCAGTGGGTAATTAGTGTTCAATGAGTCAAATCTATTTCTTGAGATGATCTCTAAGTTCAGGTAGGATATACCCAAGGTGCTACTTTGACTGTCATGAACTTGTTTTAATTTTCTTCAGCTTCAACTTGAACTTGCAGTCCAGTGGTCAGCCCCTGGCCTTGTTCTAACTGATGATATTGAGTGTCTCCATCATCTCTTTCTACAGCTGTAGTCAATTTTATTCCTGTGTATTTCATCTGGCAAGGTCCACATGTATAGTCTCACCTTTTATGTTGTTGAAAAAAGGTATTTGCAATGAATAAGTTATTGGTCTTGCAAAACCTGTCATATGATTTCCTGCTTCATTTCTGTTACCAAGGCCGTAATTTCCAACTTCTAATCCTTCTCCTTTGTTTCCAGCTTTCACATGCCAATCACCAGTAATTATCAATACATGTTGATTGCATGTTTGATCAGTTTCAGATTGAAGAAGTTGGCAAAAATCTTTAACTTCTTCATCTTTGGCATTAGTGGTTGATTTATAAATTTAAATAATAGTCATATTAATTGGTCTTCCTGGTGGACATATGGATATTATCCTATCACTGACAGCACTGTACTTCAGGATATCTCTTGCAATGTTCTTTTTGATGATGAATGCGATGCCATTCCTCTTCAATTTGTCATTCCCAGCATAGTAGACCATATGATTATCTGATTCAGAATGGCCAATATACCAGTCCATTTCAGCTCACTTATGCCTAGAATATCGATCTTTATGCAGTCCATTTCATTTTTGGTGACTTCCAATTTTCCGAGATTCTGATTATTAGTGGATGTTTGCAACTGTTTCTTCTCACTTTCAGTTGTACATATGAGCAAATAAGGTCCCAAAAGCTTGACTCCATCCACATTGTTAAGGTTGACTCTACTTTGAGAAGGCAGCTCTTTAACAGTCACATTTTGAGTGCATTCCAAACTAAGCGGTCATCTTCTGGCCCTGTATTAGACGGTGTTCTGCTGCTATTCATAAGGTTTTCACTGCCAGTTTTTTTTAGAAGTAGACCGTCAGGTTCTTCTCCTTCATCTGCTTTAGCCTGGAAGCTTCCTTGAAACCTGTCTACCACGGGTGACCCTGCTGGTATCTGAAATACAGATGGAATAGATTCCAGCACGACAGCAACATGCAAGCCACCACAGTAGAGCAAACTGACAGAGGAGTGGTGGATTTACTTTAAAAAGGGGATGTTTATTAGATTTCAAAAAGCTAATGAATAATTGCACTGAGCAGGCAATGAGGAGACCTGAATTCTGGTCCTACGACTAGTAGTTCTTGTAACTACTCATTTAAATAATTTCTAAATGTTAATTAGAGCTTCAAAAGTCCCATAATCCTGTGATTTTGCTAATGTATGACATATATCTTTTTTAGGATTCTCACTTCATGGTGCATGCAGCAATACTTATTTCCTTTTTTTCTAATTGTTGTTATATGTATATGTATATGTATGTGTATGTGTATGTGTATGTGTATGTGTATGTGTATGTGTATGTATATGTATATGTATATGTATATGTATATGTATATGTATATGTATATATAAAAACACAATATTTGCCAATTCAGCATTTTTTTCACATGTACACTTCATTGGTACTAATTACATCAACCATGTTGTACAACCATCACCAATATTCCTTGCCGATTTCCCATCACCACAAACAAATTTTTCAGTGCTGTAGAAACTGCACTTATGTCCTTGAAAAAATCTGATTCATTGCAGAAGCAAAAATAAGATCAATGTATTTAGGTATACAATAGAGCTGTCAATCTAAATTATCAACTGATAGCACCTTTTGTGAACATAATAATGTATGACTTTTTTCTAACGCTTAGAATCTGAATTGGACTACATATATTTATGCCAAGTTCATTAATATTGTAGCATAAGAATTTTATTACATTATTCAAAATCTTCACAAACACAATTTTAAAGAAAAAATTTTTTCCTATTATAAAAGTGATGCATACATATTATTGAAAATTTAGAAAATACAGTTATGAAAATACAATTACTCCTTAATCCTAGCACCTGGAGAGAACCAATACCAGTACCTTGCTTTATAATCTTCCATATTTTTTTACTGAATAAAGTATATATGTAGTTTTTGAAAGATAAAAACAGAATCATATTGTATGTACTGTTCTGAAATCTGATACTTTAGTCTTGAAAAGTAAATGTATCAGAAACGTGTTTGTCATGTCAGAAAAACTCTCCTCACCATCAATTTTAAACCATTATGGGATGTGTTTAGTATATACGTCTTTATCCAGTATAGGATATGGTTTTGACATAAGGTGAAGTATGTAGTATTACTGTAAAATGCAGGCATCTTATTTCAAGCTTTATTATTATTTTAATCACAAATAGCCAAAACAATTTGTGGCACGGATTATAATATTATAGTCGTGCTGTTGTATTCTGTAGTCTCACTGGTTAAATACATTGCTCAAGAAATGAACTAATGCTGATTTTATTAGGACAGTTTTTTTGGAAGGAATGATTTCTTACTCTTTCAACAGTAACTGACCCATCTGAAAATGGCTGCTTGTCTCTCAGTGTGAGGGGGTAGACCTTAACATCATATGCCAACACACCTTCTGTATGTACCATTAGACCCGAAGCATGTCACTTCTGTTTAAAGGATCATGTTCTTAAAGGAAAATTCATCAGGAAGCAGAAGGCAATTCAGCCATCTCCTGCTATGTATGTTCTGTCATTGGGAAAATGGAAAAGGAGAATGTTAGCTTGTGATAAATGTAGACAGGCAAGATTTTATCAATTTTATCCTCTTCCTCTGCTCCTGAAGTCTTACCACAGGGTATTAGGTAAATGAATAACCAAGTAGCCATTATACTGAAATGTAGTCTATCAAACATTAATATGATATCAATTTTTAACTTGGATTTTCTTATTGGTTTAATTCATTTTCATGGAGATACTGAGTGACTATATTTTGTCAAGCAGAACAACAGAGATTTTGTTAAGAACATCAGTCCTCTAAATTTAGTCCTCTAAATTTTCCCAGTCTGTAAGCCAGGAAAAAAAAAAAAAAAAATCACTTCCATCTACTCTAAAACAGACTGTTATCAGGTCCCTTTCTCTTTAAAGAACTACAGTTAATTTTTAGGAGAATTTTATTTTCTATTATTTGTGATTCTTCTAAGACAAATAATACTTTTATCTAAATACTTTTGTCTTATGGAGAGGCTGGTGGATTCGAACTGCTGAACTTTTGGTTAGCAGCCCAGTGGTTAACCTCTATGCCACCAGGGTTCCGTAAAACAAAAATATTTAGATTAAAAAGAAACAAAGGTATTTAGAAGTAATTTATGACATCTTCAAGTTCATCTCTTTTATTAAAGGGGAAGGGAAACTCAGATCAGAAGTGACTATGCCTAAGGTCACAGACAATGGCAAAGCACAGACTAGAATCACAAACTCCTAAATCTTAATCCAGGTCTTGATGTTGTTGTTTTTGCTGGCAAAATTATTTATTTAGTTACATGGAGTCATCATGTTTGACTGATATCAGCAAATAACTCAAAATATTTGAAATAAAAAAGAGTATGTTTAAAATCACACCATTCCTTAGATCTTATAAATGGAGGCATTTAGCCCCAGAAAATAATCTAGGACTCTTTGCTGTAACATTTTGCTGGGTTTTTAGATGAAAACATTTAAAGAAGGAAAGCAAGTTTTCCCATGCTCTTTCTTCATAAGCATTGCTGACTTATGTTCCAGTTGTCAGTGAGTCTCCTTTACTGCCAGCTAGATGGGACTCTAGTTGTCATCATATCCACTGATTTTAGTCAAATGAGAGTTGGATGTGGCAGTGCCAAAACCAAAGGTGTGAAAGGACTGCTGCAGCAAAGATGGATGGCCAGGGGCTCCAGGGATTTTGAAACAAGGAAGAAACCAGCTGTGCCCTCAATAAAGATATAGATCTTGTATTGCGGGGCTAGACAATGAGCACAGGGGTGTCAGTGAAGTGGATCTTGTCTGCAAAAAAGAAAAGTATTGAAACCCATAGAGGACACCTTATTCATAGGTTTGTGAATATCTATACATAACTTGGCTATACATAGCACATTCGGAGGTAGTACTTGCATGTTTCTGATTTCATTAGGAGTAAACCCTCCGGTTCATGAGAACACTGTCAGCTTGAAAAGAGACAGGATTTTCATCTATTTTATTTTATTTTATTATGCAAAGTATTGTCCAGCTAACGCTTAAAATTGTTGCTGCTGTATATATGCATGCGTGTGTGTGTGTGTGTGTGTGTAAGATTAAACTGTAAGACTAGATTAAGTCCCAACTTAATTAACCAATGATGCAAAAACTTACTGGAATTGGGAGGCATGTGAAGTGCGTGGCAGAGTGATTTCTCAGCATAGCTTCTATGGCTCCTACAGACACTGAAGAGCACCTAAAAGTTTCTATGTCCATAGATGTTTTTGCTGGGCCAAGGAAGCTTAATTCCTGTTTCATAGTGGAGGAAAATATTACACAAACATCTTTCTTTCTTTCATATTCTAGACCCTAGCTTTTGCATCAATAGTCTTCTGAGCAGTACCCAAGCCTCTAACTTTTCCGCAACTGGTAAAGTACATTTGTCTACCAGAAGACCTCAAAGTACATTGAAGAAAATCTGTATTTTCTGGTAAAAGTAATAAAGATTTGTTTCACTGAGCTGTTTTTCAACCCTATTACCCATAAGAAGAAAAAGGGGAAGGAAATAAAATATAAAAGCTAATGGAAATTACATCCAAATTTTTTTTTTTAAAGATTCATGGTAAATTTTTCTATTATTTTCTTTGCCAAATGAATGAGCTTTTCCAGCCCACACCTACCTCTTTATACCTCTTTATTATTGGAGGCCACAAATAAAGTAAGCTCCCTTTGGAAACCAAACTAGTGTCATAGGTTAAATCACATTTACCATATTATGAAATGCCCCGGCTATTTCACTTCTCAGAAGCAGCTCATTATCTGCACTCTTCCGGACAAAATAATAGGCAACAAAATGCTAAGTGGCCATAAATCCTTGGAGGAAGATACTTATTCTGTGTTGGATTGTTCCCTCTAGACATAATGGAGAAAATAATTAGAACTATATAGTTTAACAGCTATAACAAGCTGACAACTAAAAAAAAAAAAAAAAAAGAGGAACTACTGAAAAAGACCAGGATAAAGACCAAAGCTATTCCTGGCATGAAAATACCAGATGGAGGCATCTGTGCATTTTACATCATTGCATAGTGAGGACAAAGAACACAAAATCCCTGGGATAGCAGTGTTGCAGCATGGTTAATTGCATGGGAATGGGATCTGATTGCCTTGTTCCAAGGTCTTGCTCGACCACTGTCAAACTGTGCTCCATCTTGCTGAATTTCAGCTTTCTCATCAGTAAAATAGGGCTTACAGCACAACTTGTACAAGGCAAGATCATGGAACCTCCATAGACACAACCAAACTGCCTGATGGACCGAATTATTGGGCTGAGGGCTGTGGGGACCATGGTCTCGGGGAATATCTAGCTCAATTGACATAGTTTATGAAGAAAATGTTCTACATTCTACTTTGGTGAGTAGTGCCTGGGGTCTTAAAAGCCGGTGTAACTTCCAGGCAAACTCTTCAGAGCAGCCTCTTTATAAGGCTGCTTGGTTAATGGAGATGGCAAAGCATCTGCCATTTTGAACGTGTTGTCACCCATGCAGATCACAGCCAGTATGAGGAAACTGAGAGCCTAGTCCCTGCTCTGCTGCCACGCTGGTTTATTCTGAGATGTCTGTGTAAGATTTCTTGTGAGGCAGGTGAAGGATATGGTCTTTTCTCCAGTAGGAGTATCCACCTGTTATGGATTGAATTGTGGCCTCCTGAAAGATATGTTCAAGTCCTAACTTCTGGTGCTTGTGAACATGACATAATCTGAAATAAGGCATTTGAAGATGTTATTAGTTAACATGAGGTCACGCTGGAGTAGGGTGGTTCATAATCCAATCTGAGTGGTGTCCTACCAGAAGCTAGGAGAGACAAAAAAGGATCTTTCTCTAGAGACTTCAGAGGGAGTGTTATGGATTGAATTGTGTCTCCTCCAAATGTGTGTCAACTTGGCTAGGCCATGATTCCCCATATTGTATGATTGTACACCATTTTGACATCTGATATGATTATCCTTTGTGTTATAAATCCTGTCTCTATGATATTAATGAGGCAGGATTAGAGGCAGTTAAGACTCAAATCTATAGGATTAGGTTGTATCTTGAGTCAAACTCTTTTGATCTATAAAAGAGAGAAGTGAGCAGAAAGCCAGAGGGACCTCATGCCACCAACCAACAATAGCTAAGAATATGCACGTCCTTTGGACCCAGATTCCCTGTGCTGAGAAGCTCCCAGACCAGGGGAAGATCGATGACAAGGATTTTGCCTAGAGCCAACAGAGAGAGAAAGCCTTTCCCTAGAGCTGGCACCCTGAATTCAGACTTCTAGCCTCCTAGACTGTGAGAGAATAAACCTCTGTTTGTTAAAGCCATCCACTTCTGGTATTTGTTATAGCAGCACCAGATAACTAAGACAGGGAGTATGGCCCAGAAGACACACTTATTTGGACCTGTAGCCTCCAGAACTGTAAGACAATAAATTTCTGTCCTTATAAGCTAAATAAAATAAAATAGGGCTTAATAGTACCAACCTCATTGGATTATTGAGAGGAGTAAATGAAAGAATGCTTGTAAAGCATTTAGCAAAATGTCTAACTCATGTAAAGTTCTGTGTAAAATTAGCTGTTTTCATTAGTGTTGCTGAGTATACTTTTGACAGTAGGAGATGATGGTGATATTTTGTGCCAACATTGTACCAGGTGTTAGGGATGCACAAAGACAAATGAGACACCCCATCCCTGCAATTCAGAAGCTTTCAGGTTAGTGGAGGAAGAAGACATGATGAAGAGAGGTAGGATAGGATGATGGTTAAGAGACAAGCTCTGAAGTCAAAGACATGGGGGTTTTGTTTTTTACTGGCTTTGTGGCCTTTTGTAAACAAGTCAACTGACAACTCCAAATTGATAATTATATCATTTAATTTGCAGAAATGTGGTCACATTTAAATAATATAACCCATGTAAAATGCTAGGCACACAGTAGGCACGTAAAAAATGATAGCTACTATGGATGTGGTTATTACTGTAGCTACCAAGGTAATCATGATAGCTAAAACTGAATCACCGACACCTACTAGGTAACGTATGTTGTTGTTGTTGTTAGGTGCCGTTGAGTCAGTTCCAACTCATAGCGACCCTATACACAGCAGAATGAAACTGCCTGGTCCTGCCCCATCCTTACAATGGAAGAAGGATCCGGCAGTCTACTTCTGAAAAGCATTAGCCAGTGAAAACCTTATGAATAGCAGCGGAACATTGACAGGTAACACATAAGCCAAAAAACCAAACCCAGTGCTGTCAAGTCGATTCTGACTCATAGCGACCCTATAGGACAGAGTAGAACTGCCTTGTAGAGTTTCCAAGGAGCACCTGGCAGATTTGAACTGCCAACTCTTTTGTTCACAACTGTAGCACTTAACCACTACGCCACCAAGGTTTCCGGTACTTAGTAAATATTGTATCTTCTAATCCCCAAGTAGTCCCATCCAGTAGGCATTAATATTACTCCATTTTTAAAGAAAAAGAAACTAAGTTTAAAAAATTCAATAACTTATTCAAAGTTAAAAAAAAAAATTCAAAGTAGCACCCCTATAAATGTTGGAGCTGGGAAGAGACTCTAAGTCGCTTTGACTCCAAAGCCCATGCCTTTCATGTTGTTCTAATGGGCTTAATACAGAGAAGTGACCCAGTGCATGGACTACGAGGCGGCGGAGCAGACACAGTCTCACTCGTAAATTTCACTAATAACTGAAACTATTCATTTTGACTGCTGATACTAGGAATGGCAGTGTAGTCTTCCAAAAGTAAGCTTCAGGAAGATATTAGTAGCTCTAACTTATATTTAATAAAACAGGCACATTGTAGGCAAGTGAGTCACTGAACCTTTAATTCATTTCTGTGTCTATCAGATGGATATGTTGGCCAATCAACTATTGAGCGAGTACGTCTTATTTTTCTAGGTAGAAGATGGAGGTGCAGCAGTGACAAAGCCAGACAGTCCCTACCTCCAGAAGCTTGTATTTAGTGAAGGGAACAAATAATGAACCATCAAAAAAGCATTTATAATGATATATAGGAAGCCTATAAATTGTGATGAATTCTATAAAGAAAATTAAACACAATGATAAACAGTGATTGAGGGGAGAAGAGTAGAGACCTACTTCAGATGATGGGTAGTCAGGAGGTGACGTTTGAACTGAGATATTATTCATTAAGATCAGATAAGAGAGAGTCTGAGGGGTGAGTGTTCCAGTTAGAAAGAACAGAAATTTAGTGGTCCTGAGAGGGGAACACACTAATATGCTCACAGAAAGAAGGTAAAGTAATGCTCGTTTATCCAGAACCTTCTGTTTTTTCTCTTTTACATTATTGTATTTTATGTTGTTTTTTATACCGATATGGATCATTAATTTGTTTATTGCTCCTATTGGCCTTTTTCCACAAGAACATAACTCCATGAGGGCAGGGACCTCCTCCCATTCCCGCTGTATCCCTGTGCCATAAGAGTCGATCAAAAATATTTTTTTGAGTGAGTGAGTAATTGCCATTTCTCCACAATGCTCCCTATTTTATCATTCCAACTACCTGCCTCCATTTATCAGGTGAATGGAATCTGTGGTCTCTCCAGGGTTTATCTCAAGTTGATTTATCATCCTCTCTCAGTGTAAGCAACTCCTGCAGAATAAGTTTTATCCTTTTATGGAAAATAGCACCTAACGTTTTTAAACCATGTATTTGCATATTGAAGTAAGTGAGGAAGAGTAGGAAAAAAAAGCATAATATCAAATGAATCTATATCATTTAGAACTGTTATCAAAGATTATTATGTTTTAATGAGGTAGAAAAAGTCTAATTGCCCTCCCTATAGACAATGTGCAGCATTTTCTCTTTATCAGGGAAGAGAACTATATTAGCAGTGAGACTGTGCTTCGAGTAATGCCAATTCCAATCGATGATAAGAAGGCATTTTGAAAACAGGATCAGCAATTACCATAAACTCAAATTCCCCAATTGTGACTTAAACACAAATAAGAGTAGATTGTGTACATATCTCCATTGTCATGATGTCTTCTTATGTTACCTTATCATTTGCAATCAATACAGTGTTTTAAAAGATCTAGAAAGAGAGAGAGAATTGGGTCAAGGTGGAATTTTGATGACCCATATTAGCCTCCTACCATAGAATGAATCAATGAAAAAATACTTTCTAATGAGAGGTAGGTTTTTTTCAGACACACACCTGAGAAAATGCATTATGGCTAAATTCAAGGAGATGTTTTCTTTTACTCTTGAAAATCAAATACTGTGTGACTGAAAATGCATATCGCTTCTCATCAATTGCAGAGAAGAGATACCATATTTTTGCTTAGTATGGGGTATGTCCTTATGTCAATTTGGACCTTCTCGTCTGTACTTCACAGTGTGTGAACGTATGTGTGTTGCATGCATGCATACCTGTCTTTGCCTGTGTGCTTCTCTGTTTGGCAAACATAGACACACAGCCTTGTTGCAAGGGAGGCAGTAAAAGAAATGGAGGGAGACTACCTATGTGGGGAAAAAAAAAAAAACACGTTTTCCCAAAACAATATTTTTTTCCCCAAATCATAAGTATTTTGTACTTTTTGGCTGGAATCATGGGTTGACTTTTCCTTTGAGAAGTGATATGTAAGGGATACAAGGATCGTTGTTATGCTCACATGAAAGAGGCAGATGGTGTTATGGTCAGATCCACTGCGTCCCACCTCAGATGGTTTTTTCTTTACTGATTTAGTATGTGAACTAATTACATGTTTCACCGATACTCCATTGTTATTCAGGAAGGTGAATTCACGAAGCTGGGGAAAGTTACAAAATCCCCTTGTGATTGATCATCAACCCCAGATGATGAGATGAGACACATTATTTGATGGTAGATGGAGTTGCCCTCCAAAGGAGAAACCTGTGTCCACTGAACGGATAGTCAGGGCTGGGTGGAGATATGCACCAAAAAAACAGAGGGAAAAATCAACACAGCAGTGAAAAAGAAGTTCTCCTCAATTCTGGGCATAAGAAAACCTGCTTTTACTCTGAGATAACAAATTCCAAATAATATGGATTACTTCTTCTTGTGTGCCATCAAGTCGATTCACACTCATAGTGATCCTATATGACAGACTAGAACTCCTCCATAGGGTTTACTAGGATGTACTCTTTATGGAAGCAGATTGCCATGTCTTTTCTTTCACAGAGCTTCTGATGGGTTTGAACCACAGACCTTTCAGTTAGCACCTGAGTGTATAACCCTTGCACCACCAGGGTTCCTTATATGGATTACTAAACCAAAAAAACTAAGGCTGTTGCCACTGAGTAGAACTGCCCCATAGGGTTTCCAAGGAGCTGCTGGTGGATTTGAACTGCCGACCTTTAGGTTAGCAGCTGAGCTCTTAACCACTGTGCCACCAGGGCTTCATATAGATTATTATGCATTCCAATTTTGGAAAATTTAAGTTCTGAAATCACCTAAGAGACTGAATTCAGTCTGTGTCACGGGATAGGTTTTAGTATTATTGTTAATTTTACTATTTTTACTTTATTGCAAAAATAACAGGCATTTTAGGTGAGGAAGAGGTTATATTCCTGGGTTACTTTTCCTTTTTTTGTGATTTTGTTCTGTTGGATTGACACTCAAAAAAAAAAAAAATTTTTTTTTTTTAATTAAGCTTCTGTTTTTTTCCATCATAAATGGAATGTGTGGCTTAATTTAATCTTTTGTAGTATTTTAAAACTGTGTAAAATCAAATTATAATTGCTCAGTTACAATCTTCTTTAATTTCAAAAAGTTATAGAGTCCTTGAAAGTTTTCAGATTCTGTAAGCATGAATAAAAAAGAGTCTAATATCTAGATAGAGCCAAGTTTACAACAGATCATTACCGTACACGCTGACTGCTAAGGTGCTGGGTGTGGGGAGAAGGACTGGGTGTAACTCTGTCTTTCAGGTGCCATTAGCTATAGCAGGCAGTTTGGTCCAGGAGAATGTCAGGGTAAGGCTTACCTATGTTGACAGCATTCACCTCAAACCAGGTGTAGACCGTGAATGTGTTCCTTATACGAACAGTGACATCTTTATGCTTTAAAATGTGGCTGTTGTTTCCCCATGTATTTTCTCCACTGCTCTGTGGTGAAGACAACCAATTTAATCAAGAGGGATTTGGAGACACCAGACATTTTGACTTCTCTGGATAGCACCATCTGCGTGAACAGATGGAGAAACATGTCACAGGCTAGAGGTGGACACCAATATCAAAAAAGAGGAGAGAAATGAAAAGGGAATATGATTGCTGGGTAAAGCAAAGCAAGCCTCAGTGGCTGGGAGTGCTTTGTGTTCTAACTCAGGTAGTGGTCACTGAGTGGCTGCCATCCATGGGATCTGCAGGTCCCCAGAACAGCAATGCCCTGCGTGTGCTGCAAGCAGATTGTCCAGCACTGGGAATGGGCAACTACCTCCGTTTCTGGTGTTGTTAGTTACAGCTCCCCACAGAGCATAGCAAGGTTTGGTTTCCATTAAGCTTTCCATGTGGCCACTGGCCAGTAAATGCTGCCTAGGTTTCCTGGTGGTAGAAGATTCTATGCTAGGTGGATGTATCATTACAAATACTTTCTCAAAACTGGATAATTGACGCAAATTGTGTGCCTTCGCTCATGATACTTATTTACATGTATATTTATTATTTTTTCTACCCATTCCTTTGCTCACTTATTCACCCATTCGTTTTAATTCATATTTATTGAGTAATTAAGTTGGGTGGTACAAACAGTTAACATACTCGGCTAGTAACTGAAAGGTTGGGAGCTCCAGTCTTCCCAAAGGCACCTTGGAAGTAAGCCCTAGCAATCTATTTCTGAAAAATCAGCGATTGAAAACTCTGTGGAGCACAGTTCTACACTGACACATATGGGGTTGCCGCGAATCAGAATCAACTAGAAGGCAACTGGGCTGGATTGAGTAGTTCTTTTGTGCTAAGCACTTTACTAAATGTTTTACACACTTTAACTCCAAAAGGTAGGTATTTTTTACCCCATCCCACCCCCTACTCCATTCTCCACATTTTACAGAAGAGGGAAAGGAATCTCAGAAAGTTTCAATAATTTGCCTAAAATCACATGGCCGGTAATGCCGGAGTTTAGTGTTGGATCCATCTGACTCCTGAAATGGTAACAATTACTCTGTATCACCCCTTTCACTTCCATCTTTCTATGAAACAACGTGACATTGTAATTGTCCAAAAATCAGTCTTCATATATTGTCTTTCTTAACCCTACAACCTATGTTACAGAAAAAAAAAAAAATCCCATTAAGTTAAATTCAGGCCATATATTTTGTAGACAGGAAGTTTTGCTTATAGGTTTATTCAATTTAGGACAACACTATTCCCATATTCACCTTTTCTGTAGGTTCTGTGGACTGTAGGGTTTGCAGCAAAATTGTTGGTATTGTTGTAAAGTTATATGTTCTTAAAAGAATGAGCCACTGGAGGTTTGAAATTATTGTGCCCTCTGCCCACCATCCTATATGCGTTCATTCAGGAAATTTCATTCCTCTTTCTCGCCCCAATTCCCATAAAATATAAACATAAGAAGGATCCTAACCAACATTGTACTTCTCTCAATAGCTACTCCCCATGCCCAGCATATTTTTGTAGAATACAGGAATATAATTCTGAATTGGATTTGAATATAAAACTTAACTGATGAAGCTACTTTTTTTTTTTTTTCCTGTTCTAGTGGAGGCTGTGTTCTAAAACTAACTCAATGACAATGAGATTTCAACGTAATATATGACAATAATGTTGCTCCCAGTAGAGTTAGAAGCACAGATTTCTATATTAACTGTTCTCAGGTTCCAATTCTTCTCTTAGTAAACAAAACCTGGGTCAAATAAGTCATTTCACCTTTTAAACTCCTATTTCTTTTTTGTAATTGTAAATATTAGTACATCCTAACTTAAAGTTTCCTGTGAGGTTTAAATAAGAAAATGCATTTAAAACAATTAGAGCCACACATGGCACAATTAGTAAGCCCCAAATAATGTTTGGGACTATTCTGTAATACATTATAAAGGCAATTTATCTTGATATCAATACCATGTGTATCCTATCCTTACTTATTTCTGCTTTAACATGGCCTGGACTTTTTACCTACCTACACTATACGAATGAAGAGCAGTTTATTAGTAATGTAATTGGCTGTTTTCATTGCTAAGTTTTAAACCACACTCCTCCATAAATACTGATAACTTTATCATTGTGTTTTCATTATTATCATCCTATTTCCTTAATTCTAAGTTGCTATTAAGTGTAATGGGATGCTGGTAGCGTGGTGGTTAAGAGCTATAGCTACTAACCAGAAGGTCAGCAGTTTGAACCCACCAGATGCTCCTTGGAAACCCTCTGGGGCAGTTCTACTCTGTCCTATAGAGTTGCTATGAGTGAGAATCAACTCAACAGCAACAACTTTGTTTTTTGGTTTTTATTAAGTGCAATAGTATTTTATCACTTAAAAAATAACAGTATGCATATGCGTGTCCAAAGGATTAATGCAATATTACTTTTGTAATAATATTTTTAATTTCTCCTTTCATGTTTTTCTCCCAATATTTTACTAATTCCCCCTTGGCCTTACTTACAGTCTTAAAGTAGATTACAACTTCAAGAGCAGCACCATGCATTGAGCACTCAGAACTTGCAAGTGATTGTTCTAAATGTTTCATAGACATTATCTTGTTTGATGTCTCACAGGCGCTGCTATAAAATAGACATTCCAGTCCATATTTTACAGAACAGGAAACAGAGTAAGAGGGACTAATAATGTCTCCAGTGTCATAGAGCTGTAAATGCCAGATCCAGATTTAAAATTCAGGACTGATTTCAAGTACTATCCTACCTCTTTTCCAAATGTCTTTCTGGAGTCACAATTATAAATCCAAGAGAACTCCCCTGTTCTATTACAAATCGTGCTTATTTTCCCAACTTATCAATTTTCTTGAAAATTTATAATATCTCTGAGCTCATTTCATTTAACTATGAAAACTGATTTTAACTCATAACTCTACTATCCTGTAATATATTATGAAAGCAATTTATCTTAATAACAATACAATGTGTAACCTATCCTTACTTCTTTCTGCTTAACATGGCCTGAATTTTTCACCTACATACATTATGTGAATGAAGAATAGTTTATCAGTAATGCAATTGGCTGTTATAATTACTAAATTTTAAATTACACTTCTCCAAGAGCCATAAAAGTCTATATCAGAACATCCTTTCCTGACCTTGAAATCAACTTTTCCTTTCCTGACTTCCTCAAATCAATATTTTTTAAGCCAAGGTTCATAACTCTATCACTCAAATGGCTGCAATAACATGCCATCAAACTACCCAGTTCCATGTTATCCTCATAGCAACTCTTATGCTAGGCACCATTATTTCCACTATAAAAGACAAGCAATCTGACCTCCTCAAGTTATATGACTAAGAGATGGTAGCACTGGTGTTTCTACCCATGTCTGAATGACTGAATTACTCCCTAAGCAATGTTCTTTCCGCTCTACCACATTGATACCAATAAAAGAAGACTAACATCCACACTTCTTTTTTTTTTTTTTTCACCCATGTTCTTCATTGTGTACTTTGAGGCTGTAATGAAAAATAACCTAAAATTTGGAGTCATGCATTAATAAAATGAAGTTTGCACTAAAACCACACACATGATTGGATAAAGCTATAACCTGTAGTCAGTTTTAGTTTGGTCCTGGATAGAGTTAACAGTGGTTCATATCCCAGAACTGCCTCTAACTCATTTGCTGTGTCAATGACAGTGAATCATGTAATTTCTTGGGACTTACTTGTCTCAATTATAAAATCACAGATTATATCAAGGGCTGCATACCATCAACTCTCAGATCAGATACAGTTCATAGACGTATTCTTTTTTGACCAATACTTTTAAAAAATAAGACATTTTATTTTAAGATTGATATTTAGTTGTTATCTTTCTAGAAATCTAAAGACTGGGCTCAGTGGGCCTTATCTGTCATGTGGCAACAATCAGCTAAAGCTGAGAAATTGATGCCTTGTTTAGATGGCAACAATCAGCTAAAGCTGAGAAATTGATGCCTTGTTTAGAAAGGGTATGGTATGTGTTGTCCAGTTCACCATAATCCCCACCATTCCCTATTGTCTTACTCCCAGCCTGCTTCTTACACAACACATGTCATAAGCCTCTAGGCATGAGTTTTCGACTCCTCAATCAGACTCATTTTTCTTAAATTTTAGCATTGTTTTGTTCTGTATTATATCATAACCATGCTCTGAATTTTTCAATGGATAAATTATAATCTAGTTTTCCTGGAACTTAGGGTCAGCCACTGTCTGCCTTCATCCAACCTTTCTCCAGATATAAATCTCAACAAATTTTCTTGCCACTCAAATTGCTCTATCCATTTTACCCATATGTCATGATTCTGGGCATGTGCTCAGACTGTTCCATACTGGCTCCCAGCTCTGCTCTATTGAGGGAAATCTTGTCTATTGTTCATAACCTACCTGAGACCTCTCTTTCTCTCTCTTTTTTTTTTTCCTGTAGTGAATGCTTTAGTCCCCAGTCACCTTCCTTACTGGAGGCATGATAACACAAATGATTGTATTTAACATGTGGTACCTAATAATAATAGGAAACTTAAATAAAAATAAATATTTTATATTTATAGTTAAGTTTATGGAATTCTTATTCTGTGCTAAACACTTTCTATGCATTATTTTCAGTCACTACAACCATACTAAGAGATAGATGTTCTTATCATTATCATACCAGTAATTATTGTTGTTGAGGCTCAAAGAGGTTAAATAATGTAGCCATGGTTACAAAGCTAATCCTTTCCACTCTTCTTAGGTCAAGTTATCTTATATCTGGGCTTTGATTTTAAGGTCCTTAAGATTGAAGACAACATCTTACTATTTTTATAAAATATTTCTACAGTGCTTAGCAAGTACCATGTATTATATAGGCTCTCCATGGGGAGATTAATATTGGTTAACTCCCTTATTTTCTTTCAGGTACATTACAATTCAGGAGTTTGATACCATTCTGCAACTAGCTGCCCAAGTTATAATAGATATACAATTTTTATGTGTTTAGATTTATATGTTATCTACCTCAAAGTCTTTACACTTGTTATACTGAGTGTAAAAATGGTGGACCCCTGATGGCACAGTGGTTAAGAGCTACTGCTGTTAACCAAAAGGTTGGCAGTTTGAATCTACCAGCCGCTCCTTGGAAACCCTATAGGGTAGTTCTGCTTTGTTGTATAGGGTCACTATAAGTCAGAATTGACTTGACAGCAATGGGTTCAACCAGTTTATACTAATGGTAGCTTAAGAATGAGCAGACATTAGCTTGTTGCATTGCATTTCTCTCAGGGATGGCATGTATTTGATAAATAGTCTAATTTTTTTTCCCTGTCAGGAAAAGGCAGAGTCTAATATACTTTGAGGGAGTGTTGGGGAAAACAAGGAGGCTATTGAGAAAGCAAATATAAAACCAGTCGCCTTACAGTGGTACGATACATCTTAATCACTTAAAAAATAATTGCTGTAGAAATAACTCATTAGTAACATTATAGTGTTACACCACAACAAATGCCTTAACTAATGTGAACATTAAGCATAAAAATTATAACCAACACGTAATGTTGCATCCCAGTGCTCTGCGAATACTCCAAAATGGTTTTGTTAATAATTACCTGACAAATATATCTTTACCTAGCCCTTATTGTCAATAAGAACCTGTTGAAGTACTTTAATGTTTTCGTGTATTTAATTACATTTAGCAACTCCTAAAGTTATTTGTTCATTTGGTTAAACTAAAATTCATTGTAAGCCAAATTAGCAAAGGTGTGCTGAGCCCACAAAGGATTTAAGCATTTGCTTCAGTTGCTGGAAATTAAAGCTTGAGGCTGCCTCAGTGTTCCAGAGAGCACAGACCATCACTGAGATCATCCTTGTGCTGTCAGTGGGACCCTCCCTAAATCACCCTGACATATAAGCCTATTTTTTTCTAAACATCATCTCTGGAAAGGGAAATCTACAATCTACCCTGGGGAGACATTTCATTATTTTACAGCCCTCGCTATCGGCCAAGTCATCTTTCTGTTTAACCTACATCCTCCATGTCCTTCATGTTAGAATTTATGACCGTAGCTTCCAGTTTGGTCCATAGCAGAAAATGTGAACAGCTGATTATCACTCCCTTGAGCCCTCCATATAAATAGAGGCTGTTATTACATGTATAGGTCTTCTTCAGCTCTCTTCTCCAGCTAGGACAGCAGAGCTCATCCAGACATTTGTTAACCAATTAATTTTTAGGTTTTAACACCCAGTAACATTTGATGAATGGAGAAAAGATTGAAGTTGCCCAGGATTTCATTTTACTTGGATCCACAATCAATGCCCAAGGAAGCAGCAGTCAAGAAATCAGACAACATATTTCATTGGGCAAATCTGCTGTAAAAGATTTCTTTAAAGTGTTAAAAAAAAAAAAAAAAAAGCAAAGATTTCACTTTGAAGACTAAAGTGTGCCTGACCCAAGCCATGGTATTTTCAATCACCCCATCTGCATGTGAGATGGACAATGAATAAGGAAGACCAAAGAAGAATTGATGCCTTTGAATTATAGTATTGATGAAGAATATTGAATATACCATGGACTGCCAGAAGAACGAACAAGTCTGTCTTGGAAGAAGTACAGCCGGAGCACTACTTGGAAGGCAGGATGGCAAGACTTCATCTCACGTTATTAGGAGGGGTGAGTCCCTGGAGAAGGACATCATGCTTGGTAAAGTTGAGGATCAGTGAAAAAGGGGAAGACCCTCAATGAGAAGAATTGACACAGTGACTGCAGCAATGGGCTCAAACATGGCAATGATTGTGAGGATGACATAGGACCAGTGTTTCATTCTGTTGTACATGAGGTGGCTGTGAGTTGGAATTGACTCAAGGGCACCTAACAACAGCAACAACATTTTACTGACTTATGAATCCATTTTACCTTTTTTTTCCCCCCACACAGAGAGAAAGACAAAGATGGGGAGAGGGAGTTGGGAAAATACTGACAATGTGGCCACTGTTTAACTTGATTGCCCATTCTCTAATCCTCCCAACCCTATTCTCATCTCCCAGCTTGAATGAAATGAAAGTGTCCATAAAAACAGTATTGCACACCTTTTTTCCATTCTTATATTATCTGTTATCAAATCTCATTTCTTATCCAGGGATTTGGGTATATTTGTTTTCATTCTTGCCTTACTGTTGATGTGCTACAGTGGCATCACTAGGGAGGTGTGGGGGTACAGATCGGACCCCTTGACACTGTCAGAAGGGGTGACACCAAAATGACCCCAGGGTCCACTGTTCAGTGGGGGCAGGTGGGTCTGTGCCACAGGAGGAGGAGCCGCCAAGGCTGTGGCGTCACTAAGGTTGATGTCACCTGTCAACCAGTGTGGTAACTTGTTTCCACCACCACTTCCCCACTACTCCCCAGTCAGGGTGGGGCTGAGCACCTTTGGACAGAGAGGAGGTTCTTTGCCTTCGCCAGTGGGAGAGGGGAGGAGCTGCAGGAGCTGAGGGAGACGGGGTGGGGGCAGACCTCTCCACCCACTAGGGGGGAGTCTCCAACCAGCCCTGCCCACTGGGGAAGGTGACATCATGAGTTACAGCACTGGGTGACACCAACCCTGGTGATGCCACTGATGTGATATAATAGTGTTTTAGTGGCCTTTATTGAAAATTGTGATTGTAATACAAGTATTTATGCTCTTTTGTGAGCCTCTTCTGTTTCTTTTGAAATCCTTTTAGAAAATGATCTCCAGTTTCTTTTTATTATAATTCATTTTCTTCTGCTTTAATTATTTAGTCAACTAAGCTTCTTACTACAGTGTGCCATCATTTGGGTAGAAGGAGATACTTTTTATCCTCCCCTCTTGTCTCCCCTCTTGTATTTTTAAGCAGTTCTGCATTACAGGTGTGTTTTTAGAAGAAAGTTTCAATCAAATAAACTTTTTTTCTTTCTTTTTTCTCTAATTTCTAATTATTTTTTTTTCCTAATCAGTCTTCAGTTCTAAGAGGATCTCTCAATTTCAGCTTTTAGTTGGTCTGTCCTACCTGTCTTCTCATGCTACATTTCAGAATTCTATCATTTCTAAGTAATTAACAAATTCTGAAGAAATGAAATGATGTCTATCAGCCAAAAAAAAAAGTTATTTTTGTTGTCATTAGCTGTCTTTGTATTGACTCTGACTCAACAGAATGAAACGCTACCCAGTCTTACATTATCCTTACAATTTCTAGCATGTCTGAGTCCATCATTGTGGCTATTGTGCCAATCCATCTCACCAGGGGCCTCCCTCCCTCTTGTTGGCCCTCTACTTCAACAACCATGATGTCCTCCTATAGAGATTAATTCTTCCTGATGACATGTCCAAAGCAAGCATGTTGGACAATGTTCTGTTGTCATCAATTAGGTTTTCACTGGCTAATTTTTGAAAGTAGGTCACCAGGTATTTCTTCCTAGTCTGTCTTAGTCTGGAAGCTCCCCTTATGCATGGGTGACCATGCTAGCCTTTGAAATACCAGTGGTATAACTTCTAGCATCACAGCAACATGCAAGCTACCGCAGTACAACAAACTGGTGGACAGGTGATGGAAAGGAAAGTCATTGCTTCATGGTAAGCTTCTCAGGGCCATACTTCCATAGAATTCTGAATAAATTATTGTCCAGAGTACCTTTTGCATTATAGCAGCTCCTCATCTACAAGTTAGTTGAAGGTCACACAGAAAGAGACAGAAACAAGACCTGTATCTCCATACATGAGACTTGTGTTAGTTTCCCAAGCACTGCCCTCACCACTGCCCACTAATTCAAGTCATGCCGTGACGAGCATCCTTGTGCATCCTCTGAATCCTCTTCTTTTATTGTTTCCTTTGATTAAATTCTTAAAAGTAAAGCCACTGTGCAAATGGCTGTATCCTTAGTATGTCAATGTTAATCCCAGACAAATTTAAGAATTAACTACACCCTTTTGGGAGCAAGGAAGAATGAATAAAGCTAAAGATACAGGGAAAGATTAGTCCAAGGGATTAATGGACCACATCTACCACAGCCTTCACCAGACTGAGTCCAGAACAACTGGGTGGTCCCCAGCTGCCACCACTGACTGCTCTTACAGGGATCCCAATAGAGGGTCCCAGACAGAGCTGGAGAAAAATGTAGAACAAAATTCTAACCCAAAAAGAAAGACCAGGCTTGCTGGCCTGACAGAAACTGGAGAAACCCTGAGAGTATGGCCCCCGGACACCCTTTCAGCTCAGTAATGAGGTCACTCCTGAGGTTCACCCTTCAGCCAAAGATTAAACAGGCCCGTGGAACAAAAGGAGACTAAAGGGGCTCACTAACCCTAGGGGAGGGACTGGAAGGCAGGAGGGGACAGGAAAGCTGGTGATAGGGAACCCAGGGTTGAGAAGGGAGAGTGCTGACATGTCGGGTTGTTAACCAATGTCATACAACAATGTGTGTACTAACTGTTTGATGAGAAGCTAGTGTTTTGTAAACCATCTAAACACACACACACACAAACACACACACACAAAAAGAATTAACTATAACATTTCAAATCATAAAACAGAAATATACTAAAACCTTTATTTCATCACAGCACAGAAAATTATTTTCCAGGCATAAAAGTGGCTTAAGAAACAAACAAACAAAAAAAAAAGAGTGAATGATTGATGGTTTTGATGACAGCAAAATAATACTTAAAAGATCCAATAAATCACTTAGAAAAAGAGAAACACTAATGAGTCTAAGTGAAAGAGAAATCCTCCCCAAAGGAAAATCTGCAAAGGACATAAATAAATAATTTACAAATAAAGAAATAAAAACTGCTGTTAAATATATGAAAAGAAAAAAAAAATTTTTTTCTGATAAACATAGCTTCCAAAGATGGAATAGTCTCCTTCCAGAGAGAGTGATTTCCGAGTCATAAGCTAGAAGACTAATTATAGTGATATATGAAGGGATTGAATCATCAGAAAGTTATTTGTATAGATAACATCTACTCATCCTTGAGCCTTGAAGGTCCAAATTAAACAATGACATATTCACCAACATTATAACGGCTTAGGCATTTTATTCGAGTGCTTGTATTTGACACTTGGAGCCCTAGTGACACAGTGGTTAAGCTCTGGGCTGCTTATGACATTTGCACTGCTTATTTTTGTATACTTTTTGTCATTTAATTGTGCACTGAATACATCTTTTTCAATAAATGTGAAATTGTACTATACACAAATTGCTCTGTAATATGCTTTTACCTCTTAAATTATCAAGGTCACTTTCTCATATCCTCAAACACTCTTCTCAAAGTATTTTTTTTTTAATTGCAACATGAGACTAAGTAAAAAGGTATTTAAATATCACTATGTATTTTATCAGATGTAGTCCCTGGGTGGCACCAATGTTTAAGGACTAGAATATTAGCACAAAGGTTGGCGTTTTGAACCCACCCAGAGGTCCTAGAGGTGCTTTAGAAGACAGACCTGGCAATCTGCTTCTAAAAGGTCACAGTCTTGAAAATCCTATGGAGCAGTTAGTTCTACTCTGGTACACGTGGGGTTGTCATGAGTCAGAATCTGCTTGACGGCAGCTAAAGATACTACTCGATGGCAGCTAACAACAGCAACAACATATATCAGATATAAAGTTATAAATAAAGCTGTGCTAATATACTTATATATAGTTGTGAATTTCTGTAATTTTTTTTTTTTCCACAAAGTCTGGAAGCAGAATTTCTGGAACAAAGTTTGGTTCATTTGGTGGGTTTTGATTAACATTATCAAATTACTCTCCGGGAAGGTTGTACCAATTTATATTTCAGGATATTCAAGGGTTTGTTACTCTGCAGAATCTGCCATATTGGAGTTTATAATTTCTTTAAATTTTTGCTAATTAGATTAGCAGAAATCCTCATGGTTTGATTTGTATTTCTAATACAGATATGTAGTTTCCAATGGTGTTAAGCATTTTTTCACTAAGTTATTTTATATAAAACACTCAATTCAAACAGTAAAAATGCCATTTAGACAGAAATCATTTGCCTTTAAAGATCAGAGTGTCAAAAAGGCTTGAGACTGCAGTATTTGTGTATTTCCTTGGAGTCAGAAGTGCAAGCTGAGTTGCCAGTATGTGACAGGTGGCAGCTTTGAGTAATTTATTTTTTGTGTTTAAAAAATAACAGCAGCGGTAACAACAATAATAAAACCTATTTTACTTTACTGGTTAAAGTTATCACAGTCCAACAGTGTACTTAGGAAAAATAGATGTGAGGGCATGTTGGAGACTGGATCTACCACTGAAAATAGTTTCCACCAAGCTTTCAGCAAGTGCAAGTTCTAACTCAAGAGACAGAGAGAGAAAAAAAAAAAATTCTGATAATATTTTTCTTTAGTTACCTGATCTGCCTACCCCAGAAAAGGGGTGTGTGTGTGTGTGAGTGTGTGTGTGCGCACGTGTGTGTGTGCATGGGTGAAGGAGGAGGTAGCTTAAAGACTATTTCAGTTTTTTACGTGGGTCACTCTGACGGCAATTCTTGTGACAGAACTTTTTGGCTTCACTGAGCTTTCATCCCACATGGAAGTTCTATGTCTTCCTTTGCCCGGTCCTGCTCCCCACCACCACTATCTTTCACAGGTGATGATCCCTAATAAACATCCTACAGGGTCGATTTCTGGAGTATCCAACCTGAGACAGATACTCAGTCTTCCGGGGGAGACAGAAAATAACAAATAAGCAAATCCACACACAGGATAATTTCAGACAGTGACAAGTATTAGGAAGGAAATAAAATTGGGAATGAGACGGTGACCAATGGTGTGAGAAGTAGGGCTGCTTTAGCTAGGGTGTGGGAGAAGGCATTGTTGGTGAACTATGATGAGCTGAAACTGGAATGATAGGAAGGAAGCAGTTCATTTAAGGTAGAGGGTACTTTCATCCCCTCATTCCCAAAATCGCAAAGCAAAGGACCAGAAATGGAATAGTTCTAAATTTTTTTGACAGCCTAACTAGAAGAATCTCAAGTTTTAAATATATTTCTATAATGCATTCTATCAGCGAGGGACCCGACAGGAAACAGATGGCATACTGAAACAGGATAATTGGAGGAGAGTGTTATCAAAGGGCTTATTTACAAGGAGAGAATACAGCGCCCCCTCCCTCCCAGAGATAGGATCTGCAGGTTTCCATCAGCTTTATCTAGTCTCCAAAACCAAGTAACTAGTTGCCAAGTAGAGTTGATTCCAACTCAGAGCCACCCTGTAGTTTCCAAAGGTGAGGAGATATTAGGGGAACCTGGACACAGAGAGTGTCTTAGTTATCTAGTGCTGCTATAACAGAAATACCACGAGTGGATGGCTTTAACAAAGGGAAATTTATTTTCCTCATAATAAAGTAGGCTAGAAGTCCAAATTCAGGGTGTCAGCTCCAGGGGAAGTCTTTCTTTCTCTGTCAGCTCTGGAGGAAGGCCCTTTCATCAATCTTCCCCTGGTCTAGAGCTCCTCCAAGCAGGAACCCTGAATCCAAAGGACACGCTCTGCTCCCAGCTCTGCTTTCTTGGTAGTATGTGGTCCCCCTGTCTCTCTGCTCGCTTCTCTCTTTTATATAGCAAAGAAATTCACTCAAAACACAATCCAATCTTATAGATTGAGTCCTGCCTCATTAACATAACTGCTGCCTATCTGTCCCCCACCCCCATTAACATCATAGAGGCAGGATTTACAGCAGATAGGAAAATCATATCTGATGACAAAGTGGTAGACAATCACACAATACTAGGAATCATAGCCTAGACAAATTGATGCATATATTTTGGGGGGAGGGGGCATGATTCAATCCATGCCAGAGAGGATGTTGTTTCCTGCAGGGAAAAAGCCTGTGAGCCACAGTCCCCATGATTTCACTCTCTTTTCTTCCTCCAAACTCCTGCTCTTTTCCCCATTGGCCAAATCCAACCTGAAGTGGACCAAGGAGTCAGTTCTTGAAGTACAAACAGTCCAGCCTCTAAGGACACAGAGCTTAGTGGTTAAAAGAGGAGCTCAGAGCTGAAGGAGCAAAGGAATATATCAGCATCTGTGGTTTCTGTTTTAACAAAATACTTGGAAGGGATTTGGAAGAAATGAAAATAGACCCAGCTGAAGTTGTAACCTCAGTCTGCCACTGGCTAGCTCTAAATCAATGTCTGTGAGCCACTTTTTGTTGTTGTTAAAATAAATAATAAGTGTTATAATAAATAAACTCATCAACTTTTTCAGTTCCAAGATGGTATGACTCCCTGATGTGTCCTTAGTCAAAATAGAATATTTTAGATATGTTTTAGTGACTGAAATAAAAAAGTATGTGGCATATTGTAACACTTTTAAATTGTGCAAAAAATAACCACCATCGTAATAATCTGAGAGTCACAGCTATAATTCTTTACAGTTTGTAGGGGGCTTTGGTTCAATTAAATCTCTTACGGTGATCTGAAGTCAGGTTTAGGTTGTCAGGTTGTGAATCAAAGAAGAGAATGATTGCATTTTCTCAGGGCACTTAGACTTCTTTTAATGCATAATTTGGAGAAAAGTGAAAATATTCTCATTCCTGGGATAAGCAAAGGATTTGTAGATGAGACCATCAGGAATGTAATATGGGGAATCATGGCAAATAAGGACTGACTATAGAATAATATGTAGTCATTAGAATAGAATATAGAATAATAAGGAAACCCTGGTGGCGTAGTGGTTAAGCGCTACGGCTGCTAACCAAAGTGTCAGCAGTTCGAATCCGCCAGGCACTCCTTGGAAACTCTATGGGGCAGTTCTACTCTGTCATATAGGGTCGCTATAAGTCGGAATCGACTCGATGGCACTGGGTTTGGTTTTTGTTTTATATAGAATAATAAAAGTTTAGACTGATATGCCCCTATCTGTTAATACTTTGACTGAGTAAGATTTATATCATCACAAAATGAAGTTGTGTTATATACTGCTGTTTAGCTTCCACATCCATGTTATTTATGGAATGGTCTTTCATAATTGTATCTGCATTTGTAGCCCTTTAATGGTCATGATAAATTTGAGGAGGATAGAATTTTAGAAAATCAAAAAGTCATAGAAGGCCAAACAGCTGCAGAAGAATTCAAATAGCTCTAATCTGAAATGCACGATTTATCCAATGGGAACATGATTGCTAGCAATCTTACTTTTTTTGGTGATTACAAAGTTGAGTGTAGTAGTGCATGTGACTCTTTATGAGGACTTCTAAAGAGCTTTTTAAAACAATTATACGTGATAGGTTACTGGATAGCCCACATGAGTCTCTGAGATTTTAAATTAAGCAGAAGACCTCTTCGGAGTTAAATCAAGAGCACAGGCTGGTGAAAAAATGCTGAGGACACTTTCGATCAGGGAGGATATTAAGTGGGACTCCTTGGCGAGAGGCCTGTATTTGCTTGTCTTGGGTGGCCTAATCTACATAATTGACTAAAACAGAATGAACAGCTGTAAAATACGGCATTTGAATTTGTGGGTAAAACAAAATTATAAAACATCCGGGGTCACAGAACATGTAGTTTCATAGGGTTATAGACGTTCCAAGTTCATTTGAGATATAAGAATTTGGCCAGTCCTCCAAAGATGCTGAAGGACTTTATCAAGGTCAACTAACTAGTCAGTTAGTATACCGGTGGAGTATGTGGAATCTGGAGCTAAGCTTCCTGCATTCAAATTCCAGCTCCACCATTCACTGTGACCTTGGGCAAAATCACTCTACCTTTCCGTGCCTCAATTTTCTCATCTATAAAATGGGAATAATAGTAGTCTACAAATTAAAGGATGGAATATATTTCAGGAATATTAGATGAAGTCTTAAACTTGGTAAGTGATCAGTTAATATTAGGTATGTTTATTATTCGTGAGAATGCCAGAACCAAAGTCACCCAATTTCTGCATAACTGTTCTAACAAATCTATAAAGAGGGATAACATATTACAAGAGGGATTTAAGCAAGAAATTAATTTTGTGTCCCAACTGGAATGGCTGCAAAACACAAGTAACATTAAGTCTTCTTGGAAATATGAAAACAAAAAAATTTAAAATTACTTTTGAGGAAAAGATTCAGTTGATCTCTTTAGAACTTCTGATAATTTCAGTTCACATTCTAATGCTTAAGTTAGCCGTTTGATATTTCCTCTTGCTAAAGTTTTTTAGGTAGGTTATTTCAGAGCCAGCAAAAATATATATTGATATATTGAAATCTAGTAATGATATAAGATTCCTTAATCCTTTGATGTTAGGATAAGTTGTATTTTTAAGTAAATGTACATTTTGAGGAAATTAAAACCTTATTGTGATGTGGTTGGGATAAAACTTTGATTTTTTTTAACAAAGGTATGGAAAAAGAAGTTTTTTTTCTTTGTGGATAATTAGATGATTATCTAGATATAGAAATCAAACAAAGTTGGAGTCCAAAGTCATTTTTTTATAATATCTGATTGAAACTCTTAACAAGTTTCTCAAATGTGTAAGCACATGTTTGGCACATATTCTAGCTTCGAAACCTCTCTTAAACAGTCTGCTGAAGGGTCCAAGGTTTGTTACGTTGATTATGATTCTGATGTATTTCATATCAGCTGAAAAGAAAAGGCATCTATTGTGTTTTAATAACTATCTTTGGTCACATCCAAACATGGAATGATATGGTAAGATCATCAAATCTCAGGTAATGGCACTATAAAATATTTGTTATGACTTTGGTACAAAATACCTGCTTAGATGTTGTATTTCTTGATTTTGTAGATGCCTTTTTTTTTTTAGTGACTGTTTTAGGCTGTGTTGCTTATTTGGTTTTCTCGCTCTGTGTCAGTATTTTATGAGCCAAGTCATTTCTGTATGACCGTGGCCAGTGTCTAAGAAATAAGTTTATCCAAAGATCTCTTAGCCCAGTCAGAATATTGGCATTTCCCAAAGGTAGCCTTCATCATGTAGTAGCTTTCAGCCCCAGAGAACACACATTTCCTCTTTTAAATAGAGTACATTCTGAAGGCATCACTGACTTTTTTCTTTGATTGAGGATAGAGCTGTCTCCATATATTTCACAATGGCCTTAACCCTTAATTACGGTACCTACCAAATGGGTTACTAACCCCATTTTAAAGAATTCTAGTAGTGATGTTGAGTAATTTAAGGCCCATTGAGGATGTTCATCAGGAGTCAAAGAAAGGCATGTTCCTGAAAAGCCCATTAAGTATGTTTGTTGTATTGGCTTATTCTGTAGAAACTTCACCCTGGTATAAATCAAAAAGTCCTAGAGAACAGAAGATTTAGATGCTTACCCCTGGGATTTGCTGAATAAGACTCCTTGAGGGACACTTCTTCTGTAAGGATGATTTTGACTTTCAAATTTGAGAATTTTTTACATAAGTTAAATCAGGCACTTAATACAGAGGATTGCTTCAAGTGCTCAGGTTGAGAATACTTATGGGCAGGACTTTTTTCCCTTTGTTTTATTTATTACTATTTTAATCTCAGGTTGTTGACATGTGTCAAGCACCTGGCAAAATGCGTGAGATATAAACATAAGAAAAACAGATATGGTTTCTGATCTCACAAAACACCTGGGGAACATACAGGTTGGTTACACCTGTCTATACTTTGTTTTATCATCTGTCAAATAGAGCTCCATATACACACATAGGTAATTATTTTTTGCATATTTATGTATTGGAAAGTTATTTCACCAACATTTTTATCTCTGCCTTGATTATAATATAAATGTATGGGTATTCTACATTATTCATGTATACAAGCACCCACATATACTAATTAGCAAATAGCCTCTGGCAATATGAGTTATCACTGAGTCCACTCATTAGCAGGTAGTAATAAATATGTCAAAGTTACAGAGCATTTTATAAGTTATGAATTACTTCCTCCTTTTATTTTCTCACAGCAAATTAGGTTGGAAAATTTTTAATTCAAATTTTCAACATGGGGCAACTAAGTGTCAGAAACTCTAGGTGACTTGCCCAAGGTCACCCGTCCTGGTCATAAAGATCAGGCTTCCAAATGGATTTTTTTGGCTCCAGAGTTTTTACTTTAGTTCAATAGGAGAAACTTATGAACGCTTTGTAAACACTGACTAGAAAATATTTAAAATTCTTTTTTTAATTTTGTTAAGAATACTAAGCATTGAAGAAACAGTAAAGCACTGGTGTAAATACGAGCACTGCTGATGGGCAGAAAAAGTTTTGTTCTGCCTTATTATACAAACACGTGTAGAAGTTCACTGCTCCTGCAGTCATTGTAATGTTAGGTGCCGTAGAATCAGTTCCAACTCATAGCCACCCTATGTACAATAGCAAGAAGCACTGCTCAGTTCTGTGCCATCCTCACAATCATTGTTGTACTTGAGCCCATTGTTGTAGCCACTGTGCCAATCTATCTCATCAAGGGTCTTCCTCTGTTTTGCTGACGCTTTACTTTCCCAAGCATGATATCCTTCTCCATGGACTGGTTCCTCCTGATAACATACTCAAGGTATTTCTTTTTCTTGTTGTCCATAGCACTAGCGCACAGGTGTTGGTTGCCTTGAATATGTGTCAGCAGGAAATGTGCACCACAAACTGAGGGTTAGGACTCTTACACGTTACTGAGAAATTTCATAGGCTCAGCCTAGGAGTCTAGGCTCCTCCATGACCCAGTACGCTGCCTGTCATAGTAGGGTAAGCCAAAGTTCATCAAATTAAACACTGTTAAACAAATTGCTTTCCTTCAGCAAAATGTGATTTTTTTAAAGAGCTTACTATGTGCCAGATATTCTTTTAGATTCTTTACATAAATTATTATAAAAATGCTTACAGCAGCCCTGTTAGGTAATTATTGCTATTGTTGTTAATATTCTCATTTTACAGACAAAAACAAAAATTCTAATGTTAAGAGACATTAATCATCTCGGCCAGAATCACTCAATTAGTGAGGAAACTCATAACTATGTCTGTTGTGTTCTAAAACATGTGCTTTTCCATGATCCTATGCCACCTCATTCATCAAAACATATACTGGTAAAAAAAAAAAAAAAACAACATATACTGGTATATCACTTAGGAGTATATGTTTTTTGGCTCCTTCTAGTAGGTCATAAATAGATTAGTGAGAAATAATGACAGAGAAACATAAGGGCAACCTAAAGGGACAAATGTGTTTCTCCCTCACAAAACACTGCAGATACCAAGTGTTCTTAATAAAACAAAATGAAACCTGCCAACCAGTAGGAGAAGGCTCCCTAACAGGTCATGAGAATATCAGATTACTCAAGACAGAACAAATCAAATGATAGAAGAAAGGCTGATTGTGTGTTGTATTAAAGCTCTATCCTACGGTGTCACTAGAGTCAAGATCGACTTAAGGGCACACAAACCCAACAACAACAAAGTACTATACTATGTATAGAAAGGTCAAAAATGATGGATCAAAACCAAGATTGATTGAAGATTACATATTAGAGTCTTGAGAGGAGGAGAAAGCAAATATGAGAGGAGAAGAAAGCAAATGTGAGAGGAAGAGGAGTATCTATGTCAGTGGTTCTCAAACACTGGAGGTGATTTTAAAATAAAGATTTCCTGGACCACCCTCCTGCTTCCCAAGACATTCTTGAGGCGTGGGAACTATCTAGTTAACTAGCATTCCCAGGTGATTTTGGTACAAGTAGTTAATGGGCCAGGCTTTGGGAAATACTGATTTAGCCCAATCTCTTACTGCTGCTAATCAGCATGAAACTCATAAAGGACAATGGCTATCCAAAGTTGCATCATCCTTTTCATTAGAATTTGGGCTAAATCACAGTCTTCTACGTCCCCAGATCTATCGGATACTTGGATTTAATTTTTCCAACTCTAGCCATGGATTTGCTAATGGTATATCTCATTGCTATTTCTCTTCTAGGATCACAACTACAGCTGCCTGCATGATGGACCTAAGACGGTACCCACTGGATGAACAAAACTGCACCTTGGAAATTGAAAGCTGTAAGTCTTTCTGAGCATCTAGCTGATGTCTGATCAGTCTGGTCCTGAGCTCTGCATTAAGATTCTCTTTAGGCACAGCATCCCACTGTCGTTCATGTCCAGACCAAAGGTCCTGCAAAGGTTCTGCTAGGACACAAATCTGGTGGAAGGAGGCACTCAAAGCATCTGCCCCCAGTGATGAAACCACCCTCATAGACCATTCCCTAAATCCCTGGGACAGATGTTTCGGGAAGGAAAATCATCTAGCAATAACAGAAAGATGCTAAGTACCCAGAAGGAAACCCAAGGTATACTCTAGCCGTTTAAACTATGGAATTGGTACAAACATCTGCAACAGACTTATGTAGATAGGTGGACGTGGTAAAGTGCCACAAGATGTCTAGTTATTTTTGCCTCTTTATCTCTTTGGAATTGCAAAATAAATGTAACCTTCCAGGTTAGTTAAGGTATTCTTAGACTGTGGATTAGTGGAATAATTTTTTTTGTTTGTAACAAGGGACTATTTTCAGTGTCGAAAGTTTCTTTAAGATGCCTTCCTAAAGGCCGTGTGATGAGCTAGGTTTGCGTATGTGAATCTTGTGTGTTTATTCTGTTTCCTGTGCCAAACTGTCTTGTAGTGTTACCGCATTTCTAGGTCTTCGTTTCAGCTGCATTGTTGATGATGCAGTCACCTGCCTTGTTTGGAGGGCTAAAATGTTGATTCAGAGGTCACACAGGGAGACAGTTTGAGGCAGAACAGAATTCTGAATCTCTTATCTTTGTCAATTCCTTGCAATATTTTTATACCTCAACCCACCAAACAACTGGCAGCTGATGATTTTATATCCAGCATTCTGGATAATGAGTAACTTGAATTCCATGAGGACATCGTTAGCCTGTGTGAGGGACTCTGTCTAGCTATCGCAAACAACATGACTTTGTTTCACTGTTCTGAGCAGAAATACTGCATTTATGACAGATTGGACATATTTTTTTTGCTCATTTCTAGAGAAAATTGAATTGGCATGAATTTTTAAATAACCTGATGTTGTCCTTTTCATACTTTGTATCTCCAAGCATCATTATTTTCACACTAAATCTTTGCCTTATAGAACTGTGTAATGAAATTGGCTTCTAGAATTTTGATGATGATTTTTATATAAATATCTTTAGGATATCTCTACATTTTCTTAGCTTATGACACAGGTGAGAGTGTATAATAATGTTCCTCAAAGTTTAAATATTTTGGTTGTTTCAAATTGTTGATGTGAGGACATTTTGAGAAAAAAAGTTTATTGTTGCTGTGTACTATTGATGAACTTGTGTAGTTAAGAGCATTTGTCATGGTAAGATTTGCCTGAGACTTCAAATAATCATAATTGCACATGGATGGAGTGCTTTCACTGACATTCTTTTATTTGGTCCTTCAACAGTCCTCTCAGGTATGTAAACAAGGTCTTTTTATTTTAAAAAAATTAAAAAAAATTAAAAAACTGGCCTCTGAGGACACAGGAAGCATCTAAAGTTTTCATGTTATTAAATTATAATTCTGACATGAATTTTTTTAACAATTCATACATATATTGTTTTGTGACATTGGTTGCCAATGCCATGACATGTCAACACTCTCCCCCTCTCAACCTTGAGTTCTCTGTTACCATCTTTCCTGTCCCCTCCTGCCTTCTTGTCCCCCTGCTCCTGAGCTGGTGTGCCCATTTAGTCTTGTTTTGTTTTATGGGCCTGTCTGATCTTTGGCTGAAGGGTGAACCTCAGGAGTGACATCAGTACTGAGTTAAAAGGGTGTCCGGGAGCCATATTCTCGGGGATTCTCCAGTTCTATCAGACCAGTAAGTCTGGTCTTTTTTTGTGAGTTAGAATTTTGACAAGAATATTTTTGTAAAGTAGCATGACAGTTCCGTAGGCTTTGAGAATATTTAAGTTTTATGAAGGGGCTTTTGAACATCTCATTTCAGTTCATGTGAACTGAATGAAGCAGGGTAGATATCGCCATTGCTATCTTTATAACTAGGGAAGCCAACTCAAGGAGGATAAGTGATTCACTCAGGATCATGCAAGTATGAGTAGCACAGCCAGCCTGTGCTGATGTGGTACAGGATAGCTGACTTACCTTAGTAAAGCCACCAGTTTTGGAGGGAGAAGATTAACAGGAAGACACACCAGGCCAAGTAGCAAGAAAATAGCCTGTCCTTGAGGGAAATCAAGGCTTATTCATATTTAACCAGACAGCAACTTGTTATAAATATGCATGGTATTCAGGCCCTCTTATTATAAGAAAGTAGTTGACTAACTAAGCATGTTCAAATGAGTTTAGAGTTCTGCTGTGGATTGAATAGTGTCCCCCCAAAATGTGTGTCAACTTGGCTAGGCTATGATTCCCAGTGTTGTGTAATTATCCTCCATTATGTGATTTCATATGATTATCCTATGTGTTGTAAATCCTAACCTCTGTGATGTTAATGAGGCAGGATTAAACGCAGTTATGTTAATGTGGCAGGACACAATCTATAGGATTAAGTTGTATCTTGACTCAGTCTATTTTGAGATATAAAAAAGGGAAATGAGCAGAGAGGAAGGGATCCTTGTACTGAAAAGCTCCTAGACCAGTGGAAAATTGATCCCAAGGACCTCTCCCAGGAAGAACAAAGAGAAAAAGCCTTCTCGGGCAGCTGGTGCCCTGAATTTGGACTTCTAGCCTCCTAGACAGTGAGAATAAATTTCTGCTTATTAAAGCCATCCACTTGTGGTATTTTTGTTATAGCACCACTAGATAACTAAGACAGGTTCCATTTCTTAAACAATTGGCTCCCCAGTTGATGCCTGATCTTCCAGCTTTATTCATCCATTCCTTTCTGTTGAGCAAACCAAAGGCATTCCCTCATCCCCATTCTTTCTCTTTCTGTATCTATCTCTGTCTCCATCTCTTTTTCTCAACAGCTCTCTTAAATGCAATAACCCTAAGAGTGGTATTGCTAAGTCATTAATACTTGGTCACTTTTTTTTATCAAGAATAAACATATTATAAATAATATAACTTGAGTTTGGACAGTTGAGGTGGGGGGGAACATCAGGAATGGGTTCATTGTTCCTCCATCCTTTCCTCACTTCCTCCTTCCCTCCTTTCCTCTCTTCCGTCTTTCCTTCCTTCAGTGTTTCACTCATTAAACATTTTAATGCGCACCAGTTATTTACAGGCATTGTAATAAGCTAGCTCTAGTGATACAAATGAGCAAAGGTAAACAATATTCCTGCCCCCATTTATTATGATGAAGGAGAAAGGTATTATTGAAATAAAACCATGTATGAGTGTAAAATTGCAATGGTGAAAAGTGTTGCCCAGATGAAATATTCAGTTCTATAAGATCTTAAAGGAAGAACATGTAGAGCAAGCTTTGAAAAAAAAGTTCTGAGGATGCTAGAAGGTCAGTATGAACAATGCTTACTCGATAACGTCTCTTAAATTTAGAGGGGTGGAGAAGTTCTGTAGAATTAATGGGATTTGAAGAACTAAATGGGCCCTGATATTTATTACCCTGCAGGCCATGAAACTTAATTGCCAAAATAGAGAGGAGAGTTCCATTCCTAATACGTATCCAATTCTTTAGCTTAAAACCAGTCCTCTCTACCTTTTACCGACATGCTCCTGTTGTCTGCATGGTCAAAGGGAACTCATTATATTTGGTCCATATAGTATGTGTGTGTGTCTGTATGTGTGTGTATATGTATGTATATCTTGTCTATATCTTTCTCTCAACCTTTCAGTATAGGTTGGGAAAAGGACACTGAAGCACTTGCCTATTTTTTGGGGGGGGTAATACCACCCTAATAGCAGTAATTAACAACAAATTTTGTACTAACCTATATATACAATTTTTTTAAGTTATTGCTATGTAGAAAGAAGAGAGTTCTAGTAAAGAAACAATGGATTGTTCTAAGAGTGCCATGTTTTGAAAACCTGATCCTGTTCAATATAACTTAAGACTGTTAGGGTAATTCAAATATTTCTCTCTTTTTATAGCTATATGAAGTTCAAATCACACTTGCATGAGGGACACATTTCATCATACACTGAGGCCAGTTAGTATGTTCCATCCAGAAATGAAAAGTGATTGTTGGGTACATGGTAGACATGTAATAAGCAGCAACTTCAATAATTGATAATAATTATTGGTATACTAATTATCATCATTATATTTAAAAAAATCCCATGGGGCCAGAGATTTTCCATAATTATGATATCTAATAAATCCAGCCAAGGAGAGATCCATGACACAGCATTGCCCTTTTCCTACTCGGTAGATCTTATTTTGGCCCTTGGTTTCACCTTGCAAGTCAGCCTCATTATCTGTGATGCTGTCTCCTTCCTCACAAAACACCTCAGCCAGCTGTGCCTACAGTATAAAATGCAAATTAGTTTATTCTGCTTCTACTGAAGGAAGAAGATTGACAGCTAGCTTCAAAATCCAAAGAGGGAGATTTAAGCTCTCTTTGACATCTGTACTTGGATGAAGTGAAAAGATAGTCCATTTATAAAGATAATATATACACAGCTTCGTAAACATTTAAACTGGACAATGAAGACAATTGCCACCTACTGACTTTCTGATGCCTCTATGGTCTATAGGACAAAAGGTCCTATAAGTGTGTAAGAGTGTGTTGGTCTATTTTCCTAGAGATAGTCCCCACGTTTTAGAAAAGCAGAAAATAGAAATGTGCTTGTCCTCATCTTACTGAATTTCAGTTTGGATATTATATAACAACCTGCTGTTGGGTTGTTGATGGAATAAAGGCTCTCTTTTCTGTATTCACCAATTTGATTCTAAATCATTCTTATTGAAGAGGTCAATGTATATTGACACATTTAAGCAGCTTGAGTTATTGCATCCAAATTTAGTGGCAGAGAGCTAATATATTTTGAAGTCATACTATGTACTGACCAATATTTCAGTAGATATATGCATACAGTATTTTTAAGAACTTAGAGAAAATAACGGTTCATTGTGTTCCCTCCATGTCCAAAGTGAAGACTGATGGCACTTTAGACTATGTAGCCTCAAAAATATCTATAACAGAGGACACAGTGATCAAATAGGACTTGGTACCATTGTGGTATAGTGGATAAGAGGACAGGCTTTGAATGTTGGCATATCTCCCCGCTCCAGGTTCCTCAAGCTAACTAAACAGGTCACTTAGTTTCTTCAAGCTTTGGTTTCTCATCTGTACAATATGGTGACACCTTATGGATAGCGAGATAATCAAGATAAAGATCTTAATGCAATGCTTCTACTGAATTTTCCATAAGTAGCTGCTGTTATCATTATGGCATCATCATTATCTTTATCAAATTACAACTGGAATATTATGCTTAGAGTCACAGCATTTTAAGAGGGATATTGAGCAATTAGAGTAACCAAAATGTGAACAATACATGAACCGTGGAATATGAAGAACGGGTAGAAGAAACTAGGGGATATTTACCTTGAGGAAGTGAAACTTAGTGTTGAAGTGGTAGTGTTTGAATAGAACAGCGATTTTCAAGTAACTGCAGAAATATCCTCTTAAGAAAAGACAGCAGACTATGCCTGACCTAGAGGCAAACCTAGACTAATGGTAAAAGATGCCAAGAGGTAATTTTTGACAGAAAAGTTTAAAAAGATAAGTTTATAGCAGTTACAGCTGGTGAAAAAATTAGATGGGTTACCATATGATTTAAAAGCATTTTCTGGGTAAAAACAGAACTCTTGTATTGGGCAAGTGATGGGATTAGATGAATTCTAAGTAGTCAGGGTTGATGGTTACTTGCACCAGCAAAAAATATGTAGGACTTTAGTTAAAGATCAATTAAGCAAGCACTGGTTTATGTGAGGACACAGATCTCACATGCATGAACCTCAGGGAGCAATGCTATTTAGGAGAAGATGAAAATCGCATCTCTGCCAAGATTTAAAGTAGAATGGTGTGTGTTTTGCTGATAGTCTGTTGTTATTTTGCTAGCTATTTTTCTTTTCTCAGATTTCCTGTACAAGACTGTATCCTACACTTACGTGTCTGTGAGGGATGGGGCTGAGACCTCAATTTTTTTCTTTCTAAATAATCTAAATCTCCTGAGGCTTTTGATCTCCTCAAGCCTTTAAGAGTCATCACAACAGAAGGAAGTGTGTGTGCACATGGGTCTGTGTGTGTGTGCAGGAGGAGGGGCACAATACTTCATCGTAAATAATGAAACCTCCAAGTCTTTTAGGTAATTCTTGAATTAATTTGAATTACAAAAATATTCTATGAAAATCCAGTAAGGCTTAAGTTATGAATATTGAGAAAAAGCAAAGAGCATTGCAGAAGTTTCATGGTGTCAGGGCATACTAATTTAACTTACATCACTGTCTTATTTTTATATCTTCTTGAATTTTATCTAATATTGTCAAAGTGGGGAATTTGTCTTACCATCCTTGCTGTGTGAAGATCCTTTGTTGGAACCAAATTTTGGTTTAACAAATACTAGTCCCTCTTGACTGTATGTAAGTGCCAGGCTGTATATTTAAGATCACATGCAGATATTATTTGTGACCTTGATGCGTATCTGCACTTTAAGAATTTCAGTTCTTCCATCCTTAGAAAGTGAAGCAATGTCCTGGATGTATATACGGTGCCTCTTAATATTTAATATGAAGAATAAAACTAGCAAACCCTTTTGATTTGAAGCATTGTTTTTTGTTTTCAAGTAAAGAGAAACCTTATTTTTCATTACTTGTATTTTTCTTTGTTTTTGTCTTCCTATACTTTTATATTCTCCTTTTGGAATTCCCATTAGATAGCTCTTGACCTTCAAGTATCTGCCATGTCTCTAAACTAAAATTGGTAGACTTTATCTCCCAGATTACTAGTATATATTTTATTCTAAATAAATTATTATTAAGTATTTAATTTTGGCAATGATGCTTGCAATTTCTAAGGATTTTTCCTTATTCATTGGTTACTCATTTTTCCATAGCTGTTTGTTCTATTATGACTGAAATGTCCTTTTAATTTTAAGGCTATTGATTTAAGTTATTTTACAAGTTCTCTTTATCTTTCTGTTTACTTTTGAGATGCTATTTTTACAGATATATATATTTATCTTGGCCCTTCTTTTTCTTAATGATGTTTTTTGTCAGCTGTCTGCCGACCTTGGTAGTCAATTCATGTTTTTAATTTAAAAAAGACTAGTTTGATCAGAACAAGTAACTGACATGAGTTTTTCCTTAACATTTTCATGATTGTTCTTCTAGTCAGCTTCTTCTCAGCATAGGATGGGGGAGAACTGAGCATGCTGACCAGACAGCTTCCCTCTCTAGGGGCATGGGTCAGGATAAGGAATGCAAGATGGCAGGCCCTCACAGGTAACCAAGACTTTCATCTGGGGCTTAGACACTTTGGATTATTTCACTCCTGAGAAGAACTGCTGGAATGACAGTTTATTTTTTCTCTCCATTTGTAGAAGTGCCCAGGGCTATCTTGGGCTCTTTTCTAATTTTCTCTTCAGTCTAATATCTAATCTAGGAACCTGGACAGCTCCCAGCAATTGTAAGAGTCATTATCACATTAATAAGAATAATAAAATCCTACTCATCCTCTGTTGCTAGATACATCTTGATTTCAAAAATACTAGAGTGGGCACCTAAAGTGTATTAGAATTAAAGAAGTGCTGTTATTTTCTTATTTGCAAAGGAAACCATAATTTTATTATTCCTAAGTGGGCAAACCAAAAAGAAACACAGTTCATAGTATCAAATTATTACCTCGCACTCTCATAAGTGAAAATCTGCCTGCTTGGTTTATTTCCTGCAACACACGATTAGACTGAGATAGAGTGCAAAGTGAAGCAGCTTATGAAGCATATATGTGTACCACAGTAACTGCTGGCTTGAGGGTAGATGTGGGTAGATTCTATATCATCCTGGCACTGATAAAGACATCCATATGAATTGACAGGTACCTTTTGGAATCTAGAACTTTAGATACAGAGAAATTGGGGAGAAATCTTTAGCAGTGGACATAATACACTATTAGATGCTTGTATCAATATAAACATTATGCAAAACCTGGATAAGTTGAACCCACTGCTTCCATTTCTCACCTGGGTCAAGCCAACTTGGTAACTAAATGAACCCAGAGCCTGAGAGTCACTCACCTCTTTGACTGGGTAGTAAGCACAGGAATGTGTTGGCACAATGCTCGCTCAGCTTGCAACTCTAAGAATAGTGACCAGCAATTGCAAGGAAATGATTCCCCATTATAGCTTCTTGAAGGTGAAGCATTTTCTTAAAGACTAAATGAGCTCCTAAGTCCATCCGGACATGGAATGTTTGATGCAGCTCTGCTCAGAAACCCACATTGTGTATATTTACCTTTGTAAGCTTGATGGCTACCTTCTTTCAAGTTTCTAATGCTAGTTTTTCTCCTGCTTTGAAATTGCCCATTAGGTTGAAAAAGGTAGTTTAGGTCCTCTCTGAGTAATACAAATGGCTCTGTGGCAAATCTTATGGGGGGAGGGTTGTGGGAGTACAAACTTGTTTACTGAGTTTTCCTTTAGGCTCAGGAAAGGTGCCAGCAATGCCGTCATCCTGCAAAAATTGTCTCCTCTTGGCTGAGCTTTACTTTATACTTGATCCTAACTAAGGGAAAATGCTACATTTGTGGCTTTCTTAGCATTTTTAGTGAAGACTGGAGAGCACTTTGTGAAACCTGATGTGAACATCATAAGCCAGAGGCATGAATACACCCACAGACCTTCCCTGAAGCATTTCCAGAAGATTCCTGTTGTTCTTGTTTGGTAGTTGCAGCCCAGTGAACTGCAACCCAGACTGATGTTTGCCAGATCCTGAGTCTGGCTCACTACATTGCCCCTTGAAGATGTTTTTCTTTCAGTAGCCTTTCAATAATGTTGATTAGTTTTTGCAAATCGGATACCTTCATGATAGCCTCCAGAGCTCACCATCTTTCCCTGCTCCCACCTCTACTGCAGCGAGCAGCATGATCCTTATGCTACTGTCATCCTGAGCATCATCATCTTCATCAGTAGTGACTACTGTTTACTAACTGCTTACTTGATGCCAGACATTGTGCTGTGTAAATAGAGACATGATCTCACTTAATCCCCAACCCCTCATATGGCAGCTATTAATATTATTTCTGGAACCCCTGGGCGATGCAAATAGTTAATGCAGTTGGTTGCTAACCAAAAAGTTGGTGATTGGAGTCCACCCAGAGGCACCTCAGAAGAAAGCTCTGGCAATCTATTTCTGAAAAACCAGCCACTGAAAACGCTCTGGAGCACAGTTCTACTCTGACGCACAGACTCACCTCCACAGCAAGTGTCTTTTTTAAAATATTATCTCCAATTTACAGATGAGGACATGAGGTCTTAGAGAAGGTGTATAATTCACATAAGGTTACACGGGTTGTTGTTGTTGTCAGGTGCCATCGAGTCGGTTCCGACTCACAGCAACCCTATGTATAACAGAACGAAACACTGCCCAGTCTTGCGCCATCCTCACATCCATTGTTATGCTTAAGCCCATTGTTGCAACTACTGTGTCAATCCATCCCATTGAGGGTCTCCTTTTTTTCACTGACCCTCTACTTTACCAAACCCAGTGTCCTTCTCCAGGGACTGATCCCTCCTGACAACATGTCCAAAGTCTGTGAGACATAGTCTCCCTATGTTTGCTTCTAAGGAGTGTTCTGGTTGTACTTCTTCCGAGACAGATTTGTGCATTCTTTTGGCAGTCCACGGTATATTCAGTATTCTTCGCCAACACCACAATTCAAAGGTGTCAATTCTTCGGTCTCCCTTATTCATCGTCCAGCTTTCACATGCATAGAATGCATTTATTAAGGTTTAGTTCAAGAAAACAGAATCCACTGTAGCTAGTTGAAGCAAAAGGAAACTTACTTGGTTTATAGAATTTTGAGGAAGACTGAAGAACTGGACTCTAGGCTGAACTTCTAGATATGAATCTCCAAGTCACAGCCTAGACCTGCATTGCCAAGGCGGCAGCTGCTCCTGCTATGATATGGCAGTCACATGCTGAATAAAGTAGCCACTGCTCTAGCTGCTGAATCCAAAACCACACTGCCTATGTCATTTGCGTTAGTAAAATTATGCTGTACTGCTCACTCCACTCAACTCAGTTCTGAATTCAAGCTTCCAGCAAGTGCATCTGATTGGCAGAGCCTGACTCCCAGTTACGACAGTAGACAAAACTAAGTCTGCAGAATGTAGATTTTGGTGAGTCAGTACCCAGTATCAAGCAGAGTGGTCAAGCTAAGATTTGAAGCCGGATGGGTCTGATTTTAAAGGCTTTGTACCTTTGTACAAATTGTTTCCTTATTTATACTCCTAACATAAGATTAACATGTTCCTCTTTTTTGGTGTAAATGTCCCTGGGTAGTGCAAGTGGTTTGCTCTTGATTACTAACCTGAAGTTTGGTGGTTTGAACCCACCCAGCAGTGCTGTGGAAGAAAGGCCTGGAGATCTGCTTCTGTAAGGATCACAGCCATGAAGACACTATGGATAAGTTCTACTGTGTAACACATGGGGTCATCTTGAGTCAGAATTGACTTTGACTTACAGGCAGTGGGTTTGATTTGATTTTTTGGTCTTTGTACTATAATTTGTCTATAATAATTTTATACTTAATCTAATTCTATCTACTAAATTATACACCAGTTTCAGTGCACATTTGTCATTCTCTTTGCCCCTCATCTGAACATTATAGTTGAAGAAGTACCTACTTTATGTAACAGAGCCCACCTCTCATAACAGAAGCCGAAAGTCATTCTCTCAAATTCCCTTGCAATTAGAAAGTGGGCACAAGACCAAGGCACCGTCAATCATGTAACTTTGAATTGGAAATTAATGCCATAGAACCACTGGCCTTTCCTGTGATACGGTGGCGTACCATATACCCTAAGAAGGGTAGCAGCCATGGCAGCAGCTACATTGACTTTGCAGAGGCAACTATGATAGTGGAAGGGTGGCAGCATTCAGTGGCACATGCCAATGGTTTCCACGGTGAAAACTGCAGCATCTTTGCCCAGGGGAGGCAATGCTGATGACTTCACCAGACCAGTTCTGCCATATGATTTTGGACATTGTTCCTGACTGCATTGTTGTCAAACCTAGATCTCTGGTCACCTACCAGCTGTTCATGATCAGTTTAATAAATGCCTTTTCTGTATCAGTGCATCTTGAAAGAAGAGTTGTGTCTTGGATTATCTTTTACCTCCCACAGTACTTTGCATATGAAAGGGAGCTAAGAAATTCTTGATTGAATTCATTCATTTATTTTACCCAAGTTGGACTCTAGATCCAGGTCCTCTCAAAACAAAATAGTGTAACTCCCTAATGTATGTGTCCCTCTGTTGGGATGTATCACCCTCTCTGCCCCCAAACCATTTGGCAGGCTACCTAAATTAAAATATTAGACAGTGACTATTAGAAACATAATCTAAATTGGCCAGTGCCCCAATTTACCATAGATAGATACAATTTATAATTTATTGAGCACTTACTATGTGCTAAGTGCCTTACATTCATTATCTCATTTTATTATACAAGCCTTGTGAGATACCAGTGAAGCACAGACAGATTAAATGAAGGCCATACAGCTAATAAGTTGTAGAGTCAGGATTCAGTCTCAGACTGTCTATCCATAGGGATCATGCTGTTAATCAGCTTACCACCTGCTACATCCACTTTAAAAGTATACCAGGAAAGATGATGACTGAGTCCATTGAATACAGGCAATCCCTGGGTTACAAATGTCCAACTTTTGTACAACCCACAGTTACGAACCAATCTCTGTAAAGCCTATTATACTGAAAATTCCAGGTACCTACAAGGGCTTATAATAACAAACAGGTGCTATTTTGCAACTCGTATCAAACTTTGTTATTATTACGATAATATTATGTTGAAGATGTTTTTAGTGTATCTGGAAGTGTTTCTTTAATGCTTTTTATGCATAGAAAGGTACAGTATATACTATATACTGAGACAAACATTTGACTAACTGATGTTAGATACAAACCATACCTAACTGTTCCAACTTATGTGCAAATTTGACCTAAAGACAGATTTAGGAATGGAACTCATTCATAATCCAGGGACTACCTGTACTAATGGTGAAACTGGGCATTAAGTTGTTAAGCTATAGGCCCTATCACTAAGGAAAGTGTTTATATCAATGTATGGGTGTTTTAGTATCATAATATCCACCATGTGTTGGAAATCTCTTAAATCATTGCTAATCACATTGTTTTTTCTAAATATTTTTCTGATAAAAAGAAAATTTATACAAAAAAGAAGAAAAAAATGATTTATTTCTCACTAAAATAAAGCCCCCCCACGTGTCTGTTAGTTTGTCGTACTGTCGGGGCTTGTGTGTTGCTGTGATGCTGGAAGCTATGCCCCGGTATTCAGATACCAGCAGGCTCACACATGGAGGACAGGTTTCAGCTGAGCTTCCAGACGAAGACAGACTAGGAAGAAGGGCCCGGCAGTCTACTTCTGAAAAGCATTAGCCAGTGAAAACCTCATGAATAGCAGCGGAACACTGTCTGATATAGTGCTGGAAGATGAGCCCCCCAGGTTGGAAGGCACTCAAAAGATGACTGGGGAAGAGCTGCCTCCTCAAAGTAGAGTCAACCTTAATGACGTGGATGGAATAAAGCTTTTGGGACCTTCATTTGCTTATGTGGCACGACTCAAAATGAGAAGAAACACCTGCAAACATCCATTAATAATCGGAATCTGGAATGTACGAAGTATGAATCTAGGAAAATTGGAAATGGTCAAAAATGAAATGGAACGCATAAAAGTCGATATCCTAGGCATTAGTGAGCTGAAATGGACTGGTATTGGCCATTTTGAATAGGACAATCATATAGCCTACTATGCTGGGAATGACAACTCGAAGAGGAGTGGTGTTGCATTCATTGTGAAAAAGAACATTTCAAGACCTATCCCGAAGTACAACGCTGTCAGTGATAGGATAAAGTCCATACGCCTACAAGGAAGAGCAGTTAATACGACTATTCAAATTTATGCACCAACCACTAGGGCCAAACATAAAGAAATAGAAGATTTTTCTTTTTCTGCTGCAGTCTGAAATTGATAAAATATGCAATCAAGATGCATTGATAATTACTGGCGATTGGAATGCAAAAGTTGGAAACAAAGAAGGATCAGTAGTTGGGAAATATGGCCTAGGTGATAGAAACAATGCCAGAGATCGAATGATAGAATTTTGCAAGACCAACGACTTCTTCATTGCAAATACCTTCTTTCACCAACATAAATGGTGACTATACACATGGACCTCACCAGATGCAGCACACAGAAAACAAATTGACTACATCTGTGGAAAGAGACAGTGGAAAAGCTCAATATCATCAGTCAGAACAAGGCTAGGGGCCGACTGTGAAACAGACCATCAAATGCTTATATGCAAGTTCAAGCTGAAACTGAAGAAAATCAGAGCAAGTCCATGAGAGCCAAAATATGACCTTGAGTATATCCCACCAGAATTTAAAGACCATCTCAAGAATAGATTTGAGGCATTGAACACTAGTGACTGAAGACCAGACGAGTTATGGAATGACATCAAGGACATCATCCATGAAGAAAGCAAGAGGTCACCGAAAAGACAGGAAAGAAAGAAAAGACCAAGATGGATGTCATAGGAGACTCTGAAACTTGCTCTTGAGCGTCGAGCAGCTAAAGCAAAAGGAAGAATTCATGAAGTAAAAGAACTGAACAGAAGATTTCAAAGGGCCTCTCGAGAAGACAAAACAAAGTATTATAATGACATGTGCAAAGAGCTGGAGATGGAAAACGAAAAGGGAAGAACACGCTTGGTGTTTCTCAAGCTGAAAGAACTGAAGAAAAAATTCAAGCCTCGAGTTGCAATAGTGAAGGATTCCATAGGGAAAATATTAAATGCTGCAGGAAGCATCAAAAGAAGATGGAAGGAATACACAGAGGCGTTATACCAAAAAGAATTAGTCGATATTCAACCATTTCAAGAGGTGGCATATGATCAGGAGCCAGTGGTACTGAAGGAAGAAGTCCAAGCTGCTCTGAAGGCATTGGTGAAAAACAAGGCTCCAGGAATTGATGGAATGTCAACTGAGATGTTTCAACAAACAGAGGTGCTCACTCATCTATGCCAAGAAATATGGAAGACAGCTTCCTGGCCAACTGATTGGAAGAGATCCATATTTATGCCTATTCACAGGAAAGGTGATCCAACTGAATGTGGAAATTATAGAACAATATCATTAATATCACATGCAAGCAAAATTTTGGTGAAGATCATTCAAAAACGGCTACAGCAGTACATCGACAGGGAACTGCCAGAAATTCAGGCCAGTTTCAGAAGAGGACGTGGAACCAGGGATATCATTGCTGATGTCAGATGGATCCTAGCTGAAAGCAGAGAATGCCAGAAGGATGTTCACTTGTGTTTTATTGACTATGAAAAGGAATTTGACTGTGTGGATCATAACAAACTATGGCTAACACTGCGAAGGATGGGAATTCCAAAACACTTAATTATGCTCATGAGGAACTGTTACATAAATCAAGAGGCAGTTGTTCGGACAGAACAAGGGGATACTGATTGGTTTAAAGTCAGGAAAGGTGTGCGTCAGGGTTGTATTCTTTCACCATACCTATTTTTTATTTAATCTGTATGCTGAACAAATAATACAAGAAGCTGGACTGTATGAAGAAGAATGGGGCATCAGGATTGGAGGAAGACTCATTAACAACCTGTGTTACGCAGATGACACAACCTTGCTTGCTGAAAGTGAAGAGGACTTGAAGCACTTGCTAATGAAGATAAAGACCACAGCCTTCAGTATGGATTACACCTCAACATAAAGAAAAGAAAAATCTTCACAGCCGGACCAATGAGCAACATCATGATAAATGGAGAAAAGATTGAAGTTGTCAAGGATTTCATTTGACTTGGATCCACAATCAACAGCCATGGAAGCAGCAGTCAAGAAATCAAAAGATGCATTGCATTGGGCAAATCTGCTGCAAAGGACCTCTTCAAAGTGTTGAAGAGCAAAGACGTCACCCTGAAGACTAAGGTGTGCCTGACCCAAGCCATGGTATTTTCAATCACATCATATGCATGTGAAAGCTGGACAATGAATAAGGAAGACTGAAGAAGAGTTGACGCCTTTGAATTGTGATCTTGGCGAAGAATATTGATTATACCACGGACTGCCAAAAGAATGAACAAATCTGTCTTGGAAGAAGTACAACCAGAGTGCTCCTTGGAGGCAAGGATGGGGAGACTGCATCTTACATACTTTGGACATGTTGTCAGGAGGGATCAGTCCCTGGAGAAGGACATCATGCTTGGCAGAGTACAGGGACAGCAGAAAAGAGGAAGACCCTCAATGAGGTGGACTGACACAGTGGCTGCGGCAATGAGCTCAAGCATAATGGCGATTGTGAGGATGGCGCTGGAACAGGCAGTGTTTTGTTCTGTTGTGCATAGGGTCACTATGAGTTGGAACCAACTCAACAGCACCTAACAACAACAACAAAAAAAATAAAGCCACTAGTACGATTAGATTAATTGATTCAAATGCCCTTTTTCACCACCTTTAGAAATAAATGTTTATTCTGGTTATATATACTGAAGCATTTTGTTTGTACTTAAACCTCTGATATAAAGTACTTCTTGAGTCTAAACTTAACAAAATTTATTGCCAAATGATAACAGGTTGGTGGACAGATATGGGAAAAATACATTAAGGATGAGCTGGCCTTGACTTGATTAATTGTAGCTTTTTTGAATTATAATTGTATCAGAATCACTTAATAAAGGAGCAGAAGACAGGGCAGTATTATATTTATGCAGAAAACTTGTTGCTTGAATATGTATCTTTCCAATTCCACATTTCTCTTATTAGTGCTTTTTCTCACTATGTAAAGGTCACGCCAAACTGGCTACTATGTTCTGACTGTGAAGATGCCGCTAACAAAATGTTCCCATTTAAGATTTTAAGAAGTGTATTCAAAGTAATAGAACAATAGCTACGATTTGGAATGCCATTTTGTGCTGGGTTGAGCTAAATCCTTTATACTCATCATCTCGTTTAATCCTCGCAGCAGTGTCTTAATGTGAGTACAATGTCATTTCTGTTTTTCATAATAAATTTAAATCACACATCCAGAAGTGGGAAGATTAGAGTTCTAATACCCGGAATCTAATTCCAATGTCTGGTAATTTAACCATGATGATTGTGCTCATTTACCTAGTTAATAATGAAGGACAGGCTTGAGAACAGAACTGAAAACTATAGCTGATATTCAGTTTACAACATATTTACTGATGATTTACTGGGTTTGGGGAACCATGCAAAGAATTGAAAGTTTGATAAAGAAAAAATAAATAAAACTATTTCAAGGAGCAAAACCAAAACCACTTGGGATTAGGGTTTCCTTTGTTATAGTATTGAGGCCATATCAATGTAGTGTGTGTTTTAAGCCAATCACTTTTGAAATATCAAAGGAACAAGTTAGGCACAGAAATAAGCATGCAAGCAGGAATGGGGGAAAGGTAGAGGCCATTTGGCAATCTCCAAGGAACACCAAGTAGAGAAATAGAGAAGCCAAGACAAGGGTTTTGCCCCAGAGTAGACACAGAGAGCCTTCCCCAAGAACCAGTGCCATGAATTCAGACTTCAGCCTCCTAAACTGTGAGAAAATAAATTCCTGTTTGCTAAAGCCACCTATATGTGGTATTTATTATAGCAACACTAAGAAACTAAGACACATACCAAAAGGAAAACAAAAAAAAAAAAAAACAGAGGGTTTACCACTGTTGTCAAGTCGATTCCAACTCACAGCAACTCTATAGGACAGAGTAGAACTGCCCCATAGAGTTTCCAAGAAGCGCCTGGTGATTCTAACTGCCGCCTTTTGGTTAGGAGCCATAGCTCTTAACCACTGTGCCACCAATATTTCCAAACACTGTATACAAATGTATACATTTTTTATCTAAAGTGTTAATGAAAAGTTTTAAAAAATATGCAAGTAAGCTTGACATATCAACTCATTAATAAAACTTTGTCTTATAAAGTTGTTCTACCAGTTGTCGAGTCGAATCTGACTCATGGTGACCCCATGTGTGTCAAAGTAGAACTGGGCTCCATAGGATTTTCGATGGCTCATTTTTCAGAAGTAGATCACCAGGCTTTTTCTTCATGGTTCTGGGTAGACTCGAACCTCCAGCCTTTTAGTTAGCAGGCAAGTGGGCTAATCATTTGTATCACCTAGGGACTCCTGTGTCCTTCCTAGAGATAGCTAATGGGCCAACAGTGAATGCTTGATCACTTGGTTTGGTGTTTGCTCTCTATCTTTTCTTGCCTTTTAGACTCTGGAAGAGCAGAATTTTCCATTACACCTGCAGCCAAGTTCTGTGTATCAATACCTGTTACTTTCTAATTAGAGAAATATGGAACATGTTTACTTAGGTCTTGCATAATAAACAAAGAGAGAGAAGGAGACATTCCTCAGTGTGCTGTTCCAACAATCTCTTTGGGCAAGATTAAGATTAATGTTATATATTCTTTGTGACTATGATATTATGTTTTCCATGCCATATGAGAATTTAAAATTTAAGTAGAACAAGGCTTTCTTCTGCCCTGTGAAACTGTCTCACATTCTGCTTATTCTTACCCCCACCTCCTTACCCTTGGTGAGTATCTCAGTAGTTAAAGTTGTTTTGCAAAGAGTATCATTTAATAAAATTTCTTTGATATGTGAATGACATCACAGATTTTTCTTTTCTTTTTTTTTTTTTTAATCTGACTTGTTAAATTGACCCACCATTTCACAAAAAAAGGGGTGAGAGCATGGTTTGCCATTTTAAAACATATGCTCCTACTTGACAAAGTTAGTTGAAGCAAGCTTGTCAAATGCCAAAGTATAGAGCATTAAAGTCTTAACAAAATGTCAGGAGAAACAGAAAAACTGGTGAATTTAAGAAAATCTGTCATAAAGATTTCATTGCACGCTTCTTTCTGCCTAAGTTCACGTGACATATGAAAGTTTAAAAATATAACTTAATGATATGTGCTTATGGTAAGAAGTTTATATAACCTAATTGCCACAAAACTGTCATGGCCAGTTAATTTATTAGAGTAATAAAAAGATGTGGGGATTACAAGTTCGGTGCAATGAATTCTGTCCAACAACACTGATGACCCTGGAACCATAAATTTTCTGTTTTGCCACTTATGAGGAACCTGAGAAGGTGCACACGGTTAAATGTGAGGGATAATATTCTTAACCATTTTCCTTGGAGCACTGATGTGGATGCAAAAATCTAGCAGTGAATTTGGAACATTGCTCGGTGTCTTCTCTTACGGGAGAAGCCCAGAGAGGGAAAAAGGGAATGAAAACTAGTATAAAGACCTGATCGCTTATTGGAGTTATTAGATTCCACCTGATTGTTTTTAACATTTTAATTTTGAAATAAATTTAAATTTACCTAAGAGTTGCAAAGATAGTACAGTTTGCTAACACTCTTCACTCAGCTTTCTCTAATGATAATATCTTATATAATCCTAGTACATTTATTAAAACTAAGAAATTAACATCAGTACAATATTATTGAGTAAACTATAGACTTTATTCATATTTCATCAGATTTTCCACTAATGCCCTTTTCTTGTTCCAGGATCCAATCCAGGATACCATGTTGCATTTAGCCATCACATCTACTTAGTCTCCCCTAGTCCATTTGTCGGTCTTTCCTTTTCTTCCATGGCCTTGACATTTTGGAAGGGAACTGGTCAAGTATTTTGTATCAGTTCGAGTCTGTCTGATATTTTATCATCATTAAACTAATCCACCCTAATGTTTAATTTACTTCTTTAAAAAAGTACACAAAGCCCAGCAGGGCTGACTTGAGAGTGGGGAGTAACAAGGCTACACTGACATTTTTTTCATTTGACCATGTAAAGGCCGATATGAAGAAACTGGCCTAGTTGTCTTTTACTTTTGGTTGTAAATGTATCATTAGCAAATCTACTTGAAAGTAAACTTGCTTGAAAATATCACCAAGTCACATATGCCAGGCATTGTGCTTTATACACATTGCCTAATTTTATCGTTGAAACGACCCTATGAAACAGGTGTTTCTAATATTATGATTATTGTCATTATTGTTACTAACATTATCATTACTATCATCCTAATCTCCGAAGTGAGGAAATCTAAGCTCAGGAAAAATTTAGTGAATATCCCAGTTACACAGCAAAACTGTCTGTAGCATACATCCTTGAACCTAAGTTTTCCTCCAAAAACCTGTGCTATTTATTCACTAAGCAAGAAAATTTAGGTCCCTTCTTTTGTCCTTTGTAATTTGTCCCTTCTTAATTAAGAGAAGCCCCATGTAAAATACTATAATCAAGGTATGTTCCAGAGTGTTTAATTGAATTAGCCCAGAGTCTGATTATTATATTGATGAAATATGTTTTAAAAGACTAATTTCAAATGTATTGATAAAAACACATTCCAAAACAATTCCTTAATGCCCCTGCTTTCTATCATTTCTCTCTTTTTCTGTCTCTCTCTGTCTCCACACACACACAAATTATATATGTATGCATTCATATATGCATGTAAATATAGATGGATGATACATAACTGCTAATGTAGAAATAGTGCACCTGTAATAATGCAAGGGATTCATAGAAAACACATCTATCATGGAATTTCAGTAATGCAGATGGAACACTGAATATGAGATCCATATTGGTTTTAAAACAAATCCCAATAATTCCTTATGCTCCACTACCAAGATGACATTAGTCAAAGTCCATTTTTTTTTTCACACACTTAACGTGAGTCAGTAGAGGAAATAACTTGGTGAATATATTTTAGAAGTTTCATTATCTACAGTTTTGACATGGTGAATAAAAAAATTTTTTTTATCTAAGATCAAGTCATCTGCATTATAAAAAATTGGACCATCTAGATGATTACAAACTTAAAATTATAACCTTTTAATGGTTTAAGCATCAGCTTGAATGCATCAAATTTTGCAATCCTTTCCATTGTCTGTTTGTTATAACAAAGTGTGATGAATTGAGACTTACATATTGTCTAGTTCAACAATTCAATTTTACAGATAAGTAATCAATATTTTCAAGGTCATTGATCTGGTTAATGATAGAATCAGAGCTAGAGCACCTGTGTTATAAGTTCCTTTATCCTTGATGTTCTGTAGTTCTGAAAAAAATATTGAATTAGGGGTTGGTGAAAATAACCGTTCTAATTACATTCATTTTGCATGTCTGATTATAAGGGAGGGATTACCTAAGACTTATACTATACCACATGGGTATTATATGTGATTTTATTTCCATTTTTATCAAAAAATAAAGGAACATTATTATATTTTGGAATGGAGCAGTTGATCAACATGTTGCCCTAAAAGACAAATTAACATCTGAGGATTGCTTAAAAATTTGGTGGTGTGTTAAACTCCATGACATTTTATTTGCAGTGAAAACAAAAACAAAATCCTAAAACATTTTCCGGTTTTATGGAGGATGTTCTGTGGCATAAGAAGTATTAAATAGCACATAGGTAATGTATACCGTGTTATTAATCTTCCAGAATTAAAATTAATTAAGAATTTTATTTATTTCCATAAGACAACTTTTATGCCAACAAAAATGTGGTTTGTATAATAAAAAGGCAAGGCCACAAGTGAGTTATACCTTTCAGTTTGAAAAAATGGATATGCAATAAATAATAAATTTGTGGAATAATGGATTTTTAAATGATTGTGTTTAATATGTTAACGAACTAATTTTTAAAACCTTCTATTGACAGCTTTGGTAAATGTTGTTTGCAACATCTTTTCTGCTGAATCTTTCTGAAAAAAAAAATTTTTTTTGAATGATTTGAAATGAAGGGGAAGGCCATTTCTCTATGTGATGTCTACAGACACTTTGGGCTCCTAATAAAATAAGAGGAATATGTATTGAAACAGACCTTCCCATTATCTCAGATTTGTGGATTTTTTAGGACCCTGCCCACAAGTTTGCTGCAAGTAAAATAAGAGAGAGCAACTTTGAATTAGAACTAATTGTATTATGTGTGCGTACCAAAAAAAAAACCAAAGCAGCTGCTATCAAGTTGATTTTGACTCATGGCAACCCCGTATGTGTCAGAGCAGAACTGAGCTCCACAGGGTTTCAAGTCTGTGAACTTTCAGAAACGTATCACCAGGCCTTTCTTCCGAGGCACCTCTGGGTGGGTTGGAACAGCCAACCTTTCAGTAAATAGTTGAGTGTTTTATTTTCATGCCACCCAGGGACATAAAAGTTGTCTTATGGAGATAAATACCATTCTTAATTAACTTTAATTCTGAGAGATTAATAATATGGGATATATTAGCTAGTATGTTAGTTAATACTTCTTATGCCACTCAACATCATATATATATATGTATGTAGGTGGTTCTAACTCATAGAGAGGTGGTTCTGATGCATATCAACCCTGTGTACAACAGAACGAAACACTGCCTGATCCTACGCCATCCCCACAATCTTTGCTATGTTTGAGAAAATTGTTATAGCCACAGTATCGATCCATCTCCTTGAGGGTCTGCCTCTCTTTCACTGACCCTCTACTTTACCAAGCATGATGTCATGCTCCAGGAACTGGTCCCTGTTGATAACATGTCCAAAGTACTTGAGAGGAAGACTCACCATCCTCGCCTCTAAGGAGCGTTCTGGCTTTCCTTTTTCCAAGACAGATTTGTTCATTCTTCTGGCAGTACATGGTATAGCCAATATTCTTCCCCAACACCATAATTCAAAGGCATCGATACTTTTTGATCTTCCTTATTTTTTTTTTTAGCTTTTACATGCATGTGAGACGATTGAAAATATCATGGCTTGAGTCAGGTACATCTTAGTCCTCAAAGTGGCATCTTTGCTTTTTAGCACTTGACAGAGGTCTTTTGCAGCAGGTTTGCCCAATGCAATACATCATTTGATTTCCTGACTGCTGCTTCCATGGACATTGATTGTGGATTCAAGTAAAATGAAATTCTTTACAACTTCAGTTTTTTCTCCATTTATCATGGTGTTGCTTATTGGTCCAGTTGTGAGGATTTTTGTTCTCTTTATGTTGAGGCATAATCCATACTGAAAGCTGTGGTCTTTGATCTTTGTCAGTAAGTGCTTCTAGTCCTCTTCCCTTTCAGCAAGCAAGGTTGTGTCATCTGTATATCACAGGTTGTTAATGAGTCTTCTGCCAATTCTGATGCCCTGTTCTTCTTCATATAGTCCAGCTTATCAATTATTTGTTCAGTATGCAGGTTGAATAAATATGATGAAAGTATACAACCCTGACACACACCTTTCCAGATTTTAAACCACACGGTATCCCCTTGTTCTTTCCAAACTAGTTCCTCTTGATCTATGTACAGTTTCCCCATGAGCACAATTAAGTGTTCTGGAATTCCCATTCTTTGAATGTTACCCATAATTTTTTGTCATCCGCACAGATGAACGCTTTTGCATAGTCAATAAAACACAGATAAACCTCTTTCTAGTATTCTCTGCCTTCAGCGAAGATCCATCTGACATCAGCAGTGATATCCCTCGTTCTACATTGTCTTCTGAATTCGGCTTGAATTTCTGGCAGCTCTCGTTGATATACTGCTGAACCTCTTTTGAACTATCTTCTGCAAAATTTTAATTGTGTGTGATATTAATGATATTATACGGTAATTTCCTCATTCTGTTGGATCACATTTCTTTGAATTGGGCACAAGTATGGATCTTTTCCAGCCAGTTGGACAATAGCTGTCTTCCACATTTCTTGGCATAGACAAGTGAACACCTCCAGCACTGAATCTGTTTGCTGAAACATCTCATTTGTTGTTCCTTCAGTTCCTAGAGCCTTCTTTTTCACCAATACCTTCAATGCAGCTTGGATTTCTTCCTTCAGTACCATCAGTTTTTCATCATATGCTACCTCCCGAAATGGCTGAACATCAACCAGTTCTTTTTTGTACATTGACTCCATGCATTCCTTCTATCTTCTTTTGATGCTTCCTATGTCATTCAATTTTTTGCTCACAGAATCCTTTGGTATTGCAACTCGAGCCTTGAATTTTATTCTTCAATTCGTTCAGCTTGAGAAATGCTCAGTGTGGTCTTCGTTTTCGGTTTTCTAAGTCCAGGCCTTTGTACATTTTGTTATAATATTTTGCTTTGTCTTCTGAAGCTATCCTTTGATATCTTCTGTTCAGCTCTTTTACTTCATCATTTCTTCCATTTGCTTTAGCTGCTCTACATTCAAGAGCAAATTTCTGAGTCTCTTCAGACACCCATTTTGGTCTGTTCTTTCTTTCCTGTCTTTTTAATGACCTTTTGATTTCTTCATGTATGATGTCCTTGATGTCATCCCACCACTTGTCTGGTCTTCTGTCGTTAGTGTTCAATGCATCAAAACTATTCTTGAGATGGTGACTAAATTTGGGTGGGATATACCCAAAATCATATGTTGGCTCTTGTGGGATTATTTTAATTTTCTCCAGCTTCACCTTGAACTTGCATATGAACAATTGATATTCTGTTCTGGAGCTGTCCCTTGTCCTTGTTCTGACTGTTGATATTGAGCTTCTCCATCGTCTTTTTCCATAGATGTAGTTGATTTGATTCCTGTGTATTCCATCCAGTGAAGTCCATGTGCATAGTTGCCCTTAATATGTGTGTGTATTAGTCCCTCTATATATTTGTGGGTGTGTATGTGTGTGTATATATATATGTCTATATATGAAGCCCTGGTGGTGCAGTGGTTAAGAACTTAGCTGCTAACCCAGAGGTCAGCAGTTCGAATCCATCAGCCACTCCTTGGAAACCCTGAAACCCTATGGGGCAGTTCTACTCTGTCCTATAAGGTATCTAGGAGTGGAATCGACTTGATGACAACGGGTTTGCTTTTTTGGTTTTTTATATATATATAGTCTGTGATCCCAAATCATAGTTTATTGTCTGTGTTCTGACAAACCTGTGTTTTGGACTTTGTCTTTCAAAAACCTGCAGTTCACTTTGTGTGACAGGTTTATAAGGTTTAGTTGAAATTAAATTCTTAAAGCTGTTATAATCTGTATATTAATATATCCCTGGGTTTAATTATGTCTGATTCTGTTTTTAAAACCATGACCTTTATAAATATCTATTGTGACAGTCCTTAATAGTTTCATTGTTCATTTATTCTAAAAGTTTTTAATATAATATTACATTTGACTTCAGGTACCTAGTTTAAGTTTTACTAATATAGATTTTTCCTGAAGAAAAACGATTGACATAAAAGATGGGGTGGCTCATATCTGTTACATGCGGCTTACTACCTATTTCAGCAACAAAACAGAAAAATATGAACAGTTATTTGTATTAGGTAGTAGATGGAATTTGTGTGGTTTAAATACCTTACACTGTCTACACGGCTAATTTGCACCAATGATTTTCATGCACAGGTTCTTTGATTCTTTGACATCTTTCAGAGGGCTATGTTTGAAAAAAAAATAAAATTTTGACACATAAATCTTAGAGCAATTTCTGGTTACTCTAATAACTTCAAAGGATGCATTCTCCAGAGAACAAATTAGTAAATATTTGGCTGAGGAATACTTCAGTGAAGTACAGCTTCTCGGGAGGAAGATTTGGGGGCGACTGTACTTTGTCTGTCCTGGGTGAGATCTGTGGGACACAGGAAGCCTCAGATGGGGATGAACAAGCCTCTTACACAAACAGCTTCAGCATAACTAATACGCATGGCTGTGAGGGCCAGTCTACGGGTATATGCAGTCAGTAATTCACAAAGCCTTAGAGAGAGGGAACATGTGGGCTTGGCTAGCACCTGCCACAGAATTAGAAAACAGGCATTTTGTTTATTTTAATCAAAAACTATTGTGTGTGTGATCATGACATACAAACTTAAAATACTGAAATATGAAATTATTTTTTCGTCTCTCTCTCTTACTACCCAGGCATAATCAGTGTTAATAGTTTATACACCCTTAGAACTTTGTTCTACGCATACTGTTCTGCACCTTTCCTTTCCCCTCAAAACGAAAAACCAAACGTTGTCATCAAGTCAATTCTGACTCACGTTGACCCCATGTGTTACAGAATACAACTGCTCCACAGGTTTTCTGGGCTGTAATCTTAATGGAAGCAAGGCTTTCTTCCTTGGTACCAATGAGTGGGCTTGAACCACCAACTTTTAGGTTACTAGTCAAGAACAAACCATTTGTAACACCGAGGGGGGGACCCTCACCTCTGCTAGCACTGTATATATCATGGGCATTCTTCAGTGTCAGTACTAATAGATATCACACACCCTTTTTAACACCTATGGAATATTGTATCATATGGAACTGCTGTGAATTAACTGTTATTCTATTGATGAACCTTTAGGTTTTCTTCAAGTTTTCATTACTGTATACAGTACAGCAATCACTATACACCTGTCTTAGTACACTCTTGTATTTTATAAATACATAGATTAATAAAACTTCAGTTGCTGATTGAATGGGGGTATTGCCAGTTGAAATTTTGTTTAAAAAACCAGTGTCCATGGAGTCGATTCCAGCTCATGGTGGCCGCATGTGTGTCAGGGTAGAACTGTGCTCCACAGGGTTCTCAGTGGCTGATTTTGGGGGAGTAGATCACCAGGCCTTTCTTGCAAGATGCCTCTAGATGGATTCAAACAGCCAAGACTTTGGTTAGTAGCCAAGTGTGTTAACCATTTGCAACATGCAGGGAATTCTAAATTTTGATAGATACTACCAAATTTACTCTCTAAAGAACTGTATAAATTGCAAACTCATGGACAGTGGATTTTACCAATAATCTTTTTTTTTTTTTTTTTTTTGCCAGTCTGGTGGATAGAAACTGGTTTTTCAAATTAACTTATACTTCCCTGACTACTAGTGAATTTAAGCATCTCTTAAAATATTTATGACATAGTGATATTTTATTCATTGATTTTTTTCGGCCAATAAAATAGCTTTTTTTTTTTTTTTCTCTCTTAAAAAAAATCCATTCTATGTGTTAGGGAAATATTAATCTTTTGTCTGTTATATATGTTACAAATTTTTTTCTCCACCCATCATATGCCTTTTAATTTGATTTATAGTGACTTTCATCATGTTGTTGTTGTTAAGTATCCTTGAGTTGGTTCTGACTCATAGCAATCTTATGTACAATAGAACAAAACACTGCCCCATCCTGTACCATCCTCACAATCATTGCTATGTTTGAGCCCATTGTGGCAGCCACTGTGTCAATCCATCTCAGTGAAAGCCTTCCTCTTTTTAACTGACCCTCTACTTTACCAAGCATAATGTCCTTCTTCAGGAACTGGTCCTTCCTGATAACATGTCCAAGCTAATTTCATATTTTTTAGCTCTAGACAGTCTCTACTGTGGAGACAATTAAATAATTTTGAAAATTATTTAAGCTGTTCCTGTAGCATTAAATCATAATAAAGACCCATCTACTAGGTCGGGGAATTTTATGAGGCCAATCATGTCATTATGTAAAATATTAGCAGAAATTGTAGGCTTAAATAAATCTGTGAGTGCCATTTAGGTTAAGTGCAAATCTCAGATGGGTGAAAATGATGATTGGATACATTGCATCAAACCACCAATTTGCTGTAGTTGTCTAGTGGTCATTTCAGCAGAACAATTTGGACATGAAGGAAGAACAGTAGAAAAGAAGCTCTTTGAGTTGAAAATGCTCAAGAAATATCTAGTGAAATCCAAGAAGCAACTTAGCTTTGAAATTTGTGCTTGCAAGTATTACTCCTCCAACACGCACACATACAATAGGTAGGTAGGTAGGTGGATAGATAGACAGATGGATAGATAGATACGTAGATAGATAGATGATAGATAGGTAGATAGATGATTGATAGATAGATGATTGATAGATAGATAGATGATAGATAGATAGATGATAGATAGATAGATGATAGATAGATAGATAGATGATAGATAGATAGATAGATAGATAGATAGATAGATAGATAGATGATAGATAGATAGACAGATGATTGATAGATGATAGATAGACAGACAGATATATAGATAAAAAAAAAAGATACCTGATATTAAGTCAACTCTGACTTATGTACAGCAGAACTAAAAGTTACCTGATCCTACATCATTCTTACCATCACCGGCATGTTGGAGTCCATCGTTCAGCTATTGTGCCATTCCAGCTCACTGAGGGTCTCCCACACCCTCATTGGTGCTCTACTTCATCAAACATGAGATCTTCGTCCAGTGATTTATTCCTCTTCATAACATGCCAAAGCCAGCTAGTTAGACATTGTTCAGTTATGATCCATAGGTATTCATTGGCTTATTTTTGGAAGTAGATTGCCAGGCCTTTGTCTCTAGTCTGTCTCAATCTGGAAGCTCTGCTGAAACCTGTCCACATGGGTGACCTGCTGGTATTTGAAACACTGGTAGAATAGCTTCTAGCATTTCAGCCACACACAAGCCACCACAATACAACAAACTGACAGGCAGGTGATGGACATGTATTATAACATAGGTAACAATTATTAGGGGCTACTTATGTGACATGCATTTTTGAGATGTTTTACTTGACTCATCCCACTTGATTTTGGTAATAAATGTATGAACCAGGGACTGATCATTTTCTGGTTTTCTAGGTGAGGAAATGGAGTGTGGAAAAGGTAAAGAACTTACCCAAGCTGGCACAGGTGGATGTGAGGGAGGCAGTTCGGGCCCTGGTACTTTGATTCCAGGATCCCTGCGCATACTGCCATGGGACTCCTAATAACCCCACTTTAAAAAAAAAAAAAATGCTATAAGGAACATTTGTGTAGCACTTCATATTTTTAAAATAATTTCACAATTTTCATCATGTTTAATTATCCCAGCCATCTGCTAAATTCCCAACTCCCAGGGGTATTGTAGACAGAGGACTCCAGGCATAGAATTTTTAAATAAGTTGCCAAAGGCAACATGAAAAGTTAATACCAGAACCCAAAACAGAACAAAGGCCTTTGTATCTTTTCTAGGGTAATAATTTCACTCTTTCCCTCCCAACAAAAACAGCAAAAACCACTTTGGAACAGCAATTTTAAAATACAGCAACTTTTTTTTTTTTTTTTTTTTAGTAAACCAACAGACGTATCCATACAGGGGTGGATTTATAATTTAAAATGTATTTTTCACACATTCACTTTAGACTTACTTGCTATCTTGTTAATTCCCCTACCCTTTTTTTTTTTTAATTTTTATTGTGCTTTACATGAAAGTTTGTAAATCCAGTCAGTCTCTCATACAAAAATTTATATACACCTTGCTATACTCCTAATTGCTTTCCCTCTAATGAGACAACACACTCCTTCTACTCTCTATTTTCCTGTCCATTCGGCCAGCTTCTGACCTGTCTGCTCTCTCATCTCCCCTCCAGACGGGAGATGCCAACATAGTCTCAAGTGTCTACTTGATTTAAGAAGCTCATTCTTCACCACTATCCTTTTCTTTCCCATAGTCCAGTCCAATCCCTGTCTGAAGAGTTGGCTTTGGGAATGGTTCCTGTCTTGGGCTAACAGAAGGTCTGGGGAACATGACCTCCAGGATACTTGTAGTTTCAGACAGACCATTAAGTCTGGTCTTTTTATGAGAATTTAGGGTCTGCATCCCACTGCTCTCCTACTCCTTCAGGGATTCTCTCTTGTGTTCCCTTTCGAGGCAGTTATCGGTTGTAGTTGGGCACCATCTGGTTCTTCTGGTCTCAGGCTGATGTAGTCTCTGGCTTATGTGGTCCTTTCTGTCTCGTGGGCTCATAATTATGTTGTGTCTTTGGTGTTCTTCATTCTCCTTTGCTCCAGGTGGGTTGAGACCCATTGATGCTTCTTAGATGGCCACTTGCTAACATTTAAGAACCCAGATGCCACTCTCTAAAGTGGGATGCAGAATGTTTTCTTAGTAGATTTTATTATGCCAATTGCCTTAGATGTCCCCTGAAACCATGGTCCCCAAACTCCCGCCCCTGCTATGCTGGCCTTCGAAGCACTCAGTGTATTCAGGAAACTTCTTTCCTTTTGGTTTAGTCTAGTTGTGCTGACCTCTCCTGTATTATGTGTTGTCTTTCCCTTCACCTAAAATGGTTCTTATCTACCATCTAATTAATGAAAACCCCTCTCCCTCCCTCCCCTTCTCGTAACCATCAAAGAATATTTTCTTCTCTGTTTAAACTGTTTCTCCAGTTATTATAATAGTGATCTTACACAATATTTGTCCTTTACAACTGACTAATGTCACTCAGAATAATGCCTTCCAGATTCCTCTATGGTATGAAATGTTTCATGGATTCATCATTGCTCTTTATCGATGTGTAGTATTCCATTGTGTGAATATACCATAATTTATTTATCCATTCATCAGTTAGTTGATGGGCACCTTGGTTGCTTCCATCTTCTTGCTATTGTAAACAGCGCTGCAATGAACATGGATGTACATATATCTGTTCATGTGAAGACTTAATTCTGTAGCATATATTCCAAGGAGTGGGATTGCTGGATCAGATGGTAGTTCTATTTCTAGCTTTTTAAGGAAGCGCCAAATCGATTTCCAAAGTGGTTGTACCATTTTACATACCCACCAGCAGTGTATAAGTGTTCCAATCTCCCCACAGCCTCTCCAACATTTATTGTTTTGTGTTTTTTGGATTAATGCCAGCCAAATGGAATCTTATTGTAGTTTTGATTTGCGTTTCTCTAATGGCTAATGATCATGAGCATTTCCTCATGTATCTGTTAGCTACCTGAATGTTTTCTTTAGTGAAGTGCCTGTTCATATCCTTTGCCCATATTTTAATTGGGTTATTTGTCTTTTTGTAGTTGGGTTTTTACAGTATCATGTAGATTTTAGAGATCAGACACTGATCAGAAACGTTGTAGCTAAAAACATTTTCCCAGTCTGTAGGTAATCTTTTACTCTTTTGGTGAAGTCTTTGTATGAGCATAGGTGCTTGATTTTTAGGAGCTCCCAGTTATCTAGTTTCTCTTCTGCATTGTTAGTAATGTTTTGTATACTGTTTATGCCATGTATTAGGGCTCCTAACGCTATCCCTATTTTTTCTTCCATGATCTTTATCATTTTAGATTTTATATTTAGATCTTTGATCCATTTTAAGTTAGTTTTTGTGCATGGAGTGAGGTATGGGTCTTGTTTCATTCTTTTGCAGATGGATAGCCACTTATGTCAGCACCATTTGTTAAACAGACTATCTTTTCCCCATGTAACTGACTTTGGGTCTTTTTCAAATATCAGCTGCTCATACGTGGATGGATTTATGTCTGGATTCTCAATTCTGTTCCATTGGTCTATGTATCTGTTGTACAAGTACCAGGCTGCTTTGACTACTGTGGCAGTATAATAGGTTCTAAAATCAGGTAGAGTGAAGCCTCCCACTTTGTTCTTCTTTTTCCGTGATGCTTTACTTATCCGTGGCCTCTCTCTCTTCCATATGTAGCTGGTGATTTGGTTCTCCATCTCATTAAAAAATGTCATTGGAATTTGGATCAGAATTGCATTGCATCTATGGATGGCTTTTGATAGAATAGACATTTTTACAATGTTAAGTCTTCCTATCCATGAGCAAGGTATGTTTTTCCACTTATGTAGGTCTCTTTTGGTTTCTTGCCATAGTGTCCTGTAGTTTTCTTTGTATAGGTCTTTTACATCTCTGGTAAATTTTATTCCCAAGTATTTTATCTTTTTGGGGGTCCCCTGCATTTTTATTGGATGATACACTGAAGGAATAAGTATACACAAAAGACAAAACTCATTTCCTTTGGGAAAAAATGTGCATAAGACTGAAATGTGCTCCAAGCTTATGCTATAGTTGATAGAAGGGGGCACGTCAACTTGAAAGACAGGTAATTGCCATGGATTCTCGTAACCTCTGCATTTCTCATCTATCAGGTCTGCTCTTTCCCTCCTTATTGCTTTTACAAACACCCTTTTCCCTTTCTGGAATGTGCTTCCATAGCTGGCTCTCTCTGCTGCACCTGGACAATCCCTGCTCATGCAGTTTAAATGTCTTTTTTTTTTCTGGGTGGGGTGAAGCTTTCCCTGTACTGATCAGGTGAGCCAAGCCCCTTTATTAGTAAGGCTTTTAGTACCAGATTTTTTTTTTCTTACACAGTACAACTTCATACAATGTGTAATTATGTATTTACTTTAATATTCATTTGTTTAACATCTGTTTCCCCCATTAAACTGTAAGCCCTACTATAGCAGGGACCATTTTTATGTCATTCAATATTTTGTAACTAGTGTTTAGCAGTGAGCATGGAACATAGTAAACAATCATTATATGTCAACTTAATAAAACAGTTCGCTTTTAGATTTTGTGACTATAGTGGTCCTTAAACCATTAAATGCTAGCAAAAAAGAGAAAGAAAAAACAGTTGCTGTTGCATTGACTCAGACTCATGGCAACCCCATGGGTATCAGAGTAGAACTGTGTTCAATAAGATTTTCAATGGCTGATTTTTTTTTTTAATCTACTGAATAGATCACCAGGCCTTTCTTCTAAGATGCCTCTGAGTGGGCTTAAACTGCCAACCTTTTAGTTAGTACCTGAGCAAATTCACCTTTTGTACCACACAGGGCCTCTGAATGCTAGCAAGCAAAGATCAATTTCCCTATCTCTCATTTTGCTACCCAGAACCTCTCCTTCCTACAGAAAAAGAAAAACAACCTTGAAATGCTAAGGAAAATGTAGAGTGAATATTTGAAGCATAGATAACCAATGTTGTTTCTCTTTGTTACATAAAGAGTTCTCCACAAGAGAGGGTCTCTGCAGAGGTCATCAATACTGAGGAAGAAATGAGGGGAGGAAAGTTTGCTTGAAAAGAACTTACTGAGAAATATCTATGAAAGATTTTGTAGTAAGAACTTCAAAAATGATTGATGCACTAGGATTAGTTGGGAGCATGTACAGAGTGTGGATAAATACTCTCAGCAGATACTTGCAGCTGGAGTGGAGAGTAATACTCATCCCAGCTCCTGTCATGGGGAATCTTAGTTTAAAAAAGCAAAGGAAATCAGATACCTATAGCACATTCTAGAAGAATTCAAAGATGCTCAACGATGGAAGAGTGTGTGAAGGGGAAACAGGTGAGTTACCTTTTTTAGAACAGAGAATCAAAACCACAACTCAGAGGATGAAAGGGGAGTCATAGCAAATGTAAAACTATATAACTCCACCTTCTCTTTCTTATCACTCAAAACCCTCAAGAGAAAATCCTCCCCCAACTCCCAGAATGGGAATGCTAGGTGGGATGGAATAGGAAGACATAAGCTGTGTGAAGAAAAGGCTGTTATATGCCTAGTCCATCTAGTACAAGGCTTTATAGTACGTATTAAATAGATATTTGTTATTGAATTAAGAAAAGTCTCTTGTCTCACCTCATCCTGGTACTTTGAAAGTTATCCTCAGTAATGCTAACTGTCCCAAGAGCCAAATTTGCATTCCAGATGAGGGTTCATTAAGAGCTGAGATCATCTCTTATCCATATCAAAACCCAGAACTTATCGTATTCCTGGCACATGGTAGGGGCATTAGTAAATAGGTGCTGGATGAATGGATGGATAAAAGTAAGAAGTTGAACAGTTATACCAAAACCCAAACCAAACCCATTGCTATCAAGCTGATTTCGACTCATAGCGACCTATAGCTACTGCTAAAGAGGCTGGGGCAAACAGTCCACTTTTGGAAGGAAATCTTGATCTAATCACACCAAATACAAACTGAGAAGTATGTTCCACCCCACTCCATATCCTCCACCGGTTACACACCAACTTATAACAGATGGAAAATCCAGACTCTCATCTGCCTTATAGACAAATTAAAGAAAATAAGACATTGTGGAAGGAAGATTCCTAAGAATAAATCCCTTATTTCTCATTTGTAAGGTTAGTTTTACAGTGAGCTTTGCAATTAAACTGTCCCATCTATTTAACAATCTGGTTGACAACACATCTTTCAAAGGGAATGATTTTGGAATTTGGAGAAAACTGACTTTTTCCAGAATCAGAGAACTACCACAAATCATCTTCCTAGAAAAAAATCATATACATGGACATATGTTTGCATGTCACCTCAGAGTTTTTCCTGAGCCCTTGAAGGCTATCGTGTACTCTGGGTTAGGAAGCTTGATTATAATGGGGGGATTTTAATATCACAATTGAGTTTAATAAATAATAATTATTAATTTCTTGGTATATGCTTAATGAAATGATATTATACCTGGCATTGGCTCCAAAATAATCTGAGGGCTGAATAAAATGAGCACTGAAAAGCTCTGTGATGATACAACTGTTGTATAATTGGCACTGTGCAACATGGAAGGTGCTCACCACATGTGGCTGCTGAGCACTTAAAATGTGGTTAGTGCAACTGAGGAACTGTGTTTGTTACTGTGTTTAATTTTAACTAATTTAAACTTAGTCACATGTAGCAAGTGGCAATTGTACTGAGCAGCACAGGCATAAACACAGCTGGCCATGAGGTGAAAATATGTAGAGCTGGTGATGGGAACATGACTGGTATTTAAACTGTGTTCTCAACTATATGTATGGAATTGTCCATAAGAAAAATTTTTAAAAACTTGAGTACACAAAACGAAAGGAGAAAAATTAAGTCTTTAAAACCCTACTCTTTTGATGTTCACCCAGAGCTCCCTTTTCAGGATGAGCAGCTAGGCTATTTGGATTTTTGGCAGGCTTTCCTCAGAGAAGGATGCCTAGAGACTGGATGTGGAAGCATATGGCAAGACTGGAAGCTTCAGGTATCCATAAACTCGCTATAGAGGAAAATGGAAGCTTAGCTTGTCAAAGTGAAGAATAGGCCTACATGACAGACTGGAGTGTGAGCATGGAACAGTGATTTGGAATTGAGCCATGAGGCTACCACACCAATTATGTATGAGACGTAAACATAAAATGCCACCTAAGCCAATATAGGTCCTTAGAAGGCAAGCCGTATGACAATGAGTTTGCTGGGAAGGAGCAAGACATAGGACCAAAGGTGAAAAAGAACGCAGAGAATCAGAGTGAGCTCCAAATGTTCATTCACCCAGTGAGGAAAGAGAATGGATTGGAATAAGTGGGCTTCTTTATAAAAGAAATATTATCAATAAGAAATTTTTCACTTACAAGATTAAAACTTTGACTCAAATACAGACCATAATCTTTAATCTTGCAAATTCAAAATATGGTCAGTAGTGAACGTAGGGTAAATTTGTGCAGTATTAGGAGACCAGAAGCTTCAGTTCTGTAGTCAGTTAACCTGACAAGTATCTAAATAACTTTGAAGAACTCTCTGATGAAAAGATTTCTTATCCCATAACAAAATCCTCTCCAGATTTTTGGGGATGGCTACAGAGGATTGAGCTCTTCCTGGGGGTGGAAGAGAGCTGAACCACATGGCCCTGACATTTGTCCCCATCTACTGCTTGGTGCCTCTTCTCTCCTTTTTTCTCCATTCTCTTCAGCTTTGCCCATTCTTCCTTTTTCAACATCTTAAATCAAGTTTAGACACACACACACACACACACAAATTTTTTCCTTAATTCTGTACAGCAAGGCTGAGGTTAGACAGGACTGTTTCAAAAGCACTTTACTGGTAGTGTGAGGATATCAAGAGGGAACTCAACCCAAAACCTAACATGCAGCCAGATAATATAGCTTATTAATAATATTAATTGATTATCATTTATTGAAGAGATCCTGTATATCCAGTACTAACCTGTGTGTTATAGTTAAGCTATACACAACTGGTTTAAGAAGTAGATATTATTATTCTTATTTTACAGATTTGAAATTTCAGCTTAGAGAGGTTAATCAGTTTGTATAAATTGCAAAGCTGGTAGATAATACAGACAGGATTTGAACCTGACTTTGCCTACTCCAAAGCTCATGCTATTAACCACTTCAGTATACTGCCTACTTCATCTTATCTTCGGGGCTTCTACAGGGAGGGTATCATCATGCCAGGGCTCCTGACTTGCCTGCAAGTGGCAGAGGAGGACATTGTGCTTTTTTAAAGAGCATCTTGAATATCCACTCAGCCTCTTCAAAATAAAGCACATTCCCTCCCATAGGGGTGTGGCCTTACCCTAAGATATCAACCATTCAACCATGTCAGAATACATCTCTGCACACAAAAAATGGATTATCCATATTGTCTGTCACCTGTAGACCCTCCCTATCCCCCTACCCCCTGCCCTAGGTACCTCTCTTGCCTTATGTGTAATGGAGGGCACAAGCTGAGTTTGTATCATTTTTTTTTTCATTCTAAAGCCTTATGACGATGATGCTGTTTTGGTAATGCTGCTGCTGGTAATGACAGCTTCCATTTATTGAACAGCTAATATATCCAAGGAAACCCTGGTGGCGTAGTGGTTAAGTGCTATGGCTGCTAATGAAAGGGTCAGCAGTTCGAATCTGCCAGGCACTCCCTGGAAACTCTATGGGGCAGCTCTACCCTCTCCTGTAGGGTCGCTATGAGTCGGAATCGACTCGATGGCACTGGGTTTGTTTGTTTGTTTGTTTGTTTGTTTGTTTTTAATATATCCAAGGAGGTGTACTCAGTGTTTTATATATTTACAGTGGTCCCAATAGTAGATGCTATGATCTCCATTTTACAGATGTTGAAACTAAGGCTCAGAAACTTTACGTATTTTGCCCAAGGTCACATAATCTGCTAAATGCAAAATGGTAGGATTTGAGCCCAGTATTGCCTGGTTCCAAAGTTCATGTTTCCTCTACTAAAAATATTAAAAGGGAAATAATTACATGTGGAGAGGGTTGAGAGTCCCCCTAAAACTTCCATTGGAGCACAAACATCTGCCTTTCAGCATCACTTCTTATTTTGAAGTTTTGTGGTAGGGCCTGTGAAGTCAGATGAAGATTTATTTTAGGGCTCATGACATTTTTATATCTTTCCTTTCATCCCAGCCCCATTCCTGTATTCAGTAAAGCCTATTTCTTTTTTCCTCTGTAAAATCTTGAGACAATTGATCTCTCGTCACTTTGTGTTATACCAATACACAACCATTTTATTTCCAACTCACTCCACAGTCTCTCATTCTGGGTCCACATCATATGTATGTGATTTCCTTCATGTTCACAGTATTCATGCCGCCAAAAGATTCTGCATTATTTAAAGCATGACTGAACTCAGCTCTAGAAACTCTCTGTTATCTAATCGTCAAAACTCAGTCTCTTTCTTCACAGGAGCAGTTCATGTCCGGAATGAAAGGGTTAATGACTCAGCATTGTTCTTGAAAGTCTGCACTGGAAGCTAATTCCCCTGACAGTCACAGTGCTGCATCTCAATTTTCAGCTGCCAGAGTTAGTAGTTGTCAGTTGTAAATGCAATTGGGTATAAAACTGGTACGATTGGGTTCCAAATAGAGATTTGTAGGGTATTTGAGAATGTTATGAAGAAAAAAAAAAGAAAAGGAATGTGTGAAGTCCAGCATTTTGATAAGCTACAGCAAAGGTGATCAGGCTTTTCATAAAGTAATTAACTTGTTTTTCAGTTCATACTCTCAACAGCAAATTAAGTTCCTCAAGAGGTAAAATTCTGCAGAAGGAAATTTTGTCATTATAGAGTTACGGAATAAGGCAGACATGATTCCAACAATACTAGGTTCTATTTTAGAGGGCAGCGTTTGTTAATATGTGGTCCTTGGACCACTTCAATCAGAATGACCTGGGATATTTGCTTAAAATAGAGATTTTACTTCAAATTAATGAATCCAATTCTATAGAGGTAGGGCCCCAGACAAAAAATGTAAAGACAGATGTGGTAAGGCACTTTTTAGGGAATTAAATGAGACAAAGTCTATAAAACTGGCAGGCTCAGTGTTTCTTCATTATCACTTTAGTTAATCATGGTTTTACTCTCTTTTTACACCTTGCTTTTTATCTACTTTGCTTTTTCCCTGTATTTTTATCACATTTACTCTCTAGAAAGAATATAGTCAGCTCTTTCATACTGTGGCACAAACAGCTAAGAATGGTTTCAAGTGTTACCCTTCCCAGGAGCAGCATTTACATTTTAACACAAGTAAACCCAGAGCTTCTTGTATCAACCAAAGGAGTAAAACTAACTGCGATTTCAGGTGAGTCAGAAGGAGGAGGTAGTTAGAAGTGTTGGGCAATGAAGTCTAATTATAATAGATCTTAGAAAGAGTATATCAAAGTCTGCCCAAAAAAGTGTGGACTCATTAGCCAGCATACTTTAGCACCGGGGAGAAAAGAACCAATAGGATGAAATTTTAGAATGTATTATTTCAAATGCCTTAATAGAGACCATCATGTAGGTATAGTGCTCTGTGATTGCTGTGTGCTTTTGGGTCATTATTGTTTGTTGCTGAAGTATCTGAAATACAAACATAGCTCACTTGTAAGGAAAAAAGACAAAATTCTTAAAGCTCAGGAACTTCAAACACAAAAGGAAACCCTGCAGCAGTGATTATTCTTGGAATATTTAAAAGATGTGTCTGAAGCTCATTATAAGCTCTGCAATGTGGAAATGAGTATCAAGGCCTGCCTTGGCTGGCGTTTGGTTTTTGCTTTTGTTTTTATTGATATTTAGCTTCAACAGATGTATTATATTGCTTAGACAACTCTAACGGCTCTATTTTTTTGTTGTTAAATATCTCTCTCTTCCCCTGAGCAGCAGCCCCTAGAGACCTCTTTTTTTCTGTTTTAGTCATTCTCCGTATCACCAGCACCCAGCTCAGTGTAGGAACATAAAGAGGGCGTGATACATGTTTCTTGAAACACTGAAAGTATTTTTTATATGTTTCATTTAAAATGAAGACTGTTATCACTAAGGAATTTTAATCCAGATAGTAAGATAGGGTGATTCAGGGAACAGTGGTAAGAATTAGGAAATCCAATTTCTAGTCAAGCTGAGTGACTTTAGAAAGCCACTTCTCAGGAACTGCCTTACCCTTAAAACGAGATAGTTTGACTAACTCTCCTGTGACCCGTGTGGGTGTACTCCCCTGCACCTCATGTTCAAAATTCCATGAGGCATTCCTGCTCGAATTAAAATTGTAACAGATTCCATTCTAATAGCTCTCACTTATGCTTCAAAATTTAAGGAGGTGCTTTTGAAACGTACTGCATATTGTGTTACTGAGACTTCAGCGTTTGTGATATTTTTCCACCAACTGCTGTACCTTTAAAATCAGAGTGATTGTGATCTACTTACATAAAGTTTTATTTTTCCCATAAATTCTAGCAAAGAGGGTTTGGCTTAGGAGAATGCCCTTTATTCAGTCTCAGGAATTCTCATAACTGGTTTTTCACTCGTGTACCTTGGTAAACACATCACTATGATTGCTATTAACTTGAAGCCAAAAATACTATCAATTGGTGAAAAGGTGTTTGCCCCAGAGCTGTGAAACAGCTTGTTACCTCTCTTGTGAAATGTCTTGCCATTAGCTGATTTTAAGGACTAGCGTAGGTTCATGGGGTATGCATTTAATTATAGGTATTGAAGGAAATTAAGATTGATGTAGAAATAATGGTATTACCCCTCAGGAAGTTCGTATTTCCACATACTTGAATATTTTTAATCTCATACTTAGTATTAACTTTTACTGAACATTTACTATGTGCTACCTAATTACATGATTTAGCTCACTTAAACCTCACAACAGCCTCCTCTTAGCTATAATTATTCTTCCAATTTACAGATGAAGAAACAGCGCTCCCAAAGGTTAAGTACGTTTTCCACGTGTCACAAATCTAGCGAGCCTGGGCTCTTAAATATTTAGCTTCACAATTCCCAGCATCCTCAATCCCAAAGAACTAGGGAGTAGTAAAAATTAAAACTGGAATCCCAAGACGGAAATTGACTGGATTTCCAATTTAGGTAACATTATACAAGATAATTAAAAACATAATAGTGAGTTTAATACTATATTTAGACAAAAATTATGAATTAAAAAGGATTTTGTGAGCAGATCTGCAAATGTAGCCACTCTTTATAATATAGTTTGTATAAGAAAGTAAGATTCACATACCAAACAACTGGTTTAAAAATTTTGATAAGGGCTTTCTGTGATTTTAATTTGTCCTATAGGGTCGCTATGAGTTGGAATTGACTCGACAGCACTGGGTGGGTGGGTGATGAGAAAAATCAGTGATGAGCATAACTTAACCAACCAAACTGGTTGCCGTCGAGTTGATTCCAACTCAGAGCAACCTTATAGGACAGAGTAGAACTGCCCCTTAGGGTTTTCAAGGAGTGGCTGGTGGATTCAAAATGTCAACCTTTTGGTTAGCAGCTGAGCTCTTAACCACTGTGCCACCAGGGCTTCCAATTTAGGCAAAGCAGGTCATTTAATAACATGTTATAACACTGGGTTTTTGGATATGGTGAGATTTGCTTGTCATCTTAGAGCAGCTCCTGTTGTCGGAGAACTTGTAGTCTAGTTCAGGTCTTGTTTATCTTCAGGAGGCATTGACAACCTTGTTTTCTTTTCTTTTTATGAAGACTTCAAATAGTTAAATAGCAGAAAAGTCAATGTCAGGTAGAATGATTTCAAGTGCATTTTTTGCTGAGGTGACCCTTTTCTGAGCTCTGTGAGTTGAATCTTTCGGTAATGGTACCATGTGCTATATTTCTCCCTCAGTAAACACTCTCTAGAAAAATAGAAAGATTACTTACTTATGACTAATTCCTGAAGATGGAACTGATTATTATGCTTAGAGAGGCAAACTCCAGATACAAAGGCCCTGTTTGTTCTTCCGTTGGGGTTTTATGTAATGCTGGTGTGCTATAGAGGCTTATCCCATGTGAGTGTTGACCCTCTCACCCAAACATTGACCCTTTAGGCACTCAAAACTCATTGACTATATATACACACACATATATATGTGTATATATATGTATGTATATATATCTTTTGACAGTCATTTATCAAGACGTTAATATCAAGATGTTAATGCTTGCCAGTTGGGACTTACTATGAAAGAAATGCTGTAACTTAGACATGGAGCATAAATAGCTAAAATAAAAATTCTCTTAACTAAATAAAGCTTTAAATACTATTACTGGGACAAGCATATTTAAATAATCTATCTTAGCTGCCCTAGATTCCATACCAGTTTTTACCCCTCTTTCTCTGATTTTTTCTTCTTTCTTTCCCTCCTCATTTCCAAAGTTTATATAGTGTATAAACTCTCCTTACTATACATAACAAGGTACCTTTTCTAAATATTTTGAAATTCACGCTAAATATTTATTGCCCCAAATGTTTTCCCCCTACTTTTATCACATGATCTATTTCCAGTCTACTTACTATTTGCAGTGGAATTGACTATGACTACCACTGTAATTAAAATGCATTGCAGAAAGTAGAACCCCCCCCAAAAAAAACCCTTGCAATTAAATTGATTTTGACTCATACCGAGTCCATAGAACTGAACAGAACTGTTCCATAGAGTTTCCAAGGAGCAGCTAGTGGATTCAAACTACTGACCTTTTGGTTAGCAGCTGAGCTCTTAACCACTATACCGCAAAGGCAGAAAGTAGACTATATATATATATATATATATATATATATATATATATATATAAACCAAACCAAACCCACTACTGTCAAGTTGATTCTGACTCATAGAGGCCCCATAGGGTTTCCAAGGCTATGAATCTCTACAGAAACAGACTGTCGCATCTTTCTCCCTAGGAGATGCCAGTGTTTTCAAATTGCCCACCTTTTGGTTAGCAGTTGATCGCTTTAACCACTGTACCACCAGAGCTCCTATATATATATGAGCATTTAGTATATTGTAACCTTTGATATTGGTTAATGTTAGGGCAGTAGATGTTATGTTTTACTGCAGATAAGTCACATTAGTTATAAATTTATATTCAATAAATCTATTTGTTAATTCTCTCTAAAATTCAGGGATACTGTAAATATACTTACATAAACAGAAGATGACTAAAGGCTTAGTATTTCTGAAATCCCTTTCTCCCAAATAGCTCTTGAATACCTTCCTTTATTCTGATTCTAAACCACGTTCATCTTAGGAAGGAGGCATTCATTCTCATCTTTTCACAATAAGGCCTTGATTTCCCATTCTTAGCTCTTACTAGCCATGCATTAGGTCAGTTCCTAATGCTAAGTTCAAATCCATCTGTATCCTAAGAATTCTCTTGACATCATATCTGATTTCAGGTCAGTCAATTATTTGCGTATATGGAAAGTGGCTCCATACCATCATCTCGATTATTAGCATGAACTAAAGTTAATTAATGCTCCACCTAGCTGTCTGTCACTTGTATCCCAAAAAGGCCTTTCTCTCTCTCTCTTTTGTTTTCTGTTTCTACTGGGAAGATGTTTGAGGTTATGTCTTTGTGATATTCAATAAAAGATTTCACTATTTTTTTAAGAATTGACTGAATTTCTTAATGATAAAGCCATTCAATTTTTATTTTTTATTCAGTGAAGTTTAGCCTCTCTAAGTGGCTAACTCATTTGGATTGCATGGAGAAATTAGTAAAATATATTATCAAGATGCAAATTTTTTATCCAAGGAGCTTAAATCCCTTTCCAATCTTGGCTATAATTTGAGTAGAAGCAGCAATGTAAGATCAAGGCACCCACTTATATGGCCAGTGATAGACCCTAAAACAATGGTTGTATCTTGCAGTGACAAGCCAAACACAGTGAGAAAAAAAAATTTTTTTTTCTGGATGGCCAAGAATCATCATCCTAATCATTATCATACTGAACATCATCATCTTCATCATTATTATTGACATCATAAAACCAAAAAACCAAACCCGTTGACACTGAGGCGATTATGACTCATAGTAACCCTATAGGACAGAGTAGAACTACCCCATAGGTTTTCCTAGGAGCACCTGGGGGATTCAAACTGCTGACCTTTTGGTTAGCAGCCGTCACTCTTAACCACTACGTCACTAGGGTTTCCACTGACGTCATAGCTAGCACTTACTGAATGTTTTTAAATGCCAGGATATTTAAAGGCATTATCTCATTTAAAATTAAAACAGTCCTTCCATTTTTTCCCCCCCATTGGTACTATTTTATGTATGAGAAAACTGAGCCTTAGGTAATTCAAGTAAAAATTTCTCTAGATCCACAACTTAGAGTGGTAGGTCTGATATTGGAAACCAGGTCTATTTGACTTAAAAAGCTTTACTTTTGTCCCTGCCATGATAAATGACCTTCCAGAGCCATTTGTAGTTATAGAATGTCAGCAGTTTGTGCAAAGGTAGAATCACAAAGACAAATGGCTATAGGGGTCAGGTGGGCAACATCCATGAGTGAAGCAAGAAGTAAAGGACTTGTGGTACCCTGGAGAGCGCATATACCCTCTCTAAGCAAAGAACCACCTCCACTCCTGGCGATGGCTGCCATGAGGGGACACCACGCCATTGTTACCAGGTCTTCTGATTTTTCAAGGGAAACTGTTGTATGCTGTCCAGTTGATTCCAACTCATAGCGACTCTATAGGACAGAGTAGAACTGCCTCTTAGTGTTTTCTAGGCTGAAAATTCTTCATGGGAGCAGATCGCTCTGTCTTTTCTACCATAGTGCCACTGGTTGGTTCAAACTACCAATCTTTAGTTAACAGCCAAGCTCTTAACCATTTCAATACCAGGACTTTCAAGGGAAACTAGATATCCAAATTTTTATATAAAATTGTTTTTAAGCACTTGTCTATTATCAAATTTTGTGTTCTGGCCAACAATTTGTAAACTCTACCCTAAACAAATAAATTTGGCCTAATATTTGGTGTTTTGAAGCCATACATTTTATAAATAGCCATTTAGTACTTGTTGTGGGCTATGTTTTCTGCCAGTGTCTGAGAATCAGAAGATGAATAAGACTCAGCTCATGCACTCAAGTAGCTTCCAAAATAGCTAAGGATTTGAAAAGTAAATAATTTCTAAATCTCTTTGTAGGTCTCAAAGTGGACTATAAAGGATAGAAAATCCACAGATGCTGTAAGAAGTAGTAAAACATAGGCTGTGTATATATATATATATATATATATATATATATATGTTTTTTTTTTTTTCCTGTCAGAGGTATTTGTTTATCTGACAAATCTTTGTTGGGTGTTGACTATGTGCCAATCACTGAAGATCAGCAGTAAAAGACAAAAATAAATATTTGCTCTTGAGGAGTCTATATTCTGCTAGAGAAAATAAACAGTAAACCAATAAATATTTAATATAGGAGGTAGTAATATGTGCAATGAAGATAAATAAGGCAAGGTAAAGAAATCTAGATTAATGGGGAAAGTGTCTTAATTTGTATATGATGATCATGAAATGTCATTTCAGTAAGGTGGGATTTGAGCAGAGATCTGCAGGAACTCAGGGATTAAGCCATGTGCTTATTGATGAGAGATCATTTCAAGGCAGAAGGAAGAGTATGTGCAAAGGTGCTGAGGAAGCCATTTTGAAGGCTCATGCAAATAGCCCAAAGAAGAGATTTTATAGCTCAGCCAGCTTGAATTGTAAAAAATGATTGGGCCTTACATATTTTTAGAAGAGAATTCCAGTCTTATATGCTGATGGAGCCAATGGACGATTTGTAGGAAAAAAGGAAGACTCAAGAATGCCTGAGCAATCAGAAGTATGGATATTTTGTTACTCAGGCAAGGATTTCTATGTGAGGAACAGGGTTGTAGTAGAAAATCAAGACTTCCATTTTGAACATGTTAAATATGAGTTGCCTGTAGACATTGAAGTGGTGATGACAAGAAGGCACTTGGGTACAAGAGGTTAAAGTTCAGAACAAAGGAGTGAAAAGGAGAGAAGGCAACATGAAATGGGGGATAAAAGGAGGACCTCAAGTGAATGGCACGAACTTGAAGTACTGTGTGTTTTCAGAGAACAAAGGTACGGTTGTGACCTGAAAAAGTTGGAGTCTGCTTTGTGAAGAGATGGATTATAAAGGAGGATAAGTTGTAGAATAGACATGGTTTGACAAAGCAGAGCCTCCAGGCATGTGAGTGAAAAAGATAGAGCTGAGAGTAATTAGATGAGAGTCAGAAGACCTGAGTGAGAGAAGAGATCAACCTGTGCTTGATTCTTCATCATCTTGCCCGTAACAATCATGAATACTTCTGACTCAGAGGAATCTATTCTAAAAGACGATCCATTTTTAAGAAAGAGAGAAATGCCACCGCGTGAAAATAGAAAACATTGGTACACTATGTCTGATAAAATGTGTTCCACCAATGGCTCAGAGGTGAAGTTTTCAAAGGAAGTTCTCCTTGGGTGAGAGCCCCAAAGGAGTGCAGTTCTAGAATAGGTATGTTCTTGTTGTTAGGTGCTGTCGAGTTGGTTCCGACTCATAGCAACCGTATATACAACAGAAAGAAACACTGCCTGGTCCTGTGCCATCTTCACAATCCTTGTTATCTTTGAGTGTATTGTTGCAGCCACCTCATTGTAGGTCTTCCTCTTTTTTTATATAGATATAGGTGTGAGTAATGTCATGTATTATTTGTTTTCTTTTTTTTTATTTCTTTGTTTCATGGGTGCACTAAGTTGACTCCTTTAAAATGTGGAGTGTATTTGAAATGCTTCTGCACATCCCAGATCTGTGGGAATCTGTGGGAACGCTTAGCCCAGAAAGGCAGAACTTGTATGTCTGTCGTTGATTCATTGATCTCCGTCTTGTGTATAAGAAGAAACTATTGCGTAGGTCTTTTTTTTTTTCCTTCATAGTTATTGCACTTGGCCGCCCAAAGGATTTCTTATGCAGTACACATTTGCATATGGTTAGGAGTCTCCAAAAAGGGGGAAAAAAAAAGTATAGTATAGAGAACAACAAATGTGTGGGTTTGGAACGTTGGCTGTCTCCAGCGCTTCAAGGTGTTGACTCTCTCATAAATAAGTATTCTGTGTTTGTGTTTTCTTCCTACACATGCCAAGAACTACTCATTCGCTCTTAGGAGGAACTGTGTTCCAATAATTTTAACGCAGTACAGCTTAGTGAAGGCTGCATACATAGTGAAGCAGGGCTTTGGGACAAGACTGGCCACGTGCAGATTCCCACTCTGTCACTGCTTTCACTGTTGATGCTAGAACTGCCTCATCTGTAAAAAGAGGGATTGTAATCCCTAACTAGAAGTAAAGTTTAAATAAATGAATACATACAAAGCACTTGGAACACTACCTAGAACAGAGTAAGCATTCAACTAATATTAACTTCTTTTATTATTATTGATATTATTTAAATATTGTTGATAGAAGAAAGGTGGATGAATGTTTTTCTTAAATGGGGTATACGAAAAGAGGAAACCATAAGGATTATACATGTGTTAGTGGATGCTGAGTTATTCTAGCTCTTATGGCAGATTAATATGAGTATGTTTCCCAGAGCAAAGGACATATTTTAAAAATGGCAAAAAATAAAGGCCACAATTTCAAAGGCCTATTTTTTTTTTTTTTTTATGGAAGTCAGGGAGGTAAAGAAAATAAATAAACCCAAACAAGCATATGATGACCCAGTGTGAAGGAGACTACAGAAACTAGAAGAGAGCATTCCCTCCTTAAAGAGGGTGGGCATCAGCAGCTGCAGGAGCGTTCTGTGCAGGACTGCACTCCATCGAGTTGTTCAAAGAGAACCTGCAAGTACAGTTCTGTGAAATGAGGACATAAAATGTTTGGCAAGTAACGTTAGAAAAGTTTTAAACACTTGAGGGTGCCCCAGACGACCATCTGCACATTGAATTTGATGGATTCGCTGCCTCTGGGTAAAATGGCCACAACAAAAATGCAACAAACAAAAAGGAATTTAATCAAGTAGCTAATCCTTTAATTCAACTCATTATAAAACATTTTTATGAACCATATAGTTGGCTCTCCTTTGGGTCAAACAACAAGATTCCGGGACTCCTTTCCTATCCATTGGAGCCCTGCTTAAGTGATTAAGCGTTTGGCTGCTAACAAAAAGGTCAGCAGTTTGAATCCACAAGCTGCTCGTGGGAAACCCTATGGGTCAGCTCTACTCTGTCCTATAGGGTCGTTATGATTTGGAATCAACTCGACAGCAACAGGTTTTGTTGTTGTTGTTTTTAATCCATTGACTCTTAACATTATAACACTGAAAAGCAGTTACCTCATGTTACACCTGCCCCTGACAACTAGCTCTGGAGTAAGGCTCTGCTGCGTAGGCTGATTATGGTTCTATTTTTTATCATTCCAGCAGTACTTTCTTTTCATAGAAATTCAAACCAATAGGCTTTTTTTTTTTTTTCCTGGTCTACAAGATTCATTAATGTCTGTCCCTTATCTCCTCTTCTGAGAGATATAGATACGTAGATTGAGGCTTATAAATGTATAATATAGATAGATATTTATAGATACATTAACAACCTTCGATATGCAGATGACACAACCTTTCTTGTTGAAAATGAAGAGGACTTGAAGCACTTACTGATGAAGATCAAAGACTACAGCCTTCAGTATGGATTACACCTCAACATAAAGAAAACAAAAATCCTCACAACTAGACCAATAAGCAATATCTTGCATGATAAATGAAGAAAATATTGAAGTTGTCATGTGGTTCATTTTACTTGGATCCACAATCCATGCCCATGGAAGCAGCAGTCAAGAAATCAAACAACATACTGTATTGTGCAAATCTGCTGCAAAGACCTCTTTAAAAAACAAATATATCACTTTGAGGACTAAGGTGAGCCTAACCCAAGCTACAATATTTTCAGTCACCTCATATGCACATGAAAGCTGGATAATGAATAACAGAGACGAAAGAAGAATTGATACCTTTGAATTATGGTGTTGGCAAAGAATATTAATGTATCACAGGCTGCCAGAAGAATGGACAAATCTGTCTTGAAAGAAGCACAGCTAGAATGCTTCTTAGAATGGCAAGATTTTATCTCATGTACTTTGGACATATTATCAGGAGAAGGACAGCATGCTTGGTAAAGCAGAGTCAGTGGAAAAGAAGGAAAACCCTTACCTTAATGAGATTGATCGACACCGTAGCTGCAATGGGTTCAAACAAAGCAACACTTGTGAAGATGGCACAGGACTGGGCAATGTTTTGTTCTGTTGTATATAAGGTCACAATGAGTCAGAACCAACTCTAGGGCACCTAACAACAACAACATTTATAGATATAGAGATACAGTTATAGATACACAAATATTACAACATGATTATTTAATCCATATATGTTGTTGTTGTTAATTGCCATCATCTAGTCAATTCTGACTCAAGGCAACACCATGTGTGCTGAGTAGAGCTGCTCCATAGGGTTTTCAAGGCTGTGACCTTTCCAAAGCAGATCGCCAGGGCTGAGGTTAGCATTCCTACACGTTCCTACAGTGCTAACCAGTCTTCTAGGTGTGTTTGAACCACTAATCTTTTGGCTGGTAATCTAATGCACTTAACTGTTTGCACTACCCAGGGGCTCCTGGAGAACAAATTTTATGTGTGTATATATATATATATATATTTATATATATATATTTATATATATATTTATATATATATATGTATATATATATATATATTTAATGAGCAGTCATTATTTTTACCTTGTCCTTTAACATTGAGGTCATTCCAAAAGTGCACTCCAAGAGAATTTGTGCCCATATCCTCCCTGAGAAACAAGTGTCATGTAATAACAATATCCACTCTTTTATATTTTAGAGCTTGATTCTTGTCAGAGAGGGGGTTGAAGTGAAGAATATATCTGAACACTCACTTGGTGCCCAGTTTGGCCAACTGCCAAAGCTAAGAGGAGGAAGAGGTGAGAAAAAGTGTAGGAATGCTAACCTCATAACTCTTAGATAGTACCAGTTTACTACTATGTGTCTTTTTTTTTTTAATTTTTTTTTTTTTTCCCTGAAAATAAGCCAAAGGCATCATTTCCTTCACTCTAGGAAATCCATAGCAAAGTTGCTGCTGACTTGCTGACTTTCCCAAGAGCTGAAGCTGGTGTTTCTTGCTTCCACCCATGGCTCTTCCACCTTCCTGGTCATCAAGGGGACATTTTTAATGACCCCTTGTCCACTCCTCAGTGTTAGATTTTCCAGTGAATAATAAAGGTGGCTGATGCCTATGGACTTCAGTTTCACTGGCCACTCACGGCAGAAGAATTTTTGAAGTGTGTGGACTGCTAGCTAAATCGTTACTTTATTTTTAAGTAGTAGAAGATTTAATTCCCTTGCTGGAAGACATTGAGTATGTGGTCTTGCCAGATTGCCTAACTGAATGCTGGGGGAGAAGAAAAGAGAGCAGATTTCTTGGATGATCCACAGTCAATGGGATGTTACAGTGTACAGTTTCCTCTAGGCAAAAATGACAGGTTTGCAGAGTTTGACTGCCAAAGTCCCTGGTACATTTTGACAAGTGGAGATGGTAGATCTGTTCACATTCCTTTTTTAGATAAGCTCTCCCAAGTCACTTAGTTCTCCTAAAATTATTTTCACCTCTATTTCTACACAAGGCAGCCCTCTCAAAACTGAAGCAAAATTCAGATTTTCAGCACTGTGATTAATAAGGGGAGCTCTGATGGCACAGTGATTAAGCACTTGGCTGCTAACCAAAATGTCAGCAGTTTGGATTCACTAGCTGCTCTGTGGGAGAAAAATGTAGCAGCCTACTCCTGTAAAGATTTACAACTTTGGAAACCCTATAAGGACAGTTCTACTTTGACCTGTAGGGTTGCTATGAGTTGGAATCGACAGGACTGCAACAAGTTTATTTATTTATATATTTTTGTGATTGATAAATTGAGCTAAGCCTACCTACTGCTTAACAAACATGTAAGAGGCCAAATGACACCTGCTTTAACTTACTGTATTTCTCCGTTGTGTTAAGCTTTTCAGTTTTCCTGTATGTAATTTTTTTTTTCCTTTTCTTTTTTGCTGTTCGTTCTTGAAAAGGATATATCTTCTTGCAAAGGACATATCTCAATGCTGTGCGCTACTGAAATAGATCTTTTTTTTTTTTTTCTTTTCTTTTTAGTAATTAACTTTGGCTGCTGAGCTTTGGCCATCTTTAAGATGACAGATAAAAACTTACTGGAAGAGTAACAACTTACTGGAATAGTTAGTCTTCGTCAGGTTGGGGGAAGAAGTCTGCAAAACATAAACAACTTAATTTATTACAAAAGAGAAGATATGAATAGACCAGTCAGAGAAATTTCTTTGGAATGATTATTACCTTCTTAAGTGCACTGTGAGAAAGTCACAGTTTAATATTAAACTCAGGAGGGAAGACAAGACAAAAAAGTGTATTGAAGAATATTAAAAGATTCAGATCAATATTAATATGGTTGGATCCTAGTTATTATAGAATATAGAAAATTTATAGTAGAAATTTCATATGTAGCTTGGCAGATCCATTCCCAAAGGCAGAAAGAAACTTTTCTCCCCCCTCAAGAATGTCAACTGTATAATTTCTAATGGCATCTTGATGAATTTAATTACCGCATGTCAAAGATTGCAATTTCCATTCTCTCTTTTGCCTCTAGGCACTTCTCTGTCTCCTGTCACCCCTCTCCCCGTCCCCTTTCCTTACCGCCCATTCTCTTCTCTGCTCTCTGTTCCTCTTCTCTTTTCCCCTACCTCTTCTCCTCTTTCTCTTTCTTTCTCCTTTCTTCACTTTCTCTCGTTTCTCTACAGCTAAAATAAGTTTGATTTCCCTCATGACAAACTAGGTATTTATTGCATATTATTTAAATGATGAAATGAAATCATTTATTCATCCCCCTTTAAAGGAAAACTTCAATTCAGTCTCATATAAATTATATCTTTATAAAGGAAAGGAGAATATTCACTCGTGTTTTTTTTATGAGAAGTTGCCACTACGTGTATATATTTAAAATGCATATTCTTAATGTCAGATTCTAAAAGTAGCACTGTCATTTTAAAATATTATTTTTGGGAAAAGAAAACTGTTGCTCTTAAAACTCCATAATTGAGAACAATTCAATGGTCTCTCAGCAGGGCTGCCAGTTTCCCTGCAGGAAATCTATTTCGCAGTGCAGATTTGGGGATGCTAATCTGCTCACAGCCACACAGAGAAAAAGGGAACTTTTTCAAAATTTCTAAAGCAAGTTATTCTAATAATAAAACCTAAAGAAATCTGAAAGCAGGACCAGGTTACAAGTTACTAAATGTGGACCTGCAGATCCAGTGGGGTTCATAGACATTACTTAGCCATCAACATTTATAATCTGATTTCTGTCTTCTTTACAAAAACGGAAATCTGATAACACTAATTACTAAAATTAAAAATTGCTTGGCAGGACCCTACAGCATAATTACAAGCACGTTTCTAAATGTGAAACCTTGACCCCAAGTAGAGATTGAATAAATCAGTCTGTCATGCAGAAACTTAGAAGACATAATTAACTAAAATTATTTCTTGCCCCTTCCACCTAATTTATAACAGGTATAACAGGTTCTGTGGAGTCTTCTTTCAAAATATCTCTTGCCTTCATCCCTTGTCTGATCCCACAAACTTCTCTTCCAATCCTCTATTGTGTCTTCTTTAGACAGCTATAGGTTCCTAGTCAGACACTGAAAAATGCAATGCTAAAAAAAAAGTCTTTTTTGTTGTTAGTCACCATCAACTCAGCTCCAATTTATGGTGACCCCAGGTACAACGGAAGGAAACGTTGTCCAGTCCTGCACCATCTTCACAATTGTTAGTATGCTCGAGTGCCTTGTTGTGGCCAGTGTATATTTTAAGAGACTTCCAACCTAGGGTTCACTATATCGGACAATATTCTGTTATGATAGGGTTTTCATTGGCTAATTTTCAGAAGTAGATGGCCAGGCCTCTCTTCCTAGTCTGTCTTAGTCTGGAAGCTCTGCTGAAACCTGTCCACCATGGGTAACCCTGCTGGTATTTGAAAAACTGGTGGCATAGCTTCCAACATCATAGCAACACACAAACTGCCACAGTATGACATTAAAAAAAAAAAAAAAAGGTGGATAATATAAGTCAGTCAATAATACCAGTTGGGGAAAGTATGCAACATCTTTGGTAGACAATCTCTACTCAACTCCAGAAGACTATCACCATAAAAGGTAATTTTTTAAAAAAACGGAGAATTTAGAAGTCTCTCAATTTTTTAAATGTTAGCAGTAAGTAATGCCTATAAGCCAATGTCTGCAGGCCTATGGACAATAATTACTGGCCCTATGACATTTAGGTTTCTCTATATCTTCCATAATCTCCAAATCATTTCTAGATAAATCTTTACTCTGTTTTTCATTATATCTTGCTGCTGAAAAACTGAAGACCTTCCCATAGCCTATAACATCAAACTTACATTCTTCTCCCTATTAATCAAAACCTAAGTGCTCACTTTTGATTTTTAGAATTATTTGGGATTTGTTCAATAAGTGCTTGAGAACAAATAGAAGGCTTTCAAGTAGAAAGGTGACATGATAATTTTGCCTTTAGGGAGTTCGCCTGTCCACTGTGCAGAGACGGCTTTCAGACACTGGTTATGACATAGGATTGAGAATTGACTTTATAGGCATAATTCAAAGCATTTTGTAGCTTAGGCAAGAAAAAATTGAACTGATAGATTGGGAAGTTCAGGATAGGTAGAGAATCTAGTATATTTAAAAGAATATAAGTGAGCTTTGGGAAATAAAAACAAATTAACAGAAGCTGCGGTGAAATATTTTGAGGCTGAGTGCTTTCTCTGAGGTCATTTAAAAGACAATTCTTATTTCACTTACTGTGTGCAAGGTGTTCTGATATTAGTGCTTTTCTATTTCAAATAACTTTAATAGACATTTTCTCATCTTATATTTTCAGTATTTGCAATATCCTTATGTTTTGGATTGAATTGCGTCCCCCCAAAATGTGTATCAACTTGGCTAGGCCATGATTCCCAGTATTGTGCGACTGTCCACCATTTTGTCATCTGATGTGATTTTCCTAGTGTTGTAAATCTTACCTCTATGATGTTAATGAGGCAGGATTAGAGGCAGTTATGCAAATGAGGCAGAACTCAATCTACAAGTTTAGGCTGTATCTTAAATCTTTTACATCTTTCGAGAGGTAAAAGAGAGAAGCTTAGCAGAGAACCCTAGGCACCTCATACCACCGAGAAAGCAGCACCAGGAGCAGAGTAGCTCCTACACGAGGGGAAAATTGATGACAGGGACCTTCTTCCAGAGCCTATAGAGACAGAAAGCTTTCCCCTGGAGCTGGCACACTAAATTCACACTTCTAGCCTACTAGACTGTGAGAGAATAAACTTCTGTTTGTTAAAGCCACCCACTTGCAGTATTTCTGTTATAGCAGCACTAGATAACTAAGACACCTTATGAATCAGTACAAGTGCTATATATCCATTTTATTTATGAGGAATTGGTAACTGAGAAATATTGTGACTTGTCTAGAGCTACAAGTTTAATCAGTGGTAGAATCTGAACTAATCCTGTAACAATTGTACTTTGCCAATTCTGTGAGTACAGATGCCATGAGCACCATAGATATTGGTTGTGTTTATCATGCCATCCCAAAAGCTGTAATACCTAACACACAGAGGTCTCTCATATCACTGGCCTATAATTGACCATTCGCTGTCACACTCATTGAGTAAACTTTTCGCTGTTCATTCCAGAAAATTATTGGTACCTTGTGGAAATTTTTGTCTTTGTTTAAGACAGCTCTACATTATTTACCTTCCCCCATATGCTTTCTTTTTCCCTCTAAATGTGTTTTTTTTTTTTCAATATTTTAGGAGCTAGGAATATTTGTGTGTGTATGTGAATTGGGTCATAAATTAAACAGGCTATTTGTGTGAAATGAGGTTCACAAAGTTAAAGAAAGTTAAAGCATGATTATTTGGGAGCTTAGATTGATCCATGCACACTAGACAGTAGATTTGGGCTTTCTACATCAGGTATTCTTTGTCAAGTGAACTCAGTCTCAGCTGAGTTGCCTGACTCAGGGACTGAAAAATGCAATGCTAAAAAAAAAAAGGTGTCTTTTTTGTTGACCTCATACCAGCAAGATAGACTTGGGAAGTTTTTTTCCAGATGAATCTTGAAAAAAAAAAAAATTTTTTTTTTTTTTTCCTTTAAAATACCTGCTTGTCTTTGGAGGAGAAATTTAATGCTATGAAATTGTGTTGACTGTTTCCTGGTATTAATGTTTTGAAGCTGAACTTAGTCATTGAATGTATGTGTGATTCCCATTGAACTTTGAAACATGTGGTAATGTTTTCTGATACCCAAAGTGACATTTCTTGGGTATTTTAACAATGAGGAAAAATTAGGTTTTATAAAGGATGCTATTGAGGGAGACACAGCCAATAACAAGTGCATATGTGCCCATAAATTGTGCTGTTAATAGAAAATGTGGGAGGAAACAGTTGAATTAAATTCTAACGTACAGATTTAAAAGAAGAGGGATGGAAGAAAATGTTAATTTCTAGTCATTGCTTTTGGAGAAGAAAAATAGATAACCCGTAATATTCAAGCAAACTTTAAACTATGTGACTGGTTACTTTTAACATTTTGTTTGAAGTTATAATAATATAACATTGATTGAATATGCTCAGGTTGAGCATTTTCATGTAGCTAATCACATTATATCTTCACAACAATGCCTCGTGTTTGAATTCAGTCGTGGCATCCTAACCTAAAATATCTTTTAGAAAATTTCCATCATGTTTACAATGTGACGTAGTTTATAAAAATGCTCGTGATGTAAAAAAATTCAAAAAAGGTAGAACTTAGTATGGACTATATATTTCAAGACATTTTAGTCAAGGCCTTGAAAGGTGAGTAAGCTTAAACTTGTCTCTAGGGTTTTTTTGTTTGTTTGTTTTGTTTTTCCTTATAGGTGGAATAGCTTTTATAGTAATAGCTAAATTTCTGAAAGGTAAGTCTTTTCTTTAGAGACTTTGGTAATTTTTGTCACTAATAGAGTGGATAATGACCAATTCTTCACCCTAGTAACCACGCCCTGACTTTCCTGTTTAAAATGGAGGATCATGCATTCATTCACACATCATTCCTTCAGTACAGTGTTAATTGACCACTTAGCGTGTCCTAAGTGAGCATGACAACAGTGGATGTTATTCCTGCCCTCAAGGTACCCAGATGGCAGTCATTTAGAAAAAATTATTTCTTTGGTTAAGTTAGATCTGTTCTCGTTTGCGGATAATGTCAAATGATTGGTTCTAAATTTATATTCCTTTGTGAACATTTACTTCAATTACCCCAGTCCTACGGAGTATCTCTGGAGTAAAGTGGCCAAAATCCAGGGACAACAGAAAAAAAAAAACTCGTTGCTGTCAAGTTGATTCCAACTCATAGCAACCTTATAGGACAGAGTGTAAAATTGCCCCAGAAGGTTTCCAAGTAGCAGCTGGTGGATTCAAGCTGTGGACGTCTTGGTTAGTAGCCATAGCGCTTAACTGCTTTGTCACTAGTGTTCCCCAGAGACAACAGGAAGGGCTATTCCCAAATCCCATTTTGCAACAAGAATATAATAACATTAATAATTATCAGCATTGCCATTACATTGCTATCGAAGAGCCTCATGGGGAGCCTTGCTTGAATAAGGCAGTTAACAAGGGAAGCTTCAAAGCATAGTGAATTAAAAAGCACTTTGGAGGTAGACCAGCAAAGTATACAGTCCTGGCTCTGTGACTTACTAGTTGGCTGGAGTAGGTATCTCTACTTCTCTATATCTCTAATTCTTCCTCTGTAACAGTGTGACAATATTAACTCTCTAATAAAGTTACTTAATGTACATTAAAAACAACAACAAAAAAATGCCTAGCACTTTTTAGGTTATTAAAACATGGTGGTTGTGGAACAGGTATTGGCACAGGACCAGGCAACATTTTGTTCTGTTACACATGGGGTCACTATGAGTCAGAGCCAACTTCACAACACCTAACGACATAACAACAAAAGTTTTATAAGTTGTTTTTCATGATGGAATGTGCAGATGGAATATCCCTGAAAAATTTGCCTAACAAAAATTTTTGCTAGTTCCCTGTCAATGAATTTCTTGTACTAAGCAAAGTAAGATGGATGATCATGAAAAAATTCAGGGAATTCAAGTAAAACAAATCATATATAGATATATGTGTATATACATACATACATATATATGTATATGTATGTATGTATTTGGAAACCCTGGTGGTGTAGTGGTTAAGTGCTACGGCTGCTAACCTAAAGGTCAGCAGTTCAAATCTGCCAGGCGCTCCTTGGAAACTATGGGGCAGTTCTACTCTGTCCTATAGGGTCGCTATGAGTCAGAATCGACGCAACAGCAATGGGTTTGGTTTGGTTTGGTTTTATGTATGTATTTATATGTCAATGCTACTGAATGAAAGGAGCTTTCCTTAGCACCTTGGATTATACACAAATTTTTCACTTGATTTTCCCTGTGTGAACACAGCCACCTTAACATGTATCATCTCTGAGAAAACCCAAAATTATACTTGAAGAATACAGCTAATTCAATACTTAAAGCTAACTTCATTATAATTTTTACAGTTTTCTAAGTAGTAAACTAGCTCTCAATACACACTCCTACCTAACTTCCTCAAATCTGTTATAAAATGAAACATAGTAGAAGTATTTAAAGAAATAAAATAACCTACTACCTTTAAAAAAAATAGAGTTGTTTTTGTCATCATTTTTGTCGTCATCACCATTATCTTCATCATCACCAGTATACTAGTAAATATATACACACCTTCCTTCCTGCTTCCCTGCTTTCTTTATATCCTGAGAGAAAACAGGTAACTTTAGAAAGTATACATTAAGTATAAGTACAAATATAAATATATTGTTGTTTTAGGCACCATCAAGTCAATTTTCAACTCATAGCAACCCCATGTAACTGAGTAGAACTGTCTCATAGAGTTTTCTAGACTGTAATCTTTATGGGACTAGATCACCAGATGTTTCTCCCTCTGAGCTAGCTGCTGGATGGGTTCAAACCACCAAACTTCTGGTTAGCAGCCAAGCATGTAACCTTTGCATCACCGAGGCTTCTAAATATGTTGTTGTTGTTGTTAGATGCCATTGAGTGGGTGCTGACTCATAGTGGCCCTATGTACAATAGAATGAAACTCTGCCTAGTCCTGTGCCATCCTCACAATCGTTGTCGTGCTTGAGCCCATTGTTGCAGCCACTGTGTCAATCCGTCTCGTCGAGTGTCTTCCTCTTTTTCACTGACCCTCTGCCAAACATGATGTCCTTCTCCAGGGACTGAGCCCTCCTGATAACATGTCCAAAGTATGTGAGATTTAGTCTTGCCATCCTTGCTTCTAAGGAGCATTCTGGCTGTACTTCCTCCAAGACAGATTTGTTCATTCTTTTGTCAGCCTGTGGTAAGTTCAATATTCAGGGCTTCTAAATATAAATATATATATATAAATGCATTGTATGCAACTGTGTGCTCCTGAAGAGCATTTCATTTCAAACTTAGCTGCAATGCTATCCAAAACAATGAAACAAATATGAGTTTTATAAAACTTTATTAATATTGTTATACATGGGGTCCTAAAACTATATTTTATGTTGGTAGTTCTGCATAAAAGTGAGGGCAGTGACGCAAAATAGCAAATATTTGTGGTTTTGAATACATCATGTTTTTCTAGTGCATTTAACCTGTGAATCTTTAATGGTTTTAATTGTTTCAGTGTGTTACTGTAAAGATGATTTGAGGTTTTTTTTTTCTTCCATTGAAAAAGTGACAGTCACATATAGTGTTGCCCTAGTTTTTCATCACTAAAACATCATGATAAAAAGTTGCCACCCACAGCTTTACCATGAAGCAAAGCTGTTTCTGTATAACTTTATATTCTGGTTAAGGATTTTTGTATACAAAAAAACAAAAAACAACAGCAATAAAAACTCAAACTAGCTCAAGTAATGAACACAGACTAGTCTCACTTTAAATTAGTGACCACGAACTTCAATTAACGCTTTAATGCTGCTGGATAATAATATTATTCCTGGCGATTCCATTCATTTCCCCACTCTCTGAATAAACTATGTCATAACTTCTCACTGTCCGTTGCTATTGTCGTGAGCTGCTGTCAAGTTGGCTCCTGACTCATGGTGATTCCATGCGCAACAGGTCCTGTGCCATGCCATCTCCCTGATTGGTTTCAGACGGAACCACTGTGATACATATGGTTTTCATTGGCTAATTTTCAGAAGTAGGTCACTAGGTCTTCCTTCCTAGTTCATTTTAGCCTGGAAGCTGTGCTGAAATCTATTGAGTACTTAGTCATCTATGCTGCTATAACAGAAATACCACAAGTGGATGGCTTTGACAAACAGAGCTTTATTCTTTCATGGTTTAGGAGGCTAGAAGTCCAATAACAGGATGCCAGCTCCAGGGGAAGGCTTTCCCTCTCTGTCAGCTCTGGGAGAGGGCCCTTGTCATCAATCTTCCTCTGGTCTAGGGACTTCTTGGTGCAAGGATCCTGAGTCCAAAGCATGCCCTCCACTCCCAGTGCGGCACTTCTGTCTTGATGGTATGAGTTCCCTCTCCACACTGCTCCCTTTCATATCTCAAAAGAGATTGACTCAAGATACAACCTAATCTTGCAGATTGAGTCCAGCCTCATTACATAACTGCCTCTAATTCTGCCACATTAGCATCATAGAGGTTAAGATTTACAACACATAGGGTTTTTACATCAGATCACAAAATGGAGAACAACTATATAATACTGGGATTCATGGACCTAGCCAAATTGCCACACATTTTGGGGGGACACCATTCAATCTATAACAAACATCATAGCAACATGCAAGTCTCCACTGATACACAGGGGGTAGGTGGTAGCTGTGCATGAGGTGCTTTGGCCAAGAATCAAACCCAAGTCTCCCACATGGAAGGTAGGAATTCTACTGTTGATTACTCAACAGTACGTACTTTACCTTGTTTCCAGCCCCAATCGCTATCGTCTGTCTCTCCCTGCTAGAAAGTATTCCTAAATGGGGCAGCTGTTTTTCCATCTGTTTTGTTTACTGATGAGTCATAAGTATCTAGAACAATGCCTGGTGCATAGTAGGCATTTAATGAATTATTTATTGAATAAGGACACGACAGGAAATTTCAGAGATATCCCAGAAAGGAAAGCGAATATGTCCAGGGTTCTTTGGGAACTAGGAAGTAAACCAGGCTTTGAGGACCAGAGCACATTTCCGTCCATGTCTCTGCCTGCCTGTCTCTGACTGTCTCAGGAGCCTCAGGCACCTTTTTCTGTGGCATCTGAGCTTCATTGTTCTGCTTCTGTATATTGACTTTCTCCACTTTCTCCCAGACAGCTATGATGTCTCTGTTCCTATTCTTTCCTCCCTTTCCAAATTAGGGCCTTTTCATATCCCTCTGGTAACTGAACTGATTCAGTCTCTTGACATTTTGATTCCAGAATCTTAGGAAAGATATTTGATTGATACAGCCTAGAGAAGACATCTATCCTAGTGTAGTCAGCTATGGCTGGGTTGGGGGCATAGCCCAAGTCTTCAGTAGAGACTGTGGAGAGGAGCGGTTCCCACCGAGGTGGGCTCTGGATGGGCTAAAAAACCAAAAAACCAAACTCACTGCCGTCGAGTCGATTCCGACTCACAGCGACCCTATCCACCAACAAAACCCACTGCTGGTGAGTCAATTCCAACTCGTAGTGACCCTATAAGACGGAGTAGAACTGCCCCATAGAGTTTCCATGAAGCACCTGGTGGATTTGAACTGCGGACCTCTTGGTTAGCAGCTGTAGCACTTAACTACTACGCCACCAGGGTTTCCATCTGGATGGGCAGAGAGCCCTAAATTTGTTCACTACATCATCTCCTTGAGTAGTTATCTTTAATGTTTCATAACTCTAACATAAATTGAGAAGGCAGGAAGGGGCCAGATTCAGATCCTGTAGAGCCTTGTAGGGCATGTTGCTACTTTAAAAAGTCATTAAATTATTCTGGTGATTCTTAATTATGATAAACCTGAAAATATTGTGTGCATTTAGCCTATTCAAATAATTATGTGTTCGAATTTGAACACATAAGGTTCCCGAATTTGGGAACTTTGCAAATCTGAAAATATATAGCAACATCAATCTTCTTTTTGCCTTTACCTGATCCTATTTTGGGTATGTACTTGGCTTTAAACTCTGGATTTAAACTTCATTTGCCTTATCCATTCTCCTTTTATTTGTTAAAACCATGTATCCACCACTGTGCCTTGTAATACTGGAAAAACTTGAGGTTGACAGCAGGATACAGGATAAGAACCTAAGTAACATGTTGACAAATTAAAAATAGTAGAAATTGATTCTCGAGTAAAATACTTTTAAGCTATAAATAAGACACTTTATAAGAGCACCATCATTCCTGTTGCCTAGAGTGAACTGAGACAAAATATTAATTTTTAGGACAGATACCAAGTAAGCCTCCAAATGCTCTTATACATGTAAAAAAAATGGTAAATTTCCCATCTACATAAAGAACCATCAAGCTATCTTCCTTTCTGTATGTTTATATATGTTTAAGTTTAATGTGGTCCAGAACTTTAAAGTCAGTTACTAATATTTCAAACTATTTTAAGATGGCTTGGCCTTTAGGATGTACTCGCTCATTCTAAAACTTTTGTTGGGCTCCTACAGTGTACCAGACAGGGCTTTAGATGCTGTGACTACTTCAATGAAAAAGATAGGCATATCCTGCCCTTTAGAATCTCTCATTCTAGTGGATGTGTGATAAAATAGAAAGAACAAGTAGAGATCATTCCAGATAAATATCAGCTATAAAGAAAATTAAGCAAGGTAATATTGTATAGAGCGACTGTTGTGGGGGATCAGGGTAGGAAGAAAGCAGAAAACGGAGTGGTCAGCCTTCATGAAGAGATCACTGGAAATGAAATCTAAATGAGAAATAAGAGACACCCATGTGAAGATCTGCACAAAGAGACTGCAAAGGCAAGTGTTAAGGGCTTGGGACAGGAATGAGTTTCTTATGTTTAAAAAACAAAAATAAGGTATTGTTGGCTTAATGAGCAAGGGAAATATAGTAGATGACTTCAAAAAGGTCAATAGGTCCAGAGTGAGATCATAAAAGGCCTTGTACATCATATAAGGACGTTCGTATGTTCAATTTATAAGGTAAAGTGGGAAGACATTGGGAGATTTTAAGCAGGATGACATGGTCAGAGTTATTCTTTCAAAACTCACTGCCTACTGTGTGGAAAATAGATTGTAGAGGACTAGAAGTAGAAGCAGGGAAACTAGTTAGGCAGCTATAGCAATTGTCCAGGCATGAGATGATGCGGTCTTAGAATCAGGGGCAGATTACCCAATATTCAAGGTAAGCGCCAGCTTACTTGTGCTTTCTTTCTAATCTATAGTGAACAATTTCACGTGAGTTTCACCACATCTTTGATGAGAAATTGTGCACTACAGATTAGTAAATAAATACAAGTAAGCCATGCTTACTTTGTTTTCTGGGTACTCTGTCATTGTCAGGGAATGTAAATTTGGGAAAAAAGGCTTTGATTCTGTAAGAAGGTACTATGGGCTTGGGAGAGAGATGCCAGCCATATCTATAAGCAGAATCTTTGATGTGGTAAAAAAAAAAAAAGTGGAATTGTTGACTACAGTAAGTAAGCACAAATAAACCTGTGCTTACCTTGCTTATTGGGTAACCTGATACTGCATAGAATATGATATTAGTAGTAGGAGATGGAGAGAATTAGATAGATATATTTTGAAGATGGAGCCCAGAGAACTTACTAGAGTTTTATTTTGGACATGTGGAAGTGTCGACTTTATAGATATATGCCTGAAGTCAGAAGAGAGTTTCAATCTCTTGAATATAGTCCCCAAAACTAGATAGTCCCATTGTCTCCAGTATTCTCCCTGTGTGTGTCCTAGGGCATTCTTGAAATTTTGAAGGAATTTTGTAAACTTTAGAACAGAGTTTCTCTCCATGAATTGAAGTGTGGTCCATGCATCAAAATCAACTGATACATCTGTTATGATATGCTGTCTCCTGGGTCCAACCTCAGGCCTACAACTGTTAGAATCTCTGGAGGCAGGGCCCAGGAATAGGCATATTTAGTAGGCTCTGGAGGTGACTTGTTGGTCCACAAAAATTTGAGGACGCCGCTGAGGGGAAGCTTTCTTTAAGTCCTCTGGCTACTATTTTAAATACCAATTTGCTGGGATGGTGATATCAGTCCTTTATTTTCCCTCTCTTCATAGAAACCATTTGCACTCTAAAGCCATAGTTCTATAAAGATAACATGGTTTGGAGAATACCAATCCTTGAATTTGAAAATCAACTGGATTTTGTCCCAGTCAGAAAATTGCACTATTATCTGCAATTCATAATCCTTGGAGACTAAGGATATAAGGTTTAGTAGTTTTGTTTTTGTTGTTTGTTTGTTTTGCTTTAATATTGTATACTGAAGAATACATAGGCTTTATACATAAAAACTACAACTTAAAAAGTTGATTTGGATTAATAAGGTCAACACAGATGACAAATGCACCATGTAGATTGGACACCTGCTGCCAAATCAATGACATTGCTGTAGTTATTTTTAGACATTCAGGCAACTTTTCTTTGACTAGTTAGGTTGCAAATATTCAAAGCACAAATGCTAGAGCTGCAATTCAGAAGTCCATCAGCGGCTTGCACAAATCACCTAAACATCCTGCCATCTTGAAAATCATGAGTTTACATTGACTATTTATTGGTTTGAAGCCACTAACCTAATTAAATTTAGGTTAGGTCAAGAGCAAAACTCCTATGTCTGTTAATAGCCAGTGTTGGAAGGAAGATGGCTTCTGCATTTCCAACCATATCAGCTTTATCCAATTTTACAAGCAAGATCATGGCAGAGGTAGCTATCACATCACTCTACCGGTGTGGAGATGTCCTACTTAGGCTATAAACTCATGGTGATGGGATTTATTCAGAATATACATATACAGAGCTTTTCTTTCTGATAGTAGTACTTGAATTGTTGCAGATAGCAGGGCACACTGTCCCATTCACCTCTAGCCTCAGGACTCCTTGTTACTTTATATGTTACCTCTTTGGGCCCCAAAGCATTTGAAAATGTTACCTCTTATTTGACTATCAACCTTTTGAACCCAGATTGCTGCTGGTAGTATGAGACAAATAACCATTAAATCAATTTTCTTTTGCTGCTCTGTTCAGATGGTCCAAGAGAAAGAATATTACTCTCCCGTGTATTAGAACAGGGATTAAGCAATGTACCCAATTCTTTATTCCTCAAAGGGAGTATTTGGTAGCCTTAGCATAGTAGTGAATAGTTTTTCTAAATTTAACTGAACCAAAAAGTTGTATTTAGAAGCTTAATTTATCAACTGTGTAAAATTAATAAAAAGTAGAAACTTTTTTTAAATATAGATATCAGCAATAAGGAAAATAATAGCCACTGATCATTAAGCCAACATAGTAATTATTTTGCAAGCATTTTCTCTAGTTCTTAGAACAACACTGAAAATGTAAGTGGCATTATGTGCTTTTTTCGAGCAGTTAGACTTCAGTGCCATAGCAGGAACTAGGCAGCATTTAAACTGAAATCAATCTGACTACAAAATCTGTGTCTATTTACTAGACCATCTGGCCATTTGTGGAAACCCTGGTGGTATAGTGGTTAAGTGCTATGGCTGCCAACCAAGAGGTCAGCAGTTCAAGTTCGCCAGGTGCTCCTTGGAAGCTCTATGGAGCAGTTCTGCTCTGTCCTACAGGGTTGCTATGAGTCGGCATCGACTTGATGGCAGTGGGTTTGGTTTTTGGTTTGTGGCCATTTCCAAGATAGCAGGTTTATTAATTATATATTGCTGAGTCAAAAATTACTCCAACACTTAGCGGTTTAAGACAACAGACATTTTGTTTCATAGTTTCAGTGGGTCAGGAATCTGGAGTAGCTTAGCTGAGTGGTTCTGGATCAAGGACTTTCATGAGGTTGCAGTCAAGTGAGCTGGGCTGCAGTCTCGTCCAAAGGTTTGACTAGGGGAGGCTCTGCTTTTAGACTCACTTACAGGATTGTGGCAGGCCTTATTTTCTCTGGCTGTTAGTTAAAGACCTCTCCCTGTTCCTCACCATGTGGATATCTCCACAGGGCAGCTCACAACATGACAGAGCAAGTCATCCAAGAAAGGGAGGGAGAGAGAGTATGCAAGTGCAACCAAGTCTGAAGCCTTGAACTTTTTATAACCCTAATCTCACAAGCGACATCCCATCACTTCTGCTGTATTCTACTTGTTGGAAGTTTATCACTAAGTCCAGTTCACATTACAGAGACAAGGGAGTTAAGCTCCACGACTTTGGATAGAAGCATCAAAGAATTTTTGGACAAATCTTTACAATCACCATAGTGTGCTAATTCTTTTGTCAACTTGAATAAAATATCTGTACAGATCTAGAGATGCTACACTTAGCTTGGCTAAATTTTGGACTTAACCTTGATGATTATTTACCTTTCACATGTTCTATAATTCATCGTTGGTGTCAAAGTTAAAAAAAAAAAACTAAAGATTTTTTTTTCCCCTAAACCAGGAATATAATCAATAGTTTAGAAAAGAGCCAATTTACATAAATATCAGTCAAGGCTTTGAACATTATTTGGGCTATTTTCTACAGAATTTTTTTTTTTTTTTTAAGACAGAAATGTTGTAATCCATGTTAGAATCCCTAAAAGTTAATACCTTAGATTGTACTAATGAAGTTGATTTCAGGGTCTTGTTTGTGTGAATAAATTTGCATAGATATTTAAGCACTGTAACAAGAGAATTGGTAGTTCACTTTATTCACATATGTAGGCCATTCTTCAGGTTGATAGTCTGATGTGGATAGAGAATGGCTTCAGTTGTATGCAGAGCATTGGTTTCCTTTTTAAATGCACAAGTTCTGCTCCACCAGTGTAGAATCAAATGATTTATATCTAATCATAAGTATTTCAATTAGATAGATGATAGATAGGTAGATAGATAGATGATAGACAGACAGACAGATAGATAGATAGATAGATAGATGATAAAGATACAACCATTAAAACCCATTGCTGTCCAGTCAATTCCAACTCATAGCAACCATATAAAACAGAGTAGAACTGCCCCATAGGGTTTCCAAGGAGCAGCTGGTGGATTCAAACTTCAGACCTTTTGGTTAGCAGCCAAGCTCTTAATCACAGTACCACCAGGGCTCCATATACAGATACAGATATATATAATAGGTTGAGCCACATGGTATAACCCAAATGGGAGTCCCTGTGTGGGGAATGAAAATTACCTTTAAAGGTCCCTATCTATTCAAAAGACAGTTTTTTTGTTTTTTTTTTCTATACAGACAAAGACAAAATTGCTAGATTTTGGTAATTCTTTAGAATTGTCCTTAAATCACAGTATTTCATATTACAGATCCTCCAGAACAGTGATTCTCAAAGTGTGGTCCAGAGACCAAGGGAGATCTCTGACACATTAAAGAGATTTACAAAAATGTACCCCTCATCTCAATGTAGTTTTTCTTTGGAAAATATAGATATTTTTTCATAAAAAATATTATTTATACTAGTATGTTATAGTGTCATTATTGTTATTTAAAATGAATTAGTGAATACATACTTTTAAATGTGTCGCATTTTTTAATTTCTAACATGGTAAATATCAGTAGGTATAACTGACATTGCCAGGTCCTTCTTTCTAGTCTGCTTTAGTTTGGAAGCTTTGGAAGCTTCAGTGAAACCTGTCCACCATGGGTGGCCCTGCTGGCATTTGAAATACTGGTGTCATTGATTCCAGTATCATAGCAACACGCAAGCCACCACAGTATGACAAAGTGACAGACAAGTGGTGACAAATGATGTATTGCACTGGGCAAATCTACTGGAAAAGCCCTCTATAAAATCTTTAAAAGCAAAGATCCCATTTTAATGCATAAGGTGCACCTCACCCAAGCCATGGTCTTTTCAGTAGCCTTATATGCATACAAAAGAATAAAAAAGAAAGACTAGAGAAGAATTGACTCATTTGAATTATGGTATTGGTGAAGAATATTGAATATACCATAGATGAACAAATCTGTCTTGGAAGAACTACAGCCAGAATATTCCTTAGAAACGAGGATGGTGAGACTTCCTTTCACTTACTTTGGATATGTTATCAGGAGGGACCAATCCCTGGAGAAGGGCTTCATGCTTTGTAAAGTGGAGGGTCAGCAAAAAAGAGGAAGACCCTCAATGAGATGGATTGACACAGTGTCTGCAAGAATGGGCTCAAGCATAATAACGATTGTGAGGATGGCACAGGACTGAGGAGTGTTTCATTCTGTCGTACATAGGGTCACTGTGGGTCAGAACGGACTCAACGTAACCTAATCTCAACAACATAACCCACACAAACAAGTCTTTTGTAGTCCTCAGTAACTTTTCAGAGTATAAAGGGGTTCTAAGATCAAAAAGTTTGAGGATTACTGTTTTAGAACAACAACTTTATTTTTCACAGTAGACACCGAGCTCTAAGTGGTGTATATGATTTGCCCAACATTCTGCAGCTTGCACATAGCAGGACTAGAACTAGGACCTAAGTCACTGTTGTTGTTAATTGCCTTCGAGTTGATTCCAACTCACAGAGACCCCATGTATGCAGAATAGAGCTGCCTTATACCGTTTTCAAGGCTGTGACCTTTCAGAAGCAGATTTCCAGGCGTGTCTTCCCAAATGCCTCTCAGTGGGTTTGAACCACCAACCTTTAGGTTAGCACTTGGGTGCTTAACCCTGCGCACCACCCTGAGACTCTTATTTGGGTTATGCCATATGGCTCAACCTATAATATTCATAAAGCCAGTTGGAGATTCCCTGAAGCAATGCCCAGCTGCAGTTATGAATGTTAATCCTGGAAATAATGATGTGAACCTCTCCATGAAGAAAAATACTTGTTTTGTGGTTTTCTTTGGAGCCTACTGTCCTCTGTTAGCTATAAACTGTAGTTTCTTCTATCTATAAAATGGGGATAATAGCAGTTTCTGGCTCAAAGGATTGTTTTAAGGATTATCTGAGAGTGTTTGTGAGGCACTTGGTTTCACACAGGGAATCCTTTAAAAACGTTAGTGACTATTTCAAAAAATCTCTTGCTCTAGACCAGCTCATTGAGTTCTTTCTGACTCCCCCAGACAAAATAGCAATGCCATGTTTAACCATGCATATACCCCTGCCTGAGCAGCATGCATGCTGCCTACCTCCCAACTTCCTTCCTGCTGTTTATGTAAGCCTCCTTCTCACCAAACACAACCCCAGTTCATCTTGGTAAACATGTACTAATATCTATTATTTGCCACCTTTCCACTCCAAACCATAGTTACAAAGTCGAAGAATGTATGCACTCTGTTTGAATAAGAACTCAGTTTAAGTAAAGGAGATATGTTCCTTACGAGATACTTTAAATTAAATGTATTGAGCAATAATAGAGGAGTATTATGCAAGCACAGAGGAGTGGCTCATATATGGAGTTTAGGGACCTATGAAAATTTGCTTATTAGTCAAGACACATGTGAACAGTCCACACTGCAGGCCAGCAACTCTTTTAGGTCAAAAATTCCTCTGCAAGACCATCTGCCCGCTATCCCCTAAATAATACAGTCCTCAGCTGACCCTTTATCACAGTGAAGATGCACAAAAGAACACACTAAGATAGTCTCAGATCAGTTCCTACAGTAATCATCTAGGCTTTCACTTCCTCTGTCATCCCTTATTAGAAAGCAGATGGGTTGGTGTCGCAGTCGATGGCATTTCATTGCACAACTGGGCATATCTCCTCAGCCACTCAATTGCCCTTGTTAATTTAAACTTCTTCTGTTACCACTCTTGAGTTAAACTCTTCTGGGTGACTCTATCTACTGTTCACCAGGGAGCATTATTCCATTTGAGCCGTAGCTATCAGATGCCTCTGGAGACTATTGCAGCAGATTGGTTTCCAAAATCTATCAGCCCAGAAAAAGTCATCACGAGAGGGCTGTGGCCTCTCAAAGGATATTTTTATTCACCTCATGAATGATAATATGTATTAAAAGTCAGCAAAATCAGGAAGTTTCCTTTGCTTCATCCTGACACCTCTTTTCACCCCTTTTATGGACGGGCACCTTTTTAGCACTCTACTACTAATCAAAATGTGGACAGTTTAAACCCAGCCAGAGGCATCAATAGAAGACACACCTGGTGATCTGCTTCTGAAAAATCACAGCCTTGAAAACCTTATGAAGCAATTCTACTCTATACACATGGCATGAGTTGTCATGGACTCAAGGACAACTAACAACAATAATAACCCATATTTGGCTAATGGTGTCTCTGGGTGGTACAGTTAATGTACTTGGCTGCTAACCAAAAGGTTGACAGTTTGAATGTACCCAAAGGTACCTCAGAAGAAAGGTCTGGCAATCTACTTTTGAAAAATCAGCCATTGAAAACCCTATGGACCACAGTTTACTCTGAGACACATGGGGTCTCCATGAGTTGGAACCAACACCTTGGCAACTGACTACAGCAACAACAACCTTTCTATTAGGGACTCTGAGGTGGTGCCTTTCTTTTAAGGACTCTGAGGCTAGTGCATGAGAATTCTACATCCCAAACCTCTTATGATGCTCATTCTTGCAATCCTAACGTCTTACAATTCAGTGAATGGCACCTGCTGATCACTAAGCTGTCAGGAAGGGACTCCTGATGAGCTGTTAGCAAAGGGTTAGCTTGTTGACAGTTCAATTCTGCAAGCTTCTCTGAGTGCCACCCTGAGATATAAGAACTTTGTTAAGGAGGAAAACAGCTACAGAGCAGGATCAGACATGATTCCACATCCTCCAGAAGGACACTGTAGTGGCTAAGACTGGTAATGCAGGACTAACGGTGAGAACTATAGTAATACAGGTTCAAGCAGAGAGAGCTACGGGAACATCGGGGGGAGGGCGGGAGGGAGAGAATCCCCACTGAGGAAAAATGAGATAGTGTGTGGGGAAAGGTGGCATTTGAGATGGGCTCTTTGAGTGTGTAAGAATTTGATGTAGGAAAGAAATTAATTTCAAGTAGACAAAATAACTTGAACCAAGGTCTGGAGGTCAAAGGGAAAAGAGGGGTTATGTTTGAGAATTAATGAATAGTATACGTGAATTTTCCTCTTCTGAAACCAGCCTGAATTTCTGGCAGTTTCCTGTCAATGTACTACTGCAGCCGTTTTTTAATGATCTTCACCAAAATTTTGCTTGCATGCGATGTTAATGATATTGTTCTATAATTTCCACATTCGGTTGGATTACCTTTCTTGGGAATAGGCATAAATATGGATCTCTTCCAGTCAGTTGGCCAGGAAGCTGTCTTCCAAATTTCTTGGCATAGATGAGTGAGCACCTCCAGTGCTGCATCTGTTTGTTGAAACATCTCAATTGATATTCCATCAATTCCTGGAGCCTTGTTTTTCGCCCATGCCTTCAGAGCAGCTTGGACTTCTTCCTTCAGTACCACTGGTTCCTGATCATATGTCACCTCTTGAAATGGTTGAATATTGACAAATTCTTTTTGATATAATGACTCTGTGTATTTCTTCTATCTTCTTTTGATGCTTCCTGCATCGTTTAATATTTTCCCCATGGAATCCTTCACTGTTGCAACTCTAGGCTTGAATTTTCTCTTCAGTTCTTTCAGCTTGAGAAACGCCAAGCGTGTTCTTCCCTTTTGGTTTTCCATCTCCAGCCCTTTGCACATGTGGTTATAATACTTTGCCTTCTCAAGAGGCCGTTTGAAATCTTCTGTTCAGTTCTTTTACTTCATGGATTCTTCCGTTTGCTTTAGCTGCTCAATACTCAAGAGCAAGTTTCAGAGTCTCCTTTGACATCCATCTTGGTGTTTTCATTCTTTCCTGTCTTTTCAGTGACCTCTTGTGTTCTTCATGGATGATGTCCTTGATGTCATCCCACAACTCGTCTGGTCTTCAGTCATTAGTGTTCAATGCGTCAAATCTATTCTTGAGATGGTCTCTAAATTCAGGTGGGATATACTCAAGGTCATATTTTGGCTTTCATGGACTTGCTCTGATTTTTCTTCAGTTTCAGCTTGAACTTGCATGTGAGCAACTGATGGTCTGTTCCACAGTCGGCCCCTGGCCTTGTTCTGACTGATGGTATTGAGCATTTCCATAGTCTCTTTCCACAGATGTAGTCAATTTGATTTCTGTGTGTTCCATCTGGCGAGGTCCATGTGCAAAGTTGGCGTTTATGTTGGTGAAAGAAGGTATTTGCAATGAAGAAGTCGTTGGTCTTGCAAAATTCTATCATTCGATCTTCGGCATTGTTTCTATCACCAAGGCCATATTTTCCAACTACTGATCCTTCTTTGTTTCCAACTTTTGCATTCCAATTGCCAGTAATTATCAATGCATCTTGATTGCATATTTGATCAATTTCAGACTGCAGCAGAAACAGAAAAATCTTCTATTTCTTCACATTTGGCCCTAGTGGTTGGTGCATAAATTTGAATAGTTGTATTAACTGGTCTTCCTTGTAGGCGTATGGATATTATCCTATCACTGACAGTGTTGTACTTCAGGATAGATCTTGAAATGTTCTTTCTGACAATGAATGCAACACCACTCCTCTTCGAGTTGTCATTTCCAGCGTAGTAGACTATGTGATTGTCCAATTCAAAATGGCCAGTACCAGTCCATTTCAGCTCACTAATGCCTAGGGTATCAATGTTTGTGCATTCCATTTCATTTTTGACGATTTCCAATTTTCCTAGATTCATACTTCGTACATTCCAGGTTCCAATTATTAATGGATGTTTGCAGCTGTTTCTTTTCATTTTGTGTCATGCCACATCAGCAAATGAAGGTCCCAAAAGCTTTACTCCACCCATGTCATTAAGGTTGACTCTACTTTGAGGAGGCAACTCTTCCCCAGTCATCTTTTGAGTGCCTTCCAACCTGGGGGGGTCATCTTCCAGCACTGTATCAGACAGTGTTCCACTGCTATGCATAAGGTTTTCACTGGCTAATGCTTTTCAGAAGTAGACTGTCCTTCTTCCTAGTCCGTCTTAGTCTGGAAGCCCAGCTGAAACCTGTCCTCCATGGGTGAGCCTGCTGGTATCTGAATACCAGTGGCATAGTTTCCAGCATCACAGCAACACACAAGCCCCCACAGTATGACAAACTGACAGACACGTGGGGGGTGGAACCAGGGATATCATTGCTGATGTCAGATGGATCCTGGCTGAAAGCAGAGAATACCAGAAGGATGTTTACCTGTGTTTTATTGACTGTGCAAAGGCATTCGACTGTGTGGATCATAAAAAACTATGGATAACACTGCGATGAATGGGAATTCCAGAACACTTGTGCTCATGAGGAACCTTTACATAGATCAAGAGGCAGTTGTTCGGACAGAACAAGGGGATATTGATTGGTTTCAAGTCAGGAAAGGTGTGCGTCAAGGTTGTATTCTTTCACCATACCTATTTAATCTATATGCTGAACAAATAATACGAGAAGCTGGACTATATGAAGAAGAATGGGGCATCAGGATTGGAGGAAGACTCATAACAACCTGCGTTATGCAGATGACACAACCTTGCTTGCTAGAAGTGAAGAGGACTTGAAGCACTTACTATTGAAGATCAAAGACCACAGCCTTCAGTATGGATTGCACCTCAACATAAAGAAAACAAAAATCCTCACAACTGGACCAATGAGCAACATCATGATAAACAGAGAAAAGATTGAAGTTGTTAAGACTTTCATTTTACTTGTATCCACAATCAACACCCATGGAAGCAGCAGTCAAGAAATCAAAAGACGCATTGCCTTGGGTAAATCTGCTGCAAAGGACCTCTTCAAAGTGTTGAAGAGCAAAGATGTCACCCTGAAGACTAAGGTGTGCCTGACCCAAGCCATGGTATTTTCAATCACATCATATGCATGTGAAAGCTGGACAATGAATAAGGAAAACTGAAGAAGAGTTGATGCCTTTGAATTGTGGTGTTGGTGAAGAATATTGAATATACCATGGACTGCCAACAGAACAAACAAATCTGTCTTGGAAGAAGTGCGGCCAGAATGCTCCTTAGAGGCAAGGATGGGGAGACTGCGTCTTACATACTTTGGACATGTTGTCCGGAGGGATCAGTCCCTGGAGAAGGACATCATGCTTGGCAGAGTACAGGATCAGCGGAAAAGAGGAAGACCCTCAACGAGGTGGCTTGACACAGTGGCTGCAACAATGAGCTCAAGCATAACAACGATTATAAGGATGGCGCAGGACCAGGCAGTGTTTCGTTCTGTTTTGCATAGGGTCACTATGAGTCAGAACTGCCTTGACGGCACCTAACAACAACAACAACAATAGGTGAATTATGGTGTTAGCACAAAATATTGAATGAAATTTCAGAAGAACAAACAGATTTGTGTTGGAAAAAGTACAACCAGAATGCTCCTTAGAAGGCAGGTTAGCAAGACTGTGTGTCACATTCTTTGGACATGTTATCAGGAGGACCAGTCCCTGGAGGAAGACATTACGCTTAGTAAAGTAGAAGGTCATTGAACGAAAGGAAGACCCTCAATGACATGGATTGACACAGTGGCCACAACGATGGGCTCAAGCATAGCAACAATTGTGAGGATGGTGCAGGACAAGGCAGTGTTTTGTTCAGTTATAAACAGGGTCACCATAAGTTGGTAGAAGATAGGAGATTGGTAAGAAGAACAAGTGCAATAGAAGATGAGGAGGCAAGATATGTAGAAGCAAAATGATAAAGGTTTTGAATGCATGACTGAGTAATTTACATTTAATTCTGGGTCACCTGGGAAGACCATGAAGGAGGTTTTTTTTGTTGTTGTTTTTGTCATTTGGTTTTTTAAAGCATGGAAATGGCATCATCAAACCTGTTTCTAAACACAGTAATAATAGCACCATGTTTAACGTGGACTGGACCCCAACCCCAGTGCCGTTGAGTGGATTCCGACTCATAGCGAATATGAGTTTTCACAGAGTAGAACTGCCCCACAGAGTTTCCAAGAAGCACCTGGTGGATTCGAACTGCCGACGCTTTGGTTAGCAGCCATAGCATTTAACCACTACGCCACCGGGGTTTCCGGACTGGAGGAAGGGAAAATCTAAAAGGCTAGATTAGTCTATTGACAAATTAAATACCTGAAAGGTGCAGAGATCTGAAGTTAAATTGAAGCATTTGTAGCCCAAAGGAGGCTAAATACATAAAACTGCAGGAATACTCATTTGCAGAAAGCTTTTGGACCTAGCCCCATCTCCCTGTTCTCTGCTGTTACCATCTATTGGTGATTGTAGGTTAGAGACTATTAAAGGAAACAGACCCTGGATAGAGACAGCATTATAAGCCTCACCCCTTGTCCTTCATAAGAGAGGCAAAACTAGGAGAAGATATTTTAATTTTGGAGCTTATAAAACCTTTGTTCAAGTTTCCTTCTCTAGATCAGGCTCGAAAAAAGACATCCCTTTGCCTGACTTCTGTGACATGGTAAATAACTTTCACTCAATAAGATCTCATTAATCCCTTGCTATACAGAGGATGACCCATGGACAAACAATGTCAGCATCACCTGAGAGTTTATTAGAAATGCAGAATCTCAAGCCTCACCTACTAAATCGGAGTCTGCATTTTAACAAGTTTTCCAGGTGATTTCTGTGTGCATTAAATTTGAGAATCACTAGCCTATTCTTTTAGCCAAAGGCTCTCTGCCTCTTCCATATTACTTTAAGATTTAGGGCCCATGCATATGAACAAAACGAAGTTGGGTGGAGGGAAAAGAATCCTGGTAACCATACCCAGTCTAGTTTTCCTGTAGACACAGAACCCTATGAAAAGCATAAGGCAGTACCCCACGCATTAAAAAGAAAAAAATATATGTATATTGCTTTCAAGTTGATTCTGTCTCATGGCATCCCATGAATGTCAGAGTAGAACTGTGCTCCAGAGGGTTTTCAGTGGCTGAGTTTTTGGAAGTCAATGGCCAAGCCTTTCTTCAAAGTCACATCAGGGTAGACTAGAACTTTCAACCACTTGCACCACCCAGGGACTCCCTCCACATATCAAGGCTCTGAGCGGTAGCTGCCATTATTGTTGTTGAAGAATATTATTACTATTATCATTATTACTATGTAATTGCTTCAGATCCCATAACTCAAGAATGGAACTTAACTTGTAGAAACAGCCACCAGATCACTCTGCTCCTCTACAAACCCACTCCCACTGCCATCAAGTCGATTCCGACAACAAATACTGAGTCTGGCATGGAAATCCAAATGGAAACAATGACCTTTAAAGCACACAATCAGAAATTTTACTTGATAATGATAGAGTTCCTATTCTCTTGTAGTGTAAGATTTGAATTAAAAAAAAATGATAATTTCACACACACACACACACACATACAAATAGGTTATCTTTGATGTGGAATGAACGCTGCCTGGGACATCACTTGATGGTGTCCTTACTAAGATACCATCAGGTAATCAAGCCCTGAGCTGATTATCTTGAGCTGCTTGAGGCCTAGACATTATTTCACAGCAGAGCATTTGTGTCTAGCAGTCCATCTAAAGAGCAGAGTGAAGAATAAAATACAATTAAGGAGTCAGAGCAATCACTCAAAGTGACTTTGGAATGTTTCCAGTGCTGAATTTAAAGAATCGTGGCTGAGAAGTACATGTCCCTCTTTCCATCCTGAGAAATCCCCGTGACATTAATTGGAGTTGACGGTATTCAGCTCTGCAGTTTCGCACAGCATACAAGGCCCTGCGTGGAGTTGAGGCCATTCTAATTGTGGACTGATAGACTTCCAATTACAGTCACTCAAGTTAGTCCTGAGAAGGATGTGTGCCCTCTTGCTGAACATGCAGTCATGCTGCTTCCCCGAAATGTTTGTCTTCTTTGCTCCATTAAAAGGCAATTTGATCTCTGTGTTATTGCAAATGTTTGATCCATTGAAAAGGCAAGACATGGTTTTGAGGAACTGTAGGCCTTCTCAGGTACTTAACTAGCTTTCTGGGGAACATAACTAAAGAGATCTGTGTATGGTTTCTCTAAAATCACACCTGGTGGGTATTTTTTATATCCTAAAAAAGAATAGTTTATCTGATCCAATAAGTTTGAGAAATGCTAGGGATAAGTAAAATTAAAGGGATTCTTTATTGTAGGATTCCTTAGTCATGACTGTGTTAAATGTGACTTGGTAAGGGGCCAAAATGTGCTGTGTTTCTCAAAGATATTGATTTTGGAACCCTTTTCCATGAAACACATCACAGAATTAGTGTTTCTCAGAACACACTTTGGGAAACATGTCTTTGGAAAGTAGGCATAAAACTGGATATATGCACACTATCGAGGGCTGCAAAAAATTATCATTCAGGTGCAGTAAATAAATATGAATACTTCCATTTATATTTTCTCATCTAAATGAAAGAAATTAACTAATAATTACTTATAGACCGATAGTAGTCACCGCACAAAACTTTAAATACTAATATGGGGGAGTGGAAACCCTGTGGTGTAGTGGTGCTCCTTGGAAACACTATGGGGCAGTTCTACTCTATTCTACAGGGTCGCTATAGGGTCGCTGTGAGTCAGAATCGATGGCAATGCGTTCATTTTTGGAATATGGGGGTACATATTATTATTGTTGTTGTTATTTCTACAGTCTGGTGTCCAATTCAAAAAGTTTGGAAAGTGCTGTTATAGAAGCATAAAGGGCAGAAAATTTAAGACAAGACATTTCTTAAAAATTTTAAACCACCCATGATGGTGTAAACTATCCAGATAAAGCTGACCTATAATTCTCAGTCATTGTGATCAGTTTAACTCTGTCACACATATTCACCATCTGGATCGGACAAAACCCAAATAGTTCTTAGACTTCGTTATGGTTCCACCTGGACATGACTGATAAGGATGTATCAGGGCTGGTGCTTTTGGAGTATCTTAAATGCTTCTTGAATGAGCCACTATGACACAGTGAATTTCTTGCAGAACCTTGGTGGCACAGTGGCTGAGAGCTACAGCAAGCAATAGCTGCTAAGCAAAAGGTCAGCAGTCCGAATCCACCAGCACTCCTTGGAAACCCTTTGGGGCAGGTCTTCTCTGTCCTATAGGGTCACTATGAGTCAGAATCAACTTGATGGCAATGGGTTTGATTTTTTTTGGTTTTCCACTGAAGGGTAAAATTCAGGTTGTGTGTAGTCAAAGTGGCAATGGTGATACAGAAGGCAAGGGTGAACTGCTAATTTGAAATACAGAGGTTGGCTGAATATGCTATATCCCAGTCCTGGAAGCTAAGAATGGTTCTAGAATGGATAGCATTCCACGGTAAATCAGTCATTTTGATCAGCAGAGAATATTGGGATTGTAGAGATGGGAAGATGTAAATTCCAAACTCAGCTCTGCAACTTATTCTAATATGACCTTTGGGTCACCTCAGTTTCCCAGCATGCAAAACAGAAGTATTGATATCTGCCTCAGAAATTGATCATGGCATTTAAATGAGAACATGCCTTAGAGAATTCTTGGTATTTAGTAAGGGCTCTAATTATGATAGCTGGGGTTATAATGTTGATAGTGACATTACTGATAATTTTAACATCATCTTATCTTTTCTGGATACACATTCCCATTTCAACAGGATGTCTGAAATTAACCGCTTAAAGCAACTGCAATGTTAGATACAACGGGAGACACAAAATAAATAATTACCCTAGAACATTTACAAAATCCAGTTAATGAACAAAGTTTAAATAAGTGATGAGAAAGGTATATAAGTCAGTTTAATTTCTCACTAGAAAAAAACCGTGGCATTGATAATTCAACTCTTCTAAATATTCTTACCAGCCCCCTACTCTTTAATATGCTGGTACAAGTTCATGATTTTTTTTTACAGTAAATACTTCTAAAATGAAATATTTACTTAGTAGATGTCTTAACTATTTGGTGCTACTAGAACAGAAATACCACAAGTAGATGCCTTCCACAAACAGAAATTTACTCTCTCACAATTTAGGAGCCTAGAAGTCCAAATTCAGGGTGCCAGCTCCCTCGGAAGGCTTTCTCTCTCTGTCAGTTCTGAAGGAAGGTCCTTATCATCAATCTTCCCCTAATCTAGGAACTTCTCAGCACAGGAACCCTGGGTCCAAAAGAGTCACTCTGTTCTCAGGGCTTCTTTCTAGGTGATATGAGACTGTCTCTCTGCTTGCTTCTCTCTTTTGTATCTCAAAAGAGATTGATTTAAGACACAACCTTATCTTGTAGATTGAGTCCTGCGTTATTAACATAACTGCCTCTAATCCTGCCTTATTAACATCATAGATGTAGGATTTACAACACATAGGAAAATCACATCAGATGACAAAAATGGTGGACAGTCACAATACTGGGAATCATGGCCTAGACAAGTTGACGCGTATTTTGGGGGAACATGATTCAATCCATGACAATAGATAACAAAATAAGTGTCTAGACTGACATTTAAAAGGGGGGGGGAGAACTTTTTAAAATTCCATATAATAAGATAATGTCACAGTGTGAGAGCGTGTTCAATTATTATGTGTGTGTTTTCAAAATGGTATTTCTGCTCCTTACATCTTACATGGTATACATTTTTTTTCCCGTATTTGAGAAAGACCATATATATCATTCACATATTTTATACTTGTTATTTTATTGAATTACGTATTTATCCTCTGTAATGAGAGGCTTGTATAGTTTTGATTTCTCCAGGTAAACTCTAATAAATATGCACTTTGGTTTATTCATAGGCCATCTGAATTTATTACGTGGGTTATGTTTTTAATGATAATAATACACACTAATTTAATGACTCAGCTTCTGGAATCCCCTTAATAAAATATAAAAACATGAATTTAATTTGCAGAACACTAACGAAGAGGTTCAGTGCATCTCCACCTTCTGATATCTTTGAAAAGAAATCTAATTACTTTTCACTCCTGTTATTATTATGAAAACTCTAAAAGTCAGGTCATGTATATTTGCATAAGTTTTCTTTCATTTTTTAATCACTTTGAGAGACTCTAAATATTTCTCTAGAGAAGATTCAAAGAAAAGGAAAAAACTAGGTCTGCTTAAGCTAATGCTACACAGTATATTGAGCAGGCTTTTAAACTTGAACACCCTTGCACTGTCATGGATTGTTGGTCTTTCATCTTCAGAAATCGATGATGCAAGAGCATACATTTACTCTGCCTTTGCCACATTCTCTACTTGGTTAACCCAAATGAAGGAAAGAAGCCTGGGTTTTTTAAAACCAGCAACAGCCAAGAAGCATATATAATATGCTGCTCTGTTGTGTTGTAATACAAAATCTTAGACATCAAAATAACCTTCAGATATTTTATTATCAATATCCAAATACTCTTGAGAGTACTATAAGTGCTATTAAACAGCTTAGGTTCTCATTGCGCAAATGCTTATATGTGTTCATGAAATAGCAAGAAAAGGGTATATAGCTAAATATGTTTTTCATTAAGTTTTAACATTTTGAGCATTACCTGTCTGTACTTTTCTAAGCATTTTACGAGTCCTAATGCATTTCTTCTGCATGAAAACTCTGTGAAATAGTTATTATTATTATTCCAATTTACAGATGATGAAATGGAGGACAAAGAGTGGTTAGGTAACTTCCTCAAGTAATACACAGAAATAAATATATGAGGAAGAACATTGGATTACTGTTTAGAACTCCATTATCATCAGCTGTTTGTTTATTCATGCTGTAAGTATTTATTTGATTTTAACTATGTGTCAGGCACCATGTAAGGTGCAAAAGACAGAGTTGTAAACACGATGACTGCCTTCACAGTGCCAAGTATCTGGATAAAAAACCATCAGTTCAAATTCACATGTGTATTAAATACTTATTAATCCAACAATATCTGCCAAGTGCCTATTCTTTATCAAGTAATGTCTAACAAGCACTGTGCCAAACATCTGGCATTTTGATTAAAGTAAAATAATATTTCTGCCTAGGAAAGCAAACAGACACTTGTACACCAATATTCATTGCAGCAGTATTCACAATAGTTAAAAGGAAAATACAGCCTAAGTGTCCATTAACAAATGAATAGATAAATATAATTTGGTTCATACTTACAGTGGAATATTTGTCACTCCTAAAGAGAATGTAGCCTTGATACATGCTACAACTTGAATGAACCTTAAAAACATGCTGAATGAAATAAGTCAGTCTCAAAAGAATAAATACTGTATGATCCCACTTATATGAAATATAGTGTAAGCGGCTACCAGGGGCAAAAAGGAGGGAGGGGAAAAGGGGGACTCACTGATTAAAAGACATCACTGAGCCTCTGTTAAAAGTGATGAAAAAGTACAGAAATGGATAATGATGACAGTTGAACAACATGTTAAATATGATTAATGTCACTTGATTGTAAGGAATGTTGAAATGGTAAATGTTTTGTTACATTATATATTTATCACAATTTTTAAAAATTGCTTAAAAGAGTAAAAAAATACTTTAAAAATCGTGTTTCTTTCTACTAAACAACTGTTAGGAATCTTCTATACAATCTTACTGAAATACCATAGATATTCACATGCCACTGCCTACAGAGAGCTTCTGTTATATAAGATTTGTAGTGACGAACAAAAGTCGGTAAATACCGAGAAAGAAAAATAAGAAAGGAAGCTGGAGGAGCGGAAATACACTCAACAATAACAAAGGGGTAGGGTGCAGCAGAAAAGCTTGTTTTGGGGTCAGTGACATAGATGTGACATCAGACCTTTACTCAACCACTTACCAGATGTGTGATCTTTCGCAAGTCATTTAGTTTCTTTGAGCCTTGATTTTCTCAACCATGAAACGAAGATAGAAATAAATAACTTTCAGCATAGGTGCTCAATACTTAATATAATGTCTGCCAGGCGCTCCTTGGAAACTCTATGGGGCAGTTCTACTCTGTCCTATAGGGTCGCTATGAGTCGGAATCGACTCAACGGCACTGGGTTTGTTGGGTATATAAAAACTGCTCATCTATAAAAGGATCATTGTGAAAATTAAATAAGATAATGAAACTGCTTAGTAGAGTTCCTAGTAAAATCAGTGGCAACACTCAATAAATACAGTTATTTCACTTACTATCGTCATCGTCTTCTCCTTCATCTGTTAGGCAAATGGTTCTTGCTGTTTTCCTGTGCTACCTACAATGGAATTATCTGGGATGCTTATTAAAAATATTCAAATCCCCAAGCCCTCTCTATCCCTGACTTGCTGAATAAAAATCTCAAATGGATTCTTGTCATCTTGTATCTTTGGGTCGATTCTGACTTACACTGACCCCATGTATAATAGAGTAAAACTGCCCCACAGAGTTTTCTTGGCTGCAATCTTTATGAAAAGCAGATCCCCAGGACTTTTCTTCCACTGTGCTTTTGGGTGGGTTCTAACTGCCAACCTTTTGGTTTCCAGCCAAGTGTAAACCATTTATACCACCCAGGGACCTTATGGTCCTGGGTTTTAAGACTTTTACTTTCTATATAAAGGGATCTCCTAAAAAAGTGTCTAACACATAATACATCATAACTGCGTAATTTTGACTAACTCAATAAATACCAGTTGCTATTTTAGAATAAACTACATATTATTTTGAATCTTGGAAAATCCAAGGAAAACCTTTGTTAAAATAGCTTACCTGGAGAGCAGTTACCTTCTTGTTTCTTAAATACTGTTTGTTCATATTTGTATACCACAAAGTCAATTTTACAGTGCATTTCTATCTAGTTTGATTCTAGGAGCTACTGCCCTTCTTTCATTATTTTAAACTTTTTTTAAAGGTGGGATTATTATTGCCTCCAAACTATTTCATAACCGAAAGGTGTGTATAAAGAACCAATGAGAAGAGAAATTACATTCGAGATGAAGTCCTGGGCTGAGGGTTCCCATGGCTGTGAAAAAAGCTGAAACTATGAAAAAAGGACAGATATCCTTTGGGACACCTCACTTATTAGGATTCAAGAATACTAATGATGATGAGGAGCTCTTTTCTGGGAATTTTCTTTCTGTACCATTCCCTTAATACCTAAAATTTACTTTAAATCAAGGCTTTATGTGAGGAAAGACTCGTTATGCCAAAGCAATGAAATCTAAATTAGATCATACAGCTAAAATGATGTGTAGTCAATTAAATCTCCATAATTTTTATTCCAATACAGTTTATGGTGTTTGCAAATAAACAAGCCTTTTTAAAGTCATTGGCTATCACCCAAAGCCAATAGATATGTTACCAGATGGTCAAATACTCAGCAACTTTGCGAAAAAACTGTATTTCTGCATCAGATAAAGATGGCTGCTCTTGTTTTATGAATAAACAGGGCTGCAGATTTCTAGAAAAGTCAAATCATTGTCTGAGCTGTACTATGGTTAATGTAGATTTTCAAACTGAGGGAATCCTGCTCTGAGAAAATCATCTGTTCCCGTCTTTCTTGGGGATTTCACTCCCTCTCTTTGGAGGAAATGTGGTTTATTGAAAACAATGTGGAGCTAAAGTCAAAGGACTGGCATTCTAGTCCTTGGTCTCACACTATGTAGTTATATGTCAAAGAGTCTAGGCAGTCTTTTCATTTGCTTTGTTAATTTTAAATTGAGGGAGCAATATCTGTTCTCTCTGCCTCCTGGACTTGTAAAGATTCAACTATCCAGAGGCAAAAGTTCTTTGAAGAGATAAATGTGATACACATATGTAATGTAATACTTTTTGCTTTGGGGTTTTTGTTTGGGGGGTGGAAAGGGAGATGGTGAGTTTGTAAAATATTAATATATACTGGATTTCATTACATGCTTTCTTTTATGGCACTGTTTGCAATCCATTGTATGGTTATTCATTGCAATTATGTGTGTGCTTACTACTTAGGAGTGTATGTATGCCTGTTTGTTAAAGTTCTGCTCTGCTCCATGGATTGAAAGTGTCATTACAACAGGGAACATATCTTTATTATTCAGAATCCTCTCCCTAGCTATTGTGCAATGATGAGCATGATACGTCCTCAATAAATAATAATGAATGAGTAGGATCATGTCTCCTAAAGGCACTGTGAATTTATATTATATGCTACACATTTATACTTACTACTTGAAGAAGCTATTGGAATTCATATTGTTGAGTTGTATATTTTTTACTTAGGTCTTCTGCAAAATCAAAGTAGAAGATCACATATATGAATATATATTAAAAAATGATGACTTTGGTTCTTTATAATCACTTCTCTTTTGACTTGAAATCTAAGCATATAATTTGAATATTTTATTGGGGGAAGTTTTATAGCTTTCAGTTTTATGCTGATAATGTGAAAGATTTTTCTCTTCTTTTATCTTTTTTAGAGTACAGTCCAGGGTTATGAGATTTTTAAGAGAAGAAGATTTGTAACCAGATAAACCTAGTTCCAAGTCCCAAATATGCCCTAGAAACTTTCTAGTTTTGAGACTTGAGGCAAGATGTTAATCTCATTAAGCCTTGGTTGCTTTATGTGAGCCTAATAATACCTCCCCCATAGATGTGTTGTGAGGAGCAGATGCAGTAACAGACCTTAAGTGCTTAGTATGGTACCTAACACATAACTGTCTCTCAGTAAGCTGCAGCTTTTATTATTTATAATGTTCATCTTCTAAATAAGAACTCTTTCTGTTTTGTTTTGTCTATCTGTGTGTTTGTGTATGTTTTCTTTTACAGATGGATACACAACTGATGACATTGAGTTTTACTGGCGTGGGGATGATAATGCAGTAACCGGAGTGACAAAGATTGAACTTCCACAGTTCTCTATCGTAGATTACAAACTCATCACCAAGAAGGTTGTTTTTTCCACAGGTTTGTATCAGGGAAGAGGGTTAAGGGAGAAAAGTCTTCTTTGTATTGGGTCAAGAGAGGTTACTTCCCTGGGTACCAGGGAATGACGGTGACTCTAGATGACTTAGATCTGCCCAAAACCCTCAGTTCCCCATCAAACCTGCAGCCTCAGTTCTGAACCTATCCAATTATTTTCCAGAAGGCAACCACAGCAAAGCTGCTAGGTCAGCTATGTGTCTCTCATTCAGCAGAGAGGGGACTAATTGTTAGAGACAGGATACAGAAAGAGAAATGAAGGCCTAGATTAGAGGGCCCACCTGGAGCCTTTCTGGTAGGGAGGGGTGAATACGGCACCTTCTGTTCCAGTCCACTTCTCCCAACTTGCCATGTGTTTGGACTGTCTTTGAGGTCAGATAAAGGTAAATTCTGAAGTTATAAAGGCCAAGATTGAAGGCATCGAAAAAAGCTGGAATCCTGCTTCCCCCAACTTTACGCATTCCATAGAATTGATCGTAATCCTCTGAAACGTACTGGAGATAGGCAAGCGGTAGTCTGCCCAAGTCTGATCACAATGGAATTACCTAAAAATGGTTGGGTGGTGGCATTTTGCATTTTCCTCAAAGGATAGGGATTTCTTTAAGCAGGTTTACCTTCTGTTTTGGAACTAAAACCCCTTCCAGATGTTAAGATCATTCTGATGTTTCCACCATCTTTACCCTTTCAGTATTGAGATTTTGAATTGTCAGCCTTGGTTTCATCAGCACAGTTTTTATGTATTTTTCTTAACAAAAAAGTCCAGAAAGTTATAATAATTTACTAAACATTTATTTAAGAAAAAAGATAATAAGCACACAGGAATAGGCTTCTTTGTGTTTTTCTTATTGAAATAAATCCCCCAGGCACAGAAATAGCTAAAACTGTAACTGTGGATTTTGAATTATCCTACTGCAAAGGAGTCAACCAGTTTGTGTCCCTGTGTACTATGTGAACCAAGAGCTGTGTGACTCAATAAGAATTCAAAGTAGCATCTAAAGAAGTAGCTTTAAAGAAAATGACAACAACAAAAATTTTCCAAACTCTCAGGTCTTCCAAACCCCTAAGGCCCTATTGAAAAGAGTTCCTACTTAAAACATTGTTACTTTAACATAAAGGCACTTGGTTTGGTCCCATTGGCTGAACAAGGATTCCTTTCAATTAGTGAGAATGTCTTCTCCTATCTAATACCCCAGGTTCCCACAACCAAAGAACCTTACTTTAGGGAAGCTGATTTTTTAGTTATATCTCCCACAAATATTGTTCAAGAACAGGGATTCTCCACCTTTTGGTGGGTTAGGGATCCCTTTGGCACTCTGATTAAAGTGATGTAATTATTTTAAAAATCTGTACCCACAAAAACCTACACAAAATTTCAGGGGGTTCCTGTACCACCCTAAGTCTTGACATTGATTCCATATTTAAAATCCATCCTGTGGCTTGTGAAGGGCTTTCTTTTATTATGGTGACAGCATGCAGCCTTATTCTGTATATAACAAAACTCACAGGATGAACTCACTGAGGTCAACAGTCCAGGGGATGAACAAGAGACTGTCCCAAAGCGTCTTGTTATCCACAATTGCAGCAAACATCTATCCTTAATCCAGTTATATGATGCTAGGTAGGTAAGAGCTGGGGTTCTTTTGATTATGGACAAGCACAGGATATATATTCAATACTGAGCAACTCGTGATAATGAAAAACCCTGTGTTCTCAGGCTACTTTTGCAGAAGAAAGAAAAGCGTCCTTCACCAAAAGCTAAAATTTAATTTAGGGAAGATAAACACACTGTATGAGGTTGTTTAAAGAAAGATATCTTATAAATATTGATGATGTTCTAAAACTGTCTTTCTAGGTTCCTATCCCAGGTTGTCTCTCAGCTTTAAGCTTAGGAGAAACATCGGTTACTTTATCCTGCAGACATACATGCCTTCCATCCTGATCACCATCCTCTCCTGGGTCTCCTTCTGGATTAGTTATGATGCTTCAGCTGCAAGAGTGGCATTAGGTAGGCCATTTTACAACTGCTTATAGAGTTTGTCTGTGTGTGACCACATGTGTATGTGTGTTTTCCTTATCCCTGGAATTTGTAATGCTAGAAAAAGGCCAGGCCACACACATTACAAGAGTTTGGCTGTGAGTCTTCAGGTGATCTGATTCAGCATTAAATCAATTAAACACGAATTAAAATTCTTTCATGTCAAAATTAGTTAACTGTATAGCTATTGGTAATGAAATTAGTCCCATCAGTTTGATATTTTCATTGAAGCATAGTTCACGTAATATTGCTTGCATAATTGTCCAATTAATTTGTATCTGTGCTTCTTTACCTGAGAAGAGCTCCTGACATCTTTTTATCCTCATTTTTTTCTGAGCAAGAAACATGGAAATGTGGTGTGTAGCTAATGGATAAGCAGGAAGAATTCGAAAGTCTTATTAGCATCTCGGAGTAGCATAGCAGAGGGCAGGAGACAAGAAAGTAATCATGTTGGAGAAATGCCCATGGTACTGCTTATCTTATGCCTGATTTTGTGTTATAAAGCCAGAGGAGGAGGATAAAAGAAGAGAATAAACTCTATTTCTTGAACATTTTTATGTTATTAGTTCCAGCTGTAGTAAACCTATGACCTTTTATAAAATCTTTACTATTTTGAGTTATGACTATTCCCTTTTAAAATGTTGTATTGTTAACTCTTCTACCGTGAGTTCCCAACTCTATCATTACTTTCTTAGGTTGTTTATTTATTCATTCATAAATCATTGTTGAATACTGATAATGTGTCAGATAGACTGGGCACTGGAGATACAGTAGTGCCTTTCTGGAGCTTATGTCTTAGTAGAAGATGGACAATAAATTTACATAATAGCTATGCAAATTACATAATATGTTAAGTTTATAGAAGGAAATGAAGCAAAGTAAGGAGGACTGGGCTTGCCAGGGCATCCAGTTTAAAATACCCAGAGTAGAGCTCATTCAGAAGTTGTCATTGGAACAAAGACTTGAAGAAGATGAGGGAGCAACTCATGTAGATACCTGGGTGAGGATATTTCAGGGTGCCACAAATGTGTGAGGCAGGAGTATGCCAAACATGTCAGCAAGAAGGCCAGGGAGTGCAGGAGGAAGTGGTAACGATAACATTGGGGAGAGGCAACTAAAAGATCATAAGTGATTCACCGACCATGGAACTTTCATTCTGAGTGAAATAGAGAGCCACTGAGCAAAGAAGTGACATGATTCAATTTGGGTTTTAACAACATCGCTTTGGCTGCTGTGTTGAAATTAGATTGTGGTAGTTGAAGGGTGGAAGGAGGAAAAGTAATTACTTTTCAGACTGAGTCAAGCCCCCTGTAATATGTCCTACTACATTTCCATAGAGCTCCCCTTTGTAGACCAACCACAATTATAATTTATATTTATGTGGTTATTTGAACACTGTCACTTTTCCCCACAATACTGAAAGATCCATCAGAGAAGGGCCCATGTCAAGTTCTGCTTCCATTTTTCCCTAGTGTCTTGCACAGTGAATAGCGCTCTGCAAGCATTTGCTAAATAAATAAATGAATGAAATTTGCTAAATGTCTCATTTTTCCAAAGTTAAAATCCATTGTCTGTTTTATGTCTATTATAGAAATAATGGGGCCTGGTTTCTCAGTGGTTAAGCACTTGGTTGCTAACCAAAAGGTTGACAGTTAGAATCCACCAGCCGTTACTTGGAAACCCTTATGGGACAGTTCTATTCTTCCTATAGGGTCTCTATCAGTAGGAATCGGCTTGATGGCAGCTGGGGTTTTTGTTTTGTTTTGTAGTTTGTTTTTTTTATATAGAAATAAGAAACAATTTATTGATTTTGTAAAAGAAAAATTGTAAATGCCTTTTTATGTAAACAATTTATTACTAGGATCAGAGATACCTTAAGGTGGGATTTAGATAAATAGTAAAATCATCACTGTCGCTTTTATTATATACAAGTGGTGCAGAATAATTTGTAGTTGAAATAATGAAGAGAAAAATGAAATAGGAAAGTGTTCCAAATAACAAATGTATGGAAGATATAAGAACTGTTAAGACTACTAGATCTAAACCAAGACCCGTATTTTTCTGACTATGCTTGGAATCAAATGTTCAAATGTATTTTTTCTATAGCTATCGCATGGGCATATATCAAAACAAAACAAAAATTATGGTTTTGTCAGAGTAGAAAAATTAAATCAGAAAACTATCCCAGAATATCATAGAAAGGAAGCAACTTCTCAGGTGTGACATTGGGTAGTGTTTAAGAACACAGGAGTCTGAGGCAGGCTGATCCCAGTTCAAATGTGACTCTTATCTGTGTGATCTGTCTGACCTCTGAGCTTTGTCTGGTTTCACATCACTGTTTTGCTCGGAGCTGTATCTCATCATGTTTAAGACTCTTGACTCCCAACATTTTTGCTCAGCATATCTCTGTCTGCCCCTCCAAATACACCTGTGAGAGAAACTGCTCTCCACTGCTGGAGATGCCCAATCGGCTGGACGAACAATTATAGCCTGATCCAGTGTGGTGTTTCCCATCAAAAACCTGTATTATCCAACTTCTGTATTATCTATTTCAGCATTGGATGCCTAGTTACTCAATCCAGACTCATGAAGGCTTCTCTGTTACCTTCCACCTCAATTCCAAATGTTTACCACCATAATTCTGTATCATCTGTATTGCTATTATTTTAATTTCCTTCCCCCTCCTCGCTTACTTGGATTATTCTGAAAGCCTCTTGACTGGTGTTCTTTATTCCAGTCTTGTATGCTTCTCCTCCATCCTCCACACTACTAGCAAAATGATTGTCCCAAATTTGACACATGCCTTCTGGCTTGGAGTTAGTGACTTCAGATTGTCTTAAATTTAAATCCGAGCTCCCTTTTACACTCCGTATATGTTACTGTCTATGATGATGCAGCCCATACTTAAGTCTCCACGCTCCTCACCCTTCTTCCTTCATGTCCTATGATGTATGTACTCACACTGACTTTCTTAAGATTTCTTTAATGGATTGTGTACTGTCACCCCTCAAAGCCAGCCTTTATATAAAAAGTTCTCTCCAGCAATGTCCTCAGCTCTACCAGCACTTTGGTCTTCCAGGCCTTGGTTGTCTGGGTAACTCATTCTTCAGGACTGAGCTCAGAAGTGCCCATTCCCTCATTGTCTTCTCCAGTATACCACAAGGCTGAACTCCCCTGTATCCTCAGCTCTCACCCTACATGCATGTCTACCATAGCATTTAATTCATATTTCTAATCCTTCATTGAATATAAATATAGTTAAAGAAAAAAAATTTTTTTTACACTAATGTTGACAGTAAATTAAGGATTTATGCGTATTTCCAAGGCATATCACAGTGCTCAGTATATAATAGGCACCAAATAAATAATTTGTGAATGAATATAATTTACCTTTCTAGCAACTATGGGGAGCCTGGGTGGCACAGGGGTTAAGAGCTTGTCTGCTAATCGAAAGGTAGCCAATTCAAACCCACTAGCAGCTTCCTGGAAAGCCTACGGGGCAGTCCTACTCTGTCCTATAGGGTTGCTATGAGTCAGAATCCACTCAGCAGCGAAGTTTTTTTTTGGGGGGGGGGTGGGCTTCGCAATTATGAAAGTATCAAAAAATGAGAATGTTATTACTTTAACCTTTATTTTTTTTCAGGAATCACAACTGTCTTGACAATGACCACGATCAACACCCATCTCCGAGAAACTCTCCCTAAAATCCCCTATGTGAAGGCCATTGACATGTACCTAATGGGGTGCTTTGTCTTTGTTTTCTTGGCCCTTCTGGAATATGCTCTTGTTAACTACATCTTCTTTGGAAGGGGACCACAATGCCAAAAGAAAGCAGCTGAGAAGGCTGCTAGCGTCAGCAGTGAGAAGATGCGCCTGGATGTCAGCAAGGTAAATACAGAGGGCAAACCTTCCTTGCTTCTTAATTCATAGAAGGATGCTAGCAAAATATGCTAAGAGCCTGATTTAACAAATGAGGAAACTGAGGTCTGGGAAAGAAAATGAGTAATTTTCCCAAAATCACACAGATAATTAGTGATAGAGGCAGATTCAGGGCCCAAGTTTCTGATCCAACATTGTGATGCCCTTTCCATTAACAGTTGGGTTGTTGTTGCTAGGTGCTGTCTAGTTGGTTCTTACTCATAGTGACCCTATGTACAACAGAACCAAATACTACCCAGTCCATCCCCACAATCATTACTATGTTTGAGCCCATTGTTGCAGCCACTGTGTCAGTCCATCTTGTTGAGGGTCTTCCTCTTTTTCAATAACCCTCTACTAGGCATAATGTCCTTCTTCAGGAACTAGACCCTCCTGATAACATGTCCAAAGTATGTGAAACGAAGTCTCAACATCCTGGCTTCTAAGCAGCATTCTGGTTGTAGTTCTTCCAAGACAAATTTATTTGTTCTTCTGGCAATCCATGGTATATTCAATATTCTTCACCATTAACAGTAGGGTTGCTCAAACCTTACTCACCTAAGAACCACCTTCACGATTTTTTCCACAGATGAGTATAATGTGTATCATTATTTACTTTATATTTCTTTACATGTACTTTATTTAAATTTATTTAAAAAGGAGATTTCCTATTACTCCAGCCAGTCTTACTTTCCAAAATACTGGAGGGTTACCATAAATATAAATAAGTTAAAACAAAATGATGTTATTCAATTCTAGTTTACACTATTGTCCTGTGAGAGCTCTTGGCCTGAGGTCTTCCTTTTCTTTGATAAAAAGAGAGATCAGCAAGTATTAAAGAGGTATTAAAGACTTGACAGTAAGGCTTTATTCTTGGAGTAATTAGAAGGACAGAAAGAAAAGTGAAGGAGAAAAAGTAATAATTTTTTCCTCTAGCAACACGTTATTACTTAATACCTTGCACTTGTACCACTTGGAAACCCTGGTGGTGTAGTAGTTAAGAACTACTGCTGCAACCAAAAGGTCAGCAGTTCAAATCCAACCAGCACTCCATGGAAACTCTATGGGGCAGTCCTACCCCGTCCTGTAGGGCCACCGTGAGTGGGAATCGACTGGATGGCAACGGGTTTTGGGTTTATACCACTTGAAATCAATGAAGCACTTGGCTGTACCAGGTCACTGAATAGCTTAAGCCAGGAATAGTCAAAGAACAAGTCCAATACAGTATAAATGTTGTTGAGTCTTTAAGGCAATAGTTCTCAACCTGGGGTGCCCATTGGAATGATCTGGAGATCATTAAAAATTACTAAAGCCCAAGTCCTTTGCCAAAAGTTCTAATGTAATTGTCCTGAGGTATGCCTATACATCATAACTTTTTAAAGTTTACCTAGATTATTTTTTGGTTGTTGAAAATATACACAGCAAAACATACACCAATTCAATAGTTTCTAACGAACAATTCAGTGACATTGATTACATTCAAGTTGTACAACTTGTGCGACCATTCCCACCCTCCTTTTCCAAATTGTTCCTCCCCCATTAGCGTAAATTCACTGCCTTCCAAGCTTCCTACCTAACCTTTCGAGTTGCTGTTCTCAGTTTGATCCCGTATGAGCAGTTCTTTGAGACAGCACTATACGCAAGGCAGACATTCTTTAATGCCAGACTATTGTTTGATTTAAAGAAGGCTTTGGGTAGTATTTTTGGTTTATGGTTTAAGGTTTAAAGATTATCTCAGGGCAATAGTTTCAGGGGTTCATCCAGCCTCAATGACTCCAGAAAGTCTAGATTTCTGGAGAATTTGAAATTTTGTTCCACATTTTTCCTCAGATTATTTTAATCTGAAGCCAAGGCTGAGAACCATTGCTTTGAGCCTTTGAGCACAGTCCCAATGAGCCCTGTTTACTTCCAAGAGAGGGCATAGCTATTATAGAACTTTCTACATATACATATTTGTATATGTATTTTTATGTAGTCAAATTCACATAGACCATCAAAAATAAACAAAAAAATAATGTCTTATTTTAGTATCTGCCCTATTAAATAGTGTTTATAAACCAGTGTGTAATGTTAGATTTGATAATTAATTCATAGTGATAGGGCTAAGAAAAACAGTAGTACTTTTAAACTGTCTGCAGCTATTAACCATAAGATTAATTGAATATTTCATTAGAATGTTAATATTTCTAACTTCAATTTATTCCAAGGATACCACACCATAAGTATTCTCTACCACTGGGTTTTATTTAGAGAAAGTTCTATGGCAGCTTCCAACTCATTACTGTTCTCCATATGTTCATAGATCTGGTATTAGATTTCAGATTGTTTTCTAAACAAGGCCCCTGGATGTCACAAATGGTTTGTGCTTGATTACTAACCTAAAGGTTGGCAGTTTGAACACACCCACCAGTGCCACAGAAGAAAGGCCTGGCAATCTGCTTCCCTAAAGATTACAGCCAAGGAAGCTCTATGAAGCAGTTCTACTCTGTAACACATGAGATTGCCATGAGTTGGAATCGACTCAACAGCAGCAGGTTTTTTTGTTGGGTTCTTTTTGTGGTATTCGATTTTGAACTATTCTCTAATCAAAGGCACCTCTTTCTCATGAGATATTTGTCATAATTCAAATTTTCGGGATGAAAACTACTATATGAGGAAAACTGTAACATGAGTTTGAAATGCACTGTTCATCTGACAACCTAAGAGAGCAATAACGGTAGGTTGGAATCCACTGACAGGTTCCAAAAAGTGAAACCTTGGGCATTGCAGAGAAATTGACAATTTCCAAGACTTTTTCATGGTTTACTGGCTTTCAAAGACCATCCCGAAAATTTGAATCATGACAAATATCTCATGAAAAAAAGAAGTGCCTTTGATTAAAGAACAGTCCAAAATCTAATACCAAAAAAAAAAAAAAAAAAAAACCTGTTGCAGTTGAGTCAATTCCAACTCATGGCAACCTCATGTGTTACAGAGTAGAACTGCTTCATAGAGCTTCCTTGGCCCTAGTCAAGCAGAGGAAACCCTGGTGGCATAGTAGTTAAGTGCTACAGCTGCTAACCAAAGGGCCGGCAGTTCAAATCTGCCAGGTGCTCCTTGGAAACCCTATGGGACAGTTCTACTCTGTCCTATAGGGTCACTAGGAGTCGGAATCGACTCAAGAGCACTGGGTTGGTTGGTTGGTTGGTTGGTAGTCAAGAAGATAAAATGAATAAATAAATAAAACTATCTCATAGGACTGCAATTTAAAATGAGTCAATCAATTGCCTAATGCAAGGCTAACTCAGTAAGATAACATCTGATCTCTTTTTCACTGTCGTCTACCTTGCTTTTCATACCAATTTGCATTTAAATGATAAACTTAAGACTCAGAGCAGTGGAGGCTTTATAACCAACTGAACCTAAAAAGCTTCAGATAGTTCTAAACTCAATGGGCTGAGGTAAAGGTAGAGAAAGTTTCACTGGGCAGGTATCCCATAGGGGGCTGAAGTTGGACCCACAAATCAGATCATAGAACGTTAGAGATGAAAGAAGATACCTGAAACTCTTCTAGCTCAGTAGTTCTGAAACAGGAGGCAATTTTGCCCCCAGGAAACATTCAGCAACGTCTAAAGACATACTTGTCAAAACTGAGGAGGGGGTATTACTGGCATCTTTTTTATTTATTTATTTTTTTTTTAGTAGGTAGAGATCAGGGATGCTGCTAAATGTCCTGTACCCATAACAGTGTAATTTTAGCTCAAAATGTCAGTAGTGCTGAGGTTGACAAACTCTGCTCTAGTCCAGCCCCCTGATTTCAAACATAAGAAACTGAGGCCCCAATAAATAAGATGCTTGTCCTATTCTTGAAACTCTTTAGCAAAAATAGTTTCTTCATTTTCTTTAATCAGCATATATAACAATCAAGACATCAGGAGTTATGATTTACCACAGTGGTTCTGAACAAATATGTTTGAGTCAATTAGGCTTTATTTTCCCTCTCACTTACTTAATAACTGTGTGACAGTAGAGAAGTGATTCAGCTTTTCTGGCCCTTCAGTTTCCTCATCTGTAAAATGGGTTTAATTCCTCTGTCATAAGGGTGTTATGAAGATTATTTGTGATATTGTATAAAGAGGGCAGAATCCTCTCCCATTCATGGTAAGCGCTGAGAAAGTAGTAAATATTGTTGCAAACAATGTAAAATATTGCAAGTGGTAGGCATTGCTACTTTAGAAAAAAATCGAAGTGTCCAGAACGATTTGTGATGCTTGCTTGTGTTTTACATGCTTAAGCATGTAAGATGCAATCCCATCCCTAGGAAAAAGTGCTATCTAGACAGGAATACTTCACATCAGATGCTTTAAGGTCAGAGCAAAGAAATCATGTTTCATCAGGTATTAGCTATCAAATAGATAGCAAACGAGCTATTTCAAACTTTGTTATTTGTTAGACCAGAATACCTGCCGCCATCTTGATTAGAATAAAATAAAATGGTGACCGTGGCCATCTAACATTCTAGTCTCCCATGGTTTCTTTTTTAACCCAGCATGAAAGGCTAAAGGAGAGTCACATTGTTTTCTGACTGAACTTTTTTTTTTTTGTCAGCATCACAAACAATGCCACTCTATTTCTTATCAAAATTGGCCCTTCTTTTCGATTGTAATTTTAAAGTCTTTTCTTTCAAAGATTGGGCACATATTGTTGGTTACCCTGGAAAAGTCAGTTCCTAGGAGAAGGACTGAATTTTTCACTTCCATTTGACAGTTTCCTAGAGATGGAAGCAGTGTGTGTTATCGCCTGTAGTGATTTTTAAACTGTGCTCTGTCCTGAGGTCAGAAAGGGATGAAAATGGGAGGCTTGTCCAAGTGGGAGCCCAGTGTTGCTTCAACAGCATACTTCCATATTTTTCAAATCTCTTTTCTGTATTAATTTCCCATAAATTTTTATTTTAAGGAGGGAATTTATAGCTGTTAAAGCATTTCTTGTCCAGTAATTTAACTGAAGCAGAAACTAAGACTCTTAAAAAAAAAATGAAATAGCCAAGATGTGTAGCAAAGTTAACAAAATTTTTGAGACTTGATCTGGGTTTTCCTATCTTTATCCAGGGTACATTCCACTGTAAAAACAACAAAAACAAACCAAAAAAAAAAAAAAAAAAAGAGAGAGAGAGAGAGAAAAGAACCTAAAAACTCTGATTCTATATTAGCCCCCTCACCTCCTACAAAAAAAAAAAAAAAATTGTCAAGTTGATTCTGATTCATAGCCACCTTATAAGACAGAGTGAAACCACATGGTTTCCAAGGCTATACATCTTTATGAAAGCAGATTGCCACATCTTTCTCCCAGGGAGTACAGCTGGTCGGTTTAAACTGCCATCCTTTTGGTTAGCAGTACAGCACTTAACCACTGCACCACCAGGGCTCCTTGATTCCACGTTAACCCATATATATTCAGCTCAGTTCACCTCACCTGAAAAAAAAAAAAAAAAACTGCTTGCCTATACCAAAAAAAAAAACTTTGTCACCAAGCTGATTCAGACTTATAGAGACCCTGTAAACTAAAGAAAACCAAACTCATTGCTGTTCAGTCTATTCCGATTCAAAAAGACCCTATAGCAACCTGATAAAAAAAATAGGACAGAGTAAAAGAGCCCCGTAGTGTTTCCAGAGAGCTCCTGGTGGATTGGAACTGCTGACCTTTTCATTTGCAGCCAAGCTCTTAAGTCATTGGCTAAAAACAAGTGTCACTTCCTCAGTTGTTACAAATTAAAGTGGAAAATACCAAGGTTTTTAAAATATGCTTCAGAAAAACAGGATACCTACTGAATATTTTTCTCAAGTGTTCTCTGGGGTAGTTAAAAATATACATATCTCTATCCTAGTGTTAGGAGAGTCCTTTCTATTTCCCCTTGCATTCTTCTATGTGTGTGTATGTGTGTTTTTCCTTATAAAATTTGCTTTGGGTTTGACCCATTGTTCTCACTTATGCCTTCAAGTTTTCAGCTCTCTGTCCTTTTATGCTTTATGCTGTTTCCTTGTTTTTCTCTCTACTACTAATTGTATGTATATTTAAGAATTTAGTTATTCCTGCCTTTTCACCGTCTTGATTCTTCTATATCTTAAATGCCTTTAATATTATTATTGTATAGACAGACCCACCACCACCAGTTTTCCACATTAAGTTGCACCAAAGACATCTCTTTTTAAGGGTATTCTGTATTCATGGATATTGTGAGTCTTGGTGTTTTCCTTATCCAGGGTGCCTAATCTTTTCATGCAAAGCCACTAAAATTAGTTCAGTCTATTTACTTCTAGTGCTTGAAATTAGATTTTTTTTTTAATAAAACATTTAAAAATACTAATTAGAATTTCTATTCTCTGTTAGCACTGGTCTTTTCTTATGCTTTCTAAAGACCAGTTGCATTTATCTATATCCAATTTACTTTAACCACCAATCCTAATCTAGTGGCATCAATCGACTTAATTAGCACGTTCTCTACTTTGTCTTCCAGATTTTTTATAAAGATATTAAACAAAGTGGGACCCAATATCGACCCTTATGGGACCCTACTGGAAACCTCTCCCCAACTAGACGGACTACCAATTACGATTTCTCTCTCTATACGGTTAGATAGCCAGTTTTTAATCCATTTATTTGTATTTCTGTTGGAGCCACTTTGTTTAGCTTTCCACTTACAATAGTGTATGGGGTCTTTGCAGGTGACCTGTGGACATATGTCCACAGAGACTTAGAATAAGTGAAATGTTGTCATGAGACCCTGGGGCTTGCCCAAGTTTGCTTTTTTAATATAACTATGGTGAACCTAAGCTTCAACATTCCATTCAGGCATTATTGTCATGCTGTAGAAAAAAGGCAAATGGATCATATTTTGATATTACTTTTTGCTTGTTATGAGAGGATAGAGCATCATTTTATACTCTGGAAATTTCTTAGCTTTGTCGTGGTTGTTGTGTTGAGTAGGTGGGGAACTAAACATTTCTTCTATTGGTTGACTGAGAATTCAGGAACCTGTATTTTCTGTCCTAGGTTATTAATTTCTGTGTAAGAATGTTTTACTTGCATCAAGTTCTTGTTGCTTTATTATTTTTTTCAAGTAAGTATTATGTTGGCAGACTTAGTACTATTATAATAACAGTTAAGAGGCAATAATTGAGATTGTGCCCTGTCAAAACTTCGACTTAAAAAAACTCCAAAAAAGCTTATTTTGGCTAATATTAGTTTCTGAATTCTCATGTGTTTATAATTCTTAATAGTCAAATTGTCACTCATATTTCCCTCCAGATTGGATGAAGATGATTCTAATAATAATTGTCACATTCATCTTATCATCTACTACTTGTCCAACTGCAGTTTTTAATTTCTATTTCTTGATGAGGCAGTGATCATTCATTGAATATTTGTAAATCTTTTGTATGAGGACTTGATGCCAGGTGAATTTTTGTTATTGTATCTTCTAAGTGTCATATTCTTCCTTAATTTCATTGCTTTGACCCCCAAATTCCTTGAAATTTCATTGTTGTTGCCTTTGAGTTTAGGGGTAGGAAGGGTTAAACATTAAATTGCTACTTTATTTTGGTATTGGAGCTACCTTTTAACATCAGTATTTTCTATGTCATACATAGTAACAGAGTTCGATACATGGTATCTTTAAATGCGATCCTGGAGTAGAGATGCTTGAAACTTTGTTATTCACTGTTTTAGTCATAGTCCTCTAAACATCCCAGCACCTATGTCTATGTTCCCAGGCTATCTCATTGATGTTGTTGCTTTTCGTGTTTTTATTCTAGCTACTCTTGTTGAAATTGAAGTAGACTGGTTTGATTGGGTAGCATTCTGGGTAGAATGTCAGTCATTTGGAAGGAAGCATGTTTGACTGTGGAGTTTGGGTTTATGATGAAAATGGTAGAGGAATGCTGTATTTTTCAAAATGAAAATCAAAGCACACAGCATGACTAGTTACTAACTGGGTAAATCCACATGAAACTTCAGGAATATCCTCAGATCACAGGAATATTTTGAAGAAAATTTGCATCTTTGGTGCATTAAATTGTTCAGTTGATGGCTTGAAAGAGTAATACTCTCTGATCCCATGCTTTGGATGTTCATTTGTCAAGAACTCTTCCTGCATTTCATAAACAATTATGATAGACTATTCAATGATTTGCCTTGAAATATGAACCTTAATATCTTTGGGTTTATACTTTTCCCTGTTCGGTATTTCTTTACTCTGTCTTTTGGGTATCTCTGTCTTTTAAGTTCATATTTAAAGCATGAAATTAGCACTAGTATTCAAAAGGTCAAATAATGAGCTTTCTATTACACCTGTAACCTGTGAAAGCCTTGAGACCTATGTGACAATCCTGGGAGGCATTTGAGTGCACTGGGAAGTGGTGCCTTTTAGAATCAGACTGAAACTGGGTTCATATTCAGGCTTTGCCTTTTATAAGCTGTGTGACGTTAGACAATTTTAACCTTTCTATCCTCGAAGTTCCTCAACTGAAAACTGAAAACTCTAATTTCTGCTTCATGTAGTTACTGAGAGGATTGAATGAAATAATTATGTTAAGAGCCTTGTACAGTACCAAGCAAAGGGCACTCAATAAGTAATTTCTATTAGGTGGTGGCAGGGAGTGGGTATTGTTCTCAGTTTTTCTTTGAAAACTGTATTACTTTTTTTTGGATTATAAAACTAATTCATGAACATTTAAAAAAAAAGTAGAAAAGATAATGAAAACCATCTGTATCTTACACCCAGATATAATCCTTGTTAACATTGCCATTTATTCACACACACAGTCATACTGATATAGAAATTATCATACTGTACTACTACATATAGTGTTACTTTTTAATACATTTTCATATCTGTGAGTCAGATTTGACTCAACAGCAATGGGTTTGGGAACCCTGGTGGTGCAGTGGCTAAGTGATACAGCTTCTTTAAGATTATGGAATCTTTAAACACACATGCAGTTCCTCTCTTCTCCATCAGTAGCCCTAGATTACAAAACAGCAATAGGAAAGCAAAGCAAAACAAAACAAAACAAAAAACAATCAACCCCCAACTCAAACTGAGGCTCTGCAGATAAGCAGAGATGCACAACTAGGCCAATAATAGTGCAAGCAGAATAAGAAAATCTACCTGAGTTATATTTGAGCAAATGGGAAGACCCAATAGCAACGTCACCAGCAGGATGAAGCATCTAAACAAATAAACAGCACGACAACTGTTGTAGAATGCTACCACCGTAAAAAGAGAGAAAAACTCAGCATGCAACAGTTAGACAATGACTCTTAAAAAAAAAAAAAAAAAAACTTAACAATAAATTAAACTTTCCCATAACAAATGTTTTCTCTTCACAAAGAATTGAAACAAAAGATCAAAGATGAAATGATAAACAAGAGGAGATTAAAAGGGAGAAAATGAAGACAAAATGATCCTTATAGAGACTACTTAATGAATTTAAAATAGTAAGTAAAAAAAAAAACACTGCCATGGAGTCAATTCCAACTCATAGTGACCCAATAGGACAGAGTAGAACTTCCCCATAGGGTTTCCAAGGGTATAAATCTTTATGGAAGCAAACTGCCACATCTTTCTCAAGCGAAGAGGCTGATAGCTTCAAACCGCCAAACTTTTGATTAACAGCCTAGTGCATAATTAACTACTGTGTCGCCAGGGCTCCTTCAAGTCAAAGTAAAGAACTTTAAAATAGGAAAAAGAAGTATGCTAGTGTTTAGAACTAAAGATATCATGTAGAGCCAAAGCTATGCAACTCTGAGAATTAAGGTTACCGAGTAAGATATAAATGAATTAGCTAGATTCTAAAATAAATGTGTAAAAATAATAAATCAGTACAATAATTCTATAAAGCAAGCCAGAATTATTCACGTGGGTTGTAGAGGAGGGAGGACATGTTTGGTTGCTAATTCATAGCAAGGACTCAGTATTTACTCTTTTATTTTTAATGTGTTTGAATCAAGGTACTGAAAATTAAGGATGTGTTTAAAATTCACATAGATAACTACTCCAACAGTGTTTCTGTAAGGATCTACCACAAACTGCCTCCCTTAGAATCATCTGGGATGCTTGCTTAAAATGTAGATTTCAACTCATACTTTATAAATCAAAATCTTTAGTGCGGAAGCTTAGATATCTACTTTTTAATCTCTTGGATCTTTGTTGTATACACTAAAGTTCAAAGAACCACTACGGTAGAAACCCTGGTAGAATAGTGGTTAAGGACTAAGGTTGCTGACTGAAAGGCTGGCAGTTTGAATCTACCAGATGCTCCTTGGAAACACTATTTGGCCATTCTACTCGGTCCTATAGGATTGCTATGAGTTGGAATCGACTTGAAGGCAATGGGTTTGGGTTTTTTGGTTTTTATGATGGGAAAATCAAAACCTGACAATAAACCACCAAAACCAAACCCAGTGTGGTTCAGTTGATTCTGACTCATAGGGACCCTATAGGGCAGAGTAGAACTGCCCCATAGAGTTTCCAAGGAGTGCCTGGTGGATTCGAACTGCCAGTGCTTTGGTTAGAAGCCATAGCACTTAACCACTACGCCACCAGGGTTTCCATCCTGACAATACACCTTACAAAAGCCTTAAATGAACAAAAGGGAAAAATAATGATGCAAGTTACGCAGCAAAGGCTGGAAATCAGAAATAGGGAAAAGAACAACTTAAATGCAAAATTAAGCAGGAATTAAGATGATAGAATTAAGACCAAGCTTATCTGTTGACGAGAGTGTTATCCAAAGAATACCATTTTCAGATTGAATCAGCAACTAAACCCAACTAAAGGCTTTTTATTAGATATACATACTTCTAAGGCAAAGTTATCGGAAAAGAGTCTAAGTAAAGGCACAGGCAAAAAAAAAAAAAAAAAAAGACAAATTTAAATCCAAAGAAGACTAAAGATTGAATATTATTACTGTATAAGGATGAATTCAATGTAAAATATATTAAGACTGAGAAATACTTTTCTAATGATAAAAACTGTGACCTAAAATAAAGATATAATCCTTCTACATTTGTATAATTCAAATTAAAATAGAATTCAAATAAATTAAAGTGTCAGAAAATAAAAGGAAGAAATAGTAGAAATGTGCTGATAGCAGATGAGACTCAGCCCATCACAGGTCAAGAAGACAAGTAAGAATAGAGAGGCTCTAAATAGCATAAATAATAAAGGATATTATTTACAAAAACTCTGTGTACAACTCTGGGGTTGAAGATACAATAAAATTTTAATTTAAGAACAATTAGAAAATAACAACTGATAAAACTGCACAATTAATCCTAATTGATATGGTTAAAATATTTAACAGTAGGACAATCAGCTTCAAATTCATTTCTAGCAGATTTTAAAAAGTGAATTAAATATACAATTCAAGAAATTAGTAAAAGAGTAATAAAATATCTAAAGGAAAGAGAAAGAAGTAGTTAATCAAGGTAAATGATGTTAACAAATAAGAAAGCCAAAAGAAAATAATGCACAGATAAATTACAGATCTTAAAAGAAGTTTTAAAGTAAAATAGACAAATAATTGATCAAGGTAAATCTTATTAAAGAAGTAAAAAGGAGGACAGTAAATGGAAACACTGAAAACCTAAAACACTGAAAAACAAAAAACCAAACCCAGAGCTGTCGAGTTGATTCCAACTGATAACGAATGTACAGGACAGAGTAGAACTGCCCCATAGAGTTTCCAAGGAGTGCCTCTTGGTTAGCAGCTTTAGCACTTAACCACTACACCAAATGGAAACATTAGAGATTGAAAAAAGACATATGAGCCGTATAAAAGGAGGAAATGAAAACTATGTAAAGACCGTAGAAAATGTGGATAAAACACATAAGATCCTAAGAAAATATAAGCTGTCAAAACTGACCCTAGAAGAAACAGAAAACATAAATGGAAAATTACCAAAAGTAAACCTATTAAACTAACAGAAAAATACAACTCACAAAAAAAAACGCATCTGGTTAAGGTTGTTTCAACAGTAAATCCTTATCAAACATTAAAAAGCAATTACCTCCAATGGTATTTAAATGGTTGCAGATCATAGCAGAAAGAAGAAAAAAAATCCAAATGATGTAGAGTGTAGCATAATATAAATAAGATGCCAAACCACTTATTTTCAAAGTCCATTAAAAAAATTATGGATCCGAGGTGGAGCCAAGATGGCGGAATAGACAGATGCTTCCCGCGAGCCCTCTGTACAACACAGACCCCCCCAAAAAAGTGAAACAAGTATATTTGTGACAAGCTGGGAGCCCTGAGCATCAAAGGCAAGCCTAGACAATGAGCTGAGGGGCAGGGGGAGGAAGAGACCATTCAGAAGTGGAGAGGAGTTACCGGACCTGAATCACAGGGAGCCCTCAGGCACCATTCCCAGTGTGGGGCAGCGGCAGCGGCAGCGGCAGGGGGCTGGTACTATCGTTCAGCTGCAGTTTCCTCAGGGAGAAGCAGCCAGCCACACAGCCTACTCACACCTCTGGAACCTGAGGAGAACAGCGCGCTCGGCAAAAGCTGAGTACTTCTGTACATTTTGCTACACCGCCCCCCCCAAGCCAGCTTCAACAGCTGAATCCCTGGGCCTGAGATAGTACTCATCCCTGGTGAGCACCTAGAGCCATCCTCCCAGCCTTGAGGAAGGAAAAAATTTGCAGTCGGGGAGAAAAGGTAATTTTCTAGCTCCATTAACTGGGGGAGCTCAGGACAGAAGCGGCTCCTGTCCAGGCATAAACTGTCTGTAGATCTTGAGCACCTTTCCCTTCTGTATGAACCTGTGTGGGCCTATTTCAGGAGAATAGGCCCTTGTTGGCAAACTCCAACCATTTCAGCTGTGTGTGGAGAGGTGGGTGTTTGATGTTTGAGATTGCTTTGCCTATTAAACAAGGTCCTAACCTACCCACATCAGGGACCTAAGGACTGGTAGCTCCACTCAGGTCACCCAGCCTCCCGCGACAGGGATCCAAAGATAACTGGTACCTCCCAGTCCTTACAACCAAAAACTTTGGGTGCCCATGGTCCCTGTGCAGAACCCACCCACCAGCACGCTCTAGGGAACAGAGATGCGTTTTCCTCAGGGACACTTGGGGGTCAGTTCTCAGCCCCCTGCCTTGTTCAGAGTGTGACCCCCTGCTGCAATCAGATACCGGTATATACACCAATCACCCCTGCCCCTATAAGCCTGTAGGACAGAGCCTGTACCACACACTTGATATTAGCTACCTGGAAACCTGAGCTGAATTCATAGAGGAAAACTGAATGAACTCCTAGACTGATATACCTGATAACAGCTCTGGCCAGATGGGGACAGGATGCCAGAGCTCCAAAGGCAAAAATAATCAAGCTAGCTCACTCAAGCAATCCATAGGGGTATACCAAAACAAAACAAAGTAAGCAGCCTCGTCATAGTAAGCAAGCATAAACTAATACAATAACTTATACATGGCTCAGAGACAACAGTCAGTATCAACTCACATAAAGAAACAGACCATGATCACCTCAACAGGCTCTCAAAACAAAGAATCCAGAGATCTTCTAGATGAAAGTGCATTCCTGGAATTACTAGATGCAGAATACAAAAGTTTAATATACAGAACCCTTCAAAACATTGGGAAGGAAATGAGGCAATATGCAGAACAAGCCAAGGAACACACAGATAAGGCAACTGCAGAAATGACAAAGATTATTCAGGAACATAATGAAAAGTTTAATAAGCTGGAAAAACCCATAGACAGCAAACAGAAATTCAGAAGATTAGCAACAAAATTATAGAATTAGACAACTTAATAGAAAGTCAGAGGAGCAGAATTGAGCAAGTAGAAGCTAGAATTTCTGAACTCGAAGATAAATCACTTGGCACTAATATATTTGAAGAAAAATCAGATAAAAGAATTAAAAAAAATGAAGAAACCTTAAGAATCATGTGGGACTCTATCAAGAGAAATAATCTATGAGTGATTGGAGTACCAGAACAGGGAGGGATAACAGAAAATACAGGGAGAATTGTTGAAGATTTGTTGGCAGAAAACTTCCCTGATATTGTGAAAGATGAGAAGATATCTATCCAAGATGCTCATTGAACTCCACATAAGGTAGATGTTAAAAGAAAGTCACCAAGACATATTATAATCAAGCTTGCCAAAACCAAAGATAAAGAGAGAATTATAAGAGCAGCTAGGGGTAAATGAAGTCACCTACAAAGGAGACCAATAAGAATAAACTCGGACTAGTCAGCAGAAACCATGCAGGTAAGAAGACAATGGGATGACATATTTTAAAAAAATGAAGGAAAAAAAAAATGCCTTCCAAGAATCATATATCCATCAAAACTGTCTCTTAAATATGAAGGTGAAATTAAGACATTTCCAAATAAACACAAGTTGAGGGAATTTGTAAAAACCAAACCAAAAGTACAAGAAATACTAAAGGGAGGACTTTGCTTAGAAAATCAATAATATCAGGTATCAACCCAAGACTACAACACTGGGCAGAGCAACCAGAAGTCAACACAGAAAGGGAAATCAAAAAAAAAAAAAAAAAAGCAAGATTATTTAAAAAAGCATAAAACGGCATAACAGTGATGTTATTATATAAAAAACATCACAGGAGACATTAAAATAATAAAGAGGGACTAAGAAATGTAATCATACACCTTCCATATGAAGAGGAAGATACGGTGATACCAAGAAATAAAAGTTAGTTTTAAATTTAGAAAAATAGGGATAAATAATAAGGTAACCACAAAGGAGACAAACTATCCTACTCATCAAAATAAAATACAAGGGAAAAATACAGATTCAGCAGAAACAAAATCAACAACAAATATGAGGAAAGGACAATATATAAAGAAAATCTGCTCAGCACATAAAATCAAGCGGGAAAAAGAAACTGTCAACACACACAAAAAAGACATGAAAATGATAGCACTAAATTCATACCTATCCATAATTACTCTGAATATAAATGGACTAAATGCACCAATAAAGAGACAGAGAGTGGCAGAATGAATTAAAAAAACAAGATCCGTCTATATGGTGCCTACAAGAGACACACCTTAGACTTAGAGACACAAACTAAAACTCAAAGGATGGAAAAAAATATATCAAGTAAACAACAATCAAAAAAGAACAGGAATGGCAATATTAATTTCTGACAAAATACACTTTAAAGTTAAATCCATCAGAAAGGATAAGGAAGAAGAAAAAAAAAAAAGGAAGAAGACTATATAATAATTAAAGGGACAATACACCAAGAAGATATAACCATATTAAATATTTATGCACCCAATGACAGGGTGCAAGATACATAAAAAAAAACCTCTATCAGCATTGAAAAGTGAGATAGACAGCTCCACAATAATAGTAGGAGACTTCAACACACCACTTTCGATCAAGGACAGGACATCCAGAAAGAAGCTCAACAAAGACATGGAAGATCTAAATGCCACAATCAACCAACTTGACCTCATAGACATATACAGAACGCTCCACCCAACAGCAACCAAGTATACTTTCTTTTCTAGTGCACATGGAACATTCTGTAGAATAGACCACATATTAGGTCATAAAGCAAGCCTTAGCAGAATCCAAAATATTGAAATATTACGAAGCATCTTCTCTGACCATAAGACCACAAAAGTGGAAATCAATAACAGAAAGAACAGGGAAAAGATATCAAACACTTGGAAACTGAACACTACCCTGCTCAAAAAAGACTGGATTATAGAAGACATTAAGGATGGGATAAAGAAATTCATAGAATCCAATAAGAATGAAAACACTTCCTATCAGAACCCTTGGGACACAGCAAAAGCGGTGCTCAGAGGCCAATTTATATCAACAAATGCACACATCCAAAAAGAAGAAACAGCCAAAATCAAAGAATTATCCCTACAACTTGAAAAATTGAAAAAGAGCAACAAAAGAAACTCACAGGCACCAGAAGAAAACAAATAATAAAAAATAGAGCTAAACTAAATGAAATAGAAAACAGAAAAACAATTGAAAGAATTAACAAAGCCAAAAGCTGTTTTTTTGAAAAAATCAACAAATTTGATAAACCACTGGCCAAACTGACAAAAGAAAGACAGGAGAGGAAGCAAATAACACGATAAGAAATGAGAGGGGAGGTATTACCACAGACCCAACTGAAATTAAAAGAATCATATCAGATTACTATGAAAAATTTTGACTCAAACAAATTTGAAAACCTAGAAGAAATGGATGAGTTCCTAGAAACACACTACCTACCTAAACTAAGACAAAGAGAGGTAGAACAACTAAATAGAACCATAACAAAAGAAGAGACTCAAAAGGTAATAAAAAACTCCCAACAACAACAAAAAAAAGCCCTGGTCCAGACGGCTTCAAGGCAGAGCTCTACAAAACTTTCAGAGAAGAGTTAACACCACTACTACTAGAGGTGTTTCAGAGCATAGAAAAGGATGAAATACTACCAAACTCATTCTATGAAGCCACCATATCTCTGATACCAAAACCAGGTAAAAACACCACAAGAAAAGAAAATTAAAGACCTATATCCCTCATGAATATAGATGCAAAAATCCTCAACAAAATTCTAGCCAATAGAACTCAACAACATATCAAAAAAATAATTCACCATGACCAAGTGGGATTCATACCAGGTATGCAGGGATGGTTCAACATTAGAAAAACAAATAATGTAATGTACCACATAAATAAAACAAAAGACAAGAATCACATGGTTTTATCAATTGATGCAGAAAAGGCATTTGACAAAGTTCGACACTCATTCATGATAAAAATTCTCAGCAAAATAGGAACAGAAGGAACATTCCTCAACATAATAAAGGGCATTTATACAAAGCCAACAGCCAACATCACCCTAAATGGCGAGAGCCTGAAAGCATTCCCATTGAGATCGGGACCAGACAAGGATGCCCTTTATCAACGCTCTTATTCAACATTCTGTTGGAGATCCTAGCGAGAGCAATTAGGCTAGATAAAGAAATAAAGGGCATAGGATACAAGATAAACATACAAAAATCAGTTGAATACCTCTACACCAACAAAAAGAACATAGAAGAGGAAATCACCAAATCAATGCCATTTACAGTAGCCCCCAAGAAGATAAAATATTTAGGAATAAATCTTACCAGAGATGTAAAAGACTTATACAAAGAAAACTACCGTACACTTCTGCAAGAAACCAAAAGAGACTTACATAAGTGGGAAAACATACCTTGCTCATGGATAGGAAGACTTAACATTATAAGAATGTCTATTCTACCAAAAGCGATCTATATATTTAATACAATTCCGACCCAAATCCCAAGGACATTCTTTAATGAGATGGAGAAACAAATCACCAATTTCATATGGAAGGGAAAGAGGCCCCAGATAAACAAGTCATTACTGAAAAAGAAGAACAAAGTGGGAGGCCATACTGTACCTGATTTTAGAACCTATTATACTGCCACAGTAGTCAAAACAGCCTGGTACTAACTAGTACAACAGATACATGGACCAATGGAACAGAATTGAGAATCCAGACATAAATCCGTCCACATATGAGCAATTGATATTTGAAAAAGTCCCCAAAACAGTTAAATGGGGGAAAGACAGCCTTTTTAACAAATGGTGCTGGCATAACTGGATATCCATCTGCAAAAAAATGAAACGAGACCCATACCTCACTCCATGCACAAAAACTAACTCAAAATGGATCAAAGACCTAAATTTAAAATCTAAAGCAATAAAGATCATGGAAGAAAAAATAGGGACAACGTTAGGAGCCCTAATACGTGGCATAAACAGTATACAACACACTATTAAGAATGCAGAAGAAAAACTAGATAACTGGGACCTCCTAAAAATCAAACACCTATGCTCATCCAAAGACTTCACCAAAAGAGTAAAAAGACTACCTAGACTGGGAAAAAGTTTTTAGCTATGACATTTCTGATCAGCACCTGTTCTCTAAAATCTACATAATACGGCAAAAACTCAACTGCAAAAAGACAAATAACCCAATTAGAAAATAGGCAAAAGATGTGAACAGACACTTCACTAAAGAAGACATTCAGGTAGCTAACAGATCTATGAGGAAATGTTCACAATCATTAGCCATTAGAGAAATGCAGATCAAAACTACAATGAGATTTCATCTCACTCCAACAAGGCTGGCAGTAATCCAAAAAACACCAAATAATAAATGTTGGAGAGGCTGTGCAGAGATTGGAACGCTTATACACTGCTGGTGGGAATGACAAATGGTACAACCACTTTGGAAATCAATTTGGCACTTCCTTAAAAAGCTAGAAATAAATCTACCATAGGACCCAGCAGTCCCACTCCTCGGAATATATCCTAGAGAAATAAGAGCCTTTACACGAACAGATGTATGCACACCCATGTTTATTGCAGCACTGTTTACAACAGCAAAAAGATGGAAGCAACCAAGGTGCTCATCAGAGGATGAATGGATAAATAAATTATGGTATATTCACACAATGGAATACTACACATCGATAAAGAACAGTGGTGAATCTGTGAAACATTTCCATAACATGGAGGAACCTGGAAGGCATTATGCTGAGTGAAATTAGTTGCAAAAGGACAAATATTGTATAAGACAACTATTATAAGAACTTGAGAAATAGTTTAAACTGAGAAGAAAACATTCTTTTGTGGGTACAAGAGGGGGGACAGAGGGAGGGTGGAAGAGGGGCATTCACTAATTAGATAGTAGATAAGAGCTACTTTGGATGAAGGGAAAGACAGCACACAGTACAGGGGAGGTCAGCACAATTGGACTAAACCAAAAGCATCAACGTTTCCGGAATGAACTGAACACTTCAAAGGCCAGCGTAGCAGGGGCAGGGGTCCGGGGACCATGGTTTCAGGGGACGTCTAAGTCGATTGGCATAATAAAATCTATTAAGAAAACATTCTACCTCCCACTTTGAAGAGTGGTGTCTGGGGTCTTAAACGCTAGCAAGCAGCCATGTAAGATGCATCAATTGGTCTCAACCTACCTGGACCAAAGGAGAATGAAGAACACCAAGGACACAAGGCAATTACGAACCCAAGAGACAGAAAGGCCCACATAAACCAGAGACTACGTCAGCCTGAGACCAGAAGAACTAGATGGTGCCCAGCTACAACCGATGACTGCCCTGACAGGGAACACAACAGAGAACCCCTGAGGGAGCAGGAGAACAGTGGAATGCAGACCCCAAATTCTCATAAGACCAGACTTAATGGCCTGACTGAGACTAGAAGGACCCCGGTGGTCATGGTCCCCAGACCTTCTGTTGGCCCAGGACAGGAACCATTTCTGAAGCCAAGTCTTCAAAGGTGGGTTGGATTGGATAATGAATTGGAGAGGGATGCTGGTGAGGAGTGAGCTTCTTGGATCAGGTGGACAGTTGAGACTATGTTGGCATCTCCTGCCTGGGGAGGAGATGAGAGGGTGGAGAAGGTTAGAAGCTGGCAAAATGGACCCAAAAAGAGAGATTGGAGGGAGAGAGCAGGCTGTCTCTTCAAGGGGAGAGTAATTGGGAGTGTTTTTTTTTAGCAAGGTATATATGCGTTTATGTGTGAGAGACTGACTTGATTTGTAAACTTTCACTTAAAGCACAATAAAAATTATAAAAAAAAATAAAATGGATATGGCAATCTAAAAAAAAAAAATGGATCCACTTCACTAATAAAAATCAAAAACCAAAAAGAAAATCCTAAAAAAAAAGTTATGAAGTTGAATCTACAAAATATTAAAACCAAAATGCAACAAAACTACACAGTGTTATTTCAAAAATATGAGAAAATATTTACCACAATAACAGATTGAACAAGAAAAAAACTTCATCCTTTCAATAGATACCAAAAAGAATATTAATAAAATTTTTATATCCATTGCTGGTTATAGATTAAAAATTCCTTAGGAAATCGGAAACAATGCATGGGAAGTATTTCCTTGTCATGAGTCTCCCTTAATGCAACTACCTATCTAACCAAATCCCCATTTCTTGTCTCATCTCAGGGTAGAACAGCAAAAACATGTACAAAAAACAGATGTTCATCATCACCAATATTATTCAACTATTAAAAATTATTAGCCAATACTAATCGGAGAAAATAATGTTGGAAAGGAAGGAGATATAATTGCATTTTTGTGAAAAATATTATTTCATTCAAGAAAAAGCCAAAGTAATAAATGAGAAAAAAAATTAGAAACAATATGAGAAGTTAAGGAAGTTTCCACAGCTTTCCTATGTAAATAACATTTAAGTAATAAAAATTATAATGGGAGGAAAGAAACAAAATAATAAGTTTTAAATGAAAAAAAAATTGTAGTAAGAAATGGCCAGGAACCTTACGAAGCAAACATCAAAACTCTACAAAAAGACATAAAATGAAACTTAAATACATTAAAGACACTTTATGCATTTTAAAAAAGTTAACGTTTTAAACGGGTTCGTTCTTTCTTAAATCATTCTGAGTCCAGTGTAATCTCATTGAATTACTAGTGGACTTTTTGGAGGGTTTTGTTCTTTGATGGTTTGTTTTAGGAATTTGACAAAGTAATTCTAAAATTGATTTGAAAGAAAAAAAATATATATATGAAGGCCAGGAAATTGAAAAATAATGAGAGAAGACTAGCCCTACCAGAAATTTATATAAATTATAAAACTTATTAAATCAGTATAGCACTGGCCCAGGGATACATAAAAAGGCTGGAAATTAGCTGAAAACATAATAAAATTAAGTTATTAATGAAAGTACCATTTCTTATAATTGGGAACATGTGAGTTATTCACTATACAGTAGTGAACACCTGTATGGACTGTTGAGAATACTTAAATGTGTTACCATGTCTCTAACCCATTCCTGCCTCCAAATTAATTCTAGATAGAGCAATGATGTAAATATAAAAAAGAGAGGAAGAAATACTCAAAGAGGGAAAGAAATCAGTTACTTTATAATTACAACCAGGAGCCCCGGTAAAAATGTTTTAATAAGCTTGGATTAGGTAAACATGACAGGGAATTCAGAATCCAGAAAAAGAATATATATCTGACTTTGTAAAAATGTTTGATTTCTGTATTTTTATTTCCCTCTCACCTATCTTACCAGGTAACCCTTTTTTTTTTTTTCACTATGAACAAAATTTTAATTGTCTTGTTTCTGATTGCGTTTTAAAATACATTATTATTTTCATTTACATGATATTTTAAAATAAAGTAATAACCTCCTGAATTCTACTTTTTCCTGAGGAAAAACACCAATACTATTTTGTAATCATTTCTTCTTACATCTATTGTATCTATTTATGCCTCTATGTACACACACAAATCATATATGCTGGTTTTATTTTGGACCCATTTTTAATGTCATAATTTTACTTTTTTACTCACTTGTCTTTTTCCTTCTCTCCTGCAAACTCTAAACAAGACCATATCTTCCCATAAATTTCTCCTGATTGCAAAAATACTCCTGTAATAATAGACATACATGAACTTTTTTATTATTTATTTTACATTTGGATCATAGGATATTATAGTCTCAACATCCTGCTCTTCTCTCTGAAGACCACATCATGAATATCTCTGTAATCGATTGGCATGGATCGAAATAATTTTACATGACATAATAATGTTCCATGATATGACAATACCATAATTGATTTATATAGTCCTATCAGAGCCCTGGTGGCATGGTAGTTAAGGGCTTGGCGGCTAACCAAACATTTGGCAATTCAAAAACAGCAGCAGCTCCTTGGAAGCTCTATGGGGCAGTTCTACTGTGTCCTGTAGGGTCAAAATCAACTCCATGGCAACAGGTTTATTCTTTTTTATTAATTATGACCAGGCGCCCTGGTAGTGCAGTGGTTAAAATGCTCCACTGCTAACCAAAAGGTCACCTGTTCTAACCTGCCAGCCACTGCTTGGGAGAAAGATGTGTCAGAGAAAGATTACAGCCTTGAAAACCCTATGGGGCAACTCTACTCTGTCCTGTAGGGTCACCATGAGTCAGAATTGACTCGACAGCAGTAGGTTTGTTTGTGTGTGTGTGTGTGTGTGTGTGTGTGTGTGTGTTTGGTTATAATTATGGCTATTCAGATTGTTGCCTTATTGTTTTTTTCCACTACAAAAAATGATGATGTAAACATCTTAGTAGATATTTCTTCAAGTATTTCTTTTATTCCTATGGCAGAGTTTCCCAAAGGTAAATTGCTGGTTGCAAGCTGCATGTAATTTTGAATGTAATAAATTTTGTCACAGTGCTTACCAAACAGTGATCTACCCACTCACATACCTATCAAATATATATCAACAGATATTTTTCCTCACTTTTCCCTTCAGTAGTAGTGATTACTGAGTGCTTTTTACAGTTTATAGTGGGCATAATTTTATTGTTATTTTACGTTTTAGTTCTCATGGTTCTTAAACAGTCAGCAACTTTTCATACATTTTGGTGCTGTTTGAATTGGTTTCCCTCTGAATTACCTATTCTTATTCTTACCCGTTTTTCTTAAGGATTCTTTATTTTCATTTCAAGCATTCCAAGTATAATAAAGATATTAGCCATATATTGGTATGTGCATTAGAGACATTTGCCCAAGCTCTTATTCATGTCATTTACAACTTTTAATTTTTATGTGGTATAATGTTTTGTAATTTCTTGGTTTTCTGGAACACACACATACACTCACTCTCACACACACACACACACCCCTCCATATCTTCCATAAACATACACACACAAACCACACACAGACAGGCACAAGTCTTATTTTTTAAAAAACAACTTATATATCATTTAACCAGAATAAATCAAGATAATTGTCCCATGTATATACATACATATAAATATATATCCAAACCAAAAAATGAAACCCACTGCTGTCGGGTCGATTCCGACTCATAGCAACCCTAGAGGACAGAGTAGAACTGCCCCATAGAGTTTCCAAGGAGCGCTTGGCAGATTCGAACTGCCGACCTTTTAGTTAGCAGCCATAGCACTTAACCACTATGCCACCAGGATTTCCATAAATATATATATATGTATATTTATATATATGCATACATATATACATCTATATATGTATATTGTGTGTGATTAAAGCCATCAAAAGAAGAAGAGAAGAAGAAGGAAGAGGCATGAACATAATGCACTACCCTGGGAGTGGTCAAGACCATGCTGGCTGACCAGCTTTCCCTTTGTAGATAGTGCTGCTAGATATTCAGGATTTCAGTGGCACGATTAGATAAAGAGATCTCTAATTTGATTTCCAAGTTTGGTTGTACCTATACCAGCACTGCTCATCGTTCCCTGTAGATATAGGTCCCCATGAAATCAAATTCTCTGACTCTGTACAGTAGTCTGGGCCACAGGAGACTCAATTCTGAGACTTACCCAGCCATGTATGTGATATTTGACAAGTCAGCCTTTCCTGAAAAGGATGTGATCTCCAAGATCTCATCACCTTAAAGTCATACCTTTCTAGAACATTTTCTTAGTCTTCTTGCCTGAATTTTTTTAGTCCCACAGCCTCATTTCCATTAAGCCTACTTTCATTTATATCTAATGCAAGTGATTTGTTATTAATTTAAAATGCATACACTTACAGAGAATACAAGTTACTATTACTTAAAGACCATTTTCTTTAACAAGTTTCCTTTTGGAAAAATGTGTACAAGACACTCTATGTAGAGAAATATTATAACGTAATTTCTTGGGTTATCAACAACTAAAAGTATTTTGGGCCCAAGTCATGTCTTAAAGATGATTCATCTAAAACAATACGCTTCTTAAATTGAGTTAATTACATTGTATATTCAATAGTTCTCTTTGACGATGAATGCAACACCATTCCTCTTCAAGTTGTCATTCCTAGCATAGTAGATCATATGAATGTCTGATTCAAAATGGCCAATACCAATCCATTTCAGCTCACTAATGCCTAGAGTATCGATGTTTATGCGTTCCATTTCATTTTTGACGATTTCCAATTTTCCTAGATTCATATTTCGCACATCCCAGATTCTGATTATTAATGGATATTTGCAGCTGTTTCTTCTCATTTTGAGTCATGCCATATCAGTGAATGGAGGTCCTGAAGGCTTTACTCCATTCATGTCATTAAGGTCGACTCTACTTTGAGGAGGCAACTCTTCTCCAGTCATCTTTTGAGTGCCTTCCAACCTGGGGGGGCTCATCTTCCAGCACTATATCAGACAATGTTCTGCTGCTATTCATAAGATTTTCACTGGCTAATGCTTTTCAGAAGTAGACTGCCAGGTCCTTCTTCCTAGTTTGCCTTAGTCTGGAAACTCAGCTGAAATATGTCCTCCATGGGTGACCCTGCTGGTATCTAAATACCGGTGGCATAGCTTCCAGCATCACAGCAACATGCAAGCCCCCACAGTATGACAAACTGACAGACACATGGTCTACTTTGCTGGGAATGACAATTTGAAGAGGAATAGTGTTGCATTCATCATCAAAAAGAATGTTTCAAGATCTATCCTGAAGAACAACACCGTCAGTGATAGGATAATATCCATATGCCTACAAGGAAGACGAGTTAATATGACTATTATTCAAGTTTACGTACCAACCACTAGGGCCAAAGATGAAAAAATAGAAGATTTTTATCAGCTGCTGCAGTCTGAAATTGATCAAACATGCAATCAAGATGTATTGGTAATTACTGGAGATTGGAATGCAAAAAGTTGGAAACAAAGAAGAAGGATCAGTAGTTGGAAAATATGGCCTTGATGACAGAACCAATGCCGGATATTGAATGATAGAATTTTGCAAGACCAACGACTTCTTCATTGCACATACCTTCTTTCACCAACATAAATGGCAACTATATACATGGACCTCACCAAATGGAAGACACAGAAATCAAATCAACTACATCTGTGGAAAGAGATTATAGAAAAGCTCGATATCATCAGTCAGAACAAGGCCAGGGGCCAACTGTGGAACAGACCATCAATTGCTCATATGCAAGTGGAAGCTGAAACTAAAGAAAATCAGAGCAAGTCCACGAGAGCCAAAATATGACCTTGAGTACATCTCACATGAATTTAGAGACCATTTGAAAAATAGATTTAATGCATTGAACACTAGTGACCGAAGACCAAACGAGTTATGGAATGACATCAAGGACATCATACATGAAGAAACCAAGAGGTCCCTGAAAAGACAGGAAAGAAAGAAAAGACCAAGATGGAAGTCAGAGGAGACTCTGAAACTTGCCCTTGAATGTCAAGCAGCTAAAGCAAAAGGAAGAATAGATAAAGTAAAAGAACTGAACAGAAGATTTCAAAGGGCCTCTCGAGAGGACAAAGTAAAGTATTATAATGACATATGCAAACAGCTGGAGATGGAAAACCAAAAGGGAAGAACACGCTCGGCGTTTCTCAAGCTGAAAGAACTGAGAAAATTCAAGCCTAGAGTTGCAATAGTGAAGGATTCCATGGGGAAAATATTAAACGACACAGGAAGCATCAAAAGAAGATGGAAGGAATACACAGAGTCATTATACCAAAAAGAATTAGTCGATGTTCAACCATTTCAAGAGGTGGCATATGATCAGGAATCAGTGGTACTGAAGGAAGAAGTCCAAGCTGCTCTGAAGGCATTGGCGAAAAACAAGGCTCCAGGAATTGATGGAATATCAATTGAGATGTTTCAACAAACAGATGCAGTGCTGGAGGTGCTCACTCATCTATGCCAAGAAATGTGGAAGACAGCTTCCTGGCCAACTGACTGGAAGAGATCCATATTTATGCCTATTCCCAAGAAAGGTAATCCAACCGAATGTGGAAATTATAGAACAATATCATTAATATCACACGCAAGCAAAATTTTGCTGAAGATCATTCAAAAACGGCTGCAACAGTGTACCGATAGGGAAGTGCCAGAAATTCAGGCCAGTTTCAGAAGAGGACATGGAACCAGGGATATCATTGCTGATGTCAGATGGATCCTGGCTGAAAGCAGAGAATGCCAGAAGGATGTTTATCTATGTTTTATTGACTATGCAAAGGCATTCGACTGTGTGGATCATAACAAATTATGGATAACATTTCGAAGAATGGGAATTCCAAAACACTTAATTGTGCTCATGAGGAGCTTTTACATAGATCAAGAGTCAGTTGTTCAGACAGAACAAGGGGATACCGAGTGGTTTAAAGTCAGGAAAGGTATGCGTTAGGGTTGTATTCTTTCACCATACCTATTTTTTTTTATTCAATCTGGATGCTGAACAAATAATCTGAGAAGCTGGACTATATGAAGATGAACAGGGCATCAGGATTGGAGGAAGACTCATTAACAACCTGCGTTATGCAGATGACACAACCTTGCTTGCTGAAAATGAAGAGGACTTGGAGCACTTACTAATGAAGATCCAAGACCACAGCCTTCAGTATGGATTGCACCTCAACATAAAGAAAAGAAAAATCCTCACAACTGGACCAATGAGCAATATCATGATAAACGGAGAGAAGGTTGAAGTCAAGGATTTCATTTTACTTGTATCAACAGCCATGGAAGCAGCAGTCAAGAAATTAAAAGACACATTGCATTGGGTAACTCTGCTACAAAGGACCTCTTTAAAGTGTTAAAGAGCAAAAGTGTCACCTTGAAGACTAAGGTGCGCCCGACCCAAGCTATGGTATTTTCATATGCATGTGAAAGCTGGACAACTAGTAAGGATGACCGAAGAAGAATAGACGGCTTTGAATTGTGGTATTGGCGAAGAAAATTGAATATACCATGGACTGCCAAAAGAACGAACAAATCTCTTAGAAGTACAACCAGATGGGTTTTTGTGTGAAAGACTGACTTGATTGGTAAACTTTCACTTAAAGCACAATAAAATTTAAAAAAAAAAAAAAAAAAGAAGAAGAAGAAGTGCAACCAGAATGTTCCTTAGAAGCAAGGATGGTGAGACTGTGTCTTACATACTTTGGACATGTTGTCAGGAGTGATCAGTCCCTGGACAAGGACACCATGCTTGGCAGAGTACAGGTTCAGTGGAAAAGAGGAAGACCCTCAACAAGGTGGATTGATACAGTGGCTGCAATAATGACTCAAGCATAACAATGATTGTAAGGATGGCTCAGGACTGGGCAGTGTTTCGCTCTGTTGTGCATAGGGTCACTATGAGTCAGAACCAACTCGACGGCACCTAACAACAACAACAATTGAATAGTTTATAAAGTAATAAATAACTGAGCAGTCAGCCCCATAGATGAGAAAAATATTTTGCCCTGGTGTAGTATTTATATTTTTTCAATATGTTTCCTATGACACTTCATTTAATTTTCTCAATAACCATTAGGTACATGGAGGGTAGATATAATCCCCATTTTGTAGATAAGAATATGGACACAGTCATTGATGAGCCCCTGAATCTTATGGCACGTTCTTTTCCATTCCAAAGTCAGTTTCTTCATGAGTCCCTTATTCACCGAACTGGGTTATCACCTGCCCTGCAAGAAGACAATGACTTACTTAACCTTGATACCTTTTCCTGCAATTGGGCTTTTTAGAATGGGAATCAGAACTGATGAGTTAAATTTTGAAAACATGTTTGTTCTGACAGAATACCCAGGTCACTACCGAACAAAACCTTAATAAACAGCAGGACGAGTTTATATGTAACACATTATAGACTTTCAAAGCACTTAAAAATATTTTGCCTCTTTTGATGCCCAGTTCCATTCCAAAAATTAGAATACAATCACCACTAATATACCACTATGATATTACTAGATTACTTTATAATAATAATAATAAAGGCCATCAAGTTGACTCCAACTCATGGCCAATCCCATGTTTTTCTGAGTAGAACTGTGCTCCATAGTATTGTCAATGGCTGATTTTTCAGGTTTTTTAGATTGTCAAGCTTTTCTTTCCAGGTACCTCTGGGTGGACTCAAACCTTTGAGCTTTCAGCTTAGCATGTTAACTGTTTATTGGTGCTACCCAGGGACTCCAGTCTTTAGGGGACAACTTGCAATTTTTTTCAATTTTAAGACAAAGATTCACATTTTAAACCTTCTGAAATAAGTATGAGACTTATATATACGCTGGACGTTTTTTTTCTTTCCTTTATAAGTACTTGTTGTATTTTACAGTTGATTTTAATATTATATTTTATAGTTAATAATGCTTCAGATTCTAGGAAATGTAGTCTGTCTAGTATCCTGTAAGCAATTCATATTGAGAAAACTTTGGAAAGATTATGAACTGTTTTCTTTTTTAAAAGAAAGAAAGAAAAATGTTTTTCATGCATAGATTTGAAATCAAGAGCTGGCATTAAATTTTTATTAACCATCTTTCTATTATATTAAATTATTTTGTAAAAAAAAAAAAGTACAGTACCTCCAGTGTACCAAGTGTTCCCAAAGAAATTAGGAAAATTTTATGTCCTCTGGTGAGAACAGGTTTGCAGGATTGTTTGATACTTGTTTAATTTTGGCAAAGGTCACCTGAGGCATATGTAACAAAAATGGACCCTGATATAGTTTTGAAATCTTCAGCAATAAACAAGCTACTACCTTGCCTCTCAACACTTCTGCTAGCTTCGGGTGCAGAAAGTTTCTGGAAACTGGAGCAGCTGGCAACAGAGCCAGCTTCCTTCACTGAGTCACAGGATACCTGCCATTGCTCCCTGAAGGGATACCTGTGAGTCATGGGAGAACAAGAATGCCAACCCCAACTACCGATTAGAGAGTACCCTGTATCCTCATGTGAGACTAATGCTTTATGATTTAAGGGGCATTTCACGTTTCCTCAGCCTAGGAGCAGGAGTTGTTGAGTTCAGTGGTTGAGAATGAAGTTGAAGACATGGGCTGCATTTTTATTGGGAGTCATTGAGCTACACTTTTTTTTCCCCTTAGAGCCAGCTGTAGGATAACACTAAACTTTCCTCACAAGGGGCATGGATTTGGAAGGAATGACACAAATGTGTTGATCATTCAGCAAGTATTTACCAAATTATTGCCCCTAAAGAACAGCACAATGGTTAAACAAACAAGCAAAAATCCAAAACAAACAACCAGTCAGTTCTAACTCATGGCAACCCTGTTTGTGTCAGAGTAGAGCTGTGAGCCATAGGGTTCTCAATGGCTGATTATTTGGAAGTAGATCAGCAGGCCTTTCATCTGAGGTGCTTCTGGGTGGACTCAAACTCCCAACCTTCAGTTAGTATCCGAATGTGCTAGCTTAATCAAATCTACTTGATTTTGGACTTAAGGCAGCCATGAGTTCAAGACCCACGTATGTCACTTATTAGCTATGTAAGCATGGGAAGGGTTTCTGAGCCTTATTTTGCTCCTTTTTACAATGAAGCTTCCAGTTCCGACCTTAAAAAATGGCTTTATGGATTACATGAGGATTACATGGAAAGCATTTGGCACAGTAGCTGGCAAGGAATAAGCATTTGAGAAATGGTAACAATGAAGTTGATGTTTATCATGAAAGAGGTTATAAGGGCAAAGTTCATACTTTTCCTGTTTCCTAAACTTTGTTTCTAAATTCAGTAGCATCATTGGTCTCAGCCTGAGGGAACAGTCCACTTCTCCTGTAATATTATGTGTTTAATGGCACAAAATGATTAGCATGGATAGTACATGGTATAGGGGACAATACATGCTACTGAGTTTTGCAGGAGGGAGATGTCACATTCAGATGCATGTTCAGGAAAAACGTTGTAGAGTGCAGGGCACATTCCACCTCAGAAAGGAGAGAGTTATCCAGTGCAGCCAGGATCTATATGTCTACCATAACATAACAAAAGATCCCTTAATTTTATAAAGAAACTAGTACCCAGAGAGGAGAAATGAGTAGTTCAAAGTCACACAACAATTAAATAACAATGGACCATATCCTCTTTCTCATGTATAGCCTGCCCATTGTGCATCACTGCTTTTTACTCCTTGGCTTGACAATGCATTGTTGTTCCAACAAGCAATTCTGAAAATGTTAGTAAACAGGAAGCCATTCTGGTACAGTAATACATCTGTTCCTAGATGAACTACAGATGATCCACAAATATCCATCCATGTCCGCTGACCCAGTGGTTCTCAAACATAAGCACACATCCAAATCCCCTGGAAGATTTGTTAAAACTGTGACATTGAGAAGTCACTTTCCTTATTTGAACTACTACTCAAACTAAAAACCTCACTGCCGTCGACCAGGGTTTCCGAACTACTACTAGTATCTTTAAAAGCCTAACATTTTCTAAGAGCTCACTTAAAACCAGGAGCTGATTAAGTGCTCTACTTGAATCATCTCTTTCAACTCACCACCCCATAACACCATTTTCCAGAGGGTCATCCTTAGACCACAACATCAGAAACACCAATACTCTATGAAATGCAGGGTTCCTAACCCCATCTCTGGATTTACACAATCAGTTTCTGATTGCCCCAAGAATATAAATGTTAGCAAATTCTCTAAAAGATTTTTATGTATACTGAAGTTTGAAGATTGTTAATCTATTGGGTAGTCCTACAAACCCCATTTTACTGATGATAAAAGCTGAGGCACAGAAAGAAATCACGTGCTAAAAGTCTCACAGCTAGTAAGTAAATGGCAAACCTGGGATTTGAACCCAGGTTTGTCTGACTCTAAAGTCCTAATGCGATTAGCCTTAATGAACTCTGAGATCTAGCTCTAAAAATCATTTGTGAGGAAAAATCACTTCAGTGTTTGACTCAGCCTTTTTGATATTTTATTCTTTAGCAGAGTATGAGATTGGCAGCTAGGATTGATGTTCTTACCTGTCTTCCCAAATTCATAATTTTTTCACTTCCAAACTCAACATGCAGTCCTGTGTTTAGTACAGTTTAGTCACTTTCAATGTCTGCCATCATTTGCAGATCCCAGAGCCAAGGCTTCATTTGGTGTTAAATGCAATGGGGAGATGTTTGACAAGGCTGTCAGATGCAGCACGGTTCTCCTAACAAGAGAGTTGAGGAGTGAGGGTGGATGGTGCATTTGACAAATACTTCCTGAGGTAATTCACCATGTAATTGGCTAAATGCACAGATGCCGTCAGACCACAGCTGTCCTAGGATTCCTGGGCTGAGGTGGATTTTGCAATTGCCTCTTCAGCTCAGTCTCCCACTGAGGGTTTACACTGTCATGATTACCTGAGAATTCTGAGAGGGAAACACAAAAATGTTTCCAATTAACTTCTGCACCCTTAATATACAGAGGATGAAGACACAGATAAGCACCCTTGGAGAGCTACCAAAGGTTTTTGGGAAATTCCATTTGTTTTTGGAAAATTCTACAGTCTATTGACTTTTAGAACTTGAATGGGTCTAAGAGATCATCTAACCCAGTGCTTCTCAATCATTAACATGCATAAGAGTTGCCTGGAAATCTTGTTAAAGTGCAAATTCTTATTCAATAGATCTGGAGGATAGGGCTTGAGATTCTGCATTTTAACCAAATTTCCTGGTGATGCCAAAGCAGCTGACCCATGAACCACGCTTTGAATAGCAAGGCTATAGCCTAGGGAAGGCAAATGAGTTATACCTGGAGTACCAACTTGGGCTAACTGGTGGCTGTTGCCCTGAGACCTCTACTGACTATTCTGAAGTTGTCTGGTCGATTAGCAGTGCCAAAAGGTCACAGCCTTGAAAACCCTATGGAGCTATTCTACTCTGCACACATGGTGTCGCCGTGAGTTGGAACTGACTTGAGGGCAACTAACAGCAATGACAATCACAGGATTAAGAATAAATTCACCTATTTGGAAGCCCTCCCCTCAAAATATATATATTCCTCATTTTTACATTCAGAAACTGAAATCCAGAAAATTCAATGACTTATCCAGGGTTGCATAAGCTAGTTACTGTTACAGCTGGGACTGATAAATAAGGCTGAAACTTAAACCTAAGTCTCTGAGCTGCACATTTTAATCATAGATTGCATGTGAAATCGTTTTAAAATATTTCTTCAGTTCTATAAAATATCTTTCTTCAGTTCCATAATATGCCTTTCTTTTGTTCTATAATTGAGTTCACAGAGTCTAATTTGGGTTCAAGAAGCCTGGATTCTCAGCCTAGCTCAGCCTTAGAAAGGCTCTAAAACTTGTAGAAAATATTATCTCCGGGTCTTAGTTTTGTTATCCTTGAGTTAAGGAGGTCCGTGCCTGGTCTTTCAAATTCACTCTGCTATTGTAGAGGGCAATGAGATAGAAATATGAAAGCACACTTTGATAAAATTAAGTGACTTAAATAAATTTAGAACATTGTTATTAAAATTGTTGTGTTATACCTAACTTTATCATGGTTGGTCCTAGGTTGAATTTTACCTGAAATGGCTTTAATTTACTGTTTTGAATTTTTACTAATAAGACCTTCTGATTTTCTATCTACTTTTTATGCGTCTGGTCTGTGAAAACCATGCATAGAGGGACAAAATAAGAAACAGGGATAGACATGGACAGAAAGAAAGAATCAAAATCTTGTTGATAGAATGTACATACGGGACTAGATGGTTGGGCCATCTGGCTTTGTATAGAAAGAGATTCAGTTCTCTCAGGGATCTGGTTTACCTGGAAATCTTTGTACTTAGGTTTTCTGATCATACTGAGCATGAGTAGCTACTTTTATCCACTGATCCTTTCTCAAGCAGAACACAGTTAAAGACACTTTCTTAGAATTAATATGTATATGTATCTCTTCTCAATAAGTTAATAAAGAGAAGTTGCAGTGTAAACTGTGAACATGAGCCCTGCCTTTGTTGTTATTGTTGTTGGGTATCTTCAAGTCGACTTTGACTCACAGTGAACACATGTGATGGAGTAGAGCTGCATCATAGGGTTTCCTAGGCTATCATCTTTATGGAAGCAGATTGCCAGGGCTTCCTCCCCTGGAGCCACTGGGTGGGTTTCAACTGCCAACCTTTCTGTTGGCAGCTAACTGGCTCCTGAATCCTGCCTAAATTCATTCAAATGAAATGTAATACCATGGGCAGGTTATGCATTCTCTGTGGGTTTAAAATGATTTCTTTCCTCTACACACAAAAATAAAAGTAAAAATCTGTTTCATAAAGATGTGTGAAGGATTAAAAATAGGGGAAGAGTTGTAGATGTTATTTTGGAATTCCAAGTATATTATTTATTAATTTGGGCATTCATTTAATGTGGTTTTTGGCTGCAAGTAACAGCAAACCCAAATCAAAATGGGTTGAACAATAAGGAAATTTATGATTGTATAACTAAAAGCTCAGAGGTAAGACAGAGTCAGGCCTGGTTGATCTAACAGTTCAAGCATGTCTTCAGAGACATAGGATCTTTCTGCATCTCCCATTTGCTGGTCACAAAGTATACCATTCCTTGGCTAATTCCCCTTAGGCAGTGGATATGGGTTCCAGTAGCAACAGAGCGCCCTGCTTCCTCATTCATGTCTGTTGTTTTTGTTGTTTGTTGTCAAATTGATTGTAACTCATGGCAACCCCATGTAAGCAGAGCAGAAAATAGTGTTTTTAAGGCTCTGACCTTTTGGAAGTAGATCACTAGGCTTTTCTTCCAAGGTGCTCTGGGTGTGTTCAAACCACCAACTTTTCAGTTAGTAGTTGAGTGCTTAGCTGTATGCTTCACCTAGAGACCTATCATTTATGTCTAGAAGCAAAGATATACATAGATATTCCAACGAACTTTTCCTTTCTTCTCATTGGCTTAGCTGACTTAGGTTGTCCTGTTCCTGAGCCAATCTCTAGTGAGGGAGAGAGGAACACCAGGACTGACTGAAAGTGATCAGGCCCAAACCTGGAAAAGGAGTCAATCTCTACTCTTGTCACACTTTTGTGGGAGAGATGTGGGGGATTCAAACACAATGTCTACTGCAAGGGGCTAGAAGGGAAATACAAAGAAATAGTTTTCTCTGCCTTTGAAAGTGAGCAAATTTATACCTTCTCTTCTGATTATGAAAGCTTAAAATCATTGCAAGAATCATAGCTATGCTTACTACTTATTACTCACCTAATTGTATGTCAGACATGATGGTAGGCTCTTTATACCTGTATCTTATCTCATTTAATCTTAAAATAGCCCTTTATATAATGTAACATTATTTTAAAGATGAAGTGATGTAACTTCATTTTAAAGGTGAGAAAACTGAGGCTCAGATAAGCTATGGAATGTACCCAAGGTCACACAGCTAATCAGTGGAGGAGTTAGAATGCATAGCAGATTGCAATGCTCATGTTTTTAACACTTAATTAACTATATAAATGTTCTTACCTACAATGGAATTTAAAATGCTACTGTACAAATACTATCTACAAAGTGCAATTTCATATTAGTGTTATCATCATAATAAAACTCTCTCTAGATGGATTTAATTTGAAGGATGAGAGAGTAAATTCCCATAAATAAGTGAAACTTGAAATAAGTCTGAAAACTTCATTTTGTTGGTAGATGCAAGCTGCCTCTTCCTAAACTTTTACCGATACTGTTGTCCAATACCAAAATAAAACATTTTGAGTTACCTCTTGTCTCTGCCCACTATAAGGATAAGGAACAAAATGAGGTCCCAAAATTAATCATCATGAAGAAACATTCACAGTCTCTTTTCTTAGGCCTGTGAATAAGGAAGTCTCAACTTTGTGGATTCTTTCCTAAGAAAATGAATCTAGAGTTTCACATAGCACAAGACCTAGATGAAGCTCCCTGCCAAAGGGCTATAGCAGAGGCAAGTACATCTGTATAGATACATCCATTTGTTTTCTGAAGAGTAATTCAGCAACTGCTGCATGAAGCACTCTGCCACCACTTTCATAGCTGTTAGAGTTGGGACTCTGTACACTGTGTTAACCCTCTCCTCATTCTGACATAGCATACAGTTGGTTCTTCCCCCGCCCTTGTCTATAATAATAAAATCTACTCTTCATGGAGTTTACCACTTGGGGCACTGTTTTAGCTGCATGATATGAATGATTTCATTTAATCCTCACAAAAACCTAATAAAGTAGATATCATTATTATCCCTGCTTGACAAAAATGAGGTTCAAAAATGTTAAATATCTTGCCCAAGATCACAAAGCTGTACAATTTTTCCTTTAATTGATCTTGCTTTTAACCTAAGTGCTCTGGCTTCAGAGCCTACATTCTTAAACATGATAGCCTTGGCCCAAAAGAACATGAATACTTCCAAGGTCACCCTGAGAATTCCTATAATTTCAAGCTAAAGGTCATCAATTATTTATATGCAAGTTCAAGACAAAGCTGAAGAAAATTAAAACAACTCTATGAGAGTCAAAGTACAAACTTGAGTATATCCCGCCCAAATTTAGAGACCACCTCAAAAATAGATTTGACGCATTGGACATGAATAACTGAAGACCAGGTGATTCATAGGATCACATTAAGGACATAATACATGAAGAAAGCAAGAGGTCATTAAAGAGATAGGGAAGAACGAAAAGACCAAAAAGATTGTCAGAAGAGACTCTGGAACTTGCTCTTGAATGTAGAGCCACTAAAGTGAATTGAAGAAATGATCAAGTAAAAGAGCTGAACAGATGATTTTAAAGGGTGACTCAAGAAGACAAAGTAAAGTATTATAATGAAATGTGGAAATACATGGAGTTAGAAAAACTCTTCTTGGAACACTATAGGGCAGTTCTGCTTTGTCCTGTAGGGTCCCTGTGAGTAAAAATTGACTCTATGGCAATGGTTTTTATTTTTAGTGTATATGGGCAAAATATTGAACAATGCAGGAAGGATCAAAAGAAGATGGAGGGTGGGGCCAAGAAGGCAGAATACACAGATGCTTCTGGCGAGCCATCTTATGACAAAGACCCAAAAAAACAAGTGAAATGAGTGTATTTATGACAAGCTAGGAGCCCTGGACATTGAAGGCAAAGTTAGAAAATGAACTGAGCAGCAGGGGGAGGAAGAGATGGTTCAGAAGTGGAGAGGAGTTACCAGACCTGACTTGCAAGGAGCCCTCAGGTACCATTCCTGGGAGCAACTGTGGCAGGCTGGTACTAGCATTTGGCCACAGTTTCCTCAGGGAGAACCAGCCAGCCACATAGCCTACTCGCATCTCCAGAACCAGAGAATAATGGCGCTTTCAGCAAAAGATAAGTACTCAGGTATATTTTACTGTACCCACTGCCCCAAGCCAGCTTCAGCTGCTGTTGATTTTCCTAGGCCTGAGATAGGCCCTGTTGAGCACCTAGAACCATTCTCTCAGCCTTGGAGAAGGAATAAATTTTCAATTGGGGGAAAAGATAATTTGCCAGATCCACTAACTGGGGGAGCTCAGGACAGAAGTGACTCCTGTCCAGGCATAAATGGTCTGTGGACTTTGAGTACCTTTCCCCTCTGCGTGGACCTGTGTGGGCCTATTTCGGGAGAATACACCTTCACTGGCAGACTACAATTGTTTCAGCTGTGCGGTGGAGAGGTGGATTTTGTTGTTTGACACCACTTTGCCTATTAAACAGGGTCCGCACCTACCCACATCACAGGCCTAAGGACTGGTGGATCAACTTAGGTCGCTCAGCAACCTGCGACAGGGGTCCTGGGATAACTGGTACCTCCCAGTCCTTACAGCCAAAAACATTGGGTACCCATGGTCTGTCTGGAAAAACCACACTCCTATATGCTGTAAGGAAGAGGGACGTGCTTTCCTCAGAGACACTTGGGAGACAATTCTCAGCCCCCTGCCTTCTTCAGAGTGTGACCACCTGCTATAACCAGATACCAGTACCTACACCAATCACCCCTGTCCCTCTAAGACTGTAGGACAGAGCCTGTACCACACATTTGATGATCAGCTACCTGGACACCTGAGCTGAATTCATACAAGAAAAGTGAGTGGACTCCTAGACTGATATACCTGATAACAGCTCTAGCCATCTGGGGACTGGACGTCAGAGCTCCAAAGGTGAAAATAAGCTAGCTCACTCAAGCAACCCATTTGGGCATATCAAAACAAAACAAAGCAAGAAGCTACGATATAGTAAGTAAACATAAAATAAACTAATATAATAACTTATAGGTGGCTCAGAGACAACAGTCAATATCAAGTCACATAAAGAAGCAGACCATGATTGCCTCAACAAGCTCTCAAAACAAAGAATCAAGGGATCTTCTAAAGTGCCTTCATGAAAGTACTGGATGCAGAATACAAAAGACTAATGTATAGAACCATTCAAGACATCAGGAAGGAAATGAGGCAATATGCAGAACAAGCCAAGGAACACACAGATAAAGCAGTTGAAGAAATTAAAAAGATTATTCAGGAACATAATGAAAAATTTAATAAGCTGAAAAAATCCATAGACAGACAGCAATCAGAAGATTAACAATAAAATCACAGAAGTAGACAACTCAATAGAAAGTCAGAGGAGCAGAACTGAGCAAATGGAAGGCAAAATTTCTGAACTTGAAGATAAAGCACTTGGCACCAATATATTTGAAGAAAAATCAGATAAAAGAATTTAAAAAATGAAGAAACCTTAAGAATCATGTGGGACTCTGTCAAGAGAAATAATCTACAAGTGATTAGAGTACCAGAACAGGGAGGGATAACAGAAAATACAGAAAGAATTGTTGAAGATTTGTTGGTAGAAAATTTCCCTGATATCGTGAAAGATGAAAAGATATCTATCCAAGATGCTCATCATACTCCAGATAAGGAAGATTTTAAAAGAAAGTTACCAAGACATAATCAAACTTGCCAAAACCAAAGACAAAGAGAGAATTTTAAGAGCAGCTAGGGATAAACGAAAAGTCACCTACAAAGGAGAATCAGTCAGAATAAACTCAGACTACTCAGCAGAAACCACACAGGCAAGAAGGCAATGGGATGACTTATATAAAGCATTGAAGGAAAAAAAAATTGCCAGCCAAGAATCATATATCCAGCAAAACTGTCTCTCAAATATGAAGGTGAAATTAGGACATTTCCAGATACACAGAAGTTTAGGGAATTCATAAAAACCAAACCAAAACTACAAGAAATACCAACGGGAGTTTTTTGGTTAGAAAATCAATAATATCAGGTATCAACCGAAGACTGGAACACTGGACAGAGCAATCAGATGTCAACCCAGACAGGGAAATCACAAATATAAATCAAGATAAAAAAATGCTCAAAACAGGGAAACAGAAATGTTATTATGTAAAAGAAGACAACATTAAAACAGCAAAGAGGGCCTAGGAAATGTAGTCATAGATCTTTCACATGGAGAGGAAGACAAGACGTTACAGAGAAATGAAAGTTATGTTTAAAACCATACCAAACCTATTCCATCGTGTCAATTCTGACTCATAGCAACCCTATCGGACAAAGTAGAACTGCCCCATAGAGTTTCCAAGGAGTGCTTGGTGGATTCGAACTGCTGAAATTTTTATTAGCAGCCATAGTTCTTAACCGCTGTGCCACCAGGGTTTCCAAGTTAGGTTTAAATTTAGAAAAATAGGGGTAAATATTAAGGTAACCACAAAGGAGACAAGCTATTCTACACATCAAAATAAAATATATGAAAAAACTAGAGACTGACCAGAGACAAAATCAATGGCAACAAATAAGAGAAAAAGACAATATAAAAACTACTCAGCACAAAAAATTCAGTGGGAAAAAGAAACTGTCAACAACACACAAAAGAAAGACATCAAAATGATAACAGTAAATACATACCTATCCATGACTATGCTGAATGTAAATGGACTAAATGCACCAATAAAGAGACAGAGAGTGGCAGAATGAATTAAAAAACATGATCGGCCTATATGCTGCCTACAAGAGACACACCTTAGACTTAGAGACACAAACTAAAACTCAAAGGATGGAAAAAAATATATCAAGCAAACAACAATCAAAAAAGAGCAGGAGTGGCAATATTAATTTCTGACAAAATAGATTTTAAAGTTAAATCCATCATAAAGGATAAGGAAGGACACTATATAATGATTAAAGAGACAATACACCAAGAGGGTATAACCATATTAAATATTTATGCACCCAATGGCAGGGCTGCAAGATACATAAAACAAGCTCTATCAGCATTGAAAAGTGAGATAGACAGCTCCACAATAATAGTAGGAGACTTCCACACACCACTTTCAGTGAAGGACAGAACATCCAGAAAGAAGCTCAATAAAGACACGCAAGATCTAAATGACACAATCAACCAACTTGACCTCATATAAAGAACACTCCACCCAATAGCAGCCAAGTATACTTTCTTTTCTGGTGCACATGGAACATTCTCTAGAATAGACCACATATTGGGTCATAAAGCAAGCCTTAGCAGAATCCAAAACATTGAAATATTACAAAGCATCTTCCCTGACCACAAGGCCGTAAAGGTAGAAATCAGTAACAGAAAAAGCAGGGAAAAGAAATCAAACACTTGAAAACTGAACAGTACCCTGCTAAAAAAGACTGGATTATAGAAGACATTAAGGATGGAATAAACAAATTCATAGAATCCAATGAGAATGAAAACACTTCCTATCAGAACCTTTGGGACACAGCAAAAGCAGTGCTCAGAGGTCAATTTATAACAATAAATGCACATATCCAAAAAGAATAAAGGGCCAGAATCAAAGAATTAGCCCTACAACTTGAAAAAACAGAAAAAGAGCAACAAAAGAAACCCCCAGGCAAATAGAAAGCAAATAATAAAAATTAGAGCAGAACTAAATGAAATAGAAAACAGAAAAACAATTGAAAGAATTAACAAGACCAAAAGCTGGTTGTTTGAAAAAATCAACAAAATTGATGATAAATCGCTGGCCAAACTGACAAAAGAAAAACAGGAGAGGACCAAATAAGAAATGATATGGGCGATATTAAAACAGACCCAACTGAAATTAAAAGAATCATATCAGATTACTATGAAAAATTGTACTCGAACAAATTTGAAAACCTAGAAGAAATGGATGAATTCCTAGAAACACACTACCTACCTAAACTAACACAAACAGAGGTAGAACAACTATATAGACCCATAACAAAGAAGAGACTGAAAAAGTAATTGAAAAACTCCCAACAAATAAAAAATACCTGGCCCAGACAGCTTTACTGCCAAGTTCTACCAGACTTTCTGAGAGGAGTTAACACCACTACTACTAAAGGTATTTCAGAGCATAGAAAAGCATGGAATACTACCAAACTCATTCTATGAAGCCTCCATATCCCTGATACCAAAACCAGGTAAAGACAGCACAAAAAAAGAAAGTTAGAGACCTATATCCCTCATGAACTTAGATGCATAAATCCTCAACAAAATTCTAGCCAATAGAATTCAACAGCATATCAAAAAAAATTCATCATGACCAAGTGGGATTTATACCAGATATGCAGGGATGCTTCAACATTAGAAATACAGTTATTGTAATCCATCATATAAATAAAACAAAAGACAAGAATCACATGGTTTTATCAATTGATGCAGAAAAGGCATTTGACAAAGTTCAACACCCGTTCTCGATAAAAACTCTCAGCAAAATAGGAATAGAAGGAAAAGTCCTCAACATAATAAAGGGCATTTATACAAAGACAATAGCCAGCATCATCTTAAATGGAGACGATCTGAATGCATTCCCCTTGAGATCAGGAACCAGACGAGGATGCCCTTTTTCACCACTTTTATTCAACATTGTGCTAGAGGTCCTAGCCAGATCAGTTAGGCTACATAAAGAAATAAAGGGCTTCTAGATTGGCAAGGAAGAAGTCAAAGTATCTCTGTTTGCAGATGACATGATCTTATACAGAGAAAACCCTTAGGAATCCTCAAGAAAACTACTGAAACTAATAGAAGAGTTCACCAGAGTATTGGGATACAAGATAAACATACAAAAATAAATAGGATTCCTCTACACCAACAAAAAGAACATCGAAAAGGAAATCACCAAATTAGTACCATTTATAGTAGCGTCCAAGAAGATAAAATACTTAGAAATAAATCTTACCAGATGTAAAAGACTTATACAAAGAAAACTACAAAACACTTCTGCAAGAAACCAAAAGAGACCTACCTAAGTGGAAAAACATACCTTGCTCATGGATAGTAAGACTTAACATTATAAACATTTCTATTCTACCAAAAGCGATCTATAGATTTAATAAAATTCCGATCCAAATTCCAGTGACATTTTTTAATGAGATGGAGAATCAAATCACCAACGTCCTATGGAAGGGAAAGAGGCCCCGGATAATTAAAGCACTACTGAAAAAGAACAAAGTGGAAGGCCTTACTCTACCTGTTTTTAGAATCTATTATACTGCCACAGTAGTCAAAGCAGCCTGGTACTGGTACAACAACAGACACATAGACCAATGGAACAGAATTGAGAATCCAGACATAAATCCATCCACATATGAGTAGCTGATATTTGACAAAGACCACAGACCAGTTAAATGAGGGAAAGACAGTCTTTTTAACAAATGGTGCTGGCATAACTGGATATCTGCAAAAAAAAAAAAAATGAAACAAGACCCATACCTCACACTGCACAAAAGCTAATTCGATATGGATCAAAGACCGAAATATAAAACTAAAATGATAAAGATCATGGAAGAAAAGATAGGTATAACGTTCGCGTCCTAATACATGACATAAACAGTATATGAAACATTACTAACGATGCAGAAGAAAAACTAGATAACTGGGAGCTCCTAAAAATCAAACACCTATGCTCATCCAAGACTGCACCCAAAGAGCAAAAAGACTACCTACAGACTGGGAAAAAGTTTTTAGCTACGACATTTCTGATCAGCGCCTGATCTCTAAAATCTACATGATACTGCAAAAACTCAACTACAAAAAGACAAACAACTCAATTAAAAAAATAGGCAAAAGATATGAAGAAACACTTCACTAAAGAAGACATTCAGGTAGCTAACAGATACATGAGGAAATGCTCATCGATCAGTAGCCATTAGAGAAATGCAAATCAAAACTACAGTGGATTCCATCTCACTCCAACAAGGCTGGCATTAATCCAAAAAACACAAAATAATAAATGTTGGAGAGGTTCTGGAGAGACTAGAACACTTATACACTGCTGGTGGGAATGTAAAATGGTACAACCACTTTGGAAATCAATTTGGTGCTTCCTTAAAAAGCTAGAAAATAGAACTACCATACAGTCCAGCAATCCCATTCCTTGAAATATATCCTAGAGAAATAAGAGCCTTTACATTAACAGATATATGCACACCCATGTTCATTGAAGCACTGTTTACAATGGCAAAAAGATGGCGGAATTGGGAAGGCATTACGCTGAGTGAAATTAGTCAGTTGCAAAAGGAGAAATATTGTATAAGACCACTATTATAAGAACTCAAGAAATAGTTTAAACAGTGAAGAAAATATTCTTTGATGGTTACGAGAGGGGAGAGGGAGGAAAGGTGGGAGAGTGGTATTCACTAATTAAATAGTAGATAAGAACTACTTTAGGTGAAGGGAAAGAGAACACACAATACAGGCGAGGTCAGCACAGCTGGACTAAACCAAAAGCAAAGAAGTTTCCAGAATAAACCGAATGCTTCAAAAGCCAGCATAGCAGGGGTAGGGTTTTGGAGACCATGGTTTCAGGGAACATCTAAGTCAACTGGCATAATAAAATCTATCAAGAAAACATTCTGCACCCCACTTTGGAGAGTGGTGTCTGGGGTCTTAAACGCTAGCAAGCAGCCATGCAAGATGCATCAATTGGTCTCAACCTACCTGGACCAAAGGAGAATGAAGAACACCAAGGACACAAGGTAATTAAGAGCCCAAAGAGACAGAAAGGCCCACATAAACCAGAGACTACATCCACCTGAGACCAGAAGAACTAGATGGAGTCCAGCTACAACTGATAACTGCCCTGACAGGGAACACAACAGAGAACCCCTGAGAGCGCAGGAGAGTAGCGGGATGCAGACCCCAAATTCTCATAAAAAGACCAGACTTAATGGTCTAACTGAGACTAGAAGTATCCCAGTAGTCATGGCCCCCAGACCTTCTGTTAGCGTAAGACAGGAGCCATTCCCAAAGCCAACTCTTCAGACATGGATTGGACTGGACAATGGGATAGAAAATGATACTGGTGAAGAATAAGCTTCTGGGACCAAGTAGACACTTGAGACTATGTTGGCATCTCCTATCTGGAGGGAAGATGAGAGGGGAGAGAGGGTCAGAAGCTGGCTGAATGAACACAAAAAGAGAGTGGAGGGAAGGAGCAGGAGTGGGCTGTCTCATTAGGGGGAGAGTAATTAGGAGTATACAGCAAGATGTATATAAATTTTTGTATGAGAGACTGACTTGATTTGTAAAGTTTCACTTAAAGCACAGTAAAAAAAAATTTTTTAAAAAGATGGAAGAAATACACAGAGTCACTGTACCAAAAAGAATTGGATGATATTCAGCTATTTTGAGGGGTAGCATATGATCCAGAACCCATGGTATTGAAGGAAGAAGTCCAAGCTGCACTGAAGGCATTGATGAAAAACAAGGCTTCAGAAACTGAAGGAATACCAGTTGAGATGTTTCAACAAAAGGATTCGTGTATCCTTTGACCATGTATCCTTTGACTGGAAGTGCTCACTTGTCTATGACAAGAAATTTGTAATACACCTACCCAGACAATCATATTTGTGCCCATTCCAAAGAAAGGTGATACAACAGAATGCAGAAATTATTGAACAATATCGTTGATATAACACACAAGTAAAATTTTGCTGAAGATCATTCAAAAGCGGCTGCAGCAATATATCAACAGGGAACTGCCAGAAATTCAAGCCAGATTTAGAAGAGGGCGTGGTACCAAGGATATCATTGCTGATGTCAGATGGATCCTGGCTGAAAGCAGAGAATACAAGAAAGATGTTTACCTGTGTTTTATTAACTGTGCAGACATTCGACTGTGTGGATCATGACAAATTATGGAATTCCGGACCATTTAATTGTGCTCATGAGGACCCTGTACTTAGACCAGGAAGCAGTCATTTGAACAGAACAAGGGGATACTTCATGGTTTAAAGTCAGGAAAGGTATGTGTCAGGGTTGTATCCTTTGGCCAAACCTATTCAACCTGTATGCTGAGCAAAGAATCCAAGAAGCTGGACTATATGTAGAAGAAGGTGGCATCAGGATTAGAGGAAGACTCGTTAACCTGTAATATGAAGATGACACAACCTTGCTTGCTGAAAGCAAAGAGGACTTGAGGCACTTACTGATAAAGATCAATGGATCTTCAGTATGGACTACACATCATCATAAACAAAACAAAAGTTGTCACAATTGGACCAGTAAACAACATCATGATAAATGATAGAAGTTATCAAGGATTTCATTTTACTTGGATCCACAATCAATGCCCATTTCTTGCAGCAGTCAAGAAATCAAACAACGTACTACACTGAGCAAATCTGCTGTGAAAGACCTTTTTAAAGTGTTGAAAAGCACAGATGTCACTCTGAGGACTAAGGTGTGCTTCACCCAAGTCATGGTATTTTCAGTTGTCTCATATGCATGTGAAAGCTGGACAATGAATAAGGAAGACTGAAGAAGAATTTATGCCTTTAAATTATTGTGTTGGTGAAGAATATTGAATATACCATGGACTACCAGAAGAATGAACAAATCTGTCCTGAAAGAAGTACAGCCAGAATGCTCCTTAAAAGCAAGGATGGTGAGACTTTGTCTCTCGTACTTTGGACATGTTATCAGGAGGAATCTATACCTGGAGAAAGGCATCATGTTTCATAAAGGGGAGGATCAGCGAAAAAGAGGAAGGCCCTCAACTAAATGGATTGACACAGCAGCTTCAACAATGGGTTCAAGCATAACAAGGACTTTTAGAATGGCGAAAGACTGGGCAGTGTTTTGTTCTGTAGCACATAGTATGAGTCGGAACTGACTCGATGGCAGCTAACAGCAACAACAAAGGAGGCGGTGTAATATCAGTCTTGTGTGTGATGACTTTGCAATCAGGTTGTCTGTGTTTATCTCTCTCTGTGCTAATTTTAGCAAGTCACTTAATTTTTCAGAGCCTCTGTGTGCTTATCTATGAAATAAGGGATGATCAGTGTACCTACCACAAAGGATTGCAGTGAGGAATAGATGTGATAATTCACGCAGAGGGCTTCTAACTGTGCTTGGAGTGTAGCAAAAAATCTCGTTGCTGTCGAATCGATTCTGATTAATAACAATCCTAAAGGACAGAGTAGAACTACCCCATAGGGTTTCCAAGGGGCGCATGGTGGATTTGAACTGCCAGCCTTTTGGTTAGCAGCCATAGCTCTTAACCACCAGGGTTTCCAGAGCTTGGCCTACATGCCCAACAAATACTGACTCATGCTGCTACCTTCTAGTTCAGCAGTTATTTCTTGAGTCCTACCAAACATGTTCCTTTCCGTCACAGAGTCCGCATCCTAATAAGAATCTATACCTTAAACAAATGCCTATAAATATAATATGTAATTAGAAATGGAAATAAGAACAGTGAAAGAAGTGTTTACACTGTTATGAGAGCATATAACTGGGACCTGATATGGTAGCGGAAGGGCCGGTGAAGACTCTCCTATGGAAAGACCTTTGGAACTGAGATCTGAATGATGCAAGATGCTTAAGGGTAAAGGGTGAATAGGGATCTTACTCCCCTCCAATTATCTGAAGCAAATTTTGGAAATCCCTTGCTACTGTTCTAATAGCTGCATATTATTCAGTATTAATAATGTTCCATTAAAATTTTTTTCTGGAGCCTATAAACCTTTTTATTGTTATAATTAGTTACTTGTCATTCATATTTGTTATAAAGAGATATCTTCTGTAACTACGCTGCCCTTAGTATTAGTTATTTCGTTTTGTTATATACAATGAGTATATTCTTACAAATGTATTATTGCTTTGAGTTGGCTCTGACTCATGGTGACCTTACGTAAAAGAGAGCGAAACATTGCCAGGTCCAGCTCCATCTTCAGGACTGTTGGTATGTTGAAGTTCATTGTTGCAGCTATTGTGTCAGTTCAACACGTTGAGGATTTTTCTTGTTTTTGCTGCCCCTCTACCAAGCATGGTGCCCTTTTCTAGCAACTGGCCTTTCCTGATGGTGTGTCCAAAGTAAGCAAATCAAAGTCTTACCATTCTCACTTCTAAGGAACATTCTAGTTGTATTTCTTCTAAGTCTGATTTGTTCTTTCATCAGTCCATGACATATTCAATATTCTTCACCAACACCACCAAATATACATCTTCATATTTTGAGTGTATCAGGTTTTTTATTCCTCCTTAGTCGGTTTTCCCTGGTGCTTTTCATTTAAGCACAGCTACGAAACCCTAGTACTAGTTTAGCACAAAACATTTATCCAAATTCCCACTCACAGGATTCAGTATTAACATGGCGTGAGCTCGTGTACCCTCCCCATGCGGTCCCTACCACTGTTCAAGAAATCCATTTTAGCCCCACCTTTGTGCCCCTGCCATTTGAGAACCAAACTAAACTAAATTCAAAGAATCAAAGGCCATTGGCCGTGTTCCCTGAATATCTGTGCAGTTGAAAGCTGCTGCTCCTTTCTGTTGCCCTTTTGTTATGTGTTCACAGGAGTCCTGCCCATGTGGTCTGCATTAGGTCAGTGTTCTGGCTTCTTAGCCAAATTAAATGAAAACGATACGAGGTGGTAGTAAGTTATTTGCAGGAAATAGGCATCTCTGATACATGCGAGTGAGACTTATTATAGTCTAGATGAGGTTTGTTGAAGTCTGTGGGCTGAGAAATTTTCTTTTTGAGTCAATATCTTCGAGGAGGAAGGAATTTTCATATTTTTAAATGGATTGTTAAAGCACTGGTGTCTTGCTTAAGGGGGATAGAAATCAAGCCTTAGCTTCTTTACTTCTAGCTGAAAGCTAGAAGCAGATTGTAGTTTCTCTCTGACCCAAAACTGAGGCAATGGGTATCTTTGCAAACTCATCATTATTAGCTTATGGGACTAGATTGGTGTCAGTTTCAGAACCCAGGAACAAGAGGAAGCAATGAGTCTTGCAATGACTGGGGATGGTGTGGACCACAACCTCCACTAAGCCTTGCCTACATGCCCTGCCAGTAAACCTTGATAGTGGACCTGATTGACTATATGTGTTACACACTGACCTTGGCTTTGGAAGATTATGAAGAGGAGAGAACTGTGGTGGATAGGCACAGTTCTTAGTGATGTGGCCTTTCATCATTCTTGGCAATATTTATAAGTCTCGGGGGGGAGGTGAGAGGAATAGCTCCTTTTCTGCAGAAGGTTTGGCCTTCTTCCCCACCCCCACCCATCCCTGCTGCATTAGATACAGTTGACTGGTGTGTTCAGCCTTGTGGAAGGAAACCAAAACAAATGTCCTCTATGGTATTATTTAAAAATGAATTGGGAAATTGTGAATTACAAGTTAGATGGTGTATATAAAAATCTTTAGCAAGTCATCACCCATAATGTTTTGAGCTGTATCGTCCAGCTAATGAAAGGATTAGATCAATTGTCCCTCTCCAGCTTGGAACTTGAGCCAGTAAGTCAGATGAAAATTGAGCTACTGCAAGCCTTCACCCCTCAGGATGTAAGCTCCCCAGGTGTTAAAACTTCTTGGAGTCATCAGGATTGGGTAGGCAGATTCTCACATCTCCAGCCTGAAATGTGTCAAAAATAGGGCTTTGGGCTTAGGCAAACTCATTGCAAAACCTGGCCCCATCCCATGCATCCTGGTGATCTGTAAGAGTATAAAGTCAACGTTGCCTTTGGATAAAAGCGGTGTCCATTAAAACTGACAGTAAATACAGTTTCCTCCATTTTCCCCGCTTTTAGGGCCTGAAAGACTGATCCCAGTCTCTTATTTATTTTTTTTTTTTTCCAATAAATGAAGATGACCCCTTCTCACTGTCACTGGTAACTGTAATTGAAACTAGTAGCTTGTACTTAATAAGTTAAGAAGAGGAACCTTGAAACAATTCTACCAACTTTCTAAAATAAACTATTCATTTCAGCATATATTTTATTGATTTTGCTTCATAATTATTAAATTTAACAATTTGAATGAATGTCCTCCCCAAAATTTAACAGTCCTCCTCCATCTCATTCTGAATATATTGTTAAAAAAAAAATCAGTAATCGATATATTATATATAATTATAATTTTTAATGAATTCCATATAAATCAATATATTAAAAAACCTAATGTACATATATGTATGTGTGTGTATATATATATATCAGGGTGCTTTCTATATATACATATCTATCTACACACACACACATACACATGAATTATTCTCCAAGAGAAATGAATTTGATGCTGAAAGAGTAAAAGGAATAAAAGAGACTAAACCACAAAAAAAAAAGAAGCTGCTTATGAAGTATAAGCACACAGCCAGAGCCCAGCATACTGGGGAAAAGAACTATTAACTCTGGCTCAAAATCACCATTTGAAAGGGAGCTCCAAGACTACAGGATTTTCGCCAGATGAATTTTTCTTCCACTGTTCCTACCTTATACTATACATTAAAAAAAAAAAAAAAAAAGCAGTTCATAATTGTACGTTAAATGGAACTGAAAGGCAAAGGTATTATACATTAAATCTAAAAGGAACATGATTTGGCAGCCTCTGGGACAAGGCCTTAGATGTGATTTTAACCAACATAGTGTTTTTTGGTTTTTTTTAATTTGGGTTAGTTTAGTTTAACTAGTAAAAGAGGTCGTCCTTGAGCATCATGCTTTTTTTTTTTTTTAATGTGTCAAACAAAATGTATTTATATGTTTTAAGTTAAAATTTACACAGGACATTTGTGCTATGTTTAATGGTCTTTTTTTTTTTTTTAGTAATTTTTATTGTGTGTTCACAAATTAAGTCACTCTCTCACATAAAAACTTATATACACCTTGCTACATACTCCAATTACTCTCCCCCTAATGAGACAGCCCGCTCCCTCTCTCCACTCTCTCTTTTCCTATCCATTTCGCCACCTTCTAACCACCTCTACCCTCTCATCTCCCCTCCAGGCAGGACATACCAACATAGTCTCAAGTGTCCACCTGATCCAAGAAGCTCACTCCTCACCAGCATCCCTCTCCAACCCATTGTCCAGTCCAATCCATGTCTGACGAGATGGCTTCGGGAATGGTTCCTGTCCTGGGCCAACAGAAGGTCTGGGGGCCGTGACCACCAGGGTCCTTCTAGTCTCAGTCAGACCATTAAGTCCAGGCTTTTTATGAGAATTGGGGGTCTGCATTCCACTGCTGTCCTGCTCCCTCAGGGGTTTTCTGTAGTGTTCCCTGTCAGGCCAATCATCGGTTGTAGCTGGGCACCATCTAGTTCTTCTGGTCTCAGGATGATGTAGTCTCTGGTTCATGTGACCCTTTCTGTCTCTTGGGTTCGTAATCGCCTTGTGTCCTTGGTGTTCTTCATTCTCCTTTAATCCAGGTGGGTTGAGACCAATTGATGCATCTTAGATGGCTGCTTGCTAGCGTTTAAGACGCCAGACACCACTCTTCAAAGTGGGATGCAGACTGTTTTCTTAATAGATTTGTTATGCCAATTGACTTAGATGTCCCCTGAAACCATGGTCCCCAGACCCCCGCCCCTGCTATGCTGGCCTTCGAAGCATTCAGTTTATTCAGGAAACTTCTTTGCTTTTTGTTTATTTCTGTTGTCGTAAACTCGCTTGTATTGTGTGTTGTCTTTCCCTTTACCTAAAGTAGTTCTTATCTACTATTTAATTAATGAATACCCGTCCCCCACTCTCCCTCCCTCCCCCTCTCGTAACCACGAAAGAGTGTTTTCTTCTCAGTTTAAACTATTTCTCAAGTTCTTATAATAGCGGTCTTACACAATATTTGTCCTTTTGCAACCGACTAATTTCACTCAGCATAATGCCTTCCAGGTTCCTCCATGTTATGAAATGTTTCACAGATTCATCACTGTTCTTTATTGATGCGTAGTATTCCATCGTGTGAATATACCATAATTTATTTATCCATTCATCCGTTTATGGGCACCTTGGTTGCTTCCATCTTTTTGCTATTGTAAACAGTGCTGCAATAAACATGGGTGTGCATATATCTGTTCCTGTAAAGACTCTTATTTCTTTAGGATATATTCTGAGGAGTGGGATTGCTGGGTCGTGTGGTAGTTCTATTTCTAGCTTTTTAAGGAAGCGCCAAATTGATTTCCAAAGCGGTTGTACCATTTTACATTCCCACCAGCAGTGTATAAGTGTTCCAATTTCTCCACAGCCTCTCCAACATTTATTATTTAGTGTTTTTTGGATTAATGCCAGCCTTGTTGGAGTGAGATGAAATCTCATTGTAGTTTTGATTTGCATTTCTCTAATGGCTAAGGATCCTGCGCATTTCCTCATGTATCTGTTAGCTACCTGAATGTCTTCTTTAGTGAAGTGTCTATTCATATCTTTTGCCCATATTTTAATTGGGTTGTTTGTCTTTTTGTAGTTAAGTTTTTGCAGTATCATGTGGATTTTAGAGATCAGGCGCTGAAACTTTCTCCCGGTCTGTAGGTAGTCTTTTTACTCTTTCGGTGCAGTCTTCGGATGAGCATAGGTGTTTGAATTTTAGGAGCTCCCAGTTATCTAGTTTTTTTTCTTCATTCTTAATAGTGTGTTGTATGCTGTTTATGCCATGTATTAGGGCTCCTAACGTTGTCCCTATTTTTTCTTCCATGATCTTTATTGCTTTAGATCTTAAATTTAGGTCTTTGATCCATTTTGAGTTAGTTTTTGTGCATGGAGTGAGGTATGGGTCTTGTTTCATTTTTTTGCAGATGGATATCCAGTTATGCCAGCACCATTTGTTAAAAAGACTGTCTTTTCCCCCATTTAACTGTTTTGGGCCCTTTGTCAAATATCAACTGCTCATATGTGGATGGATTTATGTCTGGATTCTCAATTCTGTTCCATTGGTCCATGTATCTGTGGTTGTACCAGTACCAGGCTGTTTTGACTACTGTGGCAGTATAATAGGTTCTAAAATCAGGTAAAGTAAGGCCTCCCACTTTGTTCTTCTCTTTCAGTAATGCCTTGTTTATCCGGGGCCTCTTTCCCTTCCATATGAAATTGGTGATTTGTTTATCCATCTCATTAAAGAATGTCCTTGGGATTTGGATCTGAGTTACATTAAATGTATAGATCGCTTTTGGTAGAATAGACATTTTTATAATGTTAAGTCTTCCTATCCATAAGCAAGGTATGTTTTTCCACTTATGTATGTCTCTTGGTTTCTTGCAGAAGTGTATTGTAGTTTTCTTTGTATAAGTCTTTTACATCTCTGGTAAGATTTATTCCTAAGTATTTTATCTTCTTGGGGGCTCCTGTAAATGGTATTGATTTAATAATTGCCTCTTTGATTTCCTTTTTTGCAGGTGTAAGGGAATCCACCTGATTTTTGTATGTTTATCTTGTGTCCAGATACTCTGCTGAACTATTAGTTTCAGTAGTTTTCTGGAGGATTCCTTAGGGCTTTCTGTGTGTAAGATCATGTCATCTGCAGATAGAGATAATTTTACTTCTTTCTTGCCAATCTGGGTGCCCTTTATTTCTTTATCTAGCCTAATTGCTCTCGCTAGGATCTCCAACAGAATGTTGCATAAGAGTGGTGATAAAGGGCATCCTTGTCTGGTTCCCGATCTCACTGGGAATGCTTTCAAGCTCTTGCCATTTAGGGTGATGTTGGCTGTTGGCTTTGTATAAATGCCCTTTATTAGGTTGAGGAATTTTCCTTCTATTCCTATTTTACTGAGAGTTTTTATCACAAATGTGTGTTCAACTTTGTCAAATGCCTTTTCTGCATCAATTGATAAAATCATGTGATTCTTGTCTTTTGTTTTATTTATGTGGTGGATTACATTAATTGTTTTTCTAATGTTGAACCATACCTGGTATGAATCCCACTTGGTCATGATGAATTTTTTTTTTTACATGTTGTTGAATTCTATTGGCTAGAATTTTGTTGAGGATTTTTGCATCTAAGTTCATGAGGGATAGAGGTCTCTAATTTTCTTTTTTTGTGCTGTCTTTACCTGGTTTTGGTATCAGGGATATGGTGGCTTCATAGAATGAGTTTGGTAGTATTCCATCCTTTTCTGTGCTCTGAAATAACTTTAGTAGTAGTGATGTTAACTCTTCTCTGAAAGTTTGGTAGAACTCTGCAGTGAAGCTGTCCGGACCAGGGCTTTTTTTTTTGTTGGGAGTTTTTTGATTACTTTTTGAATCTCTTCTTTTGTTATGGGCCTATGTAGTTATTCTACCTCTGTTTGTGTTTGTTTAGGTAAGTAGTGTGTTTCTAGGAATTCACCCATTTCTTCTAGGTTTTCAAATTTGTTCGAGTACAATTTTTCATAGTAATCTGATAAAATTCTTTTAATTTCGGTTGGGTCTGTTGCAATATCGCCCATCTCATTTCTTATTCGGGTTATTTGCTTCTTCTCCTGTTTTTCTTTTGTTCGTTTGGCCAGCGGTTTATCATCAATTTTGTTGATTTTTTTCAAAGAACCAGCTTTTGGTCTTGTTATTTCTTTCAATTGTTGTTCTGTTTTCTATTTCATTTAGTTCTGCTCTAATTTTTATTGTTTATTTTCTTCTGGTGCCTGCGGGTTTCTTTTGTTGCTCACTTTCTATTTGTTCAAGTTGTAGGGACAGTTCTCTGATTTTGGCTCTTTCTTCTTTTTGTATGTGTGCATTTTTCAATATAAATTGACCTCTGAGCACTGCTTTTGCTGTGTCCCAGAGGTTTTGATAGGAAGTATTTTCATTCTCGTTGCATTCTATGAATTTCTTTATTCCCTTCTTAATGTCTTTTTTCAGCAGGGTATTGTTCAGTTTCTAAGTATTTGATTTCTTTCCCCTAATTTTTCTGTTATTGATTTCCACTTTTATGGCCTTGTGGTCTGAGAAGATGCTTTGTAATATTTGATGTTTTGGATTCTGCAAAGGTTTGTTTTATGACCTAATATGTGGTCTATTCTAGAGAATGTTACATGTGCGCTAGAAAAAAAAGTATACTTTGCTGCAGTTGGGTGGAGTGTTCTGTATAAGTCAATGAGGTCAAGTTCGTTGATGGTAGCAATTAGGTCTTCCGTGTCTCTATTGAGCTTCTTACTGGAAGTCCTGTCCTTCTCCGAAAGTGGTGGGTGGAAGTCTCCTACTATAATTGTGGAGGTGTCTATCTCACTTTTCAGTTCTGTTAAAGTTTGTTTTATGTATCTTCCAGCCCTCTCATTGGGTGCAAAAATATTTAATATGATTATATCTTCCTGGTCAATTGTCCCTTTAATCATTATGTAGTGTCCTTTATCCTGTGTGGTGGATTTAACTTTAAAGTCTATTTTGTCAGAAATTAGTGTTGCTACTCCTGCTCTTTTTTGCTTATTGTTTGCTTGATATACTTTTTTTCATCCTTTGAGTTTTAGTTTGTTTGTGTCTCTAAGTCTAAGGTGTGTCTCTTGTAGGCAGCATATAGACGGATCGTGTTTCTTTATCCAGTCCGTGACTCTCTGTCTCTTTATTGGTGCATTTAGTCCATTTACATTCAGCGTAATTATAGATAAGTATGTGTTTAGTGCTGTCATTTTGATGCCTTTTTATGTGTGTTGTTGACAATTTCATTTTTCCACTTACTTTTTTGTCCTGAGACGTTTTTCTGTCTAAATTGTGTGTTCCTCATTTTCATAGTATTTGACTCTATGTGTCCTGAGTCATTACGTTTTTCTTGGTTTTTATTTTGAGTTATGGAGTTGTTATACCTCTTTGTGGTTACCTTAATATTTACCCCTATTTTTCTAAGTAAAAACCTAACTTGTATCATCCTATATCGCCTTGTATCCCTCTCCATATGGCAGTTCTATGCCACCTGTATTTAGTCCCTCTTTTTGATTATTGTGATCTTTTACATATTGACTTTAATGATTTCCTGTTTTGAGCATTTTTTTTTTCTTTTTAAAATTAATCTTAATTTGTTTGTATGATTTCCCTATTTGAGTTGATATCAGGATGCTTTGTTCTGTGACCTTGTGTTGTGCTGGTATCTGATATTATTGGTTTTCTGACCAAATAATTTCCTTTAGTATTTCTTGTAGCTTTGGTTTGGTTTTTGCAAATTCTCTAAGCTTGTGTTTATCTGTAAATGTCTTAATTTTACCATCATATTTCAGAGAGAGTTTTGTTGGATATATGATCCTTGGCTGGCAGTTTTTCTCGTTCAGTGCTCTATGTATGTCATCCCATTGCCTTCTTGACTGCATGGTTTGTGCTGAGTAGTCTGAACTTATTGATTCTCCTTTGTAGGAGACCTTTCTTTTATCCCTAGCTGCTTTTAAAATTTTCTCTTTATCTTTGATTTTGGCAAGTTTGATGATAATATATCTTGGTGATTTTCTCTTTGGACCAGTCTTAACTGGGGTTCGATGAGCATCTTGGATAGATATCCTTTCGTCTTTCATGATGCCAGGGAAGTTTTCTGCCAACAGATCTTCAACTATTCTCTCTGTGTTTTCTGTTATCCCTCCCTGTTCTGAGACTCCAGTCACATGCAAGTTATTCTTCTTGATAGAGTCCCACATGATTCTCAGGGTTTCTTCATTTTTTTTAATTCTTTTATCTGATTTTTTTTAGCTATATTGGTGTCAATTCCCTGGTCCTCCAGATCTTCCACTGTGCATTCCAATTGCTCGAGTCTGCTCCTCTGACTTCCTATTGCGTTGTCTAATTCTGTAATTTTATTGTTAATCTTTTGGATTTCTGAATGCTGTCTCTCTATAGATTCTTGCAACTTATTAATTTTTCCACTATGTTCTTGAATAATCTTTTTGAGATCTCCAACTGCTTTATCAGAGTGTTCCTTGGCTTTTTCTGTAGATTGCCTTATTTCATTTCTGAGGTCATCCCTGATGTCTTGAAGCATTCTGTAAATTAGTTTTTTATATTCTGTATCTGGCAATTCCAGAATTGTATCTTCATTTGGGAAAGATTTTGATTCTTTAGTTTGGGGAGTTGTAGAAGCAATCATGGTCTGCCTCTTTATGTGGTTTGATATCGACTGCTGTCTCCAAGCCATCACTAAGACATTGTAGTGATTTATTCTATATTTGCTCACTGAGTCTTATCTTGTTTTGTTTTCTTTCAGTATACATAGATGGGCTACTAGATTGCGCTGTCTTGATTGTTGTAGCCCTTGACTCACTTATGTCTTATTACCAGCTGGTTTGGGCTGTTACCAGATATATAAGCCTGAGTGCATTCACTATTCTTGAGTAGAATCTGATTTTGGGTCATCAAGTGTGTGGTGCAGACAGTCACCTAGCCACCTAGAGAAGTAGTGGTGATAGTTGTGTGCACCAGATTCTACTAGCAGCAGGGGTTCACACTCCGGGGGGTGCAGGATGCTGACAGGCTTCCCCCAAGTGCCAGTGTGGTAGGTGTGTCTCTATTCCTAAAGCACCTTGGTAGGTGGGCTCTGCAGCTGTACCTTAGGCCCCCAATGCAAGTACCTCTACAGATTGATAGGTGTCACACTCCTTAGACCCCTAAGGCAGGAGGCTAGGTGGGCTGGGGGGAGCTTCAGCCCTCAGTTCCCTGTTGTGGGTCAGTAAGGGCTCTGTTGAATACGCAGAGATATCAGACCTGGGAAACTTGTCTTTCCAGTAATCCGCTAAAACAATTACAGTCAGATCCCTATCAGAAATGGCCTTTGCATTATAATAGCCACCTTGTTCCCTGTAGGGATGAAAGCCCAAGACTGTGGATCACATATGCTTGGCTGGAGCTGGTTCTATATTTTTAGTCCAATTAGGGAAGGATTTTTGGTCCCTGGGTTTTTTGTAGCTGCTTCTCTCAGGCCAGGAGAATGGGTTAGGAAAAGACCAAAAGAAAGAAAGAAAAACAGCAGCGCAGTTCACTTTATGGCTCAGGAAATTCCAATGTTAATGAAGCCGCCTGGGAAGGGGAGGGGAGGGTTCAGATAAATAGGAGAGAGTAGTACCTTGGAATATAGACAAAGTTACTTATCTTGCTTGGGATGACTGTTTTATCTGAGATTCCTGAGGGGCGCGTGGACTGTGTGAGCTGGCCGGGTAGAGATTGCCCCCAAGGGTCAGGCCTGCGTCCCATGCTTGCGCTGTCTCAGAAGCTGTGATTAGTTCCTCTGCTCCCAGTCCAAAGCCCAGTGCCAAGGTTCCCCGGCTGGGATGCCACACTCCCGGCTCCAAAACCAATCACTGCCTCCCGGTGACTTCTCCTCCTGTCAGCCGCGTCGCTGCGCTGTCTGCATGCACTGGCTGGGGTTCCCCCGAGGTCACTTCTGGGGGTTAGGGCCATGTCCTGTGTTTTGCACCGTCTCAGGATGCCGTGCTCAGCTCCCCTGCGCCCAGTCCAAAGCCCGGCGCCAAGGTTTCCTGACTGGGATGCTGGCTCCAGGATCCGAAAACAGTCGATGCTTCCCTGTGGTTGTTCATTCTCAGTCTCTGTCACTCAGGTCAACTCTTTAGATCTGTGTTTGATGGTCAGGGTTCGTAGATTGTCATGTATGTGATCGATTCATTGTTTTTCCTAGTCTTTGTTGCAAGGGGGATCCGAGGTAGCTTCTACCTAGTCAGCCATCTTGGCCCCGCCTCTCTTTCCTCATTTTTAAATGGGAATATTAATAATACCTCCGTCATAGGATATTTTCAATATTAAATATGATAGTTTTGTAAAGCCTTGTTCTAGTACTCAATATTACCCGTTGCCATCAAGTGAATTCTGATTCATGGTGACCCCATGAGTGTCAGAGTAGAACTGTGCTCCATAAGGTTTTTAATGGCTGATTTTTCTGATAGTAGGTCATCAGGCCTTTCCTCTAAGGCACCTCTGGATGGACTTGAATCTCCAACCTTTCATTTAGCAGCTGAGCACGTTAGCCATTTGCATTACCATATGGAAGTTATATATGTTCTCTCTGTGAAAGCCGACTTTTTCCTTGGTGGTATGGAATGTGGTCAGAACCTTTAGCTTTTTCATTATTTCTCTGGCCTCAACAACTTCTTTATTTGAGGTCATATCCTGCTGCTGCTGTCTAGTAAACTGGCAGCTTTGCAAGTGTGGCCCCCAGCCCAGCAGCCTAGCATCACCAGGGAACTTGTTAGAAATGCAGGTTCTTGAGTCTCACCCCACTTACTGATTTAGAAGTTCAGTAAGGGAATAGGGCCCAGAGATCTGTGTTTTAACAAGGCCTTGAGGAGATTCTGGAAACCCTGGTAGTGTAGTGGTTAGAGCTATGGCTGCTGATCAAAAGGTCAGCAGTTCAAATCCACCAGGTGCTCCTTGGAAACCTTATAGTGCAGTTCTACTCTGTCCTTTAGGGTCACTATGAGTCGAAATCAACTTGACAGCAGCGGGTTTGATTTTTTTCATGTTTTTGAAGAGATTCTGATGGAGGCTCAAGTTTGGGAACCATTGCAATAGACTGTAGCACCCACCAAACCACCACTTGAGTTAGGCTTCACTGGTTGATTTTAAAATAGTATGGAGGCAGCATGGAAGATTATTGCATTGAAATTGATCATCAACAGCCCAGAATTGTTATACTCGTTCTATTATTTATTACCTGTAAGATTTGAAGTAACTCGCTTCATTTTTCTGAGCTTCAGCTTCCCGCCCTGTGAAATGGAAATGCAGCCTGCTCTGCTATACTGCAATAGGTTTCTCTGAAAAACCTCCTATCAAACAATTGCATTTTGAAAACAGATGTTTCAAAGAGGGAAAAAGGAATGATAATTGCTATTGAATTTCACATTTACAATAACAATTTTTTTCTGTTGAAACAAAAAAGAAGATTAAAAATAAACTGTGAAGTGGTTTACTATTGCAAGCTAAAACTAATAAATTACCTGAAGGTACTTTTCCCCTTTAAACCACACTGTAAGATGTAACAATCTCTTAGTTTCCACTGTTACCTTTGCCCTTGACCTTATAACATTGCTTCCAGCACAATTCACACTTTTTGAAGGGAAAAGAACATTAAACAAGACAAGAGAAAGAAAGGAAAGTACAGTCAATTGAATAACCAGCCACTCAAACCTAGCAACAATTTAGTGCTTTAGGTCTCAGAAAAAAAGATTCGAAACCAACACTGGTCTCCATGATGAAGATTGTATTACTCTACATGATGGATTTTCTTAACTTCAATTTGAGCTATGAAAAATTCTTGCCACAACTGAAGTGCCTGTAATTCCTGCCCTGCCTGTATTGCAAGGCTGTGAAGAACCTTAAGTGAGATGAATTATATATTGTTTAGGATTCTTGGGTTTCAAGTGACAGAGGGAAAAACTCATATTGGCTTAAGCAAAAGCAAAAAAAAATGTTGACTTTGCTAACATAGCAGGTCCAGCTACAAAGACACAGTATCAGTAGGTCATGGATCTCTTTCGCCATGTGTTGGCTCCTTTCCAAGTTATAATCCCCTTTTGCAGTTGAAGTATCTCAGCAGATTTAGCAGATTCACACCCACATATTTCTAGATACAAGTCCAGCAGAAACATGTGAGAGTCTTCATCTGCTATGCCCATCTAAAATCTCATGACATACCATTGCCTCTGAAAAGCTCATGCACACATCCCTGAACCAATCAATGTATCCAGGATCATACTGAGTGGCTTACAGCCATACCAGGAAGCTCAGAAACTGACAGTAGGGAAGTGGTGCTTCCCCAGACAGAAATTGGGGTGATTAGGGGTTAAACAGCCAAGCTACAGATGTTTATTTGAAAGTGCTTCATTTAATGGAACTTTACACCAGCTCTCACCTTTAGTGACATATTTCAATCCAGATACTCTCATCTACACTTACTTAGGAAAATGTTGCAAGCCTCCAGGTAACTGCCCTACTATGTAATGAGAGGGTCCTCTTTTATGAGCCACGAAGTACTGCAGGGGTTATTTGAACTGCTACTGCACCTCAGTACAGCAAAATGAAAAGAGAACTGAGCCTAATTCTTGCTCTGCCACATATTCCCTGTGTGAATTTGCATTAAGTTTCTTAATGTCACTGCCCCTCGTTTCTGCAGCATGAGAATAGCACCTGTCCCAAAGAGCTTTGGGATAACTGAAAGAGGTCCATATGTAAAGTGCTTAACCCCTTGTAGTTGCTGCTGCTCATTGAGTTCCTTCCCCTGGAGTAAGAATGGGGTATGTGTCATGAGAGTAGTCCAGGGTTCTATGGGAAATGCTATTTCCAGTTCTCAAGTACCTGGGCATGGTCCCTTCAGAAATATACTTGAATGAGTAGAGGAAGAAGCCTTATAGCAAGAAAGGAACTCAAGAGATAGGTCCATGCAATTTCCATCTTCAGACTTGTGTTACAAGATAAGCTCCATTTCACTGATGTCTCCTGAAGAGGGTGAGTGAGTTACTAAGGGTCACAAAACTCATCTCATCCAATCAGCATATATCTGTTGAGTACCTACAATGTGCCAGGGACCATCCCAGGTGCTTGGGGATACAACAGTGAATGAGACATTGTCTCTTTCCTTGCCAAAAAGCATAGTCTGTGGGGGAAAGATTGAAGTTACCTTTGATGAGCATGAAGGTGGAATGTCCAAGTATCATGAGGAAATACAGGCGAGCCCCTTTCTCCAACCACACTGGCGCTGGAGACATCTTCCACTTCCCTCTTCCTCCCTGCCTCCTGGGTTCTGTTTTCTTTTGTAGTCAAGAGGATGTTGATGGGCCCTGTGGTAGGCTCTGTGAAACTGGTACATAGAGTAGTGTCTGTGAATCCAGTACTCCATCTCTACCTCTGCTTGTCTCGTTTCAACATTTGAAAGTAACTCTGTCCTGACTTCTTTATTACCTTTAATCTAGGTATGATAACAAAAGTTTTTAATGTCCACTATGTACTAAGCATTGTTCTCAGCACTAAGTAATTGACACTGTCAAAATGCTGATTTGTTTACGCAGTCCATGGCATTTAAAATTGATAATAGAAGACCTCATTTATTCATTGAAAGAATAGTTATTGGATTTGTATAACAAGATGGATTACAATTCTTGTAGTGCTTACTATGTGCAAAGCTGGGCTAAGTGCTTTGCATGCACTATCTTATTTAATCACCTCAGATAGCCCCAGGAGATTGGTATTGATATTTTCCTCCTTTTAACATAGAAGAAAACTGACCTCAGAGGGGTTGAATGATTTGCCCAAGGTTTCAAAGCTAGTGTCTTAATCCAGAATTAAAACCTTAATTGTCTGAGCCAAGAATCTGAATTTGGAAACACTACACTTATCCCCCCTCCTAGCAGGAGCTGGTACAGTGGTTAAGTGTTCAGCTGCTAGCCAAACAGTCAGCAGTTTGAATCCATCAGCTGCTCCATGGAAGCCCTATGGGACAGCTCAACTCTGTCCTATAGGGTCGCTATGAATCAGAATTGACTGGAAGGCACTGGGCTTTTTTTCAGTGGGAGCCAAACACTTGAATGCCAGGTGCTGACTAAGCCATTATACCTGTCCTCCAAAAAAACACTCATAAACTGTGATGAAAAAGACAGCAGGATGAATGGACAGCATGCTGTGGTGTCTGAGGAGGGGCTTAATTAATCTCTGAGGAGGAGTGTGAAAAAGGTTGGTGTTGCTTTACATAAGGTTTGATAGAGGGTAGGAGTCCCTGGGTAAAGGAAATAGTTAAGCACTTGACTACTAACCAAAAGTCTAGAAGTTCGAATCCACACAGAGGAGCCTTGAAAGAAAGAACCAACCATCTGTTTCTGAAAGATGGCAGCCATTGAAAACTTTATGGAACACAGTTTTACTCTGAAACACATGGGGTTGCCATGAGTTGGAATCAGCTTGATGGCAACTGGTTTGTTTGTTTGTTTTTGATAGAGGATATGAAAGACTGATGGAGAAAACTGGTCCTTCGAAGGACAAGATGGGGTCATCAAAGCAGTGTCTTAGGGCTCAACCCTAAGTGCAGCTGAATCAACTACAGCCTGTTTAAGCCTCATCCATGTTTTTGTTAATTGAGAAGTAAATTAGAAATGAAGATACTTAAACTTTATCCCTCTTCACTTCACAGCTTCATGGAAGGATTTTCTTGAAAACATTTTTTTTTTTTCTTATTCAGGTTAATTTGTTTCTTGACTGTTAATGGCCTTAATTGAGTCTATATAAGGAGTCATACATTGAGGTTAAAATATTCTAATAATAGGACAGAAGCTAAGGAGTAGCACTCCAAAAATTGATCAAATACACCTCACTCCACCACAACCACGTTCCCACTTCAGTCTGTGAAGATCTCCAGTAATGTGTGGAAGCAAATCGCCACATCTTTCTCCCTCAGAGCAGCTGGTGTGTTCAAACTGCCAACCTTTCAGTTAGCAGCTGACCACTTAACCACTGTACCACCAGGGCTCCTTTGTAGATGTGATTAACTTCACAAACTCATCGACGGTTTCTATTCTAGAGACACTACAAGAGTACTAATTTTTCCTTTAGGGATAGTTACAATTGCTTTTTCTTACCTCACTGGAGCCTATATATATATATACTATTGCATTCATAGTATGTCCTACACAGGCAACTTTGTGTAGTGTGTTAGTTTCCCACATACTGTCATAATCACCTAGAATTCTGTGATATAAATATTATTCTTAGACTCCCAATATAGTTGAAGAAAGCTAAACTTAAGGGATTAAGTCATTTTTCCAAGGTCAAAAATAACAAATGGAGGAGAAAGAACTCCAATAATTTGCCTCCAAATGCAGTATTTTTTTTTTTTTCTGGAGACCCTAGCTGCCATGGGGGCTGACAACAATGCTCTTTTTCTCACCACATTATCTCCAATACTTGGCATCATACCAGACACACAGTGGGTGTCCAATAAATATGGTTTAAATTTTGAATGAATGGATATATAAATGAATCAGTGGACTTCGCGATTTACCTATTCTGTTTCTTAAATTTCATAGGTAAGGTCACAGAAACCCACTGCAATTAAATGAATTATCCAAGGATAATTTTTTCTAATATTAAATAAACTCCCTTTAATGGTAGACCACTGCTGCCATTGTTTTTATTACAGTTGCCAGTAAAGTTTTATATTTCTAACTCAGCTAGCTCTGATGTGAAATTATAACTCTTCTTAGTACAATTTTTCAACAAGTAAGAAGGGGACATTTCTAAACATCAACATGCCTGTTGGCCAAAAACATTTTGGTGAAAAGGCTATTTCCTAGGTGTTTAAAGTATGAGTGAACAACTCAGAGCAGAGCAGAAAATAAACATACTGTCTGAAATAACAGCAGGAGATGATACAGTTCCCACTTCCATTAGCCTTGCTGTTGATGAGTATTGGAAAGTCACACCCCTTACCCCAAGCTTTGGGCTCTAATGGTCAAGGTTTGAATTCCAGCTCCATCATACAGTAGCCATCTGACTTTGCGAATTTGACCAGTGCCTTTTTCAAAGGATGATTTTGAATGTTCAGTGAGACATTTTCTGCAAAGCACTGGCATGTAGCAGGTGCCTTTAAATGTTCTTTTCTTTCCCTACGGCAAGTGAACCAAGTGCTAAGGCCAGTATCTGGTTCTTGCTTGACAGATCTGTTTCAACACAACAGATCTAAAGATTATAAACTTTTTCTAAAGGTTCTAAACTTTTAAGGTTAATTTTAAGAATATATTTTTTTAATATTTCCACCAGCAAAATGCTGCTATAAACCAAATATACAGAAAGCATGATCTGTTGGCAGAGATTAATTGGTCAATTACTATATCCTTGCATATTTTATAGCTTCTATTTTTCAAAAGATTTTAATTTATAATATGGGGTTATTAAACCACATTTGAAAGCTAATTGTTAGTGTATAATATTAGCAACATTCTTTTTGCCTTCTGCATAATTCATGAAGCTCAGAGCATGGCATCTTTCAATCAAGTGTTTGGTTACGCCTCCTATTTCCATATATCATCAACACCTATCATTGGCCATCCTTTCCCTTATTTTATCATTTCAGAAATTTTTCTGGCAATTGGTATGTACTGATTCTCCACTACAGTTTGTATGTGTCGTTAATAATAACTTGTTGTGGCTAGTTTTTATTATGTGGCAGTTGAGACCCCTTACGTATAAGGCACACAAATCTTTCCTTCTTAGCAACAACAAAAAAATTAATGATTTATTTAATAGCTTAGGAATCATGATGTTAGTATTCATTCCTAACTTTTAGCTTTGCCAAGAAGAAATCATCTAAGATAGAAAAGGAGCACTCTATCTATACAGCCAACTTAATTCTACTCCCTGGGCCCAGAATTCAATTTAGCAGAGTCAACTCTGGGCTTGCTCTAGTCTTGTCTAATCTTGCCCCCTTCCGCTTACTCTCAAGTCGGCCCTTCACCCCACTTACATCTCCACCACCACCAACAGCTGTCAAATTCTTATTTCCAAGTCCCTTGTTGTTCTGAATTCTATTGCATATTTGCAAGGCACCTGCTGACTGCTTTCATATTATTCATAACTCTTCCTTTACCTTATTTATTTTGACATTGCAAATCCAAGATAGTACCACCTAACTGTATGTTTTAAGAAACATCAATTAAATGACATTAGACAAAACTCTGCTCAGCTCATTGGGTGGCCAACACAGTAAGGGCTTAATAAATTTTAGCTGTGATTTTTAGCTCTAGTTTTGTCATTAATCCATCTGTAATTATGGTTGTCAGCAAGTACAATAATTAATCCCCCAATACTATGTAAAGCCTAGTACAATTTAATTTGTTATGTGTTTGTATCAAGACTATAAGTTCTTTAAACGGGTATCATGTCTTCTATTTCTCTGCATGCCTTAAGTGGGAATAATGAGAACACTATTAGTTAAAAAAAAAAAAAAAAGTTGCCATCGAGTTCATTCTAACTCCTGGCAGCCTATGTGTCAGAGTGGAGCTGTGCTCCATAGGATTTTCAGTGGCTGATTTTTCAGGAGTAGATTGCCAGGCCTTTCTTCCAAGACACCTCTGTGTAGATTCAAACCTTCATTAACCATTTGCACCACGCAAAGACTCTGTGGTAACAATCCTATAGGGTTGGATTATTATGCCTTTTAGTAGATGAAGAAACTGAAACTCCTGTCTTAGATTGGCAGAGCCTCAATTCACACTCAGGTGATGTAAGCACAAAGCCAGTTCTCTTAACCCTGTGATAAAAACTACCTAAACTACCCATCATGGTGCCTTGCATAGCAACAACTAGTAAAGGCATACTGTTTTGATTGTGTTATTTGATTCTTTCCCTTGCAGATGGACCCCCATGAGAACATCTTACTGAGCACCCTTGAGATAAAAAATGAAATGGCCACATCTGAGGCTGTAATGGGACTTGGAGACCCCAGGAGCACAATGCTGGCCTACGATGCCGCTACCATCCAGTACCGGAAAGCGGGGTTGCCCAGGCATAGTTTTGGCCGAAACGCCCTGGAACGACATGTAGCACAAAAGAAAAGCCACCTGCGCAGACGCGCCTCCCAACTGAAAATCACCATCCCCGACTTGACCGATGTGAATGCCATTGATCGGTGGTCTCGCATATTCTTCCCAGTGGTTTTTTCCTTCTTCAACATCGTCTATTGGCTTTATTATATAAACTAAGATGTGATAGCCCATGGGAAGCAAGGACTAGGTTGCTCTTCAAACTAGTTGTACAGCCTGATGTAGGACTTGGAGAGCAGATCAATCCAGGACAAAAGTGATGCTAAAATACCTTAGTTGCTGGCCTATCCTGTGGTCCATTTCATACCATTTGGGTTGCTTCTGCTAAGTAATGAATACACCAAGGTCCTTGTGGTTTTCCAGTTAAAATGCAAGTGATTTGTACACATGTTGGCAAGACGGATTCCAAGTGTTTCACCTTCTCTGCCTAGTCTTCCACCTACATAAGAGAGGAACTATTTAGAAGATATTCTTAGAAGGCTCGGTAGCATTGTCAGTCATTCCCTGAAAAGTAGTCATATCCAGATACTCCTCATTTTTATGCCGAAACATGATGTTGTGATGGCATTGTGCTTATGAAACATTATCTGCCATGCCCTGCAAACATGCTTACTCTAAGATGGTCTAAGCTTACTTTATTCAGGTGATAATGGTCCTTTGGGAAGATAGATCTCACTGGATTCTGGAAGGCTCTCATGTAGTGGGGGCAACATAGGAGAAGTCAAGACAGAGACTCAGGAAACCAATTTGGCCAGTCTCTTTGTTCACTTCCATTTTGGCATTGAGAGAGTGGGAGACTTCTGAACATCATCATGCATGGTGGCCAAAATTTTTTTGTAAAAACTTGTTTCCGAGGTGGTTAAAGTTAGAGTTAATAACCCAGAGCAGATCAGAAGATCCAGAAATGACTTGTAACGAAATGAATGCCAGCGCACAAGCATAGCCCTTAAAAGCCCCACACAGCATCTGGTATACCTGTAAGATGTTTGGCTGCAAAAGGTGGAGCGAGAAGGATTTATTTTTTTCAATCTGACAAGCTTCTGACAGCATACCTAAGTGGTTTTCGTAGCTTATCTAATCAAAGGACAACCATGAGAGAGAAAAGCTAAGGGAATTAGAAATGTCTTAGATGTTCAGGTTGGATTGGAAGACATTCAAATATGCTAACATAGAGCTCAGACAAAGCTAACAAACAGGTTGTTTTTCCCACACAATGTCAGCTGTCTCTGCAACAGTTCCCTATGAGTTTATTTCTGAATTTAATAGGGTGTTTTCAAAAGAAGGATTTGTGGATTACTTTTAAGGATTAATGGTCCTCTCCAGCTTCTGTTCTCAGTAATATGAAGAAACCATGAAAGAGATTAAAAATTCAACCTTGGAACAGATGCCGTAGAATGAAAACCATGTATTGGCTTCCAATAACCATGTAGATAGAAACAACTCACTCATCCTGCCCAGAGATAACAGTCGATGTAGACTTTATTCTCGAAATATATTTTTTTCTCATGTTGAATTGGAACGTAGTTACCACATCGTGAGGGTGGGCACGCTAGGTTTGGATAACTCTATGAAAACCAGTCAGCTTGATATCTAGTGGTTAAGTTGAAGGACCACAAAGGTGTGTCTTGGCAATCCTGGTATGGTATTACTATCAGTTTATACATATAAGTATAGTTTTTCTTCTGATTATAAAACAGCCAGATAGCCAGCAATTAAGGTGTTTTTTCATCTTTGTGAAATTAATAGGCAAATTCTGACTCTAAAATGCACAGTCTAAATGAAATCTTCTATCTTGATCTGTATATATATATTGTATATGACTGCTAATAGATATGAAATGCATTTTCTGAATCGAAAACTCATGCAACATACTCATGTGTTTGCATAAGGAACGTTAACAATGCTTCCTACTGCAATTTAAAAGACTCAAGCAGTGCCATCTAGACCTTTTCTCCTCATTTCTTCAAAAGCAGTGCTAAGGGAATAAATATGGTTTATGAACCAAGAGACTTTACATTCTAGCATTAGGAACACAAAAATCTGTCAGCTTACAAAAGCACAACAGAGAAAGTACAGCAGAATGCCTAATGGGGAAATGAATCATGTTTATTTTAAGCAAGACCTGCATTAAATTGGCATCTATGACGATTTCCATTTTCTATAGGTAACTGTGTTCCAATTTCATGATTAACTTCACACTCAGCAATGAAAAAAGTAAAATAACATCAACAAAAGCAGGTCTTACAACATATCCACATGTATATATGTGTATATATAGATCCATATAAACATACATACATATATATGCATTCATATGTTGGAAAACAAAAGAAATAAGCTAATGTGTTTTGTTTCCTTCATTAAGCTGGTGTATGAATATTTTTAATTTGGCAACCACCAAATCAACATATTGCAGCAAGTAATACAGGGTACTGAGCACTTCTCTATCAGCAAATCAATGCTACCATTCTTAACGAACCATTGCACAGTCTGACACTACGATAGAACCTCAGAACATCGGGGGTTAACTAGTTCTCACATTACTTGTCTAACTGCTCTCTTTTTAAAGGAAACAAATAACATTGTTCATTGCTGATTTGAAAACAAAAGTGTCTTAAGAAAACAGAAAATTATTTTAAAAAAAAATCCTCCTAGGAGGAGGAGAAAAAAAAACCCTTAAACCCCACCATGTTGGTTAAGGCAAAATAAACTGTAGCAATCATGCCATTTTGCTAAATGTACAGAGTACATGTAATGTGAGCAACCATAACTTTCACTGAGTAAATAGTAAAACAGATTTCTTAAATATGTTTAACTTCTAATTTGTGTTTTATGGTAAGACAAAGTGCTAATTCTGTTTATGGCTTAAGTTGATGTGTTACAATATTATGTAAATCATTAAACATGCTGTAAATGAAGTCAATAATAGATACAAATAATTGTTTAGGTTTTTTCCTTAAATTTTCCTTATTTTTTACTAAGTACAGTATTGCAGTGCCCGAGCAGAGTAATTTAAACACCCTTTTGCATAGTTTGGGATCCCAGACAAAAGAGTTTCAATTTGCTATCACACACACACACAGAGACTCTTTCTTTTTCTCACCTGTTCACTCCCACCCCTCACGCTGCCCTATGGGAAATGCTGTAGTGTGTATGTAGTCAATGTAACAACCAAGAGATAACTGTAGCTAGAAATGGCAATTGGGAGAAGCAGAAATGATCATTAATAACTTAATAGTTTTTTATACGTCAGAGTTCAAGAAACCAAAGGTTATAGCTTAAATCTCAATTTTCAAAGAGTACGATTTTATATTGATGACACTACAGGAAATAAAAATTCTTATTCATACCTGTTTCAGAAATTTGTCACACACAATACATACCAATAGAATTTTTTTAATAGTATTTTGTCTTTAGATAGTATTGTTCCCTTAAACCAAAGACTCCTGTATTACTGAAAAAAAAAAAAAAGGAAAGGGAGGAAAATTAAAAAAAAGACTGCTTCACACCAAAGTTTAAAAAAAAAAAAAAACGCTTTCCAAATGCACTAGAAAATTGTAAAAAATGGTAAGGCGCCAACAGAACACTAATGAACATACTGCCCTATTAAAATCATTCAAAGAAAAAATGTAGCACTCTAAAATATCTATTAGTTATTTGGAAATTAAAGTAGAACGCTTCTGTAGATATATACAAAATTCTGGCATCAGATTTTAATTTGCTTTGAGAAATGCTTTTGTTATAAAGACAAATATGATTCCAAATGATGGGAAAAAAAATTTGTGTCCTTTGATTTCCAAAATCAAACCCACTCTCCTGCCACGTGTCCTCTAATCTGATGCCCAAGTCCTCATCCTTGCACCATTTGAAGCAAGTTGACAGTTCCATTACCTTGTGTCTTTACCTTTTCCATTCAATTGGAGTTACACCATAGCCATTTTACAAATAATTCAAAACAAGGTTGCATATAGTTCAAAATCCATAACATTTTTTTTTCCTTTGCATGGGTGTTTAAATAGTTCTGTTATGAATATTGTCCCTTGCGCAGTTCTGAATTGTCCTTTTATAAAAAGTGATATTCTAGTTTCTTCACAATGTAGTGATTATCAGCCTTACTAATTACCTTGTAGCCTTTCTTAATATGCGCATAATGCACATTTTCCAATGGCTAGAAATGCAAAACACAAGTGGATATCATTGCATCTATTTTCATGTCTTTCTAAAAACAGGCCTACTAAAATCTCTGGTATACATGAAATAGTAAAAAATGAGGATTATAAATGAGTAACACATAAGAAATATTTTCTTGAATTTAAACTTATTGCAGCCAGTTTCAGCATGTAAATATATAATAATGTTGGCTAGTGTGTAATTGTTGAACTAAGAAATATAAATAAAACTTAAAAATGATGTGTGTGTGTGTGTGTGGTTTCTTTGGGTTCAGAATATTTATTTTTTGAACTGTCAGTATGGGTTGGGTTGTAAAATGGTAGCTTTTGTGAGAAGCAATAAAAAGCTTGGGAACTTGGAACTTGCTCTCAGGTAGACTCAAATTAGACTCTAATTTGCCTCTTATTTGGTATATGACTGTACAGCTACTTAGCTCTTTTAACTCTCAGTTTTCTTGTCTGTAAAACAGACATATAATTATACCTCCCACATAGAGTTGTTTTGAGGATGAAATCAAGTAGCCCATAAGAAGTCCTTAGCACAGTACAAGGTACATAGAATAGTAGATATTATTGGTGGTGTTATTATTATCACTACTAGAATAGTCAGCATGTATCTCATGAAATGTATTACATACCTAAAACCCCTACACCCACACCACAACCGGTAGTTGGTGCAAATTATTTTTGTTCTACTAACCTAAAGGTTGACAGTTCAAACTTACCCAATGGCACTGTGGAAGAGAGGCCTGATGATCTGCTGCTGTAAAGATTACAGCCAAGGGGGCCAAGATGGTGGAGTTGTCAGACGTTTCCTGTGGTCCCTCTTACAACAAAGACCTGGAAAAAAAAAAGTGAATCAATTATATATGACAATCCAGGAGATATGAACATCAAAGACAAAACTGAGGAGCTGGACTGAGCAGCAGGGGGAGGGAGAGACAGTTCAGAAGCAGAGAGGACTTGCCAGACCTGACCTGGCTGCCACCGTGCAGGCTGGATCGGCTGGTGCAGGCAGGTAGAGGCAGGCAGTAGTGCTCAGGATGTGTTTTCCACAACAGGAAAGACCAAGCAGTGGAGAGTATCCTCAAGCCTCCGGAACCAGGGAGGAGCAGTGCTGAATAAGCCAAAGTTAAGTGCAAGCATCTAACCTACCATGCGGGATCACAAAAACCCTTCCCCACTCTGAGAAGTACTTCTGTCCCATTTACCTGCCCCCTCGCCACTCTGTTCTGATCCCAGTTTGGTTTCAGCAATTGCCTTGTCCCCTGGGCCAGAAGTGGGACCTGTCGTGTGTCCCGAGCCATTCTCCCAGCTTTGGAGAGGGAACAAAATAATAAATGTGGAAAAAATAATCTGCCAGCTCCTCTAAACTGGGAATTCAGGGAAGCCCCTTTGCCTAAGCACAGGCATAAGGGGTCCAAGGACTTTGGATGCCTTTCACTCCACCTAGACCTCTGTGGGCCCATTTCAACAGCATAGGCCCTCATTAGCACAGTACAACAGGATGTATACCTGAAGCCTATTTTCAACTGCAAAAGCTAAGGGCGAGTGGCAGATTTGTGACATTGGACACATCCCTGCCCATTAAGCAGCATCTTCAACTACCCACATCAAGGGCTTGAGGACTGGGGGCTCCACATGCTCCATCTAGCCACCTGAGACAGGGGTCTGAGAATAAGTGGTGCCTCCCCATTCTTATAGCCAACAGCATTGGGTTCTCAAAGTCTGGCTGCAAAACCCACCCACCCATGTGCTCTAGGGTACACCCAGGCACTTAGGGGCATCCATCAACCCCCTACCTTGCTCAGCACATAACCCCCTACTTCAGCCAGATACCTGCCTACATCAATCACCCCTACATAGTCCTGCCTGTCTAGGACTGTAGGTGAGAGTTTGCACCACATGCTCAGTGACCAATGACCTGCACACCTGAGCTAAATTCACACAAGAGAAGTACACAGATCCATGAGATCACATATTTAGTAACAGCTCTAACCACATGGCGACAGGATGGGAGAGTCTCAAAGACACCAGTAATAAAAATAGTTCATAAGACCAGCCTATTTGGGCATATCAGAACAAAACAAGAAGCTAGGACACAGTAAGCAAACGTAAAATAAGTAAATATAAAAACTTACTGATGGCATGGACCCAACAGTCAATATCGAATTACATAAAAAGGCAGACCATGATAGCTTCAGCAACCAAAACAAAGAACTAAGAAACCTCCCAGAAGAAGATAAAAGCTTGGAGTTACTTGAAAGAAAGAGAATTCAAAAGATTAATATACATAGCTCTTCAAGGGATCAGGAACATCAGGCAAAACACAGACCAAGCTGAGGAACACACAGAAAGCAACAGAGGAACTTAAGAAGGTTATACAAGAGTATAATGACAAATTTAACAGCTGCAAGAATCCATAGAGAGACAATAAACAGAAATCCAAAAGATTAACAATAAAATTTCAGAATTAGACAACTCAATAGAAAGCCATAGGAGCCAAATTGAGGCAATGGAAGTGAGTACAGTTGAAGATAAAGCAGTTGACACCAATTTATCTGAGGACAAATCAGATAAAAGAATTTTTTAAAAAAATGAAAAAACCTAAGGATTATGTGAGACTCTATCAAGAGGAATAACCTACGAGTCATATGAGTACCAGAACAGGGGGGATAACAGAAAATACAGAGAGCTTTGCTGAAGATTTGCTAGCAGAAAACTTCCCTGATATCACGAAAGATGAGAAGATATCTAACCAAGAATCTCATCGAACCCTACACAGGTTAGATCATAAAAGAAAGTCACCAAGACATATTATAAAAAAACTTACCCAAATCAAAGATAAACAGAGAATTTTAAGCATGGCTAGGGATAAACTACAAGTCATCTACAAAGGAGAGTCAGTAAGACTAAGCTCTGACTACTCATCAAAAACCATGCAGGCAAGAAGGCAATGGATGATATATATATATATATAGCTAGCCTTAAAGGAAAAAAATTGTCTCTCAAATTATGATGGTGAAATTAGGGCATTTCCAGATAAACAGAAGTTGAGGGAATTTGTAAAACCAAACCACAATCACAAGAAATACTAAAGCACAAGAAATACTAAAGGGAGTTCCTCCAGTTAGAAAATCAATAACATCAGATAACAACTCAAGACTAGAGCACAGGACAGAACAACCCAGATAGGGAAGTCACGAAAATAAATCACAGCTTAAACACTGAAAATAGGGAAACAGAGACATCAGTATGTAAAAGATGACAATGTTAAAACAAAAAAGAGGGACAAAATAATGTAGTCATAGAACTTTGATAATGTAGAGGAAGTAAAGGGGATATAGAGAAATAAAAGATTGATTTAAACTTAGAAAAATAGAGATAAATAATCAAGTAACTACAAAGGAAACTAACAACCCTATACAACAAAATAAAAAACAAGAAAAACATAGACTCAGCAAATACAAAATCAGCAATGAAAAAGATGAAAAACAAAACAAACAAAAAAAATTCAGCAAAGAAAATTAAGTGGAAAAAACTTTCAAAGAAAAACACACACAAAAAAAATGCATCAAAATGACAGCACTAAACTCATAAAAAAAAATAATTGCACTGAATGTAAATGGACTAAATGCACAAATAAAGAGACAAAGAGTGGCAGAATGAATTTAAAAAAGAAAAAAAAATGGTCTGTCTATATGCTGCCTACAAGAGAGACACCTTAGACTCAAAGACACAACCAAACAAAAATTCAAAGGCTGGAAAAAAATATATCAAGCAAACAACAACCAAAAAAGAGCAGGAGTAGCAATATTAATCTCGGACAAAATAAACTTTAATGCAAAATATATCGCAAAGAATAAGGAAGGACACTATATAATGATTAAAAGGTCAATATACCAAGAGGACATAACCATTATAAATATTTACCCACCCGATAACAGGGCCCCAAAATACATAAACTCTAACAGCACTGAAAATAGAAACAGGCAGCTCCACAATAATAGTAGGAGACTTCAACACACCACATCCGGTAAAGGACAAAACATCCAGAAAGAAGCTCAATAAAGACACAGAAGATCTAAACCCCACAATCAACTAACTTGATCTCATAGACATATACCGAACACTCCACCCAACAGCAGTCAAGTATACTTTCTTTTCCAACACACATGGAACATTTTCCAGAAGAGACCACATATTAGACCACAAAGCAAGCCAGAACAGAATCCAAAACATTGAAATATTACAAAGCATCATTTCTGGCCATAAAGTCATAAACACAGAAATCAGTAACAGAAAAAGCAAGCAAAAAAAATCAAATATATGGAAACTGACCAACACACACTCAAAAAACTATTGGGTTATAGAAGAAATCAAGGATGGAATAAAGAAATTCATAGAATCAATGAGAATTAAACACATCTTACCAGAAACTGTGGGACACAGCAAAAGCAGTGCTCAGAGGTCAATTTATAGCAATAAAGCCACACATCCAAAAAGAAGAAAGGGCCAATATCAAAATATTAACCCTACTACTTGAAAAAATTGGAAGAGAACAGCAAAAGAAGCCCACGAGCACCAGAAGAAAGGAAATAATAAAGATCAGAGCAACATTTAACAAAATAGAGACTAGAAAAACAATAGAAAGAGTTAGTAAGACCAAAACCTAGTTCTTTGAAAAGATCAACAAAATTGATAAACCATCGGCCAAACTGACAGAACAAAGACAGAAGAGAAAGCAAATAACCTGAATAACAAATGAGATGGGCAAGATCACAACAGACCAAACTCAAATTAAAAGAATCATAGAACACTATGACAAATTGTACTCCACCTACCTACCTAAACTAACATAAGCAGCTGTAAACCCAGAACCCAGTGCCGTCGAACAACTAAATAGACCTATAACAAAAGAAGATATTGAATAGGTAATTTAAAAAACTCCCAACAAAAAGAAGCCCTAGCCCTGATGGCTTCACTGGAAAGTTCTATGAAACATTCAGAGAAAAGTTAACACCAGAATTACTAAAGGAATTTCAGAGCATAGAAAAATACTTCAGAACTCATTCTATGAAGCCAGCATAACCCTGATGCCAAAACAGGTAAAAACACCACACACAAAAAAAATTACAGATCAATATCCCTCATGAACATAGATGCAAAAATCCTCAACAAAATTCTAGCTAACATAATTCAACAATATACCAATGGCGGGAAAGAAAAATTAACCATGACCAAGTGAGATTCATACCAGGTATGCAGGGATGGTTCACTGTTAGAAAAAAATCAGTGTAAGCCATCACATAAATAAAACAAAACATAAGAACCACGTGATCTTATCAATTGATGCAGAAAAGGCATTTGACAAAGTCCAACATACATTCATGATAAAAGCTCTCAACAAAAAAAGAATAGAAGGGAACTTCCTCAACATAATAAAAGGCATTTATACAAAGCCAACAGCCAACATCATCCTAAATGGAGAAAGCCTGAAAGCATTCCCCTTGAGAATGGGGACCAGACAAAGATGTCTGTTATCACCACTCCTATTCAATATTGTGTTGGAGGTCCTAGCCACAGCAAATAGGCTAGAAAAAGAAATAAAGTTCATCTAGATTGGTAAGGAAGAAGTAAAAGTATCTCTACTTGCAGGTGACATGATCTTATACACTGAAAACCCTAAAGAATCATCAAGAAAACTACTGAAACTAACAGAATAGTTCAGCAGAACATCAGGATATGAGATAAACATACAAAAATCAGTTGGATTCCTCTACACCAACAAAGAGAACACTGAAGAGGAAATCACCAAATCAATACCATTTACTGTAGCCCCTCAAGAAGATAAAATACTTAGGAATAAATCTAACCAGAGATGTAAAAGACCTATACAAAAAAAACTATAAGCCACTACTGCATGAGACCAAAAGAGATCTACATAAGTGGAAAAACATACCTTGCTCATGGATAGGAAGACTCAACCTTGTGAAAATGTCTACTCTACCAAAAGCAATCTGTAGATACAATGCAATTCTGATCCTAACACCATTGAGATTTTTTAATGAGATGGAGAAACAAATCACCGACTTCATATGGAAAGGGAAGAGGCCCCAGATAGGTGAGCTTTGCTGAAGAAGAACAAAGTGGAAGGCCTCACGCTACCTGGTTTTAGAACATATATTGCCATGGTAGTCAAAACAGCCTGTACTGGTACAACAACAGACGCATAGATCAATGGAACAGAATTGAGAATCCAGACATAAATTCATTCACCTACGAGTAGCTGATATTTGACAAAGGCCCAAAGTCTGTTAAATAGGGAAAAGATAGTCTCTTTAACAAATGGTGCTGGCATAACTGGATATCCATCTGCAAAAATAAATGAAACGAGACCCATACCTCACACAATGCACAAAAACTGACTCAAAATGGATCAAAGACCTAAATATGAAATCTAAAACAATAACGGTCATGGAAGAAGAAATAGGGACAACACTAGGAGCTTTAACACGTGGCATAAACAGAGTACAAAACATAACTAACAATACACAAATGCAGGAAGAGAAATTAAATAACTGGAAGCTTCTAAAAACCAAACATTTATGCTCATCAAAAGACTTCCACAAAAGAGTAAAAAGTCAACCTACAGACTGGGGAAAAATTTTTGACAACGACATATCTGATAAGGGTCTAATCTCTAAAATCTACAAGATACTGCAAAACCTCAACAACAAAAAGATAAATAACCCAATTAAAACATGGGCAAAGAGTATGAACAGGCACTTCAGCAAAGAAGATATTCAGGCAGCTGCCAGATACGTGAGGAAACGCTCACAATCATTAGCCATTAGACAAATGCAAATCAAAACTACAATAAGACATCATCTCACCCCAACAAGGCTAGCATTAATCCAAAAAATGCAAAATAATAAATGTTGGAGGGATCACTGAGAGACTGGAACACATAACACTGCTTGTGGGAATGTAAAATGGTACAACTGCTTTGGAAATTGATTTGGCACTACCTTAAAAAGCTAGAAATAGAAGTACCATATGATCCAGCAATCCCACTCCTCAGAATATAGCCTAGAGAAATAAGAGCCTTCACACAAATAGATATATGCACACCCATGTTCATTGCGTCACTATTCACAATAGCAAAATATTGGAAACAATCTATGTGTCAATCAACAAATGGATAAACAAATTATGGTACATTCACACAATAGAATACTATGCATGATGAAAGATGATGAATCTGGGAAACATCTCACAATACGGGTGAATCTGGAAGGCATTATGTTGAACGAAATTAGTTAGTTGCAAAAGGACAAATATTGTATGAGACCACTATTATAAGAACTCAAGAAAAGTTTTAAACACAGAAGAAAACATTCTTTGATGGTTACAAGGATAGGGAGTGAGCAAGAGGGGAATTCACCATCTAGATAGTAGACAAGAATTATCTTAAATGAAGGCAAGGACAACACACAACACAGGGGAAGTCAACAAAACTGGACTAGACCAAAAGCTAAGAAGTTTCCTGAACACAACCAAACAATTCCAGGTACAGAGTAGCAGGGGCAGAGGTCTGGGGACCATGGTTTCGGAGGTCATCTAGGTCAATTGATAAAGTTTATTAAGAAAAATGTTCTGCATTCCACTTTGGTGAGTGGCGTCTGGGGCCTTGAAAGCTTTCAAGTGGCCATCTAAGATGCATCAATTTGTCCCAATCCACCTGGAGCAAAGGAAAATGAGGAACACCAAAGATAAAAAGAAAATATTAGCCCAAGAGACAAAAGGGCCATATAAATCAGAGACTCCACCAGCCTGAGACCAGAAGAACTAGATGGTGCCTGTGTACCATCAGTGACTACCCTGACAAGGAACACACCAGAGAGTCCCTGAAAGAACAGGAGAAAAATGGTGCAGAACTCAAATTCAAATAAAAAGATCAAACTTAATACTCTAAGTCTAAAGGAACCCGATTAGACATGGCCTCCGGACTCTCTGTTAACCCAGAACTGAAACCATTCCCAAAGCCAACTCTTCAGACAAAGATTAGACTGGACTATAAAATACAAAATAACGCTTGTGAATACTGTGCTTCTGAGTTCAAGTAGATACACGAGACTAAATGGGCAGCTCCTGTCCCGAGGTGGGATGAGCAGGCAGAAAGGGATAGAAGCTGGTTGAATGGACATGGGAAAACTGGAGTTGAGAGGAGGAATGTGTTGCCACATTATAAGGATTGCAACTAGGGTCACAAAACAACAGGTATATAAATTTTCGTATGAGAAATTAACTTGAGCTGTAAACTTTAACCTAAAGCACAATTAAAAAAAAAAAAAAGTTACAACCAAGAAAACCCTATGGAGCAGTTCTACACTGTAACACGTGGGGTCGCCATTAGGAGGAATTGACTTGTGAGCAATGGGTTATTACAATATGTAAAACGTCACAGTAACTATTTTTATGCAAATAACCCACACCTTCTACATTTGTTTGCCAACCACTCCTTCCCCCCTGCAAGATATTTTTGTAAGCATTTTATACTAGTTTTTTATTACAGCAACATGTTCTCTTAGGTTAAATATTTTATGTTAAGGGTAATTAATTAAGAACTTGGCTCCAATCTCTATTAGCTTCTCTGTTGGGAGAAATAGTATCATGGAATCATGATAAATATGAGGTATTCATTCATTTGCATATTTAACATATATCTGCTGAAGACATTGTACTAAGCACTTCACAGACTTGATCCTCATTTAATTCTTACCATGAGTTGGAATCAACTTGATGGCAACTAACAACAACAACATATGCCTAAAGGTAGAAGAGGCTTAAAATCAGAAAGAATAAAGACTTTGCTCATGAGAGCCAAAGAACCTGGATTTCAGCCCAGGCTGTACTTAACACCCCCCGAAATTTTTGCAATTTCTTTCCACTTCATTATTAAAAGTGGGTGATCAACCTGTTCAGTTCTCATCAATTCTGTCGTTTCTCAAAAAACATTTGCCAATAACCTGCCGTCTGCTACACTTCATACTATTATTGGAAAAACAGAGGTGAGCACACATAAGTTACTGCTCACTTGGATTATATGACGCCTCTCATGCACATGGGAAACTCCTCTGATTCCAGTGAATCTTTTAACGGCAAACCTAGTATCTTTTATCCTTATTGACTTGAGAACATCTAACCCCTTGCCCTCGAGTCCATTCTGACTCATAGTTACCCTATAGGACAGAGTAGAACTGCCCCATAGAGTTTCTCAGGAGCAGCTGGTGGATTCCAACTGCTGACCTTTTGGTTAGCAGACCAACACTTAACCACTGGTCCACCAGAGCTCCTGAGAATGTCTAAACAGCACTTCAAGAGATTTCTTTTTTTCTCTAACCCTCTACTTTACCAAGCATGATGTCCTTCTCCAGGGACTGATTACTCCTAATAACATGTCGAAAGTATGTGAGATGTAGTCTCGCCATCCTGGCTTCTAAGGAGCATTCTGGTTGTACTTCTTCCAAGATAGATATGTTTGTTCTTTTGGCAGTCCATGGTATATTCAATATTCTTTGCCAACACCAAAATTCAAAGGCATCAATTTTTCTTTGGTCTTCCTTATTCATCCTCCAGCTTTTGCATGCATATGAGACAATTGAAACTACCATGGCTTGGGTCAGGCACACCTTAGTCCTCAAGGTGACATATTTGCTTTTCAACAATGCAATGGGTCTTTTGACTTCTTGACCACTGCCTCCATGGGCATTAATTGTGGATCCAAGTAAAATGAATCCTTGACAGCTTCAGTCTTTTCTTTGTTTATCATGATGTTGCTTATTGGCCCAGTAGTGAAGATTTTTGTTTTCTTTATGTTGAGGTATAATCCATACTGAAGACTGTGGTCTTAGATCTTCACCAGTAAGTGCTTTAAGTCCTCTTCACTTACAGCAACAAAGGTTGTGTCATCTGCATAAGTCAGGTTGTTATTGAGTCTTCGTCCAATCCTGATGCCCTGTTCTTCTTCATGTAGTCCAGCTTCTCTGATTATTTGCTTAGCATACAGATTGAATAAGTATGCTGAAAGGATACAACCCCGATGCACACCTTTCCTGAATTTATACCATGCAGTATCCTCCTGTTCTGTTCAAAAGACTGCATCTTGATCCATGTACAGATTCCTCATAAACACTATTATGTGTTCCAGAATTCCCATTCCTCGCAATGTTATCCATAATTTGTTATGACCCACACAGTTGAATGGATTAGCATAGTCAATGAAACACAGGTAGACATCTTTCTGGTATCCTCTGCTTTCAGCCAGGATCCATCTGACATCAACAATGATATCCCTGTTTCCATGTCCTCTGCTAAATCCAGCTTGAATTTCTGGCAGTTCCCTCTCAATATACTGCTGCAGCAGCTTTTGGATGATCTTCAACAAAATTTTACTTACATGTGATATTAATGATACTGTTTGATAATTTCCACATTCAGTGGGATTGCCTTTCTTGCAAATAGGCATAAATATGGATCTCTTCCAGTCAGTTGGCCAGGTTGCTCTCTTCCAAATTTCTTGGCATAGATGAGTGAGCACTTCCAGCTCTGTATCCGTTTATTGAAACATCTCAACTGGTATTCCGTCAATTTCCGGAGCCTTTATTTTCTGCTAATGTCTTCAGTGCAGCTTGGACTTCTTCCTTCAGTACCATCAGTTCCTGATCATATGCCACCTCCTTAAATGGTTGAACATTGAGCAAGTCTTTTTGGTATAGTGACTCCATGTGTTCCTTCCATTTTCTTTTGAAGTTTTCCTGAAGAAACAATTTTTTGTTCAGTTTTTTTCAGCTTGCGAAATGCTGAGTGACCCTATTACCTGAAGCCAGTGCCGTCGAGTCGATTCTGACTCATAGTGACCCTATAGGACAGAGTAGAACCGCCAGGAAGGGAAAAGCCCTAGATATTTCCCACAAAAGAGCTGATCCATTGGTAATGAGAAAATTCCCCTACTCATATTTTAGGTACTGTAATTTTTTTAAAGCTGACTATTTAGCTATTCCTGCTATTTTCTGAAACTTGTTCTAATTCTGAAATATCGTATGACATTTTTCATGGAGCATATTTCTCTGAACCATGAAATATACCTCCCAGTAAAAATATTCAGTGTAGTGAGGAAAATATTCAGGAATAACAACTGGCACAGTTAGTCCATAATCCTTGAGTTTTTAAAGCAGATTGCAGCAAAAAATAATGTAAACACAGTCTTGTTTTCTGAATTCTCTGTGACCCATCATTAGCCAGTGTGCAAGCCCTCTCTCGCCCTGCCCATCATGTATCACGCTACCACAGGGACTGGAATTAAGAAATAACTTCGGCATGACATAATTCAGAACTATCACACTTCTTTGGTGGTTTTCTTATTAAGATATCAATTTGTGTGTGTTCTGATCTTCTTTGTTTCAAACAGCTGACTTGTTGCTGTTAGCTACTGCTGAATCCGTTAGGACCTATAGCAACCCTATAGGACAGAGTAAAACTGCACTATAAAGTTTCCTAGGCTGTAATCGTCACAGGAGCAGATTGCCAGTTCTTTCTACCACAGAGCTGCTGGGTGGGCTCAAAGCACCAACCTTTCAGTCACTAGCCAAGTACTAAACTTTTGCACCACTCATAACACATACTATGTCTTTAGTATTTATATACATCTACAGTCAATTCAGAAATTTCCGTTGGTGATAAACAAGAAGCCTCTGGGGCATACTCAGAGGTTATGCTCAATGTCCCACAAGTACTGAGGGAAATGAAAGCATCTTTAGGGTAAAAGGTGGGAGCAGTCTCAGACTGGGAAGGAGAAACATGGTGGCACATTTGGAAGTAGAGACTTCCACACTACTTAGTGGTAGTGGCCAGGGGATACGGCAGACTTTAGAGTAGCTGGCACAGTGGAGCCTGGGAGGGGAGGCCAGCCCTTGGGCACTGCCCCAGGCGTGCTTCTGAAGCAATAGCATCCTCAGACCACAGGGAAAGAAGCAAACAGGCTGGGGCATATCAGCAGAAAAGAAATGTGTTCTTCCTGAATCGCTTCATGAAAGAAGTTAGAGTTATCACTCCACTCCATTCTGGGATCTAATGGGTCCTTGATCCCTTCAACCCAGAAGATGGCATGAGAAGCAACAGAACAACTTTGATATTGAGTAAGTAATATACTATTGCTAGGAATAGACATTCAAAGGGAATGGGGGGCAGAGCCAAGATGGTAGAATAGACAGACGGTTTCTGTGAGCCCTCTTTACAACAAAGACACTAAAAAACAAGTGAAATGAGTATATTTATGATGAGCTAGGAGCCCTGAGCACCAAAGGCAAGCTTTGAAAACAAACAGAGGGGTAGGGGGAGGAAAAAATGGTTTAGAAGTGGAGAGGCATTACCGGACTTGAATTGCAGGGAACCCTCAGGCACCATTCCTGGAGCAGCAGTGGCAGGCTGGTACCAGCGGTGGGCCTCAGTTTCCTCAGGGAGAAGCAGCCAGCCACACAACCTACTCACACCTCCGGAACCTGAGGAGAACGGCACTCTCGGCAAAAGCTAAGTACTTGCATATATTTTACCATGCCACCCCCCATCCCCAAGCTGGCTTAAGTGGCTATATTCCCTGGGCCTGAGATAGGAACTGTTGAGCACCTACAGCCATCCTTCCTGCCCTGGAGAAGGAAAAAATTAGCATTTGGGGGAAAAGATCATTTGCCAGCTCCACTAACTGGGGGAGTTCAGGACAGAAGTGGCTCCGGTCCAGGCATAAACAGTCTGTGGACTTTGTGCACGTTTACCCTCCGCATGGACCTGCATGGGCCTATTTCAGGAGAACAGGCCTTTGTTGGCAGACTCCAACCATTTCAGCTGTGCAGGTGAGAGGTGGATGTTTGATATTTGACATTGCTTTGCCTATTAAACAGGGTCCTCACCTACCCACATCAGGGGCCTAAGGACTGGTAGCTCCACTCAGGTCACCCAGCCACCCATGACAGGGGTCCACGGATAACTGGTACCTCCCAGACCTTACAACCAAAAACATTGGGTGCCCATGGTCCATTTGCAGAACCCACCCACCTGCATGCTAGATGGAACAGGGACACGCTGTCCTTAGAGACACCTGGGGGGTCGGTTCTCAACCTCCTGCCTTATTCAGAGCAACACTCCCTGCTACAACCAGATACCAGTACCTACACTAATCACCCCTGCCCCTGTAAGACTATAGGACAGAGCCTGTACCAAATACTTGATGATCAGCTACCTGGACACCTGAGCTGAATTTATACAAGAAAAGTGAATGGACTCCTAGGCTGATGTACCTGATAATAGCTCTAGCCAGCTGAGGACAGGACACCAGAACTACAAAGGTGAAAATCATCAAGCTAGCTCACTCAAGCAACCCATTTGGGCATATCAAAACAAAACAAAAAGTTACGACACAGTAAGCAAACATAAACTAATACAGTAATTTATAGATGGCTCGGAGACTACAGTCAATATCAAGTCACATAAAGAAACAGACCATAATCACCTCAACAAGCTCTCAGAACAAAGAACCAAGGGATCTTCTAGATCAAACTGCATTCCTGGAATTATCAGAGGCAGAATACAAGTTTAATATACAGAACCCTTCAAGACATCAGGAAGGAAATGAGGCAATATGCAGAACAAGCCAAGGAACACACAGATAAAGCAACTGAAGAAATTAGAAGGATTATTCAGGAACATAATGAAAAATTTAATAAGCTGGAAAAATCCATAGACAGCAATCAGAAATTCAGAAGAGTAACAATAAAATTACAGAAGTAGATAACTCAATAGAAAGTCAGAGAAGCAGAATTGAGCAAGTAAAAGCCAGAATTTCTGAACTTGAAGAAAAATCACCTGGCACTAACATATTTGAAGAAAAATCAGATAAAAGAATTTTAAAGAATGAAGAAACCTTGAGAATCATGGAGGACTCTATCAAGAAATAACCTATGAGTGATTGGAGTACCAGAACAGGGAGGGATAACAGAAAATACAGGGAGAATTGTTGAAGATTTGTTGGCAGAAAACTTCCCTGATGTCGTGAAAGATGAGAAGATATCTATCCAAGATACTCATTGAACTCCACATAAGGTAGATGTTAAAAGAAAGTCACCAAGACATATTATAATCAAACCTGCCAAAACCAAAGATAAAGAGAGAATTATAAGAGCAGCTAGGGATAAATGAAAAGTCACCTACAAAGGAGACCAATAAGAATAAGCTCGGACAACTCGGCAGAAACCGTGCTGGCAAGAACTTAATGGGATGACATATTTAAAAAGTGGAAGGAAAAAAATTGCCAGCCAAGAATCATATATCCAGCAAACCTGTTTCTCAAATATGAAGGTGAAGTTGGGACATTTACAGATAAACAGAAGCTTAGGGAATTCATAAAAACCAAACCAAAATTACAAGAAATACTAAAGGGAGTTCTTTGGTTAGAAAATCAATAAAATCAGGTATCAACCCAAGACTAGAACACGGGGCAGAGCAATCAGAAGTCAACCCAGACAGGGAAATCAAAAAAACAAAGACTATTTAAAAAAAAAAAAAAAAAACCTCTCAAAACAGGGTAAGAGCAATGTTATTATATAAAAGAAGACATCATTAAAACAATAAAGAGGGACTAAGAAATGTAATCATAGACCTTCCTATATGGAGAGGAAGATATGGCAAAACAAAGAAATAAAAGTTAGGTTTAAATTTAGAAAAATAAGGTAACCACAAAGGAGACAAACTATCCTACTCATCAAAATAAAATACAAGAAAAAAATAGAGACTCAGCAGAAACAAAATCAACAACAAATATGAGGAAAGGACAATATATAAAGATAAGCTACTCAGCACATAAAATTAAGTGGGAAAAAAAACCTGTCAACAACACATAAAAAAAAGGCATCAAAATGATAGCACTAAACTCATACCTATCCATAATTATGCTGAATGTAAATAGACTAAATGCACCAATAAAGAGACAGACAGTGGCAGAATGGATTAAAAAACACGATCCATCTATATGCTGCCTAAAAGAAACACACCTTAAACTTAGAGACACAAACAAACTAAACCTAAAAGGATGGAAAAAAATATATCAAGCAAAGAACAATTAAAAAAAAGAGCAGGAGTGGCAATATTAATTTCTGACAAAATAGACTTTAAAGTTAAATCCATCAGAAAGGATAAGGAAGAAGACTATATAATGATTAAAGGGACAATATACCAAGAAGAAATAACCATATTAAATATTTATGCACCCAATGACAGGGCTGCAAGATACATAAAACAAACTCTATCAGCATTGAAAAGTGAGATAGCTCCACAATAATAGTAGGAGACTTCAACACACCACTTTCGGTCAAGGACAGGACATCCAGAAAGAAGCTCAATAAAGACATGGAAGATCTAAATGCCACAATCAACCAACTTGACCTCATAGATATATACAGAACGCTCTGCCCAACAGCAACCAAGTTTCTTTTCTAGTGTACATGGAACATTCTGTAGAATAGACCACATATTAAGTAATAAAGTAAGCTTTAGCAGAATCCAAAACATTGAAATATTACAAAGCATCTTCTCTGACCATAAGCCCATAAAAGTGGAAATCAATAACAGAAAAATCAGGGAAAAAATCAAACACTTGGAAACTGAACACTACCCTGCTCAAAAGAGACTGGATTACAGAAGACATTAAGGATGGAATAAAGAAATTCAGAGAATCCAATGAGAATGAAAACACTTCTTATCAGAACCTTTGGGACACAGCGAAAGCAGTGTTCTGAGCTCAATTTATATCAATGAATGCACACATCCAAAAAGAAGAAAGGGCCAAAATCAGAGAATTAACTTGAAAAAATAGAAAGAGCACAACAAAAGTAGCCCACAGGCACCAGAAGAAAACAAATAATAAAATTAGAGCAGAACTAAACGAAATAGAAAACAGAAAAACAAATGAAAGAATCTACAAGACCAAAAGCTGGTTCTTTGAAAAAATCAACAAAATTGATAAACTGCTTGCCAAACTGACAAAACAAAAACAGGAGAGGAAGCAAATAACCTGAATAAGAAACGAGGTGGGCAATATTACAACAGACCCAACTGAAATTAAAAGAATCATATCAGATTACTATGAAAAATTGTACTCTAACAAATTTGAAATCCTAGAAGAAATGGATGAGTCCCTAGAAACACACTACCTACCTAAACACAAACAGAGGTAGAACAACTAAATAGACCCATGACAAAAGAAGAGATTGAAAAGGTAATCGAAAAACTCCCAACAAAAAAAAACCCTGACCCAGACGGATTCACTGCAGAGTTCTACCAAACTATCAGAGAAGAGTTAACACCACTACTACCAAAGGCATTTCAGAGCATAGAAAAGGATGGAATACTACCAAACTCATTCTATGAAGCCACCATATCCCTGATACCAAAACCAGTTAAAAACACCCCAAGAAAAGAAAATTAGAGACCTATATTCCTCATGAACTTAGATGAAAAAATCCTCAACAAAATTCTAGCCAATAGAATTCAACAACATGTCAAAAAAATAATTCACCGTAACCAAGTGGGATTTATACCAGGTTTTTATACAGGGATGGTTCAACATTAGAAAAACAATTAGTGTAATCCACCACGTAAATAAAACAAAAGACAAGAATCACAGGATTTTATCAATTGATGTAGAAAAGGCATTTGACAAAGTTCAACACCCATTTGTGATAAAAACTCTCAGCAAAATAGGAACAGAAGGAAAATTCCTCACCATAATAAGTGCATTTATACAAAGCCAACAGCCAACATCATCCTAATTGGAGAGAGCCTGAAAGCATTCCCCTTGAGAACTGGAACCAAACAAGGATGCCCTTTATCACTGCTCTTATTCAACATTGTGCTAGAGGTCCTAGCCAGAGCAATTAAGCTAGGCAAAGAAATAAAGGGCACCCACATCAGCAAGGAAGAAGTGAAAGTATCTCTATTTGCAGATGACATGATCTTATACACTGAAAACCCTAAAGAATCTTCAAGAAAACTACTGAAACTAACAGAATGGTTCAGCAGAATATCAGGACATGAGATAAACATACAAAAATCAGTTGGATTCCTCTACACCAACAAAGAGAACACCAAAGAGGAAATCACCAAATCAATACCATTTACTGTAGCCCCTCAAGAAGATAAAATACTTAGGAATAAATCTAACCAGAGATGTAAAAGACCTATACAAAAAAAAAAAAACTATAAGCCACTACTGCATGAGACCAAAAGAGATCTACATAAGTGAAAAAACATACCTTGCTCGTGGACAGAAAGTCTTAACATTATAAAAATGTCTATTCTACCAAAAGCGATCTATGCATTTAATGCAATTCTGATCCAAATACCATTGAGATTTTTTAATGAGATGAAGAAACAAATCACCAACTTCATATGGAAGGGAACAAGGCCCCGGATAACTAAAGCATTACTGAAAAAGAAGAACAAAGTGGGAGGCCTTACTCTTCCTGATTTTAGAACGTATTATACCGCCACAGTAGTCGAAACAGCCTGGTACTGGTACAACAAGAGATACATAGACCAAGGGGACAGAATTGGGAATCCAAACATAAATCCATCCACATACGAACAGCTGATATTTGACAAAGGCCCCAAAACAGTTTAATTGGGAAAAGACAGTCTTTTTACCAAATGGTACAGGCATAACTGGATATCCATCTGCAAAAAAATGAAGCAAGACCCATACCTCTCTCCATGCACAGAATGAGCTCAAAATGGATCAAAGACCTAAATGTAAAATCTAAAACGATAAAGATCTGGAAGAAAAAATAGGGACAATTTTAGCAGCCCTAGTACATTTTTTTTTTTTTTTTTTTTTTAGTACATGCCATAAACAGTACACAAAACATTACTAACAATGCAGAAGAAAAACTAGATAACTGGGAGCTCCTAAAAATCAAACACCTATGCTCATCCAAAGACTTCACCAAAAGAGTAAAAAGATTACCTACAGACTAGGAAAAAGTTTTTAGCAATGACATTTCCAATCAGCGCCTGATCTCTAAAATCTACCTGATACTGCAAAAACTCAACTGCGAAAAGACAAATAACCCAATTTAAAAATGGGCAAAAGGTATGAACAGACAGTTCACTAAAGAAGACATTCAGGTAGCTAAGAGATACATGAGGAAATGCTCACAATCATTAGCCATTAGAGAAATGCAAATCAAAACTACAATGGATTCCATCTCACTCCAACAAGGCTGGCATTAATCCAAAAAACACAAAACAAATGGTGGAGAGATTGGAACACTTATACACTGCTGGTGGGAATGTAAAATGGCACAACCACTTTGGAAATCAATTGTCGCTTCCTTAAAAATCTAGAAATAGAATTACCATAGGATCCAGCAATCCCACTCCTTTGAATATACCCTGAGAAATAAGAGCCTTTTCACGAACAGATATATGCACACCCATGTTCATTGCAGCACTGTTTACAATAGCAAAAAGATGGAAGCAACCAAGGTGCCCATCAATGGATGGATGGATAAACAAATTATGGTGTATTCACTCAATGGAATACTACACATCGATAAAGAACAGTGATGAGTCTGTGAAAGATTTTATAACATGGAGGAACCTGGAAGGCATTATGCTGGGTGAAATTAGCTAGTTGCAAAAGGACAAATACTGTATAAGACCACTATTACAAGAACTCAAGAAATAGTTTAGAAAAAAAGTTTAAACAGTGAAGAAAGTATTCTTTGATGGTTACGAGAGGGGGGAGGGAGGGAGGGTGGGAGAGGGCTATTCACTAATTAGAAGATAAGAACTATTTTAGGTGACGAGAAAGACAGCACACAATACAGGAGATGTCGGCACAACTGCACTAGATTACAAGCAAAGAAGTTTCTGGAATAAACTGAATGATTCAAAGGCCAACGTAGCAGGGGCAGGGGTTTGAGGACCACGGTTTTAGGGGACATCTAAGTTGATTGGCATAATAAAATCTATTAAGAAAATATTCTGCATCCCACCTTGGAGAGAGGCGTCTGGGGTCTTAAACCCTAGCAAGCAGCCATCTAAGATCCATCAACCCACCTAGATCAAAGAAGAATGAAGAACACCAAGGACACAAGGTAATTATGAGCCCAACAGACAGAAAGGGCCACATAAACCAGAGACTACATCAGCCTGAGACCAGAAGAGCTAGATGGTACCTGGCTACAACCGATGACTGCCCTCACAGAGAATGCAACAGAGAACCCCTGAGGGAGCAGGAGAGCAGTGGGATGCAGACCCCAAATTCTCATAAAAAGCCCAGACTTAATCGTCTGACTGAGACTAGAAGGACCCCGGTGGTCATGGTCCCCAGACTTTCTGTTGGCCCAGGACAGGAACCATTCCCAAAGCCAATTCTTCAGACAGGGATTGGACTAAATAATGGGTTGGAGAGGGATGCTGGTGAGGAGTGAGCTTCTTGGATCGGGTGGACACTTGAGACTATGTTGGCATCACCTCCCTGGAGAGAAGATGAGGGGGTAAAAGTGGTTAGAAGCTGGCAAAATGGACACGAAAAGACAGAGTGAAGGGAGGGGGCGGGCTGTCTCGTTAGGGGGAGAGAAATTGGGAGTATGTAGCAAGGTGTATATAAGTTTTTGAGTGAGAGACTGACTTGATTTGTAAACTTTCACTTAAAGCGCAATAAAAGTTAAAAAAAAAAAAAATGGGGATAACAGACTCCAGCTCTGAAAGTTAGAAGGGCACCCAACGATAAAGCATTTGAGGATTAATATATACCATTTTCCTCCATCTTGGAACCTCAAATGTGTACCCAGGATTTAATGGGAATTTTAAGTTAGCAATACAGTTCTAGTTGCCGTAGAGTTGATTTCTACTCATGGCAGCCTAACCCTGTATGTGTCAGAGTAGAACTGTGCTACACAGCGTTTTTAATTAATGGCTGATTTTTCAGAAGTAGATTACTAAGCCTTTCTTCCAAGGCACCTCTGGATAGAGTTGAACCTCCAACCTTTTAGCTAGCAGCGAAGCATGTAAAATTAACCATTTGCAGCACCCAAGGACTCCAAATTAGTAATAGGCCTGGTGTAATAAAATAAAGCCATTACCTACCTGTTGGTTTGTCCTACTGTGGTGGTTTGCATGTTGCTATGCTGTTAGAAACTATGCCACGAGCATTGCAAATACCAGCAAGATCACCCAAGGTGAATAGGTTTCAGCAGAGGTTCTAGATAGACTAGGAAGAAAGTCCTAGCAATTTCTTTCCAAAAATTAGTCAAAGAAAACCCTACGAATACAACAGAATATAGTCTAATATAATGTTGGAAGATGAGCCTCCTAGATTGGAAGTCCCTCAAAATAAACAGAATAAACAGTGGCCTCAACAATGGACTCGAGCATACCAATATCATGAAGATGGCACAAAACAGGTCAGCATTTCATTGTGTTGTACATGGAATTATCATGAGTTGGAGCCAACTCAATGCAACCAACAACAATAATACAATAGGGAGTGGTGGGGAGTAGGGAACTAGGAAGAACATGCTCCAGCTAGAGAGGCAGTCACTAGTGGGCCCATTCAGTTGTTCCTTGAGAAATTGTAGGCCCAGTGTTGCCAGATTAATCTTAAATTGCAAGAAACCACCGCATAAGCATAAATCCTTTACTTTCCAGACAGCTACTGTACAGTCAGAGAGACACTGACAGTTTTATCTTTCCTGTACTAAAAAACTCATGGTGAGGTTCTATAGCTATAATTCTCAAGCTGTGGTTGAGAAGGGACCATATAAGAGTCTCCCTGACAGTGTATGTAGATTGAACAATTCTATGACGTTATAATTGTGGCAAAATTCATTGTCTTCTCTTTCCTGGAGGTTAGTACCTACTAAATGTAAGGAAAAAAAAAGAGTGGCTTTTTGTATTCTTTCAAGAGAAGAAAGAGATTAAAAGACATTTTTTAGCATAAACAGGAACAGAAAATTGCACACTGTCTCAACAGTGTGAACAGTCTGATTGACTTTTAGATACTTCCATTGAGGGCCTTGGTCTTTCTCCCCTGTCTTTGGAATCAGAAGCCACACCCTCTCCCCCCAAATCTTCCTGGACCCATCAAGCAGTGAACTGGACTTGACTGAAATAACAGAAAAGCCTCTTTTTTTTTTTTTTTAACTTTTATTGAGCTTCAAGTGAACGTTTACAAATCAAGTCAGACTGTCACATATAAGTTTATATATACCTTACTCCATACTCCCACTTGCTCTCCTCCTAATGAGTCAGCCCTTCCAGTCTCTCCTTTCGTGCCAATTTTGCCAGCTTCCAACTCTCTCTATCCTCCCAACCCCCCTCCAGACAGGAGATGCCAACACAGTCTCAAGTGTCCACCTGATACAAATAGCTCACTCTTCATCAGCATCTCTCTCCTACCCACTGTCCAGTCCCATCCATGACTGATGAGTTGTCTTCGGGAATGGCTTCTGTCCTGGGCCAACAGAAGGTTTGGGGACCAGGACCGCCAGGATTCTTCTAGTCTCAGTGAGACCATTAAGTCTGGTCTTTTTGTGAGAATTTGGGGTCTGCATCCCACTGTTCTCCTGCTCCCTCAGGGGTTCTCTGTTGTGCTCCCTCTCAGGGCAGTCATCGGTTGTGCCTGGGCACCAACTAGTTCTTCTGGTCTCAGGATGATGTAAGTCTCTGGTTCATGTGGCCCTTTCTGCCTCTTGCGCTCATAGTTATCGTGTGACCTTGGTGTTCTTCATTCTCCTTTGATCCAGGTGGGTTGAGACCAACTGATGCATCTTAGATGGCCGCTTGTTAGCATTTAAGACCCCAGATGCCACATTTCAAAGTGGGATGCAGAATGTCTTCATAATAGAATTTATTTTGCCAATTGACTTAGAAGTCCCCTTAAACCATGGTCCCCAAACCCCCGCCCTTGCTCCACAGAACTTTGAAGCATTCAGTTTATCCCAGAAACTCAGAAAAGCCTTTTGAGCTGGGATTTTGGTGAGGAGATATAAAGAAGTAAGGAGTTGTTGGTGGAACAATGGAGGAAGAAGAGGAGAGGGGAGGAATGGGGGCTCAAAAGAACATCTATCATGTAAGGAGTGGTGGGATGAACTCATTCTTGACCACATCTACAACTCCAGGAATGGAACACAGGGGTACAGATTGAATGGCAATAAAAGCTACTCACAAATTTCCACCATCCCAAAGACCCTATGTAGATTGGAATTCAGTGAATGACCTGAAGTGAAGTTATTGTTGTTGCTAATTGCCATCAAGTTGATTCCGACTCATGGTGACCCCATGTGTGCATAGGAGAACTGCCTCATAGGGTTTTCAATGGCTGTGACCTTTCCGAAGCAGATTCCCAGGCCTGTCTTCTAAGGCACCTCTAGGTGTGTTCAAACTGCCAATCTTTCAGCTAGTAGTCGAGGGCTTACCTGAAATTCACTGTAAGTTTCTGAGGTGAAGCAGCAGTGGAGGGAGAAGAATGTAAATGGAAGAATAAATTTTGTTCTAGTTACAAAATAATAAATGTACATATTGGTAAAATAGTTTGAAAATCATTAGTCCATAGTGGCGGGATACAGATCCTTAGCCCATCCTTGGTGTCCCTGGGGAAGAAGGAAGAAAGGAGAAAGGGAAGAAGGGCAGGAAGAAATAAAGGGAGGAAGGAAAGAAGAATATTCAGGGAAGTTTTGAGTACCTGACATTCCCCCGCACATACGCACTGTAATTTAACACTCGAAACAATGTGAAATGTGAACTAAGGCAATGTCTATGTTGCAGAGGGCCAAAATGGCAAATTGATGTTGCATTCCAGGGTGACAAAGCCAAAATCCATGCACTTAACTCTTTTTCATAACTGCTACCCAGTATGTTGAACAGCTTCAGTTTAGCTTTTGAAAAAACAGCATCTTTGAGACTGAAGTTAGAAAAAAAGACTAAACCTTTAGAACAAAAAGAAGAGAAAAAATATTGACCCCTAAACTTTCATTTTATATTTATAGTGACTAATTTTTAAATGTTATTTGAAGAGCTAAGAATTACTAAATTCCAGACATCTTGATGTTTCCCTTGGAGGAGAGGACCATAAAAACAAAAAGCCTGTTACCATCAAGTTGATTCCAACTCATAGCAACCCTATAGGACAGGGTAGAACTGCCCCATAAGGTTCCCAAGGGGCAGCTGGTGGATTTAAATTGCCAACCTTCTGGTTATCAGCCATAGCTCTTAACTAGTGCTTTTTAAATAAATAGGTCCAATGAATAACTTAAGCACATCTAAACAACAACTAAAACCCTTCTTTCTCATTTTTTCTCTCTTTAAATGCAGTCATCTTTTCTCTGTCTACATGTAAAACAATTTTTGACTTATGAAAGCAATGCTTCTGAATGTGGAAGATTATGTGTTCTCTATTAAGTCCTAAAACTAAATGTTGAACCTTTCCCTACAGCTAAGAGAACACAGAGACATAAAACATAATTCTCTGGCCAAGTAGGCAGAGCAAAGCTGGCAAGTCGCCTGAGGCGTCCTAAGAGTTCAAGTGAGTTTCTGAATGTGCAGGCTAACAAATGTTCTGGAAGGTTGTGTGAGTTTGTGACAGGGAAACATCAGGGTTCTGGGAACATCGATACAGGAACGACCTGGAGTAGAGTTCACATTCCGCATTCTCTGAGTGAATCAAGCCCGACGCTAAAAAGGTACAGGGGTTCTTTCTTCACCTATTTTTTTTACAGACTTAAAAACACCCTTGGAAGGATTTAGGCTCCATTCAAAATTGGCAGCGTTTCAGAAGTGACTTGCCAAATCTTTATTCATTCTAATTCCTTATTCCACTTGCCAGGAATTCATTTGAACATTTAGAGAGTCTCTCTATATAAAATGAACCTATTGATGCATATAAAGTACAAGAGGATTAATAAATAAAAACTTTTAAGTGTTTAAGGAGCTTCATCTAAAATTAAATTACAGGGAGGATCTTGCCAGTCTTGAGTTTTCCCCTTCCACTTTTGGCAGACAGTAAGGGTGTGGCTCTTGCCACTGGTTCCTGTTCTAAAAGCAAGCTGGGAATACTCGGGGCAGCCTCATTGGGGTACCTAGTTTGGGGTGGGCAGGGAAGAGCAAATGCTCAGGGTGTCTCCCAAGCCCAGACAGCACATGAAGAGCCTGGAGGGTCCTCCTGCTTTTAACCCCTCTTCCCAATCCATGCCCTGTAGTGCGGCCAAGGTAATATTTTGAAAATGCAAATCTAATCATGTCACTTTCCTGCATAAAAACCTTCAAAGTTTCCACTTTATCCTTAGGAAAAGGCCATGTTTATCATCGTAGCCAAGGTCTTTTGTGATCTCTTTGTTGCTTACTTCTAGACTTTGCTTCTTCCATTCCACTCCTTGAATCCCAGACTCCCGCGAGGCTGAATTACTGTCAACTCAGCAGAGACACCTAGAGAAGCTCCTTTGCCTCTAAGCCTTTGCCATTGCTGTTCCCACTTCTTGAAATATTGTCTCTCATCCCCAGAATTCTCTTCCTTATTAATTCCAACTCATTTTGCTCCAAATAAAAACTAATGCATCACTTTACATGGAAAGCTTTCCTGACACCAAAGGTTGATTTGTCCCCAGAACCCAACTTCCTGCCCAGCACATAGCATATGCTTAGTAATGATTTGTTGAATCACTAAATAAAAGCTACTTGCTCTGCAGAAGCCAGAGTAATCCTGAGTGGGGGCAAGTGTGGTGTTAGATGACATCATAAGCCATTTAATAATGTGCACTTTTGCCATGGAACCAACCTTCTAGGAACTCTTTTGGTTTTGTTCCTGGTTCACTGATGGCTTCTTCTCAGAGTTCGTTGCTAGTTTCTTGCCTGCTCCCCAAAGTCTCTATGTTGGAGTTCCCTAAATTTATATCTTTATTCCATACCTCTCTCCCAAACTCCAGGCACCTTCCTACCATTTATTTCAGATGTCTATTTTTTAGTGGACATCTCATATTCAAAGTGTTCAACACTGAACTCTTGATCTTTCTTCCTAAGTTAACGGCAACTTCAGTTACTCCGGCCAAAAACCTTGTACTCATTTTTTCCTCCTCTTTTACTTTCACCTCATGTGTGACTCATTGGGAAATCATGGTGACTATAAAAGGAGCCTTGTGCTAACTAAAAGATCAGCAGTTCGAACTCACCAGCTGCTCTGAGGGAGAAAGATGTGGCAGCCTGCTTCCGTAAAGATTACTGCCTTGGAAACCCTATGGGGCAGTTCTATTCTGTCCTTTAGGGTCACTATAAGTCAGGATTGACTTGATGGCAATGAGTTTAGGTTTTTTGGTTTGTTTTTTTTTTTACTTTCCAAAAGATGCCCTTGTGACACAGTGGTTAAGTGCTCCACTGCTAACGGAAAGGTCAGCAGTTCAAACACACCCGCTTCTCCATGGGAGAAAGAAGTAGCAGTCTGCTTCTGTAAAGATTACAGCCTTGGAAACCCTATGGGGCAGTTCTACTCTGTTCTATAGGGTCACAACGAGTTCGAGTTGACTTGACAGCAATGGTGTTAGGTTTTTTGGTGGAGGATACTTTCAAAATATATCTAGCATCTGACCACCTCTCAGAGGAAGCTGACCCCACCTACTTTTCTGTTTTACCCTTGTCTGGGCCACACCGTTTTTACCTGAATTATTTCAACAGCCTCCTAGCTGGTCTTCCTGCCTCTACGTTGCTTCCTATACATCTCTCAACATGGCAGCATGAATGATTCCTTTAAAGGGCATGTTAAGCATGAAAATGCTCTGCTCAAAACTCTGCAATGGTTCCCCATTTCATTTCAGAGTAAGCACCAACTTTCTTAAAATGGCCAAGAATCCATATATGGCCTAGATCCCTCTTGCCTGGCTGACCCCATCTCTTAGCCCATCTCCTGCCCCCACCTAGCTCTCTGAGCTCCAGCAGAACTAACTTCTATGTTCAACTTCCAAGAAGCCAGACATGCTCCTGTCCAGGACTTTCACTGTAACTATTCCCTTTGCTTTGAATCATCTTCCCAGCACCTGCCTGATTAATTCCTTCAACTCCTTCATGTCTTTCAAAGCATTCTACCCTATCCACCCTATTGAGTATGGTTAGCAGCCTTCCGCCCTCCCTTCCCGTATTCCTGATTACCCATACCCTGGTGTACTCTTTTTTTCTCCCTAGAACTTATCACCACCCATGCTATTATATGATGATTATTTATTATACCCTTTGCTTATTGTCTGTCTCTCCTGCTAGAATGTATCCTCTTAAAGGCAGAAATCCTTTCTACTTTGTTCATTGTTATATACTGAGCATCTAGAAGAGTACACATAGTAGGTATTTTATAAATGTTTAACTTTAACAAACCAAATACCTTTCCAAGGCATGAGCCCTAGTATCGAGGAGCTTATTAAAGAATGCTGTCTTGGCTCCTGCCAAGGATTCTAATTTAGTAAGTTTTGGGTGGGACCCAGTGTTCTATTATTTTTCATTAGCAACCTAGTTATCTATCAGAGTTTGAGGACACAGCTGAAAGACTTCTAGGATCATGATCTGGCTTGACAAGTCAGTGTCCTTAAACCTAAGTTGCCACATTAGGGCTCTGGCTAAAGGTTTTATTCTGTCTATAAATTATCAGCTAACCTCAAGAGTATGTTGGTCAGAGAAAAAAGTTCTTGACCCATTCCCATCTTAAGTAATAACGATAATAAAAAATTATGCTTGGTAGTAAAAAATAAAAATTATGCTTGGTAATATGCAGAGCTTAATGGGAAAATGTAAATATTCATTCACTAGAATAGAGACGCTCCTAATTTCTCTCTGAAAATGGAGGCTTTTCCATTATGAGAACTTTTGTCCAGATACTTATTGACCCCATGCCTCATGTGTCATATTTATTTTTAAGTCAGGATTTTCTCTTCTCTTGACCTTGAGCTTATTAGAGGAAAGTGGCTGATAATGAAAATGAGACTGTGATGCTGGGTCTAGGGTATGAATAGAAAAGTTCAAAGCTTAGTCAGAAAACTGGATTCAGCCCTGTTTTAACTTGCTATGTAACCTCAGCAACATCCTTTCAACTCTCTGAAGCTCAGCTTCCTCATCTGAAAATCAGAAGGGTAAACTTTAGCCATATATGTGAAAACATTCTGTAAAGAGAAGAGTGCTGTATGTGCTGAGATAGTAATTTTTGTCATCTTCATTTTCTGCGTCTACATCTAAAACAGTCGTTTGTTATTTTTTTTTTCTGTCTATATTTTCTTGGAGACAGTGGTTTACCAAAAACAGTGGATTTCCTTAGATGTAACAGAAACCTTCCCTGAGTGCAGTCAGTAAAAGAAGGTACTGTCTGGAGAACATTTAAAACAATAATAAAATTGAATGGAAGATGGCCTTTTTTTTTTTTTAATCACCAAAAGCTGCAGTCCTAAATGAAGTCAGATATAAAATTCTTCTCCTCACTAGATAAGACTTCTTCCATTGATTGCCCTCATCTCTTCAGAAACCACCCTCTTCCCCTCACAATCCCTGTGATTTAGGAGAACTCCCTCCCCTGGAGACTCCAGAGCAGACATATGATACAAGTCTGACCAATTATCTATTCTATCCCACCTGGCCACAGTAATTTGTTGAGAGACAATTAAATAACCCAAGTGAGTCCAACCAATGGCGTGCAATCCTGGGACATTTGTGTGGGGGTGTATATCTTTTTTTCAGTGGATTTGAGGAAAGAGAATGGCATTAAATGTAGCACTTCTAGCAGGCATCGTGCCAGCACATGGAAAGACTTTGCCTGGATTTTGGACCAACACAAATGAGGCAGAGACAAGGCTTGGGAAGAGTGAGACCATGTGCAGATAAAATGACTGGATGCTTGGGAACTCCTGTGCCTGAACTTTCTAGATTCAGGAAGTTCCAAGCAAGTTTGACATAGGTTTCACCTTGAAGATGAATAAGACAAAAGTCTTTGTTGAAAGGAATTTGATTTACACTGGAAGGCATGCAAATAGAGGATTACTTCATGTCAGAAGTAAAGTGTACAGTGTGGCCCAGTCAATGCAAGAATGCTGAATTCTAGTGCCAACTCGCTTCAAAGCCTCAATTTCACCACCCACATAGAGAGAGTGAGGAAGGGATAGAGTAGATTATTGCCCAGACAACTCAAACTCTCCTAACTCCAAAACATTTCAAACATAGCTCAGGCATACGTTGGTACATGATGGAAGTTTTGGAAACTCACCCAGATTTGAAAGTAAAAGAAAGACATTAAATCACTTGCTAAACATAGAATTAACCATATATATGACACTGAATTGATTATATGGAAACCCTGAGGTAATTAACATGACTTTGACTGCCACAGCAGCTCAGTCATTTATGTCACTTTTATAACTACTTTTGATGTCAAAAGCACACGGGGTCTCAGTATTTACAGTTGTTCTGTTAATCCATTATAATTACAGATGTAATCAAAAGAAATTTTTTGGTTTTTTTTACCTAAATGACACCTTTAATTACTTTTGAATAAAGCATGACTCTAATTAGAGATATCTTCAGAAATTCACATCTAATATCATCATTTATTAGAATTCTAAATAGGAGCTTTTTATTTCAATGCCATTTCCCTTTAGTCTGTCTTCCTTGGGGAGGGCATGGTTCCCTGCACAGTACGGCATGGGGTGAAATTGAACCAACTAGAACTCAGCAGAGCTAATCCTTCATGAGTGAAATCACTGAAGTTTGTTTTGGGTTTTTTTTGTTTTCTCAAAATAAATTCAGCAAACTGTTTTGATTACCCACCTAATTCCACGTGTTATAGAAAATGTGGAAATGAACAAGTCTCCAACTCTGTCCACAACAGGCTTAGATTGTTATGGAGGAGACAAACATATAAGTTAGGCCTTGAAGAATTGGAAGGGTATGATCAGCAAGGACTGAGAAGTGTATTTCATGCAAGAGGGATAGCCTGAGTGGCCAGGTGGTCTGGGAGATGGATGGAAAAAGGTTAGTGTCTTATAAACCTATTGGCATTTCACCTGGGAAAGGGCTGTGACAAGTATATTGAAAGGGACTTCTTTGTTTCTTTGGGACAATAGTCACCTGGTATTTATAAAGATTTAAGGAGCCCTTATGGTACAAATTGTTAAACGCTTGACTAGTAGCTAGAAGGCTGGCAGTTTCAACCAACCCAGCAGCTCTGCGGGAGAAAGACATAGGGATCTGTCTCTATAAAGGTTACAGCCAAGAAAACCCTTTGGGGCAGTTCTACTCTGTCACATGGGATGGCTATGAGTTGGAATCAACTCAATAGCACCCAACAACAGCAACATTCATACAAATTTAGGTACCAGTCAGAAAACAAAGCCAACTACTTGTCCAAAGACCACAGGTCAGCCACAGAAGAAAATGTTTGGAAAAAAATCTGGGGAGGAAAAGGAACAATCTTCAGGAAGCTAATATGTTACCTACTGTAGCAGAATGAAACTGATATTTTAAATCAAAAATTATACAGCTTGAAAATTAACATATGGTGGATTATTAGTGCTGAGCTAGTACTGTACTAAGAATGATCAAATACCACTAAGTCTTTGTCCACAAGGAATTTGGGTGAAAAAACAATACATACACCTACAGAATGATAAGGTACTACGAAAACAAAAAATATAAAACATACTAATTTGGACAATAGCAGCAATGATCCCCATTCTTTTGTTTGAACTTACACAAAGATATATGACTAGTTCTGGCCAATAAGTATTGTTTCTGGGTTGAAATTTTAATTGCTTTCACAATTCTTCAGCTTCTTGCTCTCTCTTCCCTGCCACAGCAATCATGAAAGAGAACTTGTGTTAAGATGGTACAAAAAAAGATCAAAGTAGCCTGGATTGCTTAGCCCTGTATCAAAGACAGTTTTCTTGGAGAGTAGCCCAGATTTGCAGCAGAAGGTGTATAAAATGTGAATTTTTTATTTAGTTATCCAATGAGATTTTGGAATTGCTATTAGGCCATTAGCCTAGCTGATTCTAATACATTATCGCAGGGTTTTACAACCCCTACACTATTGACAATTTGCTGTGGGAGTTGTTCTATACGTAGTAGGATGTTTAGCAGCATCCCCGGCCTCTACCCCCTGGATGTTGGTAGCATCCCCCACAGCTGTGACAATAAAAATATTTCTAGATGTTGCCAATGTCCCCTGGAGTGGCAAAATCTCTCCCAGTGGAAACCAATGTCCTATTCCAGAATCCATTCCTAGTGAAAACTAATGACCTGTCCGAGTATCAATTCCTTCCTTTCTGCTTTCTCTCCAAACTGCCATTTTATTCAGGTATCCATCTCTCACTTATCCATTTCAGGGGAAACCAAAATCTAAATCTAGACCCAGACTTAGTTTCTAATTAGAAATCCTGTCACTCTTGGCAATGCTGACTTGGAAACCAGGTTTAGGTCCGTGAGTACATAGATTTACCCTGGTGATTGTATTCGATTGAAGAATGATAGTCATATTGTTTAAACCATTCTACTCAGACAGAAGGGAAAGAATTCTATGGTTGGGGAATACGTTTCCTCTTCTTGCATTGAAAAGTGAGCAAGGAGGCATCTTGCCTCCTAGCTGCTAGCTGTCCTCTTGAAAACATGAATATTACTGATCTGAGAACAAAGCTGAGGACATGGAAGAGAGAAAAACCAAAAAAAAAAAAAAAAATAGTGTTATAGCCTTGATCACACCACTACTGAAGCCCACAGGACCTTTGGATTTCCATAGGTTAAAGAATAATTGATTTATTATTTAGCTGTTTATTATTAACCTGATTTAAGTTATAATGTTTGTTACAGGAATCCAAAAGTTTCCTGATGAAATCCCAATTCTAGAATCCATAAACACACAAAGTTGATTTTTTTTTTCCAATTGGTAAATTCAGGAATGTCAAACCTGTCAGAGAAAAAAGAGATATTAAAATGGAAAGCCTAAAACACTAGCTTTGTAAAAGTATTTATTAGACTCTGAGCTTTGCTGTTAGGAGTCTGGGTGATTTTGAAAAAATTACTTAGACTTTCTAAGCCACAGTATTTCCAACTTTAAAAAAAAAAATTAACTTTCAAGGTGGCTGTGTGTATTAAATGAGATATCTCATAATAATTAATGTAAAAACTATAAGCTCAGCATCCAGCACAAATGAGTTCTACATATATACTTATTTTTCTTCCTTTCCTAGATATCTACCTAAAGTTTGATCAAACATGCGATCATGATGCACTGATAATTACTGAAGATTGGAATGGGAAAGTTGGAAAGAAAGAAGAAGGATAGGTAGTTGGAAAATATGGCCTTGGTGATAGAAATGATGCCAGAGATCTCATGATAGAATTTTGCAAGACCAATGACTTCTTAAATGCAGATAATTTTTTCACCAACATAAATGGTGACTATATGGGTCTCGTCAGAGTCAATACACAGGAATCAAATCGACTACATCTGTGGAAAAAGACATGGAAAAGCTCAATATCATCAATCAGAACAAGGCCAAGGGCCAACTGCAGAACAGACCATCAGTTGCTCATATGCAAGTTCAAGTTGAAACTGAAGAAAATTAGAACATGTGCACGAGAGCCAAAATATGACATTGAGTATATGCCACCTAAATTTAGAGACCACCTCAAGAATAGATTTGATTCGTTGAACACTAATGACAAAGATCATGCAAGTTGTGGAATGACATCAAGGACATCGTACATGAAGAAAGCAAGAGGTCATTAAAAAGACAGGAGAGAAAGAAAAGATCAAAATGGATGTCAGAAGAGACTCTGAAACTTGCTCTTGAATGTCGGGTAGCTAAAGCAAAAGGAAAAAACAATGAACTGGTGGATCATAACAAATTATGGATTACATTGTGGAGAATAGGAATTCCAGAACACTTAATTGTGCTCCTGAGGAATCTGTACATGAATCAAGAGGTAGTCGTTTGAACAGAAGTGGATACTACATGGTTTAAAGTCAAGAAAGGGTTGTACCTTTTAACCATACCTATTCGATCTGTATGCTGAGCAAATAATCCAAAAAGCTGGACTAAATGAAGAAGAGTGGGGCATCAGGATTGGAGGAAGACTCGTTAACAATCTGTGATATGCAGAGGACACAGCCTTGCTTGCTGAAAGTGAAGAGGACTTGAACCACTTACTGCTGAAGATCAAAGACCACAGCCTTCCATATGGATTACACCTCAATATAAAAGAAAAAAAAAATCCTTACAACTGGACCAATAACCAACATCATGATACATGGAGAAAAGATTGAGATTGTCACGGATTTCATTTTACTCAGATCCACAATCAACGCCCGTGGAAGCAGCTGTCAAGAAATCAAAAGAAGCACTGCACTGGGCAAGTCTGCTGCAAGAGATCTCTTTAAAATATTAAAAAGCAAAGATGTCATCTTCAGGACTAAGGTGCCCCTGACCCAAGCCATGGTGTTTTCAATCACCTCACATGCAGGCAAAAGCTGGGCAATGAATAAGGAAGACCAAAGAAGAATTGACGCCTTCGAATTATGGTGTTGGTGAAGAATATTGAATGTACCGTGGACTACCAAAAGAAGGAACAAATCTACTTTGGCAGAACTACAACCAGAATGCTCCTTAGAAGCAAAGATGGCGAGACTGTGTCTCACATTCTTTGGACATGTTATCAGGAGGGATCAGTTCCTGGAGAAGGACATCATGCTTGGTAAAGTAATGAATCAGCGAAAAAGAGGAAGACCCTCAATGAGATGGATTGATACAGTCGCTGCAACAATGGGTTCAAGCATAGCAACAATTGTGACGGTGGCTCAGGACCAGGCAGTGCTTTGTTCTGTTGTACATAGCGTCGCTATGAGTTGGAACTGACTAGGTGGCACCTAACAACAGCGTAAAATCTCACCAAGGCCTGCATTCCGTTACAAGCTACCACTCTGGCCCCTTTTTCAACCCACCCTAACTAAATTTGTCTCTCCAACATCCAAGCTTCTCAAGGCTTTCCTTCTTTGGTCTTCGTTTTGTAGACTCAAGGATGGAGTTAGTGATTCCAGTATTTTTCAGAGATTGAGCAAGGGGCATGTGACCTGAATGCAGTCCGAAGTCTGACTGTGTTAGATTAGACATTTGCTCCCCAAACCTTCCCATCATTCTGTAATGGAATTATGTATCCTCACCCTTCCTCTTGTCATATGACTTTGTAGTGCTTCTCAGTAGAAGGCAAGGAATATACACTCCTGCCTTATCAATATTGATTTGCTTTGGACCATGGGACGTGTGCTTGTGTAGTTTACATTGTCAATGTTCGCTTCTGTCATCCACCATGAGAAGAAAATGCCCCAGGTAGTTATTGGTCCCAAAAATAGAGGCAAAAGGAGTAGGTCTGAGCTTAACCCATAGCCTGGAGCAGAGCTATCTCAGCTGACCAGCAAACCCATGACAGTAAAGCAAATGTTTGTTATTTTAAACCATCATTATTTGGGACTTGTTTGCGATATGACATTACTGCATTTAAAAAAAAAAAAAAAGATACGACTTAGTGGTTTTCATTGATTTTCAGCTTCTTTTCTTGTTCCCATTGATCTACTTTTTGTTTTCCCTGATCCTCCAAGCAGAAGCAACTTTATCTGGTAGCCAACTTTTCTCCTTTTCTACTGATTCAGCATCCTATTGTAGATACTTACATAGTTGGTTCATAACTTCTCACTTCCAGATACTAGAAGGGAAAGAGTTTTCCCTGAAGCTGTATGGCAACATGCCTCCAGAAATAATTTTTCATAAGCTTCATTATTTTTGTTCATGGAAAAGTATTTCTCCCCCAAAAGTAAGAGTTTTGGTAAAAGTAACCATAATAACAATTAAACAGGTCCTGGTTCTCTCTGCATCCTTGGTGCCTGAACAGGCGGGAACTCAACCAGTACTAATAGATGAACACATGAGTGATCAAATGAGCACATTTTGGATTTTATTTTAAGGCAGAAAGTATTAAAAAATATCCAAGGTGTCAATTATAGAATAAACAAACATTCTGAGAAGGTTGGCTATTCAAATGAAATGGGCAAGCTCTATGGAATAGGGGCATTTTCAATAACAAAAATAGGCAAGGGATATAACATATTTTCAACAAAAGTGAAAGGTCCTAGTTAAGAGCAAGGGCTTTAGCATCACCGTCCTGGAACTGAAGCCTAGCTCTGAAACCAAAAAACCAAACCCTTTGCCATCGAGTTGATTCCGACTCATGGCAACCCTGTAGGACAGAGTGGAACTGCCCCATAGTTTCCAAGGAGCACTTGGTGAATTCAAACTGCTGACCTTTGGGTTAGCAGCCATAGTTCTTAACCACTACACCACCAGGATTTCCTATTACATGAGTCCCTGGGAAAGTTACCTAACCACTCCTTGCTTCCTTTTTCTCATCTATAAATGGTGGATGATAAACAATTTACCAATTCATGACTTTTTGCAAGAATCACACGAGCTAATTAATGAGACCACTTAGCATACAAAGTGGTCACTAAATTAATATTAGCTGTTTTATTACTGGAAACCCTGGTGGTGTAGTGGTTAAGAGTTTGGCTGGTATTATTACTGCCATCATTATTCACTATTACATAACAGTTTAGACCACATCTCTTTCTTATTTTAGTCTCCTAGTTAACACACCCCTTTATGGCGGTTACACAACCTGCTCTCTTAATCTTAGAGTCTTCTGTGGTCTCTATATCAGTTAGACTCTTCAAAGTGAAAGTAACAGAAATCCATCTTAAATTAAAAACAAACGTTGCCATCGAGTCAATCCCCATTCACGGAAACCCTATGTGTTACAGCGTAGAACTACCCCATAGGGGTTTCTTGGCTATAATCTTTATGGAAACAGATTTCCAGGCCTTTCTTCCACGTCACTGCAACCAAATAAGTCCATCCGGAGCCCCAATCCCTGTGTTCATCTGGAGCTGTCAATCAAAGCACCTCATATTCCTAACCTCCACAGTTGGTTTTGTGAAGCAATCAACCAATCCTTCTAAACTTAATGGTGTGTACAGGGGTGAGCATGTCACTCACAGGCCCCTTGAAAATATGGGGGGAAAATTGGTATGGAATTTGGGATACAGGTCTTTTTTTTCTCAGGCAGAGTTGAGAGAAAGGGAGAGCAATTCCTGATGACATTCATTAGAGCCTACGTCCAGCTACAACAAAAGCCAAGGACTTTTTGGAATTTGAGTCAACAAATTCCTTTTTTGTGCTTGACGGAATTTGACTTGATCCATCAAGAATCTGACTTCATCGGTACGAGTGGTTGGGCTAGAAAGAACTGGAACCAGCTGAGTCCTGCAGCCCCTGATTCTGCCAGCTCAGCGGTCTTCAGCTATGGTTTTCTGTTTTTAAACATTTTAAGGAAATGCTCCAAAATGTTGTTATTCTTGCTGATGCTGTTGTTGTTGATAGTGTATTAATGTGAAACTATGAATGTCATAACCGTGCTTTTTATCCCACTAATTTTGACCTGACCCTGGAAGATGCATACCTGCAGGTGTGTGTGTTCTCCTGATTCTGAAGCTTGGGTGAGCTTTAGAGAGTGCAGTCACCTGGAAAGGCCATAAACAGGGCCAGCTTTCTGAGAAAGAGCCTGCCAGAAATGCTGCTACAAGCATATTGTGTGAACACCTGGCCTCAGCAGCAGTGGGAATCTACCACAAAAGAAGATGGGGAAATAGGTTTAGCAGCAACAGTTTGGGGTCAAGAGGGTCCGGAAGAGCCTTTGCATAGAACTCCTCTGTCTTTAGGGTAGGATCTTTAGGAAAGGAGCACCACCCATCCATGCTAGGGAATGGAGCCAAGGGTTTTCTATAAAATCCATTACAATTTGTATGGAATTCATCCTATTCCAAACTCAAATGATGATTCACTCTAGGCTTGGACCGCTTCCACCGAATAGGCTGTGCAACCTCCTTGGCTGCCAGGCCAAATGGAGGGCTTCCAGGTTGCTTCTGTCCTCCTGCCTCCATTCTTGAACTCTCTCCAATCAGAAGTGACCTTCTGGAACCTGGCCAGTCTTCCTCTGGAGGATTTGGATTGTAGGGCAGGATGACAGAGGAGAAAAAGAGAAACTTTTGAAGTTAGACCACCTGGGTTTAAATCTCAATTTCCCTCCTTGGCCTTCATTCATCATTTAGGGGGAACTTACTATGTGCCAGACACTGTACTAGGAATACATACAGGGATGAACTAAAAGGAGAGAATCTCTGCCTTCTTGAAATACAGAGAAACATTCAAGAAGTTTCAAATCTTGTCTGCAAAGTCAGCTTTAGTACCTTTCAATGTGTACTGACTCCAAGAAATAGGTGAAAAGAAAAATTAAACAAAGCAATTTGTTTAAAAATGCTGAGTCAGGGAGGACAAAATCAAGAAGGAGAAAACACACCCTTCCTAAATTTACATGTAGAGTAGGCGAGACTGGTGTGGGAGGAGATGAGAGTTTTGGGGGTAGCTTTTGAGAAAATGTTGTAAAGGCTTAATTCTACACTTGCAAAACACCCAGTGTAATGGAATTTAGGGAGGAGGAAAGAAGAGCCCGTGTTTCATCTAGATGAATGCAGGACAAAGCAGAGATAACAAGTGCATGAGGGAGGAGTCCTAGGCAGCAGGGACTACAAAGAAATAAGGCTTTTAGGAATTGTTTAAAATTGTAGGAAGGGCTGTAGATCCTCACAGGGCAGGAATTGGGAGTTGAGTCAAGTTTACTTTAGATTTCTCAGCTCAGAAGCCCAGTTGACTACTGGACTGCCTTTGAAACCAAGAGCCTTAAGTAATCGGTCACTATTTAATAAGTTACTTAACAAATACAGGTCTCAATTTCCTTACCTGTTAAATGGTGAGATTACAGTCTGTAACACCTAAGCACCTACCTCAGAGACACCTTGTGAGGATGAAATCATAAAGCTATGGGTAAGTTTTGGAAACCTACAAGTATTCAGTAGATGGGATGAGAACCGAAATGGAAAAGGTTTAACAAAGACAATTCAGAAGGAAAAGGCAGTGGGAACATTACAGGATGGAGACTAGAAGTTTCAGGCTTGAATATAGTATTTAGATGTAACATATTATTATTGAAAATATTAGTCCTAAATAAGATAAAACTAGATATTAGATGTTTTCTGTGAGGAAAGAAGAATTTTATACCTTTTAGTTTCCTTTGTTTCCAAATGAATCTTCACATACAATAATGTGTGCTAAATAGGCAAGTTGTTAAAAGGCCCTAAATTTTAATAACATAAATACAAGAGAAAAAATCTCCTCATTTTACCATTTATCTAACTCATTAAGTCAAATTTGTTTTTAAATTCCCAGAGACTCAGAGGGACACTGCTCGTAATATGCTTATGCACTAAACCCATTTCTTCTTGAATTGCACTCCAAACAATAAAGCTATAACATTAATTCTTTAGCAATATAATCTACTCAGTGTGTACATGGCTGAAAAGTTTTTAATGATTTCAGATATAACAATCCCCTCACCCCCCCCCCCGCAAAAAAAGAAAAAAAACCTTTGCCTCGAGTCCGTTCCCACTCATAGTGACCTTATAGGCCAAATCTGAACTTCCCCATAGGATTTCCAAGGCTGTAAATCTTTACTGAAGCTGGCTGCCACATCTTTCTCCTGTGGGGTGGCTGGTAGGTTAGAACCAAGAGGCTTTTGGATAACAGTTGAGAGCTTAACCACTGTGCCACCAGGGGCCCTGAGCTCTGATGGTTAACTTACTTTCGAATACAGTAAAGAAAAAGTGTTTTTTAAAAAAATGTACAAATCAAAACTATCATAATTGTTAAAATTATCAACTAAATCCTCAAAGTTTGTTAGCATATGAAATCTCTCTTGAGACTTTTGGGATTTTTTGTAATATGCACATGCTACTCAGAACCCAAAAATATTCTGCATTGCATGTTATAATTTGTTAATCTACTATCCTCTCTGTGGGATTATAAAGAGCTAAATTAAATAATCAAAAGTTTGGATTATCCAGGGAGAACTACTGGTTTTTACTTACAGTTCCCACCTGGAATGAAGTCTTGGCTTGCACAAACAAGACATAGCTGAACTACAATAGAGGGCAGCCAGAATGCTACTCAGAAGCAAGGATGATAAGACTTCAGCTCACATACTTTGGGCATGTTATCAGGTGGGACCAGTCCTTGGAGAAGAACATCATGCTTGGTAAAGTAGAGGGTCAGTGAAAAAGAGGAAGCCCTCAATTAAATGGATTGACACAGTGGCTGCAACAATGAGCTCAAACATAGCAACGATTGTGAGGATGGCACAGATCAGGCAGTGTTTCTTTCTGTTGTACACAGGGTCACTATGAGTCAGAACTGGTTCAATGGTACCCAACAACAACAACAATAGAGGAAGCTCACCCCCACTCCTCCCTCATTGAAATTAAATTGGTACTAATCTTAACTAGGTTGATATTTATTAATATGTTAATTGTAATCTCCAGAGAAAACTTTAAGAAAACTACAAAGATGTAGTTAAAGAAACAAGGAAAATAAAGTAGTACACTAGAAAATGTCTCTTTAACACAAAAGAAAGATGTAATGGAGAAATGGAAGGACAAAAAGAAAAGAGGTAGGAAATGCAGAAAACAAAGAGCATTATTACGGATGCAAACCTACTTATAAGTAATTACATTAAATATAAATGGACTCAACACTCGACTATAAAAGCAGAGATTGGCATAATGGATAAAAGTACATGATTCAACTCTATCCTGAGACAAAAGACACACTTTAGATTCAAAGACACAAAAACGTTAAAAGTAAAAGCATCAGTAAAAAAATAGAAGATTTGAACAAAACTATAAACAGACTAGACCTGACAGAAATCTGTGGAATGCACCATTCAACAAGAGCAGAATACACATTCTTCTCAGTGCACATGAGGAAATTCTCTAGGAAGGACCATATTTAGTCATAAATTTAAAAGGATTGAAATCATATGAAGTATGTTTTTGACTACAGTGGAATGAAATTTAAAATCAATAACAGGAAAAAAATTGGAAGTTTCAAAATTTGTAGAAATTGAAAAATACTCTCCTTAATAATCAATGGGTTTTTTTCTTACTTAGCTCCATTCCTTCTCCTTTCTTTGTGTCATTATTGTCATATAGGTTACATATTTATACATTATAAGCCCAACAACCCTTGTTTTTAAAATTATTGATTTATATTTATTTATCTTCAGATATAAGTAATATGTACTCATTTTGAAAAAAAAATTACACATAGATTTATAAAGAGGAAAATAATCATCACCCAATAGCTATATCACCTGGGAATCATCATGATTAATATTTTATCGTATTACTTGTCACATTTTATGTGCACTGAACACTTACCTATTTGAGACACACTAATGGCTACATTAAGACCTAATAGAAATACAAATACTACTAATTTAAAACTAAAATGAGGAGGGGATACTTGATCTTCCATTTGCATAAAATGCCTGACATATTGCCCTAAACAAAGTAGGAACTTCCCAACCCAAATTTCTAGATAAGTATTTTGTACATCTCCCATGTGATTTAAAACCTGAGAGGACATTTAGAGTCATATGGATTGATGTACATGAGCAAGAAAACACAAAGTTATCCAGGAAATTAAGATTAAAACCCAAGTCAAGATTTACCACTCTTATATAGGAAAACACAGAGTATAATGGTTAGTGGCGAAGGCTGCAGTCAGACTCTGGGTTGTGATCTTGGAAAGCTCATGAAACCACATTGTGCCTTGATTTCTTTCTCTCTAAAATGGGTAATAATAACACCTATTCCTAAGAGTTATTGTAAAGACTAAACGCAACACTGCGTGAAGTAGGTTAGCACAAGGCCTAGCATATAATTGCTTATTATTACCACTGTTATTATTATGCTGCTTACCAGCTGATCTCTTCAGACTGATTCATGCATAATTAGGGCCATAATCTAGCCAAAGTAGTCATGCTATGTGAAATAAATACTTTCCCAGGGCCAGGGTTGCTATGGTAAAGAGCTTGGGCTCTGTTTTGAGATAGTTTCTCATATTCTGACTTGCAGTGATTGCCAAAGAAGAGAAATCTCTGGTGATGTATTCAATTCAAGTATTAAGTTAGAAACTTTTTTTTTTTTTTTCTAGTCGATTTAATAATTTTTACCCTAAAGTTAAGATCTTGATTAGGGTTATGTTGGTGGAAGGAAACTCAAGAAATTATCTTTCAACTTTCTATCCTTTAAACAAGAAATTTTTAAAATTTGTCCTTGAAAAACAAACAATATAGATGTAAGCATTAAATCTTGAAATCTTGAAAAAAAACCTCTTTAGCTAATCTTCAACAGTTTTCATTGGTTTATAAAGGTTTTCTCAGTTGTCTTATCCAAAGCTTCCCTGGTTGCAAGCAACAGAAACCCACTCAAGCTCACATTTGAATAGTTGAGGGTTTTCTTTGCATGGTTCTTGCTTGTTTTGTTTTTGTTTGTTTGCTTTGTTTTTCATTGATATTTCAGGGTTATTTCCCAGCACCTAAACACAGGAAATGCTTTACAACGACTTAGAAGCAGGAAAGCCATCAGGAAGCACGGTGCCCACTCTCCAACTTGCTCTCTCTCTGGGAGCATATCCACTAATTTCTCTGCTTCTCTTTCTGTACATCTGCCTTGTTCTTCCTTCTCTGTTCCTCACGTTTTCTGTTGCTTTGTGAACTTAATGAAAAGGGACCACCCACACAGCTCCAAAAGTTAAAAGCCCCAGTTTTAAATATTAAAAGAACCTAACATCTTTTTTTTTTTTTTTGTACTTTAGATGAAGGTTTACAGAGCAAGCTAGTTTCTCAACAAAGAGTTGGTACACACATTGTTCTATAACATTGGTTAACAACCCCACGACATGTCAACAGTCTTCCTTCTCAACCCTGGGTTCCCTATTACCAGCTTTCCTATTCCCTCCTGCCTTCCTGCCCCCAGGCTTGTGCGTCCCTTTAGTCTTGTTTGTTCCATGGGCCTGTTCAATCTTTGCTAACAAACATTTTTGGAAACTCTTTCAAGAGAGAATGTGGTGAGGCTATCTTGGTCAGGTTTTCCCTCCTGGGCCAGATAGATTTGGTCAGGAAGCCACTTCTGCCAACATTCAGAGAGAATGAAACTGAGATGCTGTCTCAAAAGGTATATATTAACATAAACCAGTTGCCACGGAGCCGGCTCTGACTCACAGCAACTCCACATATGTCAGAGTAGAACTGTGCTTCATAGAATTTTCAAGGACTGATCTTTTGGAAGTAGACCTCTAGATCTTTCTTCTGAGAGGCCCTGGGTAAACTTGAACCTCCAACCTTTCAGTTAACAGCCAAGTATATCAACCGTTTACACCACCCAAGGGCCCCATGACTATTTCTCACTCTCAACTTCTTTTTCATAACAGAGGCCCAAACACTTTCCTAAAAATTTCAAGACTCAATCCTATTTGCCTCAACCCTTACAAGTTCACACACACACACACACACACACACACACACACACACAATCAGTGTTTCTGACAAGAAAGGCAATGAGATGGAAATGAACTGGTGGCAGTTCTTGGGGGCAATCCAAGAGCCTGCAGATTGTGATGGGATCCTGACACAGGGCAGCTGAATAAGATCTGCTTCCCATGGAGTTACCAGCAGACAGAAATTCAGTTCTGTTCGCTTCTGTAGCCCAGCAGTTCACACATTAAAGTTACTGCTATTAGTCTCTCTTGGATCTGTGTCCAAATAATGTAATAACATTTCACAGTTATTAGCCTTTTCTAAGTTACTGCCCTTTGCTCAATCCTGGCAAGAGGCCCATGTCCTGAAGCAGAACTCAACTTTTAAACAGTGTAGCAATTGTCCTACTTAAATAATGGATTTGCCAGTGGAGACAAAGGAATTTTATGATCCTTAAAGAATCATTCACTTACCTATTTTAAATGTTAGGGAGTTAATACTCTTTGCAGTGATTTCTCTACAGGTATCAGAAGGAATAGGAAAACCACATTTATGCCTTTTGAGCTCACTGGTTCAGGGGCCCAGTATTCCAAAATGGAAATTTTCAACATCAGAGGAGGTTAGAGCTGTAGAAGTTCCCTGGGAGGTTGTGATTGTGAGGTATGGAGAGGGCATGGACTGTATGGCAAAAAGATAATATCTGTTGTCCTAAATATCTTATTATGGTCCCCTAATGACATTAAGCCTCATGCCAGTGGGCATATTTAGATCCACTTTTATATCTGAGTAATATTGCTAAATCGAGCCCTGGTTGCTTAGTGGTTAAGCACTTGGCTGCCAACCAAAAGGTTAGTGGTTCAAACCCACCAGCCACTCCATGGGAGAAAGATGTGACAGTCAGCTTCTATAAAGATTATAGCCTGGGAAACTCAGTGGGGTAGCTCTACTCTATCCTTTAGGGTCACAAGGAGTCAGAATTGACTCGACAGCAATGGTTAATATTGGTAAAAATCACTTACCTTTTCCTAATCTTTATTTCTTGGAACTCAAAAAAGAATTTCTGTATATAGTGGTAATAAGTGCCAAAAACTTTGAGTTTCTCTTATTAAATGTACTGTACAGTGCACATCTAGGGTAGAGATGACAACCCTTTCCTCCCCACCCACAATTCTGCCTTGTGAAAAATGTCCCATCACAGCCTAGAAAAAGGAGCCTTATACATCTTGGAGACTAAGCCTCTGTCTGCAAGAGATTCAACACAGAGGTCAACACCTGAACTAAGCTGAACCCATCACACAGTCTCTCTTGGGAACTTGGCAGTGAGATACAGAGACTGATGCAGTTAATCGAGGACAGCCAAAATGGAGGGTCACATAGGTTTTAGGGGCTGTAGTTGTCACAGGGACAGCATATGCATGTGGATGAGGGGATGGAGAAATTGGTCTATAACAGAATCAAGGAACTGTCTGGAGATAGAAATGCTGAAGGAAGAAGACAAAGGGAGAGAATACACTTAGATTCTTGGCTGCTGTCCGCATTACAGCTTACCTCTAAGCTTTACAAGAAACTTAGTGATCTTACAATAAACCCTCCTCCGTTATGTTAGCTTGAGTGAGTTTCTATTTTGTGCTTTTGTTAGATTAAGCATTCCTTATTTCTGCATCTTGAGTAAGACACATCATATTTAATTGGAGATTCATCCAAACAAAAGAAGAAAAGAGGTGTAGTACTGAACAAGTTAAGCCCCATAACTCAAAACAACTACACATAGAACTGGTAGTCATAGCCAAAGGACTTCCACAGTCAATATAAAATGTAACCCCCATATGATTCTATATTAAAGCAATCCATTTTACAGATAAGCAAAGGGAGGTTCAGAAAAGTTAAATAACTTCTCTAAGACTGAATAAATCATATGTAACAGTAATATCACTAGACCCAAAATCTTTGACTTTCACACTCCTGCACTTCTCAGAGAATATTCTGTAAAGTGAAGATAAACTCTGTGACCACACCCCAGTTGCATAAAAGGATTCCTGGAATCTTATTAGTCAGAACTGTTAACCCAGCCCACCAATAATGCCCTAATTTCTTCCAGTTCCACCAATCATTAGCATATGTGGATTTAGGCAGTTATTCTCTCTGAGTCTCAGAACTCATCTGGAAAACAGAATAAACACACGTAGCATAGTGATGAAGATTAGAAATAATAAATAAAAAGAACCTAGCACATACAAGTTGTACCCCATAGACTCCATAACAGTACAGAAATGCTCTTTCTAGGCAAAGGAAGTCAGGAAAGGACAAGGACATCAAAAGCTATTCGCTTTAGGGACGATCCAGCAGCATCCTCTTCCTTCTCTTCTCCCACTAGCCGCTTTTCAGATAGTAGACTGGCTGGAAGAGCAGGTGAGTGCTCAAGACCTTCGGAAAGGACTACCTCTCTGTCTAATAAGTGTGTCTTGTGATTTTTGTGACTCCTCTCTGTTGGAGCTCTGGAATAGATTGTCTTACCTTTTGGGTCTTAGCCATGTTTCTTCTTATGTTGTTATTAGTTGCCATCAAGTTGGCTCTGACTCATGGTGACCTTATGTATAGCAGAATGAAATGTTACCCTGTCCTATGCCATCTTCATGATCATTGGTATGTTTGAATCCATTGTTGTGGAATTTGTGTCAATCCACCTCATTGTGGGTTTCTCTCTTTTTTACTGACCATCTACTTTACCAACCATAACGCCTTTTTCTAGCCACTGGTCTTTTCTGATGACATGTCCAAAGTAAGTGAGTGGAAGTCTCATAGCTCCTCTTTTTTTGAGTCTTGGCTGGGTAAATGACAGAGATTTCTAATCTCTGCTTCTGTTTATTATCCATGGCCTGACTTTGGTCAGATGAATTTCTGTCCAGAACGACCAAGCAGGAACTCTACTCCTGACCCACATGAACTATTAACTGGGTATTCTCATTGACTCCGTAACTCTTTTATAACTGTTGGGTTAATGGTGTACCAGCCACTTTTTATGCCTCTGGATCTAATGGATTGGCATCAAGGTGGATTCCTTTTGAAATGCATGAAGTTCAGTGTACTAGAATTGGAGCCTCATTGTTTTGTAGGTTGAACATTCTATTAGGTGATGCTTCCTGGGATGTGTTAGTTTTGTTAACTTTTGCCCTTTTTTCCCTTTATTCCTTTACTTCTGTGAGATAAGTCTTGCAAGCATAATTACAGCTTTCCTGTGTGATAGTTAGGGAGCCCTAATGGGTTTGTTTTGGTGTTTCTGTATCATATTTGGAAAACCAGAGCTTCCCCACATAACCTAATAAAAAGGTGCTTGCAAAAAATTATAGCAAAAAAATATAGCTCTCACTGGCATATTATCGTACCACAGATCAGTGGCACCACAATGCCACTCACCTCACTGGTGGCTTATTACTGGATTATATTTCTCAAAATCCATAGTACCAACCAAAAATTTATATATGCTCAATTAATAAGCATGCATTCCAATACTGAAAAGATGTGCCATCAAAAAAAAAAAAATAAGGAGAAAAAAAGTACTAATGAAATATAGTCACTTACATGAGCATATTTTCATTCCAGCTAAACTATTAAACCCACCCACTGCCTCTTATTACCTTCTACTCTTTATTTTGTTTTGTGAAGTCATAGTCTCATCACTTTCAATACCACTAAACCACGCAGGTATCGTAGGTATTTTCTCTGACATTTATGACTATTTCCCTTTTTATCATCCAAAAATATTGTATGAACAAAGCTTATACTAGGATAGCATTCCAAATCAACCCATTACTTATAACCGTTGTCTCACTCTCGCTTTATAAATTGCTTTGCCAATTTTTTCCTGTTACCCTAGCAGTAACTGCTTCCAATTTGTCAACTACCTTCATCATATTTCTTATCTTTCTTACTGTAAAACATTTGAAATACTTTGTGTAAGAGACACTAGATAAAAATAAGTTAAATGGCATCTACATGAAAGACACAGTGACATTTAGCTCTGAGTCATATGTGGGGAAGTTGAAGTGCTCTTCAGATCTCTCAGTTTGGTCTCAAATCTCCGTGAAGGAACTAATGAACTTTGGGAAAGGGCATTGAGGTGCTCTACTTAATGTGTTCTCATGATTTTTTTATTAGCGCTGCATTATTCCCTCCTCAGAAGAGAAAGGCAGTGTTGTACAGTTTTACTATTGTACGGGAAAATAAATCTCAGGTCCCCCCACACTCTCAGGATTGTTCTGAAGGAGACAGAAAGATAGTCGCAGTCCTTGTATCAATGATTCCCATCAACTGGAACAACACAGGAAGGAAGAGAGTCAGGGGTAGGAGGAGGAAATGGAATGCGTGGTTAATTGCCTCCATGAACAACTGTCTCATTTGGCATGAGACCAGAAGAACTGGATGGTTCCCAGCTACCATGACTGGACAATTTGATCAAAGATTCTATAGAAGGATCCTAATCAAAAGGTAGAAAATACAGAACAGAATTTCAAATTTTCATGGAATCCAGAACTTTTGGAGCCGTGAAGACTGATGAACCCTTATGAACAATGGCGCGTCATCCCCATGACCAGTTGCAGATTAGGCCATAGTGACCGTAGGGTTTTTATTGGCGAATTTTTAGAAGTAGATTGCCAGGCCTCTGTTCTTAGCCTATCTTAGTCTGTAAGATCTCCTGAAACCTATTCAGTATCATAGCAACATGCAAGCCTCCACTGACAGATGAGTGGTGGCTGTGCCTGAAGCGCGTTGGCTGGGAATCAAACTCATGTTTTCCTTCATGAAAGACAAGAATTCTAGCCTGAACTAACACTGTCTCTAGCTAATACTTGCTGAGCACTTATTAAGTCTCTAGGCTGGTGCCAAGTGTTTTACCTGCATCATCCATCCCCTGCCTATAATTGCTGAGGGAGATCAGGATTAAGATTATCCCTTTTTACAAATGAGAAGCCTGAGGTTCAGAAAGATTCAGGAATTTGTTCAAGGTCACAGATAATACAGTAAAAGATATAGATTCATATACAGCTTGTACTACTAACCTATGGGCTGCAAGCTTTCTGTCTCCCATTATACTTTCTTCTCATCTACAATTTCCTCTTACCTTTCCTTCCTTTATTATTCCCATGCATATGACCTTCTCATCCAAGGAATAGCTTTAGAGTTTTTTAATATCTCTGCCTACCCTGAGTAGCTAATTCAGAAGACAATACTCATAGTTCTCCACATCTGAACTTGCAATCTCCTGATGATATTTTCCTTCTGCAGAGCTCTGGATTGCACTCAGCCAGCTTGTGATGATCTTTCATCTTTTATCAGTGGTGATGTACTCAGAGAATATACCCCAGATTTAATATAATATACCCCAGATTTGAAGAGCTAAGTTAAAACTCCTTGTACAATAAGTCTCAAGATGGGACAACTTATTTAAATTATTTGGGCCTCCTTTTCCCTAAAGTTGTTGTGTGGAAGGAACAAGATAAAGCAAGAAAGTACATAGACTTGCGCCTAACAAAGTATGTGTGCTCTGTGTTAACTGCTGCTATTATTACTGTTGCTATTTTTATTATTGCTGCTGTTGTTGTTATTAATTAGGGAAGGTTTTTTAATCCCTATTTAACAGAGAAAGAAACCAGGGTACAGAAGTGAGATCAAGTGCCACAAATTGTAGAACTAGTCAGCAGCTGAGGCAAAAGCATATCGTTTGCTCAACAAGCATTATCTGAATGTCTGCTATGCTGCAGGCTCTGTGGTACATGCTGAAGGCCCTCAGGTTAATATATACAATGTGTCCTGACATTAGAATGTGCTCTCTCCAATAGACATATTTCTCTAAATATATGTGAATGCACCCAAAGAGGAAAATTCTAAGGATTGTGGAGACACAAATTGTCATCTCAAGGTCAAATGGTAGATGCTGTAGACGGAGTGTACGAAATAATCTCTCGGCTATCCTAATACCCAAGCTGCTGCCTATTCTATTACACTACACTGCCTTCAGCAGAGTATAATTAAAAAAGCATATCTTCAGAAAACTAACACCCATTATACAATGTATTCCAACATCAACTATAAATTATCCTCTCCATCAGTGCAGGAAATTGAGTGTTGACTGTGTTTAAGTTAGAAAAAAAAAAAAAAAGAGTTGATTCAAATTCTATATGAGACTATCTTTAAGTGAGTAAGAACTCAGTGACAAGAACCATGGACTAAGGGTTTAGAAACCCTAATTCTAGTCCAGTCTGCCCCCAGCTAACTGTGTTGAATGAACAAGATTTTACTGCCAGTGCAAATCCAGCGTGTGTATCATGTGGCAAGGAACTGAGTTTAGGGTTGGGGGAGTGGTGGAAAGGAAATCAGGACATTTATATGTTGTCTTTCCTGCTAACACTGTATTTTATTTTATTCTTAATCTCTTAAGAATCACCACTTAATAGAAAGTCTTTATACACAAAGGACGGCATGTGACTCATTCATGTCCATTGGAACATATTGGTTCTTAGGATTTCAGGCATTTGCCATATGTACTAGGGCTCAGGTTCTGGGGAAAGGAGTAAGATGATTGGGAAGACGCCAGTGCCTTTCCAACCTCAGGAGTAAATCAAAAGAAAGGCAGATTTCTCTCCTCTGCCGCCACTTCCAAATTTAAGCCTGCAGATCTTGTCCTGGCCACACTTGAGATGAGAAGACAAGCAGAGACAAAGTTCAAAAAGATGACCCCAGACAACACAACGTGGAGAGAGAAGGGAAGAGAGAAGAAATGGAGACATGACAGAGATTGTTATCGTGGGGATGAATATAGTTATTCATAATAGTGGCTTCCATTTTGAGTGCCTACCATGCGCCAAGCGTTGTTCATAAATTGCTGGTAATACTGGTAACAAGTTAAATACGACATCTTCATTTTAGAGATAAAGAATTAGAGACTTAGGGAGGTTAAGTAACTTACCCAAGGCTACATGTTAAGTAGCAGAGTGAAGACTTAAACTCTTTTCTATTTCTAAAATCTATTCACTTTCTACATGTTATGGTGAGGTATTGCTATAGGATGGGTATGTGAAGTTCAGAATATTTACACTGTCTACTGCCTGCATTCAAGACTCAAGACTCTTAGATTCCTCCTCAGTGTAAAACAAAGAGATTGAGGTCCTACCCAGAAACTTGATTTTGCAGTAAGAGAAGCGGAACAGCCTCTGACGTCTGCCTGGGCAAAGTGTATGCTATAACAACTCAGAAGTAACCTCATCTAACTCTCAGTAAATAAACTACACTTTGAATAAACAGGATAAACAAGATAAGCACAATAGCCATATATGATGCTGCAAGTGGAGATAAATAACCACAGTGGGAAAAAAAATAAGCTTCAATTTCTTGAGATTTATGAAGCCTAAGAACTAAAATAGAGATAGATCTAGAGATAGATCATTGGGTGTAATGGCGTGACAGTAAATCACAGAGAGGAATGGTTGGGAGGGAGTTCTTAAGGCCATTTATTATAGTGCATCTACTTTGCCTTTATGCTCCCAGGTCATATCCCAGGCTCTGCTTAAACCCGTTCAGAAATGTGGAACTGACCATTTTTTGAAAATTCTTGCATTGAGCTCACATCTCTGCCCTGGTAAAGCAGAGCGAGTAAAATGCCTAAATAATTCATTTGAGTTGAGAGATGACGTTCATTTGGCACTGTCTCTGGATTCCTGACAAACAAGCTGAAATAAAGGGGAGGAAAGGCTCAAGCATTTTGGTAGAGTGTTTTCAAGAAAACGTGTAATCAGAATAATTAATGCAAATGCTAATGTGATATCAGTTTCTGGAACGAGTCATCTTATGAAATGAATCATAATTACAATGACAAGGCTTGACATTAAAAGAAAAGGATGAAAAGTATCTTTACACATTCTTTTTTTTTTTTTTTTCAATAGGATCCAGCCAAATCACTTAGGGTTAGCTATTTCATGAGGTTTACAATCAAAGATATTCTCTTTAAGCTCTAGATTTTTATAAGGCCATATTTGCTTGGAGGAATTAGTTTGGTGGAAAGAGGGCATTAAATATAGTCAAAGGCCTGGTCTTATACAAGAATTATTTGGGAAATGTAGAAGAAATGAAACGTCCTCAGTTTATTACTGATCATATATTGTTGTTAGCTTCTGTAGAGGTGGCTTCTAATTCATGCACAATGGAACAAAATACTGCCCAATCCTATGCCATTCCCCTGATCACTTGGTGATCAGACCATAGTGATCCGTAGGGTTTTCACTGGCTTATTTTTCCAAAGTAGATTGCCAGACCTTTGTCCCTAGTCTGGAAGCTTAGCTGAAACCCGTGCAGTGTCATAGCAATACACAAGCCTCCACTGACAAATAGGTGGTGACTGCTCATGAGGTACGTTGGCTGGGAATAGAACTGGGTCTTCTGCATGGAAAGGGAGAATTCTACCACTGAACCACCATTGTTTTCAATCATAGACTACTCTTCCCATATCATTACAACGTACTCTATGATCTGGCCTCTGTTTACATCTCTAGCCTCTTACACCCTAGCACTCTCCACCTACATCATTCTTAATTCCAAGTCAGACTGAATTTAGTTCCACATCCTTGCCTTCCCCGCTTCTGACTACCAATGTGCTCTCCACAGAGCCAATGTGATCTTTTTAAAAATCAAATACAATCATATTTCTACTCTGTATAACCCATTGGTAGAACCCTATTAGTCTTAGTCTTATGATAGATCCAATATATTGACCCGTACCCACAGGGCCCTGCCCACCTACCCACTCTTCTTGCACCACATCCCCCTGGAGATCCCTCTTCCACCTACTTGAACCTTCTTGAATGTTTTTTCTCCCTCCCATTAAGCCTATTGGTCTATTCCCTCTTAGCTAAATAAGTAAAAAATAAGATAAGCTATCCCATCTCCTGACTAGGTTATTTTCCCCTCTACTTTTCCTTCCTGGCACTTATCACCATTTGTAAATACATCTGATGCTTGAGTACTCTATGGCTTTTCTACTCAATTAAATTCAGAGGCTATGCAAATTGTCCACCACTGAGTCTCCAGTGTGAAGCACAAAGCCCGACGCATAGCTATTTGTTTAATCAATGTGACCCCTCGATTCAATGTTTTGCCACAATTATGCTTTCCTCTTTACTCCCAACTCCCTACTTCCTTCAGGTCTTATCACAGAAATATTCTTCCAAAGCACCTTGGCCTTCTCCTGTCCTAAAACTCATCTGCTTCTTCATACTTGTTTACTTACCCATCTCATCCATTAAATTGTGCACTCCTGGATCATCAGATCAGAGCACGGTATCTGGCATCAGCAGAACCTCAAATAGCATTTATTAGCAATTTCACAAACTGTAGAGTACAGTAATGTCCAGTGACCATTAGCTAGTAAGCCAAATGTTAGGTAATAATCTAATTTCTACTGCTTAAAAAAAATGCATTTGTGTGTGTGTGTGTAAAAAACTAGTGTTGAATGGAATGAGTGCTTGAAGTTTTCCAGCACAATTATCTAAAAGAGCAAAGACAGTCAAGAGGTTGCTCAGCATGACTATAAGATGCTGCTACGGAAGGTTTTATTTTACCCAAATTGATTCATTTATTGGATATCACCTAGCTTTGCAAGATGCTTCTCAGAGATTAGCTGTAGTATCTTCATTTGCTTTGGAAAATATGAATAGCTTTGGCATTGCTTGGCAAGAGTTATTCACTTCACATTCCTTGCAAAAATAAGAATTGGAAAAATCTTCTTTGGGAAGATTTTAGCAGAAATTATCTTTTCAAAATTTTATCAGAAATTATCTTTTCAAAATGGAGAACAAGAATGTAGATATCATACAGGGTGTATTTCCAGTCTATACCACACTTTAAGATTTTTGAAAATTGTGACCTCTACCGACAGGATGGGCATGAGGGAGCAGAAGGTGCTAAATTCTTGTTTGTGTAATACAAACCCTGTCTCCTAGATGGAAGTGATTGGAGCAAGCATATATCTGACCCAACTGGATCAGTTTGATTCCATTTCCCAGGAAGCTGGCATTGGCATTTGCAGATGCTGGTCATCTTTTCTGCTTGCTTGAGTTGAAAAGCTATAAGGTAGGGGACTACATGCAAAGCCCGTCTCCCAAAATGAAAGAACAAAGGAGACACAGGGGAGCAGCAGGGATGAATGAAAGAGTAAGAACAAAAGTGCCCAGTCCACCTGAATTTGTACCTATTTCTCTATATTGTCATAGAGAAGTCAGCAAGAGACCAGAAAGCAACACTGCAAATTGTGTGGAAACCCAAATCTTTTACTAGTTATTTATTGGTTTAATTACTGAGAGAAATGCTTCTTACCCAGGTCCAAATATTCTGTTTTCCTTGCTTGTTGTTGTTGTTGTCAAGTCAGCTCCAACTCATGGCTACCTTATATACAACAGAACAAAACATAGCCTAGTCCTGTGCCAGTTAATTCTTACCACTTTTAATCCATAAAGGAGCTTTTTGTCTTCTAAAACCAATTGAGAACAAAACGGTTTATAGTTAATGAGGTGAGAAGATACTTGTACCCTCAGAAATAAACCCTGACATCATGTGATTGTAAAAAATGTAGATAGAAAATGATAAGACATACTCTTTCACCAAGTTTGTTGCTTGGTTCAGTAGCCTGGTTCCACTTATGTGTTCTAAAGACATTTTAAGTAATAGCAGCATCCTTGGAATAAGTGTAGAACTGCATAACGTGACAACTTTTAAGAGAGTTATTCTTGAGTGTATCCATGTGATAAGTTTAAGGAGGAAATAAAGTAAATCTAAAAAGACTGAAGTATCTTATAGGCAAAGAACAAGGCAGAGAATGACCCTTTCCCTCAGGTCAAATGGCCAATGAACCATTAGATTGTTCTTGATGTTTCAGACTAATCTATCTAGGGAGTTCACAAATTCGATTTGATATAGACTAGGTTTAATTTAGAATGGGAATTCCAAAACACTTAATTGTGCTCATGAGGAACCTCTGTATAAAACAAGTGGAGTTGTTCAAATAGAAGTTAAGACCAAGAGTTAAGACGGTGCCTGAGTGCATTCAAATGGATTTTAGTTAGATATTCTGATGACAAATCTTACAGGAACTGTCAAAAAAAAGATCTCAGATCCTAAAATGCCACATCTTGGTATTAAAAACCTGTGCATTTTCAGGGTCTCTGAGAGCTTCCCTCTGGTTTTTGCAAAGCCCTCCTGTTGAATTCCATGGAGTCCTTCATAGCTGATTGTATTTTCCTTCCAATTAAAAAAAAACAGGAAACTTTTCATGGTGCAGCTCCCCCAAATTTTTTCTCCAAGTTTATCTCCTTTGGTAATGAACCAAAAAAATTATTATTTATATCTAATGTATTTACAGTAGCTGTCTCTCTTGATGCTTATAGGGATTCCCTAGTGTGTGTGTGTGCATGAGTGTGTGTGTGCGTGTGTGTGTATTTTCTGAATGGGAAAAGATACACAACAAAAACTTAGGAGACCTAAATTATTGTCCTGTCTTTCAGTTTAATTCACCAGGTATATCTAGACAACCACTCAACCTCTGTGTCAACATTTTTCTCAGCTGTAAATTTGAAACATGAACGTGAATAATCATGTTTTAATAATAAAGATGCAAGGTTGGTACTAAATGCTTACTCTTATTAACTCTATCCCCACAAAAGTGATAAAAATTCACAAACCATAGGAAATTTTCTATTCAGAGGGTTTACCGGACTGCTTTTTCTTTTTACCTCCCTTGCTTTAGACTTTTAGAAAGCTTATTTAATAGGGGAGCTGTATTTTCTTTACTGGGTTAATGGGGATTTTTGTAGCATAAAGTCATACAAATTGTGATTGAAACAAAAGAAGCATTTAAATTAATAACAACAAACCATTAGAGCAGCTGGCAATTAACCTTTCATTTCCGTAAAGGATTATTTAGACAGCAACACATGGCAGCGTCTTGTACGTGTGGTGTTAGTGGAAAACCTACTGGTCCAAACCCTGTTTTTTTAGTCATGTGTTAGGAATTTGGAATGGAGCATAATTTGATTTTAAAATTGTTGCTTTTCAGATGCAAAACTTCCAAAGGTAACTGAAGATAGTAGTACAGAGCATCCATTTACAGAACAGTTTTGATCTCTAGATTACAGCTTATTTTTTTATAAACATAACATATTTATCCTCTGCATGACTGGGATATGAAGGAATCACTCTTGAGAAATAAGACATACATCATCTAAAAGACTGAAGTATCTTATAGGCAAAGAACAAGGCAGAGAATGACCCTTTTTCTCAGGTCAAATGACCATAGAACCATTAGATTGTTCTTGATGTTTCAGACTAATCTATCTGTCACTTTTAGGGAGTTCACAAAAGAGTCCAAATTCGATTTGATATAGACTAGACTTAATTTAGAATGGGAATTCCAGAACACTTAATTGTGCTCATGAGGAACCTCTATATAAAACAAGATGAAGTTGTTTGAATAGAACAAGGGGATATTGCATGATTTAATGTCAGGAAAGGTGTGCATCAGGGTTGTATCCTTTTACCATACTTATTCAATCTGTATGCTAAGCAAATAATCCAAGAAGCTGGATTATAGGAAGAAGAGCACAGCAGCAACAACCTGCAATATGTGATGACACAACCTTCCTTACTAAAACTGAAGAGGACTTGAAGCACTTACTGATGAAGATCAAAGACTACAGTCTTCAGTGTGAATTGCACCTCAGCATAAAGAAACAAAAATCCTCACAACTGGACCAATAAGCAAAATCGTGATAAACGAAGAAAAAATTGAGGTCGTCGAGGATTTCATCGTACTTGGATCCACAATCAATGCCCATGGAAGGAGCAGTCAAGAAATCAGATGACAAATCTTCTGCAAAAGACCTCTTTAAAGTGTTGAAAAGCAAAGATGTTACTTTGAGGACTAAGGCGTGCCTGAAACAAGCCATGGTATTTTCAACGACCTCATATGCAAGCGAAAGCTGGGCAATGAATAAGGAAGACTGAAGAGAAATTGATGCCTTTGAATTATGGGGTTGGCAAAGAATATTGAATATACCGTAGATTGCCCCAAGAATGAACAAATCTGTCTTGGAAGAAGTACAGCCAGAATGCTCCTTAGAAGCAAGGATGGTGAGGCTTCAATTCACACACTTTGCACATGTTATCAGGAAGGACCAGCCCCTGGAGATGGTCATCATGCTTGGCAAAGAGGAGTGTCAGCAAAAAAAAGGAAGGCCCTCAATGAGGTGGATTGTCACAGTGGCTGCAACATTGGGCTCAAGCATAGCAAATATTGTGAGGATGGCACAGGACTGGGCAGTGTTTCATTCTGTTGTACGTATGGTTGCTATAAGTCAGAACTGACTCAATGGCACCTGATAACAACTAGCAACAACAGGCTTGATGTGGGCTAACCTACAAAGGCAATAAGTCTGAGCTACCTCAGCAAGGCATAGCAACTAAGATACCCCTCTAAGGCAAATGGTATAACAGGCCACATCATTTTCTCATTCATTCAACAAAATTAGTGAGGATATTCTATGGCATTTTGCTAGATACTGAGGGCACACAATGACAAGTTAGACCTATTCCCTAAACTCAAAGAACATAAAAGCTAATAATGGTATACAGGCAGCTCATAAATGCTGTAATAAAGTTATTCACTGAATAACATTGGAGAGGTAAAAAAGAACAGGTAACTCACTCTTAAAGGGTCAGAGAGGACCACCTGGAGGAAGCCTCAGCTAAGCCAAGACCTGAAGGATGAGTAGGAGTTGGCTAGGAGAAGCAGGAAAGAATAGGTTTGTGCTTAGAGCTCTATCAAATGCAATCATATAGAGATAAAAGAAAACTGGGAATCTACAAATACTTCAGTCTAGCAGGTGCTTTGGAATCTCTGGGTTGCTCAAACAGTTAAGAGCTTGACTACTATCTGAAAGATTGGTGGTTCAAACTCACCCAGAGGCACCTCAGAAAACAAGCCTGGCAACCGTCTTCCAAAAAGACACAGCCTTGAAAACTTTAGGGAGCAGTTTTACTCTTCACACATGGGGTTGCCATGAGTTGGAATCAATCCAATGGCAACTAACAATAACAACAACAAGAGGACCTTAAGAGTTCTACGGAGAGAGGAGAGGGGATAAAGTTAAAAAAATAAGTAACAATCATATCGCAAAGTACTTAGCATGCCCTACTAAGATTTTTAAGGGTGGGCTGACTGTCTTGATTCTACACATTTGATTCATTGCTTCCTATTCCCACTCTGGAAACACTGGTGGCATAGTCCTTAAGTGCTATGGCTGCTAACCAAAAGGTCGGCAGTTCAAATCCACCAGGCGCTCCTTGGAAACTCTGTGGGGCAGTTCTACTCTGCCATATAGGGTCGCTATGAGTCACAATCGACTCAACAGCAATGAGTAGAAGTAGTTGTAGTAATCCCAGTCTGGGTAATTTGAGCTGAGTATTTAGATTGTAGGCGTATTTTACAAAATCCTCAAATCTTGATAGCCGTGCTACCAAACTTCCCTAGCAACCCCAACTTGTCTTAATCACTTCATGTCTCCACCAAAAACTTTCTGTCTCAAGTGTGCCAAAGTGGTTTTACTTCCAGTGTTTTCCATTCTTCATCCATTGGGATAACCAAAATTTCTTGGCTATGTCAATACCTATTTTAGGTTGGTAAGGTATTGCTAGCTTATGCATATGTCAGTTTTACTGAAGGCTCTGCTTTGAGGGCCAGTGCAAGTCATTTACACAAACCAGCCAAGAATTGACCACTTTTCTGATGTCAGCCAAAAAAAGCAACCTCTAAAGAAAACATAGCCAGTTCAGTAACCATCAGAATGCAGAGTTTTGCCCTAGTAAGGAGGAGCCTGTCTTTATATCCTCTCACGATTTATAAACCACTTTCACTGGTAGCCATTGAAAACATTGGTTTGCATTCAAAGCTTGATATTGTGGGGTTCCTTTTGACCAATCAAAATTATTCCAAGGTTTTGTGTATATATACGTATGATCTACAAGGCTCAATTAACTAGATTTGATCTGATTGTAAGTTTTGGGAAAATGTCTAGCATTTTAGTCACCTTGAGATCAACAACGAAGAAGATCAAATTTTTACATCTTACCCAAAGGACAGGATGCAAGTTAGAAGGGGAGGAAGAAATTCCGATGAAAGCATTATGATTTTCTCTAGATAGTATCTTCACAATGTCTATTTTAAGGAGGTGATGGAAATTTCCCACAAAATTACTCAAGCCTTTTTCCTCCTTTGGATCATAGAAAAACTTACTACTTTAGTCAATCTCAAATCACTTCTCCCTTCTGCTGTGGATGATTTAAACATGCATAAATTCTATGTCCTTTGCCACTCTACCATCTTCATAATTCTGATTTTTCCTAATTCAAGCGAGGGCAGGGGAGGAGGATTCATTCATTCTAATAATACGTTTTGAATTGTGAATAAATGTTTGATGTTGAATAACTGGGAGGGGAAGGGGAATTAATAAAACCTTTCTGAACACAGAACAAATGTTCAATGAGATGTTATTATCAGTTACAATAGCCCCTGCTGCTATTTCAGGACACTGTGAAAAGCTCCTCACAATAATCCTGTAGGATAGGCACTTTTAACTCCATTTATAGATGAGGAAAATCATTCAGAAAGAGATTAACTATTGTGCAGGTCACACATAGTAGCAGAGCCCAGTTACTTCCTTATCCAATCTATTTTGTTTTCTTCCTGTAAACACTCTAACTCGATTTCCCAGCCTTCCTTTTCAGCTAAGTGTGGCTTTGCTACCAAGTCTAGACAATGCACTGTGACAGGAGTGACGACTGCCCCTTCTGGGTCTGAGTCATAGTAACATCTCATATTTAGCTTTCTGTGCTTTTTTCCCCCTTATACCATAAACTTTGGAGTCCCTGGTTCAGGTGCTTGGCTACTAACTGAAACGCTGGAGGTTTGAGTATACCCAGAGGTATCTCAGAAGAAAAGTCTGGTGATCTACTTCTGAAAAATCAGCCACTGAAAACCATAGTTTTACTATGACACACATGGGTTTATAATGAGTCAGAGTCAACTTGATGTCAGCTGGTGGTGACCATAAACTTTAGAAGCCCATAGGGTTTTCAGGCTGTAATCTTTAGGGAAGTGGGCTGCTTCATCTCTCTCCCATGGAGCAGCTGGTGATTTCAAACTGCTAAGCTTTTGATTGGCAACCAGGTGCTTAACTACTGTGCTGCCTTGACTCATTTGAGGATGGCAATATTGCAAGATGGATGGAGCCTTGAATAATCCACTGGAAGGACAGCAACTGACTAATCAGGAGCACTGTTTTGGTCTTTTCATAAGATAACAATAGATATCTGTTGTACTAAACCACTGAGATTTGGGGGTTTATTTGTTACAGGAGTTAGTGTTAGCCTAACCAATACACACAGCTAGTTACTGGAGGAGACAAGATTTGAATCAAGGCATAGCTTGTCCCAAAGCGTATACTCTTAACCACAGTTCATCGGTCAAATTACATAATGTCTCCTATGCGTAGAATCTGCAGGATTCTACAGGAAAAATGTTAAACGGCACAGGAAGCATCAAAGGAAGATGGAAGGAATACACAGATTCACTACACCAAAAAGAATTGGTCAACATTTGACCATTTTAGGAGATAACATATGATCAGGAAACTATGGTACTGAAGGAAGAAGTCCAAGCCACACTAAAGGCATTGGCGAAAAACAAGGCTCCAGGAATTGATGGAGTATCAACTGAGATGTTTCAACGAATAGATGAAGCACTGAAGTGCTTACTTGTCTATGCCAAGACATTTGGAAGACAGGTACCTGGCCAACTGACTGGAAGAGATTCACATTTATGCCTATTCTCTAGAAAGATGATCCACCTGAATGCAAAAATTACTGGACAATATCATTAATATCACATGCAAGCAAAATTTTGCTGAAGATCATTCAAAAGGGACTGCAGCAGCATATTGAGAGGGAACTGCCAGATATTCATGCCGGATTTAGAAGAGAACATGGAACCGGGGATACATTGCTGATGTTGGACAGATCCTGGCTGAGGGCAAAGAATACCAGAAAGATGTTTACCTGTGGTTTATTGACTATGCTAAGGCATTCAACTGAGCGGATCATACCAAATTATGGGTAACATTGTGGAGAATGGGAATTCCAGAACACTTAATTGTGCTCATGTGGAATCTGTACATGGATCAAAAGGCAGTCATTCGAACAGAACAAGGGGATACTGAATGGTTTAAAATCAGGAAAGGTGTGTATCAGGGTTGTATCCTTTCACCATACCTATTCAATCTATATGCTGAGGAAATAATCTGAGAAGCCATACTATATGAAGAAGAAGGGGGTATCAGGATTGGAGGGAAACTCATTAACAACTTACTATATGCAGATGACACAACCTTGCTTGCTGGAAGTGAAGAGGACTTGAAGTACTTACTGATGAATATGAAAGACAACAGCCTTCGTGATGGATCACACCTCAACATAAAATAAAACAAAAATCCTCACTACTGGACCAATAAGCAGCATCATGATAAACAGAGAAAAGATTGAGGTTGTCAAGGATTTTGTTTTACTTGGATCCACAATCAACAGCCATGGAAGCAGCAGTCAAGAAATCAAAAGATGCATTTCAATGGGCAAACTGGATGCAAAAGATCTCTTTAAAGTGTTGAAAAGCAAAGATGTCACTTTGAGGACTAAAGTGTGCCTGACTCAAGCCATGGTGTTTTCAATCGTCTCATATGCATGCGAAAGTTGGGCGATGAATAAGGAAGGCTGAAGAAGGGTTGATGCCTTTGAATTGTGGTGTTGGTGAAGAATATTGAATATTCTTTTCCCTGGGCCAGTTGGTAATCAAACTTTTCTTCCATGAATGTATGCATAAAGAAGAAATAAAATTAAATAGCAACTTTTGGTCATGCTATATCGCTTGACCCCCACGTGTCTGTCAGTTTGTCGTACTGTGGGGTCTTGTGTGTGGCTGTGATGATGGAGGCTACGCCACCAGTATTCAGATACCACCAGCAGAGTCACCCATGGAGGACAGGTTTCAGCTGAGCTTCCAGACTAAGACAGACTAGGAAGAAGGACCCGGCAGTCTACTTCTGAAAAGCATTAGCCAGTGAAAACCTTATGAATAGCAGCAGAGCATTGTCTGATATGGTGCTGGAAGATGAGCCCACCAAGTTGGAAGGCAACCCTAATATACCTTTTAAAGTAAAGGAACCTAACAATAAAAGCCTTTAAAAAGGTTCAAATTGTTGATAATAATTCATTTACAAACCTAGTTGACGGTAACTGTCTCATTTAAAACTCATTTCCATGGTATATGTATAGGCCTTGTTTTTAATATGCAAACCACTTTGTTTGAATTGGATTTCCTTGTGCTTATTAATCACATACAATATTAGGAATGGAACCTCAAAGTAAATTGCCTCCCAGATAGTGGCTTTTTCACAGCTTCCCCAAGCACATTAATATTAAAATGTAGTGTGAGAAATTATTCCTTCTTGGTTACCTATTATGCAAGATATTTCAAAATATGTATCTTACTGCCTGATATATTTTGCATTAGTGGTGTTGTTATCAACTATTTTTTTTTTTTTTTTTTTTTTACCAGCAGGAGAAGTGACTGGAAAACAACATGATGAGGACAAATTAAGTTGTATTTATCTGTATTACATTAGAAGTATTTTCCTCTTCTTTCTACCTCAGGGGAAGGCTTTATCACACAGTTCCTTTCTAAACCAAAAAGAAAAGGCCATATGATTGGTGAGATTCTGAGACATTTCTTGGGCTTCATTCCTGGAGATACAGGGTCACTGTATTGAAAGGGAATTCATAGGATAGTTACTTTCTTCTCTCTCTCTGATCTCTTGTGTTTTGATACTGGAGGGCAGGGAGATGTTTGAGATGAGGTTTTGAGGGCAGGAGAAAGGAGGGATCCCTGCACCTTTGGCATAAGTCAAGTGCTATAGTCAGGGCTTTGAACCAGTTCTTCCTGGTTCATTCATGGCCAACGAAGCAAAACAAGAATGAACCTGAATTTGTAAAATGTAGGTGAACCAGAAAGATAACTGAAATAGGAAAAATTACAGATTGACACCTGCTGGAAACTTAATTTCCTCTTAGAAAACAATGGGCAGCCTGCATAGCAAACCAAATCTCTTGGCTGGCAGAGGTGGAAATAGAGATGCCCAGCTCAAAGATGGCAGTTGACTGCACTGCTTTGAATGTACATCACTCTCTGCAGTCCTGGCAATAATCCAGTCTCCCACATCAGGTTCCTGAAAGGGCTCACTAGGCCTCTTCCAAGTCTCCCATTACAGTACTTTAACTTGTAATTTTTCCATTCTGGTTATCATGCCACTTCACTCAAATTTTAAAAATTCGGGTCTGTTCTAATTTCACGTCATCAGCCATGGCTGAACTTGTTCAAAGCCCTGGCCATAGTTTACGTAATACTCTTTGTTTTAAATGCTGTCTTGATGTAGTTTTGAGTCACTGATTGGAGGAAGGTCCTTTCTGTTCTTGAAAAGTTGATTAAGTCCACTCTCTAACCACTCCTCTTATCAAGTTCTCACACTCCTAGGCCACTATGTACCTGTCTTAATTGTCCTGGGGCCAGGTACCCAACAACTAGGGTCAACCCCTGTGCTCACTGAGCTGTGGAATTATTTAAAATGTCCAGTCCCCAGGAAGTCTGTGAAACCTAGCTAACTCCACCCTACATAAGCCCTCTCCTACAATTCCAGTTTGCTGTTGCCTTGTCCCTGGGTACATACCCCTGCACACCCTACCTCAAGATGTGCTTTTGTTTCCCTGCTGGGACCTGTGAGTAACAAATTCTATTTGTTTTCTGGCTTCCCTGTGTGAGTCTCTCGTCCTCATGCCACACCTGACAGACCATTTAAAGCTCCGACAGACCGGTTTGGGTCAAAGTGAATACATTTAAGCTTACCAGAAATCCATACTTCTAGAGTTTCATCACGAGGGACACTTGGACTTTGTTCTAGTCATCTATAGTTCTACTGGGAACCTGACAGGAAGGCAGGCTGAAATTGGAGGCATAATTCTGGTACTCCAGAACCCTTGACCAAAATAAGAGTCTCTGAGTGGTGCAAACGGTTTATACACTCAATTATTAACCTAAACTTTGGAGGTTCAAGTCCATGCAAAGCTCCTTGGAAGAAAGGCTTGGTGATATGCTTCCAAAACATCTGCCACTGAAATCCCTACGGAGCACAGTTCTACCCTGACACACATGGGGTCGCCATAAACTGGAATTGACTCAACAGTAACAAATTTTTGTCCAAAATACCAACTAATAGCTACCCTCCCAACACACATGCAATTACACATTTACCCCTCATACTCTATATAAATAAAGTAGTATAGATTGAATTGATAAGATGCAAACTTGACAAAATAACCAATTAAAAAACCCGTTGCCATTAAGACAATTTCAACTCCTAGCAACCCTACAAGACAGAGCAGAACTGCCCCATAGGAGCAGGTGCTGGATTCGAATTGTCAACCTTTTGGTTAGCAGCTGTAGCTCACTGTAGGTCTTAACAACTGTGCCACTAGGGCTCTAACCAATAAAAGGGCTATCATATTTTTAGTAGGTTAACAAGTTCAAGAAAGAGATAGTAAACTCTAAATATAGATTGTTGCCTTGGATTTCTTCCATCTGATTCCTAGAATTCATTATTCAAAATTAATGTTGCCAAGAGAAAAATCAGTAGCCTTTGTCTTTTGCATGTAGTTCCATTTCGACTTCCAGATACACCACAAAACTTCTTGGCCAGAATATTGAAGTGGGTAGACATGGTTTAGGTAATTAGAAAAAAGCTTCTCCTTTTGATTGGACAGGTATGTATTTACCTAGCTTTGTCTTTATTATTTTGGTGGTTTGGCATAGCAAATGTAAATAACAAGGCACTTGCATGTCAGGTTATCAATGTCAGTTTTACAGGATGGAAATTAGTTTTAGAAATAGGCCCTTTCCTGCCAAATCTTTGCCATTTAAAACTAAAGAGACTGAAGAATTCATAAGATGCTACAATTTCTAGTTTGAGTGACAGTTTGCTGTACATGCCAGGGTCTTTATATCTGTTGTTTCAAGCTGATCCCCTAGTAGTATTTCAGGGGAATGCAATTAGTTCCATTTTGCTATCAGTTGCCATAGAGTTGGTTCTGACTCGCTGTTACTCCATGATTAAGGCCGATCCACACATATTTTATTGTGTCCTACAGCCTGAGCTTTCTTTTAAAAAAATGTATATCTATATCTATATAGATACATAAGATGTAAGCAATGGGTGAAACTGGGTGACAGCTACACAGAGCCTTTCAGGATTATTTTTCACATTGTGAAGATACTGTGGTAGGGATGGACATGGTACAGTCAGTGCTTGGGAGAAGGCAGGTGTGGCTGGAGGGTCAGAGCAAGAAGGAGAGACCTGAGATGGGAGGTAAGGGACAAGATGACCTGGGTCTTTTGGGCCATATTTAGGGATATATGGCTGAAATCTACCAAAAAGAATGGGAAGTCATGTAAGGGTTTTGAGTTTGGGAGTTGACATGACAAGGTATACATATATTTTGTTTAGCTTTTTATTTTCAAATAATTGTAAATTTATAAAACCAAAAACCAAACTAATTGCCATCAAGTCAATTCCGACTCATAGTGACTGTACAGGACAGCGTAGAGCTGCCCTATAGGGTTTCCAAGGAGCAGCCAGTTGATTTGAACTGCCCACCTTTCAGGTAGCAGCCAATCTCTTATCCACAGCACCACCAGGGCTTGCAAAGTGGGCACAAAGACACACAAACAAGAAGACAGATACCAAGTGAGAATTGTCTACAAGCAAAGGAACACCAAAGATTGCCAGCTGACACCAGAAACTAGGAGAGAAGCCCACGGAAGGAATCACCATGACCAAGACCCTGATTTGGACTTTAGCTTTCAGAAGTGTGAGAAAATAAATTTCTATTCTTTAAAGCCACCCACTTGAGGTTTTTTTGTTATAGCAGCACTAGGAAACTAAGACAAATGTTAATAAGATCAAACCTATTGACAGTGTAACCATACCTTCCTGTTTTTCCTGGCCAGTTTATACCAGTCTTCTCTGCAAAATCGTAATTAGTAACTTCCTCCTCCTCTTACCCACAAAGTGACCCATATTTAATGATACATTATTTTATCCCCCTAGGTCAGTGACTGAGTCCCTGGGTGGCACAAATAGCTAAGTGGTCAACTATTAGCTGTAAGGTTGGTGGTTTGAACCTACCTTTGGGTGCCTTGGAAGACAGGTTTGGCTATCTGCTTCTGAAAACCCTATAGGGCAATTCTACTCTGCACACATGGGGTCACCATTGAGTCAGAATCAACTTGATGGGCACTAACAACAATAAAGGTCAGGAAGAGTATAAGAGCTTTTGAATTTCTAAGTGCCAGATCAGTGGAATATAAAGCACCTGCATCAGAAACACCTGGGACTATGATCACCCAATTCCTAGAGTCCCCCTAAGACCTACTAAATCAGATTCTTGTGGTTGGGGCCTGGGAGCAAATTTTTCAAAAGTTCCATCATAACTCCATAGTGGAACCTTTTAAAAGCATGCATCCTTGGAAGAGTTCTTGAAGTTTCTGGTCCTTAAAGTCCAGGGAATGACACGGGTACCTGTATAATTTCAAAAACATTACCTGTGGTTGGTGAGGCTCACTGGAGCCAGGGTTTGAAATGCATGGCAGAACTGGTAGACCTAATTCCCTTGAGTTTAAGTTAAAAGCTTGAATTTGAACTTCTGGCTCTATCATCTAGTTACAGCAACTTTGGGCAAATCACTTAGCCTCTATGTATCTCTATTTTCTGGTTAATACAATGGAAGTAATACAAAGGCTTTCATCTCTGTGGATCATAACAAATTATGGAGAACATTGTGAAGAATGGGAATTCCAGAACACTTAATTGTGGTCATAACGAACCTGTACATAGACCAAGAGGCAGTCCGTCAAACAGAACAAGGGAATGCTGTGTGGCTTAAAATTAGGAAAGATGTGGATCAGGGTTGTATTATTTCACCATATTTATTCAATCTCTGTGCTGAGCTGATCTGAGAAGATGGACTATATGAAGAAGAAAGGGGCATCATGATTGGAGGAAGGCTCATTAACAGCCTATGTTATGCAGATGACACAACCTTGCTTGCTGAAAGTGATGAGAACTTGAAGCACTTACTGATGAAGGGCAAAGACCCCAGCCTTCATTATGGATTACACCTCAACATAAAGAAACCAAAACTCCTCACAACTGGACCAATAGGCAAAATCATGATAAACGGAGAAAAGACTGAAGTTGTCAAGGATTTCATTGTACTTGGAACCACAACCAATGCCCATGGAAGCAACAGTCAAGAAATCAAATGACATATTACATTGGGCAAATTTGCCGCAAAAGATCTCTTCAAAATGTTGAAAAGCAAAGATACTACTAAGGTGCACCTGACCAAGCTATGGTATTTTCAATTGCCTCATATGTGTGGGAAAGCTGGACAACAAAGAAAACAAAAGAAGAGTTGATGCTTTGAATTATGGTGTTGGTGAAGAATATTGAATATACTGTGAACTGCCAGAAGAACAAACAAGTCTGTCTTGGAAGAAGTGCAGCCAGAGTGCTGCTTGGAAGTGAGAATAGTAAGACTTCATCTCATGTACTTTGGATATGATATCAGGGGGGATCAATCCCTTGAGAAAGACATCATGCTTGTTAAGGTAGAGTGTCAGCGAAAAAGAGGAAAACTCTCGACAAGATGAATTGACACAGAGGCTACAACAATGGGCTCAAACATAGCAACAATTGTGAGGATGTCACAGGACCAGGTAGTGTTTTGTTCTGTTGTACATAGGGTCACTATTTGTTGGAACTGACTCTACGGCACCTAACAACAACAACAGCAATACCCACCTAAACTACTTCCTGGAGTTTCTCTAGTATCGTATATATATAGAGAGAGAGAGAGATGGCAGTGGGTTTTTTTATATATATACATAAAAAAATTATAAAAGCACTCTGCAAAGGAGATGCTTCATCCTCTGCATAAAATCCCACCAGTCTTTCCTAGCTGCCAAAGTGCTGGATGCACCCAAAAAAAAAAAAAAATACCAAATCCGTTACCATCAAGTTGATTCTGACTCATAGCGATTGCCCGCCTCACTGTCTCCCTAGCTGCTAATGGACGTAGCAGCTACTAATGGACATAAAGTATGTGCTTTAGGGGAAGATGATTGCCCTCTGAAGAGACCCGGGATTCTGTTAAGCTATCTTAAAAAAAAAAAAAAAAAAATTTTCTTTTTTTAAAAAAAAAAATCTTAAAGGGGGGTTAAAGGAGGAAGGGCTGTTCTTTGGTGCCAGTGAATCTAGCCAACTCTGAACAAGGGCAATAAATGATGTCCATTGCCTGCAGGGGCTTTCTACTTTTATCACTACGTTTTGCTTTTATTACCCCCCTTTTATTACCCCTTCCTCTTCCTGGTTTCTGTACATGCTATTTTGCGTGTAGACATGGCTGTCCAATTAATAATTAATCCTGGGAGAGAGGAATTTAGGTGTTCTCCTCTCAAGATGTGAACTGGAGGGTGCTTGGATGTAATTTAACCCTGTGGACTGGAGCCTAACTTTGGGGAACCTACACTGATAACGATGTGTGTGCTGTTTTACTTATTCCTGACTTTGTTATTCTGTAAGTAATAAACACCTGTTGATCACACCATTAGAAGTGTGTGGTCTGTGCTCTGCTCCAAATTGTCCTTCGCCAAGAACTTGTGAATATAGTGACATTGAACAAAGTATTCTCCATGGTGGTGCCTGGGTGACACAAGCAGTTCGTGATCAGCTGCTCACCTAACAGTTGGCAATTCGAACCCACCCATCGGCTCCGTGGAAGAAAAGCCTGGTGATCTGCTTCCGTAAAGATTGCTGTTTGATGCTGTCGGGTTGATTTCAATTCATAGTAATCCACATGGCTGAATAGAACTGCCACATAGGGTTTTCTAGGCTGTAATCTTTACAGGAGCAGGTCACCAGGTCTTTCTCCTGCAGAGCTATCATGTGAGTTTGAACCACTAACCTTTTGGTTAGCCGCTCAGCACTCTGTAACATGTGGGGTCTCCATGAGTCAGATTGAACTCAAAGGCAGTTTTTTTTTTTTTAACCTCATCTAACCCCCCCGCCTTACATTCCTGCCTCACTGAACTCTTTTAACTCCCAGAACAAGCCAAGCTGTACCCAGCATCAGAGGCTTTACACGTGCTCTTGTTACTCCTTCCTATCTTTGCATCCTTTGAATTTCAGCTGATACATATTATATCCTCGGAGAGAACTTTCCTGACCTTACCTAAAGCCAGATCCCTTCTGTTTTTCTCTATCAAGCCATCTTATTCTTTTCCTTCTTAACACTTCTCTCTCTTGACAATCGTGAATATATTTACTGTTTTAAAGTACTTTCTGTCTCTCCCATTGACCTAGAAGTTCCATGAAGGGAGAACTGCGTCCATTTGGTTTACCCCCATTTCACTAGTACCTCTGTGCACCGCTGTGTAGTGCCAGACATAGAGAGGACACTCACGAATTATTTGTTAAATAATTCTGCTATTGGGCATTGTTTTTACATATGTTCTCATCTAAGCCTCTCCATTTGTGCTTTAAAAACTATCTTATTTCCTGCTGGATTTTTTTTTTGCACTGGACTGAGCCTCACCTCTTACCTCACTGTTGTTGTTAACTGATGTCAAGTCAGCCCCCAAGTCATGGGTGGGATCAAACCGTTATGATCCATAGGGTTTTCACTGACTAATTTTCTGAAGTGTATCTCCAGGCCTTTATTCCTAATCTGTCTTCATCTGGGACCTCTGCTGAAACCTGTTCAGTGTCATAGCAACACACAAACCTCCACGGACAAACGGGTGGTGGTTATGCATGAAGTGCGTTAGCCAGTAACTGAACCTGGGTATCCCTCATGGAAGACAAGCAAGCTACCACTTAAGCCACAATATCCTTAAGTCCCACCTTACTTTGCTTTTCTCTAAACCTTTTAGTTTTAGCATTAAAGGAAGAAAGGAGAAAAGAAAATAACATTTGTAAAGTAGGTGGCAGAATTCCTCAGGAAAAGAACCATCTTATATTTGGCAAAATATTTTGATGGACCATGTGATGGTTGGAACATTTGTCCTCCAGGCATATTTAGAATATGCAAGGAGAGGAACAAAGAGGATTAGATTTTCCTGAAAAATACAGAAGCCACTTGAGTTGGGAGTGGGAGACAGCTTGACAGGGAGCGAGGAAGGGGCCTAGTAACTGAGGGTCCTTGAAGAAGTGACAGTAGCAAGGAGAAGCGAGGGCTTAGCACAGCAGCAAAAGCCTGGAGGCACCATAAGCAAAAGGGAATAGTTCCAAGTAGAGGACCAGCCAAGGAATTTCTAACAGCAGAAACCAAAAAACCAGCAAACCCATTGCTATTGAGCCGGTTCTGACTTATGGTGACCCCATGTGTTACACAACAGAACTGTTCCATAGGGTTTTCTTGGTTGTAATCTTCATGGAAGTGGATAACTAGGCCTTTCTTCTGTAGTGCTGCTGGCTGGGTTCAAATTGCCAACCTTTCGGTTAGTAGCTGAGCAAAAACTGTTTTTACCAACCAGGGACCTTCCTAATAGCAGGGATATCTAATACTCAACTTTAAGGTTTTCGATTGCTGTGTTGTGTTGTATTGTTAATTCCCTCACCTTTATCCTGAATCTTAAAAACAAAAGTTGATTACACAAAGGTACTGTATGTAAGTGGCATACAGAAAATTAAGGAAAAAGATGACGCTTTACATTTGCTTAATGAGAATTACAAAAAGAGGGAGTAGCCACAAGAAGAGACACAAGACAGAGAGAGATCAATGGAAGCAAAGATTCAGAATAAGAGATAACCAAAAGAAATATGATCCTCACAAGAACCACAGAGATAGGAAGATGCTGAACTTCCTACCAAACCTCGGATTCAGGCCATATTCTAAAAGCAATGGATCAAAATAAGCTGAACAGACTGAAAGGCTTTGTTCTTCCTCATGTCTGACATCACCGTTACCAGTACACCCCACAGACACCATTCCCTGGAGTGATTAGCTAAAGATGTTAGCTAAAAGGAGCACTATTTGCATGTCAGTCTTAAAGACAGTTGTCAGAAATGTGTGGCTGGAGAAGAGGACAGGATCTGGATTCAAGCAGGTGAAACTGCAAAGAGGGTAAGAAAGTGGTCTTCGAGGCCTGGTTAGAAAAGCGGCTCTCCATCACACCCGTTATGTAGCTGCAACCAAGTCTCTGCCTCAAACCAAAAAAAAAAAAACAAACCCCTTGCCGGTGGAGTCGATTCCGATTCATAGCGACCCTATAGGTCGGAATAGAACTGCCCCATAGAGCTTACAAGGAGCACCTGGTGGATTTGAACTGCCGACCTGTTGGTTAGCAGCTGTAGCACTTAACCACTATACCACCAGGATTTCCCTCTGTCCCTTAGTTCCCTCTAAAATAGGGATAACAACATTACTTAATGCACAGAATTGTAGTAAGGCTCAAATGATATAATGAACATTGTTCTAGTTTCCCAGCGTGGCTAGCAGCTCACAGAGCCCTGGTGGCACAGTGGTTAAGCACTCAGCCAGCAACTGGAACCCACCAGCTGCTCCGTGGGAGAAATATGTGGCAGTCTGATTTCCTAAAGATTTCTAGCCTTGAAAACCCTATGGGGTAGTTATTCTCGGTCATATAGCACTATGAGTCAGGATTGACCCAGTGGCAGGGAGTTTTTTTGGTTTAGTGCTGCTATCATAGAAATAACACAAGTGGGTGGCTTTAAACAACAGAAATTTATTTTCTCACAGTTCAGGAAGCTAGAAGTCTGAATACAGAGTGTGGCTTTAGGGGGAATCCTTGCCTATTTCATTCGCAGGTCTGGGGCTAGAATTCCGACACATATTTGGAGGCGGACACAATTCAATTTATAACACACATGGAGCACTGAGCAGAGTTGCTGGCACAGATGTAGGGCTCTCTCCTCAACCCCAGGCACTGTGCTGTTGGAGACTCGGGGGAGGTTACCAATCCAACCAGCTCATTGTAGAGATGGGAAAACTGAGGCCCAGAGGGGACATAGGATTTCATGAGTGAGCTAGTAATTGAAATAGATGTTCCTGACCCTAGATCACAAAGAGGTCACACAAGCCAAGTAACGGAAATATGTCCGTGGCAGTAGGGAATTCAAAGTTCAGCACTAAAGCAGCGTGGACCTGAAACTAAAAAAAACAAGAGAGCAGGGTTATCTGCTGGAGCCCGCAGACGGTAAAGGATGAGGGCTTGTTCCAAAGGTGAGACGGAAGGTTACTGTGAAGCTGCTTAGTAATCCCCAGGCTTCCAAAAACGGAAGCTGAGGAGGCCTCCTATTTGATGCTCTACTTCTTAGGCAAAAAAAAAAAAAAAACTTCCAGCTCCGTCATTGCTCAAGGTGAGCTGAAATAGGGCGCACCACGTGCTGCTAGCAGGCAGCTGTATTTACTCTCGTGTGCTTCTGCAGGCGGCACGGGGTCCCGCAGTGCCGTCTCTCTGCCAGCCGCCCAGAGCACTGTTCAGTGAAGCTCCTACGGTTTGTTAAAGCGTTTTCAGCGTGGCAGGGAATAATTACCACGGCCAGGCATAGGACTGTTGATCTTGTTTTAACACAAGGGAAACAAGTGATCTCTCTTTTTCATCCTAATCATCTTCTGGCTTTGACACTGAGAATGGGGACTCCGGGGACTGCAGAAGAAGACTTTGTACTCTCCTTCTGTATCTTTAAGAAAGAAAATATTAGAGACATTAAATTTAGATCTATTAGGCCGTGTGCTGGCATCAGAGCTTGCTTCAGAATGCAAAGCTCTCTAATTCACACCTGAAACTCTTCAGGGCTTTGGGGAGCTGTCTCTGAGAACTATAAAATTAGGTATAAAATTATGTATTTATCTTTATGTTTTAGGAGAAAGGCTCCAAAACTTTTCTCAAAATTTAATAGGGATCCATATAGCAAAAATGTGAAGAACTGCTGGTCTCAAGCTGCCTCACAAGATACTGAATCTTAGTTCTTATTAGCTCTGCAGCTCCAATACAGCTAGCCTCTGATTTGCAACTTCTGCAAACCCAGTTGAAGCTGACTTAGGAAGTTGTTAGCTGCCATCAAGTCAGCCCCCATGGGGAACCACCCCATGACTGGCAGTGACCCCATGCACAAATGAATGAAAAGCTACCTGGTCCTGCGCCATTGGCATGATTGGTTGGGGATTGGACCATTGTGATCCAGAAGGTTTCTATTGGCTGATTTTCAGGAGTAGATCACCAGGCTCTTCTTCCCAGTCTGTCTTAGTCTGGAAGCTCCAGTGAAAGCTGTACCGCATCAGAGCAACAGACAACTTCCACTGACAGACAGGTGGTGGCTGCCCATGAGATAAAGGCAGTGTACTGACTCTTGTTATTAAAAAGTCCAGGAATAGCCTTCCTCAGAAATGGCTGGATATAAGCTTTTAAACAAGGTCACCAAGACTAATTTTTTTTTTTTTTCCTCCATTCCTTGACTGCTTTTTTCTTCAGTTTCAAGAAAGGCCTTGCCACCTAGTGGCAACAAATCCATTGCAGCTCCAATCTTACAGCCCCACAGCTGAGGAAAATCCAATAGAAAGAGTGAGCCTTCTACCCAGCAATTCCAATAATTGACTCTGTTTGGGCCAACGTGAGTCCCATGCTCTATCCCTAGGCCAAGCACAATCACCCTGTAGATCTCATCCAAGGTTGGTTTTACCCCCAGGGCACATTTGGCAGTCTGGAATCATTTTTGGTTTCACAACTCAGATGTGCTACTGGCACCAATCAGTGCCCCACCACAAAGAATTATCCATTCCAAAATTCAATAGTGTCAAAGTTGAAAACTCCACTGTAGCCAAAGTAATGGAAGACTGATTAGTCAAGCCAGAACTGATGTCTTCCCCGGAACAGGAGAAGAGGAACTAACTACTGAAAGCGAAGGCAGAAAGAAAAGGTTTCCAAAGGAAAATCAGAATACTGCTACCAGAGAAAGGAGGAATGTGTCCAAGACAAGAGAATCAAAATAGATCTCTGCTAAGGAAGTTGTAAGAGCTCTCTGCCACTGAAAATTTAGGATATGTCAAGTTCTACCATAAACATATTCTAGGGTAATTATTTAATCCTTTAATCAATATTGTATAAAGTAGTTATTATTATACGCATTTTATAGATGAAGCATTTAAGGTTTACCCAGCTAATAAGAGGCAAAAGGCATCTCCTATTCATGATTTCTGACTATATTCTGAGCTCTCTCAACATTACTCTGTGCCTTATAAAATTCTGTTAGGAGAAAGAAAAAAAAGAAAGAAGCTCCACTACTTTGAAAATAAATAAAAAGGGATAAAAGGATCTTGTCAGCTGATTATTTGGACTTGACTCCAATGAAAAGAATAGTTGCCTTAGGAAGCCATTATATAGGCTGCACGTATTCTGTATATTCATGTGCTGGTTTTCACTTGTATATTTTAGGTCATTGAACAAACTCCTTTTTCTTTTTTGATTGCATGAGCAGGGTTTATTTAGGGGGAAAAAAAACCCACAAGTCCTTTAGAGCATATATTTTCAGACTCTGTGTATATTCTTTATCACCAAATGTCAAGTTTCAAACTGCTTGCCACAGGGCAATTGTGATTTACTCTCCTTCTCGACGTCTGTGAACTGGTATAATTGGAAGTGATAAATATCTCCAAAAGAGAACATGCAGTCCCAGGTTTGCCTGTGTGTGTGTGTGCATGTGTCTTTCAGGGGTTGGGGGTGAGGAGTAATGGCTTCCTTAAAGTGTTATAGACTGATTTCATATTTGTTTCAGCTCTCGGGGCTTGTTTGTAAGTTATACCAGACAGTCTTTCTATTTTGGTCATTTTTTTAAACTGTTTATTTTAGAAACTGTTGTTAATTTCTGTTGAGTTAATTCTGACTCTTGACCACCCGGTGTGTTACAGAGTAGAACTGCCCTGTAGAGTTTTCGTGGCTGTCATCTTTAGAGAAGCAGATTGTCATACCTTTCCTTCCACAGTAACCCACCTAGGGACCTAATGTCAGGTGTAGTATCATTTACCTCCTAGCTATTTGAATATGCATCTCGAAAATGACATGTTCTTGCATAACCGTGATGCCATTATTGCACAAAATAAAATCAACACAAACTCCTTACTGCTATCTAATAGCAAATCTATATTCAGATTTCTCTAATTGTCTGAAAAATGTCTTTTTACACATGGTTTGTTTGAATTAGTCCTTAAGCAAAGTAAACTCATGTTATTACGTTGTTAGATCTTTTACGCTTCTTTTAGTAAAGAACACTCTCCCCTCTCATTCCCACTTTTTATGCCACTGGCTTGCTAAAGAATCCAGTTACGGTACGTTGCTCTGCAAGCTGAATTTGGCAGATTGCTTCCTCTTGCTGTAGTTAAGCTTATTTATTTTGACTTTATTTTCTGTAGACTGGACTATAAAATTCAGGAGAAATTTTAATTTTCATGAGTTCACTGTGGTGGTATATCCTTCTATTGAGTCCTTTTAACGATGGTAAGACTAATCAGTGATTGTAGGTGGTAACAGCTCGATTCTTCTATTACAAAGCCCCTCATTAACCTGAACTTTTCACTTAATGTTTTACCATTATTTTATGGGAGCCCTGGTGGCACAGTGGTTAAGTGTTTGGCTGCTGACCAAAAGGTCGTCAGTTCAAATCCACCAGCAGCTTCTTGGAAGCCCTATGGGGCGGTTCTACTCTGTCTTATTGGATTGTTTGAATCAGCTGTTTTACTACCCACCCACCCAGTGCTGTTGAGTCGATTCTAACTCATAGCGACCCTATAGGACAGAGTAGAACTGCCCCCATACAGTTTCCAGGAGTTGCAAAATGGTGGTATTTCTATCATTCGTTTTGCATTTATAAGCTGGAATTCTGCTTTAATTTTTTTTCTGTCATTCACTAGGGCTATTTATCCCCCTAATGTATAGTTTATAGTGTAAAAGTAGGATAAATATTTATTTTCACTTAATAATCAATGTTCAGGGTAATGACTGGTATCCTAACAATTTTCTTTGGTGCCCAATGACTTGAATTTTGTTTCAATAATTCTTAATATTGTGTATGGGGGGTATGTCTTATTATGAACTCCTGGCTTTTTTGTATTTAGTGTATTTTAAGGAATTGCAGCTGTTATTCTTCTTGTAACCATTTAATATTGAAAACTTTAAATACTTAATAATTGTCGAGAGGATAATAGATAATGAATTCCTATGTATCCATCCCCAAGATTCAACAATTAGCAACTTATGGCAAATCTTTTATTTATCTATAGGTCCACATTCTATACCCTCAAAAGAGATAATTTTGAAATAAATTCTAAAAAACCGTATATTTCCGTAAACATTTAGTATGTGTCTCTAACGGAAAGGGACTCATTAAAAAATAAAAGCCATGTCCACAATACCAAACAAAATTAACAATAATTTCTCAAAATCATAAGATAACCAGACAGTATTTCTCCAACTCTTTTACAATTGTATTCATGTGTATTTACATTTTGTTTGAGTCAGGATAGAAATAAGATCAATACATCATAATTATTTCATATATCTCCTAATTCTCTTTTAAGTTTTAGGATACCCCTTCATGTCTCTCCTTTCTTTGCTGTTTTTGTTTGTTTTAGTTGTTGCTGTTGTAGAAACCAGCTTTTTAGTACTGTATATTTTCCACAGTTTGGAGTTTGCTATTTGGGTTACTATTTAAAAAGCTGCAAAAAGAATTTTTTGTCATCATTCTTTGAAAACTCAAACTGTTCCATCTTTAGGAGTGGAAAAATGAAATGGCTATTAGTTAACTTCATTATGGCTCATATCAGAAAACTTTAGAAAGTGCTAAAATAAAAGAGAAACCAAGGAAATGAAGATAATAAAAATGCAAACATTCCTAAATATTAAAGGAAAATTTTGAAAAAGGAAAATAGACCACAGTGAAACAGTTTATGCATACTCTAAATAAATTAATTTTAAAATTTCAAAACTAAGAGCAAAGAGTATCTCAAAAGATAAAAATAAAAGGAGAGCAAACATACAGGAGGCAAATCCGTTTAAAAAGAAAGCAGAGGCTAATTATTTTGCCATCAGACAAGAGAGACAACAGGCCAAAAATACTAAAGGAGGCAAGGAAGAATATTTAACAATACTGACGATCACAATCCACGAAGAAAATATTACAATTATTAATACATATGTACCACATCACATAGCCACAAATTTATAATGAAGACATTACAGGCAATGCAAAGAGAAATAGACAAAGCAAGCTAATAAGTGAAAGAAAATATCAGCAAGAATACAGAAAAACTAAACAACATAATCAGTAAGAGAATAACAATAGCCGTAAATAAAAATATGGAGCTCAAGAAGACAGATTATATTTCTGCAACTGAGTGTGGAATGTTTGTGAAACTTGATTACATATTAAGCCAAAAAACAAACTTTATGCAACACTTCTATGATCACAATGCAATAAAGAGTAGAACTGTCCCATAGAGTTTCCAAGGAACTGCTGGTGGATTCAAACTGTTGACCTTTTGATTAACAGCCTGAACTCTTAACCACTGTGCCACCAGTACTCCTAGAAATTGATAGCAGGGTAAAAGACAAGCAAACAAATCCAAAAGTCTCTCCCATCTATAATTAAAAATAAAACTAAACCCTATTTATTAATATGCCCCTGAGGCGAAGTGAAAATCCAAAATTATATGTCTTGATTTCTTTTTTTTCTCATTTTGTCTAGTCTAGAACTTACCAATGTTGTTAGTCTTTTCAAATAATCAAGTTTTAGCTATGTTAATCCAGTTTGTTTGCTTTCTTTCTTATTAATTTCTTTTTTTTTTTTTGCTTATTTTCCTTACTTAAGTTGATGGATCTTTTTTATTTCTTGAGCTAGATACTTAGCTTACTAATTTTGCCCTACAATCATATACTAATATATTCATTAAAAGTCTAATTTTTTCTGTAAGCATGGATTTAGATGTACCCCCAACTTTTCATATGTGGTACATTCATTCTAATTCAGTACATGATTCTTTAATTTCTATTTTCCTTTCTTCTTTGACACTGGGGATTATTAAAAAGAATATTTCTTAATTTCCAATCATATGAAATACTCCTAGTTATAATTTTGCGTTATGGCATGGCTAGATAACATTGGTAAAATTGCAATCTCTAGAAAAAACTTTAACATTTGCTTTTTGGCTCAGCATATGGTCACTTTTTGAAATGTTCTTGTTTGGGAAATGAATGTGTATTCATTGTTTTATTCTATATATGTCTACTAGGTTGAGTTTGCTGATTGTGTATTTCAAATATTCCATTTTTTTATTTGCTTTGTTTGCTTTTTATTGATACAAGTGATTAAAAATCTCCCATAATGATTCTACATTTGTCTATTTCTTGTTTTAAGTATGTGAAAGTTTGAATACAACGTAGAATTGTTATATTTTCCCGGAGAACTGAAAATTTTACATTAAGAAGTGTTCTTCTTTAAATCTAATTATGCTTTTTGTCTTAAAATTTACTTTCCAGTATCACTATAACTATACTAATTTGTTTTCAGTTAATGCCTGTGACATATATAGATATACATATATAGATTACAGATTTACATATATTCATAATTTATACACACACAGAGAGAGATGTAGACAAAGATAGAGATAGAGCACTTTATTTAAGCATAATTGAAGTACCAAATATATACATAAAGTGTGCAGTTTTGTAAGTTGACATATGTATACACTTGTGAAACCATCACCATAATCAAGATAATAAATGTTTGTAATCCATCCCTTCCTCCACCTGAGTCTGCAAGCAATGACTCTGTTTCACTCTATGAGTTTGATGGATATTATAGTCTTTCAGTACACATTTAGTGTTAGCTCTAAAGATTTTGCATTCATTCTTGACTAATTAAAGTCTAATACTAATGACTATGTTAATCGCCTTTCTGGACAACAAAGGACCTTAGAACACTTTAACCCTATATACCTTTCTTCTGATTTATATGACATTTCTCATGTATTTTAATTCTCTTTTTTATGTATTTTAAACCCAAAAGACATTATTAACACTGCATATACAGTCAGTCAATATTTCTTTATATTTACCTATATTTTTAACTTTTATATGTTCTTTATTCTTCTCTATTCCTTTACTTTCCTTATGGGATCATTTTCCTACTGCCTTTTTTATTTCCTTTAGTACAGACCAGCTGATGAGAAATTTCTCTAATGTTTGTGAGTCTGAAAATGTTTTAATTTGACCTTTATTTTTCAATAATATTTTTCTGTTTAATATAGAATTCTGGATTTACAATTTTAAAATACCATTGGCTTCAATTGACTTCTGACTTACAATATTACTGTTGAGAAGTCAGCTGTCCCTTCTGTTGTTGCTCCTTTGAAGATAATATTCTACTTTTTCTGGATGCTCTTCTAATTTTCTGTTTATCTTTAGTTTTAAAGACTTGGACTGTAAAGTGTCTAGATGTGAGTTTATTTTTATTTATCCAGCTAGGAGACTTTAAGGCTCTTTATCTTGTTCAATGGCTTGATATTCTTCATCAGTTTTAGAAATTTTAGTCATTATTTTTGCAAATATTGTTATTGCCCGAGTCTTTCTCCTTTCCTTTACTTCACCAACTATATACAGTTTATTGTAAATCTGAGTTTACTTTGTATTAAAAATATGTCCCAACATTGTCCATTTTTCATCACCTCCATAATTGGTCACCCAGATCTGAAGCCACCTCAATAATCTGATAATTTATCTCACTTCTTCTACTCTTACTCATCTAGACACTGTTCACATTCCAGTCAGACTGATCTTTTTAAATATAGAACAGATCATGTCGCTTCCCTGTTCAAAACATTCTAATGATTTGCCAGTACACTCTCTCCTCCACTAGATTTTAAGCTCCATGATAGGAGGAATATTGTCAGTCTTATTCACTGCTATAGCACTAATGCCTAAAAATACCTCTGGCACTTAATATTTTAAAAAAAGAGTTTGAATAAGTGGATAAATGGAAATACAGAGGGGAAACTTCATTACCTAATGTGTTGTGAAGGAGGGAAGTCTCCACTCCCATTTTTGAGGGGCTGAGTAGAAGCATTGGGTAGGAACACATTCCTCTTGCACTGATTAATAAAAGAGGTGCAGTAGCAGCAAGGAATGTAACCCAATTAAAAAAAAAAAAAACTTTTCAAATTATTTTAATCACCTAAATTAAAAACAAACAAAAACACTCTTCAAATTATTTTAATCACTTAAGTCATACGTATATTTGGGATGCACAGACTTTTTTTTTTTTTTAGGATATATGTTTGGCAAGTTGGATTGGGATTGTCTTTCCCTTTCCATACAAGCAATAAAGTTCTCTTTCTATTCAAGTATCAGGATTTAGAGGCCACCAGAGGTAAAAATATGCTGCTGGTTTTTTTCTTTGTTTTCTTTTGTTTTTTTTTCTGACTGAAAGTCTTCAGTTGTTGCTCACTTACTCAGAAACTAAGAGGTCTCCATGGACACTCCTGAATGGTAGTGACAAGTCACCCACTATGTATTGCTCTTGCAGGTGTTGGAAATTGAAGACTGGAAATACTGCAGGCAACCACAAACGGAGTGTTTATAGGTCAGGCTCCAAGATCCAGAGTAGAATTTTGTGGGGCAGGTAATAATTTACAAAAATTTTAGAAAATATTACTTTAAACTATGTTAAAGTAGTATTGAGTTAATAATGTTAATTTAATTTTTTTAAGGATTTGTTGAAAATCACTTCCCATCAATGTTAGCTAGGAAACAGAGATGTGCTACTTGGTCTGCTGCTCCTGTACCCTGTCAAGTGAAAATACTCTCCATAAACTATGATTTATATAGAGGACCCCATGCCATCTGCTGCTACAAGGAAATAGCACAGGGTTACAGAGTATCCAAAAGGCTGTCTGTTAAATGTCTGCAACATGGTCCTGAGGGGAGCGGGAGCAAGAAGCATCAGCCAGGCAGTGGCAAAAACGAGAGCAAGCAAGGTTCAAACAAGTGGTTCATTTCTGCTGCCATTCAAGGCTATCTCTGAATATCTTGATGATGTGTCAGCTTCACTATTTCTACCCTCAGCATTTTGTGGCTCTTTTCTTATTTTGGCTTCCCAGAATTGAAAGCTCTTTCCTGTGTTAGAGGAAATTTTCCATCTTATGAGCCTGTATAGGTCCAGATGAGGGTTTTTCCAGCCCCCTTGCAACTTAGACAGATATGTGACCTAAGCTTGGTTCATCAAAAGCAATAAAAGGGAACTTTGAAAGAGCAACTAGTGACTCAAAAAGGTGAACAAGAAAGCAGTACCAGTAATAAATTTTTAGTAGCATCAGTGCAAAATGACCATTATATCCGTTTTGTCCCTCTAGTGGCTGCGCTAGAAGACATGGCATCGTGTGTTAAGTGCTGACCTCATCACCTGGTTCTGTAGGGTAATTTTGGCCATGATGTTGGTTACCTAGATTTTAGTTATTCTTACCTGTTTTTGGAGCCTGATTTTGTAGTCTTTCACCCTGTGTCTTTACTGTTGCAATAAATTAGTTTTCCTCTTATATCAGCCAGAAGTGGTTTGTGTTGTTTGAGGCTATGACTCCTGAGAAGTGTAATCATCATCATTATCATCTTCATCATTATTAACAGCAAAAGTTTCCTGAGCATGTGATGCTTGCCAGGTACTCTGCTAAACACTATGTGCAATATCTCACAAATGTCTTTCAGTAAAAATGGGCTTTCAACAATTCTGAGAGGTAAGTACTGTAATTATCTTCATTTTACTTTTGACAAAACTAAAGTTTGCCGAAATTAAGGAATTTGGCAAAGCTGGGATTTGAACTCAAGGGCCCTGGTGGTACAGTGGCTAAGAGCTCAGGCTGCTAACCAGAATGACGACAGTTCTAATCCACCAGCTGCTCTTTGGAAACCCTATGGGTAGTCCTATTCTGTCCTGTATGGTCACTATGAGTCACAATCGATTCCACAGCAATGGGTTTTCTGTTTTACTTTTACTTCCCATATACTACTGCTTCTTTAATACTAGTAGTATTGTTGATGTTATTATTGTACTTCCTTACCCTTTATCAAACTTTATTATTTCTAACAATTTTACCTTATATTATTCCACTGCTATAACAATGGTTTCAGTGCTCTGTGAAATAAACTTAGAAGATATTAGTAGCCTCATTTTAGAGATTAGAAACCTGAGAAGATTAATGAATTGTTCAAAGTCACATGCATTTTATAGGTGATGGAGATTGGTATTGAAAACAGATCTTTTGACTCTAATGTGATTCAAATCTTATTACACTAGTAACATCTTAAGATAATTTTACTCCACTTGCAAGTACAGGGACCACTTTAATAATGTAAGTACACTGTGAAACACTGAGACACCATGTGTGTTTTGATCAGGTTTGTATCGCCAAAGAATCTAGAATCCTAAATACCTGTTGAAATGGTAAATTGGATCAATTTATATCATATGCCTCGATCTTAAAGAGCTGGAGGCCCAGTGGCACAGTGGTTAAATGCTCAACTGCTAACAAAATGTCAGTGGTTCAAACCCACCATCTGCTCCACGGGAGAAAGATGTGGCAGCCTGTTTCCATAAAGATTTACATACAGCCTTTGAAACCTTATGGGGCAGTTCTACTCTGTCCTGGAGGGTCGCCATGAGTCGGAATGGACTTGGCAGCAGTGGGTTTTATATATATATATGGAGCCCTGGAGGCACAGTGGTTAGGCACAGTGGTTTAGAGCTATGGCTATTAGCCATATGTGTATATACACACACACAAGAAAGTAGAGGGTCAGATATAATAAAGGAAACACTCGATAAGATGGTTTGACACAATAGCCACAACAATGGATAGCCAGGACAATGGATTCAAACCTACCAACAATCATAAACATGGTACAGGACCAGGCAGCATGTCCTTCTGTTATACACAGGTCATCATTAGTTGGAACTGACTCAACAGCAACCAATAACAACAACATATATATTTATATGTTTAACTGTTTCTTGTTTGACTCTCACATTAAAAGTACAAACTTCAAAAACAAGGCCCATTCAGTTTTGGTCACTGCTGAATTCCCAGTGACTAAATCAGTACTGGACTCACAGTAATCGCTGAATAGATACTTTTTTGAGTGAAACAAGGTTGGTTTGGTCTCATGTAAACCTACTTTTAAATTACTGGCTGAGTTGTTTACACTTGTCTTTTTGAAAAATCACTCTCTTCCCTCTGAATAGAAGGGTTAAGCCCTATTGATCATCCTCAGCCTTTTTCCTGTTCCATGCTTGGCACTTGTCCTATTCCTTATCATATTTTATTTCAGTGCTTCTTTCTTATGTTCCTTGACACTGAACTAGGATTTTTGTTCTTCCTATAAATCGCTTTAAATGTTAACAGGTAGAATGTCTTCTATTTTATAAATGGATTTTGAAAACCATAGGTGTAAACAGAAAGACATAAACGGGAAGGAAGGAAGGAAGGAAGGGAGGAGGGAGGAAAGGAGGAAGGAAGAGTAAATACCATTGGGTAGTTTGGCCTGGAAATAAGTAAAAAAAAAAAAAGTCACACCTCTACTTGCTAAAGTCCTCATTCCTGCGCTAGCTACAAGGAAATAAACTTAAGATTAGTTCCTTTTCGACTGGTATCTCTGAAGATGACTCTCTTTCCTAAGAACTAAAAAAATTTGAAAGCTGAGCCAGAATCAGTGCAAAATTGGCCTGGAATAGGACACAAATACAAAACTATCTGTTGTTTCAAAATGTGAAACTCAAAGCAAAATTATATAACACTAATTAATTTCATAAACACAAATTGATTTTATTCAATTCCCTAATTGAAAACCAGCATAAGGACCATAACGGCATATGAATGAGTTGAATGGGTTTCTTTTCAAAACAACAACACTGGATTTATAAGCAGATAAACTTTGTTTAAACTTGCCTGAGAGGCAGCCCCTGCCATATACAATTTGAATGGCCTTGAGCAAGATTTCTGGCCTCTCTAAGCCTCAGTTTCCATAAACAATGAATTGCAAAAAGGAAACATGAAGCAGCTACTAAAAAACCAGGTTGTGATATTTATTGCCACCTGTTGCATCTTATATGGCCCAAAGCATCTTCCCCTCAGTCACTTAACCTTTGTGCTTATAAATCTGCTACCCTACAGCAGAAAGTTTACACAGCAGAGTGTGTTTTTCAGTTTGATGCATAAACAGCCCATTATAAATTACTTTTGTGATACATAAGTCAGTGTTCTCCAGCGTTGCATAGTGCCTGTGGTCTTAAAAGTTTGCAAGTGATAATTTAAGGAATAAAGATTGGTCTCTATTCTGGTGGAGTAACAGAGAAAGGAGAGTCAGGAACAGGAGGAGGATATGGAATGTGTGGCTAATTGCCTCCATGAACAACTGCCTCCTTTGCCAAGAAACCAGAAGAACTGGATAGTGCCCAGCTACCATTACAAAACATTTTGACCAAAAATTTCATAGAATAATCCTGATCAAAAGGGCAAAAATGCAAAACAGAATTTTAAATTCTCATAGACTCCAGGTTTTCTGGAGCCATGAAGGTTGGATAAACTCCTAAAACTATTGCCCTGAGATAATCTTTAAACCTTAATCCAAAAACATTCCCTGAAGTCTTCTTAAATCAAACAATAGTTTAGCTCATCTAGTTAAAATGTCTGCCTTGAGCATTATGCCCTTTTAAGGATTATCTATGTGAGATCAAGTCGATAACAACAACTCAAAAGATTAGATAGAAACCTTAGAGGATGAGGAATTTATGTTAATGGGTGAGGAACAACTCAGAAAAGGAGGGTGAGAATGGTTGCACAACTTGAAGAATAATCAATGTCACTAAATGGTACATGTAAAAATAGCTGAATTGGTGTAAGTTTTGCTGTGTGTATTCTTAGCAACAACAAAATAAATAAAACTAAAAAAGATACTCTCTCTTTGAATTAAAAAAAAATCATGCCCTGTACCACTGTTTGCAATTTTAAAATATATCAAATATGGTGATTACTCTAATTCAAAAAAAGGTTGCCATCCAGTCAATGCTGACTGACGGCAACCCCATGTTTGCCAAAGTAGAACTATCATAGTTTGCAATTTCAAAATATATCAAATATCATGATTACTTTAATTAAAAAAAAAACAGTTGCTATCCAGTGGATTCTGACTCATGACTCGACAAGCTTCATGGGAGCCAGAGTAGAGCTGCTCCATAGGGTTTTCAAGGCTGTGATCTTTCAGAAACAGATCATTAAGCCTTTCTTCAGAACCACCTCTGGGTGGGTTTGAATGGCCAGCCTTAAGGCTTAGAGTCTAGAGCTTAACCCTGTGCAGGCCCAGGGACTCCTGATTAATAGTGAGGGCTATACAGCATGTCTACCTGCCTGTCTTCCTTCCAGCCATTCAATTTTTTTTCTTGTGCCACTTTTCATAATTCTGATTTTCTAAGAATTTTTTCATCTAAATTTTCAACTTCTTTATAATATCCTCATGTATACTTGAAAAGAATGTATATTTTGTACTTACTGGATGTAGTGTTTATATAGAAATAGAGATTTTTAGATATATAGTGAGAAAGAAAATCAAATGTATTGGTGTTCAAATTTTCTGCATTTGTACTCATTTTGTGTGTGTGTGTGTGCTTGTTCTATCAAATAATGACCATTCACTCAATAAATATTTATTGAATCTTACTATGTGCAAGGCACAGTGTTAAACACATTCCATGGACCATTTCACCCAATACTCAAAATTCTGTGAAATTAGAGAACGCAAACCAAGGCCATAAGAGATTAAGCAATTACCCATCGTCCTATAGCTGGAGGGATGGAATAGAGTGGGATGAGTACATGGTCCAAATCATTACTAGAATTCAATTCTGCATTACTCTATTCATTCATGACATTATTCAAAATTTGTATAGGTAACGGTCTTCATCATATATATGGCGAAGATGTTTTGTTTGATTTTTCCCCATCTATGTGTTCTTCAAAGTCCCTTGCCAGCAATTTCTCCTTACCCAGGAATGAGTTTCCTTGATGATATTTCAGCTTTCCATCTTACAGGTCTCAGAAACTAGTGACTGTATTGTGATTCTCACAGTAAACGTTGAATTCTCCTTTTTATTGGCAAAAATAATAATAACAATATCCTGATTGGGAATGTGAGCTGAGAAGAGATCCCCAATTTGGGGAGCAAATGAACAGATAGGTAGATAGATAGAGATTAAAAAAATCCAAAAGCCCATTGCTGTTGAGTCAATTCTGACTCATACCGACCCTATAGATACAGATAGATGAGTGATATTGAAAATCATACCACTCTATAACACTCTGTGTGTCCCCCAAGACAGCAATACTTCAAGAGTCTTTATGTACGGATATTGGTCATTTCTTCACCAATATAGTCAGTGAGCTCCCCAAGGGCAGGGTCTTTAGGATTTATTGACTTTTTTCACTTAAATTATATATAGGTACATATAATAGATAAAAGGAGTCTTAAAAAATGATTAAGAGCTCAACTACTAGCAAAAGGTTGGAAGTTCAAACCTATCCAGAGGTGCCTTGGAAGACAGGTCTGGCAATCTGCTTTCGAAAGGTCACAGCCTTGAAAACCCTATGGAGCAGTTCTACTCTGCACACATGGGTTTTCCATGAGTTGGAATTGACTCAATGGCAACTAAGAACAACAATAATAACAACATGATAGATAAATCTTAAATCATAAGATAAGCACAACTCCAAAATGGACTTATCTTGCTTTGCTTCAAACTTATTTTAAATCCCTGTTTCAAAGTCTCAGTGAGTTAGCTGGTGTGATAACAAGGCACCCTTACCTACATCTGAAATTTCCCATTGAAACATTTCTGCAGGATTTCCTCCATAACTTGCAATCCACAAATCCCTTGTTATCCAGGTATTATAAACTTTAAATGGTCCCTGGAGAAAGCCAGCCTAATAGCCTTCTTTTATAGTTAGTACAACTGTAAGGAATTACGGTTAGCCTCTTATTGAAAAATGTATGAGACAAGATAATAAAAAGGGAGCATTGTACAATAAATCATTTTGACTAGGTATGGAAGTAATAAACACAGATCAACTAAAAGGTTAGAACATTGACTAATGGCACCATTACAGCTGTACCTATAGGGAACAAGCAGTTCATCTTTGTGCTGAACATGTACCATTGAAGAAAACAGTCATTTTGGCTTATTTTTATTGTTGTTGTGTTCTTTCATATATACACTTTTTTAACTCACAAGAATTTAAGATAGTCTTGGTAATATGAAATGCCCAAATTTGAAGTATATTTCTTGTGCAATGATGCTATATTAGCTGTCCCATTATCTTAATGATATTTGTAATTCTCTGATCATTCAAATAATAGCATATGAGGAATTAATAGGTATTGTGCTAAATTGGATATTGAAAACTTTGGGTTTAAATTTAAATTGGGAAAGAACTTCATATAGGCATAAAGATGGCAAATGAAGGTGCAGAAACACTTTTAATAACTTTTCAAATCCTTGCCAGTGTTCATTCACTTCTCACTTCAGTGGAAAAAGAAGAAGAAAAATCTTTTAACTCAATATTAAAGTTCTAAGTGGGCTTGTGAGGAGCTGCCTTATTGGATTCTGCAGGCAGAAGTCATGAAAATTTGAGCTCGTTAGTGTCAGTTCCAATGCTGATTTGGAAGTTTTATGATTGAATCAAATGACAGAATTAGACTCATTCAAAAGTTGTGATACCTGGAAGAATAAAACAGATCCTTGAGGGCTGGGGGGAGGACCTTTACTGATGTATATTGTCATAGGATACACTGCACATATTTAAAATGTACAATTTGAAAAGTTTTGATGTATCTATAAACCCGTGACCATGAGTCGAAATTGACGGCAACTGGTTATAAACCTGTGAAATCACCACCGCCATCAAAACAATAAACATCTCAATCACCCACAAAATTTTCCTTATGTCTCCTAGTGATCTTTTATTCCTGCCCCTCCCTGCTCTCCTGATCCTGTTGCCAGGCGACATCTGTTTTTTATGACATTGGAGTTCATTTCCCAAAAATTTTATATAAATAGAATCATATAGTGTTTACTCGTCTTTAGCCTGTCTACTTTCACCCAGAATAATGATTTTGACATTTATTCATGTTGTGGTAGGTATTAATAGTCCATTCACTTTTATTTCTCAGTGGAATTCATTGTATGGATGAATGTCTATTCATTTACCTGTTAATGGACATTAGGGTGTTTCTAATTTTTTGGCTATTGCACATAAAGCTGTTGGGAACCTCACTGTACAAGTCTTCCTAGGAATTTATACTTTTATTTCTGTGGGGTAGATACCTAAGAGTGGAATGGCTGAATTCTATGACAGGGATATGTTTAACGTTTTAAGAAACTATCGAACTGTGTTAATTTATAGTCCCAGCAGTAGTGTATTAGAGTTCAAGATCATCCACATCCGTGCCAACACTTAATATGGTCAGTCTTTTTTAATTTTAAGCATTCTGAAAGTTGTTTACTGGCTTTCCTTTGTGGTTTTAATTTGCATTTCCCCAATGACTACTGATGTTGATAATCTTTTCATGAGTATATTTATTGGTTTTAATTATTGGTTCAGATTTATTGGCCGATTTTTTTAAAAAATTGAGTTCTTGGAGGCGGGGCCAAGATGGCTGACTAGGTAGAAACTACCGCGGATCCCTCTTGCAACAAAGACTTGGAAAAACAAGTGAATCAATCACATACATGACAATCTATGAACCCTGACCATCAAACACAGATCTAAAGAGTTGACCTGAGTGACAGGGGAGTGAAAAGCCGCACCCTGAAGCAGCGACCACCTCTGGAACCAGCGTCCGGCTCCACAGCCTTGAGCCCTCGCGGTTACCTAGTGCTGAGTGGTGGAGCTGATTGTGGCTTGCTGAGGTGGGGCAGGCACAGGACACAGCCCTAACCCCTAGCCCCCTGGGGTAACCTCAGTAGAGACTCAGCCAGTGCAAGCAGGCTGCACACTGACATGGCTAACTAGAGAACGAGCAACCACGGGGAAGCAGCGACTGTTTTTGGAGCCTGGAGCCAGCATCCCAGTCAGAAAGCCTTGGTGCCGGGCTTTGGACTGGGAGCAGGGCAGCTGAGCACAGCTTCCTGAGGCAGTGCAAGCATGGGAGGCAGCCCTAGTCCCCCGAAGTGACCTCGGGGGAAGCCCAGCCAGTGCATGCAGGCAAGGCAACAATGGGTCTGACAGGAGGAGAAGTCACCTGGAGGCAGCGACTGGTTTTGGAGCCTGAAGTGCGGCGTCCCAGCCGGGGAATCTTGGTCCTGGGCTTTGGACTGGAAACGAAGGTGCTGGCCAGGGCTTCTGAGACAGCACAAGCAGGAGACCCAGGCCTGACCCTTGGGGGCAATCTCAACCCAGCCAGGGCACACGGACTCAGATAAAACAGTCATCACCAAACGAGATAAGTAACTTTGTCTATATTCCTGGGTTCTACTCTCTCCTATCTATCTGATCCCTCCCCTCCCTCCCCCAGGCGGCTTCATTAACATTGAAATTTCCTGGGCCAGAGAGTGAAGTGCTCTGTGGTTTTTTTTTTTTTCCTGACCCATTCTCCTGGCCTGAGAGAAGCGGCTATTAATAACCCAAGGATGAAAAATCCTTCCCTGACTTCCCTAAACTGGAATAAAAATACAGAACAAGCTCCAGCCAAGCATATGAGATCCACAGTCTTTGGCTTTCATCCCTACAGGGAAAAAGGTGGCTATTAGAATGCAAAGGCAACTCTGATAGAGATCTGACTGTAATTGTTTTAGCAGATCACTGGAAAGACAAGTTTTCCAGGTCTGATATCTCTACCTATTAAACAGAGCTCTCACTGAGCCACAACAGGGAACTGAGGGCTGAAACTCCACCCAAACCACCTACCCACCTGCCAAAGGGGTCTGAGGATACTGACTTCTACCAATCTTTAGAGGTACAAGCCTTGGGTGCCTAAGGTACAGCTGCAGAGCCCACCCACCAAAGTGCTTTAGGAATAGAGACACACCTACCTCACTAGCATGTGGGGGAAGGCTGTCAACATCCTGCCTGCCCTGGAGTGTGACCCCCTGCCGCTACTAGAATCTGGTGCACACAGCCATCACCACTACTCCTCTAAGTGATTAGGTGACAGTCTACACCACACACTTGGTGACCCAAAATCAGAACACCTAAGCTGATTCTATTCAAGAATAGTGAATAGACTCTTAGGCTTGTATATCTGGTAAGAGCCCAAACCAGCTGGTAATAGGACATAAGTGATTCAAAAGCTACAACAATCAAGACAGCACAATGTAGTAGCCCATTTACGTATATTGAAAGAAAACAAAACAAGATAAGACCCAGTGAGCAAATATAAAATAAATCATTACAATATCTTATAGATGGCTCAGAGACAGCAGTTGATATCAAACCACATAAAGAAGCAGATCACGATTGTTTCTACAAATCCCCAAATTAAAGAATCAAAATCATTCCCAAATGAAGATACAGTCCTGGAATGGCCAGATGCAGAATATAAAAAACTAATGTACAGAATGCTTCAAAACATCAGGTATGACCTCAGAAATGAAATAAGGTAATCTACAGAAAAAGCCAAGGAACACACTGATAAAGCAGTTGAAGAAATCAAAAAGATTATTCAAGAACATAGTGGAAAAATTAATAGCTGCAAGAATCCATAGAGAGACAGTATTCAGAAATCCAAAAGATTAACAGTAAAATTACAGAATTAGGCAACTCAGTAGGGAATCAGAGGACCAGAATCGAGCAATTGGAATGCAGAGTCGGGGGGTGGTCGGAGGATAAGGCAATTGACACCAATATAGTTGAAGAAAAATCACATAAAAGAATTTCAAAAAATGAAGACACCCTAAGAACCATGTGGGACTCTATCAAGAAGAATAACTTGCGTGTGATTGGAGTTCCAGGACAGGGAGGGATAACAGAAAATACAGAGAGAATAGTTGAAGATCTGTTGGCGGAAAACTTCCCTGACATCATGAAAGACGAAAGGCTATCTATCCGAGATGCTCATTGAACCCCATATAAGATTGATCCAAAAAGAAAACCACCAAGGCATATTATCATCAAGTTTACCAAAACCAAAGATAGAGAGGAAATTTTAAAAGCAGCCAGGGATAAAAGAAAAGTCACCTACAAAGGAAAATCAATAAGAATAAGTTCAGACTACTCAGCAGAAACCATGCAGTCAAGAAGGAAATGGTATGACATATATAGAGCACTGAAGGAGAAAAACTGCCAGCTAAGGACCACATATCCAGCAAAACTCTCTTACAAACATGAAGGTGAAATTAAAAAATTTACAGATAAACACAAGCTTAGAGAATTTGCAAAAACCAAAGCAAAGCTACAAGAATTAACAAAGGACATTGGTCAGAAAATCAATAATATCAGATACCAACAGAACACAAGGTCACAGAACAGAACATCCTGATATCAACTTAAATAGGGAAATCATAAAAAAAATTAAGATGAATTTCAAAAAGAAAAAAATGCTCAAAACAGGGAATCATTGAAGTCATTATGTAAAAGATTACGATAATCAAAAAGAGGGACTAAATACAGGAGGCATAGATCTTCCATAAGGAGAGGAAAACAAGGCGATATAGGATGATACAAGTTAGGTTTTTACTTAGAAAAATAGGGGTAAATATTAAGGTAACCACAAAGAGGTCTAACAATTCCATAACTCAAAATAAAAACCAAGAAAAACGTAATGACTCAGCAAACATAAAGTCAAATACTATGAAAATGAGGAACACACAATTTACAAAGAAAAACTCAGCACAAAAAAGTAAGTGGAAAAATGAAATTGTCCACAACACACAAAAAGGCATCAAAATGACAGCACTAAACTCATACTTATCTATATTTACACTGAATGTAAATGGACTAAATGCACCAATAAAGAGACAGAGAGTCACAGACTGGATAAAGAAACACGATCCATCTATATGCTGCCTACAAGAGAGATACCTAAGACTTACAGACACGAAGAAACTAAAACTCGAAGGATGGAAAAAAATATATATAGCAAACAACAATCAAAAAAGACAGGAGTGGCAATACTAATTTCTGGCAAAATAGACTTTAAAGTTAAATCTACCACAAAGGATAAAGAAGGACGCTACATAATGATTAAAGGGACAATTGACCAGGAAGATATAACCATATTAAATATTTTTGCACCCAATGACAGGGCTGCAAGATACATAAAACAAACTTTAACAGAATTGAAAAGTGAGATAGACACCTCCACAATTATAGTAGGAGACTTCAACATACCACTTTTGGAGAAGGATAGGGCTTCCAGTAAGAAGCTCAATAGAGACACAGAAGATCTAATTGCTACAATCAACCAACTTGACCTCATAGACTTATACAGAACACTCCACCCAACAGCTGCAAAGTATACTTTTTTTCTAGTGCACAGGGAACATTCTCTAGAATAGATCACATACTAGGTCATAAAACAAAACTTTGCAGAATCCAAAACATTGAAATACTACAAAGCATCTACCACAAGGCCATAAAAGTAGATATCAATAGCAGAAAAATTAGGGAAAAGAAATCAAATACTTGGAAACTGAACAATACCCTGCTGAAAAAAGACTGGATTATAGAAGATATTAAGAAGGGAATAAAGATATTCACAGAATGGAAAAAGAATGAAAACACTTCCTATCAAAACCTCTGGACCACAGCAAAAGCAGTGCTCAGAGGTCAATTTATATCAATAAATGCACACATACATAAAGAAGAAAGAGCGAAAATCAGAGAACTGTCCCTACAACTTGAACAAAGAGAAAGCGAGCAACAAAAGAATCCATCAGGCACCAGAAGAAAACAAATAATAAAAATTAGAGCTGAACTAAATGAATCGGAGAACAGAAAAACAATTGAAAGAATTAACAAAGCCAAAAGCTGGTTCTTTGAAAAAATTAACAAAATTGGTAAACCATTGGCCAGACTGACTAAAGAAATACAGGAAAGGAAACAAATAAACCGAATAAGAAATGAAATGGGCCATATCACAACAGACCCAACTGAAATTAAAAGAATCATATCAGGTTATTACGAAAAATTGTACTCTAACAAATTTGCAAACCTAGAAGAAATGGATGAATTCCTGGAAAAACACTAGCTACCTAAACTAACACAATCAGAAGGAGAACAACTAAATAGACCCATAACAAAAAAAGAGATTGAAAAGGTGATCAAAAAACTCCCCCTAAAAAAAGCCCTGGCCCGGACGGCTTCACTACAGAGTTCTACCAAACTTTCAGAGAAGAGTTAACGCCACTATTACTAAAGGTATTTCAAAGCATAGAAAATGACGGAATGCTACCTAACTCATTCTATGAAGCCACCATATCCCTGATACCAAAACCAGGAAAAGACACCACAAAAAAAGAAAATTACAGGCCTATATCCCTCATGCACATAGATGCAAAAACCCTCAACAAAATTCTAGCCAATAGAATTCCACAACATATCAAAAAAATAATCCACCACGACCAAGTGGGATTTATACCAGGTATGCAAGGTTGGTTCAATATTAGAAAAACCATTAATGTAATCCACCATATAAATAAAACAAAAGACAAAAACCACATGATCTCATCAATTGATGCAGAAAAGGCATTTGACAAAGTCCAACACACATTCATGATAAAATAAATCTCAGCAAAATAGGAATTGAAGGAAAATTCCTCAACATAATAAAGGGCGTCTATATATTTATTTGTATAAAAATTTTTTTTTTTTTTTTTTTTTATACAAAGCCAATAGCCAACATCATACTAAATGGAGAGAGCCTGAAAGCATTTCCCTTGAGAACAGGAAGCAGACAAGGGTGCCCTTTATCACTGCTCTTATTCAACATTGTGCTAGAGGTCCTAGCCAGAGCAATTAGGCTAGACAAAGAAATAAAGGGCATCTGGATTCACAAGGAGGAAGTAAAATTATCTCTATTTGCAGATGACATGATCTTATACACAGAAAACCCTAAGGAATCCTCCAGAAAACTACTGAAACTAATAGAAGAGTTTGGCAGTTTCAGGTTAGAAGATAAACATACAAAAATCACTTGGATTCCTCTACATCAACAAAAAGAACATGGAAGAGGAAATCACCAAATCGATAGCATTCACAGTAGCCCCCAAGAAGGTAAAATACTTAGGAATAAATCTTACCAAAGATGTAAAAGACCCATACAAAGAAAACTACAAAGTACTAGTGCAAGAAACTAAAAGGGACCTACATAAGTGGAAAAACATACCTTGATCATGGATAGGAAGACTTAACATAGTAAAAATGTCTATTCTACCAAAAGCCATCTATATATACAATGCACTTCCGATCCAAATTCCAATGACATTTTTTAATGTGATGGAGAAACAAATCACCAACTTCATATGGAAGGGAAAGAAGCCTCGGATAAGTAAAGCATAACCGAAAAAGAAGAAGAAAGTGGGAGGTTTCACTCTACCTGATTTTAGAACATATTATACAGCCACAGTAGTCAAAACAGCCTGGTACTGGTACAACAACAGGCACATGGACCAATGGAACAGAATTGAGAACCCAGATATAAATCCATCCACATATGAGCAGCTGATATTTGACAAAGGCCCAGTGTCAGTTACTTGGGGAAAAGATAGTCTCTTTAACAAATGGTGCTGGCATAACTGGATATCCATTTGCAAAAAAATGAAACAGGACCCATACCTCACACCATGCACAAAAACTAACTCCAAGTGGATCAAAGGCCTAAACATAAAGACTAAAACGATAAAGATCATAGAAGAAAAAATAGGGACAACCTTAGGAGCCCTAATACAAGGCATAAACAGAATACAAAACATTACTAAAAATGGTGAAGAGAAACCAGATAACTGGGAGCTCCTAAAAATCAAACACCTATGCTCATCTAAAGACTTCACCAAAAGAGTAAAAAGACCACCTACAGATTGGGAAAAAATTTTCAACTATGACATTTCCGACCAGCGCCTGATCTTTAAAATCTACATGATTCTGTTCAAACTCCACCACAAAAAGACAAATAACCCAATTAAAAATTGGGCAAAAGATATGAACACGCACTTCACTAAAGAAGATATTCAGGCAGCTAACAGATACATGAGAAAATGCTCTCGATCATTAGCCATCAGAGATATGGAAATTAAAACTACAATGAGATTCCATCTCACTCCAGCAAGGCTGGCATTAATCCAAAAACACAAAATAATAAATGTTGGAGAGGCTGTGGAGAGATTGGAACTCTTATACACTGCTGGTGGGAATGTCAAATGGTACAACCACTTTGGAAATCAATCTGGCGTTTCCTTAAAAAGTTAGAAATAGAACTACCATACAACCGAGAAATCCCACTCCTCAGAATATATCCTTAGAGAAATAAGAGCCTTTACACGAACAGATATATGCACACCCATGTTCATTGCAACACTGTTTACAATAGCAAAAACATGGAAGTAACCAAGGTGTCCATCAATAGATGAATGGATAAATAAATTATGGTATATTTACACAATGGAATACTATGCATCGATAAAGAAGAGTGACGAATCTGTCAAACATTTCATAACATGGAGGAACCTGGAAGGCATTATGCTGAGTGAAATTAACCAGATGCAGAAGGACAAATATTGTATCAGACCACTGTTAAAAGGTCTTGAGAAATAGTTTAAACTGAGAAGAACACATTCTTTTGTGGTTACGAGACGGGGGAGGGAGAGAGGGTGGGAGAGGGTTATTTACTGATTAGATAGTAGTTAAGAACTACTTTAGGTGAAGGGAAGGACAACACTCAATACAGGGAAGGTCAGCTCAACTGGACTGGACCAAAAGCAAAGAAGTTTCCTGAATAAACTGAAAGCTTCGAAGGTCAGCAGAGCAAGGGCGGGGGTTTGGAGACTATGGCTTCAGCGGACATCTAAGTCAATTGGCAAAATAAATTCTATTAAGAAAACGTTCTGGTTTTTTTTTTGCATCTCACTTTGAAGTGTGGCATCTGGGGTCTTCAAAGCTAACAAGCGGCCATCTAAGATGCATCAATTGGTCTCAACCCACCTGGATCAAAGGAAATGAAGAACACCAAGGTCACAAGATAATTATGAGCCCAAGAGTCAGAAAGGGACATATGAGCTAGAGACTTACATCATCCTGAGACCAGAAGAACTAGATGGTGCCCAGCCACAAACGATGAGTGCCCTGACAGGGAGCACAACAGAGAACCCCTGAGGGAGCAGGAGAACAGTGGGATGCAGACCCCATATTCTCATAAAAAGACCGGGCGGTCATGGTCATGGTCCCCAAATCTTCTGTTGGCCCTGGACAGGAACCATTCCTGAAGACAACTCATCAGACATGGATTGGACTGGACAAGGGGTTAGAGAGAGATGCTGATGAGGAGTAAGCTACCTGTATCAGGTGGACACTTGAGACTGTGTTGGCATCTCCTGTCTAGAGGGGAGATGGGAGGGTAGAGAGGGTTAGAAACAGGCAAAAAGGTCACGAAAGAAGAGACTGGAAGAAGGGAGCAGGCTGACTCATTAAGGGGAGAGTAAATGGGAGTATATAGTAAGGTGTATGTAAACTTATATGTGAGAGACTGACTTGGTTTGTAAACTTTCACTTAAAGCACAATAAAAATTATTTTTTAAAAAATTGAGTTCTTTGTCTTCTAATTGAGGCTTGTTGTATTTTATCATGTTCTAGTTGTGAATCCTTTATCAGATTATGCTTTGCAAAGTTTTCTCACAGCCTGTGGCTTTTCATGTCATTCTTTTAAGCCTTTTGAAGGGCAAAGGCTTTTCATTTTGGTGAAGTCTAAGTTATGCATTTACTCTTTTATGGGCTGTATGTATAGAGTTACAACAAATACCCTGGTTGCCCAGTGGTTAGGCACTTGGCTGATAATTGAAAAGTTGGTGGCAGAAAAATGTGGCAGTTTCCTTCAGTAAAGATATCGGATTTGGTTTTTTGGTTAGTACAGAGTTACATCCAAACGTTTTTTTTGTTTAACCCAACGTCTCATATTGTCCTCTAAAATTTTTATAATTTTAGGTTTTACATTTAGTTTGGTGGTTCATTTTGGGTTATATTTCTATGCAATGGTATAAACTAGTTTTTTTTTTTTTTGCATGTGAATATACAATTTTTCAAGCACCAGTTAATAAAAAGCTATACTTTCTCCACTGCTTCATATATGTATGGGTTTATTTCTAGAGTCTGCATTTTGTTCCATGTATTTGTCTATCTTTGTGACAAAATATTTTTTGCAATTAGTATAGTTTTGTAATAAGCCTTAATATCAAATACTGTTAATTCTCCAGTATTGTTTTTTTCAAAGGTGTTTCGTCTGTCTATTACTATTTCCATAGTAATTTTAGAATCAGTTTGTCAGTTTCTAGAAATAAAACCTGCTGCATTTTTGACTGGTTTTGTGTTGAATCTATAGATTAATTTGGGGGAAATTGACATCTTAATTGTATTGACTCTTCTGACCTATGAAGATGGTCTATGTCTCCATGTTTTAGGTCTTCTTTAGTTTCTCTCAAAAGTGTTTTGCAGTCTTCAGTGGAACAGGGCTTTCACATTATTATGTCCTCAAATTCATATCTAAGTATTTAATATTATTGTAAATTGTGAAGCTTTCTTAATTTCAGTTTTAGATTGTTCGTTGATTGTATATAGAAATCCAAATGATTTTGGTGTGTTAACTTATTTTTCCTGCAGTCTGGCTGAACACATGTATTAGTTTTAGTGGCTTTTCTTATAAATTCCATCGGATTTTTTACATAGACTCTCATGTCAGCTACAGATAAAAGCAGTTTCACTTCTTCTTTTCCAACCTGGACAGCTTTTCTCTCTTTTCCTTACTTGATTGCAAGGAATAGAGTCCTCAGTATTCTGTTTACTAGAAGTGGTGAGAGCAGACATCCTTGTCTTGTTGCTGACCTTAGGAGGAAAGTATGTAGCCTTTCACCATTGCATAAAATGTTAGCTTTTTTTTTTTTTTAAGTGTTTTGATTATGCTTTTTTCAGGTTGAGGATTCCTTTTTGTTTCTCCTTTGCTGACACTTTTTTATCAAAAATGAATGCTGGATTACATTTGTTTTCTTTTATACTTAGTCAACACAGGAAATTGCATTTGTCCTAGTCATCCAGGGCTGCTATAACAGAAATACCACAAGCGGTTGACTTTAACAAGGGGAAGTTTATTCTCTCACAGTCCAGTGGACTAGAAGTTCAAATTCAGTGCACCGGCTCCAAGGGAAGGCCTTTTCTCTCTGGCAGCTCTAGAGGAAGGTCCTCATCCTCAGTCTTCCCTTGGTCTTGCTTCCATTTCCTTTTATCTTTTATAAAATAAGATAAAAGGTGGTGCAGGCAACACCCCTGGGAAATTCCCTTAACATTGGCTTAGGCATGTGACCTTAGTAAGAGTGTTACAATTCCACCCTGTCTTAGGCTGGGTTCTCTAGAGAAGCAAAACCAGTAAAGCGTATAAATATACATAGAGAGAGATTTATATCAAGGAAACAGCTCATGTGATTGTAGAGGCTGAAACATCCCAAGTCTGTATATCAGGATAGAGGCTTCTGTCAATTCACATAGCTGCAGGGGCTGGCAAACCCAAGATGACAGGTCGGAGAGTGGGGCTTCTGCTCTCAGGATGCAAAGATCAACGGGTTACAAGATCTGCAGATAAGCTGATAGCTCAAGTCCCAATAACTGGAGGTCAGATGAACAGGAGGCAATGCAGGATCCAGAGTGAGTGAAAAAGTCAGAACATCTCCTTATATGTGGATGCAGACCACACCCCCAAGGAAACGCCCTTTCAACTGATTGGCTACTCACAGCAGATTCAATCATGGGAGTGATTACATATAAATACTGAGAATCCTAGCCCAGCCAAGCTGACACATAATCTTAACTATCATAGCATTGATTACTTTTTGTGTAGTAAACCAACCTTGTATTCTTGGGGTAAGCCCCAATTGCATTTGTGTTTATGAGGGATGTTGGTCTATAGATTTAAACCTATAATATCTTTGCCTGGCTTTCATAACTGGTCTCATAGAATGGGGAGGAAATTATTCCCTCCTGTTCAATTTTCTGTGTAGAATTGGTATTGATTGTTTCTCCTTCAAATATTTGGCAGAATTGATCAGTGAAGCAATATTGGCTTAGGGTTTTCAATTTTTTTAAATAGATACAGTGCTAATGTTATCTATATTTGATGAATGATCTTTGGTAGTTTATGTCTTTCGGGAACCTTGTCCATTTACTCTAAATTGTTAAATTTATAGGGGAAAAGTCATTCATAATATTTCCTTAATAATAATTAGTAGTAGAATCTGTAATATCACCTCTTTCATTAGTAATACAGGTAATTTGTGCTTTTCCTGATTAGTATGGCTAAAACATCAATTTATTGATCTTGTTTCTTGAATCTTTAATCTTGATTCTTTCCTTCCTTTTACTTACGTTAGATTTAATTTTCTCTTCTTTTTCTAGTTTCTTACAATAGAAGCTGAGATCACTCATTTAAAGCCTTTCGGTTTTCTATTATTGGCACCAGAAGGTGGACAATGACCCAGATCTTAGTTGAACAACTGCAGCATTCCATATTCAAATGATGGGGGGGGGGGGAAGAAAAAATAACTAGCCATAAGAATCTTCTCATTATTCCACTCCTACCTCGTTTGTGAGAGCCCTGAATTGTCAAACAAATCAAACTCAGAGGTATATGCCACAGACAATGAAAACAAATAGTCAACGCTTAAATAATCAACACTAGAACAGCACAGTTTTGGTCAGGATGATTGACTCAGCTTGCTAGTTGCTGGGCTCCCAGATAGAGGAACGCTAAGATGTCTCCAGGGCCTTTTAGCTTTATCCAAGCTGCCCAGACTGAGCAGCAGAGAGTTCAGTCCTGATCCAAGGCATAGCACACACACACACACACAAAAAAAAAAAAAAAACTGTGCAAGAAAATCAACCAGAGCACCTTTAGCACAAGCATTTATTCATGAATGCTAGGCATAAGGCTGTCCCAACTTATACCATCTAAATATGTACAGTTCAATGTATATCAGTTATACCTTGATAAAGCTGTTAAAAATACACACAACATACAGAAATACAAAGATACAAAGAAATAGGTTTACAACAAGTAGGTTTCAGATCCAAGAATGAGATTTTTAGTGTCAGAAACACCTGAGTCCTTCTTCTGGTACATACCAGCCATATGACCTAGGGTGAGACTTTTTAAAAAATTTTTTAATGTACTTTATATGAAGGTTTACAGAACAAACTAGTTTCTCATCCAACAGTTAGTACATACATTGTTTTATGACCTTAGTTAACAACCCCACAACATGTCAACACTCTCCCTTCTCAACCCTGGGTTCCCTATTACCAGCTTTCCTGATCTCTCCTGCCTTCCAGTCCCTGCCCCATGGCTGGTGCGCCCCTTTAGTCTTCTTTTGTTCCATGGGCCTGGTCTCAGGAATGATCTCATTACTGAGTTGAAAGGGTGTTCGGGGGCCATACTCTCAGGGTTTCTCTAGTCTCTGTCAGGCCAGCAAGCCTCATCTTTCTTTTTGAGTTAGAATTTTGTTCTACATTTTTCTCCAGCTCTGTGTGGGACCCTCTATTGTGATCCCTGTCAAAGCAGTCAGTGGTGGTAGCCAGGCACCATCTAGTTTTACTAGACTCGGTCTGATAGAGGCCATGGTAGATGTGGCCCATTAGTCCTTTGGACTAATCTTTCCCTTATATCTTTAGGTTTCTTCATTCTTCCTTGTTCCCAAAGAGGTGAGACCAGTGGAGTATCCTAGATGGCCACTCACAGGCTTTTAACACCCCAGACGCTACTTACCAAAGTAGAATGTAGAACACATTCTTTAAAAACTGTTATGCCAGTTGAGCTAGATGTTCCCTGAAACCATGGTCCCCACAGATCTCGGCCCAGCAATTTGGTCCCTCAGGGAATTTGGATGTGTCTATATGACAAGGCATTTTAAATCAATGGAAAAACTTATTCAATAGTGGTATTGGGAAAATTGTATATTCTTTGGAAAAGCAAAATAATGAAATACTGATATATGATACAAAACATGATACCAATAATATTCAAACCATGAAATTGTTTAAAGAAGAAACAGGAGAATATTTGTATAATCTTGATGTGAAATAAAGAGACAAATTTGTCTATGCATTAAAAGTTCTTATGGCAAAAGACATTGTGAGCAAAGATAAAAGAATAAATATTGTTTTCAACAGTATATTGTTATTATTGTATTTATTATTACTATATAAAAAGCCTTTATGGGTCATTAGGAAAAAATGGGCAGAAGGAATACGCAATTCACAAGTGAAGAAATAGAAATGGCAAACATATTACTCAACTATCTAATAATTTAAAAAATGCAAAGTAAAATGAGATTATTTAGTCACCTGTAATACTAGCAGATTAAAAATGATGTTTAATGCCAGTGATGTTATGAGAAAATAGGTAGATCATAAAGTATTGTTTAGGTTATAAAATTTTTAATCTTCAGAGGGTAATCTGTCAATATGTATCAAAATTTTAAATGTGCCTTGATTTAGCAATTTGGTATCTTTGAGTTTACTCTAAGGAGGTACAAAGATGTATTTTCATTGTAATATTTATAAGAGCAAAGAAATTAGAATTAAGGAGGTACAAGGAGGTATTTTCATTGTAATATTTATAAGAGCAAAGAAATTAGAATTAACATAGATGTCCATTAATAGGGGACTCTGAATAAATAATATTACATTCACAGACAGGATGCTATGTAGATTTTCAAATTGTTATAAAATGAGATATTTTTGATAATGAGAAAGGTTTTAAATCATACATACACTATGATCCTAATTTTTTACATAAAAACATGGAAAAGCATAAAATGCTTAGAAAAATACTGTAAGGTTTTATGCTTTTCTGTATTTTTTCAATTAATTTATATTGCATAAGTATGTGAAAAGATACATATACACACACACATATATATGCACGTACATATAAGCATTTTAAGGATGTATTATAAACATATTATTTAATAACTGGAAATATTAATGTTGAATTCCTAATTTTCCCCCATTTTCTAGCTGAGGAAATTTCCTAATTTCATGGTTTGAAAACTGAGGTATGTTGGCATGTTTTAAAAGAGAAATCGACTTAGCATTCATAGATGACCTTGAAGTGGAGACCTTGAGATCATTTGGGCTATTGTTCCTACAAAAGTCATGCTGTCGATTTTGCTAGTACAGTCACAACTGTAATCATCTTTGGTACAAGCCCGGCAGGTTGCAGAAAATAAAAGTCAAACTCCTGTTCTAACACAAATTGTGAGACTACACTGAAGTCTTGCAGTGATCATATTGCTTCATTTTTTATCCTGGCAAATGGGGGAGCTTGAATATTGGGTCCGGGAAGAGATGAGGAAAGCACTGTATCAACATCCGCTTTCCTCTTAGGCTCTCGGAGAGAAAGGTGTGGGTACCGCGTAGTACCAAGGCAGAGAATCCCAATGAGCAGCTGCATTGCCTGAGCAAATCCAAGAACAATGGTGGGAATGTGACCCGAGTGAAAGAGTTACTGCCGAATGTCCTGAGCCTGGAGCAGCTGGTGCTCACGCTCATTGAGGCTGAGCCACCCAATGTGCTCGTGAGCCGCCCCACCTAGGGTGAGACGTTTTATGTCTTTGTTCTTCAGTTTCAGTATCTGGAACATGGAAATAAAATACCCAGTTTATGTAGAAAAAAAAGTTATGCAGCCTATGAAGTTTTCTGAAAAAAAGAATATCAAGGAGAGAAAACTAGCTCTATTATAGAGGAAAATATAATCTCAAGTTACCATAGTTAAAGCAGTGTGGTACAATACAGGACTAGGCAAAAAACTAAACGAAACAGAAAAGAGTCCAGAAATTCATCCCAATACCACGGCAAATTTGTCTTTGTTACAGAAGGCACTTCAAATAATTGGATAAAATTTGTTGGTGGTGTATTATGTAGACAGAAATGGACAGCTGAAGAGCAATGGATTTTCAGAAAAATAAAATACGGAGATTTTCCTATACCGCCATGTTGTTCAGGAACACCTGGGCATTGACCTGACTTTGCTACCACAGGTTGTAATTTAGACCTGGTAACACAGAAGAGCTTATACAGGAGAACTCGGTGTTTCTATATATTTTCATAAATAAAAATGCTTAGATTTTTTAAGCGTGCATCTTAAAGTGATAATAAAAGCAGCAAGTCAAAAAGGGATGTGGCATGGCCATAATTCAGCTTTCCAGATCCATGGAATAAATCATCCGTGGCTTCGTGTTGGCCTTTGAGAGCCTTCTCCTAGGAGAAGTATTTTTTTTTTTTAATATCAAAGTAGGAAACATTTCTAAGTCTGGCTCAAAGGTCAATGAAATAATGCGATTGAGAAACACAACACATGAGAAAACCATTTCTCCATAGGGGAAAACGATACACACATACACACCAGTAAACAAAGCTAAGACACACTGGAAAAACTGGGGAAATAATTTTTTCTCAGTTACCACAGACAAAGGGCTAATTTCCAAGTATACAATAACTCCTCCAAGTAATAGGAAAAAACATAAAAGTCCTACTAGAAAAATGAGTAAATGAGACTAACACAATTCAAAAAATCATAAATTATCTTTAAATATTTGAAAACATTTTCAGCCTTATTTCCAATACAAAAAAAAAAAAAAAGACAAATTAAAACTGGAAATTGCCACTTTCACTATTACATTGACTAAGATCAGAGCTTAATCAATCACTGTGTTGGTAAGTGTATGGATAAGTAATCACAGTCTTATTTGGTTGACAAGGTGCTAAATTGGTACAACCTCCATGTAGGACAATTTCACAATATTTTCCTATTTAAAAATGCATGTACATTCACTAGATCCCTGGTCGCGCATGGGTTAAAAACTTGGCGCTAACCAAAAGGTCAGCAGTTTGAATCCACCAGCCACTCCTTGGAAACCCTATGGGGAAGTTCTGCTCTGTCCTGCAGGGTTGTTAGGAGCCTGAATCGACTAGACAACAACGGGTTTGGGTTTTTTTTTAATACTTTCACCAACAATTCCACTCCTAGGGATGTTTCTAAAAGAGTTACCACAGGCATATCATATTTGATAATTTCATTAAAATGTCTTTGGTTGCTAAAGATTGGAATTGGTTTTGGGTGGGAAGTTAAATATGGACCCTGTTACTACATATTGGCTGGAATCAGAAATCTACACCTGAAAGGATGCTTTTTTCAATATTTTTTGAAACATCCCATGTGATCAGGACCTACACGTTTCAGAATCCTAACACACACCTATTTATTGTTTATCCCTACATGTTTTCTGCCTTTCTTTTATTTGTGCATTTATCCATTCACTATTCACTTGGAGTTTCTTTTAATGTGAAGCCTTCTGTGTCACTATGATACAATGGGGGACAAAGCCATTCAATGTCTGAATGTAGTCATTGACTCCCACCCACTGCCTAGTGAATGAAAAATATTTGTCAAAGTTCTAAGATAAGTGCTCTGAAAAAAAAAAGGAAGTATGATCCTAAGAGACTAATAAAAAATTAACCTACGTAATGACTTTGTAATGTATCAACTTGACTTAAAAAAAAAAGCCATTGGCATTAAGTCAATTCCAACTCACAGCGATCAACTTGACTAGGCTGAACTATATTTTCTAGAATCCACTTTCTTGTACGTTTTCAGTTAAGATGTGCCCCAGGGAAGATACTTGGGAGATCCGGAGAGAAAAGCAGCAGCCATGATTTAGCTCATACACCTACTTGCTGATCTACTGACTCACCACATTTGTGTGAAGCAGCGGCGGGAACTGTATGGCTAGCTCTACCTTCCCCCCTGGATCCTTCTTCACTTTTCTGATATCTGGGCCATATGTGTTTAGTTTTGTGATGGCAGGCCCTGGATTCTACAGGATACTCCCACCACTAAAGTCAGACACTAGAATAGATAGTTTTACCCTATCCTTATGGTGTTGCAGCATGAGTTGGTAGTTTCCAGCTTCCTCTTTTCCCCCATTTAACATCCATCCTCCCTTCTTGACTGTTGGCCCTGGGGTCTTCACCTCCAGCACTGGACACAGAGACAACAACCTTGTAAAGACTGCTTAACCAGCTACCGCAGTTGTTTAAGGCGAATTCTCTGTAATAAAGCCCTTTCTCTTGCTATATCTACCTATCGTCTATCATCTATCTGTCTGTCTGTCTATCTATCTATCTATCTAATCTATCTGTCTGTCTGTCTATCTATCTCTATCATCCATCTATTTATCATCTATCTTCATCTATCATCTATCTACCTATCTATCTATCTATCCATCCATCCATCTTATCATCTATTGGGTCTATGCCTCTATCTATCTACATATGTTCTTAAACTCTCCTAATGGCTGTCTGTGCTTAGGACATAAGAAACTGAATGCCTTGAATCTTAGTCATAATTTCAGAATAACAGGAAAAATTCCTCTCAAAATCCTGTTAAATATTACCCTGAAGGCAGTAAGGAGCCACTGAAGCATATTAGGATGGGGCGTGACAGGGTTTGCCTTTTAGAAAAAAAATAGCTCTGACTGTTGAATGCAAAACCATAAGGGAGACAAGAAGCAGAGTGTCTAGTTAATAGGCTGTAGGAGCTCTTCAAATTTAAAAAAGAAAAAATTTATAAGGGCATGAAAAAAAGGCATAGAAAATTAAAAGGCTGTGATAGAGATATTAGGAAGTAGACTCAGCAGAATTTGTCGAACTTTGATGTATCTCCACTGATAAAGTGTTCGCATTTTGAAAGGAAAAAAAGAGGTAAAACACACAGGAGAAAATTGTTTATTAGGAGCATTTCAGGTTCTGACTCTTGAAAAGATATTTAGAGACAGAGAAGCCTTCCTAATATCTCTTGGCGACTCTGCATTGCCCTATGTCTAGTATAGTTTGTATACCCAGTAAAAAAAACCCAGTCCCAGTGCCGTCGAGTCAATTCCGACTCATAGCTCCTATGAATTGTAGCCCATAGACCAGCACCTCCTTCATTTCCTGGGATCTTGCCAGAAATGCAGATTCTCAGGCCTCACTCTAAGCTTCCTGTAGCAGAATCTGCGTCTTATCAGGATCCCCAGACGAGTCATGTGTACCTGAAAACTGAAAGAGCTCTGCGAATGCGCCAGCAGAGTGGAAAAAAATCTAAATCATATTTTGCTCTCTCTCCCAAGCTTTTAAAGTATAATGTCCTAGGCCAAAAAGGAAAACGACTGGCTATAGAAATGTTTAGATTTTCCCCTCCTCTCTCCTAAAGCATCAAGGGAAAGCTTCACATTCTTCTTGACACTTATCACCTTCGAAGTACTATTTTAGCCGCTTCCAACTCACTGGAGCAGGTGGGACTCCTGACATCTAATCACCGCTTGTAATTTTCGAACATCACAACAGCCCTGGCTGTCAGTGGGGTTTGCCAAAGCGTTTGGCATAAACAGACTTAGCACAACTCCAGCAATGCTAATAATAAAAGGCGTTCCTTTGGGATGCCTTAGAAGCAGATGTAAAACATTATCTAATATGAACTAGATTAAAGAAGGTTCTTCTGATGAAGGCGTTTTTCCCCTTTTGTAATTTCCTCTTACTAATAATGAGTAGAGAATAGATGAGGCCATTTGTATCTCTGAAAGCCTTTAATAAGACGAAGGGCAAGTATTTGGCTTGGGAGTAAAGGCATTGTAGCCTTGGCCAAGTGCTAAGTCTCCCTTATCCATAGGTAACGACAGTCCATTTCACCAGTATTCACCTGATGTCCGCTCATTTTATCTCCGAACGCTCTAAGGGAAGAACTTTTCTTGTCTCTTTCAGTTTCTGGTAGTCCAAGGCATTCCATGGCTTGCAGTTGTAGCTTAACTCCATTGGCACATGGCCATTTTTCCTCTGTGTTTCTTCTCCCCTTTTAGAGGACACCACTCAGCTAAGATTAGAACCCACCCTACTCCAGTGTGACTTCATGTTAACTTGACTGATAACATCTTCAAAGACTCTAATTTAAACAAGGTCACATTTACCAGGACCAAATGTTAGGAATTCAAAATATCTTTTTGGGGGAAACAACTCAGTCCATAATAGTCCCCTCTACTAAATAATAAGTTCTATGAAACCAATTCTGTTTTTTCCAGCCAGAAACTATCATGTAATAGTGATCAGTAAATATCTGTTGCATAAATACATGCCTGCTATCCTACCCACCAAAAATGAGCTCTTGTACCTTGAATCTCTATAGCTCCTTTTATGTACTGTATATCTGCTATGCACTTAATCCTGTGTTCTTTTGCATCTATTTTTTGTGCCTAGAATACACGATTATCATCAGCTCCTGGAGGGAAAACATGTCTTTGTTCTTTTCAGTATGTCCTATTTGGCATAATTTGCTGCACATAATAGGTCTCAGAAAAGATTAGCTTAAATGATGAGTGAACTAGTCCTCTGCACTGTTAATTCATATCAGACAGGCAAGAATTTAATCATTTTAAAGCTCAAAGTTACTTGGCAAAGGAGACCAAGTTTTTGCAGAACTTCAATTGAAGTGAATCATTTCCTTGTCTTTCCTCTACTCTTTTCCTTGCCCAGAATTGGGGAATTAACTCATGTTTCCCCTTGACTATGATTTGGGAAGAAAAATGGAAGATAGAGATGCTTGCAATCACTAGTCTTGGGTTAAATTATTCTACACAGTGATTTTTATTACCTTGATAGGTATCTTTCATCCAAGTGAGGGAATAAAGGAGGGAAACTTGATTTGTCAGGAGAATGCCATGTCGTCATTGTGTGCTACCAAGTTGAATCCAACTCAGTGCAACCCTATGGGACAAAGTAGAACTGCTCCATAGGGTTTCCTAGGTTGTAATCTTTATGGGAGCAGATCACCAGGTCTTTTCTCCTGCGGAGCAGCTACTGGTTCAAACCGCTGACCTATCAACCGAGCACTGCTCGACCATTGTGCTACCAGGGCGCCTTAACGAAGGCCTTAGGAGGAATTTAATTCTTGACATTTTTAACTGAATTATCTCTAAGACATCAGGGAGAAGTAGAAGTATCCTGAATGATCAATGAAATATTAGTCTGTAGCTTCTGACACTGTGCAGTAAATCAGATGTCTGATACTGTTTTCATGAATTCATTCAACATTTAAGAGTCTTTGTGTGCCAGGCATTGTTCTAGACCTTGAAGTCTTACTGACCAAGGCAAACAAGTTTCCTGCCCTCACGGTAATCATTGGAGAGACAAGTAATGAAACAATGTCGTTTCACATATTACTAAATGACACAAAAGAGGTAAAGCAGGGGATATTATATTGAATGACAGGGGGCATTCTTTTTGCTCGTTTGGTCGGGAAAGGCTTTTGCGAAGGGGTGACATTTGAGAGGAGACTGGAATTATGAGAAGAAGCCCTCACGTTCTCCTTGCCTCTTGCCCCATCCTTCCTTCTCTCCTTCTCTTCCCTTCACCTCCTCCCAAATTCTTATGAAAGGAACTATGGCCCAACTGAATGAGGTGTCCACTTCTCACCTAAAGAACAATGACCAGGAATGATGGGGTCACATTTTGTAGCATGGCCTTCATAGGAACCTGCTTGTTTGAAGTGGCAATTAAAGGGATCATTGTGGGTGGCCAGACAACCCAATTGTTATTGAAAGACTGCTGACTGTCGCCCCCTTCCCTTAACCATCTAGGAAAGAGGAAAGAGACAAAAATGAGGGGGAAGGAAGCAGAACGTGTGGGAGAGATTTTCTCCAGCTTAGAAGTGAGGAAGTAGAATTCAGATCACCCCCAAGACTCTTACCTCAAACTCCTGGTTTAACGCCAAATGAAGAATTTAGTGTCCATATACACATCATGGAATTTAGAGTAAAACAGTTCAATTTCAAGGAAACATTTCTTCATTGATTATAATTGTGTCTTTGTAATGATGCACCATGGTGCAGGGTGACATAATTTAGTGGTTGCTCCTTTGTTGATGTATTGGTTTAATATATTTTCTCTTATAATTATTGAGACACTTAAGTGTATGCCTTTCTTTATATGCATCAGGCAGTGAGCATAGTTAAGTGCTGTTAAACAACTTAGCCATTGTGTCCCCTACCTCTTATACTTTCCAGTTGATACCAAACCCTGCAGAGTGATTTTGGTGGTTGATTTGAGAATGGCCCTGTATTTTCTCCCTTATATTACTTCTACTAACTGTGACATACCACTTCTCTTCTCATTTTTTTACTTCAGTGGGATCTTTTACTTCACCAGAGAGGAAGTAAGACTTTTCTTAATGCTGAAAGGAAGAGAAACAATGTGTATAATGTTTCTAGTGCTTTCCTCATAAGAACCTGAAAACTTGGTGAACCAGTCAGTATATCAATTAATTAACAAATTATGAGGATTCCTTGATTTGATTTAACATTCATTTGGTAAATATGAATATATGATCAATATATAAAAATCAATTGTATTTCTATACACTAGCAATGAACATTCTGAAAACATTACATTTATAATGAAGACATTTATAATAGCATCAAAAAAATAAAATAGGAATAAATTTAACAAAAGATGTGTACTGAAATCTATAAAACATCATTGAATGATGTTAAAGAAGACCAAAATAAGTGGAAAGATATCCCATGTTCATGGATTGGAGTACTTAATATTGTTGTTAAGACAACAATACTCCCCAAATTGATCTACAGATTAAACTCAATCTCTATTGAATCTCAGCTGGATTTTTTTCAGAAATTAACAAACTGATCCTACATTCATATACAAATTCAAGAGACGCAGAATAGTCAAACAATCTTGAAAAAGAAGAACAGTAACATTTATATGTAAGAATAGGCTATGACAAACACTGTGCTGGCTGTTGAGAATGGGCTGGAGGAGTGCTTAATGTGTTAAAAGGGTATTATCATCCATCCCCCTTGCTGCTAAATTATTCTTAGTAACAAGAGAATTGACATAGTAATGATAATGGCCTATAGCCTTCACTGAGCCATACATTACTTGTGAGGCTTTGTACTAGGTGCTTTATATGCATTATCATTCTCGAACCTCACAACAATGTCACAACTGACTACTCCTGTTCCCAGTGTAGAGATGGACAGTTCTAGAAGGAAAATCACTGTGTTTTATCACTCAACCTAGTCTAGCACACACGCCTTTGATGTTGCCCCACTATAGATCACAGCTCCCAGGCTTAAAACTGCCACATTTATCATTAATCTGAAATTGGCATCAGGTACTCTATGCATTATGTCAATTCTCCATTATCAAACATGTCTTCAAGAAAGAGGCTAACACTCATCTCCAGTTATACTTAAAATTGCTAAACTTAACCGGTACTTTCTTTTTCCAGAAATTAGCTCTCAGTTGTAGATTTCTTCCAAAGTCAAAAGAAAATTACCACTTCACCAATTTTTTAAAAATATTTTCTTGAAAAAAAGTGTTTAATCTACTTAAGTAAAAATATTATATGTTATTGATATTTTTCAGATCATCTCTGAAGCCTCAAGTCACTATGTTTTGATATTGTCTGCTGTCTTCGGGATATTCATTATGTATTTTCTTCATTTCTTGATTGTAGATTTGTTTGTTTCATCCTGGCTTTTTTGTTTTATTTGATTATGTCTGAGTAGGCAGGCTGTGCCTTTGTTTTTTGCTCATCTGTAATCATGATACTTTTCACCTCCTTGTCCAATGGGCAGGGCCAATCATTCAGCTATGGTGCAGCAGGGCAGGTCCAGCTGAAGGGGAGAGGCTGGGATGGGTTGTTTGTGGCATGTACCAGGGCTGACAGGGTGGGCCAGGAATCGGCGCTGGACAAGGTCTGGTAGGCCGTGCCTGTGCTGCTCAGAGGTGTGATGTTCAGTATATGATGCAGGTAAATAGGAAAGAGGAGGGAAGTAGTGATGTATGGAGGAGTATGGGTATGGGTATGGGAAAGAGGAGAGAAAAACAGGAACCAAAAGCAAAGAAAGAAAACACACACACACACACACACACACACACACACAAAGAGTGCAAAGGGAGCTTGCCATTAGAGTGGAGAGATGAGAACCCAAGAAATGAACAGAAGCAAAAAGGAAAAAATGAAAAAAGAAAAAAATAACTAGATGAAAATTTGGAAAAAAGAAAAAAAGAAGAAGAAAAGAAAGGCCTCCAGGGTCCCACCAGTGCAGCCATGAAGATTGGGGAAGACGCCCAGGTTGTGCAATATAGCCTGGCTAGAGGGGGTATAGATGCCATGCAGCACCACGTATTCAGGAGACAGGAAAAGAAGGTAAGTTTAAACAGATGAGAATTGATAAATGAAGAAAGGCAGAGAGAGAAAAGGAGAGAAGGAAAAAAGAAAAGAAGTGCCCCCAGAGATCCCACCTACTTGACTCTGCAGACTGGGGGAGTGGCTCCTAGGCTGTGCAGTGTAGCCCAGCTAAAAGGGGCTCCTAAGTGCAAAAAAAGAAAGAAAACAAACAAACAGAACAAAGGAAAACAAAAAGGGCAAAAAAAAAAAAAAAAGCCCCAGGGATCCCACCAGCATGGGAGCCCCGGGCCAGGGAAGCGGATCCCCAATTGACTGGGGCTTCACAGCCTTTCAAGAAGAATCAAAAATGGCACCTGGAGCCAGGTGTTCAAGAGAAAGGAGGGGGAAGTGGTGGGAAGCAAGGAAGAAACCAGAAGAGATATAATGAAACAACACCAGCTCAGGGACCTGGCCAGCATGGATGGGGTGAATCCAAGCAGCCCAGGGTGGAAGCAGTTGCCTCCTGGCCAAGAGACTGTGGCTGGTGGGAAGTAGAGGAAGCTGAAGGGGGAGGGTAAGAAGGGGGAAGGTTAGGAAAGCATATATCGCTCATTACCAGTTGCTCTGTCTCTTGCTGGGAACTTGGTGAAGCTGCTTTTCCATACTCTCTGTCTGCTGATCTGCAGTGTGACTGGGGCAAATCCAAGTGCCATGGACATTGCACTTCCCAGCCAGCCGAGCCACCACATTCAGCCAGGAAACTCAGGGGTAGAGCAGCAGGGAGAGGATGAGGGGTGGGAAAGCGTGGGTCGCTGGTTACCGGCTGCTCTGTCTCCTGCTGGGAGCTCCATGAAGCTGCTTTCCTGTATCCCTGTCAGCTGATCTTCAACAGGAATCCAAGATGGTGAATTCGTGCTGCGTTAGCTGATAAGGAACTTCGGCACATATCTCTCCTCCATCTCAGACCTCTGTCAGTTTCTTATTCCATTTGGTGTTTGGCTGAGTTCTTTATCTCTTCATTTGACACTTCAGGTTCCAGGAATGACGTTTGTCTCTATTATACTTAGTTTTTCAGGTCTTTGCTGTGGATGGATGGTGTGGTGCCTCTGTCTATGGCACCATGTTGGCTGGAACACATTTATGATTTTTAATCAAATCTCACATCTGGGCTCAACTTCCAGAGATTCTGATTTAATTGATATGGGGTATAACAGGGTTGTGGAATTTTCAAAGATCCCAGCAGATCCTGTTGCTGTTAGGTGCTACTGAGTCATTTTCAACTCATAGAGGCCCTGTGTAAAACAGAACGAAACTATGCCCTGTCCTGTGTCATCCTCACAACAGTTGTTATGTTTGAGCCTATTGTTGCAGCCACTATAACAATCTCATGAGGGTCTTCCTCTTTTTCGCTGATCCTCTACTTTACCAAGTGTGATGTCCTTCTCCAGGGATTGGTCCCTCTAGATAACATGCCTAAAGATCATAAGATGAAGTCCCTTCATCCTCCCTTCTAAGGAGTTTTGTGGCTGTACTTCTGAGACAGATTTTTCCATTCTTCTGACAGTCCATGGTATATTTAATATTCTTTCATCAACACCATAATTCAAAGGCATTAATTCCTCTTCAGTCTTCCCTATTCATTGTCCAGTTTTCACATACATATGAAGTGGTTGAAAATACTATGGCTTGGGTCAGGCACAACTTAGTCCTCAAAGTAATATCTTTGCTTTTTAATACTTTTAAGAGGTCTTTTGCATCTGATTTGCCTAATGCAAATAATTTCATTTCTTGATTGCTGCTTCCATGGGCATTGTTTATGAATTCAAGTAAAATGAACTCCTTGATAACTTCAATATTTTCTGTTTATCATGATGTTGTCTATTGGTCCAATTGTGAGGATTTTTGTTTTCTTTATGTTGATGTGTCATCCATACTGAAAGGTACAGTCTTCAATTTTCATAAGTAAGTGCTTCAAGTCCTCTTCATTTTCAGCAAGCAAGGTTGTGTCATCTGCATATCAGGTTTGTAACGAGTCTTCCTTCAATCCCGATGCCAAGTTCTTCTTCATGTAGTCCAGATTCTCTGATTATTTGCTAAGCATATAGATTAAATAAGTATGGTGAAAGAATACAACCCCGATGCACACCTTTCCTGATTTTAAACCACACAGTATTCTCTTGTTCTTTTTAAACAACTGCCTCTTGGGCTATGTATTTGTTCCTCATGAGCACAATTAAGTTTTCTGGAATTCCCATTCTTTGCAATGTTACCTGTGATTTCTTAATGATCCACACAGTGGAATACCTTTGCAAAGTCAATAATATACAGGTAAACATCTTTCTGGCATTCTCTGCTTTCAGCCAGGATCCATCTGACATCAGCACTGATATCCCCCTTTCCATATCCACTTCTGAATCTGGCTTGCATTTCTGGCAGTTCCTTGTCGATGTACTGCTGCAACTATTTTTGAATGACCATAAGCAAAATTTTACCTGCCTGTGATAGTAATGATATTGGATAATTTCCATATTCTTTCTTTTCAGTGGGCACAAATATGGATCTCTTCCAGTCAGTTTGCCAGGTATCCATCTTCCAATTTTCTTGGAAGAGATGTGTGAGCGCTTCCAGCATTACATGGTTTGTTGAAACATCTCAGTTGATATTCTATCAATTCCTCAAGGATTGCTTTTCTCCAATGCTTTCAGTGTAGTCTGGACATCTTCCTTCAGTACCATCAGTTCTTGATCATATGCTACCTCCTGAAATGGTTGAACGTCAATCAATTCTTTTTGGTATAGTGGCTCTGTGTATTTCTTCCATCTTCTTTTGATACTTTCTTTGCTGTTCAATATTTTGCCCATAGAATCCTTCAATATTGCAAACTTGAGTATTGAATTTTTCTTCAGTTCTTTCAGCTTAAGAAATGTTAAGCATGTCTTCTCTTTTGGTTTTCTAACTCCAGGTCTTTGCACATTTCATTGTAATACTTTAGTTTGTCTTCTTGAGCTGCCTTTTGAAATCTTCTGTTCAGCTCTTCAACTTCATCATTTCTTCCTTTCACTTTAGCTAGTTGACATTCAAGATCAAGTTTCAGAGTTTTTCTGACATCCTTTTTGGTCTTTTCTTTCTTTCTTGTCTCTTTAATGACCTTTTGCTTTCTTTGTGTATGGTGTCCTTGATGCCATTCCACAACTTGTCTGGTCTTTGGTCATTAGTGTTAAACGGGTCAAAACTATTCTTGAGATGGCCTCTAAATTCAAATGAGATATACTTAACATCGTACATTGGTTCTCACAGACTTGTTTTAATTTTCTTCAGCTTCAGTTTGAACTTGCACATGAGCAATGATGGTATATTCTGCAGTAGGCCCCTGGCCTTGTTCTGACTGATGATGTACAGCTGCTCCATTGTCAGTAGATTCTACCTTGCAGCCTTGTACGTTGGAAACCACTGCCTTATAATGTCTTTTTGAGAGACAATAAAGAATAGGTCAGCACAGAGGATAACCTGTCTTGGTTCCCATATTTGTGAAATGAAAACCTTTGACTACTATTTTTTCAAAATATCTTTTAAGAAACGCAGTCCTTTTCACGGGGGAAAAAAAAAGACTAAAATTTAGCCAGAATCTCCAGTTTATAAAGCTGGTAAGAGTATGGGTACTCTGGCTCTCAGGCTGAACATGGGGCCAGAGGAGCATTTGGCGGGGAAAGTGGATGACTTTAGCCCCAAACTTTTTGCTCACAGCCTTCCCCACTGTCAGCCTGAACCAAACCCTATAGACACACATAGGAATTGATAATATTTGTGTAGTTACAGAGACAAATAGGCTGCTGGTAGAACAGTTCAAAGCTACTGGCTTGGGGCTTTCTACTACTACTCCAAGGACACTCCAGGACTGAAAGGTGATGATTTGGGCACTACTCGGGCCAATTTTTGGCATCCTAGATGGAAACAAGGAGCCCTGATTAAGCATTTGGCAGTTAACCAAAGGTTGTCAGTTTGAGCCTACTCAGCGGTTCTACAGGACAAACACTTGACAATCTTCTACCATAAAGATTACAGCCTAGAAAACCCTATAGAGCAGTTCTATTCTATCACATGCACTTGCTATGAGTTGAAATCAACTCGATGACACCTAACAACAGCATTTAGAAATCAGCTCTGCCTTAAAACACATACACAGAACAAAGGAAACTACTACTAGACCTCTAGGTCTTCTTCAGTCCCTGAGCATGTGTGATCCAGTAAAGCAACAATTGTGTGTTGATTAATTAATTCAGTCAATACATGTATTTTTTTTTTTTTTATAGTAAAAGGTATTGTATCAGTCAGGGTTCTACAGAGAAACAGAACCAATAGGACGTGTGTGTGTGTGTGTGTGTGTGTGTGTGTGTAAAGAAATTTATTTTAAGCAATTGGCTTGGCTCATGCAATTGTGGGAGCTGGAAGTCTAAAATTCATAGGTAAGGCCAGCCAGCTGGAAACTGAGCCAGAAGTTGAACTTTCGGTCTGGAGGCAGAATTCCTTCTCTCCAAAACCTCAATTTTTGCTCTTAAGGCCTTCAGCTGATTGGATGGGGTGTACCAACACTGTCGGGGGAAACTGATTGTAGATGTTAACCACAGCTACAAAATACCCTCAGAGCAACACCTAGATTAGTGTTGGATTAAATAACTGCGTATCAGAGCCTAGCCAAGTTTACACACAAAATTAGCCATCACAGCAACTGCTGCAGCTATAGGAGATACAGCGATGAATTAAAAATAGCTGAGCTGTGTTTTTTTTTTTATAATTTTTATTGAGCTTTAAGTGAACGTTTACAAATCAAGTCAGTCTGTCACATATAAGCTTATATACACCTTACTCCATACTCCCACTTACTCTCCCCCTAATGAACCAGCCCTTCCAGTCTCTCCTTTAGTGACAATTTTGCCAGATTCCAACCCTTTCTACCCTCCTATCTCCCCTCCAGACAGGAGATGCCAGCACAATCTCAAGTGCCCACCTGATACAAGTAGCTCACTCTTCATCAGCATCTCTCTCCAACCCATTGTCCACTCCCTTCCAGGTCTAATGAGTTGTCTTTGGGAGTGGTTCCTGTCCTGGGCCGACAGAAGTTTTCGGGACCATGACCTCCGGGATTCCTCTAGTCTCATTCAGACCATTAAGTCTGGTCTTTTTATGAGAATTTGGGGTCTGCATCCCACTGATCTCCTGCTGCCTCAGGGGTTCTCTGTTGTGCTCCCTGTCAGGGCACTCATCGGTTGTGGCTGGGCACCATCTAGTTCTTCTGGCCTCAGGATGATGTAAGTCTCTGGTTCATGTGGCCCTTTCTGTCTCTTGGGCTCATAGTTGTCATGTGACCTTGGTGTTCTTCATTCTCCTTTGATCCAGGTGGGTTGAGACCAACTGATGCATCTTAGATGGCCACTTGTTAGCATTTAAGACCCAGATGCCACATTTCAAAGTGGGATGCAGAATGTTTTCATAATAGAATTATTTTGCCAATTGACTTAGAAGTCCCCTGAAGCCATAGTCCCCAAAACCCCGCCCTTGCTCCGCTGACCTTTGAAGCATTCATTTTATCCCGGAAACTTCTTTGCTTTTGGTCCAGTCCAGTTGAGCTGATCTTCCGTGTATTGAGTGTTGTCCTTCCCTTCACCTAAAGTAGTTCTTATCTACTAACTAATCAGGAAATAACCCTCTCCCACCCTCCCTCCCTCCCCCCCTTGCAACCACAAAAGTATGTGTTCTTCTCAATTTATACTATTTCTCAAGATCTTATAATAGTGGTCTTATACAATATTTGTCCTTTTAAAACTGACTAATTTCACTCAGCATAATGCCTTCCAGGTTCCTCCATGTTATGAAATGTTTCACAAATTCATCACTGTTCTTTATCGATGCGTAGTATTCCATTGTGTGAATATACCATAATTTATTTAACCATTCATTCGTTGATGGACACCTTGGTTGCTTCCAGCTTTTTGCTACTGTAAACAGAGCTGCAATAAACACGGGTGCGCATATATCTGTTCGTGTGAAGGTTCTTATTTCTCTAGGGTATATTCCGAGGAGTGGAATTTCTGGGTTGTATGGTAGTTCTATTTCTAACTGTTTAAGAAAACGCCAGATAAATTTCCAAAGTGGTTGTACCATTTTACATTCCCACCAGCAGTGTATAAGAGTTCCAATCTCTCCGCAGCCTCTCCAACATTTATTATTTTGTGTTTTTTTGGATTAATGCCAGCCTTGTTGGAGTGAGATGGAATCTCATCGTAGTTTTAATTTGCATTTCTCTAATGGCTAATGATGGAGAGCATTTTCTCATGTATTTGTTAGCTGCCTGAATATCTTCTTTAGTGAAGTGTGCGTTCATATCCTTTGCCCACTTCTTGATTGGGTTGTTTGTCTTTTTGTGGTTGAGTTTGAACAGAATCATATAGATTTTAGAGATCAGGCGCTGGTCGGAGATGTCATAGCTGAAAATTTTTTCCCAATCTGTAGGTGGTCTTTTTACTCTTTTGGTGAAGTCTTTAGATGAGCATAGGTGTTTGATTTTTAGGAGCTCCCAGTTATCTGGTTTCTCTTTGTCATTTTTGGTAATGTTTTGTATTCTGTTTATGCCTTGTATTAGGGCTCCTAAAGTTGTCCCTATTTTTTCTCCCATGATCTTTATCATTTTAGTGTTTATGTTCAGGTCTTTGATCCACTTGGAGTTAGTTTTAGTGCATGGTGTGAGGTATGGGTCCTGTTTCATTTTTTTGCAAATGGATATCCAGTTATGCCAGCACCATTTATTAAAAAGACTATCTTTTCCCCAAGTAACTGACACTGGGCCTTTGTCAAATATCAGCTGCTCATATGTGGACGGATTTATATCTGGGTCCTCAATTCTGTTCCATTGGTCTATGTGCCTGTTGTTGTACCAGTACCAGGCTGTTTTGACTACTGTGGCTGTATAATATGTTCTAAAATCAGGTAGAGTGAGGCCTCCCACTTTCTTCTTCTTTTTCAGTAATGCTTCACTTATCCGAGGCTTCTTTCCCTTCCGTATGAAGTTGGTGATTTGTTTCTCCATCACATTAAAAAATGTCATTGGAATTTGGATTGGAAGTGCATTGTATGTATAGATGGCTTTTGGTAGAATAGACATTTTTACTATGTTAAGTCTTCCTATCCATGATCAAGGTTTGTTTTTCCACTTAAGTAGGTCCTTTTTAGTTTCTTGTAGTAGTACTTTGTAGTTTTCTTTGTATAGGCCTTTTACATCTTTGGTAAGATTTATTCCTGAGCTGTGTTCTTAAGGAGCTTTCAGTCCAGTCAGGGAGCCATGACAAGAAATAATGAACACAAATAAAGTAATAAATGCTAAGGAAACAATGTAAGAGAAAAATGGTGCAAGACCTATTTCAATCAAGGGGGGTCAGGAACTGCCACACTAAAGACGACATTTATGCCAAGATTGGAAAGAATCAGCCAAGCTATATCAATGAGGGCATGGGGGTGGGGCTGGAAGAGTAGGAGTTTAAGAAGAAAGAACATCATTTACAAAGGTTCTGAGATGGGAAGCAGCTTGCTGAGTTCAAGAAAGTGATAGTTGGCCAGTGTGGCTAGGGTTCGGTGAGTAAGGTAGAGAGTGGCTTGAGATAAGGGCAGGGGGAATGGGGGTAAGAACAGGCTGGACCTTCAAGACCACAGTGAGGATTTGTGCCACTAGAGGTGGGGGATGGAGACATGATGAGATTTAGCTCTAAATGTGGTCACTTGGGCTGCGGTAGGGTGAATGGATGGAATGGAAACAAGAATGAGAACAGGGAGTACATTTAGGTAACCACTGTCAGAGCCCAGGGAGAACCATGTCTTGGTTCAAGGTTCTGACCTGGAAGAAAAGAGGAGGGAGGATTTAAAATTTCTTTTAAAAGTAGAATCCAAAGACTCACCTTCAGGAAATGGTCAGATAAGAGAAAGTGAGTCCATTCAAACTCAATCTAAAACTTGAAAAGGTACTGAGGAAAAGCCTTATTGGCCGCACAGTATCATCCAGGCGTGCTACTGGACCCACTGAGTGCTTTGGACAAAAAATCTGGTGAATGTGGATTTTAATTTCCTGATCTGTCTGGAAAGTGGATATACACTCTACCCTGACTATATGCGATTATTACGAGGAAAAAATGGAATCAAATATCAAATGCAAATGCCAGCTATAAAAAAAAAAAATGCCAGCTATAGTATAGTGCTATTAGTGGATGTCACTGACATCAATTTCAAAAAGTTGTCAAGGGTAAATGGACAGATGATATTATACCGAGTTTCAGTAGCTAGACTATTTACTTCTTAATAAGGATTGATGTCTTGTGCCTGGCTCTGATTATTTAGCTTAGTAAACTTGAAAGAGTCAATAATAGCAGGTCATGTACTATGTGCCAGATATTGTGCTAAGTAAGCACTTTACACACCTTAACTAATTTATCCCTTACAACAATCAGGTGTGTAGGTCTTGTTGTCCTCATGTGAGAGATAAGAAAGCTCTGGCTCATTGACAACAGGCAATTTAACTTACCTCTTCGCTAAAAGGGGTGTCTGGCAGAGTCACAACACATATGGGTTTTCAATACTATGCTCAATTCTCCATGTTTCAATTTCCATATCTTCACACAGATATAATGCTGACAGCTTTATGGGATGAAGTATTGTTGATGTTATGTGCCATTAAGTAGGTTCTGACTCATAGCGACCCTATGTACAACAGAATGAAACACTGACCTGTCTTGCACCATCCTCACAATCTTTGTTATGCTTGAGGCCACTGTTGTAGCCACTGCATCAATCAATCTCACTGAGGGTCTTCCTCTTTTACACTGACCCTCTACTTTATTAAGTATGATGTCTTCCAGGGACCAATCCCTCCTAATAACACTACCAAAGTATGTGAGATGCAGTCTTGCCATCTTGCTTCTAAGAAGCACTCCGGCTGTACTTCGTTCAAGACAGATTTGTTCATTTTTTCGCAGTCCAGGGTATATTCAATATTCTTCCTCAATGCCATAATTCAAAGGTGTCAGTTCTTCAGTTTTTCTTATTCACAGTCCAGCTTTCCCATGCATATGAGGCCATTGAAAACATCATGGCTTGGGTCAGGAGCACCTTAGTCCTCAAAGTGGTACCTTTGCTTTTTAACACTTTAAAAAGGTCTTTTGCAGGAAATTTGCCCAATGCAATACATCGTTTGATTTCTTAACTGTTGCTTCCGTGAGCATTGATTGTAGATTCAAGTAATATGAAATCTTTGACAACTTCAATATTTTCTTTGTTTATTATGATATTGCTTGTTGGTCCAATTGTGAAAATTTTTGTTTCTTTATGCTACGGTGTAATTCATACTGAAGTCTGTAGTCTTTGATCTTCATTAGTAAGTGGTTCAAGTCCTCTTCTCTCTCAGCGAGCAAGGTTGTGTCATCTGCATAGCAAAGGTTGTTAATGAGCCTTCCTCCCATCCTGATGCCCCCTTTTTCTTCATATAGTCCATCTTCTGGAATTATTTGCTCAATATACAGACTGAATAAGTATGGTGAAAGGATTCAACCCTGACGCACGCCTTTCCTGACTTTAACCCGTGCAGTATCCCCTTGTTCTGTTCAAAAGACTGCTTCTTGATCTATGTACAGAATCCTCATGAGCACCATTAAGTGTCCCTGAACTCCTATTCTTCACAATGTTACCCATAATTTGTTATGATCCACAGATTTGAATGCCTTTGCATAGTCAACAAAACACAGGTAAACATCTTTATGGTATTGCCTGCTTTTAGCCAGGATCCATCTGACTTCAGCAACGATATCATTTGTTCTACATCCTCTTCTGACTCTGGCTTGAATTTTTGGCAGTTCCCTGTCTATGTACTGCTGTGGATGCTTTTGAATTATCTTCAGCAAAATATTGCTTACCTGTGATATTAACGATATCATGTGATAATTTCCCTGTTTGATGGGGTCACCTTTCTTTGTAATAGGCATAAACATGAATCTCTTCAAGGCGGTTGGCCAGGTAGCTGTCTTCCAAATATTTTGGCATAGTTGAGTGAACACTACCAGTGCTGTATCCGTGTCTTGAAACATCTCAACTGGTATTTCACCAGCTCCTGGAGCCTTGTTTTTCGCCAATGCCTCAGTGCAGCTTGGACCTCTTTCTTCAGTATCATGGGTTCTTGATCATATGCTACCTCATGAAATGGCTGAACGTCGATAAATTCTTTTTGGTATAGTGACTTTGTGTATTCTTTTCATCTTTCTATGATGCTTCCTGTGTCATTTAATATTTTCCTGTAAAAATCTTCAATATTCCAAGTCAAGGCTTGAATTTTTTCTTCAGTTCTGTCAGCTTGAGAAATGCCAAGTGTGTCCTTCCCTTTTGTTTTATAACTACAGGTCTTTGCACATGTCATTATAATATTTTACTTTGTCTTGAGACATTCTTTGAAATCTTACATTCAACTGTTTCTATTCATCACTTCTTCCATTTGCTTTAGCTAGTCACTGTTCAAGAGTGAGTTTCAGAGTCTCTCCTAACATCCATTTTGGTCTTTTCTTTCTTTCTTGTCTTTTTAATGACCTCTTGCTTTCTTCATGTATGATGTCCTTGATGTCATTCCACAACTCATCTGGTCTTGGGTCATTAGTGTTCAATATGAAAATCTATTCTTGAGATTGTCTCTAAATTCAGGTGGGATATAGTCAAGGTTGTACTTTGGCTCTCGTGGATTTGTTCTAATCTTCTTTAGTTTCAGCTTGAACTTGCATATGAGCAATTGTTGGTCTGTTCTGCAATAGTCCCCTGGCCTCGTTCTGTCTGATGATATTGAGCTTTTCCATCACCTCTTTCCACAGATGTATTCAATTTGATTTCTGTGTATTCCATCTGGCAAGGTCCATGTGTATAGTCACCGTTTCTGTTGTTGAAAAAAGGTATTTGCCTGTTGATCTTGCAATACTCTATCACGCAATCATCATTTCTGTCACCATGGCTATATTTTCCAACTACCAGTTCTTCTGCTTTGCTTCCAACTTTTGCATCCCAGTCACCAGTAATTATCAAATTGAATTAAAGATCAAGTTAAATAGCATATGTAAAAGATATTTGTAAATTGTAATGCATGTTAGGTATTATACAGGCCATAAATTCTGTGTGTGGCCCAAATGGTTAATATGCTCAGCTATTAACCAAAAGATTGGCAATTCAAGTCCACTCAGCAGCATCTCAGCAGAAAGGTCTGGCAATCTACTTCCAAAAAATCTGGCATCGAAAAGCCTTTGGATCACAATCCTACGCGGCTATGTAAGTGGTCACCATTTGCTATGAGTTGGATTTGGTTCAAGGACAATTAGTTTGGTTTAAGCTCCATGTATTTTATTCTATGACTATGAGTTGGATGGCCTTAGAAATCTGAGTGTCCAGTGTTCTTCTGTCAAAGGTTGAAGATGTGCTTTTTCTTTAACATCGTTGTGTTTGTCATTTTTTTTCTTAATCTGTGTTTTCTCCCCTAGGTCCTGTCTGAGCTGATCTGCTACAGATAACACATTTTTATCTGCTTCTAAGTTTGTCACTTCAGGGCTATCATTTATGAGATGGCAGCTTTTTTAGGATATCTTGAAATGATGCAGTTTGGGATTAAGACCTATGCCAGCAGCCAAGAACTTTCTTCTAGTTGTCTCTGATTCATGGCGACCTTATGTATAACAGAAAGAAACATTGCCTGGAATTGCATCACCTTCATGATTGTCAGTATGCTTGAGTTCATTTTTGCTGCTATTGCATAGTGTCTTCCAACCTAGGCTCATTTTTCAGCACTATCTCGGCATTTCTCAAGCTGAAAGAACTGAAGAAAAAAATCAAGCCTCGAGTTTCCATAGTGAAGGATTCTATGGGGAAAATATTAAACGACACAGGAAGCATCAAAACAAGATGAAGGAATACACAGAGTAATTGTACCAAAAAGAATTAGTTGATGTTCAACCATTTCAAGAGATGGCATATGATCAGGAACCGACAGCACTGAAGGAAGAAGTCCAAGCCACACTAGAGGCATTGGTGAAAAACAAGGCTCCAGGAATTGATGGAATATCAATTGAGATATTTCAACAAAGAGATGCAGCCCTGGAGGTGCTCACTCGTATATGTCAAGAAATATGGAAGACAGCTTCCTGGCCAACTGACTGGAAGAGATCCATATTTATGCCTAGTCCCAAGAAAGGTGATCCAATTGAATGTGGAAATTATAGCACAATATCATTATTATCACACACAAGCAAAATTTTGCTGAAGATCATTCAAAAATGGCTGCAGCAGAATATCGACAGGGAACTGCCAGAAATACAGGCTGGTTTCAGAAGAGGATGTAGAACCAGGGATATGATTGCTGATGTCAGATGGATCCTGGCTGAAAGCAGAGAATACCAGAAGGATGTTTACCTGTGTTTTATTGACTATGCAAAGGCATTCTACTGTGTGGATCATAACAAATTATGGATAACATTGTGGAGAATGAGAATTCCAGAACACTTAATTGTGCTCATGAGGAACCTTTACATAAATCAAGAGGCAGTTGTTTGGACAGAACAAGGGGATACTGATTGGTTTAAAGTCAGGAAAGGTGTGCGTTAGGGATGTATTCTTTCGCCATACCTATTCAATCTGTATGCTGAACAAATAATCCGAGAAGCTGGACTACATGAAGAAGAACAGGGCATCAGGATTGGAGGAAGACTCATTAACAACCTGCATTATGCAGATGACACAACCTTGCTTGCTGAAAGTGAAGAGGACTTGAAGCATTTACTAATGAAGATCAAAGACTACAGCCTTCAGTATGGATTGCACCTCAACATGAAGAAAACAAAAATCCTCACAACTGGACCAATGAGCAACATCATGATAAACGGAGAAAAGATTGAAGCTGTCAAAGATTTTATTTTACTTAGACCCACAATCAACGGCCATGGAAGCAGCAGTCAAGAATTCAGAAGATGGATTGCATTGGATAAATCTGCTGCAAAGAACCTCTTTAAAGTGTTGAAGAGCAAAGATATCACCTTGAAGACTAAGGTGCGCCTGACCCAAGCCATGTTATTTTCAATCAGATCATATGCATGTGAAAGCTGGACCACTAATAAGGAAGACTGAAGAAGAATTGACGCCTTTGAATTGTGGTGTTGGTGAAGAATATTGACTACACCATGGACTGCCAAAAGAAGGAACAAATTTGTCTTAGAAGTACAACCAGAAATGCTCCTTAGAACCAAGGATGGCGAGACTGTGTCTTACATATTTTGGACATGTTGTCAGGAGCGATCAGTCCCTGGAGAAGGACATCACGCTTGGCAGAGTACAGGATCAGCGGAAAAGAGGAAGACCCTCAACGAGGTGGATTGGTACAGTGGCTGCAACCATTGTTGCATTACAACAATTGTAAGGATGGCTCAGGACTGGGCAGTGTTTCGTTCTGTTGTGCATAGGGTCGCTATGAGTCGGAACTGACTCGACGGTACCTAACAACAACAACAACATCTAGGACAATATTCTGTTATGATCCATAATGTTTTCATTGGCTAATTTTGGGAAGTAGATTGCCAGAATTTTCTTCATAGTCTGTCTAAGTCTGGAAGTTCTGTTGAAGCCTGCTCACCACGAGTGACCCTGCTGGTATTTGAAATACCCATGGCATAGCACCCAGCATTACAGTAACACCCACTCACCACAACTGGACAAACTGAGAAACAAGTGGTGACACATTCTGTTGTTGTTGTTGTTAAGTGCCCTTTAGTCAATTTCGACTCATAATGACCTTACAGGACAGAGTAGAACTGCTCCATACAGTTTTCTAGGCTGTAATCTTTATGGGAGCAGATTGCCAGGTTTTTCTCCTGTGAAGTTACTGGGTGGGTTCAAACTGCCAATCTTTTGGTTAACAGCTGAGCACTTAAACACTAGGGCTCTGGACTCTTCTTATTCTTGAGCCACGTTCAGCCAAGCAAGGTGAAATCATCATGAGGAAAGGAGAGTCAATGCCCTGTCTCCCTGGACAAAATCTCTGCCTACATCTTTTCCCTCCTCCAAAAAGCCTAACCACAGCCACTGATGAAATGTTCATGTACTTTGGGAAGCCTTTCAACAACTAAAGAACTGAAGTTTTCTTTGTAAATTAAAATCTTGGGTGAAAAAAACATTTGCATATAAAACTTTCTAATTGGGGATCCTATTATCTGGCTCTGAGTTATGTGGACCTTGGGAATCATAAGGGATCTTAGGATAAGCATGATAATACAAAGACTTCAGTTGTAATCACCATATCTGCCAGTCAGTTGTAGTCAATAGCAAAAAGTCAATGTTGAGTGAACGCTAACAATAGTCTCCACTCTGTGCAGTGTAAAGCAAAACGGGCACACACCCTGTCCTGAAGATTCGTAAGATTTGACTGAAGAGATGAATAGAAATGAAATTCAAGATAGAACAGAATTCACAAACAAGTGATATGATAAATTTGACTGCATTTGGTCTAATTCCTATACCATTTATTCAGTTGTTTCACAATAACCTTTGACAGAAAATGACTAAGTTCAGTGAAAAGAGCCAGTTAACTTCTTACTGAGGGAGTCAAGTTTGTGCTGTCCAGGTCCTTTTTCAGTTGATTCTTGAGGATAAGAAGGATTTGGAGAGAGAGAAAGGAGACGGGCCATCCAGGTGAGGGAATAACAGGAACAATGATATTTTTTGAGGCAAGGCTGAAGCAGTACAGGAAATTGAACTGGGAAGGGCAAGAGCATGAGCTGGAGATTGTCAGTCTCTTACTAAGTGTCAATATTTCATTTTTATTAAACACATTCAACTCTAAATCCACATATCAATATTCCTAGCAGGCTGAGGGTAGCCATGTTCTTGTCAGACCTGGTTCATGCTCCATGTTGAGATTTAGACATGGTTGAGTAGAAGAGATGGGGCCTGACAGAAATCTCTTTGCCTGAGAGACCAAAAAACCCTCAGGTGTTTCTGAAGGAATTATTCAGATAGGACTGAACTGAAATCCTGGCTCTGCATGTTCTTTAGCAAGTTATTTAACCTTGCTAAACATCAATTGTCTCATTAATGAAATGGAGATTCATCCAACAAATATTCTCTGAGTACTTATTCTGTTTCAGACACTATTCTAGATGCTGGGGGAATGGCAGGAAACAAAAAAGACAAAAAACCCTCCTCCAGGAAATAATAACAGTGATCTGCCTTACAGGATTTAGTTACAGGTTAAAAAGCATAGAGCACTTAGCATAGTGCCAACCACATGGCAAGGGCTCTGTAAAGGTTAGTAGCTGTTATTGAGTCAGGCGGATGTGCTTGGTTCAGTAACAAGGACTTAATTTTCAGGGAAGTGCAATTATTGTAACTTGCATTTATCCTCCACTGGGGATTTAGGCAAAAATCTGAATAAAAGAATCCTGAGTGGAATCAGAAGCAGCTAACTCACCAGGAAACTTTGTAAGGTACTGGGCTTTTGGGCAGAGGCCATCTGGCAAAATGGGCTACAAAAACAGAAAGTCAATCTATGTGCTTCTGCCTGAAACAGCATAGCTTTTGCACCTTCTGGGCTCTGGTGACCAGTGGCACTGTTAGTAAGCAGAAGCGACAATGCGGATAGCAACAACATATGGTAGTGCCCAGAGGAAGCAGCAAACACATGTAAACTGCTATGGTGTCCAGAAGATGTGAAGATGCAGAAATATGACACTTCCTGGAAGGAAGCCAGAACAAGAGCCTATACGTCTTACTGGAATCCATGAAAAGAAGGGTAACACTCCAGAGGCTACTGCCACCACCATGACAACCCCACGTGTGTCAGAGTAGAACTGTGCTCCATAGGATTTTCAATAGATGATTTTTTGGAAGTAGATTGCCAGGCCTTTCTTCCTAAGTGCCTCTGGGTGGACTAAGTCTCCAACCTTTCGGTTAGCAACCAAGTGTGTTAACCATTTGTATTCCAAGGACTAAAAGACATAGAAATCAGATAGAAGGAGTCAGTGAACCATTGGTTAAGCCTGTGCTCATCTTGATTCCTGCATAACACTACTAAAGCCTTGAAGGTGAAGATGTCTTCTCGTACTATCTCCATGTGTAATTGCACAATAAGTAGCATAAATGATCAACTGGTGTTATACACTGGCTATCCTGTTTATAAATAAGAGCTCACTTGAAGAAATGACATGCCCTAGAATAAAAATTACCAAATACATCCATGTGAGTGTGTTTGGAGCTACAGTATAAAAGAAAGAACAATGAAAATGATCCCAGTGAATATAGAGAGAGGTCAATGTCTGCCCCTAAATGGATATCCAGTAAATAGTAAATGCTCAGGATGAATGAGATCAATTGTGGAGAAAAAATCAGTGCGGCCAGGCTGCAAAAGAGCATTAACTTTAATGGTTCTCATTTTTATGTATAAATTCTACAACAAGAAGAGCAAAACAGCAATAAAACTGCTTGGGATGGCCCTTAGCTATTTTTTTCACACAGTGGCTATCTTTCTGTGGCCTGACCTTTGCAGATCCAGAAGAACAACTGTTTCACCTCAAGACTCCAAATAACTGGTTTGACTTCTTCGGATGATGAATTGACCATTTTAAAAATAGAATATTCACAATCACCCTTGGTTTGACTGTGATGATTAAATTCATTCATTAATTAAATCCCTCCATGTGTCTGGCAGGCACTGTTATAAGTGCTTAAGGTATCATAGTGAACAAGGCAGATAAGATCACTCCTATCATGGAGATTACATTTTATGATGGACCACAAAAAAGAAAATAAACAATCAAGATGACTTCATGAATCAATAATGCTATGAATAATAAAAATAGAGAGATGTGCTAAACTGAGTTCATATGTGATGGGTGCTCATGTATGTATAATATATGAGGTAGTGATCAGAGAAAAACTCTCTGAAGAGGTGAGCTTTTGAGATCTAAATGACAAGAAGATACCCATGTGAAAGGTTGTGGGAAAAGCATTCTAGACAGAGGGAACATTACATGAAAAATTTTAGGTCAGGAATAAGGTTGGAATATTCTCGGAATAGAAAGAAGGTCAGTGAACTGGAATATAATGAAAAAGTGGGAGAGTGGTAGGAAATGAGATTAGACAGGGAGGCAAAGGCCAGAATGTGGTACACTTTGTAGACCTTGAAACGAGGTTACATTTTGTTTTAGGTCCATTGGGAAATTATTGAACGGCATTAGTCTGTGACGTCGTGACCCATTTTGCATAGATTATTTTAGCATCAGTCTGGTGAATCGATTGATCAATAGATAACTAATTTAGTAGCTGCTTGGATGGAAATGTGTATTTACAAGAGGAAAGAACCCTAAAAATGGTAAATATATTATTTTGACTACCCTTAATTTCTTTGAAGAACATATGACTGTTAAAGAAAAATTATAACACGTATTATGGGGTTTATTATGCAATATATGTCAGTGTCATATATTAGGTAACAATGGCACAAAAGCCAGAGAGTAATTGAAACTATGCTATTGCAACATTCTTACTTTTACATAGTGTGATGCAAAATTAACTCTAAAAACACTGTTAAATTAAGGATAAATATTGCAATCCCTAAAGCAACCACTAAATAATGCAGATAGGCTCAGCTAAAAAGTCAACAACAAAAAAAACTTGTTGCCAAACCTACGCTGACTCATAGCAACCCTATAGGATAGGGTAGAACTGCCCCGTAGGGTTTCCAAGGAATGGCTGGTGGATTTGAACTATGGACCTTTTGGTTAGCAACCAACATCTTAACCACTGCATTGCCAGGGCTCCAACAGAGGCATTAAAATGGAACATTAAAAACATATATTAACCTTGTGATAGTTAGGGTAGTGTGTCAACTTGGCTGGGCCATGATTCTCAGTAGTTTGGCAGTTATGTAATGATGTAATTTGGCAGTGATGTAATGATGTAGTCATCCTCCATGATGTGATCTGATGTGATCAGTCAATCAGTTGTAAAAGGAGTTTCCTCGGGGGTATGGCCTGCATTCAATATATAAGTAGATGTTCTGGCAAAGCTCACTCACTTACTCTGGATCCTGCATCAGGCTTGTCATCATCTGACCTTGTTTCTTGAGACTTGAGCCAGTGGCCTGTTGTAGTACCTGTGGATCTTGGGATTTGTTGGCCTCCACAGCCTGTGAGCCAGCAGCTTGTCATCTTACCTGCCAGTCTTGGACTTTTTAGTCTCTGCAGCCTGTGAGCCAATGGCCTGCCATCTGACCTGCCAATCTTGGGTTTGTCTGCCCCTGCAGCTACATGAGTCAGGAGAAGCCTCCAGCTGGACACCTGATACCTCTGACCCACAGACTTGGGACTTCCAGCCTCTACAACCATGTGAGACATTTCCTTGGGATCAATCTCTCTCTCTCTCTCTATATATATATCCATATATACATGCTTTAGTGATTTTGGTTCTCCAGAGAACCAAGCCTAAGAAAAACCTTAAGAAAGTAAGAAATAAGGAAAAGAAAAGAAAAAAAAAAGCCATGAGAATAGAGAAAAAACTACAAAATGGTAGTTAAATCCAACTATATTAATTATTAAATTTTAATGGATTAAACATCGCAGTTAAAAAGCAGTGATTGTTAGATCGGATTTAATAAAAGACACAGTTATATGCTGTCTAGAAGAAACCCACTTTTAATAAAGACACAGTTGGTTTAAACTAAAAGGATGGAAAAAGAAATACCATGTAAATAATAGACACAAAAGATGTTCACCTAAACTAATCGATATTTATAGACTTTTCCAACAACTGTAGAATGCACATTCTTTTCATGTATACATGGAATGTTCGCCAAGATAAGCCTTATGTTAGGCCATAAAATAAGTTTCTACAGATTTCAAAATAATTGAAATCTTACAGAGTATATTCTCTGACTAAAATGTAATAAAGTTAGAAATCAATAAAAATAAGACGTTCATAAACCCCAAATATTTGTAAATGCAATAAAGAACACTTCTAAATAAGCTATGGCTTAAAGAAACTAAAGTTACACATTTTTAACAAGAATACTACAGAAATGATGTTTTGTATTTTCCAGTAAATCATGTCAAGGAATTCATACCATTATGTCTTAGTTTTGATGAACTTAACCTTGCTCACTTCATCCTGATATGCTGTATTTCATTACCTTTCAGACTGACATATATATATTTTTAAATTTTCTTTGTCATTTCTTCTTTAACCCAAAGCTAACTAGCTAACAATGAAATTCAGATGATCACTGTGGTTTAGTAAATAGTGTTGTACCAGTATTAATCTCCTGGTTTTGATAGCTGTCCCATGGTTCTGAAAGATTTAACATCAGGGAAATTTGGGAAAAGGGTATATGTGAACTCTCTGTACTCTTTTACTCAACTTTTCTGTAAGTCTAAATTTACATTAAATTTTTTAAAATGTTGAATTCATCTAAAGCACTGTTTAAATGAAAACTATAGCTTAAAATTGCTTATTTTAGAAAAGAAAAAAGGCTTAAAATCAGTGATCTACATTTCTATCTAGAAGAACAAGTTAAACCCAAATAAATAAAAGCAAATAAAAAAATTAAAGATAAGAACAGAAATCAAAAAATAAAAACAAACATAGAAAATCAACAGAGAAAAAAATCCACTTTTCTAAATTCTACTTTTATCTGTTCATTAAATTAAGGGAATGAGATAATAATAGAAGTACATGATTTATATATTGACATGCTTTTGCCAAGTCCCTAGTGTTCAGGGACCACTTTAAAAGAAATTTACACTTTGAGGGTTTTCGGACCACCCAAGTAGTATTAAACTGTGCTTCAAAGCCTCTTCAAGGAAGGCTTAAGGTTAGAACAGTTTAGACATCTGCTTAACCAGAAAAACCAAACCCGTTGGCATCCAGTCTATTCCCACTCCTAGTGACCCTGTAGAACAGAGTAGAACTGTCCCATAGGGTTTCTAAGAAGCAGCTGGTGTATTTGAACTACTGACCTTTTGATTAGCAGACAAGCTTTTAACCACTGTGCCACAAGGGCTCCAGAGATCTAGTTAGTGGCAAGGCAGCATTATTATGGCCCCCAGGGGTTGGAGCCTTTGTAGCACAGTGGTAAAGAGCCTGGCTACTAACCAAAACGTCAGCTGTTCAAATCCACAAGCTGCCCCTATGGGACAGTTCTACTTCGCCCTATAGAGTCAATGTGAGCTGGAATCCATTTGACAGCAAGGCCTTTGGTTTTAAGGGATTGAGGGAACTGTTCATTTCTAGTTCATAACATACACTAAAATATTGCCCTTTGCTGTTCCAGATGTATACAGTGAAAATTTTCTGTTAGAACGCCCTTTTCAATATTTCCCAAAAGTCCCGTAAAAACTGAAGATCAGATTCACCAGTTTCAAAATTTCCTCAGGTCAAAGGCAATCTCAGTACTGTGCTTTACCACGCTGGGTCCTGTTGTTGTCATTGTTAGGTACTGTTGAGTCAGTTCCGACTCATAGCGACCCTATGCACAACAGAATGAAACACTGCCTGGTCCTGCGCCATTCTTAAAATCGTTGTTATGCTTGAGCTCATTGTTGCAGCCACTGTGTCAATCCACTTGTTGAGGGTCTTCCTCTTTTCCGCTGACCCTGTACTCTGCCAAGCATGATGTCCTTCTCCAGGGACTGATTCCTCCTGACAACATGTCCAAAGTATGTAAGACACAGTCTCGCCATCCTTGCTTCTAAGGAGCATTCTTGTTGTACTTCTAAGACAGATTTGTTCCTTCTTTTGGCAGTCCATGGTATAGTCAATATTCTTCGCCAATGCTGCAATTCAAAGGCGTCAATTCTTCTTCGGTCTTCCTTATTAGTTGTCCAGCTTTCACACACATATGATCCGAATGAAAATACAACGGCTTGGGTCAGGTGCACCTTAGTATTCAAGGTGACATCTTTGCTCTTCAACACTTTGAAGAGGTCCTTTGCAGCAGATTTACCCAATGCAATGCGTCTTTCAATTTCTTGACTGCTGCTTCCATGGCCGTTGATTGTGGATCCAAGTAAAATGAAATCCTTGACAACTTCAATCTTTTCTCCATTTATCATGATGTTACTCGTTGGGCCAGTTATGAGGATTTTTGTTTTCTTTATGTTCAGCAATCCATACTGAAGACTGTGGTCTTTGATCTTCATTAGTAAGTGCTTCAAGTCCTCTTCACTTTCAGCAAGCAAGATTGTGTCATCTGCATAACGCAGGTTGTTAATGAGTCTTCCTCCAATCCTGATGCCCTGTTCTTCTTCATGTAGTCCAGCTTCTCGGATTATTTGTTCAGCATACAGATTGAATAGGTATGGTGAAAGAATACAACCCTAACGCACACCTTTCCTGACTTTAAACCAATCAGTATCCCCTTGTTCTGTCCAAACAACTGCCTCTTGATTTATGTAAAGGTTCCTCATGAGCACAATTAAGTGTTCTGGAATTCCCATCCACACAGTCGAATGCCTTTGCATAGTCAATAAAACACAGGTAAACATCCTTCTGGTATTCTCTGCTTTCAGCCAGGATCCATCTGACATCAGCAATCATATCCCTGGTTCCACATCCTCTTCCGAAACCAGCCTGTATTTCTGGCAGTTCCCTGTCGATATTCTGCTGCAGCCATTTTTGAATGATCTTCAGCAAAATTTTGCTTGTGTGTGATAATAATGATATTGTGCTATAATTTCCGCATTCAGCTGGATCACCTTTCTTGGGACTAGGCATAAATATGGATCTCTTCCAGTCAGTTGGTCAGGAAGCTGTCCTCCGTATTTCTTGACATATGTGAGTGAGCACCTCCAGCGCTGCATCTGTTTGTTAAAACATCTCAATTGATATTCCATCAGCTCCTGGAGACTTGTTTTTTGCCAATACCTTCAGAGCAGCTTGGACTTCTTCCTTCAGTACCATTGGTTCCTGATCATATACCACCTCTTGAAATGGTAGAACATCAACTAATTCTTTTTGGTATAATGACTCTGTGTATCCCTTCCATCTTCTTTTGATGTCATTTAATATTTTCCCCATAGAATCCTTCACTATGGAAACTCGAGGCTTGATTTTTTTCTTCAGTTCTTTCAGCTTGAGAAACGCCGAGCGTGTTCTTCCCTTTTGGTTTTCCATCTCCAGCTCTTTGCATGTCATTATAATACTTAATTTTGTCTTCTCAAGACACCTTTTGAAGTCTTCTGTTCAGTTCTTTTACTTCATGAATTCTTCCTTTTGCTTTAGCTGCTCGACGCTCAAGAGCAAGTTCCAGAGTCTCCTCTGACATCCATCTTGGTCTGTTCTTTCTTTCCTGTCTTTTCAGTGACCTCTTGCTTTCTTCATGGATGATGTCCTTGATGTCGTTCCACAACTTGTCTGGTCTGCGGTCACTGGTGTTCAATGTGTCAAATCTATTCTTCAGATGGCCTCTAAATTCAGTTGGGATGTACTCAAGGTCATATTTTGACTCTCGTGGATGTGCTCTGATTTTCTTCAGTTTCAGCTTGAATTTGCTTATGAGCAATTGATGGTCTGTTCCACAGTCGGCCCCTGGCCTTGTTCTGACTGATGATATTAAGCTTTTCCATCATCTCTTTCCACAGATGTAGTCAGTTTGATTTCTGTATGTTCCATCTGGTGAGGTATATGTGTATAAAAAAAACAAAAACCAGTGCTGTAGTCACCGTTTATGTTGGTGAAAGAAGGTATTTGCAATGAAGAAGTTGTCGGTCTTGCAAAATTCTACCATTCGATCTCCAGCATTGTTTCTGTCACCAAGGCCATATTTTCCAACTATTGATCCTTCTTCTTTGTTTCCAACTTTTGCATTCCAATCACCAGTAATTATCAATGCATCTTGATTGCATGTTTAATCAATTTCAGACTGCAACAGCTGTTAAAAATCTTCCATTCCTTCATCTTTGGCCCTAGTGGTTGGTACATAAATTTGAATAATACCTGTATTAACTGGTCTTCCTTGTAGGCGTATGGATATTATCTTATCACCCCCATGTGTCTGTCAGTTTGTTGTACTGTGGGAGCTTGCATGTTGCTGTGATGCTGGAAGCTATGCCACCGGTATTCAGATACCATCAGGGTCACCCATGGAGGACAGGTTTCAGCTGAGCTTCCAGACTAAGACAGACTAGGATGAAGGACCCAGCAGTCTACTTCTGAAAAGCATTAGCCAGTGAAAATCTTATGAATAGCAGCGGAACATTGTCTGATATAGTGCTGGAAGATGAGCCCCCCAGGTTGGAAGGCACTCAAAAGATAACTGGGGAAGAGCTGCCTCCTCAAAGTAGAGTCAACCTTAATGACGTGGATGGAGTAAAGCTTTTGGGACCTTCATTCGCTGATGTGGCATGACTCAAAATGAGAAGAAACAGCTGCAAACCTCCATTAATAATCAGAACCTGGAGTGTACGAGGTATGAATCTAGGAAAATTGGAAATTGTCAAAAATGAAATAGAACGCCTAAACATCGATATCGTAGGCATTAGTGAGCTGAAATGGACTGGTATTGGCCATTTTGAATCAGACAATCATATAGTCTACTGTGCTGGGAATGACAACTTGAAGAAGAATGGTGTTGCATTCATCATCAAAAAGGACATTTCAAAATCTACCCTGAAGTACAACGCTGTCAGTGATAGGATAATATCCATACATCCTGGGTCCTAGCCTTCGCTTAAAGAAGACCCCAGCAAATGTTTTCTGTAAAGCACCAAATAGTAAATATTCTAGGCTTTGATTGTGAGCCATGGGGTTCTCTGTCGTAACTACACAACACTGTCACTGTAGCATGAAAGCAACCATAGACAATAGGCAGAAAAAATGAGCATAACTGTGTTCTAGTAACATTTCATTTATGGAGATTAAAATGTGAATTTTACATAATTTTCATGTGAGACTTTTTTCCCAACCATTTAAAAATAAAATGTAAAAACATTTTTAGCTTGCAACCATATTTAAAAGAGGCAGCAGGCTGGATGTGGCCCACAGGTTGTAGTTTCCAACCCCTGACTTAGAGGTGTGCCTGATAAATTTTTGCTTCTTTGTCATTGTGTGTGTGTGTGCGCACAAGCGTGTATTTACACATACTTACATACATTATACGTATATGTGTACATAGATATCTGTACACACATACATACATATATACAGCAGAAGGCTATGGTAAGATATCTAGCCAACCATATTACCAAAAATGGAAGTAAATACAGCAAAATTAGATTTAGAAGTACTTACAGATTCCATTAACCCCGTAGATGTTTTTCAAACTACTCTTAGATTATAAATTCTCATATATTGTACACCAATGTTCATTGCTGTACTACCCACAATATCCAAAAGGCAGAAACAACCAAAATGTCCATCAAAAGATGAATGGATAAACAAGACATGGTACTTACATACAACGGAATATTAGTCATAGAAAGAAATGAGGTCCTGATACATACTACAACACTGTAGAACTTTGAAAATATGCTGAGTGAAATAAGTCAATCACAAAAGGTCAAGTATTGTATGATCTCACTTGTATGAAGTATCTTGAATAGGCAAAGATACAGAGACCAAAGGCAGGAGGAGGGGGCAAAAGGAAAGTCATTGCTTAGGAAGCAGTGAGTTTCTGTTCATAATGATGGAAAATTTGGCAACCATTATTGGTGATGGCTGCACAACACAATGTAATTGATATTGCTAAATCGAACAAGTGAAGAACTTCTTGTAAAATGTTGTGGCATATATATCTTTACAGTAATAATATTTTTTAAAAAATCTAGGCATTGATGAAAAAATAAATCTTCGTATATTCACAGCCACTTCTTCCTTAGACTTCGAATGTAATGTTACCATTGAAATATTTCATAAAATATAAATTAAATAGACACTTATTTGTGCTTAGTATGAAACTTTAAGTTAAAAATTATCCATTTAGTCTTAGGAATTAAGTAGAAACATTGTATTACATAAAGTGTAAGACATTATTCTGAAACATTAATTTCAGAATAGTGTTTAAGAACTGATATTAAAGAAAAGAAAAATACTGGATATTCACTATACTAAAACTGTTCAAGACTAATGGTACTTCCTAGAACCATCATAATGTGTTTTATAATAGCCTAACATTCATGGTAGATATTGTAAGTGCTTATTTTGATATTTAATAATATTTAAGAATCATAATGGCAAATGTGGAGCTATCCCTATTAATAACTTTTATTTCTATGGGAAAAGCCACAGTTTTAAAATGGAAGTAATGGATGATGGAACAAAAGAACAGTGCAGTATATCATAGTAAAGAATGTCAATATTTATTCTAAGAAGTACACCACCAAGGTTGGGCTGATGTCCAAAAACAAAAAAATGCATATTAAAAGAAACACTTCTTATTCCTAAAAGCAAAGCAATGTTTATGAGAATTAAAGTATTGGTGTGCAAGAATGAATTAGGCCAAATTTGACTGTACTGCCTTTTCATTTATTAAGCAAATGTACCCACGATTAATGTCTGGAATACTGAAATTTCTTCAGTCCTCCGAAGAAACCCAAGAACTGGAATCCAAGACATTTGTAAAGTAGCTAATTGAGTTCTTTGACTTGTTTTTCACGAGATGCAAAAAGACACTTCTCCCTCAGTGTGGAAAGGAGAGATACAAGTTCTTCAACAAATTCGTTATAGAAGGAAGAACTCAGTTCTCCCATCTCACCTACATACTCAGATAGCTTTAGTCCACAAGTTCATACATTCACAGCTCCAATTTTGTAACCTAAGATCTTTTTAAACTTAAGTTTTCTGAATCCCAAGATGCCTTAATTTCTTTTCAGAAATCAAAATACTAAATAAAGATCATTTGGCCCTGGGCCTAATCATATAAAAAACAAACCCAACCCAACGCATTGCCACTGAGTCAATTCTGACTCATAGTGACTCTATAGGACAGCATAGAAGTGCCCCATAGGGTTTCTAAGCAGCAGCTGGTAGATTCAACCTGCCAACCTTTTGGTTAGGAGCTGTAGCTCTTAACCACTGCACCACTAGGGAAAGAAGTCTGTAAAAATGGTGTGGAGGCAATGTCGGATCTCCTCTAAATTCATGAGGGGGAGAGAGAATCAAGATCAAAAGTCCAAGGCTGATTCCCCCTGAGGCGGAGGTCAGACAGGTCTCTCTCCAACCTTTTTACTGATTCTGACATCAACTGTCCTCCCACAGCACTCTCTGCTTCTCTGATGGGTTCCATAACTCATTGCAGTGGCGACACAGAACTCACAGACCATACGTATAGTTAGGGGTTTATTAGTGAAGTAACAGATTACAGTTCAGGTTCAGGAACATTCAGGATACAGTTCTTCAATCAAGACAGTTTCTTCTTAGCCATGCTGGCAGGCAGGTCTCTCTCTGGCCAGTGACCCCGCAGCCTCACCTCTCCCCTGCTCAGGCAAATGTTACAAGCTCTTTTAGTTCTTCCAATAAGTGCCCAAAGGCACCCCACTCCACCAGAAGGTGCTCAGCTCTAGCTCCGTGGATCAACAACCCTGGCTCCACCAAGTGTCCAGAGGCAACCTACTCCACCAGAGAGCTTCGTGCCAAAGGAGCTCAGCTTTCTTGATCCGTGGGGGTGAAAAGCCCACTGCACTGTCTCCTGCCATTCTCCTGTGGTCTCCTTGTTCTGCTGCCTTTGCTGCCGCCATTTTTCTGCCACTGTTTTTCATCATCTCTTGCTGTCTCCAGTATTATAGACCTTTTTCTCTGTCTCCTGGGTCAAGGAGGTTCTCAGTGCAGGGATCCAGGATCCAGTGGACATGCTCCACTCCTGGCTCTTCTTTGGTGGGAGTTAAAAAGACTATGGCTGGAAGGGCCATATTAAGTAATTCACTGTGCCACACACTCAGAGTCACCAAGACTCAAATGATAATCACATTTGAAAGTCATAATGAGTGAATAAGCAAGACTGGGTTTAAATTTCCATGGTGTGTAATGTGAATTGGCAGTACAATTTTATGCCCTGAGTGCCAAAGGTGCTCAATTCTGTAATAACTATAATGTGTGCTTCTTTTAACACTTCAGTAAGATTGCATCCCAAGAAAGATAGTCTTACTTTATAAAAACTGAAAAGGGCCTCAAATCTATTCAGAAATAACTTTGGCTCAAAATTCTAACCATATAAAACTAAATAATTTATTATTAGAAGGTGGTGGTTTCAAACAGAAAAGGTTGGGCAAAATACTCTGGTGGCAGTCAAGGAATTATGGGCTTGGAGAATCTATCACAAGTGTTCTATCCTAATCTGGAAGGCAGGTAAAACTTTCCTGAAGAGGCTGATATTTGAGCTGAGATCTCAAAGAGAAATGGGAGCTACTTCACAAAGACCAATAGAAGAGTATTCCTATCCAAAAAACTCATCTATGCATAAACTGAGAGAAGGAAAATCAATGTCACTGAAGGGGAAGAAAAAAGACCATTTGACTGTATTCAGAAAAAAAAACAGGAATTGTAGAGTGGGCTGAGCCAAGTGAAATAGGCAAGAGTCATACTAGATAGGGTTTTGGTTCTCTAAGGATTTTAACTTTTATTCTAAAAGTAGCAGCAATCCATTGAAGTATTTTGAATAGGAGAGTAAAATAGATTTGTACTGTAATGGTGTCTCTTTGTCAATTGCATGCAGAATTATTTAGAGTTGGGAGTCTTCAAACTAGAGTAGATTCAAGAACCAGCAGAAGAGAACAGAGGTGCTGATGGTTTAGATCATTGAAGTGGCCGTCAAGCTGGAGAGATATGACCAGATTTGAGAGGTACTCGGGGAGTCAAAAAAGACATAAACAGCAGAATAATCATAGCTGGGATGTTTTAAAAGCCTTTGGTTATCAGCATCTGGTAAGAGCAGGGTAAGACCCTACAAGATGACTTCCCTGCAAAAAGCAGCTATAAAACCTGGACATAATTTAAAGATTATCTATCTGAGAGCACTGGAGAATGAACAGAAACAAACTCTGGGGGGAAGTACACGCAGGCACAGAGGAAGAGAGGAGCTATAAAGTAAGTTCCCATTTTTATAGCTTTTAATCTAGGTGGAAGTACATTTGGCATGGCTCATGTAATGTGGCAAGGGTTCTTGTGGGGGAAAAATGCAGTGTTTCTGACTGAGGGAACTGTGGCTATTAAAGAGAATGAAGAAATTCCAAAAGGGAAAAAGAGGGTATCCCCAAATTCTTTCTACCCACGTCTCTCATGGATCCTTGAACTACACACGGATAACTACACACAAAGCAACTCAGCTAAAGACAAAAGATCCAAATTGACACCAAAGAACCAGAGATTTCAGTTCAAGTTCAGCCCATGTAATTACTTCCTGAAAAAAATCCATAACATCCATTAGAGAAAAATAATACAACTTAACATTCATAGTGTCTAGGATTCTATCCCATATTACCTGACATGTGAAGAACCGAGAAAGTGAAACACATTCTCAAGAGATAAGAAAGTCAGCTGAGTTTGACTCTGAAATGAACCAGATGATAGACTTAACAAAGATTTTAAATCAGCTAGTATACATATCCTCAATGAAGAAAAATCAAAATGCCTTCTCAAAGAATTAAAAGATAGCGCATCTCAGCAGAATAGAAATGACAAAAAATAATTCAAAATCCTAGAAATGAAAAAAATCTCAAAATAAAAGAAGTCACTGGATGGACCTAAAAAAAAAAAGAGATGACAGATATAAATGTGAACTAACTTAAAGATAGATTAGTAGGAATTACCTAATTTGAAGAACAGATAAAAGGAAAAATAAAGTAAAATAAAATGAACAGAGCTTCAGGGACCTGTTAAATAATACCAAATGGCTCAAGGTACATTAAATTGGAGTAGTATCATTAGAAGAAAGAAAAAAAATGTGGTAGAAAAAATATTTGAAAAATAATGGCCACAAATTTCCCAAATTTGATGAAATTTGAGATATTTCCAGATACTAGATAGTCAATGTACAGACAGAAGAATGAACATTAAGAGGTCCACACACTGAAACATATTTTACAGTCAAACAGTTAAAATCAGAAGGAAATGAGCAAGTCTTGAAAGCAGCAAAGGAAAAATGACATATTACATCCAGGGAACAATAGCCCAATTAACAGCTGATTCCCCACTAGAAGCTGAAAGGTCAGAATGAAGTAGGATAAATTTTTTTGTTTTGAAAGAAAAATAAAAGTCATGCCCAAATTCTATATCCAGAGAAAATCAACTTTTCCTTTTTTTAAAGGTAAAAGAAAAGCCAGGTTCTGACAAGAGAAGACTAAGACAATTTTTTAACAAGCAAACATTCACTGCAAGAAATCCCTAAGGGAATTCTACACACTAAAAAGAAATGATGAGATAGAAGCTCAGATCCTCAGACAACACTGAAGAATATTACAAATGGTAAATATTTAGGTAAATTTAAAAGACTATTTTTTTTTCTTTTTGCTTCTTTCTCATAATTTCTTTATTAAGTATATAACAATTTAAAGCAAAAATTATAACATTGGTAGAATTTATAACATATAATATGTGTAATAACTATAACAGAAAGGATGAGGTATGTGATTCCAAAGTTTCTATACATCCTGTAGAGAGATACTACATTATCTCTAAGTAGAATGTGAAAAGTTAAGGATGTATATTTTTGTCCATAAGGCAACCACTTAAAAAAATGGAATGAAGTATAACTAAAAAGGAGTTTAAGAGAATGCAGGATCTGGAAGAACTCCTTAAGAGATTTGGGGGCTAGGCAGTGCCATGTGAGAACAGTATCAAAAGACCTCTAATGGACTACTGTGGCGGCCACTGAAGTGCACCGTTTGAATCTCCCTCAGGAAAGAACTTGCCATTCTGTTGTGAGGAGTGCTTTCAAGCTGAGGCCATGCTGTTCGAGGTCAACTTTAACCAAAGACTGAGCATGGTGGGAGTAGTAGGGCATGGACATTCCTGCCCAACTCAAGGCTCCTCTAATGGGAAATCTTTGCTCCAGATATCTTCCATGGGGTTGGCAAAGTCTTTTTCATATCTATACTGTATTTGGAGGCATTCCCTGCCCATCATTGTTTTTTTCCCTTTTATCTTTTACACCCAAATAAACCTCTCATATTTGGAAACCCTGGTGATATAGTGGTTAAGTGCTACGGCTGCTAACCAAGAGGACGGCAGTTCAAATCCACCAGGCGCTCCTTGGAAACTCTATGGGGCAGTTCTACTCTGTTCTATAGGGTCGCTATGAGTCGGAATCGACTCGACAGCAGTGGGTTTGGTTTTTTGTTTTGGTTTATCCATAACTTCATACACATATATGCAGGGGACCCAACTAACACAGCTTCCATTCCAAAGATGGGGCCAAGCCTCTCATCTTTAACAGCTTTCCAGTTACCTTTATCAGAGCCAGGAAGCAGACAGAAAATGTGATTGTTAGGTGCCCTCAAGTCAATTCTGACTCACGGCAACCCAATGTGACAGAGTAGAACTAACTGCCCCATAGGGTTTCCTAGTCTGGAATCTCTGCAGAAGCAGATTGCCAGGTCTTTCTCCCATGAAGCGACTGAGTGGGTTCAAATCACCAACTTTTCAGTTAACAGCTGAGCTCTTAATCATCATGCCACCAGGGCTCCTTTGTACAGAAAACGAAGCATCATTTTTGCCTGAAGATTGTGAAAAGGAGTAGTATGTCCCATTCTCACATACATGTCCTTCCCCCAAGGAGTATAAGACAGTGGTGTCTAAGCATATAGTGTCTATATGCTGTGTTTGCCAAGGTAAAGATCACATCTTCTGCTCCAGATTTTCCTGCCAGTAGAGAGATGAGATCAGTATTCCAGCAATCATAATAAACATTCACAACAGGTATTTGCTGAAATAGACACTGCACTTGGAATAAATTCAAGCTATTTATAGTCTTATTGTCACAACACATCATTCATGGTAAAGAAGAGAATTTTATGATATTTTTTCATTCCTACATTAAAAAAGGTATGTAACCATTATGCAAGGACAAAAGTTATATGAATAAAATGTAAGATTGAGGCAAATCTCTCAGGTGTCACTGGTCTAAAGAGAACACTAGAATTAAGAATTGGCTCTTTGCCTATTTTAATAAGAAATGAAAAGATAATTTTGAGAATAGAAACAGATAAAAAGCAATTTCGCACCCTTTCAAGAGGACAATATTGAGCTCCACAATTGAAGTAATGATTTAACCCTTTACTGGTCAAGTTGGAGCTTTCAGGACAATGGGAATTTGCTCGGTATAGAAGAAAGAACACAGATCTGGTGTGATGGATTGAATTGTGTCCCCCCAAAATATCTGCCAACTTCGCTAGACCTCATTCCCAGTATTTACTGTCCACCATTTTGTCATCTGATGTGATTATCCTATGTGTTGTAAATCCTACCTCTATGATATTAATGAGGGAGGATTAGAGGCAGTTATGTTAATGAGGCAGGACTCAATCTATGAGATTAGGTTGTGTCTTAAGCCAACCTCTTTTGAGATATAAAAAAAAGAAGTGAGCAGAGAGATGGGGGACCTCATACCACCAAGAGAACAGCACTCGGAGCAAAGCACATCCTTTGGACCCAAGCTTCATGTGTTGAGAAACTCCTAGTCCAGGGGAAGATTGATAACAAGGACCTTCCTCCAGAGGCGACAGAGAGAAAAAGCCCTCCCTTGGAGCTGAGGCCCTAAATCTGGATTTCTAGCCTACCACACTGTGAGAGAATAAACTTCTGTTTGTTGAAGCCACCCACTTGTGGTATTTCTGTTATAGCAGCACTAGATAACTAAGACACCTAGATTTGGGGCCCAATTGCACAACATATTAGCTGTGGCCATGGTCACTGAAGTTGATGCCCTCATCTGTAAAATTGCCAGAATAATACCCAGAATGAACTTCAAGAAGATGAAATATAGAAAAAAGTAAAACAGCTATTACAATGCATGACTGACTTCCAAAGGACCCTCAGATAATTGCTAATTATATTAATAACAATTTGATTGTCTACAGCCTCTCTGCTATTCCAACCAGAAATTACAGTTGAACAACAAAATGATACTGATTTGGAGTACTTGAACCCAACTTGGTCCAAGGAACTGAATAAAGCATTTGAGAATAACAACTGAAGCTGCAATGGCAGCCTCAAGTGACTTTCTTATAAGGAGAAGGGATGTTGAATATGATAGTTCACCTTTGAAACAAAAACAGAGGAAAAAAAAATAGGAAACAAAAAAAGAACAAGGAAAAATGAATGCAAGGACATGATAGATTTGAAAGCTGAAAATCACTTGGAGCCTGGAAATACCACACATGCCTTGAAGTTCTTAGGGACCTATCCACACATCCATCCATCCATCCATCCATCCATCCATCCATCCATCCATCCATCCATCCATCCATCCATCCATCCATCCATCCAATATTTATACTTAGTTCTTAACAAATACCTTGATTGCAGGACCTTGATAAGAAATCTGGAAACTCAATTTTCCTTGATCAGCTCAGGCCTTTTAAAACATTTTGATTAGGAGCCCAGAATGCCAAGTGATTAAGAGCATAGATACTGGTATCAGACTACCAGTTTACCAGTTGCCATCAAGTCAATTCTGATTCATGGTGACCCCATGTGTGTCAAAGTAGAACTGTGCTCTGTAGGCTTTTAATGACTGATTTTTTGGAAGCAGATCTCAAGGTCTTTCTTGTAAGGTGCCTCTGGGTGGACTCAACTCTTCATCCTTTTAGTTAGCAATCTTTTAGTTAGCATGGCAAATTTGCATCACGCAGGGACTTCAGTCCCGGCTCTAATAATGTGACCTCTGCCAATTATTTAACCTCTCTGTGCCTCATTTTCCTCATCTGCAAAGCGTGAGTAATAACAGTACCTAATTCAGAAAGTGGAAGATTAAATGAGATATTCTTATAACTTGCTTAGATGGTCTTCCCATGGTAAGTGCTAATTGTTATTAGCTATTGTTATCATCCTGTCTGTTATCACTCCCATTACAGTGACTGCTTTGCCAGAGGAGTAAGAGGCTTAAGAATTGTTATTAAGAGGGAAAGCTGAACTCATATAGTTTCCCTTCCACACACAGCAACCTTGATCTTGCTTTCTTAATTGTCTTTAGGGGTAAAGTGAAACAGTGAAAGAAAAGAAGGCAGAACAAGAAGAAAGAAGAAAAACAATAAATTAACCTTTATCAAGGGTCCAATTTCTTCCTAGCACAGTGGGACTTTCCATGGTTACCTTTTAAAAATGTGCAATCATATGCATTCAATATGACAATATCACTTCACAGATGAGGAAACTGGGGATCAAAAAGTCACACAAAAACACTTGAGACACACAGGAGGGGGTGACAGAGTGGGGATTTGATCAGTCTTTCTCCTAACACTAAAGCTAAGAAAAGAAGGGCAGAAGAGAACACATTTGTGTAATACTTTACAGCTTACAAAGTGCTTCCTGTATTTAATTTTATTTCAACTGCACAGAATTTTTATGTGGTACATCAGGCAGATTGGATTTTATAAATGAGGACAATGGAGGCTCAAAAAGGTTACATGACATGTCCAAGATCAGGCAGCAAATAAGTAGAGGAGGTGGGAGTTAAAGGCAGGTATCCTGTTCCCATTCCATCTCTTTTCCTTTGCTCCACTCTCAAGTGAGTGAAGGACAAGGAGGAACCTAGAGCGATGTCTGCAACGATTCCAGAGAGGAAGAGTGGGATTTATGTCTCCCGAAAATGTACTTAACAATTCCCCCTCCTTTTATCCAAGCTCAATTATCTTAGGACATTGTAAGCTTCACGAGGGCAAAAAAAAATCTGTCTTTTACATAAGTCTAGCCCCAGTACCTAAACAATGCTGGCATTGGGTAAGGACTTGCTACATATCTGTTGAAAAATAAATAAACAGATCTAAAAACAGTGCCAAGCCTGTAAAACCCTAATAAGAATGAATCTGTTGTTTCGGCAGAGGAAGGCTTGCCTACGGGAGCTTTAAATTATCACCTAGTAAGCCCTGGTTACGTGCATGGATGCTTCTTAAGTACATTTCGGTTATATTGTTCAGACTTTCTTTGCGGGTTGCTATATATGGTTTTTTTCACCTCTATAAATATAAATCTCTAGATTTGCACATACCCTTTTTCCTTGCAGGAAGGAGTAGACCATGTCGTCCCCCACGTGACCCTTTAGCCTTGTGAGAAACCCCAGCCCTGCAACATCTGGCCTGCAGCCAAGCAACCATAGTCAGTAAGCCTGATGGACATTTCTGAGCTCCTGCAGGGTCAGGATGAGGACTGCAGAGTTCAGTTACACAAAAAGTTATTGGCATTTTTCAGCAATCATCTTAAAATGCATTTAGTGTGGCTCCTAAAGCTAGAATGGCATAGCAGCATACACCCAATTAAAGCTAATAAATAGTAGAAAAGATACATTTTTCTTATCAGGAAAAGAGTGAGCAAGAGAATCCAAACCTCATGGCAGAGCAAACGGTCTTGTCCTTTAGCTTGCCAGATGGGGATCTAAGGTCCCCGGGGTAGGGACTGAGCCATGGGGTGCCACCTCACACTAATGAGGTTTGCCCTAGAATTCAAGAAGACAGATGGATCTGCAGGTTGGAACCCCTCAGCAATCTCCCTGGGTGTTGGCACACTTTCATTGGTCCAATTCTGCCTTCTCTCTCTCTCTCTCCCTGCCCCCTCCTATCTCCTCTTCTACTTGTTTTTTTATTATGCTTTTATAATGCTGCAAACCAAAAACCAAACCCACTGCCACTGAGCCAATTCCGACTCATAGCAACCCTTTGGCGGCATTATAGGACAAAGTAGAACTGCCCCATGTGGTTTCCAAGGCTGTGATCTTTGCAGAAGCAGACTGCTACATCTTTCTCCTGCAGAGCAGCTAGTAAGTTGGAACTGCCATCCTTTTGGTTAGCAGACAAGTGCTTTAATTACCATGCCACCAATGGCCCATAAATATTCTCCCCTGCATCCTTCCGTTTACATCTCACTGGCTGAATACTTTTCTAGCCTCACACAACTCTCTCTTCCTTCCTCCATTCCACACCCCCTTTTTCTCCAGTATTTTAGTCTGCAACTGCTCCAGCTTGATCTTTTCTGACCCCATTAAATTCCTATTTATTCACAAGTGTTCCAGACAGGAGCCATGTATGAATTAATAAGAAAGAAAGGAAGACATTGTTATAAAGTCTTATTTCTGTGTCTGGTTCTCAATTTAATGCTGCTGGAAAAAAAAGTTTGCCAAAGAAAACATTTTGGTCTTTGAAGGAAGTATAGGTCTCTCGTTACCCCTGCCAAATTTAAGAACTCTGTGGATATCAGCTAATGTGCACAATCTAATATTACACTGTGAGACATGAGTAGATTTTTATGGAACTTGTAGATACATCCAAGAAAGCATGATCCATAGGCATCAGGCATCATGTACAGAAGCATGTGGGATATGGGGTTTGGGAACCCTGGTCAACTGGTCTTTTATGTGGGAATGGCTGAAATACAAGGTCCAGTCCGTTGGTGGAGAGTATTGTATGGTTGTTCACCATTTTGTGATCTGATGTGATTATCCTGTATTGTAAATCCTAACCTCTACAATGCTAATGGGGCAGGATTAGAGGCAGTTATGATAATGAGACAGGACTCAATCTACAGGATTACGTTGTATCTTGAGTCAATCTCTTTTGAGATATGAAAGAGAGAATCGAGCAAAGAGAAGAGGGACCGCCTACCACTAAGCATGAAGGGCCAGGAGAGGAGTACATCCTTGGACCCGGGTCCTGTGCTGAGAAATTCTAGACCCAGGGAAGACTGATTACAAGGACCTTTTCCCAGAGCTGACAGAGAAAGTCTTCCTCTGGAGCTGATGTCCCAAATTCAGATTTCTAGCCTCCTAGACTGTGGGAGAATAAATTTGTTTGTTAAAGCCATTCACTTGTGGTACTTCTGTAATAGCATCACTGATTGAACCCTTTGGTGCTAGGGGCCAAGTGATAGCACTTAATTGACAAAGACAAGGTGGGCATGGTTACCATAATGGAAAGTGAAGTGAAAGCAGTAATCAGAATAGTCTGACTCATATGGACTTAAGGCATTGGCTACTTATTCATGGTGTCCCTAGGTGTGAAATAGATGAGAAATCTATTAAGTATTTACTTCATCTGTACCAGTGGAAGAATTCTAAGACTAGTGAATGGCAGTCTAACTTTAATTTCCAGAATAGAGAGTCACTGCCCCTCAATTAGTTCCCAGACTTGAGACGTTTATAGACCCACAACCCCTTGAATGAAGGGGAGACCAGGTCCCTTTGAGGGAGGAACAACTTGACTGCCAAAAATTTGTAGCATTAATCTTTATCCAAGCCTTCCCCAGGAGGATCTAGGCCTTTTATGAGAATGACTATTCATTGGGAAAAGGATATAATAAGAATCTTCAGGGATTACTGGACACTGGCTCTTTACTAATACTGATTTCAGGAGACCCAAAAGGTCATTGTGACCCACCAGTCATAGTAGGGACATACAGAGCTCAGGTCTACCTCACAGTGGATCCAGTGTGTCCCCAAATTCATCCTATAGTTATTTTCCCAGTTCCAGAATGTATAATTGGAAGACATACTCAGAAACTGAAAGAACTCCCACATCGGATCCTTGACATGTGGAGTAAGGGCTATTATGGTATTAAAAGCCAGGTGGAAGCCATTAGAACTGCCTCTACCTAGGAAAATAGTGAATCAAAAGCAATATAGTACTCCTGGAGGGATTATAGAGATTAATGCTGCCATCAAGGACTTGAAGGATACAGAGGTGGTGATTTCCACCATATTCCCATTCAATTCATCTGTTTAGCATATGCAATAAACAGATGGATCTTGGAGAATGACAGTGGATTATCATAAACTTAACCAGGTGGTGACTTCAATTGTAGCTGCTCTTCCAGATGTGATTTCATTGCTTGAACAAATTAATACATCTCCTGGTAACTGGTATGCAACTATGGATCTGGCTAATGCCTTTTTCTCCACACCTGTTTCAAAGGAACATCTGAAGAAGTTTGCCTTCAGCTGGCAAGGCCAGCAATATACCTTCACTGTCATACCTCAGAGAATATCAGCTCTCCAGCACTATGTCATAGTTTAGTCTGCACAGATCTTGATTGCCTTTCCCTTCCACAAGATATCACACTGGACAATTATATTGATAATATATTATGCTGATTGAACCTAGTAAGGAAGAAGTACCAATGACTCTAGACTTATTGATAAAACATTTGTATGCTAGAGGGTGGGAAACTAATCTGACAAAAATTCAGGCACCTTCCGCCTAAGTGAAATTTCTAGGAGCCCAGTGATATGGGGCATGTCGAAATATTCCTTCTAAAGTAAAGGATAAGTTGTTATATCTGGCCCCTCCTACAACTAGAAAGGAGGCACAACACTTGGTGGGCCTCTTTGGATTTTGGAGGAAACGTATCCTTCCTTCGGGTGTGCTACTCTGGTCTATTTATCAAGTGACTTGAAAAGCTGCTAGTTTTGAGAGCGGCCCAGAACAAAAGAAGGCTCTGCAACAGGTTCAGGCTGCTGTGCAAGCTGCTTTGCCACTTCAGCCATATGATTCAGCTGATCCCATGGTACACGGAGTATCAGTGGCAGATAGAGATACTATTTGGAGTCCTTGGCAGACCTGTACTGGTGAATCACAGTGCAGACCTTAGAATTTTAGGGCAAAGCTCTGCTATCCTCTGCAGATAACTACTCTCCTTTTGAGAAACGACTTTTGTCTTGTTACTGGGCCTTAGTAGAAACTGAAAGCTTAATCATGGGCCATCAAGTCACCTTGTGGCCTGAGATGCCCATCATGGTTCAGCTGTGTGTTGTCTAACCCAAAAAGTCATAAAGTTAGACATGTACAGCAGCTCTCCATCATTAAATGGAAGTGGTACATACAAGATCAGGCTTGAGCAGGACCTGAAAGCACAAGTAAGTTGCATAAGGAGGTGACCCAAATGCCCATGGTCTCCACTCCTGTCACATTACTTTCTCTTTTGCAGCCTGCACCTATGGCTTCATGGGGAGTTCTATATGATCAGTTGACTGAAGAAGAGAAAACTTGCTCCTGGTTTACAGATGCGTCTGCACAATATACAGGCATTACTCGAAAGGAGCAGCACTGCAGTTCCTTTCTGGGTCCTTCCTGAAGGACAGTGGTGAAGGGAAATCCTCCCAGTGCGCAGAACCTCTAACAGTGCACCTGGTTGTTCTCTTTGCTTGGAAGGAGAAATGGCCAGTTGTACAATTATATACTGATTTATGGGCTGTAGCCAATGGTTTGGCTGGATGTTCAGGAAACTGGAAGGAAAATGATTGGAAAGTTGGTGACAAGGAGGTATGGGGAAGAGGTATGTGGACAGATATCTTTGAATGGGACAAAAAAGTGAAGATATTTGTGTCTCATGTGAATGCTCACCAAACGGTGACCTTGACAGAGTAGGACTTCAACAATCAAGTGAATTGGATGATGTCTTCTGTGGAAACCAGCCATTCTCTTTCCCCAGCCACTACTGTCATTGCCTAATGGGCTCATGAACAATGAGGCCATGGCAACAGGGATGGAGGTTATGCATGGACTCAGCAACATGAACTTCCACTTACGAAGGCTCACTTGGCTACAGCCACTGCTCAGTGCCCAATTTGCCAACAGTAGACACCAACACTGAGTCCCCAGTATGGCACCATTCCTTGAGGTTACCAGCCAGCAACCTGGTGGCAGGTTGATTACACTGGATTACTTCCATCATGGAAGGGGCAGTACTTCATTCTTACTAGGCACTTATTCTGGATATGGATTTGCCTTCCCTGCATGCAATGCTTCTGCTAAAACTACCATTTGTGGACTCACAGAATGCCTCGTCCACCATCATGGTATCCCAGATAGTATTGCATTGAATCAAGGAACTCACTTCACAGCAAATGAATTGTGGCAATGGGCCCACGCCCATGGAATTCAATGGTCTTGCCATGTTCTGCATCACCCTGAATCAGCTGGTGTGATAGAACAATGAAATGGCCTCCTAAAGACACAATTACAGTGCCAGCTAGGTAGAGATACATTGCAGATTTGGGGTAATGTTCTCCTGGAGGCTGATTTGCTCTAAATCACCACCCAATATATGGTGATGATTTTTCCACAGCCAAGATTCATGGGTCCAGGATGCAAGGAGTGGAGATGGGAGTGGTACCACTCATTACTACACCTAATGACCCACTGTGACCCTATGCTCTGTAGGTCTAGAGGTCTTAGTTCTAAAGCAAAGAATGCTCCCACCTGGAGACACACAGTTGATTACATGGAACTGAAAGTTAAGAATGTCACTTGGCCACTTTGAGCTCCTCATGCCTCTGAATCAATAGACAAAGAAAGGAGTTACTATATTTGTTAGTGTGACTTATCCTGATTACCAAGGGGAAATTGGATTGATATTGCATAAAGGAGGTAAAGAAGAGTATTCTGGAACGTAGGAAATCCTTTAGAACGTCTCTTGGTACTATCATGCCCTGTGATTAAAGTCAATAGAAAACTACCACAGGTCAATTCTGACATGTCTAATAATGGCCCAGACCCTTCAGGAATGAAGGTTTTGATCACCCTACCAGGTTTTTTTTTTTTTTTTACCGGGCAGAAAACCTCGATCAGCTGAGGTGCTTGCTGAGGGTAAAGGGAATATGGAAAGTGTCATAGAAGAAGGTAGTTCTAAATATCAGTTATGATCATGTGACCAGTTGCAGAAACAAGGACTGAAATTATTATGCCCATTTTTTCCTCGTTTTATTCTACATGTATGTGTATGTATATATAAATATATATACCCACTCTTCATTTATCTACATGGTTCGACTAAAAAGACCAGGTTGTTATGCAAAAATAGAGAACGATCACATCAGGTCACAAAATGCAGGATGAGTACGTCATTACATAACTGCCAAACCACCGAGAATCACGGCCCAGCCAAGCTGAATTTAACCATCACAGGCAGCATTACTCTTGCCCTACACCTTGGTGTTTGTTGCTGCCAGATGTACGTCATTAATGGGCAAAATAGTGGATAGTGGGGTTTTTACTATTTTCCTAAATATGAAATGTCAGATAACTAGGTAGTCTGTAAATAAGGAGTAGGCGTGTGTGCGTGTGTGTGTATATATATATATGTAGCAAATATTTTTGTTTTCTTCCCTCCTTTCTCTGGTTACTAATAAAATATAAGATGTAAATGGAGCTGGTGCATTTGGGTTGTACACATGCTAGTTGTGTTATGTTAGGAGCAAATATGACCTTATAATTTATTTAGAGATTATGCATGGTTTAAGGAGATGTATACAGGTGCCAAGTTGACAAGGGATGGACTGTGATAGTTAAAGTTATGTGTCAACTTGGCTAGGCCATGATTCCCAGTATTATGTAAGTATCTTCCATTTGTGTGATATTATGTAACTATCTGCCATTTTCTGTGTTGTAAATCCTATTGAGACAGAATTAGGGTGGGGTGTATCTTGAGTCACACCCTTACAAGAGTCTCACCTTTACTCAAGTCACCTTTATCTGATGTGAGGGGAGTTTCCTTGAAGTTGTGGCTATATCCAGTATATATTGGATGTTCTAGCAAAGCTCTCTCTGGCTCTGGATCCTGCATTATCATCTGACCTCCTGGTTCTTGGGACTTGAGCTAGAAGCCTGTCATGTGACCCAATGGTTCTGGGATTCTCCAGCTTCTGCAGCCTTGTCAGCCAGTAGCCTGCCATCTGACTTGCCAATTTTGGGATTCACAAGTTTTTGCAGTCCCGTCAGTCAACAGTCTGTCATCTGACCTACCAATTGTGGATTTGTCAGCCCCTGCAACCACATGAGTCTGGAGAAGCCTCAAGCCTGATGCCTGACCAATGGCAATGACTTGCCAGCCTCTACAACCACACGAGCCATTTCCTTAAGATGAGAAAGAAAGAGAGAACCCAGCCTAAGACAATGAGAGAATAATCAGATAAGCCCTTACCTTCCAAAGAAGAAGAAACTTAAAACAGGTAGGTTCTAGGGGGAGAAGGAGAGACTTGGACAAGTATAAAGGGTACAGTAGTGGGGTGTTACTCTCTCCAATTTAAGAAGCCCTGGTGACACAGTGATTGAGAGCTCTGGCTGCTAACCAAAAGGTTGGCAGTTTGAATCCACCAGCCACTCCTTGGAAACTCCATGGAGTGGTTCTATTTTGTCTTATACAGTCACTGTAAGTTGGAATCAACTTGAGGGCAACAGGTATTTGGTTTTAGCTTTTGGTATTGGAGACTATGTGAATTTTGTTGACTCGCCCATTCAGCATCAACTCCAGTGAGATCCTAAAAATGGGAATTTCTCTTGAAAAGCCAGGAAAAGGATTTCTTCCCACCCAATGACCTCTAAGGACAGGGGACTCACATCAACTTGCCATTCTTCCTTTTACAAAAAAACTCCCAAATATTTTAATGCCCCTAAGATCTTGGTACCAGATTTGAAGCCAATTAAAAAAGTTTACACAGCATAATTTATTTAATTTCAGAATGGAGTTCATGACTACTGAGTTCTATAATCAGATTTAGGTTTTTATATGTAAATGCAGAGACGTGAGCTTGATAGAACAGTCTGGTAGCTTCACTGAAGGGGTCTCGTGATGAGTATTCCCAAATCTTCATTTATAGACATACCATAAGCCCTTGTGTCACAATGGTTAAGTGCTTGGTTGCTAACCAAAAGGTCAGTTGTTCGACCCCACCAGTGGCTCAAGAGAGAAAGATCTGGTGATCTGCTCCTGTAAAAAATATAGTCTAGGAAACTCTATGGAGCAGTTCTACTCTGTCCTATATGGTAGCTATGAGTTGTAATTGAGTCAACAGCACACAAAAACAACACATTGGATCTTGATATTCTGAGGAGTATATCTGTGGACCTTCAGAAATCCCCAATTTTCAAATATTCTCATAGTATGTACTTGAAAAAGCAGTAATATTTGAAAAAATATAAGTGTTCACTTCATATCCTGACTCTATCAGAAAAATTTCTTCTGAATCTCAGTTCCCTGGAGAATCATATGTTTCATATGCTTAGCCTCCAGAGAAACATTCCACAGGAGTTGTTGCATATTTTCGGACGAAATAGAATGAGGAAGACTCACTCACCAGTTAAGTGCCTCCCTGCTGTACATCATCCCTATGTGGTGCTCAAGTGGGTGCTTCCACAATATTAAAATTATCATATCATGGGACACTGGGATTCCTTAGAACTAATAAAAGTATTGATTGTTAAATCCATGAAGGCCAACAGTCTGTGGCATACCAGTTGTCATTGAGCCAACCTCAACTCATGGTACCCCTCTGCCGCCCCTACCCCCCACCAAGTGTGTCAGAGCAAAACTGTGCTCTATAGGGTTTCCAGTGGACTATTTTTCATAAAAGTAGCTCACCAAACCTTTCTTCTCAGGTGCCTCTGGTTGGACTTGAACCTCTGACTTTTCAGTGAGCAGCCAAGCACCTTAACCATTTGCACCACCTACTCCTTGACACATAGTAGGTGTAGGTACTTAATAAGTGCTGGTTAACTGGATGGACGGATGGATGGATGGGTGGATGGATGAATTTTTGAATGGATGGATGAATAAGGATTATGCCACCAGTTGTTGCATTGCATATGGAGATGGTGTGGTATGAAAATGATCTACAGATCTATGTGTCAAAGAAAATATCATAAACAGGTTGATGTATTCCCTTAAGGCTACTCAGAAAAGATGGGACGTGAGCTGACCACTAAAAGACAAGTGGAATGCAGACAGAGAAAGGAACTTTTATGAAGTTATTTAACCTCCCAATCTCTGAGGTTTTCCCCTCGTCCCGTAGAGGCGGAGGCAAATCTGCCCCTCTTTATGGGAACGTTCTGGAACTGGAGATAATGCATAAAATCTGCTGAGTGCTAATTAGCTCTATTTGTCAGGGCACAGGAAGCCATCAGGTCTGAGTGGCTGATTGCAAGGTCTGTAGCTGAAAATACTTCTTGCCTACTGCCTGGAGGGGCTGATAAGGGAAATGACTACACTCTGTAAATTAACATATTCTAGGCAGGTCAGAAGGACTGGGTTGTGGAAAACAGTGGTAAAGATGGAAAGAAAGTTGAAACCAATCCCATTTTAGTTACCATGCCTAAGTAATGAAGCTGTGAATTCCTTGACAAGGATCTTTGCCTTGGAGGCAGCAGTGGGTGGCACCTGAGTATAATTTTTAGGGGTAACTCCTGGCAAATTTAGGAAAGAAGTATTCTCATGCTCATTTTGCTCACTCCTTATTTCTTTTTTCATTTTGCCCTTTCCCACTTGAGCAGTCAGTTCCACACTGTTATCCTTCCTCTTCCTCTTAAGCACAGAGTATTTGCAACTCTTCTACTCCATCTGAATATGCCTGTACTGGATAATTTCTCAAGCTCAAGATTTCCCTGGATATCTTCATGGTTTCGGAGAAAGAATACTGGACTAGATATCAGAAAAAGCCAGGATTCTGATCTGGTTCTTGTTGTTAGGTGCATTAGTCATGACTCCTTTGTTTGGAAGTTATACAGATCAAAGTAGCTTGAGAATAAATAATTAAAAAAAAAAAAAGGGAACTCAGTTGGCTTATGTAATTGAAGTTCCAGAGTGGTGAAGGCTTCGGACTTTGCTGGATTCAAGGGTTTATCAATAACAGCCACGTTCTGTCTCCTCTCCTTCTCTCAACCCTTGTTCTTTCAACGTAGTCCAAAGTCTAACCTTTTTTAATTTGACCTTCTTCTCATATTGACTCTCTCCATAGTGGTAGGAAATATGGTCATTTGTAACCCCAAGCTGTTAAACTTATAATTCACTCTCCAAAAGAAAGAAGGATTTCCCTTTCTTTCCTAGGTCTGTGTATCAAAACTCCAGGAACCAGGAGAATGTGATAATCTGAGAACTCAGGCTGGTATTATGCTCTACCTGTGTGTTGGTGTGATGGTGGAATAGAGCAACAGCTCATGAGCACCATGAGGGACATCTCCACCAAGATCTCATGGAAGGGGTAAGAAGATATTCACAAAAAGGAAAGGATGTTTGTCAGAAAGACAACCACTGTTCCTAGTATTTCACCTACTGTAAAATAATGGGATTAGTAATATTATAGATATGGATATACTTTGAAAACCATAAATCCAGACACAAATAAAAGCTGGTATTGTCATATAAATCTTTTGTTTCATGATTTCAGGACCTTTGCTATACAAGGTATCAGTTGACTTATAAGGCTGTTGGTAGGATTGAATGCGACACTGTGCATGAGAGCTTTTCAGAGTATACCTGGCATAAAGTCAGTACCCAATATTAGTATCTCTCCTTCATGCCAGATAATATGCAATTTGCCAAAAATTTTATCCAAAGAGAAGAACCTAGTGGTTAAAATTAGTCATTTTTTCTGCCAAATGGCAAAGACATTTGGGGATGAGTGGGTAAAATTGCCAATATTATTTAGTGTATTTTTTCTTCCTCTTCTGTCTTTCTCTCTCTCCCTACACACCTTTTTTTTTTTTTTTTTGTGGGGCCAAGGACAACTGTACAGAGTGGAATTCATGCAAGTTAAGGTAAATAAGTATCTATGTATATGCTAGTATACCATTTGAAGTTTTCATCATGTAAAGTATCTGATACACATCAATGTTAGTTACATGGGTGATGTTGATGACATTGACGCTAGCAACTGAAATGAGGATAATAGGTGCCAGTTCCATGGCACAAAACCTTTCATGTGGAGCATTTTTTTTAATGTGAACTGCGGCCCTGTATTCAGAGCACCTTTCTCTAGGCGGTACGTGTTCATCATGGGATACAGAAATTGGCCGATATACTAGTTACCAAGGTCACAGGGGCATGTGATATGAGTCCCATTGTAGGTTACATAGTTACTAAAAAATGAGTTCTCCAGCAGCAGTAATCAGAGGGAGATTCAGAGGATGAGTGGCCTCTCAGGCAGCACTATAAAGTTTCAATCCATGGAGGCAGTGAGATGTGGTAGAAAGAACACTAGACTAGAATTTGGGAGACCTGCACCTCACCTTGACTCATTGGTCAACTCATTGCATGACCTTGGATAAGTCAATTACCTGGTCTGGACATGAGAATTAACTGATCTTGGAGATGACCTTTGACAGTTTTGTGTATTCCACTGCTTCTGGGGAACAGCCCAGCACCTGTAAGCTGGCCCTGATACTAAGAAGGTATTTGTTGTTGTGTGCTGTCACATCGATTCCTACTCATAATGACCCTATATGACTAAGTAGAGCTGATCCACAGGGTTTCCAAGGCTATAATCCTTATGGAATCAGATTGCCAGGCCTTTTTTCCCATAGTAGCTGGTGGGTTCAATTCACAGACCTTTGGGTTAGCAGTCTAGTGTTTAACCATTGGGCCACTAGGGATTTGGCTGGTTTTAAATATGGACTTGGAGTCCCTGGGTGGTACAAACGGTTGATACACTCAGCTTTTAACCAAAAGCTTAGTAGTTTGAGTCCACACAGAAGCACCTCAGAGAAAAAGCGCTGGAGATCTACTTCCAAATATCAACCATTGAAAACTCTATGAAGCACAGCTCTACTCTGACTGACACACACGAGGTTACCATGAGTCAGAGTCAACTCAACAGCAACTGACTTAAATATGGATTTAGAACTAGAGCTAACTTTGGTGTTTTTTTTTCTTTTCTTTTCACCTTCCCCTACTTTCTTACTGGGTTGTTTGTCATTTAGCTTCAGATCAGTAATATCACCCTAGTTTCCAACACATGCACACACACATACATACGAATACCTGTACATATGCACAAACACACCAAAAACCTCTGCGGAGTCACACACCACTTTTAATTGATGTACCAAAGTTACTTGAGTGAAACAGAGACTTGTGTACCAATGTTCATTGCAGAACTATTCACAATCACCAAAGGGTGGAAACAACCTAAACGCCCATCAACAGATAAATAGGTAAAGAAAATGTAGAACATACATACAATGAAATACGAAATTAGCCCATAGGAGAAGTGAACTCTTGATACAGGCTACAATATGGATGGAGTTGTAAGGCATTATGCTGAGTGAAATAAGTCAATCACAAAAGGGCATATATTATATGACCTCACTTATATAAAAAAAAAAAAAGTCAAGTGTATACAGACCAAAGTTTATTAGTGGTTACCAGGGGCAGAAGGGAGGAGGAAAGCAGGGGTTAATGGTGATAAAGAAATCACATTGATTAAGGGTAGGGTTGCACAGCTGATTATTGTAATTGTTTTCAGTAAGTTGTACACCTATAATAAGTTGAATTGGTCAAGTTTAGTTGAATTGGTCAAGTTTGTGAGATAGATACACTTAAAACGGTGACAAAAATGAAAACAAAAAATGGTAGCTGCTGAGGCTGCTTATGTACAACCAAAAACCTCATGGGATTTAGTTCCTTGGTTTAGAGGTAAAGGGTCATGGTTTCATAGGACTCTCCAGTTACTTGGCCTAATGACATGTTCAGTGCTTTGGTTCTACCTCCAAGTTCATCGCATAGTGCCTGGGATCTTGAACGCTTGCAAGTGGCCATCCAAGGCACAACAATTGGTCTCCATTTGCCTGGAGCAACAGAGGAAAAAGAAGAGTCAGGAATAGAAGAATATGGAATATATGACCACCTCCATAAACAACTGCTTTCTTTGCCATGAGACCAGAAGAACTGGATGGTGCCCAGCTACGATTACTGAACATTGTGATCAAAGACTCTATAGTAGAATCCTGCTCAAAAGGGGGGAAATGCAGAACAGAATTTCAAATTCTCATGGACTCCATATTTTCTGGACCCAAGAGGACTAGATGAACCCCTGAAACTATTGTTCTGAGGTAATCTTTAAACCTTAAAACAAAAATATCCCCTTAAGTCTTAAAACCAAACAATGGCTTAGCTTTACAAGTAAAAATTGTCTACCTTAAGCATTATGCTCATTTAAGAATTATCCATATGGGATCAAAGTGACAACAGCAACTGGATTAGATAGGAACCTTAGGGGCCAGTGAGGTTATGTTAATGGGGAAGCAACAACTCAGAAAAAGAGGGAGAGTAGTTGCATGACTCGAAGAGTATAATCGATGTTACAGAATTATACATGCAGAAATGGTTGAATTGGTGCATGTTTTGCTGTATGTATTCTCAACAATAACAAAATAAAATTAAGAAAAAAAAAAAAAACTACCTGACTGGAGATATTTTGGACATGATCGCTGGCCATGCTGTACTAACTCCATAAAAGGTAATCGTTATAGATCTAGAGAACAGTGATAGAATCCTAAAAAAGAATTCCCCTTTCGCTCATGAAAATATAAACCTCTCTTTCCAACTCTTTTTTTCTCTGCCCTGTCCTTTTTCCTTCTCCAAAAATCCACATAGTGACTCACATTTAATCCCCACCTGTATAAAAAAGCTGACTTGCTGAAACACCACTAAACTTCATTCTCAAGAGCCTCTTCTGTCTTTCTGTCCATACCTGTAAAATACCATTGTTCTATTTCCCTGTAGACTATAAGCGTTATGAGAGCAGGAGCCCTAAAACTTTGTTCATTGCTATCTAACACCTTTGTACATACTGTCTGGCACATTAAAGCTCAATAAATAAATTAATTAATGGATAAGTGAATGAATAGCTGATTGGATATCTTGGGATGATTTGGTGTTGACATTTGTATAGAAGCTGTTATTGACTGAACTGTGTCCCCCAAAAAAATACACATTGAAATACTGGCCCCTATACCTATAAATAAGCCCTGGTGGCAAAGTGGTTAAGTGCTAACTGAAAGATTGCCAATTCAAACCCACCAGCTGCTCCTTGGGAGAAAGATGTGGCAGTCTGCTTCTATAACGATTACAGCCTTGCAAACTCTATGGGACAGTTCTACTCCGTCCTATGGGTTGCTGTGAGTCAGAATTGACTCCAAGGCAATGAGTTTGTTTGTTTTTCCATACCTATAAATATGATACTGTTTCAAAAAGGATTTGCTTTGTTATGTGAAGTAAGTCATACCTGAGTAGAATTCAGTTCCAAATATAATTACTTCTGAGTTATAAAAATATCAGAATGGACACAGACACACCCAGGGAAAGTCAGACACTATACGAGGATAGCTACAAGCTGAAGAATGCCAAGGAACTAAGGAACACCTGTGGTTATTGACAAGGAAGGGATCAACATTGCCGAGACCCTGCTTTGGACTTTTAGCCTCCAGAACTGTGAGAAAACATATTTCTGCTCTTTAAAGCCAGCCACTTGTGATACTTGTATTACAGCAGCATATTAAATATTTTGTTGTTGTAGTTGCTTCTTTTGTTTTGTTTTTGTTTTTTGTAATGCCATGTACTATGAAACTATATAGGAGCCCTGGTGGCACAGTGGTTAAGAGCTTAGCTGCTAACCAAAAGATCAGCAGTTCAAGTCCACCAACTGCTCCTTGGCAACTCTTTGGGACAGTTCTACTCTGCCCTGTAGGGTTGCTACTGTGTCAGAATTGACTCAACAGCAATGGGTTTTTTGTTTGTTTTGTTTTGTGTGGTATGAAACTACATTGGTTGCTACCTCATTTTCTTGTAATATATGTGGGAGGAAATCCTGTTAGGAATTTTTGAAAATTCAGCTTCTGGGAAGCAACTAGACTCTTAGCATGCAGGTATATGGATAAACAACTCTCCAATCACACTCTCTAGTACAGTAAATCTTAGTGTAAAGGAGAAGTTTGAACTATTAGGGGTAGATGGTTAGAGAGACAGGAGACTTTTCAGAGAAGGAATAAATAATAAACAGATCCAGCATGGTTGGGAACTGGAGGCAGCTGAGTGCCACCATCCATAGCTTAATTCAATGGGCAGCACAGCAAGAGAGCCAAATGAAATGTAACAGTCAATGTTTGTTTCAAAACAGTCTGAGAATCACATGGTGTAATCCTTCCCATTTTGAAGATAAGAAATCTAATGATAAGAGAGGTTAGGTGACATGTCGCTGATTATACAAATAATCTGGGATTCTAATTCCAAATTCAGAGAGAGTAGATCATAAAGGTTTCTAATGTGCATGGTATGTGGTGGAGGCCAGAGAAGAAGGTCATCAAATATGAATGAATAGATAGCCAAGGTTACCTGAGAATTCTCAGGGAACTGAGAGGTCTTTGATTTTACCCCTCTAAATCTAGGCTCTTACTTCTGGAGTTCAGCCTAAGAAAGACTAGTTCTTACAAATGTCGCTTTAATGTCTTCAGCAACCTGTTCACACTGCTCTATCTCTAGTACATCAACTCCCTGCAACTGGAGTAAAATATATATATTTTAATGCATGACTGTGGTTATTTCTGTCCTCTGAAATTTTTTAGAAGAAATCTTATAAGCATAGTTGGTCCAGGTTAGTGCTTCTCAGACTATAGTGGTTTACATTTATTTGCAGAACTTTAAAAAATTAAGATTCCTGCCAGTAATTCTAATAAAGCAGGTCTATGGTGGGTCTCTTGATTTAAAATCAGAAAAGGTGTGTATCAGGGTTGTATCCTTTCACCATACTTATTCAGTATGTATGTTGAGCAAATAATCTGAGAAGCTGGACTATATGAAGAAGAATGGGGCATCAGGATTGGAGGAAGACTCATTAACAACCTGCAATATGCAGATGACACAACCTTGCTTGCTGAAAACTGATGACAATCAAAGACTATAGGCTTCAGTATGGATTACACCTCAACATAAAAAAAATAAAGATCCTCACAACTGGAGCAATAATCAACGTCATGATAAACAGAAAATACTGACGTTGTCAAGGATTTCATTTTACTTGGATCTACAATCAACAACTCTGGAAGCAGCAGTCAAGAAACCAAATGATGTATTGCATTGGGCAAATCTGCTGCAAAAGACCTCTTTAAAGTGTTAAAAAGCAAAGATGTCACTTTGAGGACTAAGGTGCACCTGACCCAAGCCATGGTATTTCCAATTGCCTCATATGCATGGGAAACCTGGGCGATGAATAAGGAAGACTGAATAAAAAAAATTAATGCCTTTGAATTATGGCATTGGGGAAGAATATCAGATATACCATGGATTGCCAGAAGAATGAACAAATCTGTCTTGGAAGAAGTACAGCCAGAAGGCTCCTTAGAAGTGAGGACAGCAAGACTTCATGTCACATACTTTGGAGATGTTATTAGGAGCGACAAATCCCTAAAGATGGATATCATGCTTGGTAGAGTAGAGGTCAACAAAAAAAATGAAGATCCTTACTGAGATGGATTGATAGAGTGGCTGCCTCGATAGGTTCAAACATAGCAACTATTGCGAGGAAGGTTCAGAACCGGGCAGGGTTTCCTTCCTATGTACATAGGGTCGATATGACTGCGAGCCAATCAAGGGCACCTAACAACAACATGATGGGTCTCTGGGTCCACTGGGTGGTACAGACACTTTGCACTTGACTTTTAGCCTGAAGGTTCTTGGTAGTTCAAAACCATGCAGTGTTACCATGGAAGAATGGCGTGCTTCCCTAAAGATTACAGCCAAGCCCTATGGAGCAGTTTTAATCTGTAACATATGCGTTCACTGTGAGCTGAAATTGACTCAAGAGCAACAGGTCTGATGGTTCTCTAGAGTATATATTTTTAATAAGATCCTTAGGGGATTTTGAGGCAAGTAGTCCATAGACCATGCTTAGAAAAAAAAAAAGGACTAGGAGCAAAAAAGAGAAAGTGCCCCAAAAAGATTCATAGCAGTGAATGAGGAGTTCCTGACTGAACTGTACACAGAGTAGTTGCCCAAGAAATACTCATTAAGTTGGTAAGTGGAGAAGGGAAGATGGATGAATGGAACGGTGGATGGATGCATGGATGAACAAATGGTTATATGAAGTAGAAAGATGGATAAATGATTGAGTAAATGGATGAAGACGCCTTCTTTTACTTTACAGTCAAACCAGATAGTAACTTTACCAACATCCCCAAAACCGCTCTCCTCAAATATGGCAAAATTTATTACCGCAGGTGAAACCATTAGAATACACGGTAAGTGGATATTTGCTCTTCCAAAATGATTTGTACTATTTTTGTTGTTACACATTAAGTCTAACTAATATTACTTATAGATTTATTTTTTGAGGAGGTGATGGGGTGATACAAAATATCAGCAAGCCACTTTGCTTGACTTAAATATTGATTTCCCTAGCTTCTTGGACAGCGTATTTCGTTTCTATGGGTTACAAACCGCCATGTACTTCGGCTGCTGCCCTTTATGTATGGGACTACCTAATAAATAGTTTGTTATGTGAGGTGTCTAATTGTGAGGTTAGAGCATACCCATTAAAGGCATTTACCTTGTAATTTGTGATGAGAGACTCTGAGTGAAATAAAGCGTGGAAGCTGATTATTATGTCTGAGGCTATAAGAACATAAAGCCACTCATTTATTTTAGAACTGGGAATTAATGTAGCATGATAAGTTAACATTAGAAAGAGGACTGCCACAGAGCAAAGCTCTTTCTGCCACACCTTTTGGACCAGGGGGTTTCCTTCTAAGGTATTTAGGGTCTTTGTCCAGCTCCTTAGCTCTCCTGCTCTACCTCTTTCTCCTCCTCCCTCTCTTGACCTCCAAACTCTGGAACTCTCCCTTCCACTGGATTCATGCTAGCAAAAAAAAAAAAAACAGTGTATTGTAGGAGTTCAGTGCATAGGCTTGGGAGAAAGACTGCCTGGCTTTAAAATTCTAACTCTGGCACTTAACTTCTACTCAACCACTCATGGCCTCGGTTTCCTCATCTGAAAAACAATAGTAATGACAGTAATTAGCTCACAAGATTGTCATAAGGATTATATGAGCTAATAACGCATTAAGTATTTAGAACTTAATAAATCCTTAATAAACTGTGTTTTTTTATTAACATGGAGGGAATTTAATAACATTTCAGAAACAGTGAAAAATAAAGAAAAACACATAATCCTAGCACTCTGACCCACGCCTATTATTTTTAATTTTAATGCACCATCTTTTGGAAGCAGAATTTTGTCTGTTGGATCCTTTTGGTAGACTTAGAAAAACCACAAACCTGACCATCAGCCTTTTACTATTTTCTCTTGCAGAAAAGATTTCTTACACACCTAATTATGAAGGCCAGAAACTCACTTCCCAATTTGAAAAGATCTCTACAGCTAAATAGTGTTTGTTTAGATTCAAGTATTGAATTGCCTGAGAGGAATACCTTATTCAGCCAGCAGTCAATCCATGAATCTAGATTCCTTTACCTGGTTAGTTCCATATTCTGAATGAATTTATTGTATTAGAATCATGGGCTTGAACTTTGAGGTTAGCCAGACCTGGGTTCAAGTCCAGAATCTGAAACTGTGACTTGGGCAAGTAACTGAGTTCCTCAGCTAGCTCATCTGGAAAAATGAGAATACTACTACTATATAGTGCTGTCAGAATTGTAATAAGAAGGGTAAGAAATTACCCTTGTTTTAAGCTATCACATTGGAAAGTGGAGAATTGCCCTGAGGGAGTAATAAACCCAATGCGATAGGATCAATTCAGACTCAGCAACCCCATAAGGTTTCCAAGGCTGTAAATCTCTACAGAAACAGATTGCCACATCTTTCTCCCATGGAGCAGCTGGTGGCTTTTCAAACTGCCGATCTTTCAGTTAGCAGTTGATCACTTTAACCACTGTGCAACAAGTAATAGTACATGATTTTTTTTTTTTTTTGGTCTGGAGCTGAGAAAGCTGCAGGCAGAGATTCTTTTAGGGACCTTGGGCACTACTTTGTTTTCTCTCCCCACACCTCCATCTCCACCCTGATTGAGTTTATCATTGCACTGATCCTAAAAAGCAAGGAGCGTTACATATTTGTAAACATTCCCTTAATCCAAAGTACGAGGACTGTTAGCATAACTCTTGTTGGATCCCTAAGTATAAAAGGACGGTGATGTGGCAAGACAGGAGCTTTCAGATGCAGAAAGATCCCTTATGAATGGACAGCGTCATTGCCCGCTGAAGTTTCATTAGTAATTTTGGGGGCCAAGGGAAACAAGACTGAGTTATGTTGAATTTGCTCTTTCCAAATGAGATTTGAGCCCTGTTCCAATTAAATGAAACTTAACCTCAACTTTCTCTGTGTGTGTGCTTGTGCGTGTGTGTGTGTGCGTGTGCGTGTGTGTGTGTACTCCTCTTACCAAACTGTAAGCCACCAGAGTTGCTGCAAAAAAACAAAACCAAACCAGTTGACACTGAGTGAATTCTGACTCATGGCAACTCCATGTGTTGCAGAGTAGAACTGTGCTCCAAGGGTTTTCATGTCTGTGAACTTTTAGAAGTAGAGAGCCAGGCCTTTCTTTCTAGGTGCCTCTGGGTGGGTTCAAACTGCTAACCTTTTTGTTAGTATCCATGATTTTAACTGTTTGTGCCACCCAGAGTTGCTGCAGGTACCTATTACTTTCTTTCCCCACAGGTGTTTGAATCTAAACCAGAAAACCAAATCCACTGCTATTGAGTCAATTCCGACTCATAGCAACCCTATAGGACAGAGTAGAACTGCCCCATAGAGTTTCCAAGGAGGGCTTGGTGGATTTGAACTGCCGACCTTTTGGTTAGCAGCTGTAGCACGTAACTGCTACACCACTAAGGTTTCCTGTTCGAATCTAGAGAGTCCAAATGAGCAGTCTCATTTCACTGGAGACAAAGACTGGGAATGGGAATTCTGCAGCTAAAATGATGAAAAGGGAGGTGATGACCCTACTTTTTTACTGTTGCCACCAAGATGGTGCTCCAGTGTCACTCTCGGAAGGCACCAGCCAAAGCCCTTGCCTGTTTTCTGTTTAACACAGTTCTGAGTAAACTGTAACAACCTAGGTTGTTAGTGTTTATTGAGAGGCATATTAAACATTAAGATTTCCAATCATGACTTCTTTCAAGAGTTTACAAAGTAGCTTTCCTGCCTCTGCCTTGATGACTTGTCTTCTTCAAACTCACTCCCTGTTAATGTATGACACCAAGCTCGGCTTCCTGGGGAGAAGCGATCAAGGAGCTTGGGCCACTTGCTGAGAAACACATTAGCACAATTTCTAAAATATGCTCTTTAAACTCATTTGATGTATGATATGTGTTATCATTTAATAAATATTGGGCTAGCTTAGGTTCTGCCTGCATTAGAAACATCTGCTGTTATGTTCCTTTAAACAAGACAAAACAGATATTCTGGTAATGGTGCAATTGTTTCAAAGTTTTTATTTTTTAAATAAAATTGTGCATCAAGAAGCTTAAATGACCTAATTATAAAGTATGCATTGAGAAATACTTCATTCTGTCTTAAAAATATAAATTAGACCTGTCTTAATTTGGATTGCAGATCTTATTATGAACTTGTTTTTCTTTCAACTGTCTCTTTTGATACATAAATGAGGTGTAATTACATATGGGTGGAAGGTTATCATATACAAATATGTTCAGAAATTATGTGAATAAAATGCATAATAGGCTTTAGTATTCTTCTCATAAAATAATATAGATTAGAACCAAAATAAGCAATTTGTTCTCTTTTAGCATCCACCTCATCTGCTCCTTTTTCACGTTAGAGCTAAGGAGGATAGCAGAGAATAGAAACAAAACAATTCGTCATTACGACCTCTACCTGAATGGAAATTTCATTTCTTTGAGTATTCCCTTAAAGATAAATTTACTATTTGCACAGCTTTTATTATCTCTATCCCTTTAAGTTAAACCTCTCTGTCGATGCCTTAGCTCAAACTTCAAGATAAATCTCTAAACCCAAATTCTAATTTTAAGGAAGGAATGAAAGGAGAATGTTCAAGGGACAGTTGAAGCTATGGCCGTTTTCAGTAATGCCTGCCCATACCATAAATATTTAGTTTTCCCAGAAGATTCACAATGAGAAGACTCCAAATATGTAATTTAAAGAACAGTCTGCATATTCATTTTCTTTCCTTATGTTTACAGGCTGTTGCAATGAGAGGACTCCAACTTGAAACTGAGTGAGAATGTGTGCGTGTGTGTGTATGTGTGATAAACAGCTAATTACCTTTCAGTCACCTTAGCAATGTTTACAGGAAGACTAAGAAGCTCTCACATAGCTCTATTATCCAGTTTGAGATTTTTTGGCAGCAATTTTCAGATGCTCTTTGTTTAGCAAGTTCTTATAAGGCCAATTTAAATTTTTTGCTTTGAGCAGAGACCATGTTGATTGAATCCAGATGGAGAGAACCAGCTTGCAAAAGCTTTGGTATGCCAACACAGTAGACTAGACTTAGCTCTGAACGGTTCAGTTAGAAAGGTTAACACAGAAATGTCCAGCATGGAGCTTTCTCAAAGTGTTCTGCTTGGTCCCATGAATTCTCCAACCAAGCCTCATTAGATAGCAAAGAAGGCACAGTAGCTTATTCTTTCAACAAATGTTTTTTAATTAAATGTTTATTGAGGTTTAAGTGAAACTTTACAAATCTAGTCAGTCTCTCATACAAAAATTTGTATACACCTTACCATACACTCCTAATTGCTCTCCCCCTAAAGAGACAGCACACTCCTTCCCTCCACTCTCTCTCCTAATATCCAGCCAGCCAGCTACTGGCCCCCTTGCCCTCTCATCTCCCCACCAGACAGGAGATGCCAACATAGTCTCATGCATCTCCTTGATCCAAGAAGCTTGTTCTTCACCAGTATCATTTTCTAACCCATAGTCCAGTCCAATCCCTGTCTAAAGAGTTGGCTTTGGGAATGGTTTTTGTCTTGGGCTAACAGAAGGTCTGGGGGCCATGACCTCCGGGGTCCTTCTAGTCTCAGTCAGACCACTAAGTCTGGTCTTTTTACGAGAATTTGGGGTCTGCATCCCACTGCTCTCCTGCTCCCTCAGGGTTCTCTGTTACGTTCCCTTGTAAGGGCAGTTATTGGTTGTGGCCGGGCACCATCTAGTTCTTCTGGTCTTGTGCTGATGTAGTCTGTGGTTTATGTGGTCCTTTCTGTCTCTTGGGCTCGTAATTACCTTGAGTCTTTGGTGTTCATTCTTCCTTGCTCCAGGTGGGTTGAGATCAATTGATGCATCTTAGATGGCCGCTTGCTAGCATTTAAGACCCCAGACACCACTCTCCAAGTGGGAAGCAGAATGTTTTCTTAATAGATTTTATTATGCCAATTGACTTAGATGTCCCCTGAAACTATGGTCCTCAAAACCCCACCCCCACTACGCTGGCCTTTGAAGCATTCAGTTTATTCAGGAAACTTATTTGCTCTTGGTTTAGTCCAGTTGTGCTGACCTCTCCTGTATTGCGTGCTGTCTTTCCCTTCACCTAAAGTAAAACGTATCTACATATTAGTGAAAACCCCTCTCCCTCCCTCCTTCCCCCGCCTCACATAGCCATCAAAGAATATTTTCTTCTCTGTTTAAACTGTTTCTCCAGTTCTTATACTAGTGGTCTTATACAATATTTGTCCTTTTGTAACTAACTTCACTCAGTGTAATGTCTTCCACATTCCTCCATGTTAAGAAATGTTTCACGGATTCACCTCTGTTCTTTATCGATGCATAATATTCCATTGTGTAAATATACTATAATTTATTTATCCATTCATCCATTGATGGGCACCTTGGTTGCTTCCATCTTTTTGCTATTGTAAACAGTGCTGCAATGAACATGGATGTGCATATATCTGTTCGTGCAAAGGCTGTTATTTCTCTAGAGTATATTCCAAGGAGTGGGATTGCTGGATCCTATGGTAATTCTATTTCTACATTTTCAAGGAAGCGACAATTGATTTCCAAAGTGGTTGTACCATTTGACATTCCCACCAGCAGTGTAGAAGTGTTCCAATCTCTGCACAGCCTCTCCAACATTTATTATTTTGAATTTTTTGGATTAATGCCAGCCTTGTTGGAGTGAGATAGAATCTCATCATAGTTTTAATTTGCATTTCTCTAATGGCTAATGATCGAGAGCATTTTCTCATGTATCTGTTGGCTGCCTGAATATCTTCCTTAGTGAAATGTGTGTTCATATCCTTTGCCCACTTCTTGATTGGGTTGTTTGTCTTTTTGTAGTTGAGTTTTTACAGTATCATGTAGATTTTGGAGATCAGGCACTGATCGGTTACATCATAGCTAAAAACTTTTTCCCAGTCTGTAGGTAGTCTTTTTACTCTTTTGGCGAAGTCTTTGAATGAGCATAGGTGTTTGATTGTTAGGAGCTCCCTGTTATCTGGTTTATCTTCTGCATTTTTAGTAATGTTTTGCATACTGTTTATGCCATGTATTAGGGCACCTACATTGTCCTTATTTTTTCTTCCATGGTCATTATTGTTTTAGATTTTATATTTAGGTCTTTGATCCATTTGAGTTAGTTTTTGTGCATGGTGTGAGGTATAGGTCTTGTTTCACTTTTTTGCAGATGGATACCAACTTATGCCAGCGCCATTTGCTAAACAGACTATCTTTTCCCCAATTAACTGACTTTGGGTCTTCGTCAAATATCAGCTGCTCATACATGGATGAATTTATGTCTGGATTCTCAATTTTGTTCCATGGTCTATGTATCTGTTGTTGTACCAGTACCAGGCTGTTTTGGCTACTGTGGCAGTATGATAGATTCTAAAATCAGGTAAAGTGAGGCCTCCCACTTTGTTCTTCTTTTTCAATAGTGCTTTACTTATCCCGGGCCTCTTGCCCTTTCGTATGAAGTTGGTGATTTGTTTCTCCATCTCATTAAAAAATATAGTTGGAATTTGGACTGGAATTACATTGTATCTATAGATTGCTTTTGGTAGAATAGACATTTTTACAATGTTCAGTCTTCCTATCCATGAGCAAGGTACGTTTTTCCACTTATGTAGGTCTCTTTTGGTTTCTTGCAGTAGCGTCTTGTAGTTTTCTTTGTATAGGTCTTTTACATCTCTGGTAAGATTTACTCCTAAGTATTTTATCTTTGGGGGAGCTACTGTAAATGGTATTGATCTGATGGTTTCCTCTTCGATGTTCTTTTTGTTGATGTAGAGGAATCCAACTGGTTTTTGTATGTTTATCTTGTATCCTGATCCTCTGTTGAACTCTTCCATTAGTTTCAGTAGCTTTCTTGAGGATTCTTCAGGGTTTTCTGTGTATAAGATCATGTCATCTGCAAATAGAGATACATTTACTTCTTCCTCACCAATTTGGTTGCCCTTTATTTCTTTATCTAACCTAATTGCTCTGGCTAGGACCTCCAGCACAATGTTGAATAAGAGTGGTGATAAAGAGCATCCTTGTCTGGTTCCTGTTCTCAAGGGGAATGATTTCAGAATCTCTCCATTTGGGATGATGTTGGCCATTGGCTTTATATAAATGTCCTCTATTATGTTGAGGAATTTTCCTTATAGTCCTTTTTTGCCGAGAGTTTTTATCATGAACGGGTGTTGAACTTTGTCAAATGCCTTTTCTCCATTATTGATAAAATCATGTGGTTCTTGTCTTTTGTTTTATTTATATGATAGATTACATTAATTGTTTTTCTAATATTTACCATCTCTGCATACCTGGTATGAATCCCACTTGGTCATGGTGAATTACTTTTTTGATACGTTGTTGAATTCTATTGACTATAATTTTGTTGAGGGTTTTTACATCTAAGTTCATAAGGGATACAGGTCTGTAATTTTCTTTTTCAGTGGTGTCTTTACCTGGTTTTGGAAACCTGGTGGCGTAGTGGTTAAGTGCTATGGCTGCTAACCAAAGGGTTGGCAGTTCGAATCTGCCAGGCACTCCTTGGAAACTCTATGGGGCAGTTCTGCCCTGTCCTATAGGGTTGCTATGAGTCAGATTCAACTCGATGGCACTAGGTTTGGTTGGGTTTTTGGTTACCTGGTTTTGGTATCAGGGATATGCTGGCTTCACAGAATGGGGAGTATTCCATCCTTTTCTATGCTCTGAAGTACCTTTAGTAGTAATGGTGCTAGCTCTTCTCTGAAAGTTTGGTAAAACTCTGCAGTGAAGCCGTCAGGGCCAGGGCTTTTTTTGTTGCGAGTTTTTTGATTACTTTTCCAATCTCTTTTTTGTTATGGGTCTATTTAGTTGTTCTACCTCTGTTTGTGTTAAATCCAACAGTATCAATAATTACACTCAATGTAAATAGTCTAAATCTACCAATTAAAACATAAAACAAACCAGTTGACGTTAAGAAAATTCCAAGACATGGTGACCCCTTGTGTGTTAGAGTAGAACTGTAATAAAACATCTCATAGTGACCCTATAGGACAGAGTAGAACTGTCCCATAAGGTTTCCGGTTTCCAAGGAGCGACTGGAGGATTTGAACTTCTGACCTTTTGGCTAGCAGCCAAGCTCTTAACCACTATGCCACCAGAGCTCTGTAACAAAACATAGATATTGTCAAACTGGATAAAAACAAACCCAGATGCTGTCAAGTCTATTCCAACTCATGACTACCTCATGTATTTCAGAACAGAACTGTGCTCCATAGGATTTTCAATGGCTGTGTACTTTCTGAAGTAGATTGCCAGGACTTTCTTTTGAGGTTCCTCTGGGTGGGCTCGAATTGTCAACTTTTTGGTTAATACAACTATATCATGTCTAGAGGAAAAACAGTAAGAGTGGTTGACCATAAAAAGATGGAAAAATATATACTACGCAAACAAGAATCAAAATAAATACGGAATGACTATCTTGATATCACACAAAGTAGATTTCAGAATAAGAAATATTAATAGAAATGAAGAGGGACATTACACCATGATAAAGGGGTGACTGCACCAAGAAGACATAAGTATTCTAAGTTTTATGCACCTAACCACAAATCTTCAAAACATATGAGGCAAAAACATCAAACTAGAAGGAATTTGATAATAGACAAATCACTATCATAGCTGAAGGCTTCAACATTCCTTTCTGAGTAATTAATAGAATAAGATGATAGAAAACAAATTAGGGTATAGAAGACTTGAACAACACTCAACTAATTTGACCTAATTGACATGTATAGAACACTCTACCAACAGCATCAGAGTACACATTCTTTCAAATGCACATAGACCACATTCTTGTCCATAAAACCTCAACTTTTTAAAAAAAATTAAAATCATACAAAGTACACTCCTTGACAATAATGGAATTAAGTAGAAATCAACAAGTTTCTAATACCAAGGTCTTCATCGAATACCTGGCTCTTCATTTAGAATTTATCATCTGATAATAGCAGGAAAACTTATCCAGAAATCAGCTATCCCTTAAGTATTATATACTTAGCCTAGGTCTTCAAAATTTCAGTGCTACACCCATGTTTATTGCAGCTTTGTTTACAATAGCAAAAAGCTGGAAGCAACCAAGGTGTCCATCAACAGATGAACGGTTAAATAAATTATGGTATATTCACACAATGGAATACTATGCATCGATAAAGAGCAGTGACAAATCTGTGAAACATTTCATAACATAGAGGAACCTGTAAGGCATTATGCTGAGTGAAATTAGCCAGAGGCAAAAAGACAAATATTGTATAAGACCACTATTATAAGATCTTGAGAAATAGTATAAACTGAGAAGAACACGGGGGGGAGGGAGGGAGGGTGGGAGAGGGTTATTTACTGATTAGTTAGTAGATAAGAACTACTTTAGGTGAAAGGAAGGTCAGCTCAACTGGATTGGACCAAAAGCAGTTTCCGGGATAAATTGAATGCTTCAAAGGTCAGCGGAGCAAGGGCAGGGGTTTGGGGACTATGGCTTAAGGGGACTTCTAAGTCAATTGGCAAAATAAATTCTATTAAGAAAACATTCAGCATTCCACTTTGAAATGTGGCGTCTGGGGTCTTAAATGCTAACAGGTGGCCATCTAAGATACATCAATTGCTCTCAATCCACCTGGATCAAAGGAGAATGAAGAACACCAAGGTCACACGAAAACTATGAGCCCAAGAGACAGAAACGGCCACATGAACCAGAGACTTACATCATCCTGAGACCAGAAGAACCCAATGGTGCCCGGCCACAACCGATGACTGCCCTGACAGGGAGCACAACAGAGAACCCCTGAGGGAGCAGGAGATCAGTGGGATGCAGACCCCAAATTCTCATAAAAAGACCAGACTTAATGGTCTGACTGAGACTAGAGGAATCCCGGCGGTCATGGTCCCCAAACCTTCTGTAGGCCCAGGACAGGAACCATTCCCGAAGACAACTCATTAGGCATGGAAGGGACTGGACAATGGGTTGGAGAGAGATGCTGATGAAGAGTGAGCTGCTTGTATCAGGTGGACACTTGAGACTGTGTTGGCATCGCCTGTCTGGAGGGGAGATAGGAGAGTAGAGAGGGCTAGAAACTGGCAAAATCATCACGAAAGGAGAGACTAGAAGGAGGAAGCAGGCTGACTCATTGGGGGAGAGTAAGTGGGAGTATGGAGTAAGGTGTGTATAAGCTTATAGATGATAGACTGACTTGATTTGTAAACATTCACTTAAAGCACAATAAAAATTATTTAAAAAAAAATTTCAGTGCTAGAGGATATTTCAGAATTTAGTTGCAACCTTCATGGTACAAAAGGAGAGAATGAAGCCATTAAAGACTGGTTGACTTACCTGGGGTGTCAAAACCAGAGGCTGGATTCGTCATGGTAGCATTCAGAGAATAAGATGACCATTACCCGCTTGAAAGAAATGTCAACTTGTTTTTGGGGGGACGGGCGGAAGTCATCTTGAAATAGTGCTGCTTTACTAGACTGGCCATCTGTACTTTTCTCCGTTCATGTAGTAGAGAATAACACAGAAAATCTCTGTTATTTACCGTCACTGTTGGAAAATGAACAGGAAAGATACCTCCCAGAGTCATGAGAGAGACGGTAGATGCATAACTTATTGCTGGACCTATACATTTGGTCATTCAATTTTTTTTTTAACTATGACAATGTTTATTTCTATGTATATAAATTTTAATATATACATACATACATTTCTTAAAGTGTCTTTATTTTGACAATACCATGAGGTAGGCATGGATAATCCCAATTTGTATAAAAGAAGCATTACAGGGAAGTTGTTAAGAGCTTGAGTTCTGAATTTTAATGGTCAGTGGTACAGTGGTTAAGAGCTTGACTGCTAATTAAAAGGTCTGCAGTTTGAATCTGCCAGCTTTTCCTTAGAAACCCTATGAGGCAGCTCTACTCTGTCCTATGGGGTCACTATGAGTGTGAATCAACTCCATGGCAGCAGGTTTGGGTTTTTTGTTTTGTTTAGGTGTTCGAATTCTCAGCTTTGCTTCTTTGTAACCATACAACCTCACTAGAGTGTACAATGCTTTGTATATGTACTGGTGCCATTGTTGTAGCAGCTTTGCTGTAAGAATGTGTGAAGGGGGACATGAAAAAACACTTAGCACAGAGTAAAACTGTGAATGGATGAATGTCCCTCCCTTCTATCCATCCATCCTGCATTGGTTTGCTTGTCTTTACTTTCTATACAGACATTATTCTGCAGCTGCCCTATTTTTGAACACCTATCATATGCAGAGATTTTTTCTAGATGTTGGAGAAAATGGCAAAGAAACATTTTTTTTTCCTTTCGTATATAAAAACGCTTTTACATTAAATAACCCAGGAAGGAATTTGGACATTATCTGCATTTTTACCAGATAAGGGAAACTTCCAGTAAAAGGATTATCCTCCTCTTTGTGATTTCTTACAGTTTCTAAACTGGCTCCATCATGAAAAAAGGAAAATTATATTCATAGGAAAGATGATATCTAAAATGATCCAAGAAAAAGGCTAGGGTCTATGAGCAAGAGCCAGAGGGACTACTGAAACTATAAGGACAAAGGCTGAAGGAGGTGTGATCCCTGGGAAGTGATGACGGCCCTGGAAACAAAATATGAACAAATACTAAATAATGTCACGTCTTATCAATAGCCTACTAGCCACTCAAATTCCCAGCACAAATTCACAGGTCACTAGGGGCTTATTTAAGCCAAATGAGTCAGTCCATTTCCAGACAGAAAGAATTAGAAAATTTTATCTTTCTACTAAAGTTTCCACGTTTTGACTCATAGGTGCTTCTATTATTGCCACATGATGAAATTACTCAAAATTTGTGCCACACCATATAATATGCCCATATTCTGTGTTGTACTGATGTCCCTGCAGGTTCAGGTCTCTTTAGATTACACCCCCAACTTCAGCCATTATTTATTAAGCTTGCCTCAGGAGCTATTCTCTGCCCAAACTTGCTTTCCCTCATGACTACCTTGATCATCACCAGGCAAGATTCCCCTGTCCTTGGGATGGGTTCCTTTTTTTTTTTTCTTTTTTTTTACTGGGTAAAAATATAGATAACCTACCATTTGCCAATTAAACATCTTTCACATGTACAATTCAGTGACAACAATTGTATCAATCATGCTATGTAACCAGCACTAATATTGCCAAATTTTCCATTACCATCAATAGAAACTCCTCTTTTTGAGACCCTGTCTCTGATCACAAACCTCTTGTAGAACCATTTTAATTTATCGGAGAATTTTCAATAACTTCTCCAAGAGGGGAGGTGTTGGTTTCCATCCCTTTCTTCTCAAAAGGCTCATTTGAATCATAGTAATCAACCAGATTCCTCCCCAGCTAGCACCTCTACTCAGGGGCCTGTCAGGATCACACAGTTCCCACAAGTCCCGTGGCCCTCTACATCTAGCAGGTGATTCTTCCCAGAACAGAGAAAACTGCTCCAAGGTGGGCCACCTTCAAAGAAGTCAGCTGGGAACCTTAAAATGGTACCTTTTCTTCTAAACCAAGTGAACACTTTGTTATAATTAAGACCAGAAAAAATTCCACGAAGCTTAAAAACAATAGGCTTTAAAAGTGAAAGTAATTCTGGGGTTTAAGCTGAGAAAGAAATATATGGAATTTTCTTGAAGCTGAGGCTATAGTGTCACTATGAGTTGGAACTGACTTGACAGCAGTGGAGTTTTTTGTTTGTTTGTTTGTTTGTTTTGGAGCCACTAAATAAGCTCAAAATATGTTCTGGAAGATAGACCCCAAATGCGGAGATCAGTTAGGCTGTTTGGGCAAATGGCTTACACTTCGACTGAAACTGAGAAGGATTATCCACCTCACAAACATGCAGATTGTTAGAATTCATGTATTGAAATTGAGTTACTATTTCTTGAGACTAACTTGGCACAAGTTCCATGCCAGGCACTGTGCCCAGATAAAGACGGCATAAACACCTTGCTATAGAAGCCCTGTGGAACCCTAATCACAGAAACCTGCCAAGACTTTGTAAAAACAGAGTCGCTCTACCTTTCTCAAAGTATATTCTAGATGGTTACATGGACAAAAATGAAAAGTAATTTCAGAAATTTAGGATTAAATAAGAGTAAATAGATCTCTTTACTGTGAGGTAGTATGCTTTGTCACTCTCCGAAAGCAGTGGCGAATATGCAAGGTTTTCTATTCGTGTTAACAGAGAAACAGTTTTATTTTCTGTGAAGCATCTTTCAGTGCTGGTCAGTGGTCTGCAAAGCCCTATTTGGGAATTGCTGGAGTGATTGCCTCTTTCCACTAGCTTAAGTATTTTAGGACAGAAAGAATGATACAAATACAGACCCTGAGCTTGCCCCTCGTGCCAGCAAAAGAGAAAGTACAGAAATATGCTAACATCCATTAAGCTTCTTTGACTCATTATATGGTGACTCCAAGGTTTTGATTAACGGAAGCATTACTGGAGACAGCACTCGATTCTTTTTCAGGCAGGCAGCACATCACGCCTAAAGGTGGGTGCATTAATCTTCCTTACTTTGTTTACTTTTACTCTCCCTCTTCTTTATAAATGATTACCTATACCATTTCTGGGGTGTCTTTTGTTTGGACAATTTGATCGCTAGAGACAAAACTGTGCTGAGAAGTATATAAGAGTCCCTCATGCCTATACACCAAAAAAGAAACTAAACCCACTGCCACCGAGTCGATTGCAACTCATAGTGACCCTACAGGACAGAGTAGAGCTGCTTGGAAACTAGGGTTTCCAAGGCTGTAGTCCTCACTACAGCAAACTGCCACATCTTTCTCCCTCTGAGTGGCTGGTGGGTTCCAACCTCTGACCTTTTGGTTAGCGGAAGAGTGCTTAACTACTGTTCCTCAGACATATACCAAAAACAAATAAACAAACAAAAAAAAAACCCATTGCCATAGAGTTGGTTCTGCACAGATCCCTAGTAATATGTCTCCTGTTTTGAGAACCAATTTGAATAAAGCTAACTATTTCAAGTCTATGTTTTGAAGGGATGAGCTTAAGCAGCTTGAAAAGCTATGAAATACATGCATATACATTTTTATTTGGACTGCTGCCTGGCAAAGGCAGGAAATGTAACATAATGCAGTTAAAGTGAGGGGACGAGGAAGAGCACAAGCAGCGCTGACTTTGGGAAGGAGGACTTCTCTTCTCTGTGGGGTAAACAGGAGCCTGGGAGTGTAGGGCTGTGGGAAAGTAGGTACTGCTGGAAACAAGAGATGAGAGGAGCTTGGAGGAAACTTAGATACAACCTAGGCTAATCTTCTCAAATAAAGAAGAAAAAATCTAAGACTTCTTTGGGGGATGGATGTGGGGAGTACCTGGGATCATGTGTATCGTCTGCAAGAAACCTAAAAGTAGAAATCTGTTTTCCTAACACCTGGTGGATTGCTTTTTCAGTTCTACCAAAATGATGGGAAAGGATTAACACTAGTGACCCAGGTCCTTCTCAAACCTGCTCCTCCCCATTATTTTTCATCTTGGTAAATGCCACCACCATCCACCTAGTTGCACATATCCCCAACCGAGGAATCATTCTTAATTTCTCTCTTTTCCTCCATATTTTCATTTAATCCACCATTAAGACCTATTGGCTCAGCCTTCAAAATGTGCCTTTCAAAATATAGCCACCTCTACTGATAACATCAAACTATATCTCTTTCTTGGATGATTTTCAATTGGTCTCCCAGTTTCCATTCTTGATCCTGACAATCTGTACTTCACATAGTAATCAGAGTGATATTTTTAAAACATAAATCACATTACTCTCCAACTGAAGCGGCTTACCATTGCCTTAGAATACAATAAGACTTCCTTATACTTTACAAAGCCCATAATCTGGCTCCTGACTTCCTCTCTGGCTTATTTTGTACCACAATGGCCATATTGACCTTCTTTTCTTCAGACAGGCTAATCTCACCCCTGCCTTTGGGTCTTTGTCATCACCGTTTCCTCTGATTGGAACGCTTTGTCTCCAGTGTTTTGCATGGCATCTCCTTCTCATCACTGAAGCTCTTTTCAAAACTCTCCTCTTTAGCGAGGTCTTCCATGACCACACAATCCCCAGCACCCTAGAGTCATCCCTATCACATAAACCAGCTTTTTTTTCATTAATAACTTACAACTATCCCTAAGTACATTTATTGCTTCTTAATTGTCTGTCTCCTCTCACTTTTCATTAAAATGTGAGCTCCATAAGCTCCGTGAGGTCAGATACTATAAATATGTTGTTCATCCCTGCACCCTCAGAGTCCAGAAGACTATCTGTGGAATAAAAGATCCTCAATAGGTATTTGAAAATTTAATGTGCACCTGGAAGATTACCAAATAAAAATCATTAATATTCATTGTTAAAATGCATACATTTTTATATTAAAACAAGAAAAAATACTAAAAGATTATTAGTCTTTGTGCTGTGTAATGCTATCTAGATTTGCCAGTGGGATAAATGAAGACAGAGTGGTTAAGGCTTCTAACCAAAGTTATGTATCTAGTGCCACAGTAAGACCTAACAGATGGAAAATAATGATTTAGTAACACAGAAGAATAGCTATTTCTGTGGTAGATAAAAAAGGTATTTCTTAAAAGAAAGACACCTAAGTATTAATAAAAAATAAAAAGTTGGGATTAGAGTTGGAAGATAGGATTTTGCTAATCAATACCAGTGGCCAAGTCTTCTAACAACTCTGAGCCTCAAAAAATATTTGATGTACCAAACTATGAGATGGAATATTATAAGTGATGCCTGCCTGAAACTTTCTGAAATAAAATAAGAAACTTATTTTGAACTGTGACTGTGTATTTATTTATAGAAGTTCTAAATGTATATCAATATTGGCTTTTTTAATCAAATTTTATGACCAAAAGAACATGTCTTGTAGAATTTTTATAAAATACCTGCAAACATGAATTAAGTACCTACCATGTAAAAAATGTTTAAGGGTATATACAAATAATAGCGTTTTTTTAAAGCATAGAGGTAGCCAGTAAAAGAACAAATGAGGATAATTTTGAATATTTAGCCTGGAAATTATATAGAAATGGGGGGAAAGAGAAAGGACGATAAAGAAAGAGTTTTCTTCAAATATTGGTGGCTTATTCTGAGTAATTATATGGCTTATTATGAGTAATTAGACTAGCTCTGCGTTGCTGCAGAGAGCAGAATGAAGATTAAATGGAGAAATACTTCAAGAGGGATATTTCAGAAGCTACAGTCTTACTTAGTACTTGTAGCAGTGACAGCTCCCACGCTGGATTAGAGAGTAGGGAGAGCTAGATTACTGGAACTAGTCAAAGAATAGTTGCAGACAGTGTGCTGTGCTGGTAAATGTTTAACAACGAGCTACCCAGTAAAAAAAAAAAAAAAAAAGAAGGGGCAGTGGGTAGGCTAATTTGTTGAGTTTGATGATTTCCATGGTGTAAATATGGTCTTCATGCCCAGCTTCAAGCTAACATCACTAAAGGTGGAACTGGGAAGAAATGCATACAGCCAGGTATGAGCTGGTGCAAGCCAGCTCAATCACAGCACTGGATATAGTAAAAATTCCTTCAGTGGCAAGTTGCAATAAATTGAACACAGATATAAGGAAAAACTGAAAATGTATTGGTTGTGTAACGGAGAAATTGAGGGGAAAGGGCTACATTCAGGCATTGCTGGATTCAAGTGCTCAAGTGTTGCGTAAAGAATCTTGCTCCTGTTTCATTCATTGGTTCAAAACTATTTATTGAATGTTAACTCTTTGCCAAGCATTATTCTGAGACCTGAGTTCACAGTGGTAAAATAGACAGTTCTGTCTTAATGAAGCTATGTTGTAGTGGAGGAGATGGTCAATAAACAAATAAATACGTATCAGAGTGAGTGATGAATGAGCGATAAAAGTTATGAAGAACAACAAAACAAGGTTAAGGAATAAGAAGTGATGGTGGAGTTTGAGGGGGGATATAACAGACAGCGGGGTCAGGCAGGTCACATTGAGCAGGAGGTAAACTACGTAAATCCCTGGGAGAGAGCATCACAGGTAGAGAGACCAGTAAGTGCACGGGTGCTGAGATGCAGCATGTTTGCATGTTGGAGGTTTGTCAAGGAGTCCTGTATGTTTGGACTTGAGTGAGTGAGAGGGAGAGTGGCAGGAAAGGAGGTAAGGAGGGAAATGGAACCAAGACATGTATAACCCTGTAGCCAGGATAAGTAGTTTGCATTTTATTATAAGACTGATGCAAAATCACTGGAGATTTTGAACAAGGGACTAACATGACTTGATTTATATTTTTAAACAACTCATGTGCTTGCTGAGTAAAGAGTTGACTTAAGGGGAAAAGACACTCTAGGAAGCAGGAGGCCACTTAGGAGACTAGTGTCATAATCTAAGTGAGAGATGATGGTCACTTGGACAAAGATATAGCAGGAAAGCTAAAGACTGGTGGTCAGATCTGTGACTGACAATATTTAATGAGGGGCTGGCTGTGTAGTTTAAGAAAAAGAGAGGCATCAAGATTGACTCTGATATTTTCAGGCCTAAGCAGAAAAATCAAGAGTTTTGATTCATACATGTATAGTACAAGATTCACAGAGACGCACATTAGACAATCTGATACTCAGGGAGGAGAAGTCAAGGCTGAAGGTAAAATCATGGGAGTTATCCATCAATGGAGAGATGATATTTAAGGTCATAGGCAGTGAGTGTAGACAGAGAAAAACAAAGAGGATCTAGGACTGAGCCCTAGGCTAAAGGAGGAAGAGGATAGAGACATGGAGATGATAAAGGAACAAATGGCAAGGAAAAAAAAAAAAATGATGTCCCAAAAGTCAGTTGAAGTCAATATGTCAAGAAGATGATAGAAATTTAAGTGCCAAATGCTACTGAAACAATGAGTAAGATGAGAACCTGACAAGGGATTTCATTGGAATGATAGAATAGTAATCTAATTGGTGAGTGTCAAAGAGGATATGGGAGGAGAAAGTAGACAGGGAACACAGATAATACCTTCAAGTTCACTGTAAAGGACAGTAGAGAACTAGGGCATAACTTGAAGGTGAGGTGGGAGTTAAAGGAAAAGTGTTTTTTGTTTGTTTGTTTTTATTTCTGTTTTTGTTGTTTTTTTGTTTTATCTTTAGTTGGAAAAAAACCACAGCAAGTTTATAAATCGATGGAAATCATATGGTAGAGGGGAGAACACTGATGATGACAGAGAGCAAGGTGTAAATACAGGAGCAATCTCTTTGGTAGAAAGTGCTAAGGTTTGGGATCCAGTGCACATGGGAGGGACTTGATATTAGATAGGGGCAGGGACAGCTCACTATTATAAGGAAGGGAAGTGAAATATATGGTTACAGAAGGTGGAAGGTTGTTAGATTTGACAGGGGAAACTTAAGAAAGTTCTCTTCTCATTGCTTCTACTTTCTTAGTGAAATAAGAAGCAAGACTATCAGCTGCAAGTGGATGGGAGAGAAAATATCAGAAGCTTGAAGAGAAAGAAAAAGATTTGAAGTGGACTTCTTAGACAATGAGAGAATGAATTGACCAGGAAAATATATTAAAATTGCCAGGCATTGGCAAGGGCCCACTTGAGGTTTGCAGTCATATTTCTGGATGTTGCCTTCATTGTCTGACAAGGTCAACCCTGTTTGTGCCAAGATGACTACCTGCTTCTCCTGATGTATATTCTACCAGCTCAGAAAATCCAATGGAAAGAAAGAGCCTCTTTCCCAAGAACTATGGCAAATAGCCCTGAGTGAGCTCTTATCTGCTGGACTTGAGCCCGTGATCAGGTTTAATCCCACTGTCCTGGCCAGGAGGATGCTATACTCTGATTAGCTAGGTCATGCATCCTCCCCTGGGAGTCCCTGGATTGTGCAAATAGTTAACATGCTCACCTGCTGACTGAAAGGTTGGAGGTTCAAGTCCACCCAAAAGCACCTCAGAAGAAAAGCTTAGCAATCTACTTTCAAAAAATCAACCATTGAAAACCCTATAGAGCACAGTTCTACTCTGACACGCACGGAGTCTCCATGAGTTCGAATGAACTAGAGGGTAACTGGCTTAACTGGCCTCCTCGCCTGGAGCCTGGGGGCAGTGTGGATTCAGCCTTACTTAATTACAAGCCTAGAGTAAGAAGGGTGGTTTCCCAAAGAAAATTATGATATATGTTACCATACGAAGGAGGAATAGGCAAAATATCTATATCTGCCTCTACATATATATTGACATATTTGTTTACTGAAAAACTTGCAGGAAGAGTCAAGCATCACGGTGGTGCAATGGTTAAGAGCTATAGCTGCTAACCAAAAGGTCAGCAGTTTGAATCCACCAGCCACTTCTTGGAAACCCTATGGGGAAGTTCTCTCTGTCCTATAGGGTCGCTATGAGTTGGAATCGACTTGACAGCAATGGGTTTAAGACTTTTCTATTCTAATGGCCTTTAGTTCCCTAGCTTTGAAATTCTCAAATTGGACACATTGGGCTAAGAAAGGAAATGACCTGATAGTCGTATTATTCATGATTTTTATTAACCCTCTGATTGCTCACCAGTGATTTTTATACTGCTATACAGTGATTTTTAAACTGCTTTTTTTCAGTATGTACAGGCTTCCTATAGCACTTGGTCTTATATTGCTAGGCAGTACTATTTTCTTTGGGATTTTTTTTTTTTTTATATATATATCTGTCACATTGCATTCAGTTTCCCTTAGAGAGTTCCTTATATTAAAAAAAAAAAAAATCAGGTTTTTTAAAACTCTTTCTGCATCATCCCTATCCAAAATTGCAATTCCATTTTCATTTAATTCTAACTACTTATGTGTTAAATTTTTCCTTCCTAATAATATCTGTCACTATGAGTCAGAATCGACTCGACAGCACTGAGTTTAATAATATCTGTGTGGATTTATATCTCAGTACCTGCACAATCACGTAAGTTGCTATGGCAATATTATAAAATTATTGCAAATCATGAGGTCTATCTGAAACCATGCATGTTGGATTTAGAAATAACATTGCTGAAAACCCTGCACTTCAGATAAGCAGAGGTTCCTAAGTAGAATTACTGCCCCAATTTTTTCCTTAACTTACTATTAGGTTCTTGATTTTAAGTAAAGACAAGCAGTATAAAGAAAATTATTCCCTCCTTAAAAAAACAAAAAATTAAATTAGTCTTGAAAAGAAGCTATCTGGATAAGTAGAAAGAATCATGTTAACTAAACTTGGGTTTTAGTACTTCCTCTGCCATATACAAACTTCATGAACTCTGGACAAATCACTTCACCTTGCTGTGCTTTAGCTTGCTCATCTATAAAATGACGGCGAAAATATTAAACTACTTCTTAGACTTGTTAGAATTTAAATGAGATAAAGTACACATAAAGTTTGCATATATTGTCTGGGACAGGGTCATGATTTGTTCCTTTCCTCCCTAATATCCCAACCCTCACAGTTACATCTACTACAACAAGCCAACCTCAAGGTTCTTGGCAACCCATTTGCCAGCTGAAAACCAAAAGGAACTTTTGATTCCAGAACAACCCTCTAAGCTAAAAGGCAGGACATAGAGACAGCAGTACTCTATGAAATTTTTCATGAATGGTTGCTATCTCAGGTCAGCTTCTGTAGAATCTCTGAGACAGGGATTCTTGTACAAGTGGTCTATTGAGGGAGGGCTCTCAGAAGAAATCTCCAGAGAAGTGAGGAAAGCAGGACAGTACAGAGAAGAGCTAGGCAAAGACTCAACCTGACTCCACAGGGAGCTCTACAGCATGAATGGCACCACAGAAATGTGACACCTTGAGGCAAGAGGACCAAGCTTTAATTCCTCTGTATGTCAGTCTTTAGCTGAGAGATATAGCCTGTGGTGAGTGGATATGGGCATAACCTCCCAGGCATCCCTGGCAAGAAGGCTCTCACTGACCTCTGGCAAATCTCTGGGGAAGGGTGAGCAGCTACGAGGCATTAGCAGACCACACACATAGCAGCTGGGCCTAGTAAAAGAAATATAGGTTTAAAATGTCAGCAGTTAGACTCCACCAGCCACTCCTTGGAAACCCTTTGGGGCAGCCTACTCTGTCATATAGGGTCGCTGTGAGTTGGAATCAAATCAACAGCCATGGATTTGGTTTTTGGTAAGAACTACACCCCACTCTTCCTACCATACACATACAATTTTTTTCTTCTCAATGGAAAGGAGTAGGGATGACTGTTAAGTGAGGGGGAATTGAGATTTTTTTCTAAAAAGAATGGAATATAAAATTTGACTTGATGGAAGTGACTGCCACAACGTCCACTTACTTGTATCTATCATGTCAGAAATGGCTTATTTTCTCTAAATTATTGTCTGATTTGATCTTCACAGCAACCCTGTGATGTTGGTGCTATTGGGTAACTTGCCCAAGGCCATTAGCTATCAAGAACCAGAACCAAAATCCAAAACCTAGCCTAGATGAATATGTTATAAGTCGAGGACTTTAGTAGGGGTGTGTGTGTGTGCGCGCGTGTGTGTGTGTGTGTGTGCATGTATGGAAACACTGGTAGTGTAGCAGTTAAGAGCTACAGCTGCTAACCAAAAGGTTAGCAGTTCAAATCTACCAGGTGCTCCTTGGAAACTCTGTGGGGCAGTGGCACTTCTGCTCTGTCCTATAGGGTTGCTATGAGTCAGAATCAACTTGATGGCAAGGGGTTTGTTTGTGTGTGTTTTTTTTTTTTTTTTGTATATGTATATATAATATATCCTACTAAAACCGTAGAAAAAATTCGAGCCTCAAGTTGCAATACTGAAGAATTCTATAGACAAAAATTGAATGACACAGGAAGCACCAAAATAAGATGGAAGGAACACACAGTTATTGTATCAAAAAGGATTGGTCAACATTCAACCATTTTAGGAGGCAGCATACGATCAAGAACCAATGGTACTGAAAGAAGAAGTCCAAGCTGCACTGAAAGCATTGGTGAAAAACAAGGCTCCAGGAATTGATGGAATAACAATTGAGATGTTTCAATGAACGGGTACAAAGCTGGAAGCGTTCACTCACCTATGCCAAGAAATTTGGAAGACAGCTACCTGGCCAACTGACTGGAAAAGATTCATATTTGTGCCCATTTCAAAGAAAGGTGACCCAACAGAATGTGGAAATTATCGAACAATATCATTAATATGACGCACAATCAAATTTTGCTGAAGATAATTAAAAAATGGTTGCAATAGTACATTGACAGGGAACTGCCAGAAATGTAAGCCAGATCCAGAAGAGTCTGTGAAGCAACGGATATCATTGCTGATGTCAAATGAATCTTTTTTTTTTAATTGTCCTTTAGATGAAGGCTTTCAGAAAAAATTAGTTTCTCATCAAACAATTAATACACATATCGTTTTGTGACATTGGTTGTCAACACTCTCCCCACCAGCTGCTCCTTGGGAACCCTATAGTGCAGTTCTACCCTGTCATATATGGTCACTATGAGTCGAAATCGACTCGATGGCAACAGCTTTGGTTTTGTTTTGGTGTGGTTTAAGATCAGGAAAGGTGTGTGTCAGAGTTGTATCCTTTCATCATACGTATTCAATCTGTATGCTGAGCAAATAATCTGAGAAGTTGGACTATACATATGAAAAATAATCCAGCATCAGGTTTAGAGGAAGACTAATTAACAATCTAAGATATGCAGTTGACAAAAACTTGCTTGCTGAAAGTAAAGAACACTTGAAGCACTTACGGATAATGATCAAAACTATATTGTACCTCAACATAGAGGAAACAAAAATCCTCACAACTGGACCAATAAGCAACAACATGATAGATGGAGAAAATATTGACATTGTCAAGGATTTTATTTAACTCAGATCCACAATTAACACCCATGGAAGCAGCAGTCAAGAAATCAAACGACACATTTCATTGGGCAAATCTGCTCCGAAAGGTCTCTAAAGAGTTAAAAAGCAAAACATCACCTTGAGGACTAAGGCGTGCCTGACCCAAGCCATGGTATTTTCAACGGCTTCATTGGCATGCAAAAGCTGGACAAGGAATAAAGAAGACCGAAGAAGAATTGACGTCTTTGAATTACAGTGTTGAGGAAGAATATTGAATACACCATGACCTGCCAGAAGAACAAACAAACCTGTCTTAGAAGAAGTACAGCCAGAATGCTCCTTAGAAGCAAGAATGGTGGGAGACTTTGTCGCACATACTTTGGACATATTATTCAGAAGGGCTAGTCCCTGGAAAAGGCCATTATGCTTGGTGAAGTAGAGGGTCAACAAAAAGGAGGAAGGCCTTCAAGGAGATGGACTGACACAGTGGCTGCAACAATGGGCTCAAACCTAGCAATGATTGTGAGAATGGGACAGGTCTGGACACTGTTTCATTCTGTTGTATTGTGAGTCGGAACCAACTCTATGGTACCTAACAACAAAAACAACACTAAGACTAGAGAAATGAGCCCTGGTGGCACCGTAGTTTAAAGCCCTCATCTGCTAACCAAAAGTTTTGCGCTTCTAATGCACTAGTCGCTCTGAGGGAGAAAGACGTGGCAGTCCACTGGTGTAAAGATTTACAGCCTTGGAAGTCCTGTGGTGCAGTTCTACTCAGTTCTACTTAGTTCTGTAGGGTTGCTCTGAGTCAGAGTTGACTCAATGACAATGGGTTTTAAGACTGGAGACACTGAGTAATGGTTACAATCATTGGATTTTGAGATTCAAAATTTATTTTTTAATTTAGGTCCGAAATACTTATGTTTCATGACCTTCTCGTGCTCTTTGGGTTTAGATAGTGACATTGTCCTTGCTTCTTATTCTTGACTGCTAGTCAGTACAGAGAAAATACTTTTATTCAGTGAAAGAAGGCAACTTTAAGCTGCCCAGCTTCTCTTCAGGACATGAGGGAGAGGATCCACTTTTACTCAGGCTTCTCTGTCAGGAAGCAAAATTTTGAAGTTGACCTCAAGAGCTGGAGTAGATGGATAGAAGCATTTTTAATCCCAGAGATACCCTGCTCAAGTTCTGCATCAAACACCTACCTCTCTGCTCCCTTTTTTCCTCTTGAATGATACAAGAGACCTAATCAGTCTCCTTGGAAAGCCATTTGAGGAGCTGTCTCCCCTCACTGTCTCCTCACTTCAATCATATCTCCAGTCCTTTCACAGAATGTGGAGATTACTTTCAACTAGAGGATTTAAAAAGAAAAATCTGACCTAATGTTTTCTCTGCTAATGCAGCCAAGCAATGAATTCCCCATTCCCCCATTCTTAACTAAAACTTCAAGCCAATCTGCTCATTGCTGGCAGAAATGATAAGATAAAACACTCCATGGGTGGGTTGGGAGCCAACTGGTTGGATTTTCAGTTAAGCAGTATTTGAGAACTGAATTTTAAATATGATGCATTATGATAAAGCAATGAGGAAATATTTTTCTGACAAATAAAAATCAAGGATATTTACAAACCATTATCAAAGACTCCAATGACTATACATTTATAAGTACTACCTAGTCAAAAAATACCCCTCTGTTTTCAGTAGTGTGTAGTTGGGAAAATATCCTCTAGTTTGTTATTCCTCTGCTTGTTAGTGATAAGTTATTAATGTGACTCTGATCTATCAAGGAGACCTTCTTAAGTTCATCTCGTTCACTCTCCATGGTAGTCACTGCTGAGATGAGTTGATGAAACCCACTCAATTGAAAATGTATGGACTTATTAAGCACTTACTATTTGTGTAACCTAAAGGTTGGCAGTTTAAACCAATTCAGTGATGCTGTGGGAGGAAGTCCTAGAAATCTCCTTTCATAAAGATTACAGCCAAGAAAATTCTATGGAGCAGTTCTACTCTGTAACACATGGGGTCACGATGAGTCAGAATTGACTGGACCGCAATGGAATTGGATTTTTTCTTTTGGAAGGGAACACAGCCATAGAAAGCAGAGCCTTTCAAAAGGTGAGGAGATGAAGAATCAATGCCATGTGTTCAGTGATAGAAGAAGAGTGTGCTGTCTGGACACAAAGGAAGAGATCCTGAGTATCTCGCCCAGGCTAGGTAGGGACAGATGACCAGGCATCTGAGCAAAGGCATTAGAGAAGAGAAGGAACTTGAGGTGGGCTGTAAAATGTAGGTAAGAATTCAATAGGCCGAGAAAGCATTAGAGAGAGTAAGAATTGAGCAGAGCCTTGAGGTGAGAATGAAGACTGCCTTAGGCTGGGTTCTCTAGAGAAGCAACACAATTAAAGTGTATAAATATATAGAGAGAGAGATTTATATCAAGGAAACAGCTCACTTGATTATAGAGGCTGGAACGACCCAAGCCCGTGGATCAGGGTAGAAGCTTCCTCTGCTTCATGTAGCTGAAAGGGCTAGAGAATCCAAGATTGGTAGGTCGGAGAGCAGGGTTTTTGTTCACAAGCTGTGAAGTTCACTGAATCACAAGATCAACAGGGAAGACCACAAGGTTTCTCCTGATTCATGAAGCAGCAGGGACTGGCAAACCCAAGATCAGCAGATTGGAGGGCAAGGCTCTTGCTCACAGGCTGTGAAGACCAACAAATTCCAAGATCAGCAGACAAGCTGCTAGCTCAAGTCCCAAGAGCTGGAGGTCAGGTGAACAGGAAACAGTTGCAGGATCCAGAGGAGACAAAATCCAGAATGTCCACTTATATTCAGATGCAGGCCACGTGCCCAAAGAAACTCCCTTGCAACTGATTGGCTACTTGCAGCAGATCCCCTCATGGAGGTGATCACACATAAAGACTGAGAATCACAGCTTAGCCAAGTTGACACAAAACCTTAACCATCACAAAGAAAAAAGTGCTGAGAACCATAGAGAGTGCCTCCTGGTTAGAATAATGTTGGTTACCACCTACCGAACACTTAATACGTACCAGATATGATGCAGCCCTCTATGTACACACTGTCTCATTTAATCAGACAGTAATAGCTGAGTGGGCAATAGCAAAAAATCCAGCTCCAACAGACTTAATTACAAAAGAGAATTTATAAAATAATGTAACTCAGTAGTCAAAGGTATATCTGGGGGTATGAGAAGGCCAACTCATTTTGCAAAGAATTAGGGAGGGGAGCCAGACATAGCTTTCATCTGGATTGAGAATATTTTGGTTTCTCATCATCTTTAAATGCCTTGCTATAGGTTTCAAATCCTCACTCTGCCACTAGATAGCTGTATGATTTTAGGGAAGTTACTTAACCTCTCTGTGCCTCAGTTTCCTCATCTATAAAATGAAGATGATGGTCATGAGGATTACATGAGTTAATTAAGATGAAAGAACTGAGAAAATTTTCAAGCCTTTAGTTACAATATTGAAGGATTCTACAGAAAAAAAAATAGTAAACAACGCAGGAAACATCAAAAGAAGATGGAACGAATACACAGAGTCACTGTACCAAAAACATTCAACCATTTCAGGAGGTAGCGTACGATCAGGAACTGATGGTACTGAAGGAAGAGGTCCAAGCTGCACTGAAAGCACTGGCAAAAAACAAGGCTCCAAGAATTGACAGAATGCCAGTTAAGATGTTTCAACCAACATATGCAGCTCTGGAAGTGCTCATTCATCTATGTCAAGAAATTTGAAGATAGCTACCTGGCCAACCGACTGAAAGCAGTCCATATTTGTACCCATTCCAAAGAAAGGTGATCCAACAGAATGCAGAAATTATTGAACGATATCATTAATATCACGCACAAGTAAAAATTTGCTGAAGATCATTCAAAAGCCGTTGCAGCGGAACATCAATAGGGAACTTCCAGAATTTCAAGCGGATACAGAAGAAAACATGGAACAAAGGTTATCACTACTGATGTCAGATGGATCATGGTTGAAAGCAGAGCATACCAGAAAGATGTTTACCTGTGTTTTATTGACTATGCAAAGGAATTTGACTGTGTGGATCCTAACAAATTATGGATAACATTGAGAAGAATGGGAATTTCAGAACACTTTGTTATGCTCATAAAGAACCTGTACTTAGACCAAGAGGCACTTATTTGAACAGAACAAGGGAATACTGCATGGTTTAAAGTCAGGAAAGGTGTTTGCCAGGGTTGTATCCTTTCACCATATTTATTCAATCTGTACGCTGAGCAAATAATCCAAGAAGCTGGACTATATAAAGAAGAATATGCCATCAGGATTGGAGAAAGAGTCATTAACAACCTGCATTATGCATGTGACACAACCTTGCTTGCTGAAATAACTCGAAGCACTTACTGATGAAAATCAAAGACTTCAGCCTTCAATATGGATGGCATCACAACATAAAGAAAACAAAAATCTCACAACTGAACCAATGTGCAACATCAAGATAAATGGAGAAAAGATTGAAGTTGTAAAGGATTTCATTTTACTTGTATCCACAATCAACGCCCATGCAAGCAGCAGTGAAGAAATCAAATGATGCATTGTATTGGGCAAATCTGCTGCAAAAGATCTCTTTAAAGAGTTAAAAAGCAAAAATATCACTTTAAGGACTAAGGTGTGCCTGACCTACGCCATGGTATTTTCAATTGCCTTATACTCATGTGAAAGCTGGGCAATAAATAAAGAAGACTGTAGAAGAATAGATGCCTTTGAATTATGATGTTGTCAAAGAATGTTGAATATACCATGGAGTGCCAGAAGAATCAACAAATCTGTCTTGGAAGAAGTGCAGCCAGTATGCTTATTAGAAGTGAGGATACTCTGGACATGGTATCAGGAGAGACCAGTCCCTGGAGAAGCATATCATACTTAGTAAAGTAGAGGGTAGGCGAAAAAGAGGGAGACCCTCAACAAGATGGATTGACACAGTGACTGCAACAATGGGCTCAAGCATAACAACGATTGTGAGTGTGGTGCAGGACCTGGCAGTGTTTCCTTCTGTTGCACACATACACACACTCATATGCATATACATATTGAAAGAGAGAGAGAAATAATTCATCTAGGAAATCCTGATAAATATTTTCCAGTGGTAACATCTTATGGCCCTATTAATTATTAATTCTTATAGATATGGTTACTAGAGGGTCTGTATAATTATATCTCTCAATAATACAACTAGTATTTATTGTTTTCTTCCCATGAGTCAGGCACTGTGATAGGTGCCAGGGATACATTAGTGAACAAAAAAGGCTAGTACCTGCCTTCACTAAGTTAACAGATTCGTAGGTAGAAGTGAGGAGGTTACTATAATACACTGCGCACCAGAAGTTGGAACAAACAAGAACCTGTGACTCTTTAACCTGGATGGAAAGTTCATGGAAAAATAGAGGAATCAGGGAATGTCTAGCTACTGTTTCAATTTCAAATCAGAAATAGAGGCCAGAGGTAAGTTTCTGATGAGCTTAAATATCAAAAATTATATTAGGGCCCTATAAGGGGTTTCTTTTAGAAGCAGTGATAAATCTATCCTTATTAAAATTCTCTTCACTGTGTCTTAAGTGACATTTCAATCTTCTGTCTTTTCTTATCTACTAGACTTCTGTGGGCCACCTGGTGATAGTCTGCACTCAACTACTATCTTAGAATGCTTTTAACCTTACCCCTGGTTGAGATGTATGATCTATGTAATTTTGGTATTCAGATGACATGTTAAAGTTGAACATGAGGGAGGATTCAAGCTGTGATTTAGGAATCGAGATGTCTAGGCCAAACCATTCTTTCAGTGCTTATCAGCAAGTGCTAAAAATCAGAAGATGTCAAGGGCAAAATGGGACACTAGGAAAAGGAGCTGAAAAAGGAACATCCCTGAATTGGTGGCAAAAGTTTCTGACTTCCCCAGACTGCCTTGATAATCTTGCTTCATCTCATTTTCACAAGATGTGGTTATGGTGGTTAAGGTGGTGTATTGGGAGCCTTCTGGGATTGGGTGGAGAGAGTTTATGATTATATGTATGCTGAAAAAAAAGTAACTTATTTTATTTATTCCTATATTCAGAAACAGTAGCAGAGTACCAGGTGTGAGCAGATCAATGCAACATGTCAGGAGACACAGCATATGACATGACAGGTTAGATCCCTGCCCTCAGGAATTTTACAGTCCAGTGAAGAGATAGACAATAAACAATAACAGAGTTGCATATTGTGAGTCATGGTTTATAACATCTTTATGGTTTTGTCACAGAGAATAACAAAGAGTGTATGCTTAGATCACATTCTTTCATGTGTCAGGTCTGGCTTGTGCTTTGCCTGCCGTCTACATATTTCTTTATAGTCATGAAAAAAATAAATTATTGCAATCCAGTCTAGTCTTTGGTTACTGATCACCCTTCCTGGGAGGGCACCCTCAAACCAAAAAACCCATTGTCATCAAGTCTATTCTGACTCATAGCAACCCTATAGGACAGAGTAGACTACTCCATAGAGTTTTCTAGGCTGTAATCTTTTACAGATGCAGACTGTCACATCTTTCTCCCATGCAGTGGCTGGTGGGTTTGGACTGCTGACCTTTTGCCTAGTTCTCTCTTATTTTACAGAAGTGAATTCCTTCTGAAGGTGCATTCTTCAGTTGTCCACTTCCTAAAAAAGGATTCTATCTTTATCTCATGCATTATCCCACAGATGTTTGGAAGAATTATGCTTATGGGCAAAGAATATCTAAGATCTTGTGCATGTCGAGAGGCATGGGGTTTGTTGCCTGCTCTTGAGGAGACATTGACCGATAAGAGTGTCAAAATAAAATGCCATTTGAGGGGACTCCAGAGTGACAATAATGATGGTAGTAATTCCTAGGAAGGATTAGTCCCTTAGTACAAAGCAAAGAGGCTTCATAAAGGAGGAAGAAGACCAGATAGTGAAAAAGAGAAGAGAAGGAGAAAGGGTAGGAAGAGAAAGAGGAAAAGACACAGGAGGAAAAAAGGAGGGGGAAGCCTTTGAACAAAAGGTAGAATTTTGACATAATTAGAAACTTCTCCAGGCCTTATAACTCCTTTTGAGTTCTCGATTAGTAGACAAGTGCTTAACTGTGCCACCCAGGGCTCCAGAGCTCTACCATAGTGACAGTTCTTCCCAGTTCAGTCATAGCTGAGGAGGGGACACTAGACAGACCCAAATTTTTAAAATTTGGATGACCTGAAGCCATAATTGGAATGGGAAAAAGTACAGGTCAAAGCTCTGCTAGAAATTTAATCTCCCTCTTATAAAACAGGAGCAGTATATGTGTTGCATAACAACTAAATCACTTGCCCGTCAGATTCTGCACAGACTTGGACACAGCAGTGTGGGGCTCAAAGATAGTGTCCGATCACGTCACTTTGAATGTGTGTTGCTCTCCTCATTCCTGGCAATACGCCCTCTCCTCACTTATTGGTATGTTAAGTTCCAAAGATTAGGTCTTTATGTGAAATTGGTGTTATGTAAAAATGGAGGATGACCATATCAAATCACAAAATGGGTGATGACTACATCATTACATAACTGCCAAGTTACATCATTACATAACTGCCAAACCACTGAGAATTATGGCCCAGCCAAGCTGACACATAGCTTTACATTTGTGACTGCAGGGTGTACATTGTTAACGTGCAAAATAGTCAGTAGGTTTTTTACTGTTGTCGTAAATGTGGAATGTCAGATAATGAAATAGTCAATAAGTGAGAAAAAGGTATAATCTACTTTCATGCATCAGGCTCCTGAAAGGGCTCACTCTGCCTCTTCCAAGTCTTCCATTCCAGGGTTTCAACCTGTAATTTTTTTCCCATTCCGGTTATGGTTCTGTATCACCTAGATTTTAAAAAATTTGGGTCTGTTCTGGTTTCACTTTGTCGGCCATGACTGAACCAGTTCGCACCAGTTTGAAGCCCTGCATAGTCAAGCTGCAATGATATCTTGCCTGGAATAGAGAAAAAGACTTTTCCAGAGCCTCTTGAGTCCTCTCTGCTGCCTTTCAGTGCTCTCCACAACTCCGTTGGTATAATTGTTTAAAATGGGAAATTTGGTCATGTCACCTACCCTGTTTATAACCCCGAGATGGTTTCTCATTGCTCCCAAAAGATAGTTTAAAACTCTTAATGTGTCCTATAGAGCCCTGCATGGTCTCTCTACACAACCCTCTCTAGCACTCCTCTCTGCCATGTTCCTCTGCGCCAGCCTCAATGGTTTTTTTTTTTTCACTTCCTCAAAAAAGCCATATTCCTCCCTACTACCTTGCAAAAGCCCCTCTCCACCTTCTCCACACACATACACATAGAAAACACATACACAAAAAAACATAAACATACAGATGTACACACGCAAGCACACACACAAACACATATGCACACAGATGTGCACACACACACACACACTTTCGTGCCTAACTTTATCCATTTTAACTTTTCCATATCCTTTACCCCTCAACTCAGTCTTTCCTTTTGGAAATCTTCCTTAACCCTCAAGTCAAGACCTGTTTTCTATTTAATCTCTCTCATAACCACCCTGATCACAGTTTTTCATTTTGTATTTGCTTGATTATTCGATTACTATTTGCCTTACTCATTAGATTTTAAGTTCCTTGAGGGCAGAAATTTGTTTTGTTCAGCATAGTGTCTACCCCGGTACCTGATAGGTGCTCAATAATTTTTTTTTTAAATGACAAAAGGAACAAATCAATTGTCCAATAGATGAATCAGGGAAAGAAGAAGAAGTGAGGAAAAGTTCAGATGTAGTAATGCGTGTGGATGTTTAAGAAACAGAGAAAATTAGTTTGGCTGGGGGAAAAGGTATTCGAAAGGGGACAGTGAAGATAAGAATGAGAAGGTAGGTTAGGGCCACATCTAGGAAGCTTTTACCTTCTCCAGGAAGCAATGGGGAATTGATTAAGATTCTTGAAGACCAGGGAAACTGCAGCAATGCAATGCTGTAGAAAAACTCATCTGGCAGGGCATGCAGAATGGACTGGAAAGCACATGTGATTATTTAAAACATCGTTGTCACAAAAACAAAATCTAAGTGATTATTTCTACTCCATACCGTGCTATTGGATGAATCTCACCTCCTCCTGGAGTCACACTTGCACCTGGTTCCTGGCCCTTCAGACGTGGTTTCTGAGTACAGCTGCTGCAGCTGCATCTCAAGCTCTTGTTATCATCAAGCTTGCTGGGCTCAGATTCTCAGAGGCGGCTCTACAGTGTGAGCACTTCATTGAGAAAGAGGTTGCTTTTGTCATCAGAGCAGGGATCCTTAAACTGAGATTCAGAGACATCTATGTGCCTCTGGCTTAGCTTTGTGGAACTCTGTGAACCACTTGGAAATATGTGCAAAAATCTGTGAGTGCACAATTTTCTTGGCAGGGCTTTTATACGATTTTCAATGGAGTATTCAATTTTTTTTTTTTATTCAATACCCCCCAAATTTAAGTTCCCCCAGGTCTAAAGAGAGGGATCATATCTATTATAGCCAGCATATGGGGTTCTCTGGGCCAGCACCCATCTGTTTAAGAGTTGGGAAAGCAAACACAAGCCCCTTTGATGATCTTCACTGGTACAGAAGGATAAACCAAAGATATCATTAAAAGATGTGATCGTTTCTTGATTCTTCACGCATTTGTCAGAATCTTCTTGCATTATTACTCAGCATAGATGTCTATGTATGTAATATAATTTGAGCAATGAAATACTTCCCAGACTGAAAAGGAGTACTAGTTTCCTATTCCTGCGGTAAGAAATTACTACAAACTTAGTGACTTAAAATAACATAAATTTATTGTCTTATAGTTCTGAAGGTCAGAAGTCCAAAATTAGTTTCACTGGGTGTCAAGTCTCACAAGGTGTCAGCAGGGTTGGTTCCTTCTGGAGGCTCCGGTGAAATTCCAGCTTCATTAGGACACGTGTTTTCCTTGGCCAATGACCTCTTCCTCCATCTTCAAGGCCAGAAGCATAGCATCTTCATATTTCCCTCTACTTATACCATCATATCACCTTCTCTTTGACTCTAACTTTAATGCCTCCTTCTTCGAAGAACGCTTATAAAATTACTCTGGGCCCGTGCAGATAATTCAGGATAATCTCCTCATCTCAAGATCCTTAACTTAATCACATCTACAAAGTCCTTTTTGCCATGAAAATGAACACATTCACAGGTTCTGAGGATTAGGATATGGGTATTTTGGGGGCCCATTATTCAGACTGCAACGTACCTAAACTGTATATAACATTCTTCAGCCTAAGACACTGAATTATTCTTTTCACATAGGTCACCTTGAATTAACAGGATATTGTGCTAGTATTAGTCTACTATTAGCCCTAATGTGACTCTGAGGAAATGGGCATTTAAGTTTTTATATAAAAAATATAGTAATAACGCTTACATTTTCTTCTGATTATGAAGTTAATTCTTTAATTTCTTGTTGTTGCTAGGCTCCATCGAGTCAGTTCCAACTCATAGTGACCCTATGCACAACAGAACGAAACAGTGGCTGTCCTGCACCATCCCCACAATTGTTGCTGTCGCTGAACCCATTGTTGCAGCCATCATGTCAATCCAACTCATTGAAGGTCTTTGTCTTTCTCGCTGACCCTCTATTTTACCAAGCATGATGTCCTTCTCTAGGGGCTGATCCCTCCTGACAATATGTCCAAAGTATGTGAGATGTAGTCTCGCCATCCTTGCTTCTGAAGAGCATTCTGGTTGAACCTCTTCTAAGACAGATTTGTTTGTTCTTCTGGCAGTCCATGGTATAGTCAATATCCAATTCGATCCTGTAATATTTTGTGAAACTAGCCAAGGAATATAAAACCCACTGCCATTGAGTCGATTCCAACTCATAGCAACCCTATAGGACAGAGTAGAACCACCCCATAGAGTTTCCAAGGAGCGCCTGGTGGATTCGAACTGCTGACCTTTTGGTTAGCAGCTGTGGTACTTAACCGCTACGCCACCAGGGTTTCCAGGAATATAAAAAGATAACAAATTTTAAAATAAGTCTCTTAACTACAAGCATGATTAATATTATAGCGTATTTCCTTTTAGTCTTTCATTACTGGGTATGTCAGTACACACATATTCATATGTGTACACATATGAACATATACTCCTTTTTCCCTACAAAAAGAAAGGTCATAGGATAAAAAAATGTGAATTTACCTTTTTTCCTACATAACATCATAAACATTTCCCATATCATCAGATGTTCATCGAAAGCAAAATTTTAATGTAATACTTTTTTAATATAAACAACTATCCCAAAATCTGAACCATTCCTGTTTTAAATGGTCTTATTTCTTTTTTATGTTAACAGTAGTTTTTAGAGGTATAACTAAGTAGAGTAAATGCAAATGTCTTAACTTACACCCCATGTAAACACCTAGACCAAGATGTCGAACATTCCCATGACAGTAGAAAGTTCCGTTCTGCTTTTTTTCTATCAATTCCCCCACTCAAGGCTAGAAGTCATCTTCTTTCTATCATCACCGATAAGTTTTGTCTGTTCTTGAACTTCATATAACTTATTTCATACTACATGTACAGTGTACTCTTGTTTTTTACTTTTTTTTTAACTCAATGTAGTGTTTTTGAAATTTATCCATATTGTTCCATGAAGCATTCGTTTATTCTTCTGTATTGCTAAGAAGTATTGTGTTGTATGAATACACCACATTCTTCATGATGAAAATTGCTGATGGTCACTTGGAGATTTGAGTTATTCTTATTTGGAGCTAGTGTGATTAAATCTTTTTGAACATCCTGATAGAAGTCAGAAGTACTCACTTCTCTTCCGTATAAAAATAGGAGTGAAATTTCTAGGCTGACGGGTCAGTTTCAGTGTATTAGAAACTGCCAAATAATTTTCTAAGTTTTATATTCCCAACAAGATAGGTGAAGTTGTACCTCATTATGCTTTTAATAGGTATTTCCCTAATGACTAATGATGGGAAGCACATTTTCATGTGCTTATTGGTTATGCCAGTATCTTTTTATGTGGGATGATTTATCTTTTTATTATTTATTTGTAGAAATCCTTTATATATTATCAATAGAAGTTATTTATTATACATATACATTATATTTCTTTCCTGCCTGTAGCTTGCCTTTTTACTTTATTAATGGTGTTTTTTGATAAGCAGAAGTTTTAAATTTTGGTGGAGTCCTGTTCATAATTTTTTTCTTTTATAAGTAGTGTTTTTCGTAGCCTATTTAAGTAATGTTTGCCTAGCCCAAGTTCATAAATATACATTTTCTTACATTTTCTTCTAAAAAAATCTAATAGCTGCTTTTCTCACTTTTGAGTCAATGATCCATATCATATTAAGGTTCGTTTTATTTGATATGCGTATCTAGTTTTTCTAGCACCATTTATTGCGAAGACATTCCTTTTGCTATTGAACTATATTGATGCCTTTGTCAATAATCGATCAGCCATATATAAAAACATTAAAACTATTTCCGGTTTCTTATTTTATAAATTATTTATTCTTAAGTCTTTTACCGTATCAGCTGATTATATTTTTAAAATAGATTACCAGAAGTAGAATTACTGAGCCAAAGAATGTGAATACTTAGATACTCTTAGCATGTACTATCAAATTTCTTCACAACTGCCTACTCCACTTTACACCCAAAGCAGTCATAGGTGAGAATACCCACTTAACTACCCTGTCATTAGCAAAAATATTTATTTTAAAATACAGTTAACTGAATTGTTACTAGCCTTTTGAATTTATTTTGGAATTTTTCTATTTACTGGATAAGTAATAGTTTACGGTGACTGAAAAAAGTTTGAGAGATCTTATACCAAAATGAACAGAGAGCTCCTATGTGCCCATAAGTGACTGAGCTAAGAGAAAGCAAAAAGAAGAATGAAGAGAAAAGTCAAACTTCAGCTGCTTCAAAAATTTGCCTAGAGATGGTCTTAAAAATATAACTGTGATTTGAAGCAATGCTTCTTAACCTAGAATTCGAAGCAAAATTATAAATGTCTTGCCTGCACACACAAGCATTTTTCTGGGAAGAAGTTCAATGCTTTTCTTAGATTGCCTAAGAATCACTTACACATTATTTTTAAAAGCTTTTGTGGCATCCACTTTTTGTAAGTGGAGGATCAGCTATTATGGTTTTCTCTTGGGAAGCCCTTAGAAATAGAACATTAACTCTGGGTAGTCATTTAAAGTTTTACTTTTCCAGTTTGCAAAAAGGTAAATTAAGACCCAGAGCAGAAAATAACTGGCTGAAGCTTATGTATCTCCTTAGTGGCAGCTCCTGCCATTAAAGCTCAGAGTCTTAACTTCGTCTTCAGTATCTTTTTTGCTGCAACAGATATATATGTCTCCCTAGGCAAAGCCTCCAGCTTCTGGCAGTGGCATGCTTCCCTTTGTACCCCACGGTGGGGTAGTGATCATTGATAAATTATTGATGAGAGTAGAATGATTGTGGGATGAAGCAAATTGTGGCTTGCATAAAGAATAAAAAAGGAAGGAAGGGAGAGAGGGAGAGAGAGAAGAAGGGAGGAAGGGAGGAAAAGAGAGAACGAAAGAGAGAGATGAAGGAAGCAAAGGAAAGAAAGAAGTTGAAAATATAAGTGCATGCAATTTATTGTCTGATAAATAATTATTGAACTTCTAAAACCTACCAGGCACTGTGCTAGGCATTAATGTAGCAGTGATTCGTGAAGATGGAGCAGGACTGGGCAAAGTTTTGTTCTGTTTTATACATGGGGTCATCATAAGTTGGAACCTACTCAATGGCAACTAACAACAAGGCTTCTTGAAGAAGTGATATTTAAACTGAAATTTGAAGGATGAGTAGGAATTAACTAATCAAAGAGGGAAGAGTGAGGTAAAGGATGGTATTTCAATCAGAGGGAATAATATGTATAAAGAGAGGAGGAAAAAAGCAGGTTGATTTTGGAAATCGGAAGGAAGTAAAGTGCAGCTTGAGGAAAGCACATGAGGGGTGAATGGCAGAGATGAGCTGAGGGAGGCCAACTGGGTCTGAATCATTTGGAGCCTTTGAAGCCATAGCAAAGATGTACCCCACGAATACTGAACAAAGAAGTACCAGTGATCACATTTGCACCCTTACTTAAAACAGACAGCTGCAAGAGTAGACATGTAGGGCCTCCCAGGGGACTGTTGTTGTTCTCCAAGTTACAGCTGGGCAGTGGCCCCATGAAAGAGAAATATATTCCAGGGATTTTTTAGAGCCATAATCAATAGAATTTGGCATTAAATTGGATGGGGGGGGATAAGGTAAGTAAAAGGGGAAAGTTAAGAATGATAACAGTGATGCATGGTTTCTGGCAAAGGCTAGAGGGGGAGCTGGTTGTCAGGTGGGGGATGTATCTAGATAAATCGTAAGCAGAGATCTGAAGACAGCCTGCTGAGCACACCTAGAACATAGTGATGATCAGAACCCAAGCTCTAACATAGAGATATTCCTCAATAAAAAGAAGGAAATTGATGGTCAGTGGTCCTAACATACGCTCGGTTTATTGTTTTGTTTAGTTTTTTGTCAGAGGTTCCTGGAGTGCTCTTACCAGATGATATTGTACATTGGGTGACATCTGACCAGTGTCTGCTTAGAAAGTGCCCCATAAGATACCCTAAAGCCTTTTAATCCAGACAATCTATCTTTAGACCCTAAACACAATTAAACCTGACAATGAATGAGTAGATCATTCGATCTCTCATTCATTTATTCAACGTACATTTATTGACCTCTGCCACTTGCTAGGGCCTGTGCTGGATGCTGGAGATATAGCTCATCACACAGGTAAGATGTTTGGTGTTTAATTTCTTTGAAGTCAGTAGCTCTTGGAGGTGATTCAACAAACCTAAGCTGTAGAAACTGTACAGGAAAAAAATACACCAATTATTACCTGAATAAGGATAGGCTATTTTGCCTGGGAGGTCTTTACTTCTCTGCTTTTCTCTTTTTTTTTTTTGGAGTGTGGTGATGTTAAACTCAATAAACACTATCCACAGAATGGATGACAAGCCCTCCAACACTTAATTCCAATTAAAACCAACCTAAGGAAAAAAAAAAAAAAGACTTGTATCACTAGATGGATAGAATATTCCCTACTGGCTAATTTACTGTGTGCCCTGTAAATCAAAGAAGAATCTTTCTTGCCTAAGAAAAACCATCTGTCAAACTTATTCAAAGGTTATGCCACTTTCCTTTTAGGCATGTAACAGTTGAATAGCTTGAAAATGTGCTTAATGAATGTGTTTCACATAACAATTGGATTATTTCAAGAATCCACCTCAATAAATTCTCACTGGGTATACTCTCTATGCAAAGCAATGTATGCGTGGAGAAATGAGAGAGTTCCGCCATGCCCCAGGATCTTATGACCTCTTCAGAAAAAGTGCTAGTACTAGATATAATTAACTCTAAAATAAGGCAGTGTGTGATATAATGAGGTGGTTGGAAGAAAAGGTCTGCCTTTCATAGACAGAAGGTGACATCTATCCAACTTTCTAGAAGAAGGCAATATTGGAATTAACAACTTTACCCCATGTCTCCTTCTTGTTACGCATTTCTTTCCATTGGAAGAAATTATTCAATTTGTTGTCTCAGAAAAACCTAGGCATATAAGGATGAAAAGCCCACTGCTTTTAAGAGGCAATGGTGGGATGAAGGCCCAATGCATGCCACAAGATGAATGAACCTTGAAAACATTATGCTGAGTAAAAGAAGTCAGTCACAAAAGGACAGATGTATGATCCCACTTATATGAAATATCTAGAACACAACAGTGCATAGAGACCAAAGTTTTATTAGTGATTACCAGGGGCAGCCAGGACAGAGGGGAAAAGAAGGACTCAATGCTTAGGGAAGACTGAGCTTCTGATGGCTGAACAACATGATGAACATAATTAATGTCACTGACCTGTACATGAGAAGATTGTTAAGATGTCAAAGGTTTTGTTACATTCGTTATCTACCGCAATTCAAAAAAAAAGCTTATGGTGTACAAATTATCAATGCCCTTTTTCTTCTTGTACTATAGATATGCAAGATATCATTATTGGAGAAGATGGGGCAAAGGGTTCACAGAACCTGACTGTATATTTTTTTTACAACTTCCTGTGAATTGATAATTATTTTAAAATTTAAAAAAAAATCTTGAAAAGAAATAGTGGCCTCTGTATTTCTCTAAGACTCTGTTGTCCAACACAGTAGCCACTAGCTACATGTAGCTTTGAGCACTTGAGATGTGCTATAAATGTAAAATATACACCAGATAGGTTTAGTATGGAAAAAAAAAGAATGCAAAAAGCTCATTAATAATTTTCATATTGATTACATGCTGAAATTATAATGTTTTGGGTATATTGGGTTAAATAAAATATATTACTAAGTTTACCCATAAATTTTTTATGAGACCACTAGAAAATTTTAAATTACATATGTGGCTTACATTATATTTCTACTGAACGGTGCTACTCTAAAGCATTCTCCCAATTGAGTTTATGAGGGGAACTGCAATTTTATGATTAGCTGGCTTTTTCTCAACAGACTCAACTTCTCCCACATGGAGCGTAGATTTGGGAAAGGGAAGAACAGGGAAGCCTTAGGTCTAAATCATGTTTGACAATCCAGAAAGACTTGTCGTTTGTGAGCCTTTAAGCCTCATTTATTAATTATTCCTTTTTGCTTCTGGTCCCTATTTCATTGGCTAAAACTAGGACAAGAGGACAAGGATGATTAGGTTTCTTTAAATCTCCAATACAAAGGTATATAGTTGAACTACTAAGAGAATATAGAGGAGGAAGAGATGACATTTAATCCAGGGTATATGAAATAAACTAATAATGAAATAGCGTTTATATTGAGTTATAGAGTATTCCAGGAAAAATGTGTATCAGAGACAAAGGCATGGAACCTGGAAATGTGGGAGAGGGTTGGGAACCAACTAATCACTCTACTTGGGTTAATATCAGGATATTTGTCCATGCAGTGTATAGTGGCTCAAAGTCATTTAGAACAGATTATAGAAGAACTTGAACTTGAATGCAGGCTTTAAGGTTTGGGCTTATTCTATAAGCAAAGAGGAAGCATAAAAGGATTTTTGAGCAGAGGACTAAGATGATTGGGGCTATGTTTTGAAATAACTCCTAGTACTGTGAAATAAGGAGCCCAGTGGCACAGTGGTTAAGAGCTCAGCTGCTAACCAAAAGGTTGCAGTTTGAATCTACCAGCCGCTCCCTGGAAATGCTATGGGGCAGTTCCACTCTGTCCTACAGGGTCACTATGAGTTGGAATTGACTTGACGGCAATGGGTTTGGTTTTGGTTTGGAGTTAGTGTGACACAAAGACATACAAAGAAATTAGAGGTGGAGAGACCACAGTACCCAAGAATTGCCCAATATTCTATACAACCTGGACATGAAAGGTGAAGACAGCCAAGCTAGTATTCATTATTTTTCCTTTTGAATTCAGCAAGTGATTGCTGAGGATATTCTCAAACCCAGCACTGTGTAAGGAAGATGGACTACCTGTTCTCATTGAGCATATAGTCTACTGTGGAAGATAGATATTAAACAAATATTTAAAAGTGTGTTACTGAATATTATGGAGGTCAAGGGAAAAATATTTCTTGCACAATTAACAGAATCCTAACCTATCTAATCTTGAGAGTGAGGAAGTGACATTTCAGCTGAACCCTGAAAAATAATTCACCAGTGGAGGTAGCTGGGGGAGGGGGAAAATGAATGTGCCAGGCTGAGGGAGCAACAGGTACAAAGGGCCTGAGATGGGAAAGAGCATGATGCTTTCAAAGGTCATAAAGGAGTCCAGTATGACTAGAATGTGAGAGCACAAGGAAAGAAAGGGTGAGATCATGCACAACTTTATAAGTCTTGATAGAGATTGCAGTCCATACGCTTAAAAAAAAGTGGAAGTCTGAAGGAATTTATATGGAGGAGGAAAATAATTCAATATAAATTCAATATTGGAATGTGAAGGTAGGTGAAACCCATCCAAACCACATGGCTGACAGAACATGAGGAAAGATATTCTGGAATGTATTGAAAGACTGTGCCCAGGAGAAGACAGAAAAAAAAAAATGCTAGACAGCATGTTAAAAATATTTATTTTCTGAATAAATGAATGAATGATGGATGAGAAGGGGGAAGACAGGAGGTAGAGACCTTTTAAATTATTCGCCATTGAGTTGACTCTGATTCACGGTGACCCCGTGTGTGTTAGAGTAGAACTATGCTCCACAGAGTCCTTAATGTAAAATTTTTTGGAAGTAGATCACCAGACCTTTCTTCTGAGAACACTGGGTGGACTTGAACCTTCAGCCTTTCAGTTAGCAGCTGAGCCTGTTAACCATTTGTACCCCCAGGGACTTCAGAGACCTTTTAGGAGGCTGTTATTGTATGGTCAAGAAGAAGATGGTTGTTACTAAGTTTTAGTTGTTAGCAGTGGATGTAGAAAAAACAAGTAAGCAAACAAGTAAATAAAGAACCTAGAATTATTTATAAAGTAACTGGAGAGACTTAGTGATTGATTGAATGCTGGGAGGTGATGGAGAGGGAGGAACCACAGACAATGTTTATGTTGCTGGCTTGGTAGATGATGATAACTTCCATGAAGACAAGGAACAAGGAGAAGTGTATAGAGAGGATTAAAAACACCATGCATAGTATATAGGGCCTCTTTAGCCTGTTGTATTAAATTTCTCATGGATTTAGAGATGACTAAATCCTACCCCATAATTTTATAGATGAGAAACTTTTAATGATGTTAACAGTCTGGTTAATGATGGAGCTGGAGCTGGACCTAACCTCTTGAATCCCCTGAAGCTCAGCTTTTTTTTTTTTTTCTTTTTTAATTGTGCTTTAAGGGAAAGTTCACAGTTCAAGTTAGTTTCTCATACAAAAATTTATACACACGTTGTTATATGACCCTAGTTGCTCCCTCTGTAATGTCACAGCACACTCCTTTCCACCTCGGATTTCCCATGTCCATTCAACCAGCTCCTGTCCCTTTCTGCCTTCTCATCTAGCCTTCAGACAGGAGCTGCCCATTCAGTCTCCTGTATCTACTTGAGCTAAGAAGCACACTCCTCACGAGTATCATTTTACGTCTTAGAGTTCAGTCTAATCTTTGTCTGAAGAGTGGGCGTTGGGAATAGTTTTAGTTTGGGGCTAGCAGACACTCCAGGGGCCATGTCTTCTTCTGGAGTCCCTCCAGTCTCAGTCAGACCATTAAGGCTGGTCTTTTTATGTGAATTTGAGTTCTGCACCACACTTTTCTCCTGCTCCTTCAGGGACTCTGTTGTATGCCCTGTCAGGGCTGTCATTGGTGGTAGCTGGGCACCATCTAGTTCTTCTGGTCTCAGGCTGATGGAGTCTCTGGACTTTATGGCCCTTTCTGTCTCTTGGGCTGATATTTTCCTTGTGTCTTTGGTGTTCTTCATTCTCCATTGTTCCACGTGGATTGGGACAATTGATGCATCTTAGATGGCCGCTTGCTAGCTTTTAAGACCCCAGAAGCCACTCACCAAAGTGGGATGCAGAACATTTTCTTAATAAACTTTGTTATGCCAGTTGACCTAGATATCCCCTGAAGCCATGGTCCCTAGGCCCCCACTCCTGCTACTCTGTCCCTCAAAGTGTTTTGCAATATTCAGGAAACTTCTTAGGTTTTGGTTTAGTCCAGTTGTGCTTCCTTTGTATTGTGTGTTGTCCTTCCCTTCACCTAAAATAATTCTTGTCTACTGTCTAGTTAGTGAATACCTCTCTCTCTCCTCCCTCCCTACCTCATAACTATCAAAGAATGTTTTTTTCTGTTGTTTAAACCTTTTCTTGAGTTCTTATAATAGTGGTCTCATACAGTATTTGTCCTTTTGTGACTGACTAATTTCACTCAGCAATAATGCTTTCCAGATTCATCCATGTTATGAAATGTTCCACAGAATCATCCTTGTTCTTTATTGTGGCATAGTATTCCATTGTGTGAATATATCATAATTTGTTGTTAATCCATTCATTTGTCGTTAATCCATTCATTTGTTGATGGGCACCTACCTCATTTCCATCTTTTTAGTATTGTGAACAGTGCTGCAATGAACATGTGTGTACGTATATCTATTCATGTGAGGGCTCTTATTTCTCTAGAATATATTTCAATGATTGGGATTGGAGGCTCCTTTTTTTATGGTACTATTTCTAGCTTTTTAAGGAAGTGCCAAATCTATTTCCAAAGTGGTCATACCATTTTACATTCCCACCAGCAGCGTATAAATGTTCCAATCTCTCCACAACCTCTCCAATATTTATTATTTTGTGTTTTTTGGATTGATGCTAGCCTTGTTGGGTGAGATGGTATCTCATTGTAGTTTTGATTTGCATTTTTCTAATGGCTATGATCACAAGCATTTCCTCATTTATCTGTTAGCCGCCTGAATGTTTTCTTTGGTGAAGCACCTGTTCATATCTTTTGCCCATTGTTTATTTGGGTTATTTGTCTTTTTGTTGTTGAGGTTTTGCAGTATCTCACAGATTGTAGAGATTACACCCTAATCAGATTTGTAGTAGCCAAAATTTTCTCCCAGTCCATAGGTTGTCTTTTTACACTTTTGGTGAAGTCTTTGGATGAGTATAAGTGTTCGATTTTTAGGGAGCTCCCAGTTATCTAGTTTGTCTTCTGGCGCTTGCGCATTGTTAGTTATAGTGTGTATTCTGTTTTTGTCACCTATTAGGGCTACCAGCATTGTCCCTATTTTTTCTTCCATGATCTTTAACGTTTTAGATTTTATATTTAGGTCTTTGATCCATTTTGATTTAGTTTTTGTGCATGGCATGAGGTATGGGTCTTGTTTCATTTTTTTGCAGATGGACATACAGTTATGCCAGCACCATTTGTTAAAGAGAGTGCCTTTTCCCCATTTAACAGACTTTGGGCTTTTGTCAAATATCAGTGGATGAATTTAGGCTTGGATTCTCAATAATGTACCAGTTTTGACTACAGTGGTAGTATAATAGGTTCTAAAATTAGTTAGTGTGAGGCTTCCCACTTTGTTCTTCTTCAGTAATGCTTTACTTATCCGGGACCTCTTCCCTTTCCATGTGAAGTTTGTTTCTCCATCTCATTAAAAAATGCCATTGGTTTTGGTTTGGGATTGCATTTTATCTGTAGATCGCTTTGGGTAGAACTGACATTTTCACAATGTTGAGTCTTCCTATCCATGAGGAAGGTAAGTTTTTCCACTTACGTAGGTCTCTTTTGGTTTCTTGCTGTAGTGTCTTGTAGTTTTCTTTGCATAGGTCTTTTACGTCTCTGGTTAGATTTATTCCTAATTGTCTGCTTGGGGGCCATTATAAATGCTTTTGATTTGGTGGTTTCCTCTTTGAAGTTCTCTTTGTCAGTGTAAAGGAATCCAACTGATTTTTATATGTTTATCTTGTATCCTGATACTTTGCTGAAATCTTCTATTAGTTCCAGTAGTTTTTGTGTGGATTCTTTGGGGTTTTCTGTGTATAAGATCATATCATCTGCAAATAGAGATACTTGTACTTCTTCCTTACCAACTTGGATGCCTTTTATTTCTTTAACTAGCCTAATTGCTCTGGCTAGGACCTCCAGCACAATGTTGAATAAGAATGGTGATAAAGGGCATCCTTGTCTGGTTCCCATCCTTAAGGGGAATGCTTTCAGGCTCTTTTCCATTTAGCATGATGTTGGCTGTTGGCTTTATATAAATGCCCTTTATTATGTTGAGGAATTTCTCTTCTATTCCTACTTTGCTGAGAGTTTTTATCATGAATGAGTGTTGGACTTTGTTAAATGCTTTTTCTGCATCAATTGATAAGATCATGTGGTTCTAGTATTTGTTTTATTGATGAGATGGATTACATTGTTTTTCTAATGTTGTACCACCCCTGCATACCTGGTATGAATCCAATTTGGTCACAGTGAATTACTTTTTTGATATGTTGTTGAATTCTATTGGCTAGAATTTTGTTTTGAGCCTATGTTCATGAGGGATATTGGTCTGTGATTTTCTTTTTTTGTGTGTCTTTACCTGGTTTTGGTATCAGGGTTATGCTGGCTTCAGAGAATGAATCTGGGAAAATTCCATTCTTTTCTATGCTCTGAAATACCTGTAGTAGTAGTGGTATTAACTCTTTTATGGAAAGTTTGGTAGAATTCTCCAGTGAAACCATCAGAGCCATGGCTTTTTTTTGTTGGGAATTTTTAAATTAGCTTTTCAATCTCTTCTTTTGTTATACATTTGTTCAGTTGTTCTACCTCAGTTTGTGTTAGTTTAGGTAGGTGGTGTGTTTCTAGAAATTTGTCTGTTTCCTCTAGATTTTCAGATTTGTTACAGTACAATTTTTCATAGTATTCTGTTATGATTCTTTTCATTTCATTTGGGTCTGTTGTGATATTGCCCATCTCATTTTTTATTTGGGTTATTTGCTTCCTCTCCTGTTTTTCTCTTGTTAGCTTGGCCAATGGTTTATCGATTTTGTTGGTCTTTTCAAATAACCAGCTTTTGGTCTTGTTAACTTTTTCAATTACTTTCCTATTTCATTTTTTTTTTTTTTTTTTTAGTTTTGATCTAATTTTTATTGTTCGTTTTCTTCTAGTGCCCGAGGGCTTCTTTTGCTGCTTTCTATTTGCTCTAGTTGCAGGATTAATGCTTTCAATTTGGTGCTTTCTTTTTTTTTTTTTGGATGTGTGCATTTATTGCTATAGATTGACCTCTGAGTACTGCTTTTGCTGTGTCCCAAAGTTTCTGGTAGGACGTGTTTTCATTCTTATTTGATTCTGTGAATTTCTTTATTCCAGCCTTAATTTCCTCTGTAACTCAGTAGTTCTTGAGCAAGGTGTTGTTCAGTTCCATGTGTTTGTTTTTTTTTTTTTTTTTTTCCCTTGCTTTTTCTGTTATTGATTTCTACTTTTACGGTCAGAAATGATTCTTTGTAATATTTTGATGCTTTGGATTCCGTTAAGTCTTGCTTTATGGCCTAATACATGGTCTATTCTGGAGAATATTCCATGTGTGTTGGAAAAGAAAATATATTTGGTTGCTGTTGGTTGGGTGGAGTGTTCTGTATATATCTATGAGGTTAAGTTGGTTGATAGTGGCATTTAGATTTTCCATATCTTTATTGCACATCTTTCTGGATGTCCTGTCCTTAACCAAAAGTGATATTTTGAAGCTTCCTACTATTGTTGTGAAGCTACCTATCTCTCTTTTCAAACCTGTTAGAGTTTGTTTTATGTATTTTGGAGCTCTGTTGTTGGGTATGTAAATACTTGTTATGGTTATGCCCTTCTGATGTATTGACCCTTTAATAATTATATGGTGTCCTTCCTTACCCTTTGTGGTAGATTTTATTTAAAGTCCATTTTGTCAGAGACTAATATTGCCATTCCTACTCTTTTTTTATTGAGGTTTGCTTGATATTTTTCCATCCTTTGAGTTTTAGTTTGTTTGTGTCTTTAAGTCTAAGGCGTGTCTCTTATAGGCAGCATATAGATGGATCATGTTTTTTTTTATCCATTCTGCCACTGTCTCTTTATTGGTGCTTTTAGTCCATTTACATTTAGTGTAATTGTTGATAGGTATGAGTTTAGTGCTGTCATTTTGATGTCTTTTTGTGTCTGTGTGTTGTTGACAGCTTCTTTGTTCCACTTAATTTTCTGTGCTGAGTCATTTTTCTTTATGTATTTTTTTTTCATCTTTTTAATTGTTGTTGATCTTATGTTTGCGAGTCTTTGTGTTTTTCTGGCTTTTTATTATGATGTGTAGGATTGTTAGTTTCCTTTGTGGTTAACTTAACATTTACCCCTGTTTTTCTAAGTTTAAACCAATCTTTTATTTCTTTATGTCACCTTGACGTCCTCTCCATAGGAAAGATCTATTAAATTTTTTTAGTCCATCTTTTTTGTTTTAATGTTGTCGACTTTTATATATTAGTTTCTCTATTTCCCTATTTTCAGTATTTTAGCTTTGATTTATTTCTGTGACTTCCCTATCTGGGTTTATATCTGGTTGTTCCATCCTGTGTTCTAGTCTTTGGTTGTTATCCGAGGTTATTGGTTTTCTAATGAGAGGACTCCCATTAGTATTTCTTGTAATTTCGGTTTGGTTTTTACAAATTCCCTAAAATTTTGTTTATCTGGAAGTGCCCTGGATTTTGCCATCATATTTGAGAAACAGTTTACTGGATATATCTTGTCTGGCAATTTTTTTCCTTCAAGGCTTTATATATGTCATCCCATTGTCTTCTTCCCTGCATGGTTTCTGCTGAGTAATCTGAGCTTAGTCTTATTGACTCTCCCTTGTAGGTGACTTTTTGTTTTTCCCTGGCTACTCTTAAAATTCTCTATCTTTGGTTTAGCAAGTTTGATTATTATACATCTTGGTGACTTTCTTTTGGGAGCTACCTTGCGTGGGGTTCAATGAGCATCTTGGGTAGATATCTTCTCATCTTTCACGCTATCCAGGAAGTTCTCTGCCAACAAAACTTCAGCAATTTTCTTTGTATTTTCTGTTATCCCTCCCCCCCCCCCATTCTGGTACTCCAATCACTTGTAGACTATTCTTCTTGATAGCATCTCAGGTAATTCTTGGGTTTTCTTCATTTTTTTTTAATTCTTTTATCTGATTTTTCCTCAAATAAATTGGCATCAATTGCTTTACCTTCAATCTCACTAATTTTGACTTCCATTGCCTCAATTCTACTCCTATGACTTTCTATTGGGTTGTCTAATTCTGAAATTTTATTGTTAATTTTCTGAATTTCTGTTTGCTGTCTCTCTATGGATTCTTGCATCCTGTTAAATTTGTCATTGTGCTATTCTATAATCTTCTTAAGTTCCTCTATTGCTTTGTGTGTTCCTTGGCTTGTTCTGCGTTTCACCTGATCTCTTCAAGAGTTCTGTATATTAATCTTTTTTATTCTACCTCTGGTAATTCCAAGAAATTATCTTCCTCCAGAAGATTTCTTGATTCTTTGTTTTGGGAGCTTGCTGAAGCCATCATGGTCTGCTTCTTTAAGAAATTTGATATTGACTGTTTTCTTTGAGCCATCAATAAGTTATTATATTTATTTATTTTATGTTTTGTTACTGTGTCCTTGTTTCTTGTTTTGTTATGATATGCCCCAATAGGCTGCTCATATGAGCTAGTTCAATTATTGGTGCCTTGAAGCTCTCACACCCTGTCACCAGGTGGTTAGATCTGTTGCTACGTATGTGAGCCCAGGAGTCTATTTACTTTCCTTATATGGATTCAGGTGTCCAGGTGGTCAGTCACCAAGTGTGTGGTGTAGGTTCTCACCTGCAGTACTAAATGGGCAGGGGTGATTGGTGTAGGCACTGCTATCTGGCTGTAGTAGGGGGTCAAGTGCTGAGCAAGGCAGGGGGCTGACAACTGCCCTTGAGTGTCTGGGAGGAAAGCATGTCCCTGTTCCCTAGAGAGAATAGATGGGTGGGTTTTGCAGCCAGACTATGGGCACCCAATTCCAGTGGCTGTGAGGACTGGACCCCTGTTACAGGTGGCTAGGTGTCATGGGTGGAGCTACCAGTCCTCAGGCCCCTGATGTGAGTAGGTGAGAACTCTGCTTAATGAGCAGAATGGTGTCAAATGTCATGAACCTACTACTCCACATTGTAGCTGATACAGTTGAAGTTGGGCTTCAGGTATACACCCTGTTGTACCATGCTAAAGATGGCCTACACTACAGGTCTACCCAGGGGTGAAAGGCATTCAAAGTCCATGGACCCCGTATGCCTGTGCCTGTGCAAAGGAGTTGTGCCTGCCCTAAGTTCTCAGCTTGGGGGAGCTGGCAGATTATTTTTTTCCTGTTTGTTAATTTATTCCCTCTCCAAGGCTGAGAGAATAGCTCAGGGCACGTGACGGGTCCTATTTGCAGCCTAGGGGATACGGCAATCTCAGAAGCTAGCCTGGGACCTGGTGCAGAGCAGGGAGGGGGTAGGTAAATGGGAGACAGGTTTTTCCCGAAAGGGTGTTTTTTGATCCACTCAGTAGGTTAGATGCATGTACTTCTTTTGCTGATTGAGCATCGCTTTTTACTGGTTCTGGAGATGTGAGATGACTCTCTGCCACTCGGTCTCACCCAATGTGGAAAACACATCCCAAGCACCACTGCTTGCCTCACTGTGCACAGCTGATCTGGCCTGCAGGGTGCTGGTTCCTACCGGGTCGGGTCTAGCAACTCCTCGCTGCCTCTGAACCATCTCTCCTCCCCCCTGGAGCTCAGAGGGATTCCTCAACTTTGCCTTTGATGTTCAGGGCTTCTAGACTGTTACATATAATTGATTCACTTGTTTTTTGTTTTTTGGGGGGGTCTTTGTTATAAGAGGGATGGCAGAAAACATCTGACTACTTCACCATCTTGGCCCTCCCTGCCCTAGCTCAGTTCTTCACAACCTTGCTTCTCAAAGTGTGCTCTGTGGACCTGACAACATCAGCACCACATGGAAGCTTGGAAGAAATGCAGATTTCAGACTGCATTCCAGATCTACTGAATCTGAACCTGCATTTTAACAAGATTTCCAGGTGATTTGTATGTGTCCTAGTGCTTGAATCTCACTGCTCTATATTACACTTTCCTATTTTGTATGTACAAGTCAATACCTTAAAGAAACAAAAGATCATTCTTTATAGCCAAAGAGAAGCATATTTATTTTCCTTTTACATAACCCAGGACTATAAAACTCCATTCTATGTTAAGCAAAAAAGAACCATTCCATTCCTTGTAATACCAGGGGGATGTTGTTACTCTTTTGAAAAAGAAAAGTTAGATTTCTTGGCCACTTTTCCTGTGACAGAGGATGTGATTGAATATAGCTATGAGCTCAAAATACAATCAATCTGCTATTTATAATGGCTTAAATTGTTCTTAGGAATAAAGATAACATATTTTATCTTTTAGATGCTATTGGCTTTGTAACTCACCCTTGACACCAATCTGATTAATTCCAGACAGACATCTTGTTCCCAATTATTTGCTTTCAAAGACTTTGGAGAATTCTCAAAGCTCCTCTGTTCTGCACAATAAGCCTTCAGCATATTTAAGTGTTTTCCATTGAAAGTGATTTGACTTGCATTTAAATTAATTTTACACATTCAGATGATCCTTTCTTCATCCTATGCCTGGAAGTGGCACAGCTTTTGCTGTCTGTTTCCATATTTGACCCTCTAGCCAAATATTTCCTCTAATGCTCTATTCTCTTACTCGAGGGTAGCTAGGTCTTCATAGACCTATCTTATCTCTCAGAGGTCGTATTACCATTACGTAGGAAGTCTCCTGAAAGCTGAGCCTAATCTTATTTGTCTTTGGCTCCTGAGAACCATCCATAATGCCCAGCATCTACACTCTGTAAATACTCTTAAATCATGGCTTAAACAATAAACTCACAAAACCAAAAACTTCAGAATATGTTCTGACTTCAAGGAAGGCTTGATTCAGTAGTTCATAGAATACCATCAAGGCTCCATCTCTTTTCTTTTGGTAGCACAATGGCTTCAGTGTTTCCCAATTCTACATCCTTATATCACGCCATCCAAGGGGAGAAAGAGAGAATCTCTTCTACTTGCTCCCATGGAAGAGAGAGGAAACATCTATTCCCAATAGGCCCAATAACTTCTTGATTTTAACTGGCTATCTTATGTCCATGCCTGAATCAAACTTGGTGTCCAGGAAGATGGACTATATTGATTGCCTTAAACTAAACCAAGCCATTCTTGAAGTTCGTAAATGGTTGTGGAGCTCACCCATGCCACCTGACTATGTGTACGGAACAGGATGTGTGTACTAGAGAAAAAATTTGAAAATTGTGCCAAGAAGTAGAAAGGCAGAAAACTAAAGATTTCAATCGTTGGATAAATGAATGAATAATGAAATTCATATTGACTTCAGAAGCCTTAAACAGAACCAAGTCTTAAAATACAGCCTAGGAATGTTGAATATTATTTCTTGAATAATTTCCAAGGGGGAAAGCATTGTTAAAATCTTCAAGAAAATGTATCCATGTTCCTTCAAATCAATGTATCTGTTCCTGATCTCCATTCCTGCTACATGCAGATCTTATCTTCCAAATACATATTTAACCCCTTTCCTTCTGTTCTGATCATAATGTGACTGAATTCTGCCACTTACTAATTTCGCTGTTATTCAGAAATGTGGAGTATGTTTAAATTCTTAGCTCACATCAAACCTCAAATGCCAGTTATTCATTAGCATTTTCCCTTCTTCCCCTTCAAAGGTCAAAGGTAACAGATACATTCTGCTTTGTTCTACATTTGCCTTTAGATTCTGTCATGCCTAAGTTCAGTGCTCATCTAGAAATAACCATAGGCTCCCATTATAGTTGCATATGAGAGTCCAGTGGCAAAGGAATTCAACATGGATTGAAGGCACCATCTATTAGAAATCCAATATTAATGGTTTGTTTGTTTAGATTTGTGATCCTTCTTCTTTATTTCTACCTTCATATTTGTCCGATAGAGCTTGAAACTTCCTGTCATTTACTGCCAAGAATAATAGCTTCCTGTCACTTAGTTGGAAAAAAAAATTATCTTTTATACCATTCTAAAAACGTAAAAAAACGTATAGATGCATTGCAAATCATGTATGAAGCTAACACTTCTTAAATTATAGAGCAGATCTCTGGCTTGCTTTTGTTTTTATCTTTCCTACTTCCAATTAGCTGCTGTCTCAGGAACAGTTGTCAACCATGGTAAATATATTCTTAGTATGGATATAAATGATTTAAATGCCCATATATGAAGTTTCATGCTCTGTTTCATTCTGGGACCAACCCCAATAAACTATGAAAATCCAATTTTAAAAATTGTTATAACATAACTAAGACTGTGTTCTATATGACAGCACCAACATATTTTAGATATTTTTTTTAAAGTTGTGAAATTGGTCATTTACTCCAAAGACAGGTTAAATATTTGATAGGGAATGGTAGATTGTCTTCTTAAAACAACCAAACTAATGTTTTCTCCACTCCTGGTTTGGCATCCGTATATCAAGGTAAAATTTTTTATGCCAGAGAAGAGAATTGTTATCTTTATAAATATTCTACGAACCATTCTGTGGTGCTAAGAGGATGTACTTTGGAGATAGGTTTGGGTTCAAATCTTACTTCTGAAATTTACTTTTTGTGAAGATGAAGGCAAATTACCTTGCCTCCCTAACCTCAGTTTGCCTCAGAATTAAATGAGCTCGTGTAGAAAGATCACTTAGTACAGCTGGGGACAGAATAGGCACTCAATGGATGCTAACTGTTATTAACCCTTAAGTTCACACACAATCATCTCAAGTCGTTCCAAAAGTCACCATAGTTCATATGCATGGAGATTGCTTGAAGGCATATTTGGTAATTGTAAAGTAAATGTTGTGAGAAAAGCAACTTTACATACAAATTAGAATTTTAACTTTTTAACAGATTTGCCTGAAAAATGTCTGATCAAATATGTATTGCAATCCTCAATCTGCCACTCATTTTTGTAAACAAAGATTTATTGAAACACCAAACTCTGTTATTGAATCAATTCCTACTCATGGGTACCCCATGTGTGGTCACTTTGTTTATGTGTTGTCTATGATAGCTTTCACACTACAACAGTAGAACTGAGCATTGCAACAGAGACCATTTGACCTGCAAAGCCTAAGATATTTTCTCTCTGGCCTTTACAGAATATGTTTGCAGACCCCTGTGCTACATTATCCCTTAGTAAGATCTTTAAACAGAGATCTAGAAGCATTCAATGGATTGGTGTAAATAACCTTCAAGGTCCATTTCAACGATTTTCTTATGATACCATAAAAATGCCTCAATATGGCTTTTAGGAAATATAATCAAAAAGACAAAATATATTTTCTTCGCTGAGGCTTATAGTCGCACGTTGTAATATTCTACATTCCACCAAAAGCAGAGCTAGAGACAAGTGTTTATATGCAGGTAATTTGTTTGGGAAGTGATCTCAGGAAGCAGCAGTTGGGAACTGGGAATAATGAAACAGGATATGAGAGAAAGCCATTACAAGGATGTGTTATGGGGCTGATCACCACTGTGAGCAACTGAGGCTGGATCCTGCAAAGACGCCCTGAAGAGCTCTGTAAATGCAACTAAGATGTCTACCTGAGGGATGGAAGAAGGAAGCATGTATCCACCAGCTTCCATCTCTCGTGGGGTAAGCCTCCCCGAGGATGTTAACTCCCTTACACTTCCAGGTTTGCACATGCACCAGTGTCAACAGGATTTCCATACATATCCCTCAACACAGCCATGTAGAAGGTCCAGGTTCAGAAAGTGAGAAATACACAGTGCGGCTGGTGGTGAGGTGGATGTGGTGCTCTGGTACTGCTTAATATTAAGCAGCTGGAGTAGAAGAGGATGTGAGGCAGGGCATCAGGGTACCCAAAATAGTACAGGTAGTCTCCGACTAATGACGGGGTTCTGTTCCGATGACTCCGTCATAAATCAGTTCTAAGTCTAATACCTCATTTACTTTTTTTTTTTTTTTTTAGTTTTTATGATTATTGCCTTTGGTTATCAGTATCTTTATAAATATGATCTTTATTGTCTTTGGGGATGGAAACATTACATATAAATTTACAGATATATTTTAACATATACATAAATGCATTAAAAAAACACACAAATCATGAAAATTTTCTCCAACAATGAAGAAGAGTTGGACTTTGGCATTTTGTCAGTTGTGGTAATAACTCCACTTGTGGAAGCTTCTGGATCACCTGGATTATCCCTGGGAATGGAGATGGTATTTTTAGTCAGAAGTGTAGTGAGAGTTGTCTGTATGGTCCTTTTCTTTTTTTCTTCACATATTTCATGGTAACATCTCACTGCTTCCTGAACCTACCTATCAATTTTAGCATATTGACCAGTGTTTGGGTCCATGTTTTCAAGCAACTGAAGGCCCTGATATAGTTGAGAAAAAAACTCCAGCTAACACTTTTGCTGTAATTTTTTTTTTAATTTTTATTGTGCTTTAAGTGGAAGTTTACAAGTCAGTATCTCATGCAAAAATTTATATACACTTTTCTATATGCCCCAATTGCTCTCCACCTAATGAGACAGCACACTCCTTCCCTCCACTCTATCTTTTCGTGTCCATTCCAAAAGCTTGTGAGCCCCTCTGCCCTCTCATCTCCCTTCCAGATACGAGATGACAACATAGTTTATTGTGCCTATTTGATCTAGAAACTCATTCTTCACCAGCATCATTTTCTATCCCATTGTCTAGTCCAAACCCTGCCTGAAGAGTTCGCTTTGGAAATGGTTCCTGTCTTGGGCTAACAGAAGGTCTGGGGACCATGACACCGGGGTCCTTCTAGTCTCAGTCAGACCATTAAGTCTGGTCTTTTTTCAAGAATTTGGGGTCTGCATACCACTACTCTCCTGCTCCCTCAGGGGTTCGCTGTTGTGTTCCCTGTCAGGGCAGTCATAGGTTGTAGCCAGGCATCATCTAGTTCTTTTGGTCTCAGGCTGATATAGTCTCTGGTTTCTGTGGCTCATTCTGCCTCTTGGGCTCATAATTACCTTGTGTCTTCGGTGTTCTTCATTCTCCTTTGCTCCAGGTGGGTTGAGACCAATTGATGCATCTTAGATGGCCCCTTGCTAGAGTTTAAGATCCCAGATGCCACTATCCAAAGAGGGATGCAGAATGTTTTCTTAACAGATTTTATTATGTCAATTGACTTAAATGTCCCCTGAGATCACGGTCTCCAAACACCCACCCCTGCTACTCTGGCCTTCGAAGCATTCAGTTTATTCTGGGAATTTCTTTGCTTTTGGTTCAGTACAGTTGTGCTGAACTCTCCTGTGTTGTGTATTGACTTTCCCTTCACCTAAAGTAGCTCTTATCTGCTATCTAATTAGTGGGTACTCCTCTCCCTCCTTCCCCCCCTTCTAACCATCAAAGAAATTATTGTTCTCTGTTTAAACTATTTCTGAAGTTCTTATAATAGTGGTCTTATACAATATTTGTCCTTTTAAAACTGACTAATTTAACTCAGCATAATGCCTTCCAGATTCCTCCATGTTATGAAACGTTTCACAGATTCATCACTGTTCTTTATCGATGCGTAGTATTCCATATTTATCCATTCATCCATCAATGGGCACCTTGGTTGCTTCCATCTTTTTGCTATTGTAAACAGTGCTGCAATTAACTTCTGTGTGCATATATCTGTTCGTGTAAAGGCTCTTATTTCTCTGGGGTATAGTCCACGGAGTGGGATCGCTGAATCGTATGGTAGTTCTATTTCTGGCTTCTTAATACCAAATCGATTGCCAAAGTGGCTGTACCATTTTATATTCCCACCAGCAGTGTATAAGTGTTCCAGTCTCTCCATACCCTCACCAACATTTATTATTTTGTGTTTTTTGGATTAATGCCATCCTTGTTGGAGTGAGATGGAATCTCATTATAGTTGTGATTTGCTTTTCTCGAATGGCTAATGATTGTGAGCATTTCTGCATGTATCTGTTAGCTACCTGAATGTCTTCGTTAATGAAGTGTCTGTTCATATCTTTGGCCGATTTTTTAATTGGGTTATTTGTCTTTTTGGAGTTGAGTTTTTGCAGTATCATATAGATTTTAGAGATCAGGAGCTGATCGGAAATGTCATTGCTAAAAACTTTTTCCCAGTCTGTAGGTAATCTTTTAACACTTTTGCTGAAGTCTTTGAATGAATGCAGGTGTTTGATTTTTAGGAGCTCCCAGTTATCTGGTTTCTCTTCTGCATTGTTAGTAATGTTCTGTATACTGTTTATGCCATGTATTAGGGCTCTGGGTTACTGGAACATTATCCCTATTTTTTCTTCCATAATCTTTATCATTGTAGAGTTTATATCTAGGTCTTTGATCCATTTCGAGTTAGTTTTTGTGTGTAGTATGAGGTATGCGTCTTGTTTCATTTTTTTGCAGATGGATATCCAGTTATGCCAGCACTATTTCCTAAAAAGATTGTCTTTTCCCATTTAACTGATTTGGCCCTTTGTCAAATATCAACTGCTCATAGGTGGATGAATTTATGTCTGGATTCGCAATTCTGTTCCATTGGTCTATGTATCTGTTGTTGTACCAGTACCAGGCTGTTTTAACTACTGTGGCGGTATAATAGGTTCTAAAATCAGGTAGAGTGAGGCCTCCCACTTTGTTCTTCTTTTTCAATAGTGCTTTACTTATCCCGGGCCTCTTGCCCTTTCGTATGAAGTTGGCGAATTGTTTCCCCATCTCATTAAAAAATGTCATTGGAATTTGAATCAGAATTGTATTGTATCTATAGATTGCTTTTGGTAGAATAGACATTTTTACAATGTTACATCTTGCTATCCATGAGCAAGGTATGTTTTTCTACTTATGTAGGTCTCTTTTGGTTTCTTCCAGAAGTGTTTTGTAGTTTTCTTTGTATAAGTCTTTTACATCTCTGGTAAGATTTATTCGTAAGTATTTTATCTTCTTGGGGGCTACTGTAAATGGCATTGATTTGGTGATTTCCTCTCTGATGTTCTTGTTGTTGATGTAGAGGAATCCAACTGATTTTTATATGTTTATCTTGTATCCTGATACTCTCCTGAAGTCTCCTATTAGTTTCAGTAGTTTTCTTGAGGATTCCTTAGGGTTTTCTGTGTATAAGATCATGTCATCTGCAAATACAGATACTTTTACTTCTTCCTCACCAATTTGGTTGCCCTTTATTTCTTTATCTAGCCTAATTGCTCCGGCTAGGACCTCCAACACAATGTTGAATAAGAATGGTAATAAAGCGTATCTTTGTCTGGTTCCCAATCTCAATGCGGAGTGCTTTCAGACTCTCCATTAGGATGATGTTGGCTATTGCTTTGTATAAATGCCCTTTATTATGTTGAGGAATTTTCCTTCTATTCCTATTTTGCTGAGAGTTTATATCATGAATGGGTGTTGAACTTTGTCAAATACCTTTTCTGCATCAATTGATAAAAGCATGTGATTCTTGTCTTTTATTTATATGATGGGTTACATTAATTGTTTTTCTAATGTTGAACCATCCCTGCATACCTGGTATGAATCCCACTTGGTCATGGTGAATTATTTTTTTGATATGTTGTTGAATTCTATTGGCTAAGATTTTGTTGAGGATTTTTGCATCTATGTTCATGATTGATAGAGGTCTGTAATTTTCTTTTTTTGTGGTGTCTTTACCTGGTTTTGGTATCAGGAATATGCTGGCTTCATAGAATGAGTTTGGGAGTATCCTGTCCTTTTCTACGCTCTGAAATACCTTAAGTAGTAGTGGTGTTAACTCTTCTCTGAAAGTTTGGTAGAACTCTGCAGTGAAGCCTTCCAGGCCAGGGCTTTTTTTTGTTGGGAGTTTTTTGATTACCTTTTCAAACTCATCTTTTGTTATGGGTCTGTTTAGTTGTTCTGCCTTTGTTTGTGTTAGTTTAGGCAGGTAGTGTGTTTCTAGGAATTCATCCATTTCTTCTAGGTTTTCAAATTTGTTAGAGTACAATTTTTCATAGTAATCTGATATGAGTCTTTTAATTTCAGTTGAGCCTGTTGTAATATTGCCCATCTCATTTCTTATTTGGGTTATTTGCTTCCTCTCCTGCTTTTCTTTTCTCAGTTTACCCAAAGGTTTATCAATTTTGTTGATTTTTGCAAAGAACCAGCTATGGTCTTGTTAATTCTTTCAATTGTTTTTTCTGTTTTCTATTTCATTTAATTCTGCTCTAATTTTTATTATTATTTTTTTAATTTTTATTATTTGCTTTCTTCTGGTGCCTGAGGATTTATTTTTTCGCTCTCTTTCTATTTGTTCAAGTTGTAGGGATAATCCTCTGATTTTAGCCCTTTCTTCTTTTTGGACGTGTGCATTTATTGATATAAATTGGTCTCTGAGCACTGCTTTTGCTGCATCCCAAAGGTTCTGATAGGAAGTGCTTTTATTCTCATTGGATTCTATGAATTTCTTTATGTCATCCTTAATGTCTCCTATAACCCAGTCTTTTTTGAACAGGGTATTGTTCAGTTTCCAAGTTTTTAATTTATTTTCCTTGCTTTTTCTGTTATCGATTTCTACTTTTATGGCCTTATGGTCGGAGAAGATGCTTTGTTATTTTTCAGTGTTTTGGATTCTGCTAAGGCTTGCTTTATGACCTAATATGTGTTCTATTCTAGAGAATGTTCCATGTGCACTAGAAAAGAAAGTATACTCAGCTGCTGTTGGGTGGAGTATTCTGTATATGTCCGTAAGATCAAGTTGGTTGATTGTGGCATTTAGATCTTCCATGTCTTTATTGAGCTTCTTTCTGGATGTTCTGTCCCTCACTGAAAGTGGTGTGCTGAAGTCTCCTACTATTATTGTGGAGTTGTCTATCTCACTTTTCAATGCTGTTAGAGTTTGTTTTATGCATCTTGCAGCTCTGTTATTGGCTGCATAAATATTTAATATGGTTATATCCTCCTGGTATATTGTCCCTGTAATCATTATATAGCTTCCTTCCTTATCTTTTGTGGTAGATTTAACTTTAAAGTCTATTTTGTCAGAAATTAATATTGCCACTCCTGCTCTTTTTTGATTGTGCTTGCTTGATATATATTTTTCCATTCTTTGAGTTTTAGTCTGTTTGTGTCTCTCAGTCTAAGGTGTGTCTCTTGTAGGCAGCATATAGATGGATTGTGTTTTTTTAATCCATCCTGCCACTCTCTGTCTCTTTATTGGTGCATTTAGTCCATTTATATTCAGGGTAATTATGGATAGGTATGAATTTAGTGCTGTCATTTGGATGTCATTTTTTGTGTGTTGTTTCTTTTTCTTTTTCCTACTTAATTTTTTGTTCTGAGTAGTTTATCTTTGTACGTTGTCTTTTCCTCATATTCGTTGTTGTTGATTTTGTTTCTGGTGAGTCTCTATTTTTTTTTTCTTCTTGTATTTTATTTTGATGTGTAGGATAGTTTGACTCCTTTGTGGTTACCTTAATATTTACCCCTATTTTTCTAAATTTAAACCTAACTTTTATTTCTTTGTATCGCTTTGTCTTCCTCTCCATATGAAAGGTCTATGACTACATTTCTTAGTCCCTCATTATTGTTTTTCACTGTAAATTTTTTTTGATAACTCCTCTTTCTCGTCCTCATTATTTCTTCTTCAACATTTCTTTCCTCTTCAAAATCCATTAAATCTTGCTCTGCCAATTCCCCTTCTTCATTATCTATGAGCTGTTCCACATTGATGATATCAAGTTTTAATCCATTGTTCTCACCATGTGGATGATTTTTCACTGATCTCTTTCATTGTATTCTCTTGAACAAATGCTTGGAACATATTCACATAACTCTGCAATGTTTTCCATATCCTCTGCATGCATTTTCCTCTAACTGGCTTCCAGGAAGATGCACCATTGCAGATAACTGAAGAATATTATAGTTTATCCAGAAATTATGTAATGTTACCGTACCTCCATGTGTTGCAGCTACTGCCTGAGTAAATGTAATCCATAGGTAGTATGCCTTGAAGGTGTCATTTGCACCACAGTCCATACCTAAATCGCAACTGTCATATTGGGACATAGATACACCATTTTCACATCTTAATCTGCGTGAGAGGATGTCCTGGGGCATTATCAAGTAGCAGCAGAATCTTGAAAAGAATGTTCTTTTCAAGTCAGTAGGCATGCACTTCTGGGATGAAACAATTTAAAAACCAGTCTTCAAATAACATGATCATCATTCAGGCCCTGGAGTTACTCTTGTAGTAGACTGGCAGCTTATTTTTGTCAATGTTTTTGAATGCTCAGGGGTTTTCAGAACAGTAAACAAGAAAGGTTTTAATTTAAACCCAGCAGCATTTCCTCCAAGCAGCAGCGTGATTCTGTCTTTAAATGCCTTGAAACCTGGCATACAGGTCGCCTCTTTGTGAATGTAAGTCTGTTCTGGCATGCTTCTTTTCCAACGCAAGCCTGATTCATCCATGCTGAAAATCTGCTCTGATAGATATTCTTTGTCTTCCCTTATCTTTTCCAGCTTATCACTGAATTTTTCTCAAGCTTCAACATTAGTGCTTCCTGCTTCTACAATTACACACATGTTATGTAAGCCAAATCTGCTTTTGAAGGAAGCGATGTAACCATCCATTGTTGGCATTAAAGTACTTGCTGTTCCTTCAGGTTTTCAAAAAGGCTGTGTGCTTTAGTTTGAATAGTCAGTAAACTCATACGAATCCTTTTCTGGACTTGGTCTTCTATCTGAATTATCAACAGCAACTTCTCCATCTCGTGGATTCACCCTTGCCTCTTCTTTGTCAAAATTGTCCATTTTATGTGAATCACTCCTTTAACTTCCTCCAAAATCCTATTCTTGTCCTTAATGATTGTTGAAATGGTCAAATGAGACAGTCCTTCCTCATGTGCTATTTTGCTGACTTTCTTTTCATTACCATAGGCCTTAATAATCTTCATTTTTATATCTATGTCTAGAGGCTTCTACACCTTGTTTTTTTTTGGATTAGAACTTTCAGTGGCATTTCTTCTTTTGCTAAACATATTGTTGCGGGTATGAGAAGGCCAGATGGTACAGTTTGAGAAACTTGAACAACTCAGCTTCAAATTAACAACTGATGCTTCTTATGATATAAAACACTGAGTAGGATCACACTATAGGCCTGGTCTATGTATAATGAAGTCGGCATCAGTGTCTTAACAGAAGTTGGAGTTTTAACAGCTGGCAAGCCTGTGCACAGTACAATTGTCATATATTGTTAGAGTTGAACATTGCCCAACTCTCTTCCATTCCACCTCCTGATACTGACACCGACTTCAGTGCAGACCAGGCCGTAGCCTGCTATATGACAGTGTTTTGGACAGTAAATCATAAAATTGAACATATTAGACTGAACATCTGAGAATAATAACATCAGCAAATTAGGCACTGCAATATTGTATGTAGTACATATTACTAATGATAAGATGTACAAAAAAAGAAAGGTTGTAAGTGTGACTCGTCATATGTACGAATACATTATATGTACGTATGTCATAAGTTGGGGACTACCTGTATTGACATTTATTGAGTGCTTATGATGTGCAAATCACTGGATGGGAAATGCTTTCTCTGCATTATCCCTTTAATTCTGATAACAACATAATGAGCTGGATAGGTTTATTTTGCTTCTATTAGAAGATGCATTATTGACAGTTGAAGAAATTAATGAGGGAACTTAAGTTAGAGACACTAAATAGGTCATAATAGCCATGACAGTAGTTAATATTTATTTACTGAAATTTTAGTGATAGGCTTTAGCCCTTTACTTGAATTGACTCATTTAATCCCCAATAAACCACAGAAGACAGATGAAATTGTTGTATGTATTTTATGGATGAGGACACTATGGTTTATAGAAGTTAATCAACTTGACTAAGGACATACAGTTAGTAAATGGCAGATCTTGGTTGGGATTCAAATCAAGGTCTGCCCGACTCCAGAGTTCATGCTCTCAAAGATTTTCTTATTCTGCTTTTCAAAATTCCCATAGTTTCTCTTGGCCAAACACAAATCTACCATGAATACATTTTCTGAAAGAATTTTTGTGAGGATTTTAATGATTCCTACACTATGTCTAGGCCATACACTCAATCTAAGCCAGTCAATAAAAAGGTTGAAAATCCCAATACATTTGTCATTTAATTGGTTATTTTAATCACATGTTGTTCATTAGAACACTAGAGGATATTGTATATCCAAACTAAACTATCATTAATAAATATGTTGGAGTCTTCAGCAAGTCCTTGTGAGCTTTTAAATTTTTATTATTTTCAGGTTCTAGGTGATAGAGAAATGACCCAAGCCTGTAAGTAGCATTTAAAAGCATACTGATTCAATTTTAAAGTGATTGTCATGGCACAATGTACTATGGCTTCACATATGGTGACAAGCAAAAGGCAGTGTCACAAGATGAAAAGATAAATTAGGTCTCACAATAGCCTGGTGCAATGAAAATACTCTTGAAACTAGAGTTAGAAGTCATGAGAGTTCAAGGTCCAGTTGGCTACTTATGTGACTCATGCAAGTCCTTTAACTTCTCAAAATCAGTTCCCTGATTTTCAAAATGAGGTACAAAACACCTGCCCAGACTAACACAAAGGTTCCAATGAGATCATTAATATACTTGAAAACATTCAATAAACCTAAAATATAGTATAAATCCAAGGGGTAGCTAATAGGATAAAGTCTATTTCAGCTGGAATGTGTGGGAGAGGCTATACTGCTATTGAATATGCCTTTGGATGCAATCAACAGACTGTTGCTACCAAAAATGATGCATATACAGTAATAAACTCAAGGGCCTAAAAGCATTAAAATTTACAAACTGCCAGGGAGTCTTTCAAGACACTGGATGATCAGCGTTAGTAGTTACATTTCAGTGGGACACCAGTCAATGACTGATGTGTAAAACTGGCATGGCAGAGGTGTCTGACCTCCTCTAACTTCACAGGAGAAAGGAGAATCCAGATCAACAGCCCCAGGCTGATTCCTATGAGGCAGACATCAGACATGCCTCCTCTCTCTACCAGCTTTACCAATTCTGACACCAACCATCCCTCCCATGGCACTCTCTACTTCTCTGCTGAGTTCGATAATTCATTGCAATGGCCACACAAAACTCAAAGATTATACTCATTGTTACGGGATTTATGAGGGAAGTAACAGGTTTCAACTAAGGTAGAGGAATGCTCAGTATACAGCTCTTCTATCAGGATAGCCTCTTTTCAGCCATGTCTGCAGGCAGGCCCCTCTCTGGCCCCTCAGCCTCTGCCCTGCTCAGGCAAGTATTACAAAGCTATTTTAGCTCTGCCTAAAAATATATATATATATATATGTATTTTTTTTTTTATAAGTGCCCAGAGGCACCTCACTCTGCTAGCAAGCCTCAGCCTGAAGGCTCTCAACTCTAGTTCCCTCGGTCGACAAGCCTAGCTCTACCAAGTACCTGTAAGTACCCTACCCCACCAGCAAGCCTCCTATCCAAAGGCATTCAGCTTACTAGCTCCTGTGGGCCAGAAAGTCCACTGCACCGTCTCTTGCCAGTCTCATGGTTCAGCTGCCTCTGCTGTTGCCATTTGTCTGCCACTGCTTCTCACTGTCTTCTGTGTTATGCCTCTCTTTCTCAATCTCTCTCTCTCTCTGTCTCCTAGGTCTAGAAGGGTCTCAACGCAGGGATTCCAGGTCCAAATGACATGCTTTGCTCCTGGCTCTTTCTCCTTGGTGGTAGTGAGCTCCTCTCCTTTCCACTTCTGGAATGGTTCATTTTAAGCCTATCAGGACGGAAAAACTGAAAAATCTCTTTGTTAGGGTTCCATAGACCTTATTTGCATGGCCTTACCCCCACACCAGTGCCATGAACTTAATTTGCATTATTAGCAAACTATTCAAACCCTTTGGTGGGCCACAATTACTTTATTTGTATACTCCCACCCAATCACTTGAGTGGGGGTTACAAGACTATGGTGAGAAAGACCATATGAAAACCATCCAACGATCCATCACACACTGAATGATGCTTGAGCATATTTGCTTTTTTGGTTAAGGAAATAACTATCAATGTGTTTTTATCAACACCATTTTTTTCCAGTCCAGAAGTACACATAATTCTCGGGGCAGTTTTTTTTTTTTTTTTTTAGGTTTTCAGAAAAAGTAAATATTTCAGTTAATGAATAGAACTGATGCTATTTCATTGCTATAAAACCAAATCAAAACCATTGCTGTCCAGTTGATTCCAACTCATAGCAACCCTATAGGACATAGTAGAAATGCCCCATATAGTTCCCAAAGATTCGTAGACTCAAACTGCCAGCCTTTTGGTTAGCTGCCCAGTTTTTAACCACTGCACCACCAGGGCTCCACTGCTATAGAGGACAAATATTTATTGAATTGAGTAATGATGACAAATATTGTTGATGTTTATTGAATGCTTAGCATGTGCCAGACATTTAGCTAAGCACTTTCTATTCTTTCCCATACTATCAGGGAATCTACTGTCTAACAAAAGCTCTACGATCCTATGAGAAAACTGACTTTTTCAGTTTTCCTCTATACTTGCAAAGTCGTTCAGAGTCGTGTGGATTTTTTTTTTTTTTTCCTTCTATTTCTGGGTAAATTGTTCTGCTAAATGATTCTAGTGTTTAAATCAGCTGCAATTGGATTCAGATTCACCAATGGCTTTTGTGGTAGGAAAATGAGTCAAAACATGCCTAGAGAATAAGAATGCCCAGATCCTAAAAGAGTGCCAACTCACCGGTAGGGTATGACTTCATCTACTTTGAAAGAAACTCCTCTGGGAAACTTAGGCTTTCTTTATCCCTGCCTCTGAAATTTCAAAGGAAAATTTTCTCCCTGCCAAGGCTACAGGAAAAGGAAGAAATGGCCTGCCATTCTCAGAGCAAGTCAGCAGGCTATGAAGAGCCCAAAGGATGTGGCATTGGTTGAAATTAATTTTAAGTGGTTTTTTTTTTTTTTGCAGAAAGATACATGCCAATTCTAACATTGCTCCTGATTCTTTTGTCAAGCTCTCCTTGTATCTTCCTTGGTACCTTGATACCCTGGACAGGTTAATTCTTCTCTCTATACTTCAATATCTCTATTTATAAAAGGCCATTTACATCATAGATTCATGAGGTTAAATGAGATAATCAATGTAAAGCACTTAGCAGAGTATTTACCTTGATAAACAGTATGTGTTTGATAAATGTTAGATGTAAATGTTATACTTTCAAGCATATTTGAGAATACACCGAGCCAACTGCCATTGAGTCAATTCTGACTCATGGTGACCCCATGTGTGTCAGAGGACAACTATGTTTCATAGAGTTTTCAATGACTTTTTTTAATGCTATCGTATATGCTTTTTTGTAGTTTTCTTTTTAATAATTTATTTTATTTTGTTGTTGAGGATATACACAGCAGAACACATGCCAATTCAAAAATTTCTACATTCACATTTCAGTGATATTCATTACATTAAATTGTACAACCATTCTCACCTTCCTTTTCTGAATTATTTCTCCCCCATTAACATAAACTCACCACCACTAAGTTTTCTATCTAATCTTTTGAGTTGCTGTTGTCAATTTGATTCCATACAGATAGTTCTTAAAAAAGCACAATGCCCAAGACAGAAATTCTTTACTGGTTAAGCTAAATTATTGTTTGGTTTTAAGAAGGCTTCAGGGGATATTTTTGATTTAAGGTTTAAAGATTATCTCAGGGCAATAGTTTTGGGGTTTCATCTCAGCTTCCATGGCTCCAGAAAGCCTAGATTCCATGGCAATTTGAAAGTCTGTTCTATAGTTTTTTGAAGTAAATCACCAGGCCTTTCTTCTAAGGCACCTCCAAGTGTTGAACCTCCAAACTTTTGGTTTGCGGCTGAGCGCATTAACCATTTGTACCACCCAGGGACTCCATATTTTAGAATAAAAAAAAAAATAGAGGCAAGTAACTCTTTTTGTCTGGAGCAGAGAATTCATGTAGCAGAGTAACATCTATCTCATATTTTGTTGTGGGGACTAAATGAGATAAGGCATGTACTGTGATTATCATCAAGCCAGGAATATTGCAGGTGCCCAACAAATGGTGGATGCTATAATTTTGATAAAAGTGATGCCAATTATAAAGACATACTACTCACTTATTCTTGCTTTTTCAGTAATAGCTCATTTTACTCATAGAACCAATCAGAATTAGTGGCATATTAGATTTATTATTATGTTTGTAAATGCTTCCTTTTTTTTCTGAAAATACTTCTTTTAATACTAAACCATGAATGAGAGAAAGACTAGCTTTAGAGATAGCAAAGGAGGTACCCACTTTTGTATGATTTCAGAAGCCAAAGAGGTTCCACATATCATATTTCTCACCTCTTGCCTGGAATTCCACTCAAACCCTTCGGTTATTATTTTCAGCTCAGATTCTAATGAGAGCAGTAAACATTTAAACTATTACCATGTATTTATATTTTTATATGGATGAATTTATTAGAATGTTTATAGATGATTATATTCCCATTTGATCAATATTCATACAGCACTGAGGAATGGAAAATTCAACTGAAAATCTCACTGCACTCCCTTACAAAAGAATAACCAGTTGTCAAAGTTTTATATGCAAGTATAGACATATGCACATGCAGACACACCATACATACAGTTTTATCTTTACATAAACGAGGCCATATTGTACATATTTTTCTTAAGTGTATTTTTTTCACCTAATAACGTATTTTGAAGGTTTGTCTATGTTTGTGTGCGCAGAATCACTCTGTCTTTTTTTAATGCTATATAGTATTCATGATTCATTTAACCACTTCCCTTATCGGAGGTTAAATAAACCATGAATACTATTAGTGAGGACAATGAATAAGGAAGACCGAAAAATAATTGATGCTTTTAAATTATGGAGTTGATGCAGAATACTAATTATAGATAGCATGGTGTGCCAGAAGAACAAAAAATCTGTTTTGGAAGAAGTACAGCCAGAATGCTCTTAGAAGCAAGGATGGTGAGACTTCATCTCAAGTATTTTAGACACGTTACCAGGAGAGATCACTCCCTGAAGAAGGACATCATGCTTGGTAAGGTAGAGGGTCAGCAAAGAAGAGGAAGACCCTCAATGAGATGAACTGACGCTGTGGCTGCAACGATGGACTCAGACATAACAACGATTGTGAGGATGGCACAGGACCCAGCAGTGTTTCGTTCTGCTGTACCTAGGGTTGCTATGAGTCAGAACCGATTCAGCGGCACCTAACTCATTGGTGAACACACAAGTAATTTCAAATTATTTAATACTTCAAACAATGCTGAAATGCATATTCTTTTATATATGTCTATTTTACATGTATTAATATTTCTTTAGGATAACTTCATACAACTCAGATATGAAATTTCACTCATAATACTTAGTGCATTTAAAATTTGATAGACTCTGCCAAATTGCCTCCCAAACACACTTTATCAATTTAGAATCTCGTTGTGTCTGTTAGAAATTCTGCATTAAACAAAAATTCTTAATTAAAAATAAACTAAATAAATAGGGGTTTATTTCCCTCACAAAACAGTAAGTCTGGTGGTGGGCAGCTTATGATATTTTTTTCAATGGCTTACAAATATCATACCTACATATCTGTGAGTTCCTTGGCCATTTCTTTATTATGGCAAAATGACAGTCATTGTTCCAGGTATCATGTCTGTATTCAAAATAAATTGAAGCAGAGAATAAAGGTACCTACCACAACTCTACCTTCTTGTCAATGAATACTCACTTTCTCATATGCCTCCACAGCAGACTTTTTCATCTATATTATTGATTATAACTGTTCTACGTGATCACCACAGCTTCAAAGAAGGCTGGGAAAAATGAATACTTATATTTCAAGTCTCTAAAATTGACTCAGGCAAGGGATAAAGTGATAGGGAATGGATATAGGATACCAAAATACCAGTTTGTCACACCCACAGAAGTGTCTGAGAATGCTCATTTTCTTGCATTCTTGCCAACACTATACAGCTCAAACTTTTTGTGAGTGTAATGGATTACAAATACACATGCATGTGTCTATCTTATTTTTAAAATATGGATTTATCTGATTATTTATGAGGTTGAGCAACATTTTCATATATATATATATATTTTTGGGGGAGGGTCATTTGTAATTCTCTCCTATGAATTGCCAGTTTATATCAATAGTTCATTGATTGCTCATCTTAACATACTCAGGAGTAGGTTTTCATAGTGAAAGAGAACACAGGGATGTCCAGTCTCTGAGTTAAGAGAAAAGAATATCCAAACAGGAAGGACTTCAAAACTGGAAGGCAGGGCATTAGGAAATCAATTTTTTTTTTAAGTATTTTTACTTTGAATAAAAGAATAGCATTCCCTAGCAACCTCTCAACATAACCTCAGAAGATACAAGATCCTTTGACAAACCAAGGCCCAGGTTAGGTGTCCCATAATTGATTGATCTTCAGAATTACATAAGGAGCATAGTCAATATTCCTCTTCCCACTTCTGAAGATTATGATTCGGTAAGTACTTAGTGGGCTTTGAAATGTGCATGTGCGTGTACGTGTTTTCTCGCAAGGGTCACAGGTGGCTCCAAGGTTTAGCAGCCAGCCCTCAGGCCAGTACATGTGAATCATTAGCCAAGACGAGAAGAGTGCTCTTTGTGCATATCTTTGTAAAATGTGTATCTTTGTAAAAAGGTAGAAAAAAAATGCAGGGGAGCTAAATTTCAGCAAAACGCACACTTTGAGATAAAATTAAGTACTCCTTTTCTAATCGAAAGAACCAATAAATTGCAATGTAGGTAAACAAATGGTGTATATTTTATAGGGTTTTCAACTACCAGTGAGCAAAATAAATGTATTATATTTTACTTTCTATTTGGAATGTGAAATGTAATTTGATCTCTGGTATCGCTGACTCTCCAGTAAAATTTGCCTGTTTTAAATAATTATTATTTCTGCGGATATATTACCTTGAAATAAAGTCTGAGTTATATTGAAAAAAAAAACTAGAAAATTTCTACATCCATCTTTGGGAAAATTGAATGGTGGTGTTTAAGGATTTACTGGCTTATTCTGCCTTGCTTCTTATCCAAAACTTCGTAATAAAAATTAATCTTTCCCCAATTACCTGAGGACTTTAGGTGACAGAATTTCTATGTAATAACGTTAGTTGTCTTGCTCCAATTGAATGCAGAAGTTAAGGGTGTGGTCTCTACAGCAAGAGTGACTGAGCTGGAGTTCCAGCTCTACTCATCCTACCTGTGTGATTTCGGATGAAGCTATCATTATCTCTACGCCTCAGTTTCCTCTTATGCAAAGTGGGAATAGTAATGATACATATCATTGTGCTTATTAAATTGGCTAATACATGTAAACCTATCTGTATCTGTTATACAGTAAGTGTTCAAAATTTTAGCCACTAAGCATCAGAGGTAAGCATCAGCAAATTATTGAACTAATGTTTTTACATGCAACTCCTTTGTGAAACATAAAGGAATGCACATAGGATATGTCTCAACTGCAAAACAATTTTATAATCTTTGAAACAGGAACACAAGTCTATGAAACGGGTATTTTTCTCTGTCCTTCACTGCTAATGCCATCGCAATGGTTCTATCAGTTATCTCTTGGTGGAAAACAAATTATCCTAAAGGTTGCAGGCTTAAAACAAGAATTCATTATTTCTCAAGATTCTGTGTATTGGCTGAACAGTTCTTGTCTTGCCTGGGCTCACTTGTGAAGCTGCATTCATCTGGAGACACTGCTGAGAGTTGGACTAAGATGGGATAGCTGGGAGAGTTGAGTCTCTTTCTCCACAAGGTCTTGCATTCCAGACTCCTTCAAGGCATGATGATACCAGGACAGCATTCCAAGAGGATAAAAACAAAAGCTGCATGTCTTCACTAGGCCTAGCTTTGGAAGTCACGTTATGTGACATTGCATCTACCACATTCTATTGGCCAAAGCAAGTCACAAGGTCAACCTGTTCTTAAGGGTTATAAAAACAAGGCTCCACTTTTTAAAGGTAGGAGCTTCAAAGTCACGTTGTAAGGCATGAGAGAGATTATTTCAGCCGTGTTTAAAAACAATCTACCTCAGTAACTGGCACACCAATGTTATCTATGGTTTTTAATAATATTGTTGTAAATAAATGAAACAGAAAAGAGAAAACTTGGCTTGGTCTATTCTTTGGTATGTATTATGAGAAGGCCTTATTTATTTTGATTCTATAACTTGCCTGTGAAGAGATAAGTTACATGTTAGCTGACAGATGAGGAAACTGAAGTTAACTTGTTACCACTCCCTGTCATTTAATAGAAAACACCCCTTCATAGAACTCTGTCCTAGACAGTTGAGTATCACACTGAGAATTTCTTAGTAACTTAGAATAGAGGACTAAAGTGACCATAAAAGGGTATTGCAGAAACTAGAAAGGAAGAGTAGATGGGTGATTAAGAAAACAATTCACCCATTTCATGTTATGTCTAGAACCCATCCTGTTTTATAGAATAAAGCATTATCGATTGGGATGAAACTAGGCATCTATTATAACCCAGAACCTAGGCTTTTGCAGACCAAAATTAATGTTTTGATATAACATAGCCAAGCTAACCGAACAGCTCATTCAATACAAGCGATCAACAAACACTTGTCTTCTAGTATCCAGACTCTGAAAATTACTGCAAACGAGAAATAGGTATTAAAAGCCAGGTAACAAACAAGTAAAGCTATTTAAGTTGTTTTTAGTTAAGTCAGGTGATAATGTTTTGAATTGCAAACCTTAACAGGGCGATTATGTAGACATGAGAAGAATGGCCTTGGCTTGTACAATTGCTCATAACTTGACAATTTCTTCTCTCTCCACCTGCCATGCTTTCCCCACCACATCCCCATTTCCGCAATGTATTAACTTCTTTAACTATCACCCTGAGTTTTGAACAGAGGAGAACTGTATAAGCCTGTATATTTTGTCTGTCCTCAGAGACTCAACAAAATACAAAGTAATATATTAGAAATTTGGGGTAAAAAGCCATTAGTGTCAGTCTCAACAATCATCCATCTATCAGTTTGTCATACTGTTGCTATGATGCTGGAAGCTATGTCATCTGTATTTCAAGGTGACCAGCAGGGTAACCCATGGTGGATAGTTTAGAGTGGAGCTTCCAGAATGAGACAGACTAGGAAGGAAGGCCTGGTGAACTACCCCCAAAAATTAGCCAATGAAAATTGTATTACACTTTTGAAAAATGACATTGTACATGTCTAATGGAAAAATCATGTATAAAAATCTAATAATTTTTGCAGACTACACAATTTAAAGCTTTTTTTTTCAATTGGTGTTTGTGCAAAATAGATAATAAGCAAGACATTTAAGTAAATCTATAGCTCTGCAAAAAAAAATTATGAATCATAACAGAGTATTATCCTGTAGAGTGCTTGAAGATGAGCCCCCTAGACTGGAAGAAACTACGCAATATCTGCAACAATTAACTCAAACATCTCAATGATCAGACAGCCTTTTGTTCTGTTTACTTATGGTCACCATGAGTCAGAGTGGATTCCAGAGCAACTAATAACAATCCGTCTCAAAGATCTGAAAGCTTAAGGCTTATAAGGGATTCAGAAAGATTAGATTTTCGTTGATAAAAGTTTCACGTCCTGGACAAGAATTAGCAATTCTCAAAACGAGCTGGCTCTCACAAACTCAGATGTTGAGACAACTTAATCTCGGGAGAGGGATCATAGAGACCATTGCAGCCTATAAATACTAATGACATATCTTTTCAAGAGAGAGTCTTTACTGTGGAATTGAATGAACATGTTATTAAGGAAAAAAAACAATGGTTTGGTTTCAATGATTAAAATGGTTTGTTGTCAATAACAAATTCAGTGATTAGAACATAACCCTTTATATCACACTGGCAGGGTAAAATAGTACTTTTTTATGTGCTTAGCCAGAGAAGGGAATTAATGATAGAAATTTTAGGACCTGTCCTGATAGCCAGAGTGATGTTTCTGAATGGAGGACGTACTTAACATCCCTTTCTCTGATGCTGGAGATCAAAATCACATTGAACTTATAGGTATCCCAATGCAAAAGTGCTGAACTGTTCTAATTATTATGCAGTGGAATGAAATTAATGGAAACCACGTTGGAAAAAGAAAGATAGTTTCTTTCCAATCGTGCGAAATGTCTAGTGTCTCTTGGGAATGGAATTACTCAGGAAAACAAATGAAATTGAATATGGTGGCTTTATGATATAAGCTTAATTTATGCTTACAATTTAATCGAGTTGACCAAAAACCAAGATAATTCAGTCACTTGAGCACACAACAGCTTCAGTGGCAATTGGCCAATTTTTCCACTTCACCCTTGTTCAAAACAGGGCCCTGTTTGGGGTCTCTAGATCTCCTTTACAACCCACCAAATTCATTTGGTGCTATACTTTGTGGATGCAATTAACTAGCATTAGAAAATCCTGATTAAAGCATTATGATTAATTCAAGCATATTCATTTCCACTTCATCAGCTCTGTTCATTTGAATCTGTGCTCAATAATTCTTCTTAGCCTCGGCTTCTTTCTTTAAATAAAAAAATCAGAATATCTTCTCTTTCCCAGTAGCAGAAAAGAGGGAATACTGGGGTGATGTAAGGTTGTGTTTTGATCTATTTGAAGGTTCTTCCAGAGCTGAGTGCCTATAAATTTATTTATGCTAAGAATATTTTTAGACTCGAGCTTTATGTCCAACGTGGATTTCAGGAGAACTTTACGCAGCACGTTTCTCCCTCATTGAAGTATCAAATATCAAAATAGTATTTGATGTCCAAGGAACTTGTAAAGGCTTCTTTTTCCTTTCAGCAAAGAAGGTCATATTTTTCTACCAAAAAGATTTAAAGTCCCAATTTTGATACTTCCCTCATAAGAGCTCTCTGCTTCACTTTGGCTGCTTTCCTCCCTAGCTTCTTCTCTCTCTTAATGGTTTTTCTATCCTCAGACTCCTGGGAGTTCTGCTTAGAGTCAGTCTGTACCTGCAAGCTGCCATCTATCCTCAATGAAGAAGAGAGTTTTTGTCTACTGGATAAAGCACTGAGGGTTTAACTGAAAATGGGTTTGATGAGCTGACCTTGAGGGGAATAAAGAATACAGAAAATGAGCTCACTCACTAACAAATGCAAGGGCATAGAAGAATTTTAGCCACACTTTCTCATGTATATTAAGCCTTTACTGGATTTTCCTCTCCTTTAAGCCACAAAGAGCCACATTTTGTTTGGCACCTGTTTGCTCTGTTCTTTGTGGCATTTTGAAAAGCCAAACAATTGAGAATGCCATGAAGGTTATGCTCAGTGCATTTTCAATATCTATGAAATTATTTATTCAGGATTTATTCCTCCTGACATTGCCATGAAAACCTTGGTGGCGTAGTGGTTAAGTACGACGGCTGCTAACCAAAAGGTCAGCAGCTCGAATCTGCCAGGAGCTCCTTGGAAACTCTGTGGGGCAGTTCTACTCTGTCCTATAGGGTCGCTATGAGTTGGAATAGACTCTAAGGCAGTGGGTTTTGGGGTTTTTTTATATTACCATTAACTCCCCCAAGACTTGAAACGTTTGAGGGAGACAATTAGATCAGAGAAGGGGCAGACTTGAAAACCTCCCCAGTCATGGCCACCTGTCCTGACATTTAGCAGCAATGTAACCAACATATCATTTTGTCACTGTGTAACTTCTGCTATTCCCCCAAATCCAAGAAAAATATGAAGGGAAAACAGGTTGACATCATCAAACCCATACAGCTCAACAGGAAAGCCATCCAAAAGTATTTCAAGGGAATAATTTTCAAGATATATTTCAACAAAAGACATGGGTAGTGGGTGCTTGTGTATGTATGGGCAGGAGAGGAAGCCTTAAAGGGTTTAATCATGTAGATGTCTATTATTAAATAAAACTTAGTTTCCATCACATGTGCACCAATCTATTTTATGCCACAAAACACTTTCCGTAGGTGGCAATCAATACAGTACAATTTTGTGCTATGTTTAGACAGGCCTCTTAAATCTCCCTGAAGAAAGGTACAATGCCCCCAAATTACCTGTATTTAGGCTTTGGGAAGAAAAAAAAGTCTAATTAGGTTAAGAAACAATGCTATCAAAGAGGGAGTAAACTAGCTAGAATGTTTTCGTGAGGCTAACTAATTATTATCCACTCCCATATAGAAATGAACTTTATGAAAACGGGAACACTGGACTAGAAGATAGACAACTCAGACACAAGTTCAACCTCTTCCTATAAACTTGCCAAATGGCCTTCAGTGACATAATTATCCTTTCTCAATATCAACATTCCCATCTGTAGAATGGGGATATATAAAACAGACTTTGCCTCCCCCATGAGAGCTGCTGTGAAGATCTAATAGAATATTGGCCATGGATGAATTACATAAACATACAGATGGCTTCACTTTACAGAACTGTTAGGTTTGGAAATCAGCACATGTAGTGAAAATCAGAGTCAAAATTACCTTCTTAAAAAATCATTTCTATCTCCCTTGAAATATAGGATTCATGGTAGGGTTGCCAAATACAGCTAATAAAAACATACTTAAACTAAAAAATGATTTGTCCTGTTTACCTCAAATTCCAAGTTAACTGGGCAACCCTTATTTATCTGGCACCTCTAACTAATGGCAACTCTTACACACCATGAGAGCACTAACACGGTCATCTCTCAGTAAATCCAATACAGCCAGCTTTTCCTCCAGTTTTAACAGATCTCTGATTCTTCACTTGAGAACCAGATGAAGAAAGCTGGCTTGAGAGCAGATTGCATGAAAAATGTTCACCTTGAAACAGCAGACTCACACACACAATAAGGTGTGAGTTTATGCACAGAAAGGCACATAGGACTTGGAGAAAGAAGAGCAAACTATCTTCTCTCCTCTCCTGATCACTCTGAGGGATATATTTATTGACTGGAAGAGAAGAATGTCCTTCTTATTTTGTTTTTGCTTTGGTTTTGGCAAGCAAGTTAAATCAATACAAGTTAGTGTGCAACAAAAGGGTTGTACAAAGTGCTGTAAAAATATCAGAAAGTATTATGATAACTACTCATCGAAAACCCCACACATAACCTCCTAAGGAAAGCAAAACTTCAGTTTTAAACATAAGACCCATCTTAGTGAAATTTAGTGAATCTTAAATGCTCTCTATATCACACCTCCCATTACAGTTGTCACTACGACAGTCACGTTATCATTTTAGCCTTACTAGGTCTGCACTTCCTGCAAGAATTTCAGGATGCAGAGAATGTTCCAAGAGGATTGTGAAGATCTTCACGCAACCTCATTATCACAAATCAGAAACTTGAAAAACAACATCAAGCGCGTGCATTTATCAACCTGACAGTCTGCCACCAAAAAAGAACCCTGGAAACAGAATCTTAATATATCTACCACAGAGTTAGCAAAAGGTCTCCCTTTTAGTGCCCAGACAATACATTATCATATAATCTGTTATAATCCACAAATAAATTACAATGAAATATCTTCATAAGGATGTTCATTACTAATGCTCCATATTAAAAAAAATTAAAAACCTTGTCTTTTGAAACCAAATTACCGCTCTTCAGGATTCATTTAAGCATGGGTAAAATGCTACTAGATGTATAAATAGAGTAGCTATAGAATAATGTAGAGTCCCTGGTTTGCTAGATTTTTTTAAAAAATCTTATTTATGTTATTTAAAGTTTAAAATATTCATTATACATCATTTTAAAAATTCACTCATGCAACTCACCAAGATAAAAAGTTAACTTGTAGTTAGTCAATTTCTTTCTGATTTGATTCCATTTATATTAGCATATTAAGTCTATTGCCAATATATCCACAACAGCTGTAGGGTTTTCCACATGGGGATTTCCCATTCTCATCCATTTCAGGGAAGCTGAAACAATTGAGAAGCTGCTGTGGTCTGAAGAGCACCTTATTATTGTTTTGATTCTATAGTTGGGTTACTCCCGCTCTGTGAGTAAGGTGGCAGATACTGTGTATCATTGACTAGGGTCACTTCCAGTAGCTCTGGAGAGTAGAAGCTTGCACCTATGTTTCTTGAAGTTCAGCTAAATGATTTGCATCCCAGTTACTGGAAGTTATTGGAACTAAATATACACAGTGAATTCCCAAATGTATATCAGATGGGTATTTCCTATAGGTAGCTCAGGAGGGAATCAATAAGAATTATGGTGATTTAAAATATTCATTTTGTTTTCTGTCCAGACTATGATTATCCACACTACATAAGTGCTATAGGTCATAGGAATGGGTAGTTATATGACGGATTCCAAGATTAGAAAGAACCATGCCTGAGCATCCAGTAATAAATAAATTCTCCTTGTGCTGACGTCCGGGCTGGCATTATAGGTGGGAAGAGTAAGGAAGCAGGCTAGTGTCCGTCTAGTTACTTTCTCCCATCATTATTTTGGTTCTTGGCTTTCAGAAGATGCTGAGGTTTTTGTTTATATTGCCATCTTATTTCTGCCTTGATAAGAGTCTCTCTTTCACTTTCTCTGTGTGTGTGTGTGAGTGTGTGTGTAAAGGATTGTACCAGAAATCTTAGGATTTGAACTCATTTCCCTTCCCTTGGCCTTCCACAGCTGTAAAATGGGTGAGGAGGGTAAGTGTTAGACTATTTACTAAATAAGCTTCCACTCATCTTTGATAGCCTGACACGTCGTTGTTGTTGTTAGGTGCCATCCAGTTTGTTCCTACTCATAGCAACCATATGTACAATAGAATGAAACACTGCCCAGTCCTGCACCATCCTCACAATTGTTTTTAGGCTTGAGCCCATTGTTGCAGCCACTGTATCAATCCATCTTGTTGATAGTCTTCCTCTTTTTCACTGACACTCTACTTTACCGAACATAATGTCCTTCTCCAGGGACTGATCCCTCCTGATAACATGTCTGAAGTATGTGAGAATTAGTCTCACCATTTTTGCTTCTAAGGAGCATTCTGGCTGTACTTCTTCCAAGACAGATTTATTCAGGGTTTTTTTTTTTTTTCTTTGGCAGTCCATGGTGTAGTCAGTATTCTCCGCCAACACAATAATTCAAAGGCATCAATTTTTCTTTGGTCTTCCTTATTCATTGTGCAGCTTTTGCATGCATGTGAGGTGAATGAAAACACCATGGCTTGGGTTAGGTGCACCTTAATCCTTAGAGTGACATCTTTGCTTTTCAACACTTTAAAGAGGTCTTTTGCAGCAGATTTGCCTAGTGCAATGCATCAATTGATTTCTTGACTGCTGCTTCCGTGGGTGTTGATTGTAGACTCAGGTAAGATGAAATCTTTGACAACTTCAATCTTTTCTTCATTTATCATGATGTTGTGATTGGCCCAGTTGTGGGTATTTTTGTTTTCTTTATGTTGAGGTATAATCCATACTGAAGGCTGTGGCCTTTGGCCTTCATCAGTACGTGTTTCAAATCCTCTTCACTTTCAGATAAGCAAGCAAGTTTGTGTTATCTGCATAACACAGGTTGTTAATGAGTCTTCCTCTAAACCTGACGCTGCATTCTTCTTCACATACTCCAGTTTCTTGGATTATTTGCTGAGCATAGAGATTGAATAAGTATGGTGAAAGGACACAACCCTGAGGCACACCTTTCCTGACTTTAAACCACACAGTGTCCCCTTGGTCTTTTGGAACAACTGCCTCTTGATCTGTGTACAGTTCCTCATGAGCACAATTAAGTGTTCTGGAATTCCCATTCTTCAAAATGTTATCCATAATTTGTTATGATCCACACAGTAGAATACTTTTGCATAGTCAATAAAACACAAGTAAACATCTTTCTGGTATCTTCTGCTTTTAGCCAGGATCCGTCTGACATCAGCAGTGGTATCCCTGGTTCCATGTCCTCTTCTGAATTCGGCTTGAATTTCTGGCAGTTCCCTGTTGATGTACTCCTACAGCCATTTTTGAATGATCTTAAGCAAAATTTCACTTGCGTGTGATATTAATGATATTTTTCAATAATTTCTGCATTCAGTTGGATTACCTTTGTTTGGAATAGGCGTATATACAGATTTCATCCAGTCATTTGGCTGGGTAACTGTCTTTCAAATTTCTTGGCATAGATAAGTGAGTACTTCCAGTGCTGCATCCATTTGTTAAAACATCTCAATTGGCATTCTGTCAATTCCTGACACAGTCAATAGCCTGACATGGTCAGTGTCTTACTTTCTCAGCAAAATAGCCACCAAAGAATTTGTGTTTGTATATGTGTGTGAAGAAGAGAGACAGAGAGAGAAAAGAAAGGTATTGATGAGTTTTATTTTATTGCTAATTTATTTTTATAACATCCTAGTGAATCAAGAGTCTCAAATGACCTGCAGTCTCCATGGCCAGCTTGCTTCTTCCACCACTCAAGCTTCTTTGATGTTACAGAAAGCTTTTCATGCTCATTAAAAACATACACAGTTTTTGCTTTGCAACTGTTGATTAAATGCATGAAGCCTGAGGAACTATCTGCTACATAAACCAAATCTGTAAGCTTCTCCTGAGTATTAAATGGAAAGATGGATTATTTTATTCGATCCAGTTTCTTTCTCTATGTATCATGACCCATTTTATTTCTCTCCTCAAGTAGAAAGACAAATTTAATCTCTCAATTTGTTTACCCTGATGAGCCTGGTCTGCTGGCTAAGGCACCAAATAACAGGTGGAAGGTGAGGTCTTTGATGACATGTTCCTATTTTTTAATAATATTTTCTAAAAAGAATTATATTCAAAATAAATTTTTAAGCTATTCAAGAGTAGACAATTGTCTTGGTCATCTAGTGGTGCTATTACAGAAATACCACAAGTGGATGGCTTTAACAAAGAGAAATTTTTTCTCTCACGGTCTAGTAGGCTACGAGTCCAAATTCAGGGTGTCAGCTCCAGGGGAAGGCTTTCTCTGTAGGCTCTGGAGGAAGGTCCATGTCATCAAACTTCCCTTGGCCTAGGAGCTTCTCCACTCGAACCTCAGGTCCAAAGTACATGCTCTACTTCAGGCACTGCTTTCTTGGTGATATGAGGTTCCCATGTCTCTCTCCTCACTTCTCTCTTTTATATGTCAAAAGAGCTTGGCTTAAGACATTATCTAATCTTGTAGATAACAATATAACTGCCACTAATCCATCCCATTACATCATAGTGATAGGATTTACAACACATAGAGAAATGACATCAGATGACAAAATGGTAGAAAATCATACAATACAGAGAATCGTGACCTAGCCAAGTTGACAGATATTTTTGGAGGACACAATTCAATCCACCACATTCCACTCTTTGGTCCCCTAAAATTCATGTCCTTGCCATTTGTAAAACATATTCACCCCATCATGTCATAGCAAAAGTCTTAAATCAACTCCAAATCAAAAATCCAAAAATCCTTCCTTATCTGTGAAATCTAGAATACAAGTTATCTGCTTCCAAAGGTACAATGGCAGAACAGGCATAAGCTAGACATTTCCACTACAAATGGGAGAAACTGGAGGGAAAGAAGGAATTACAGGCACCAAACAAGTCAGCAGAACATATTACATTAGCCCTCAAGTCTTGAAAATAATTCTCCATTCTTCACTTCTCTTAGAAACATCAGAAGCCATGGCTCCACACTCTGAAACCTCCAGAATTCAAGGCCATACCTTTTGAGACTGAGGCAGTGTGGCTTCCTGTGTTCCTTGTCTCTTCCACTTCTGCTTCCTGGTTCCTTGGCCTCTTGGCCCTTGGGCCTCACACCCACATCTGCTTTGCTGGGCCACATGTTTCAAAGCTCTGTAGCTCTACCAATAAGTGCCTGGAGGCACCCTACTCTGTCAGCAAACTTTGGCCAGAAAGCACTTACCTATCTTGTTCCATGGGTCAGCAAGCCTAGCTCCACTGATAAGTGCATGAAGGCACCCCACTTCACCAGGAACCCTCCCGTGCACAGGCACTCAGCTCTCTCACTCCGTAGGTTGGCTCCAGGGTTGTATGGTGCTGGTTTCCTGGTTCTGCTGCTGCCACTCCTCTGCTGCTGTCCATCCTCTATCCATTCACAGTTTCAAAACCACTTCTACATTTTAGGTATCTGTTAGAGCAGCACCCAGCTCCCGGTACCTAATTCTGTCTTGGTCGTCTAGTGCTGCTATAACAGAAATACCACAAGTGGATGCCTTTAACAAAGAGAAATTTATTCTCTCACAGTCTAATAGGCTCCAAGTCCAAATTCAGAGTGTCAGCTCCAGGGGAAGGCTTTCTCTGTAGGCTCTGGAGGAAGGTCCATGTCATCAAACTTCCCTTGGCCTAAGAGTTTCCCCACACAGGAACCTCAGATCCAAAGGACATGCTCTGCTTCTGGCACTGCTTTCTTGGTGATATGAGGTCCTCATGTCTCTCCGCTCACTTCTCTCTTTTATGTCTCAAAAGAGCTTGGCTTAAGACATTATCTAATCTTGTAGATATCATCAATATATCTGCCACTAATCTAACCCATGACATCATAGTGATAGGGTTTACAACACAGGGAAATGACATCAGATGACAAAATAGTAGACAATCATAAAATACTGAGAATCATGACCTAGCCAAGTTAACAGATAATTTTTGGGGACACAATTCAATCCATGACACCACTGTACACATTGAAGTAATCAGAAGAGAAAATCAGATGATAAAGTCCACTGGTAAACTCAGGAAGCCTAGCAGTCATGGTTAAGTTTCTCACTATAATATATATATGTAATAGTTGTATAATTCTTTGAATATTATACATATGAAGCTCTGGTGGCACAGTGGTTAAGAGCTCAGCTCCAAAAGTTTGGCAGTTTGAATCCACCTGGCACTCCTTAGAAACCTTAAGAGTCAGTTCTACTCTGTCCTATAGGGTTGCTATAATGTGTGTGTGTGTATATATATATATACACACACACATATATATATATACACACACATATATATATACACATATACATATACATATATATATATATATATATATAAAAACAAGACTGATACCACCTTGGCCTCATCTGCACACATTCATTCAGCTTTTCCAATCAGCCACATGGGCACTAAAACATTCATATGTCATGCTGAAAATGTCTTCAGTAATGATTTTATGATCAATTACCTTGAAAATTAACATAATTTCAGATTTTATCACTTAAAGGGTACTTAAAACCTATATAAAGTGACCAAATCATGATGGTATTTATTTTTTTGCTTTAAACAATAGCTAAGGAAAGAGATAGCCTTCCCATGTAGTTGATGTAGTACATGTATTACAAATACACTGAAATGTGTAATTTTATGGTTTGGGGTAAAGTATACTTTTTTATAGATTGTTTACTATAGTTCAACCGCAAACTTGTACCAAACAGGATATTACCAAATGTTCTCCTATCTATTGAGCGTCACATTTTGAGATGATGATTTTGAAGTAGAAGATTCAGATGATCTTTGTTTGGAGGTACGTTTATCTGGACTGTGTTCAGTCAAGACCCCTGTGGTGATTTTTTCTCTGATATTGCATTAAGTGGGTTTTCATTTTTATGTTTTTTTGCTTATATTAAAGGTTGTATACATATAATAATATTTATAATATGTGAAAATTATTTGGAGTAACAATAATTCAAACATCCACGTACCAACAACCAGCTTAGGGGTTAAAACGTCAGAAATTCCTAAAAGCCTTATCTCATTGCTCCATTGCACATCCACCTGAGTTAACTACTGTTCTGAATGTCATGGTTCTATAACATATGTACTTCGCCAATAATGGATCATTTAGTTTTATCAGGTTTTTGAAATTGGTGCTAATGGAATTACACTGTAGGAATTCTTTGATAACTTGATTTTTTTCCCTTAACATTATATTTTTTATATTCATCAATGTTGATAGATACAGCTTTAGTTCACACCTTTTCAGTTCTGTTTAGTGTTACTTTAATACTCCACTTTATTTTTTTATTTTCCTTTGAGTGAATGTTTGGGTGGTTCCATCTGTTTTTGCTATTGGTGTATAATTCTTGAAAAATACTCAAAATTTATAAAATTATTAAGCCACGGGGGTAGGCATCTGAGCTTCACAAAACAGTGCTAAATTATTTCCTTAAGTGATTGTACCAATTTATATTAATGCCATCAGAGTCTGAGAGTTCCCATTGCTCCACATCCTTGCCTACTCATTATTGTCCAACTTTTCCATTTTTCTCTATCTGATGGGTATGAAACAGAAGCTCATGGTCATTTGCATTTGTATTTTGTTGATGACTAATGTTGTGAATGTCTTTTCACGTATTTACTAATACCTTATATTTCTTCTTCTGTCAAGTGTCCATTCAGGTATTTTATCTATACTGATTGGGTTGTTAGCCTTTCCTTATTAATTTATACAAGCTCATCAGTTCATCAGATACTCAGGAAAATTAAACTGTATCTTCTCACATGCATAATTTGTCTTTTCACATTCTTTAAGATACCTTTTGGTGAGTAGACATTTCATTGTTAATAAGTTAAATTTATCAAACTTTTAAAAAATAATTTCTTAGCCTTAGATTTAAAAATATTCTTCTGTATTTTCTCCTACAAGCTTTAAAGTATGCCTTTAAACTTGATTTTTTGTATATGATGTGATTTGTGGATGCAATTTCTATTTTTCCCTTGTTCTTGAGGTCAGGTGCCGTCAAGTCAGTTGTGACTGATAGGGACGTTATGTACAATAGAAAAAAATACTGCATGGTCTTGCACCATCTTCACAATCATTGCTATGAGCTCACTGTTGCAACAACTGTGTCAATCCACCTCACTGAGCCACTTGTCTGTTTGTTGTACTGTGGTGACTTGTATGTTGCGTGATACTGAAAGCTATGCCACTGGTATTTCAAATACCAGCAAGGTCCCCAATTATGAACAGGTTTCAGTGGTGCTTCCAGACTAAGACTTGAAAGAACCTAGCAATCCACTTCTGAAAAAACTTGGCCAGTGGAAACCTTATGGATAGCAATTTCTCCCCTATGAATCACAAATTGTTTCAGCACTATTAGTCCATTCTTTCCCCATCATGTGGAGTACCATTCTTGTCAAAATTAAATTTCCTTATATGCAACTCTATTCCTGGGCTCTTTATTATGTTTGACTGGACTATTTGAAATTCTCTACACCAATATCATTATGTCAGTGTTTATAGCTTGATTGTAAGTCTTAATTTCTGATAGTGTGGTTTTCCCACTTTATTCAAATTCAAAAATATCATGAACAAAATACGTTTGGCCCTTTGGTCTTAGATGTAAACCTCAGAATCAGCTTGTCAAGTTCCATAAACACTCTGTTGGGATTTTGACAAAATTGCCTCAGATCTGTAAATCAGTTTGAGGCACATTGATGTCTTTATGATATTAATTTTCCATTTTATGGACATGGTATACATTTCCATTTATTTGTGTCTTCTTTAGTGTCTTTTAGTGAAATTTTAAATTTTTTCTCCATAATAGATTTGCACATATCTTTAGGTTAATATTTTAAGTTTACTATATCCAGGTGTAACCCTGGTGGCACAGTAGTTAAGAACTCAACTGTAAAGCAAAAGGTCAGCAGTTCAAATACGCCAATCGCTACTTGGAAACCCTATGGGGTAATTCTACTCTATCCTATAGGGCGACTATGAGTCAGAATTGACTTGATGACAACGGGTTTGGTTTTTGGTTTTATATTCAAGTAATACCCAAGTAAGTCATATTTTTTTTAAATTATGTTATTTTTATTGATGATGTAAAGAAATTTATTTGGAATTTATACTTTTTTTTAATTCAGTGACCTACCTGCTGGATTCTCTTAATAATTCTAATAATAGATTTGTTCCTTCTTTTGGCTTTTCTACATGGACAATTTTATCACCTGCAATTAATGACAGAATTTTTTTTCCATTTCAACGTTTATATCTTTTTTTTTCTCACCTCACTGCTGTAACCTGAATTACTAATATAATATTGACTTGAAAATTTTGCAGCATCAGAGGGCAGAGCCAACATGGCCCTATAGATAGAAGTACCACACTGTTCCTCCACAGCAAAGACCCACAAATTAAGTAAAACAGAGAAAACATCAATCCTGAAACCCTAAGCATTAAATGAAGAGATAAAGAACTCAACCAAGCACTGAATGGAATAAGAAACTGACAGAGAACAGAGAGCAAGGAGAGATAGGAGTGCAGGTTGCCTATCAGCTAACATGGCATGGATTTGCCATCTTGGACTCCTTAGTCACTATGAACAGAGGACACGAAGTACAAGAAGACAGCTTCAAGGAACTCCCAGCAGGAGACAGACCAGCTGGTAACCAGTGATACATGCTTTCCCACCCCCCACCCTTCTCTTGCTCAGGCTCCACTGCTTCCCAGAGGGCTGCGACTGCTTGGCTGGGGAGGTGTCAGCTCCTTGCCCCTTGGATTCACACCACCACACCAATCAGCTCTCTCAGTGCCATTTTTTTTGTTACTGTTGTTGCTTTTTTCAGCTTCTGGTTTCTTCTCTCTCTCAGCTCCTTCCCTTCTTTTCTTTCAAATATCTGGCTCCATGTGCCATCTCTGTTCCTTCTAGATGGGCTGTGAAGTGCAGCTCAGCTGGGGAACCACTTCCCCAGGCCATGCTGCCACACCAGTGGGATCCCTGGGGGAATTTTTTTTCCTTTTCTTTTTTTCCTTTTTGTGTTTCCTCATTTCTCAATTTCTCATCTCTCTCTACTTTCCTTCTTTCCCTGTCTCCTGAATACCTGGCACTGTGTGCCATCTCTGCCCCTTCTAGACAGATTGTACAGTGCCACTCAGCTAGGGAGCCAATTCCCTGGTCTGTGCTGCCAAGCCAATGGGTTCCCAGGGGATTTATTTTTCTTTTCTTGATTTCTTGTATCTCTCTACCATCATTCCCTTTTTTCTCCTAAACACCTTATGCTGTGTGCCATATCTGCTCCTGCTAGACAGGTTGTGCAGTGTTGTGCGGCTGGGACCCACTTCCACGGACTGCACCATCATGCTATGGGCTCTCTCAGGGCATTTTTTCCTGTTTCCTTTTCTTGGTTTCTTGTCTCTGTCTACATTCTTTCCATTCCTTTCTTCTAACCACCTAGCCACATGTGCCTTTCTCTCTTCTTTTTTTATTTTTTCTACTTTCTTAACTCTCTCTCCTTTCCTTCCTTGTCTTTCTCCTGACCACCTAGCTGTGTGTACTGTATCTGTCCCTTCTTGACAGGCTGTGCCTCACCACCTGGCTAGAAAGCCACCAACACACAGCTTCCCCAGGTCTGCACAACTCCAACAACTGGCTCCCTCAGCAAAGTTTTTGGGATCCTGTTTCTCTTTCTCTTCTTTCCCATACCCACTTAGCTCCACACGGCACAACCCCCTCATTCCTCCTGCCTATCTGCTCTGTGAGCTGAGCATCGCACCCCCGAGAAGCACAGGCACATCCTACCAGACCCTACCCTGCACTGTTACCTGACACTGCCTTCTCAGCCCCAATATGTGCCACAAATAACCTACCTCAGCCCCTCCACTTATGCTGAACTTGCTCTGCTGCACCATAGCTGAGTGACTGGCCCTTGGACAAGGTGGTGAGAAGTATTGTGACCATACATGTGCAAACAATAAAGAATGCCAAGCCCACCTGCTCACACATAACCAAATAAAATAAAAACAGGACAAAACAAACAAATCTACAATCAATAAATAAAGAAAACATCTACTGAATGTCAGAAGACAGCAGACAATATCAAAATATATGGAAAAAAAAAAAAAAAAAAAAACAGGAGAAGCTGGTTCCAGCAGGCATCCAAATTAAAACACCAGATGACCTTCTAGTAGAAGAAAAGTCACTGGAATTAATTGATAGGAAATTGAAATCTCTAATATTCAGAGCTATCCAAGAGATGAACCAAAAAACAGACAACAATGAGGAAAAAATAGACAAAATCATGGAAAAGACAGACAAAACAATGGAAGAATTCAGGAAAATAATGCAGGAACAAAAAGTAAAAATAAATTCACAGCTAGAAAGCATATACATGCAGCAATTATAAACCCAAAAGATAAGCCACAAGATTTCAGAAATAGATGCTGTCATAAAAGGTCTGAGGAGCAGGTTTGGAATAATGGAAGACAGGATCAGTGAAATTGGAGACAAATCCTTGAATACCACTTTGAATAAAAATCAGAAAAAAAGAACAAAGAAAAACGAAGAAACCCTGAGAATGATGTGGGATACAATCAAAAGCAAAAATTTCGAGTGATTGGAGTTAACAGAACAGAGGAAGAAAACAGAAAACACAGAGAGGATCACTGAAGAACTGCTGACAGAAAAATTCCCTAATATCATGAAAGATGAAAACCTGACCATCCAAAAGGCTCAACAAACCACATATATGAGAGACTCCAGAAGAAAATCTCCAAGGCATATCATAATCACACTTGCTAAAACCAAAGACAAAGAAAGAATCCTGAGAACAGCATGAGAAAAACAAAAAGTCACATACAGAGGAGAAACAATAAGACTACGTTCTAATTACTCGACAGAAATTACTCAGGCAAGACGGCAATGGGACGACATACATAAAAAATTGAAAGAAAAAAATTGCCAACCAAGAACAATATATCCTGCAAAACTCTCGCTCAAATATGATGGTGAAATTAGGACATTTCCAGATAAACAGAAATTAAAGAAATATGTAAAAACTAAACTAAAACTTACAAGAATTATTAAAGACAGTCCTTCCGTTAGAGATCATACAACATCAGATGACAGCCCGAATCTACAATGCAAAACTACATCAGCCGGCTACCAACCTAGGTAATGAACTCTCAAGGATTTATCAAAACTTAAAAGATTTACAGCAGGGAATAGAGAGGTTAATCTGTAAATGACAACAAAGTCAGAACAATAAAACAGGGAATGAACAGTGTAGGTATAGAACTTTCTAATGGAGAGGAACGCAAGGTGGTTCAAAGTAATAAAAGACTGGTTCAAACTTAGGAAGATAAGGGTAAATTTTAAGGAAACCACAGAGAAAGTTATCAATCTATTCATCAAAATAAAGAAAAATATAAGTCTTAGCAAACACAAAATCTACAAAAAAAAAAAGAAATTTTAAAAATCCACAAACAAAAGAAATTCAGCACAGGAAAGTAAGAGGAACAAAGAAAACATCGGCACCACACACACACACAAAAAAAAAAGCACTACAAAATGACAGCAGTAAACCCACACCTATCAATAATTACACACCTATCAATAATTACACTCAATGTAAAAGGCCTAAATGCACCAATAAAGAGACAGAGAGTGACAGAATGGAATAAAAAAATTAAAAAAACAGGATCCATCAATATATTGTCTACAGGAGACACTCCTTAAAATCAAAGGCATAAATTTATTAAAAATCAAAGGATGGAAAACATATATATCAAGCAAACCACTGCCAAAAAAGAGCAGAAGTGGCATTACTAATCTCAGATAAAACAGACTTTAAAACAAAATCCACTGTAAAAGCAAAGAAGGGCATGATATAATGATCAAAAAGATAACCCAGCATGAAGACATAACCATAATAAATATCTACACACCCAATCACAGGGCTCCAAAATACATTTTTAAAAAAAGAACTCTAACAGCACTGAAAAGAGAAAATGACAGTTACACAATAAGAGTAGAAGACTTCAACACACCACTCTTAGTAAATGACAGAACACCTAGAGAGAAACTCAGCAAAGATACAGTCAGCCAACTTGACCTCATAGACATATATAGAACATCCCACTCAACAGCTGCAAAGTACACATTCTTTTACAAAGCGCATGGAACATTCTCCAGAAAAGAACACCTTAGGTCACAAAGCAACCCTCAGCAAAATCCAAAACATTGAGATAATTCACAGTATCTTCTCTCATTAACAACGCCATCAAAGTAGAAATTAACAACAGGAAGAGCAAGGGAAAAAAATCAATTACATGGAAACTGAATAACACCCTGCTTAAAAACCACTGGGTAATAGAAGAAATCAAAGGTGGAATGGAAAAATTCCTAGAATCAAATGAGAATGAAAACAAATCATACCAAAACCTTTGGGACACAGAAAAAGCAATCCTCAAAGGTCAATTTATAGCAATAGATGCACACATCAAAAAAGAAGAAAGGGACAATATCAAAACATTACCTTCACAACTCAAACAAATAGAAAGAGAAGAGCAAAAGAAACTCACGGCCAACAGAAGAAAGGAAATAAAGATCAGAGCAGAAATGAATGAAATAGAGAATAGAAAAACAATAGGAAGAATCAACAAATCAAAAGTTGGTTCTTTGAAAGGATCAACAAAACCAACAAACCACTGGCCAAATTCACATAAGGAAAACAGGAGAGCATGAAATAATCCAAAAAAGAAAAGAAATGGGGGACATTGCAACAGATCCAACGGAAATAAAAAGGATCATAACAGAGTACTATGAAAAATTGTACTCCAACAAATTTGAAAACCTAGAGGAAATGGACAAATTTCTAGAAACACACTACCTACCCAAATTAACACAAAATGATGTTGAAAATATGAACAGACCCATAACAAGAGAAGAGACAGAAATGGTAATGAAAAAAAAAACTCCCAACAAGAAAAAGGCCCTGGCCCAGATAACTTCACTGGAGAACTCCACCAAACTTTCAGAGAAGAGCTTACGCCAGTATTACTCAAACTATTTCAGAACATAGAAAAGGAAGGTATACTTCTGAATTCATTCTATTAACCCAGCATAACCCTGATACCAAAACCAGGAAACGACACCACAAAAACAAAAAAGAAAAAATTACAGACCAATATGTCTCATGAATACAAATGCAAAAATTCTCAACAAAATTCTAACCAATATAATTCAGCATCATATCAAAAAAATAATACAACATGACCAAGAAGGATTCATACCAGGTATGCAAGTATGGTTCAATATTATAAAGTCAATCAACATAATCCACCAAATAAATAAAAGAATCACATGATCATCTCAATAGACACAGAAAAGGCATTCGACAAAGTCCAACATCCCCTAATAAAAACTTTCAATAAAATAGGTATAAAAGGGAAATTCCTCAACATAATAAAGGGCATCTATACAAAACCAACAGGCAACATCAATGTTAATGGAGAGAGGCTGAAAACATTCCCCTTGAGAACAGGAACAAGACAAGCATGCCCTTTATGACCACTCCTCTTTAACATTGTGCTGGAAGTCCTAGGTAGAGCAATCAGCAAGAAAAAGAAATAAAGGGCATCCAAATTAGTAACGAAGAAGTAAAACGGCCCTATTTGTAGATGATATGGTACTATACATAGAAAACACAAAAGAGCCCAGGAGAAAACTACTGGAACTAATAGAAAGATCCAGCAGGTTAGCAAGATATAAGATAAACATACAAAATCAGTTGGATTCCTATACACCAGTAAAAGGAACAATGACAAGGAAATCAGGAAAATGATACCATTTATAATAGCCCCTAAAAAAGTGAAATGCTTGGAAATAAATCTAACCAGGGATATAAGAGAGCTATACAAAGAAAACTACAAAACACTACTGCAAGAAGCCAAAAGAAATCTACATAAATGGAAAAACATACCATGCTCCTGGATAGGTAGACTCAACATAGTGATAATGTCAATTCTACCCAAAGCAATATAAAAATACAATGCAATCTCAATCCAAATACCAACAGCATTCTTTCAACAGATGGAAAAACTAATCATTAACTTTATATGGAAGGGAAAGATGCCCCGAATAAGTAAAGTACTTTGAAGAAGAAGAATAAATAGAAGGACTTGCACTACCTGACCTCAGAACCTACTATATGGTTACAGTAGTCAAAACAGCCTGGTACTGGTACAATGACAGATACATTGACCAATGGAACAGAATTGAGAACCCAGACGTAAATCCATCCACCTATGGTCACCTGATCTTCTACAAGGGCCCAAAGTCCATTAAATGGGGCAAAGACAGTCTTTTTAATACATGATTCCAGCAAAACTGAATGTCCATCTGTAAAAAAATGAAACAAGATCATACCTCACCACATACGCAGAAACTAATTCAAAGTGGATCAAAGGCCTAAATATAAAACCAAAAACTATAAAGATCATAGAAGAAAAACAGGATCAACGCTAGAGGCCCTAAAACATGGCATTAACAGTATACAAGCCATAACTAACAACACACAAACTCCAGAAAATAAACTAGATAACTGGAATCTTCTAACTGGAAGATTCTGCTCATCGAAAGACTTCACCAAAAGAGTAAAGAGAACCTACAGACTGAGAAAAAAAAATTGGCTATTATAAATCAGGCAAAGGTCTAATCTCTAAAATCTACAGGAAAATCCAACACCTCTACAACAAAAAGACAAATAATCCAATTAAAAAATGGGCAAAGGAAATGAACAGACACTTCACCAAAGTGGCTAACAGACACATGAGGAAATGTTCTCAATCACTAGCCATTATAGAAATCCATATCAAAAACACAATCAGATACCATCTCACCCTGGCATTCCTGGCTTGAATCAAAAAAAACAGAAAATAAGAAATTTTGGAGAGGCTATGCGGATATTGGAATTCTTACACATTGCTGGTGGGAATGCAAAATGCTGCAACATTTCGGAAAATAATATAGCATTTCCTTCAAAAGCTAGAAATAGAAATATCATATAATCCAGCAATTCCACTCCAAGGAATATATCTTAGAGAAATAAGAGCCATCACACGAATAGACATATGCACATCCATGTTCACTGCAGCCTTGTTCACAGTAGCAAAAAGATGGAAACAACCTAGACGCCTGTCAACTGAAGAATGGACAAACTATGGTATGTACACACAATGGAGCACTGTGCAACAATAAAGAACAATGATGAATCTACTAAGCATCTCACAGCATGGATGGATGAATCAGGAGGGAATTATATTGAGTGAAATAAGTCAATCACAACAGGACAAATATTGTATGAGACGACTACTATAAAAATTCATGAAAATGTTTACACACAAAAAGGAACAATCTTTGATGGTTATGAGGGAGGGGAGGGGTGAGGATGAGAAATCACTAAATAGACAATAATTCCCCCCCCCCGCCAAAAAAAAACCCGTTGCCGTTGAGTCAATTCCAACTCACACCGACCCTATAGGACAGAGTAGAACTGCCCCATAGAGTTTCCAAGGGGCATCTGGTGGATTTGAACAGCTGACCTTTTGGTTAGCAGCCATAGCACTTACCCACTATGCCACCAGGGTTTCCAAATAAACAATAGATAAGTGTTAACTTTGGTGAAAGGTAAGACAGTACACAATACTGGAAAAGCCAGCACAATTTGTACAAGGCAAGGTCATCGACACCCCATAGACACTTCCAAACTCCCTGAGGGACAGGATTACTGGGCTGAAGGATGTGGGGACCATGGTCTCAGGGAACATCTAGCTCAATTGGCATAACATAGTTTATAAAGAAAATGTTCCATATTCTACTTTGATGAGTAGTGTCTGGGGTCTTAAAAGCTTCTGAGTGGCCATCTAAAATACTCCACCGGTCTCACCCAAGGAGCAACGGAGAATGAAGAAAACCAAAGACACAAGGAAAAGATTAGTCCAGATGACTGATGGACCACAAGTACTATAGCATCCACCAGACTGAGTCCAGCACAACTAGATGGTGCCCAGCTACCATCACCAACTGCTCTGACAGGCATCACAATAGAGGGTCTGGGACGGAGCTGGAGAAAAATGTAGAACAAAATTCTAATTCACCAAAAAAAAGACTAGGATTACTGGTCTGACAGAGACTGAAGAAACACTGAGAATATGGCCCCTGGACACCTTTGTAGCTCAATAATGAAGTCACTCCTGATGTTCACCCTTCAGTCAAAGATTAACCATAAAAAGATTAGACAGGCCCATAAAACAAAATGAGACAAGGGGCACACCATCCCAGGGGCAAGGGCTATAAGGCAGGAGGGGACAGGAAAGCTGGTAATAGGGAACCCAAGGTCAAGAAGGGGAGAGTGTTGACATGTCATGAGGTTGGTAACCAATGTCACAAAACAATATGTGTACTAATTGTTCAATGAGAAGCCAGTTTGTTCTGTAAACCTTCATTTAAAGTACAAAAATTTAAAAAAAAAAAAATCAAAAGGCTTAAAGAAGGAGAAAATTTTGTAATATCTCTCTGACCTTTTTTCTGATCTTAAAAAATGTTTTTGCATCTTGTTATTATGAAATATTACCTATGGATGTCGGATTGTATTAAATATATTTTCTTAATCCTTTAATGTGTCTTTTTAATATATTAACATGGTTAATTGCATTGATTAAGTTTTAAAATATTAAACCAATCTAGCATATTTTGCTTGAACCTAACTTGTTCATGATGTATTGACTTTTTTGTTCAATGCCGGATTTCATTCGTTAGTATTTACTTCTGGATTTTTGCATCTATGATCATGATTAAGACTGGACTGTGAATTTCATCTACCTTACTGCTTCCTCAGATTTTGTTATCTCAATTACGTTACCTTTTGTATGAAAGGTGTTGGAGTTGTAATCCTTTTTCTATTACCTGGAATTGCTTGAGTGAGATCAGAATCACCTGTTTCTTGAAATAGAGCTTGCCTGAAAAACCATTTGATGCTGAAATTTTTGGTGGTTGGGAAGTTTGTTTTTTTTTTTAAAAAAAATAGTACTTTATTGTGTTTAAGGTAAAAGTTTACACAGCAAATTGGGTTCCCATTTAACGATTTCTACACAAATTATTCAGCGATATTGGTTACATTTTTCACAATGTGTCATCATTTTCATTCAGTCCCTTCTGATTGTACCATTTTGGTGGGAAACTTTTAACTATTTATTTCATGGTTGCAACACTAAGCAATTACTTTCTTCTCTAGTCAGTTTGATGAAGTCATGTTTTTCTAAGAATTTTCCATTTTCAAATTCATTGACCAAAATTGTTTGTATAATCCTTGCATAATTTTTGTTTGTAGGATCTATGGTTATGTCCCTTTTTTCTCATTTTCTATTTTGCTAATTTATTTCTTCTCTCTCTCACTCTTCCTGTATCAGTCTCTTTCCCTCTGTTTGGATAGTTCCAGTAGAAATGTGTTGATTTTATTATTTTTTCAAACAATCACTGGTTTTAAACATATGCTTCAAACATCCTATTTTATTCAACAATCTGTGTTTCTTGTTTCAAGTGAAATTATCTTAATTTCAGATAAAGGAAGAAAAAAATCTCAACACCTAGATGTTCGGGGATTTTTGTGTTACATGGAAACTGAAATTGCATATAGCTCCTTGTTTGTGCATTTGAGTGAGTATATATGTGAATGTATACATAGGAAGTTGAATTGGTGTGTGGAAGCTTGTACTTTTTTGTATTTGTAATTAGAACTGGGAAAAAAGAAAACTCTAATGTCTAAAGTGGCAAAGAAGCTTTTTAAAAACACCAGTCTTTGCTCATCTGTTGCAGCAGGCTAGTAATATCTGTACACTCTTTTATGATCAGAATCATGAGCTCTCACACTTTGATTTGATGTAGCACAAACACCACAATGTTTCTGAAACACATAAGCAAAAAATTCTCTGTATATTCCTTGGGCTTTCATAAAGCCTAAAGGTGAAAATATGAAATTGGTCAGTGGGAAAATGAGAAATTTTGTTGACTTACTCATCCATGTCTGTGTAGATTTCTTTAAAAGAGAAAAAAAAAAAAATTCCCCGAAAGTTCTTCCAATAAAACTTGTGGTCTAGGAATATCTTCGATTCCCCTGCTTCCTGTGCTGTGCAGTCTACCATGAAGTGCCTGGTTTGAGATGAGTCATTCAGCACAGAGAAAGAAAATATTCCTAAACCTCATTTGGGATAGAACTTTTTTGCATGAATAATTTATAATCCCTCTTGGGAAGTAACTAGAGTTCCTGATAAAATGTCCGAAAAATTATCTGATATCTTTTAATGAGATTAATAACCCCTTAACATGAGAGCTACCCACCTGCTCTGTCAATATGGGCTTAATCATCTCAAACCACATATTTAAAAACAGGTAATCAGCCTTGTGACTTTTTCCTTAAAATCTTTAACTGGGCATTCCTATACATTGTTTCCTGTTTGTCTCTATGAAAAAATAAAACTTTGAATTGGTTTTCTCTGGGGTTTCTTCCCTTGAGGCTAGCTAGACATGTCTTTTCTATGTATTTGTAATTAGTTTATCTGGGAAGTTAACAGGGCTTCTGAGGAAGAAGACCTTACATATACCTGTGCAAATATAAGGCCTTTAAGAGAAAACAGTTAGAGGGTAGAGCAAGATGGCAAACTGAGTGGGTGCTCCCATTTACTCCCCCAGCAACTAACCCACTGAAGAATGAATAAGAACAAGCACAGACTGAGATGTCAGAACTCAGAGTGGAAGCTGAGGTGTTGAAGAGTTGGGGTGAGCCCAGATATGGGGAAAAGGAGGAGCAGGGACTGAACAGAATGTGAGTAAACCCAACCACTAACATTGGGAATGCTTGCTCATCACAGCCATTTTGGGATGGGGCTGGACAACACCCTAAACAGGGAGCACAGAAAGAGAGTTAATCTGAGGAAGATGTAGCCTATTGAGTAATCCTCAGTAAAATTTTACTTGCATGTGATATTAATGTTACTGTTCAATAATTTCCACATTCATTTGGATTACCTTTCTTGGGAAAGAAACTGACAGACACCTGGGGGACATAAGGATGGGTATAGGCAAATTGGTATATGGGTAGGTACCCATGTGTACATAGGTGGGAACAGATAGAAGTAGCTATAGTTATTGTAAATACAAATATGTGGGTGCAGGCACACATGTTCATTGAAGATACAAATACAGATACTCCTCAGACATAATCAAACACCTTCCAAAATTGGTTTTCTGGGCTTGAAAGCTTAGGACCTTGGTCTCATGGGACAACTCAGTCAATTGGAATAGCATGGTTCACAAACATCACAATCTGTATCTTGGTGAAGTGAGTAGAATCTGGGGTCTTAAAAGCTTGTGAGCGGCCATCTAAGACACAGCTATGGGCTTCTATCTCTAGGATCAAAACAGTACGAAAGTAACCAAACGTTCAGGGAAGAAACAAGTCTACATGAGCCACAACCTCATCTACCCTGAGGCCAGAAGAACTACATGGTGCCCAGCTATCACAGCTGACCATTCTGACCATGGTCACAATAGATAGTCCTGCAAAGAGTGGCAGCAAAATGTGGAACAGAACTCAAATTCTTTAGGGGGAAAAAAAAAAAAAAAAAAGCCAGGCAAACTAGAACAGTGGAGAACAGAGGATTCCCTGAGACTCACCCTGAGACACTAGGTAAACCTAGAACTGAGCATATCCCCTGAGATCGCCTTTCAGCAAAATAATAGACTGGCACACAAAATAAAGGATATTACCTGTAAGATCGGTGCCATTCTTAAAAACTATCTGTATGAGACCAGAAGGTCAACAACAACTCAAAATCAAAGATGAGGAGATAAAGTGGCAGGGAAACTAGAACACTGGAAGTGGAACAAACAACACAATTACCGAGAATGTTGACACATTGTGATAAATATAACCAATGTCACTGAACAATTTGTGCAGACTTGTCAGATGGGAACCTAACTTGCTGTGTAAGGTTTCACCAAAAGCTCAATAAAATATTATTTAAAAAAAAAAAATGACAGTTAATAGGCTGGGCTTTAAAGTAGAATTTTGACATGCAGAACTGAGAAACGGAATCCCAAACAGAGGAAAAAATGTAAATAAGATTTGTTTTCCAATTTTCTCACCTTACTCCCTCATTTAAAGGAAGAAAGAACACTCTAACATAGTACCTGAAATTTCTAAATTTGTGAGAGAAAAGCACAAATTTTAAATCAAAGAATCTTGATAAGCTAAATATTTAGTTATTTTAAAGCTAGTAATTTGCCTTTTTGAACACATTAATACACTAATTTGCTGATAGATTATAATTACTAATTAACTCAATCAACATTTTGCAATATTAATTAATCACAAAGACAACTTCCCAAAGAATGCATATTACTCTTTACTTCTTATATTGAAGCGCCAATTCTCAGTCTTTCAATAATATATTGAAGCATTATTTGACAGATAATTCAATAAGAGTGTTTATTAGAAATGGAGTCATTTCAAGGTTAAATTTTAGAAATACAATAAATGTTCTTACTTACGTACAAAAACCACAGGCCAAGGGATTGATGGAGATTGTCTTTTTCAACACATTTCATATGAAAAGGACCATAAAAAAGCAAAACAAAACTCACTGCCATCCAGTCGGTTCTGACTTGTGGATAATCCATGTGTTGCAGAGCAGAATTGCTTATAAAGTTTTGAAGATTGTGATCTTGGCCAAGCAGATTACCAGGCCTTTCTTCCGAGGTGCCTCTGTCTGAGTTTGAACTGCCAACCTTTTGGTTAGTAGCTGAGTATTTTACCATTTGTGCCACCCAGGTCCCAAAAGGACAATATCAGATCTCTAGACACAAAAAAAAAAAAAAAAAAAAATTTTTTTTTTTTTTTTTAGACACAGCTTTTTTCAGTTGATTCAGTTGTTAAGTTCCCTTTCCAGTAATTATGAACTCTGGTAATACATTGAAGACATAGGAAAAAGCTGATATGCTAGGTGTAAAAAATGCACAAATAGTCTACTATGCCATTGCATCTTTTTCCCCTTTCTTCAGTGAAGAATTTATGCCTTTTAAACAAATCATTATAAAATCTAAGAAAATTGTAATCCCAACAGCTAAGTACAAACTTATAACTTCTTCCTTTTTCTTTCTTACAAAACAACCAAAAACTAAACCAAACTCAATGCCTTAGAGTTGATTCCAACTCATAGCAACCCTATAGGACAGAGTAGAGCTGCCCCACAGGGTTCCCAAAGAGAGCCTGGTGGATTCGAACTGCTGACCTCTTGGTTAGCAACTGAACTCTTAACCACTACACCACCAGGGTTTCCTTACAAAACAAAGCGGATGATTTTCCTGTCATTGTAAAAGTCAGATGGAGAGTTACCAACAACACAGGCTGACTCTCGCCAATTAAACTATTAAGCACAAAGCTGTTTTACTAAAGTGGACATTTTGTTCAGGGGCGGCTATACTACTAGAAGTACTTTCTTGTCACAAAATGGACATCTGAAAATTTAAATCTAAATGTGTGAGTAGATGTATCTAGAGCAAGAAGATTATAAAACAAAATTTCACTTGAGTTAGGGAAATGTTTTTTTCAATATTTTTTAAATAAACTTTTAATTTTACAATAGTTTTAGATTTACAGAAAACTTTTGAAGATAGTACAGAGAGTATCTATACACCCCACGCCCGGTTTCTCTTACTGTTAACATCTCACTTTAGTATGGTACAATTTGTCATAGTAATGAACCAATATTAATACACTATTATTAACTGAAGTATATACTTTATCCAGGAACCCTGGTGGCACAACAGTTAAGCACTCAGATGCTAACCAAAAGGTTGGTGGTTCAAACCAACCCAGCGACTCTGCTGAAGAAAGTCCTGACGATCCAGTTTTGTAAACATCACAGTCTAGAAAATCCTATGGGGAAATTCTACTCTGTCACATGTGGTCACTATGAGTTGAAAATCGACTTGAGGACACCTAACAACAACACACTTTATTCAGAATCTCTTAGTTTTTATTTATTTATTTTCTGTTCCAGGATCCCATCATGTGTATCATGTCACATTTAGGAATCATGGCTTGTTTTGCTCCTCTTAGCTATGACAGTTTCCTTGTTTTTGATGACTTTGACAGTTTTGAGGAATATTGGTCAAGTATTTTGTAGAATGTTCTTAAATTCAGATTTGTCTAAAGTCTTTCGTATGATTAGGATGGTATCACGAGTTTCGGGGAGGGAGACCACAGAGATGAAATGCTATTCTTATCACATTATATTAGGGGTATATGTTATTAACTTCTTGATGTTAACCTTGATCCTCTGGCTAAGGTAGTGTTCGTCAGGCTCTCCGCTGTAAACTTACTCCTTCCTCCCTCGCCCCCACCCCCATTTCTATACCACACTCCTTGGAAGGAAGTCACTATGCACAACCCTTACTTAATGAATAAAGAGTTATGTTCCACCTCTTCGAGAGCAGAACATCTATACAAATAATATGGAATTCTTCTGCGTGGAAGATTTGTTTCTTCTGCCCCATTTACTTATCTATACAATCATTTATTTAGACCAGTATGAACTCATATTTATATTTTGAGTTATAATTAATACTAATTTATTTACTCATTTTTGCTCAAATTTTTCCAGCTTTAGCCATTGAGAGCTCTTTCAGTTTGTTCCTATTAAACTTTAGAAACCAACACTGTGGGAGTTTTTTGAATATTTTTTAACTTTCTGGAATGAGAAGATGTTGTATACCTATCTTGCATATTTAGATTTCTAGAATCCATTATTTCTCTAAGGAGTTCTAGTTCCTTTTATCAGAGAATGGTATTAGAAACCAATATCTAGGTACTAGGTGTGCTCATTGGAACTGGGCTCTTCTAGCTTCTAGGCTTTCTCAGCTTACAAAACGAAGAAATATATGTGTGTATATTGAAGGGTTTATATTGTTGTTGTTGTTGTTGTTAGATGCCAATTCCAACTCATGGTGACCCCACTTATGCACAGTAGAACTGTTCAATATGGTTTTCAAGGCTGTGACCTTTTAGGAGAACATTGGCAGGCCTGCCTTCTGAGGTATCTATGGGCGGGTTTAAACTGCCAACCTTTCAGTTAGTAGTCGAATGTTTAATGTCTATAAATATTCCTATATGTAATCATCTGTATCTTTATTAAGCTAAATATGAGTCCACACTGATGACTCCAGCTCTAATCCATTACCACATGAATCATTCTAGATTTCTTACCTTGCTTATCTGTAACTTCCAACTTAACAGTAAGAAATCAGGCTTCCATGGCCCACCATTCATTTACTTAATTTTTCAATTTTAGTATATATATGTAGTGATTTCAGCATTGTTAAACTGTACTTTCATGGGAAACAACTTTGTCAAATAGAGCGCAGTGCTTAAGTGCATTTTTTTTTGCCTTTAGTCTTACATACTGTCTAGTCATTGCCAAAGTTACTTAGACCAAATCTTTTTTCCCACCCCTTATATTTATAACACAGTTATATAATACACACATATATGTATATATACATGTGTACATACATATACCCCCTCTCGTCACTTATTGACATGGTTAAGTTCCAGAGACCAGGTCATTATGTGAAATTGGTGTTATGCAAAAATGGAGAATGGCCACATCAGATCGCAAAATGTAGGATGACTACATCATTACGTAACTGCCAGATCACTAAGAATCATGGCCCACCCAAACTGACACAGAAGTTTAACCATCAAAGCCAGCATTACTCTTGCCTCGCACCCTGGAGTTCATTACGGCCAGACATAAGTCATTCATGTGCAAAATAGTCAGATGGTAGATTTTTTACTACTGTTGTAAATGTGAAATGTCAGAAAATAAGGTAGTCAGTAAGTGAGGAGGAAGTGTTTTATATACATACATATATTACAGAAACCCTGGTGGCATAGTGGTTAAGTGCTACAGCTGCTAACCTAAAGGTTGGCAGTTTGAATCCACTAGATGCTCCTTGGAAACTCTATGGGGCAGTTCTACTCTGTCCTATAGGGTCGCTACGAGTCAGAATTAACTCGATGGCAACGGGTATTTATATATATCACAGAGATTTTGAATGCATTCAGGTTTACTCTTTGTGCTGTAAAGTTCTATGTACTCTAACAAATTCATAGTGCCATGCATCTACTATTACAGTATCACACAGAATAGTTTCACCACCCTAAAAATATTCCCCACGCTCTAGCTATTCAAACCTCAATGGGTTTTTAAAATCAAGAGATTTTTGGCCTACAATTTTCTATTTCAAAAACAATTTTCTGCATAAGGGGCAATTATCAAATTAATATAATTTTGAGAAGATCTAAAAACATGGGGCTGTCTCTGAGCAGCCATAGTCTGAGAAGGATAAGTCCAAGAATACTGGACAATTGAAACAGAAGAAAAGTATGAGAGCACCAACAATTAATGTCACTCATTGTAATTTTCCTTGAACTTCAATATGTAATTGTTTCACTTTGTAAATTATCAAGTTCATTCATTCATTCATTCAACAAATGTTTATTAAGCACCTACTATATTTTTTTTTTATAAGCTAGACATCATATAAAGCATTGGAGATATAGTAATGTCTAATACATACCCCTTGCTTTAAACAAATTTAATCTCGTAGCATTTTATCCCTAGATTTTCATTACTTTCTAGAGACGTTCAAGAAATGGTGGAAAGAACTTCACAGCAAGGAAGTTCAAATGCTGACTCTCGACATTTGCTAACTCATTGCATGTATGATCTTGTTGGACAAATGCCTACTATGGTTTCTTTGTTTCCACATCTGTAATATGGGATAAGAACATCCACCTCAAACAATTGTTTGAGAGACTATATAAGTTTGTATCCTGAACAGCATCTGACACATCATAACTTTTCAGGGGGCTAAAATCTACTAGCACTTCTTTCAAAAGAGAAAAATGTTGCTCTCCTTTGGTTACTTTCCTTTTTTCTGCTCCTATCACATTTGATTATGGAACTGTCAGGAAGGATGATGAAATGCAGGTCTCTTAAGCAATCAGGCTCCTGGTGCCCACTCCAGATATACTGAATCAGGATCTCTGGTGTGAGCCAGAGGAGTTGGGGAACCAAAGATCTGTATGTTTAACAAACATAGAAAGGGACTCTCATCATCACAGAAGTTGAAGAAATACTGCCAGGATTTTTCTAGGTTGTATTCAGTGTTGAAAGGAGCTATGTCTAAGAATTCACAGAAGGAAATGGTCAGGAACTGTAGCATAGTGATAAAGACAACAAAAAATATTAAGGGGATGTTGATAGTGGCAGTTTAATATTCTTTCAGTACTCTGCCTTATGCCTGGCTCTGAGCTGAGCAGTTGATAAACATCATTTAACTGTATTGTCACATAACTGTGAGGTAGATACTGTTATTTTTCCCTTTTTTCAGATGAATACATGAGCCTTAAATTATATAACTCATCCAAGGTCATAAACAGTGAAGTCAAGATTCAAACCTGTTCTACCTGACTTCAGACTCATTTCTCTCAACTGCAATATCAAAACGATGGTGGACTTGGGTACCAGGCAAAGCTCTCTAGTCTTATCTATATGCTGACTAGTCTATACAATTCAAATATTTAATAAACAAATGACTTTAGGCCAGTTGGAGCCCTGGTGGCAGTGGGTAAGTGACACAGCTGCTAATCAAAAGGTTGGCAGTTCAAATCCACCAGCCGCTCCTTGGAAACCCTATGGGCCAGTTCTACTCTGTCCTCTAGGGTTTCTATGGGTCAGAATTGACTCAGTGCCAATGGGTTAGGACAGTTATGTCACGTGCCTTAGTTTTCCATATGTAAAATGCAGGAATTATACTAGAAATTCTACTAGTTCTAACGATCTGTAGTTCTCTTCTTCACTTACCTGCCCTCCCTCATTTGTATTTATTTTGGCCTTGGCTCTTGTGTAGTTTTCATCCTCACTTGCAATCTTTGCACAGTGAAACCTTACTGATTGAGTAGTTTAGATATCCCTTCAATGCGAAAAGGAATTCTGTCTCTGAAGTTACACCAAGTGCTGAAGTCACACAAAGACCACATAAGATGTTCTGATTTTTAACTATTTCATAAGCTATTTTATGTGAGCACCCTCAGCAATTGCTGGAGCCCCAATCAGAAACTCTGTCTCTGAATTAACTTGACATATAATTGACAAAAGAAAATTAAAACCATTTTTCCTGAAGTTATAGTCATTTTTTTTTTCTGATTCCATATGCTGCAACTGGGGCCTATAAACAAACCCAGCTCCTAAAGGGAAATATATCCTCCACATGCCCCTTTTATGGTGAGATGTTTAGCCACGGCACAACTTTAGACAAGTCCCACAGCTTCTCTGAACAAGAAGTTCACAGCTAGAAAAATGATAAAAACAGTTACCGATTTTCAAGATAAATCACAGTATAAAAGGTTAAGAATTCCGGAAACATAATTTGAGGCATTTGGAAAGCTCTTTCCTGGGGCTTTTTAGCTAAAATCGGGATGTTTTCATGCTGACTTCTTTTTATTTCTAAAACTTGACCTCCCTAACAGCAAATTTTAGTATAATAAGAACTGCTGTTTTGATTATCTATGGGGGGGGAAAAAAGCCCTAGATAAGTTAGTTTAGGAATTTACCCAAGGTCAAGTATCTAGAATCCAAACTTCTTAACTCCCATTCTGGCACCTAAGTTGCCACTTTAATTCCCTTTCCCCCCAAATTCTATGATAAACACATTTAGAAAGCTGTCAGTATGAATGTGAAGTATATGCATCACAAAGTTATTCAACCAAAAAAAAGCAGTTGCCTGTTGACCCCAGGTGTGTCAGAGTAGAACTATGCTCCATAGGGTTTTCAATGGCTGATTCTTCAGAGGTAGATTGCCAGGCTTTTCTTCCAAGGTGCCTCTGGATGGACTCCAGCCTCCAACCTCTCAGTTAACAGCCAAGAACGTTAACCATTTGCACCACCCAGGGACTCCCATTCAACCCAAACAAATACTTAACAAGGAGAGACTATCTCTCAAGCAGTAGTGCTAAAGAGATAGGCCATGGTCACTACCTTCAACCAGCTTATTCTCTGGGGAACCACTAAGGTAGCTGAGCCAATGCTACAGTAAAGACACATGGTGCTCTGGGAGAAGAGAGACACTGGGGGCTTGGAAAGATTTAATAGAGAAGCTGGCGTTGGAGTTTACCTCAAAGGATACAGAGAAATTTTGATAGGTTTGAGGATACATTGCATGGGAGGACAGTCCAGAAAATACCAGGAACAAAGGAAGGAAAGTGGTGCATCACTTGATTAGGCCCGTGTCTTTACTTGTCCCAACAACCACTGAGTAAACATGCACTTCTTTAGCAGAAACACAATGGGATTTCAGTCCAGCAAACTAGGATGTGTAGCTCAGTTTATCCATTTACACCTGTGTCAACTTGGGCAAGTCACATAACCTCTCTGAGACTCGGTTTCCTATTTTAGTGGGTAATTGGGAGGAAGAGGAAGACTGACCGTGGTTAGCATGTAGTAGGTGCTCAATAAAGGGAAGTTCTTACTATTTATAGGGTAAAACCAAACCAAACCAAACTGGTTGCTGTTGTATTCTCTTGAAATAGAAAAGGTGGTAGAGACAATGGCGAGACATTTTCCCATGGTACGATTCCATCCTGTCTCCTTTATTCTCGTTCAAAATTGAACTTAAAACTGGTTTTCCCCTTCTTGCTTGCATGTATTTTCACCATATTTGTCAAATGTCCTGTTGGTGAGAAATCAATTTTTCATAACTTACTTGTATTCTTTTCCAAATGAGAAAAGACTTTCATAGATATCTGGATATGAGTTAAAATAAAATGAAACATTTTCTGCTCACTCCAAGACTTTATTCACCATGACAACCAATACTTTCTATTACAAGTTTAGCTGACCTCTTCTAACCCCCGTTTGCCATTATACTTCTTGAAACAAACGTGATAAAACAGCATTATACATTTGTAAACAGCCAGATTTTAAACAGCTCAGCTCCTGAGCCAGAGCGTGTCCCTTCCTTCCAGAAGTAACAACACAATCTCAGAAATAATAATGCTATGTAACAGTTATTAAATGCTTGTTATTTGTTCTGAAGTTTGCTGAAGTCTTGCATGATTATTTCATTTAATCATCAAGAAAACCCTAATAATAGGCACGCAATGAATATTAGTAGTTAGAACTAGGATTGTTGCCACTCCTTGCACAATTTACACTGCTGACAATAGCCCTTTTCTAGGGGGGTTTTGTTTGCTTGTTTGTTTGTTTCCCTGAACCTGTATTTTTCCAAGAAGTTTCCTTTCATTCCTCAACTCTCCTCTTTGCTTTATCCCCCATCCAGAGTGATGCGGAGAGGCCAAGGCAAGATTTTCCATCTGATGATAGGTTTTTTCTCTTTTGCTTTTTCTTCTGAGAATCTTTAACTGTAAGGAACCTGGCTATACGGTAATTTAAAATTAATTTAATACATCATTTTTCCACTTTTTTCCAGTTCCAAATACTCCCTTATTTTCATTGTGACTTCTTTGACTCATGGGCATTAAGAAGCATGCTGTTTAATTTCTTAATATTTGGTAATACTTTTCTGTTGTTGATTTCTAGTTTAATTCTACTATGGTAAGGGAACAAGCACACTAGGATTTTAGTCCTTTGAAATTTGTTGCGTCTTGAACCAGCCAACGGTCAGTGTTCATAAATATTCCATATGCAATTGAAAAGCATTTATATTCTGCACTTGTTGGGTGTTATTCTCTATAAATGTTAATTAAGATGAGTTAACCAAAACAAAACCAAACCCACTGCCGTCTAGTCGATTCCGACTCATAGCAACCCTATAGGACAGAGTAGAACTGCCCCATAGAGTTTCCAAGGAGCGAGCGCCTGGCAGCCATAAGCCATAGATAGCACTTAATCACTACATCACCAGGGTTTCCTAAGATAAGTTACCTAATAAAAAAAAAAAAACATTGCCATCGAGTCAATTTCAACTCCCAGTGACCCTGCAGGACAGAGTAGAGCTGCCCCATAGGGTTTCCAAGGAGCGGCTAGTGGATTCAAACTGCTGACCTTTTTAGTTAGCCAGCCAAGCACTTACCACTTTGCAACCAGGAGTCCAAGTTAGTTAACAGTGTTTTTCAAATTCACTATTCCCTAACTGATTCCTTGCCTGCTTTTTCTGTCACTTACAACTATAACTGGAAATTTTAACACAACTATTTCTCGTATTAGTTGTGTCAACTTTTGCTTTATACATTTTGAAACTGCTATTAAGTGCATAAAATTTTTGGATAATTATTTCTGTCCATTGAATTAGCCTTTTTTTTAATTATGAAATGTCCTTGATTATGTTTAGTAATACTTCTTGCCTTAAAGCTTTATTTGTATGATATTAATATAGCCACTTGAAGTTTATTTTGGTTATTATTTGCATGGTCTATCTTTTTAGAATATAACTCTTGTAAATGGAAAAGATTTGTCTCTTTATCAAGACTTAACAATCTTTGTTTTTTACTTGGAGTATTAAGTTCATTAACATGTAATTACAGCTATAACTAGGGTTAAGCCTACTATCTTGGTCTTTGTTTTCTTTCTGTTCCATTTGTTCTTTGTTTCTTTATTACTCCTGTCCTACCTTCTTTTTTATTATTCAGTTTAATCTTCTCTGTTAGCTTCTGATGATATCACTTTACCTTACTATTTCAGAGATTAGCCTAAAGATTACATTATGCATCCTTGATTTATGCAGTCTACCTGAAACTAGTACTGCTTCTCAAATAATGAAAGAACTTTACAGCAGTTTGGAGCCCTGGTAGCACAGTGGTTAAAGTGCCCGGCTGCTAACTGAAAGGTAGGTGGTTTGAACCCACCAGCTGCTCCACAGGAGAAAGATGTGGCAGTCTGCTTCTGTAAAAATTTACAGCCTTTGAAACACTATGGTTGGCAGTTCAAATCCACCAAGCTATCCTTGGATACCCTATGAGGCAGTTCTACTCTGTCCTGTAGGGCTGCTGTGAGTTGGAATTGACTCCACAACAGTGGGTTTGGTTTTTTGGACCTTCTGAGCTATTGTTTTCAGGACTTAACTTCTACTTGTTATGAACGTCACAATACAGTTAATATTACTGCTTAAACAGTCAGTATAAATTTGCCTTTTTTATTCTCTTAATTATTTTATACAGTGTTGTGCCTTATGTAGGAAAATTTTACATCGGCCTGAAAAATTTCCTTCAATATTTCTTGTACTGTCAGTGTACTCGTGAAAATTTTTCACACTTCTGCTTGTTTGAAATATCTTAATTTTGCACTTATTTTTGATAGACAAAGCTGTCTGTTTTCTGCAATGTAAAGTTACCATTTCATTTTTTTCTGTTTTCCATACTTCCCATTGGAATATCTTACTATTTTTTGTTTTCTTTTTGTCTTTGGCTACTTAAAGATTTTCTATTTGGCTTCGGTTTTCAGCAGTTTAATTATGTTGTCCTAGGTGCCATTTATGTTTGCCTTGCTATGGCTGCTAATTAAAAAGTTGGCCATTCAAATCCACCAGAAACTCTATGGGGCAGTTCTACTCTGCCCTGTAGGGTCTCTATGAGTCAGAAACAACTCGACCACAATTTTTTTTTTGCTGGGTATTTGTCTTTTGATTGCGTGGTTGAAGTCTTTAACCAGTTGTGGAAAATTTTCAATCATTGTCCCTTCATATATTCCTACTGCCCATTTCTTTCTCTCTTCTCATTCTGGGACTCTGACCCCCCCCCCAAAAAAAAAATCTATTGCCATCAAGTCAATTCCAACTCAGAGCAACCCTATAGGATAGAGTAGAACTGCCCCCATAGGGCTTTCAAGGAGTAGCTGGTGGATTCGAACTGCCAATCTTTTCATTAGCAGCCATAGATTTTAACCAGGATGGTAAAACTAAACTCTGCCCTACATGTCTCTTATGCACTTTTCTTGCTCTTCCATTCTTTCTTCTCTCCTAGTTTTTGCTGTGTATTTTCTATTGATCTATCTATCTTTGAGTTTACTAATTCCACCTTCTGCTGTCTACTGTCTACCCTTCAACTCATCCAATGAATTCTTAGTTTCAAATATTATATATATATAGTTCTAGAATATCCATTTGATTATTTCAAAGGTTGAAAGTTTCCGTTGAGTCTTTCTCTTGTCATCTATATTGTCCATTTTCTATTTTCTTTGACATATTCATAATCATTATTTTAAAGTATAAGTCTGCCTTCTCCAACATGTAGTTTATATTTGGGTCTGATTCTATTAATAATTTTTAGCTACATTTCCCTAACACTTCAAGTGTCTACTAATCTTGTTATTGCATTCTGGATATTGTATACAAAATTGTTATAGAAACTGATGTTGATGTTAGGGGATTTTTGGTTTCGGTTTTGGTTTTAGGTTTTTGTTTTGTTTTTGCCCTTTGCCCTTTCCTCTTTCAGGCATAGGCTGAAGGGCTGGTCACTTCAATCCAATTAAAACTTAAGCAGGGTCAGGTCTACTTGTTCCTTTGGTTGGACTCAAACTATCTCCAGTTGCAGTGTCTCAGAGGTGAGACCTATTGTGTACTTTTTCCAAATACTTCCCTTTTGTGCGACTTTGGCCCTAAACATTGCAAAGCTGTACAAGATTGTAGTATCCTTTGCCTGGTGATGTCCTTAGCTTCCCATACTGTCATGTTGTTGTTGATAGGTGCCATCAAGTCAGTTCCAACTTATAGCTACCGTATGTACAACAGAATGAAATGTTGCCCAGTCCTGCGCCATCCTCACAATCATTGTTATGCTTGAGCCCATTATTGTTGCCACTGTGTCAATCCATCTTGTTGAGGTGTTCCTCTTTTTTGCTGACCTTCTCCAGGGACTGATCTCACCTTCTCCAGGGACTGATCTCTCCTAATAACATGTCCAAAATATGTGAGACACAGTCTGGACATTCTTGCTTCTAAGAAGCATTCTGGTTGAACTTCTTCCAAGACAGATTTGTTCATTCTTCTGGCAGTCCATGGTATATTCAATATTCTTCTCCAACACCACAATTCAAAGACATCAGTTCTTCTTTGGTCTTCCTTATTCATTGTCCAGCTTTCACATGTATATGAGGCAATTGAAAACACCATGGCTTAGGTCAGGTGGACCTTAATCCTTAGAGTGACATCTTTGCTTTTCAACACTTTAAAGAGATCTTTTGCAGCAGATTTGTCCAATGCAATGTGTCTTTTGATTTCTTGAGTGTTGCTCCCACGGGGGTAGATTGTGGATTCAAGTAAAATGAAATCCTCGACAACTTCAATCTTTTCTACATTTATCATGACGTTGCTTATTGGCCCAGTTGTGAGGATTTTTGTTTTCTTTATGTTGAGGTGTAATCCATCTGAAGGCTGTGGTCTTTGATCTTAATCAGTATGTGCTTCAAGTCCTCTTCACTTTCAGTAAGCAAGGCTGTGTCATCTGCACATTGCAGGTTATTAACGAGTCTATCTCCAATACTAATGCCATGTTCTTCTTCATATAATCCAGCTTCTTGGATTATTTGTTCAGTATTATATAGATTGATGCACACCTTTCCTGACTTGAAACCATGCAGTATCAACTTGTTCTGTTGAAACAACTGCCTCTTGATCTATGTACAGGTTCTTCATAGCACAATTAAGTGTTCTCGAATTCCCATTCTTTGCAATGTTATCCATAATTTGTTATGATCCACACAGTCGAATGCCTTTGCATAGTCAATAAAACACAGGTAAACAACTTTCTAGTATTCTCAGCTTTCAGCCAGGATCCATCTGATATCAGAGGTGATATCTCTGATTCCATGCCCTCTTCTAAATCCAGCTTGAATTTCTGGCAATTCCCTGTCGATATACTGCTGCAGTTGCTTTTGAATGATCTTCAGCAAAATTTTACTTTCGTGTGATATTAATGATATTGTTCGATAATTTCCACATTCTGTTAGATCACCTTTCTTGGGAATAGACATAAATATGGATCTCTTCCTGTCGGTTGGCTGGGAAACTGTCGTCCAAATTTCTTGGCATAGACAAATGAGCACTTCCAGTGCTTTATATCCATTGATTAAAACATCTTAATTGGTATTCCTTCAATTCCTGCAGCCTTGTTTTTTGCCAATGCCTTCAGTGCAGCCTGGATTTCTTCCTTTAGTACCAATGGTTCCTGATCATATGCTACCTCCTGAAATGGCTGAATGTCGACTAATTCTTTTTGGTATAGAGAACCTGTATATTCCTTCCATTTTCTTTTAATGCTTCCTGCATCATTTAATATTCTCCCACAGAATTCTTCAATATTGCAACTCTATGCCATCATTGTCTGCTACAAATGTCCTGTGGCGGAAAACCAGTCACGCAATAGTCTAGATTTTAGACTGTCATAGCAGCTCCCACGACCATCAAAAGCTCCCTGTGTTTCCCTTTCTCCTAAAAATTCCCCTCCGGCATTGGAAAGCCAGGCTGAGAGCCTACTATCAGACTTGGCAAATATCTCCAGGAAAGGAAAAAGACATAAATGTTATCTCATTCAGAAAGGGCTCTTCCCTCTAAGAAATTTTATTTTATCTCTCTCTCTTTGCTTCCATACCTCTCCAATGTCTTTAAAAATAATATTTCTAAATATTTATTCTCTTATGGCTGGTTGTTGCATAGGAACAATGGCTTGTCGCTACTTATTTCAACCTATTTGGAAGCAGAAGTTCCACAGTAAATCTGAAAGGGAAAATTTCCCCATAACTCCCCCTTTAATGCCTCACCAAGTCTTCCATCTTAAAATTCACAAATTTATTCAGTCATTTATTTAACTAATACTTGAGTGCCTATTAAATAGTGAGTGCTGTGCTAGGTTCTGTCATTGTAGAACTTAAAGCTGATTGAAAGAACTACATATTTAAATAAAACCAGCACACAATTAAAAGAGTTTTTTGATATGAAGAAAAATCTGAGGCAAAAAAAAAAAAAAAAGCAACGGGCCACTGATTTAGATTTCAAGGTCAAGGTGACAATTAAGATTAGACCTTAAATATAAAAAGAAAATACTCTAGCAAGGAGTGGGGACAATATTATTTGAGTAAGAAGAAATATTGTTTGTAAAAGCCTAAAATGGAAAGGGAATTTTTTTTTTTTTTAAACATGCACGCATGAGTAAAAAGGAGTATGTCGCTGAATTAGGCTAACATGGGAGGCAGGGGCCAGATTATATAAAGCCTTATGATCATATTAAGGGTTTTGTGTTGGATCCATCGAATGGTTTTGAGCAAGGGACTGCTAATTTTCTCTGTGGAGAGTAGTTTGGAAGAGAGTAAGACTGAACATGAAGAGATGGATTAAGAAGCTATTGAAACTGTCCATGGAAGAAAATGATGGTAGCTTGGATTAAGGTGATGGCAATGGAATTGGAGAACTGGTTGAATCTGAGATATATTTTTTATTTTATTAAAATACAAAGATATATTTTAATAGGCCTTGGTGACAGAACAAATAGGGAAGTGAGGGAGAAAGAGATATCAAAACTTTTGCCTTAAACAAATATAAAACTTTATATTTTGTTTATATGGATTTTACAAAGTACTCCACATGCATTATCTGATTTGATCCTCATAACAACACAACAGACCAACATTATTATTACTTTTATATATAAGGTAAAGGGGGCTCAGTAGAGTCGAGTAGACTGTCTGTCATTAATACAATAATTAATCCACAGCTGAGCCCAGAATCAACTTCTGTAAAATTGGCCCAGGGCTCTTTTTCTCTATATAGCTTTACTCCCTCATATGTGTTTAAAAAACACAAGAGATGACTCTTGTGGCAATTGTCAGAAAGCTGATGCTTCGCCACGTCCTCAGGCACTACTAAAGGTCCAGCCAACCCATCACCAAGTAGTTCAAAGGCAATAATCTGGAGCCTATATTGACAATATTAATATTAGATAAATTTTATCGAGGCCTTCATGATGTTTTAAGCCTTTAACATGCATTACCTCATTTAATTGTCATAACAAAGCTTTGGAATAGATAATAATATTAACCCCACTTTAGAGATAAGGAGGAGGAACCCTGGTGCTGAAATGGTTAAGTGCTCGACTGCTAACTGAAAGGTAAAACCAAACCAAACTCATTGACATGAAGTCAATTTTGACTCATAGCGACTCTATAGTACAGAATAGAACTGCCAGATATGGTTTCTGCCTTGGTTATCTAGTGCTGCTATAACAGAAATACCACAAGTAGATGGCTTTAACAAAGAGAAAATTATTTCTTCACAGTAAAGTAGGCTAAAAGTTCAAATTCAGGGCATCAGCTCCAGGGGAAGTCTTTCTCTTTCTGCAGGTCTTCTCATCAATCTTTCCCTGAACTAGGAGCTTCTCCACCCAGGGACCCCATGTCCAAAGGACACCCTCTGCTTCTGGCACCACTTTCTTGGTGGTATGAAGTTCTCCAGTCTCTCTGTTCCCTTGTATCTTTTATATCTCAGAAGAGATTGCCTCGAGACACAATCCAATCTTATAGATTGAGTCCTGCCTCACTAACACAATTGCAACCCATTGCCCCTCATTAACATCATGGAGGCAGGATTTACAACATAAAGGAAAATCACACAATACCAGGAATCATGGCCCAGCCAAACTGATACACACATTTTTGGTGGGACTTAATTCAGTCCATGACAGTTCCCAAGGAGCAGCTGGTGAACTCAAACTGCCAACCTTTTGGTTAGTAGCCAAGCTCTTAATCACTGCATCACCAGGCCTGTAACTGAAAGGTAGGCAACTTGAACCCACCAGTGGCTCCCTGGGAGAAAAGACCAGGTGATCTGCTGATAAAGATTACAGCCGAGGAAACCTTACAGGCAGTTTTATTCTGTCCTATACGGTCACTGTAACTAGGAATCAACTTGATGGCACACAACAACAACAGAGATAAGGAAGTAAGGCACAGAAAGGGTAAATAACTTGCTTGAGATTTCAGAATTGGTAATTGGACAAGCCAAGAAATGCCAGAGGCTATACTAAGCTGTCCACTATGAACTCCAGAGGAAAATTTTAAAAGCATGGACTTTATGATCGCAAGAAAACTGAATTCAGACACAAAAGATCAGTGTTCTAGTCTTGGCTATGTCACTAATGAACTCTGCAGCTTTTAATGAGTTCCTTGTCCCTCACCATTGGCCTCAGTTTCTACTTTTGTTAAATGAAAGATTTTTATTACATTATTTCTAAGGGCTCCTTCTGATTCTCATTGTCTTTTCCCTGACTGCTTATGGATAGATATTAAGCCCTCGTGGCACAGCGGTTCAGAGCTCAGCTGCTAAATAAAAGGTCAGCCATTTGAATCCACCAGCCACTCATTGGAAACCCTATGTGGCAGTTCCACTCTGTCCCATAGGGTCACTATGAATTGGAACTCACTAGACACCAACAGGTTTAGTAGATAGATACTCATCTTTTCAGCCTTAGCTCTTAACCACTATGCCACCAGGGTTTCCCAAATTTTCAAGGGTTGGTTATTATATTTTGTGTTACTGCCACTCAGTCCCCCTCTTGACTACACCCCACCCATTTCTCTTTTCCTGCCTGAAAACCTCCCTCCACCCTAGAGCCCCCAGGTTTCTTAGATGGGTCCCAGCTTGCTTAGAGGGTGCTCAAGAAATATCAGCTTGGGTGACAGCTCAGCAATTAACTCATCCTGCTAACACACTCCCTATGTTAAAGCGCTAAATTGCAGAGGGTGTTTATCATATGTCAGGCTCACAGCCTCCTGCTGTCAGCTTTGATTTGCTAATTACCTGTAAAAGACTTGGTGCCTAGAACACCTGGTCTTCAGAGCGAGCTGCATGGTGAAGATTCAACTGCAGTGGAGGTGAACTGCCCAGCAGCATCTCAAGAGGGCCCTGCCTGCCTTCCTCACCCCACCCTTCGCTTTTCAGAGAGAAGTGAAGAAAAAGCAAGGGCACCTTGCAATGAAGCAAGAGAGGTCTTAGTCTGGATTGAAATGGTTAAGGGAAGTGGGAATGTCCACCCTCATCCACCACCATGGTGCTATATGATGCTGTAATGATAAACTAATGAACACTTACACAGTTCTTACTACGTACCAGAATCTATGCCAAAAATATAACCTTGTTGTAGGGTAAAAACATCACAAAGTTTAGTAAGGCAGAAAGTTTTATCTGGCATATATTCAAAAAAGCAAAAGCCAGAAATCGGACAAGCATGCTGCTAGAGCCATGTCTGTCCAAGGACAAGGAAATATAACAGAATGACCAGTATATTTTAACACTACAAAATGGGCAAAACCATTGAAAGCTTAACCTTTTCACAGATTGGCTAGAAACTGTGATCCTACATTTTGAATTTTCTTAATGATCATTGGTGCGGGTTTCAGTAATGACATTAGGGAAGGTCATCATTGGTCCAACAAATTTTCTATTCGCTAAATGTTTTGTGTTGTGTTGTGTTGTGGTTGATTGGGTTATATGAAATGTTCCCTAAAAGTTATTTTTCATCGTTGTGAGTCCAGCTCCAGCCGAATCACGTTCTTTATGCTCAAGAGCAGGGAGTAATGACTCCAGTAGTATTTTCTAAATCAACCTGCACAAATCTATTTAATCTTTACAATGCCCCCAGGAGTTTCAGCAACTTGGCCAAGGTCACCCAGCAGGTAGGGTGCTGTTTAGGAGCTTTAGGCTCTGGAATCAAATTTGCCTGGTTCAAATCTCAGCTCAGCCTGAGAATTTACAATCAGGTCTCTAGATCCCTCTCTACTGCTCTATTTTCCACATTCCAGGCGTCTATCTCTATGTTTTCTGAAGGGTAGTACTGAGTCTGTAAGCAAAATAAAAAGAAGCCATTTGATGAACTGAAAAAATAGGGCCTCTTGTACCATGAGGGAAACCTTGGTGGCATAGTGGTTAAGTGCTACAGCTGTTAACCAAGAGATTGGCAGTTCAAATCCACCAGGCGCTGCTTGGAAACTCGATGGGGCAGTTCTACTCTGTCCTACAGGGTCACTATGAGTTCAGAATCAACTCGACGGCAGTGGAGTGGGTGGGTACCATGAGAGCAAGGCCCTACTCTTGACACTTGACAAAATACTTCTCGCTCTGTTTCCTAGTTCTTTCTTTGAAAATGATTCTGCTTGTGTGTAAAGTTATTTGACTTAATTCTTCAGTTGGGAATAGATAACTATTTCTCCTGGGAAGTAGCAAAGAATGTTTTTGTGCTGAGTTTCTACAAAAACCTAATTGTCAAGTTCCTTGGGAGAAAAGGGCTAGAAGCTGCAGAGCACACATGCAGTGTCATTCTGTGGACACTCTGTAAGAAGTCTATTCTGGACAGCTACACGGATTACTATTTTCTTCAGGAGATATCTGCACATGTGAAAGAATTGGAAGTAAGAAGATTTCTTATTCTCAAAACTGGCTTCCTAGGCCAAGAGATGAATGTGGCAACCGCAGACGCTGGTGCAAGAGTCCCTAGTGGATCAGAGGCCAATACTCAAATTACCCAAATTACAGGTGCAATGATGTACTTGTAATTTGAACCACTGAAACTTTTTAGCAAAACAAAGGGATCCATTGAAAAAGAGGCAATGTGGTAATCTTAGATACAAATACTGGGTTTGGGGTCGGAAAGACCTTGATTAAGTTCCTAGCTGTACAACCTGGATAAGATATCCAGCCTCTCTCAACACAAACTTCTTCCAAAGAGGGAATTTCAATGTCTACCTCAAGGGAGTTTTATGATGATTAAATGAGATAATATACACAAAATCTGTAGGCCAGTTTCCGACATAGAGTAGGTACCAATACAGTGTAGCTATTTCATTCTCCATTCCATGTAGAAAAAGGGGGGAGAGGCTCTTTCAATGTGTTAAAGATTTTAAAGTTTGTCCGATGACCTCAACCTTTAAAAGGAACACTCAGACTCGGGTATTAAGTGATACTAGGGGCCAATGTTGAACATTACTACATGCTAGGCATGAAGCCAAGTAACTGATATGTATTCCAGTATTAAGAGATTCCTTTCATTATTACCTCCATTTTAAAGATGAGGAAATTGAGGTTCTAACTAGTAACAAAATCAGGATGGAATCTAAGTCTGCCAGAATTCAGAGCCAAAACACTCAGCCACTGCACTTTCTAGACACACTAGGTTCTTATCTGCATGGCCTCACTAGCCCTGCATTTTTATTCTCTTCTTGACCTGTTTTCACAATCTTTTCTACAGTAACGCCTTAATTCATGTGGGCTTGTGAGAATCCCGATGGTGAAGCTATTCCTGCACTTTGCTCAGGAAACTTGTTCTTCGTATTCAGTGTACATGAATGGCGATATGGGTGCACTTGTACCCATATTCTTCACCCAAACTCTTCTTAGCGTCCTTAAGACTTTAGAAGTACTCAGCCATATAAATAGGCTGATTATCGATTGTTCTTATTTATTCATTAAATCAAGTAACCTCCACTGGGCAAACATGTTTCAGTTCCTATGTGTCTATGTCGCCAAGCTAGAAGCAGCTTTAGAATTCATCTAGTCAATCGCCTTCATTTTACATCAAAGGACACTGTGGCCCTACAGGCTGATAGTAGCAGTACAGTTGTACTAGTAGTAACAGTAGAGTTGTAACAATAGCGGTTGAAATAATAGAAGTAGTGGTAGCAGTAGCCATAGCAATAGCCATAGTAGTTGTAGCACCAGCACTGAGTGCTCACTATAAACTAGACACAGTGCTATGCACTTTATCTGCATTATTTCATTTAGCCCCCACAAACATCTAGGAAAAATAGGCATTACCTTTATCTAACATATTTTCACAGTATATCCAACTGAAATGTAAACTATCAACTATATCTTAAAAATATTGTCACATTGGATTTTCTTATAGCACCCCACATGAGTTTGGTGGCTAAATATTATCTGAAATGTGCAAAGTCGTCTATGTAAGGCAGATGCAAATGATAAAGCTTAAAAGCCACAGAGAACTATGAACCAACCTTCCGAGAAGAAGAGTGATCAGCAGCTTTTGGCCCATCCAGTCCATTGCCTGTTTTTGTAAATAAAGTTTTATTGAAGCACAGTCACACCCATTCATTCATGTATTGTTTTGGCTGCTTTCACACCACAATGACATAAATGAGTAGCTGCAACAGAGACTTTATGGACAGACAGCAAAGACAAAAATATTTACTATCTGGCTTTTTACAGAAAAAAGTGCCAGTTGTAGTAATAGTAGTAGTAATGGTAGCAGAGATATTTCCCCCATTATTTATGTTGGTGAGATTCATTCATGTGGTTGTATGGAGCAGTAATTTGTTAATTTTCATTACTGTATAGTAATACCATTATATAAATATACCACAATATATTCAGTACTTCCATTACCATTCAGATGTGTTTTATATTTCCATTATGATTTTTTTCTTTTTGTCTCAAGAGGGATTTAAAGGTGCTTTTAAAGTTTCTATTAGTGTTCATTTTTTCTTTAAATTAATTTTTTTAAGTTGTTTGTAAATGCATTGTGATAAGGAGTTCTGATAGTAACTACTTTCTGAAATTTAGTGAGATTTCCTTTATGACGTAGTATTTTGTCAATTTTGCAAATGCTCCATATGTGTGCTTGAAAAAAAAAAAAAAGATTCCCTAGTTGTTGGATGCAGGCTTCTCTCTGTATTTATCATATCAAGTTTGTTGTTTGTGACATTCTCTGTACATCTACGGTCCCCACTAACCCACTGCCATTAAGTCAATTCCGACTCATAGCAACCCTATAGAACAGAGTAGAACTGCCCCATAGGATTTCCAAGGAGCAGCTGGTAGATTCGAACTGCTGACCTTTTGGTTAGCAGCCAATCTTTTAACCACTGTGCTACCAGGACTCCATATCTACTATAGCAAGCTTGTTATGTGTGTGTTCAATTTTCTGTATCCTACTAATTTTCCATCTGCTTGACTTAAAATTGAGAAAGATATTTTGAAACTTTCCACTATGACTGTGGATCTCTCAATGTCTCCATGTAGTCCCAACAATTTTATATATATATATATATATATATAATTAGATGCATATGATGGTGTATTATATGTAGATTATTAGATGCATATGATTTTAGAATTGTTACTTCTTCCTGATAAATTGAACCTATTATTATTTAATAGTAACCTTCCTTATCACTACTCTTTATCTTAAAGTCTAATTTGTCCCATAACTCAGCTTTCTTTTGTTAGTATTTGTTTGATATGCCTGTTTCCATCATTCTTCTTTCAGTCTTCTTATGGTCTTATGTTTTAAATAGATGTGTCTTAAATACTAGAGATTTGGATTTTTCAAAATTTTATCTGTCTTGTTTTCAATAAATATATTTCTTTTTAATTGTGGTAAATCATATATTTGAACAGATTTCAACCATCATATTTTGTTTTCTATTTTTTCCTGCTTCTTCTATGTTTTCTATTCTATTGATTCTTTTACTGCTATATATATACATATATATATATTTCTTTTTAAATTTTATAGCCTTAAAAGTAGGGTAGATTTCAGTATTTTATATATATATATATACATACACCAAAGGGAATAGTGGACTCTAAAATATTACTATTATTACTGACCACAAAAATAAGCATTTGTAAACTTTACATATATATATATATACTCCAATATCCATTTTCAGAGTCCAGTAGTGATAAAGAAACAGGGATTTTTATTCCTGTCTTTTCATTTTCTTTTAGAAATCTTATAACTATTGGAACTCAAAGATATTCAAAGGGACACTTTGAAGATGTGAAGGAATATCCATTTTGGAGCAGACTGTGAGATGCCACAGAATATGAATAAGCCTCAGAAAAGGCAATACTCTGACCACGTATAAAGCAAAACAGAGACAAGACATCTCTATAACCACAAACTGACTACACGCTCCCTCTTTTAACTAACATAATCAATTGCTGGTTCTTTACCAATGACAGCTCTGTGGTGGTGGTTGCCATCAAGTCCCTTCCAACTCACAGCAGCCCCATATGTTACAGAGCAGAACTGTTCCATGGGTTTTCTTGGCTGTAATTTTAACAGAAGCAGATTACCAGGCCCACCATTGGGTAGGTTTGAACTGCCAACCTTTAGCTTAGCCCTGAGTAAAAACCATTTGTGCCACAACTCTAGCTCCACACAATCCTCTCACCCCCTAGATAAAATGCAATCACTGAATTGCCCCTACTTCTTGAGAGCTTCTGGTCGAGAATCAGCCCCTACTTCCTTCCTCCCCTCTCCCCTTAGAATTATCCAACTTAAGCTTAAATCCTATAAAAATCAAAAATCCCTTTTTAAGCTCCTTCGCCCTTAGCAAGATGGCATAAATTTGCTGTGGAAGGTGTTCTCTCTGTGGAAACAGGCTAAATCTAGCTTTTTTTTTTTGACTGGTATTCCTGGTGGGCTTTGACCAATGGACTTCAATAGCCTTAATCTCTGTTTTTAAAAATAACAAGGAAATTGTTTAAGTAACAATGAGATCATGCTGGTATTTCTAGTATAAGCTACACAGAAAAATCGAGTAGTTTTAATAAAACTGGCTTTTGGAAACAGGGCTTCAAAAAGCATGCATGCAGTAGGTATAGTCTAAGTTTTGAAAATAGTAATATGTGCCTTACAAATGTAAGGGGAAGATCCCTGGGTGGCGCAAAGAGTTTGCTCTTGGCTACTAACTGAAAGGTTGGTGGTTCGAACTTGCCCAGCGGAGCCAAGGAAGAAATGCCTGGCCATCTCCTTCCATAAAGTTTACAACCAAGGAAACCTTATAGTGCATTTCTCTATAACACATGGTTTGGCCATGAGTCAGGGGCCAACTCAATGGAAACAGGTTATTGTGGTCATAGGGTGGACTCCATCATAATTACCCCTGTTTTTTTATTTTTCCTTCCTTTACCTAATTCTTTTTTTTATCCTAATTCCTTCTTTTGAATAATGGGAATATTAATAACCCACCAATTATTGCTTTTTAGAATGTGAAAGTTGGGAACAAAGAAGGAGGATTGGGAGTTGGAAAATATGGCCTTGGTGATAGAAATGATGCCAGAGATTACATGATAGAATTTTGCAAGACCAATGACTTCTTCATTGCAAATACCTTTTTGCCCCACTGTAAACAGCAACTATACACACGGACCTCACCAGATAGAATACAAAAGAATCAAATTGACTACATCTTTGGAAAGAGACGGTGGAAAAGCTCAATATCGTCAGTCAGAACAAGTCCAGGGGATGACCACAGAACAGACCATCAATTGCTCATATGCAAGCTCAAGTTGAAACTGAAGAAAATTAGAACAAGTCCACAAGAGCCAAAGTACAACCTCGAGTACATCCCACCTGAATTTAGAGGCCATCCCAAGAATAGATCTGACACGTTGAACCATTGAACAGTAATGACCAAAGACCAAGTGAGTTGTGGAATGACATCAAGGACATCATACATGAAGAGGGCAAGGGGTCATTAAAAAGACAGGAAAGAAAGAAAAGACCAAAATGAATGTTAGAAGAGTCTCTGAAACTTGCTCTTAAACGTCAAGTAGCTAAAAGCCAAAGGAAGAAATAATGAAGTAAAAGACCTGAACAGAAGATTTCAAAGGGTGGCTTGAGAAGACAAAGTATTATAATGGCACATGCAAAGACCTGGAGATAGAGAACCAAAAGGGAAGAACGCACTTTGGCATTTCTCAAGTTGAAAGAACTGAAGAAAAAATTCAAGCCTCAAGTTGCAGTATTGATGATTTCTACAGGACAAACACTAAATGATGCAGGAAGCATCAAAAGAAGATGGAAGGAATACACAGAGTCACTGTACCAAAAAGAATTGCTCAAAGTTCAACCATTTCAGGAGGTAGCATATGATCAGGAACCAATGGTACTAAAGGAAGAAATCCAAGCTGCGCTGAACGCATTGGCAAAAAACAAGGCTCGAGGAATTGGCAGAATACCAATTGAGATGTTTTAACAAATGGATGCAGGACCGAAGGTACACCTTTTTCTACGCCAAGAAATCTGGAAGACAGCTACCTGGCCAACAACTGAAAGAGATCCATATTTGTACCCATCTCAAAGAAAGGTGATCAAACAGAATGCAGAAATTTTCTAACAATATTATTAATATCACACACAAGTAAACTTTTGCTGAAGATCATTCAAAAGCAGCTGCAGCAATATATCAACAGGGAACTGCCAGAAATTCAAGCTGGATTCAGAAGAGGACATGAAACCAGGGATATCATTGCTGATGTCAGATGGATCCTGGCTAAAAGCAAAGAATACCAGAAAGATGTTTACCTGTGTTTTGTTGACTATGCAAAGGCATTTGACTGTGTGGATCATACCAAATTATGGGTGACATTGCAAAGAATGGGAATTCCAGAACAACTAATTTTGCTCATAAGGAACCTGTACATAGATCAAGAGGCAGTTGTTCAAACAGAACAAGGGGATACTGTGTGGTTTAAAGTCAGGAAAGATGTGGGTCAGGGTTGTATCCTTTCACCATACCTATTCAATCGGTAAAAAAAAAAAAAAAAATTTTTTTTTTTTTTATTCAATCTGTATGCTGAGCAAATAATCTGAGGATCTGGACCATACGAAGAAGAACCGGGAATCAGGGTTGGAGGAAGACTCATTAACATCCTGCAATATGAAGATTATACAACCTTGCTTGCTGAAAGTGAAGAAGACTTGAAGCACTTACTGATGAAGATCGAAGACCATAGCCTTCAGTGTGGGTTACACCTGATCATAAAGAAAACAAAAATCTTCACAACTGGCCCAATACAAAACATCACGATAAACAGAAGATTGAAGTTGTCAAGGATTTCAGTTTACCTGGATCCACAATCAATACCCATGGAAGCAGCAGTGAAGAAATCAAAAGACGCATTGCACTGGGCAAATCTGCTGCAAAAGGCCTCTTTAAAGTGTTGAAAAGCAAAGATGTCATCTTGAAGATTAAGATGCGCCTGAGCCAAGCCAAGGTGTTTTCAATGGCATCATATGCACGCAAAAGCTGGATGATGAATAAGGAAGAGCGAAGAAGAATTGATCCCTTTGAACTGTGGTACTGGCGAAGAATACTGAATAAACAATGTACTGCTAAAAAAAGAACAAATCTGTCTTGAAATGGGTACAACCAGAATGCTCCTTAGAATCCAGGATGGTGGGACTATGTCTCACATACTTTGGACATGTTATTAGGAGGGATCAGCCCCTGCAGAACAGCATCATGCTTGGTAAAGTACAGGGTCAGCAGAAAAGAGGAAGACCCTCAACAAGATGGATTGACACAGTGGCTGCAACAACGCACCCAAGCATAACGATTGTGAGGATGGCGCAAGACTGGGCAGTGTTTTGTTCTGTTGTACGTGGAGTCTCTATGAGTTGGAACCAATTCAATAGCACCTAACAACAACAACAACTTGCTTGTTTCAGCTTTACTGAGAAAAAAAAAAAAAGGCACAGAAGTTAAAAAGAAAAGTTTGTTTACAGACATCTCCCAATGTACATCTGTAAATGTAAAACGTGGATGAGAACATTAGTTCTCAATTTTCACTGCATTCTACAATCACATAGGGAATTAAAAATAGAATCCCAATGCCTATACCCAATTAATCAGAATTCTGAAGGAGAGGCTTAAACATGAAAGTAGACATTTTTATCATCATTTTATGAAGGTCAGGTAATTTGTTAAAGGACAGTTAGTTAAAAAGTAATAATGACACCAATGTATTTTCACAGTATATACAATTGAAATATAAACTATCAGCTAAATCTTAAAAGTAGTTGTCACACTGGATTTTGTTACAGTGTTTTTTAAAATTCTTCAAATAATTCCAATGCACAGCCAAATTTGAGAGCCAGTTGGGTTAGAGCAGTGCTTTTCAAGCTGTAATATTCACAGAAATAACTGGATCTTGATAAAATGTAGACTGATCCAGTAGGTCCAGGAAAGGGCCTGAGCATCTACATTTTTAACAAATTCTTAAGTGATCCTGGTGCTGCCCATTCATGAGGCATCCATGGATTAGGGAATAAAGATGTTAAAGAACTTTTTTTTTAATAGACTAATGGAAAATAAAAATTACAAATACATTCATAGCTCAAGTTGATACCTAAGCTAATACAAAGTCTTGGTGCCAGAGAGCACGCAACAACTGAAGAGCCTAGCAAAGAAAAAAAAATATTTGTTTACAAAAGAATATTTTGTGAGTGTAATTCCTCCCTACCCATCCTATCAGCTTCCCATTGGCATAGGACTGAAACCGTAGAAAGGTTAAATACACAGTGGAGAAGATTTTTTTTTTTTTAATAAAAAGGAAAATGCAAAACAATAAAAATTTGAATGATTTAGTTTATAAGGAATTAGGAAGGGAATTAAGTATTTATGAAAATGACTTTCAATTTTTTTAGCAAAGTGAAAAGAATTGTTAATATGTGTAGTTAAATTTTACCATTTGTACAGTGCATGTATAATTAATGTGCTATTTAAAAAAAAAGCCAATATATCTGGATGCACTGTGAAATGTTCTAAGTGCAATACAAATAAATGTTGCATTTATCATAAAAAAAATTGAAAAGAAACTCAGCATGCAGTAAGGCTAAGTAAACATGTATATTAGAAATTACACAACTTAGCAAATACTACCCAGAGACCTTGCAAATACCTTTTTTCCAACAACATAAATGGTGACTGTACAGGTGGACCTCACCGGATGGAATACGCAGGAATCAAATCAACTGCATCTGTGGAAACAGATAGCTAGAGAAGCTCAATATCACCACCCAGAATAAGGTCAGGGGCTAACTGTGGAATAGACTGTAAATTGCCCCTATGCAAGTTCAAGCTGAAGAAAAAATTAAAACAAGTCCCAAAGAGCCAAAGTAAGACTTTGAGTGTATCCCACCTGAATTTAGAGACCACCCCAAGAGTGGAGTTGACACATCGAACACTAATGACCAAAACCAGACGAGTTGTCAAATGACATCAAGGGCATCATATATAAAGAAAGCAAATGGTCATTAAAAAGACAGAAAGAAAGAAAAGAACTAAGTGGATGTCAGAAGAGACTCTGAAACTTGCTCTTGAATGCAGAGTACCTAAAGCAAATGCAAGAAATAACAAAATAAAGGAGCTGAACAGAAAATTTCAAAGGGTGGCTGGAGAAGACAAAGTAAATTGTTATAATGAAATGTGAAAAGAACTGGAGTTGGGAAACCAAGCTGAAAGAAATGAAGAAAAAATTCAAGCCTTGACTTGCAATATTGAAGGATTCTATGGGCAAAATACTGAATGATGCAGGAAGCATCAAAAGAAGATGGAAAGAATACTCAGAGTCACTCTATACCAAAAAGAATTGGTTGACATTCAACCATTTCAAAAGGTAGCATATGATGAAGAACCAATGGAATTGAAGGAAGAAATCCAAGCTGCACTGAAGGCATTGATGGGAAATAAAGCTCCAGAAATACCAACTGAGATGTTTCAACAAAAGGATGCAGCACTGGAGATGCTACTCGTCTATGCCAAGAAATTTAGAAGACAGCTTCCTGGACAATCCACTGGAAAAGATCCATATTTGTGCCCATTCCAAAGAAAGGTGATCCAAAAGAAAGCAAAAATGATTTAACTTTCTCATGCAAGTAAACTTTTGCTGAAGATCATTCAAAAGCGGTTGCAGCAGTACATTGACAGGGAACTTGCCAGAAATTCAAGCCTGATTCAGAAGAGGACATGGAAGGAGGGATATCATTGCTGATGTCAGACTGATCTTGGCTGAAAGCAGACAATACCAAAAAGGTGTTTACCTGTGTTTTATTGTCTATGCAAAGGCATTTGACTATGTGGATCATAAGAAATTATGGATAACATTGCAAAGAATGGTAATTTCAGAACACTTAATTGTGCTCATGAGGAACCTGTACATAGACCAAGTTCAGTAATTCAAATAGAACAAGGGAATACTGCAGGGTTTAAAATCAGGAAATTCGGGTGGGATATACTCAAGGTCATACTTTGGCTCTCTTGGACTTGTCCTAATTTTCTTCAACTTGAACTTGCACATGAGCAACTGATGGCCTATTCCACCACAATCAGCTCCTGGTCTTGCTCTGACCGATGATATTGAGCTGCATGTGAAAGCTAGACAATGAATAAGGAAGACTAAAGAAGAATCGATGCCTTTGAATCATGGTGTTGGCAAAGAATATTGAATATACCATGGACTGCTAGAAGAAACAATGTTCCTTGGAAGTACAGCCAGAATGCTTCTTAGAATTCAGGATGATGAGACTTTGTCTCACATACTTTGGACATATTATTAGGAGTGACCAGTCTCTGGAGAAGGACATCATGCTTGTTAGAGTAGAGGGTCAGCAAAAAAGACGAAGACCCTCAACGAGATGAATTGACACAGTGGCTGCAACAATGGGCTCAAGCATAACAATGGTTGTGAGGATGGTGCTGGATCAGGCAGTGTTTCCTTCTGTTGTATATGGGGTTGCTATGAGTCAGGGCTGATTCAGCGGTACCTAACAACAACAAAGAAGAATTGGTGCATTTGAATTATGGTGTTTTTCGAAGAATACTGAATATAACATGGACTGCCTGAAGAAAGAACAAATCTGTCTTGGAGGAAGGGCAGTTAGAATGCTCCTTAGAAGCAAGCATGATGAGACTTTGTCTTATATACTTAGGAGGGACCAGTCTCTAAAGAAGGACATCATGCTTGGTAAAGTAGAGGTCAGTGAAAAAAGAAGACTCTCAACGAAATTGATTGACATAGTGGCTGCAACAATGGGATTAAACATAGCAATAATTGTGAGGATGGCATAGGATCGGGCAGTTTTTTATTGTTTTACATGGGTTTGCTGTGAGTCAGAATTGACTCAATGGTACCTAACAACAGCAACCCAGAGACCAATTAATTGTTTTGAATCAGAGGCCAAAATAAAGATTGTGTCCAATTATAAGCTTCGAAAACATGTATTCTATAAACATAGTTCAACTTTGATTTTTTTTTTTTTTTAGTTCAACTTTGAGTACCTACTCTATACTATTGTTAGAAGATGCAAGATAAGTAAGACCAGATCCCTGCCCTTAAGTAACTCATTAAACTGTTAAGGACGTTATAATGTTACTGCTAGAAATATTTCTTTATATTTCTCTTACGAGCTGAGAGTTTCGTCTTAAGCTTGATTTCTTTTCTTTTTTATTTTTTTCTAACTCCCAGAGTTTTGCCGACAGCAGGAAGCCCTCTGTGAACTCTGCTAATGCAATACCCTTTGAGGATAAAGGGAATAAGAAGACTAAAGTAGGAAATTCTTCAATTGTCTTGATCTGCCCAGCTTATGACCTATTTCAGGCACAAGCTGAAGTGAGGTTTTGTTCTTTCCAAAAGATTTTCATCTGGGCTGCAAATTCACAATGAAAAAATATTTGTTGTCCCAAGAAATCAGAGGGACGGGACAGAAAAGTAAGTTGGAGTTATATTATTCCTGAGCACTACCATGATCTGATCTGAACTTTCAGTTCCAAAAGGTGCCATTAGGAATTCTTGCATGAAGAAATCAGTCTGATTTGGCCAACGCTCTGAGAGAGAGCGAGTGTTTGTGGAGTCTGGGGATAAAGAAACTAGGCATCAGCAACCAGGCCTTTGTACACATTTGCTAGTTACAAGTCTATTTATGAATACACTCATATGTGGTTCCCAGGTGTGAAGACTGCTGCCGCCATTTTCAGGATAGGTAGGAAATCCTCATCACCTTCTCTGGGGAATGTAATGTGCCTGAAATGCCAAGAGGCAACTGACATCTTCCTCTGAGTTGAAAGGTTAATTCCAGACTTACTTCGTCAGGCCCTACCTAGGATAGCTGCCCTGAGCATTGCCAGGTTGTGTAGCTTTGACCATTAAACTTTTGCTTAGAAGTTATTCTTACTCTGTTCCACAGACACAGACAAAAACACTGTCTACAAGCAGCAAGGAATCCCTGAGTGGTGCAGTTAACACACTTGACTGCTAACCAAAAGGTTGATGATTCAAATCCACCCCGTAGTGGTGCCTCAGAAGAAAAGCCAGGCTTTCTACTTTTGAAAAATCATCCATTGAAAATCTTATGGAGGGCTGTTCTACTTTACCACACATGGCGTCGCCATGAGTTTGAATTGACTTTATTATAAACAACAAACTTGAATAGGTTTCAACAACCACAAGGTGTCTGGACAAGAGAGTCATTGGTTCCATCCAAATCCTATGTCACCACAGATGAGAGACCTAAATGTATGCCTACTAAGGAAGCAGAAACCAGAGATGTTGCATTTGTGCCCAATTGTGCTCCAAAGATTTTGAGATCTTCCAGTAGCTATGGTCTGTTTTCTGTTATCTCTGGCTTTTAACAGTTTGACTATGGTGTACCCAGGTGTGAATCTCTTAGTACTTACCCTACCTGGAGTTAATCGAAGATCTTAGGTGTGCAGATTAATGTTTCCATAAAATTTGGGAAATTTCCCCCATTATTTCTTCAAATATTTTTTTCTCCTGTTCCTTTTCCTTCTGGAACTTCCATTGCATGTGTGTTAGTATTCTTGATACTAACTCTGTTCATTTTATCTTCAATCTTTTTTTCTCTTTTCTTTAGATAATTTCTATTAATCTGTATGCAAGGTTATTTATTCTTCTGCAAGCTCAAACATTCTGTTGATTCCTGTAGTGAATTTTTCATTTCAAGTATTCTGTTTTTATATCTATAATTTCCATTTTGTTCTTTTTTATAATTTCTATTTCCTTATTGAAAAGGCTCTATTTTTATTCATCATTGTCACACTTTCATTTAATTTTTAAACATGGTTTCCTTTAGTTCTTTTTACATATTTATAATATAGCTGTTTTAAAGTTTTTGTTTGCTAAATCCAAAATATGGGGACATACAGAGACAGTTTCTATTGACTTTTTTCCTGAGTATGGTTCACACAATGTTTCTTTGTGTGTCTCATAACATTTTGTTGAAAATGGAACATTTTAGATATTATATTGTAGCATTTCTGGGCTCTGATTTTTGCTGTTACTGCTGTTTTTTTGTTTTGTTTTGTTTTAATTGTTTGTTTACTTAGTCGTCTGGGCAAAATCTCTGAAATTTACCTTTCCCATGGTGTGCAGCCTCTGATGTCTCTGTTCAGGGTTTTTTTTTTTTTTTTTCCTTAAAAAAAAATCACTTTTTTATTTCTAAGCCTGTTTTCCTATGGGTCGTTCCTGGGTCTGGATAACTTAGTAGAGAGTCAGTGATTGAACAGAGACTATGGTCACACATCTTCAGCTAGGAAGGATTCATCTTCTGCCGATATATCTGTTTAACGACAGGAGTGCATTAAAAGTTCAAGCCATTTAAAAATCAGGCCCAGCTTTTACTTTCTCCTGGGTCTTTTCAATTTTCTGTTTCACATGCCTGCTGTCTCAGCCAAGAATGTGTTTGCCGCAACTACAACTACAACCTCTAGCTCTATTAGCCGTCCATCACCTGCCGTGCATCATTTCCACCAAAACCATTGCTGAAATTTGCCATCTCTCCAAATCTAGTGATCACCCTTCAACTGCGACAATGAAGCCTCTCCCACTCTGTTGGAACTTCCATGTTAATAGCATTGGGGGCAGTGATGGGAAATTCCCCAGGCAAGAACACCACAGATTCCCACTGTTCTTACTCAGATTTTCAAGCATAAGACTTCTCAGATTGCTGTACGCCTTTGGTCAATTCCCATCATGATGGGATGGCTGTTTTTGCCAGTTTTGTCCAGCTTTACAATTGCTTTTTGGGGGAAGTTTTGTTGACCTTTTCGCTCAGTCATAGCCAAAAGTCCTACTACTGTCCTGTATTTCTGAAGGATGACATAGCAGTGCTGTACTGAAAAGAAGTCACTACAATAATTCTTTCAAGAGTAAAAAACAGGGGCTATAGAAGTCTGTGATTCTAGTCTATTTTACTCTGTGCCTCCAAACAGGCACTCCAGGGGGCAGATTCAGTGCTGACCATGTTCTTGTTTGTTTCTGAGACTTAAAACAAGGAAGAAATTAATCGTGAAATGAGTACAAAAAAGTCAGTACAATTAAATAATTGAAGCATGGCTTTGTAACCAATCACACATACTCTCAAATCTTGATTCCTAGTCCTATAAAGCCACAACCTTAGCCAAGGAATCTAGATTCCCTGGGCTTTATTCACTCAAAATTATTGAGTTCACAATAATTAGGTTTCAAGAGTATGTATCTCATAGTGTCTACAGATCAAGTGACATAATGTGTGTGAAAGGCCTACTGTTGAGTCCATGATACATTGGCTAGGTGTTAATTTTGTTGTTGTTAGGTGCCATCGAGTCAGTTCTGACTCATAGCGACCATATGTACCACAGAACAAAACACTGCCTGGTCCTGTGCCATCCTCACAATCATTGTTATGCTTCAGCCCATTGTTGCAGCCACTCTGTCAATCCATCTCGTTGAGGGTCTTCCTCTTTTCTGCTGGCCCTGTACTTTACCAAGCATGATGTCCTTCTCCAGGGACAGATCCCTCCTGACAACATGTCCAAAGTATTTAAGATGCAGTCTCACCATCCTTGCTTCTAAGGAGCATTCTGGTTGTACTTCTTCCAAAGACAGATTTGTTCGTTCTTTTAGCAGTCCATGGTATATTCAATATGCTTCACCAACACGACAATTCAAAGGCATCGATTCTTCTTTGTTCTTCCTTATTCATTGTCCAGCTTTCGCATGCATATGATGCAATTGAAAATGCCATAGCTTGGGTCAGTCGCACCTTAGTCTTCAAGGTGACATCTTTGCTTTTCAACACTTTGAAGAGATTTTTTTGCAGCAGACTTGCCCAATGTAATGTGCCTTTTGATTTCTTGACTGCTGCTTCCATGGGTGTTGATTGTGGATCCAAGTAAAATTAGATCCTTGACAACCTCAATCTTTTCTCCATTTATCATAGTGTTCCTTATTGGTCCACTTGTGAGGATTTTTGTTTTCTTTGTGTTGAAGTGTAATCCATACTGAAGGCTGTGATCTTTGATCTTCATCAGTGCTTCAAGTCCTCTTCACTTTCAGCAAGCAAGGTGTTAAGTAGGTAACTATTAATTTATTACCAGCTACCACTGAAAACCACCATGCACAAGCCTTGGTGTGATGAAAAAGTAGTGAGAGAGCAAGAGCAAGGATCTGGGATTTTGGAGCACATGTTACACCTATATCTGCCTGGGTGGATTTAGATATGATGATCTCCATCTCTAGACCTCACTTAACCTCCTTTGTCAAATAAGGGGTTTGCATCAGATTATTTCTGAGATTCTTTCAAACTCTAATATTCATTGAGTCTATGAATTATTTCCTTTGGCCTAATTCAGAACATAATTTGAAGTTTAGCATTTTTTTTTTTTAACATCTACCCAGACATGTTAAGTTTCTTATGAGCAGGCACTATTTTGGTTATTTCTATTACTTCCAAACTATTAGACATCATGTCGTGGTTTTGAATGTGATGATAATCCAATTCCTCTACCTCCCAAGTTTTAAATCAATGGAGAAATAGACACAGGAGGCAGAAACACACACACACACACACACACACACACACACACACACAAACCATTATCATTGAGTCAATTCCAACTCATAGTGATGCTATAGGACAGAGCAGAACTATCCCATAGGGTTTCCAAGGAGTGGCTGGTGAATTAGAACTGCCAAATTTTTGGTTAACAGCTGAGCTCTTAACAACTGCTCCACCAGAGCTCCAGGAGGCAGATAGGTATACAAATATCAGCTTTTTTTTTTTTTTTTCTCTGCCCCACAGGTATAACCTCTATTGCAGCATGGGGCTTTAATACAAGGTTAAAATGGGTTTCCCATCCATTCTTTGCTGAACTTAACTTTCACAGCCACTCGGAATGGAGCAGCCAGGCCACTGTGAGCCTCACACTCAGGAACATTGCCCTCCCAATGTGCTTACTACAGGAAAGGCACAGACAGTATGCACGTGCATTGAGCAGTGGCTTGAGCGAGAGACACACTTAAGAAAAGGCCAGTGCTAAGTGCTGATCAGGGATTCCCTCTGCCCTCTTCCTGAATATCACCAATCAGACATGTTACCCGTCTCTCTGTGGAGAAGAGAGAGAAAAATGAATACCACTGAAAATGATTCTTTAGTCACTGGTACCTTTTTGAGAAAAAGAGGAAAGATCTCTAACCTCTGCGAATGTGAGCGCTAAGTGTTTCTCTTTGTATGTAGCAAGCCCCTAATAGGTAAGTATCAATCACTTCTCATGGTCTACTTTTATATATAGATAACATGTTTTACACTCTTTACCACACCGGAAAGTTCATTCACGTTATTGGGGTGTTTAATTAAAATTATTTATGCAGCACTACAGGGTCACACCTAATGATAAAGACTCACCCTCCTGAACATAACAATCAGCAGAGAGCTTTGAGGAGCTATCTGTAGTGGAGTCAGTTCTGAACGAGACTGAACATGAACAAATGATGCTACTTCTAAGCCTAGGTGGAGCCTGGGAAAATAATTCACACGTCAAGTTGCATATGATGAGCAGTGAATATGTATGCTTTCTCTCTGCTTAGACACTATGTAAGTCAGTTATTTACAAACATTTTTTAGAAGTACAAACTCTTCCTAAATGAAATCTTAGCCATAACATCAAACAAACTGCTTTTATTGAAGTTGGGTTAGGGATCCAGTAACACCATTGGCTCTGCCTCTGGTCTGAGGGAACAAGTGACTATTGGCAGAGATGGGAAGAAACCAGTCTTCTAGTCCAGGGCTCTTTCCACCTTATCTCCTTATCTGCTGAAATATTGGGAATAATCCGGCCTTATCTTCATAATATGGAACTAGATCACCAGTAGACAGCATAGACCTCTGAAAGTCCCATGGTCTCTGTGGGTTACTCTGAGGAATAATGATTAGGTTTAGAGTCCCGAGTTTCAGTCTCAGCTTTGGCCTAACTAGTAAGTTCTTTGACTGAACCACATCTCTGTTTTATCATCTGTAAAATGAAGATAAGAGTAAAATAACACCCTTATCCTAGGTGAAGTGAGATAATTTGTGTAAATGCTAAATAAATGGAGGGTGATCGTAATTATTGTTGTAAAGCAGCCCCAATACAAGTCTGAAACAATGGTTCTCAATGGTAAGTGGGCATCAAAATCACATGGGGAGCATTTTGTAAGAGCCCATGCTTGGACTTCATCCAAGAAATGTTTGATTCGTGAATTCTAGGAGGAGCTGGAGAATCTTTACTCCTTCTCACAGCTCTTCAGATGATTCTGTCGCACAACCAGATTTGAGAATCATGTTATTGTTGTTGTTGGGTGTCTTCGAGTTGATTTCAACTCATAGTGACCCTACGTGACAGAATAAAACTGCTCCAGAGGGTTTTTTTGGCTATAATCTTTAGGAAAGCAGATCACTAGTTCTTTCTCCCAAGGAACCGTTGAGTAGGTTCGAATCGTCAACCTCTCGGCTAGCAGCCAAGCACTTAACAGTTGGCTATAAATGCTTGAAATTAACAATGAAATATTTCAGAATGACAGAAGCATCTCCCTCCTTTTCTTACTCTAGGTGACCATGGTGTAGCATGTTATGACAGAAAATGCATACTAAGAGTTATATCTATTGAGCCAAGAACTGTGCCAAGTTCCAGGGTCTCTTGATAAGTAGTTTACATGAGTAAACTAGAAGAGTCTATTATTCTATTATTATTTCCCATTTTAGCACACCAAAGTTCAGAGAAGAGAAGTAATTTTCCCAAGGTCACACAGTCTAGTAAGTGGGCATAATGGGAATTTAAACCCAGGCACTCTAACTCAAGAAGTAGCTCTTTGGAACACTACTCCGACCTTTCCTAAAACATAAGACGTGCATGTTAGGTATATATGAGACTGTTTTAGATCTATGAAGGCATAGCATTAAATAACATAGTGACATAAGTATTCTTTTTTGTATTCTCTTCCTTTCCTCTGGTTTCTTGAATGAGAAAGTCTTGTTCTGGTGATAGTGTGGCTCTAGCAACTCTCTTAGTTAATCTATCAAAGCTTCGACCCTTAGCAGACAGTAGTGCCTACGACTAAATAATATGTATTTACTTTCACTTTTTTTTTTTTTACTTTCACTGTACTTACTTTTTCAGTTTCCCTTTATTTATGGCAATTTTTACTGGTTTTCCATTTGTGATAGTGATAGTTTTTAAAGAAATGTATATATGTTTTAAATAAAGAAATTAAATATATGTATATTAGCATCAAAAGTATATGCAAATGACCCCAGAATGTGGCAATGAGTGACTAAAGTCTGGGAAATGTTGCATTACATTGCCTTATTACATTATACTTCTTCCTAACCACTATGCTACTCTGGCCCAGGATCAGCATTTCCAATGATTTCTCCTGGGGAGCTTGTTTAACTAAGGAACAGAGAGCAAAGAGGCTGACCATGGCTGGGTTGCCAATATCCTGTGCTTTTCAAAGAACTCCTGGAGGACACTGAGTAATAGAGGCTACTCAGGAAATCGATATTGTGCTAATGAGCATGTGGGGCCTTCTAGGAGGCTAGTACACTCCACAGGCTGGAAGCAAAGAGCAATCATTTGAAGATCAGGAAATAAGGAGGACAAGCCCTTAAGTGAAGCATAGCTGAGTACTTCTCTAAAAACTGCTTCATCCTCACACTACATATACAGTTGTGGGTGCTAGAAACCGTATCTATTTTATATGGACCCTCATTTTTAGCTACAGCTTATTGAAGCAGGGTTTGAAAACTGACTCAAACTGGGTCCAATACAGTTTCTCCCCTATGGAAAATTAGAATTGATACAAGAGATATTATCCAATTTCCATCATGTCTTGAACTAGAAGGATGTATAAACTAGGGAGTTGTGGTACGACCAATACCTGCTATGTTATTGTTGTTGTTAGGTGCCATCAAGACAATTCTGACTCATAGCGACCCTATATACAATAGAACAAAACACTGCCTGATCCCGTGCCATCCTCACAATTGTTGCTATGTTCGAGCCCATTGTGGAAGCCACTCTGTCAATCCGTCTCATTGAAGGTCTCCCTCTTTTTCACTGACCCTCTGCTTTACAAAGTATGATGTGCTTCTTCAAGGACTGGTCACTCCTGATAACATGTCCAAAGTATGTGAGATGAGGTCTCACCATCCTTGCTTCTAATGAGTATTCTGGCTATACTTCTTCCAAAACAGAGCTGTTCACTCCTCTGGTAGTCCACGGTATGTTCAATATTCTTCATCAACACCATAATTCAAAGGCACAATTCTTCCCTGGTCTTCCCCATTCACTGCCCAGCTTTAGCATGCGTATGAGGTGATTGAAACACCATGACTTGGATCAGGTGCACCTCAGTCCTCAAAGGGACATCTTTGCTTTTTAGCACTTTAACCAGACCTTTGCAGAAGATTTGCCTAATACAATGTGTCGTTTGATTTCTTCCATGGGCGTTAATTACGGATTCAAGTAAAATAAAATTCTTGACAACTTCAATGTTTTCTCCATTCATCGTGATGTTGCTTATTGGTCCAGTTGTGAGGATTTTTATTTCCTTTATGTTGAGATATAATCCATACTGAAGGATGTGGTCTTTGACCTTCATCAATAAGAGCTTCAAGTCCTCTTCACTTTCAGCAAGCAAGGTTGTATCATCTGCATATTGCAGGTTGTTAATGAGTCTTCTTACAATCCTGCTGCCCCCTTCTTCTTCATATACTCCAGATTCTCAGCTTACTTGCTCAGCATACAGTCTGAATAAGTATGGTGAAAGGATAGAACCCTGACACGCACCTTTCCTGACTTTAAGCCACACAGTATTGCCTTGTTCTATTCAAACGACTACCTTTTGGTCTAAGTACAGGTTCCTCATTAGCACAATCAAGCATTCTGGAATTCCCATTCTTCACAATGTTATGCACAATTTGTTATGATCCACATAGTCGAATGTCTTTTCATAGTCAACAAAACACAGGTAAACATCTTTCTGGTATTCTCTGCTTTTAGCCAGGATCCATCTGACATCAGTAATGATATCCCTGGTTCCACATCCTTTTCTGAATCTGGTCTGAACTTCTGGCAGTTCCCTGTCGATGTACTGTTGCACCCGCCCTTGAACGATCCCCAACAAAATTTTACTTGTGTGTGATACTAATGATATTGTTCAATAATTTTTGCACTCTGTTGGATTTCCTTTCTTTAGAATGGGTAAAAACATGGATCTCCTCCAGTCCATTGGCCAAACAGCTCTCCCCCAAATTTCTTGCATAGACAAGTGAATGCTTCCAGCCCTGCACCTGTTTGCTGAAACATCTCAAATGGTATTCTGTCAACTCCTGGAGCTTGCCTTTCACAATGCCTTCAGTCCAGCCTGGACCTCTTCCCTCAGTATCATCAGTTCTTGATCATATGCTACCTCCTGAAATGGCTAAACATTGACTAATTCTCTTCGGTACAGTGACCCTGTGTATTCCTTCTATCTTCCTTTGATGCTTTCTGCATCATTCATCATTTTCCCTGTAGAATCTCTCAATATTGCAACTCAGGGCTTGAGTTTTTTTCTTCAGTTCTTTCAGCTTGAGAAATGCCAAGCATATTCTTCCCTCTTGGCTCTCCATCTCCAGGTCTTTGCACTCCTCACCATATACTTTACTTTGTCTTCTTGAAACCCTCTGTCAAGCTCTTCCACAGCATTACTTCTTCCTTTTGCTTTAGCCACTGGACATTCTGCCATGTGTCTGTCAGTTTGTCATACTGTGTAGGCTTGCATGTTGCTGTGATACTAGACACTTTGTCACTGGTATTACAAATACCAGCAAAGTCACCCTTGGTGGATAGGTTTCAGCTGAGCTTCCAGACTAAGACAGACTAAGAAGAGGGACCTGGCAGTCTACTGCTGAAAAAAAGTAGCTAGTGATAACCTTATGAATAGCATATAATGCCAGAAGATGAGCCCCTCAGGTCAGAAGGCACTCAAAATGTGACTGCAGAAGAGCTGCCTCCTCAAAATTGAGTCAACCTTAATGATGTCAATGCAGTTAAGCTTTTGGGACCTTCGTTGGCTGACGTGGTATGACTCAAAATGAGAAGAAACAGTTGCAAACACCCATGAATAGTTTGAATGTGGAATGTAAAAAGTATGAATCTAAGAAAATCGAAAGTACTCAAAAATGAAATGGAATGCATAAAAATCAATATTCTAGGCATTAGTGAGCTGAAATGGACTGGTATTGGCCATTCTGAATCAGACAATCATATGATCTACTATGCCAGGAATGACAAATTGAAGAGGAATGGAGTCACGTTCATCATCAAAAAGAACATTTTAAGATCTATCCTGAGCAATTCACCATGAGAACACAACCATAATAAATATCTATGCACACAATGACAAGGCTCCAAAATACATAAAACAAATTCTAACAAACCTGAAAAGAGAAACCCACTTTCACAATAATAGTAGGAGACTTCAACACACCACTCTCGGTAAAGGACAGAACATCTAAAAATAAACTCAACAAAGATAGAGAAGATCTAAAGACCACGATCAAACAACTTGACCTCATAGACATATATAGAACACTCCACTCAACAGCAGCAAAGTACACATTCTTTCCCAATGCACGTGAAATGTTCTCCAGAATAGGCCACATCATAGGCCACAAAGCCAACTCAACAAAATCCAAAACAGTGCGATAATACAATGCATCTTCTCTAATTACAACACCTTAAAAGTAGAAATTAATAACAAGAAGAGAAAGGAAAAATAATCAAATATCTGGAAACTGAATATCACCTTGCTTAAGAAGCACTGAGTAATAGATAGAATCAAAAAATTCCTAGAATCAAATGAGAAGGAAAACACATCATACCAAAACCTTTGGGACACAGCAAAGGCAATACTCAGAGGTCAATTTATAGCAATTGATGAACACATCAAAAGAAGACTGAGCCAAAATCAAAACATTAGCTATACAACTTGAGCAAATAGAGAACAGCAAAAGAAGCCCATGGCAACCAGAAAAAAGGAAATAATAATGAACAAAGCACAAAGATAAACAATAGAATCAACAGAAAAACAATAGAATCAATAAAACCAAAAGATGGTTTTTTTGAAAGGATGAACAAATTTGACAAACCATTGGCCAAACTGACAGAAGAAAAGAAGGGGAACACACAAATAACCCAAATAAGAAATGAGATGGGGGACATTACAACAGACCCAACTGAAATAAAAAAGATCATAACAGAAAACCATGAAAAACTGTGCTTCAACGAACTTGAAAACCTAGAGGAAATGGACAACTTTCTAGAAACACTACCTACCTAAACTAACAAACTGAGGTCCAAAATCTGAACAGACCCATAACAACAGAACAAAATTCTAACTCACAAAAAGAGACCAGACTTATTGGTCTGACAGAGACTTGAAGAAACCCTAATAGTATGGGCCCCAACACCCTTTTAACTCAGTTCTGAAGTCACTCCTGAGGTACACATTTCAGTCGAAGATTAGATGGGCCCGTAAAACAAAATGAGACTAAGTGGGCACATCAGCCCAGGGACAAGGACAAAAAGTCAGGAGGGGACAGGAAAGTTGACAAGGGGGAACCCAAAGTTAAGAAGGGGAGAGCATTGACATGTCTTGGGGTTGGCAACCAATGTCACAAAACAATATGTATATTAATTGTTTAATGAGAAAATAATTTGCTCTGTAAACCACCTAAAGTATATCTATATATATATATATATTTTGATATACTTTAGGTGGTTTACAGAGCAAATATATATATATATTTTTTTTTTTAAAAAAGATCTATCCTGAAGTACAACACTGTCAGTGATAGGATAATATCCATACACCTACAAGGAAGACCAGTTAATACAACTATTATTCAAATTTCTGCACCAACCACTAAGAACAAAGATGAAGAAATTGAAGATTTTTACCAACTTCTGCAGTCTGAAATTGATCAAACATGCAATCAAGACGCATTGATAATTATTAGTGATTGAAATGTGAAAGTTGGAAGCAAAGAAGGATTGGTAGTTGGAAAATATGGCCTTGATGGCAGAAACGATGCTGAAGATCACATGAATTTTGCAAGACCAATGACGTCATTGCAAATACCTTTTTTCAACAACATAAACAGCAATTATACACATGGACCTCACCAGATGGAATACACAGGAATCAAACTGACTACATCCATGGAAAGAGGTGATAGAAAGGCTCAATATCATCAGTCACAACAAGGCCAGGGGCCGACTGTGGAATAGACTATCAATTGTTCATATGCAAGTTTAAAGTTAAAGAAAATTAGAACAAGTCCACAAGTAAAACCATGAGTATATCCCACCTGAATTTAGAGACCATATGAAGTACAAATTTGATACATTGAACACTAATGACCAAAGACCAGATGGTTGTGGAATGACATCAAGGACATCACACATGAATAAAGCAAGACATTAAAACCTGTTGCCGTTAAGTCGATTCTGACTCATACAGACTCTATAGGTCATTAAGGGGACAAGAAAGAAAAGACCAAAATGGATGTCAGAGAGACTTCAGGGGTTGCTCTTGAAATTGCTATATGCCCAGGAAAGTAGGTAGTCAGTCTACAGAAAGGGAGAGGAAAGACATAGCCTTTTAGCAAGGAATGAAAATGAAAGATCGTGTAGGTTTATGTAGCCAGACAGCAGTTTCTGGTTAACAGCCACTCGTTCTAGCCTGTTGCAGTTACCAGTTGTGCAGCAGACTGCCTCAAAACTGACTGCCTTAAAATAACTATTTTATCATAGCTCATGATTTTGTGGGTTAGGAATAAAGACAGGGTTTCAGTGGGTAATATTCCTGCTTCATGTATCTTTGACTGAAGTTATTTGGTTTTATTCAGCTAGATGGACTGGTCTGGAGGACCCATGATGGCTTCACTCCTATATCTGGGGCCTTAGCAGGGTTGGCTGGAAGGCTGGACTTAGCTGGGACTGTTGACTGGAGCATCTACATGTGGCCTCTCCAGCAGTCCAGATTAGATGGGCTTCTTTCAGAGTGGATCAGGATTCACAAACAATGGGTTCCGAAAAGAGGAAGTAGAAGTTACCAGTCTCATAAGGTCTGGGGCTGACACCTGGCACTGAATTCATTTCTGCCACATTCTATTAGTCAAGCAGCTCACTACGTCCAGTTCACATTGAAGGGGAGGAGAATTTGACTTGATCTCTCAATGAAAAAATAGAAAGGAATGTGATGTTATCTTTAATCTACCACATAGTCATTTATGATGGCTGACTGCACTTGGGTCCCAAAAATGTTGTCTCCACAAGAAGTAGCTCATTTTGGATAAGCTGGTTTGAGCTGCTTTTTTTTACTCACACCAGTGAGTAAATGATAAGGACAGAGCTTTATATCTGGTTGACGTTCAAAGACTCTTTGAACATAAATGAATACACCAGGGCACTAAGCAAAAAACAGGAATTCAGGAAAGAACAGGCTTTCAGGCTTTGCTGTGAGAAAAACCAAGGTTCAAACGCTGACTTGACAATTTCCTAGTTTTTTGACCCCAGGCAAGTTACCTTCCTTTTTTTTTTTTTCTTTTAATTTTATTGTATTTCAGGTGGAATTTGCAATGAAAATTAGTTTCTCATTCAAAATTTATACTCGAATTGTTTTGTGACTTTGGTTGCAATCCTCGCAATGTGTCAACACTCTCCCCCTTTCCCTTTATACCCCAGGTTCCCTGTGTCCATTCCTCTGGGATTCCTGTTCTTGCCGTCTTAGCTTTGCTTTTGGTCAGGTGTTGCCCATTTGTCTCATTATACTTGATTGAACTAAGAAGGACGTTTCTAATGTGTTATTTTTTGTTTTATAGGTCTGTCTAACCTTTGGCCAAAAGGTGGACTTCAGGAGTGGCTTCAGTTCTGAGTTAGCAGGGTGTTGGGTGGCCACAGCCTCCAGGGTTCCTCTGGTCTCTCTCTGTCAGACCAGTAAGTCTGGTCTTTTTTTGTGTGTGTGAATTTGAATTTTGTTCTACATTTTTCACCAGCTCTGCTTGGGACCCTTTATTGTGATCCCTGTCAGGGCAGTGAGTGGTGGTAGCCAGACATTATCTACTTCTTGTGGGCTGAGGCTGGCGGGGGCTGTGGTTCTTGTGGTCCATTAGACCTTTGGACTGATATTTTCCTCATGTTTTTGGTTTTCTTCATTCTCCTTTGCTCCAAACATGATGAGACCAATAGATTTAACTTAGATGTCTGCTTGAAAGCTTTTAAGACCCCAGATGCTATTCACCAAAGTAGGATGTAGAACATTTTCTTTATGAACTACGCCATGCCAATTGACTTAGATGTCCCCTGAGACCATGGTCCCCAGCCCTCAGACCCAGTAACTTGGTCCCTGGAGGTGTTTAAAAGTGTCTAGGAATCTTCTATGACCTTGCCTTGGTTAAGTCATGCTGAATTCCCCTACATAGTGTGTTATCTTTCCTTTCACCAAAGTTAATACTTGTTTACTATCTAGTCAGTAGTTTCCCCTCCCCACCCATCCTCTCCCTGATAACTGTCAAAGATTGTTTTTTTCTACGTGCAAACCTTTTCTTGGGTTTTTATTACAGAGGTCTCATACAATATTTGTTCTTTTGTGATTGACATATTTCACTTAGGACAATGCCCTCCAGGTTCATTCATGTTGTGAGATGTTCACAAATTCATCATTGTTCTTCATTGCTGTGTAATATTCCATTGTGTGTGTATGTACAATAATTTATTTGTCCACTCATCTATTGATGGGCACTTAGGTTGTTCCCTTTTTGCTATAGTGAATAGTGCTACAGTGAACATGAGTGTGTTTATGTCTATTCGTGTGACGGCTCTTATTTCTCTAGGATATATTCCTAGGAGTAGGATTGCTGTATCGTATGGTGTTTCTACTCCTAGTTTTTAAGGAGGTGTCATATCGTTTTCCATAGTGGTTGTATCCTTTTACATTCCAACCAGCAGTGCATAAGAGTTCCAGTCTCCCTGCAGCCTCTTTAAAATTTGTTTTCTATTTTTTTTAATTCGTACCAATAATGTTGGGGTCAGATGGTATTCATTGTTTTGATTTGCATTTCTCTAATGGCTAATGATCGCAAGCATTTCCTCATATGTCTGTTAGCACCTGAATGTCTTCTTTAATGAAGTGTCTGTTCATATCCTTTGCCCATTTTTTAATTGGATCATTTGTCTTTTTGTTATTGAGGTGTTGAAGTATTCTATAGATTTTAGAGATTAGATCCTAGTTGGATATGTTGAAGTCAAATTTTTTTTTCCAATCTGTACATTCTCTTTTTACTCTTGATGAAGTCTTTTGATGAGCATAAGTGCTTAATTTTTAGAAGCTCCCACTTAATCTAATTTATCTTCTGGTGTTTGTAAATTGTTAGTTATGGTTTGCATTGTATTTATACCACCTATTAGGGCCCCTAGGATTGTTCCTATTTTTATTGTTTTAGGTTTTATATTTACACCTTTGATCCATTTTGAATTAGTTTTTGTGTATGGTGTGAGGTGTGTGTCCTGATTCATTTTTCACAGATGGACATCTAGTTTTGCCAGAAAGGTTTGGTAAAAATACTGTTTTTTTTTCCCATTTAATGGATTTTGGTCCTTTGTCAAAGATCAGCTGACCATAGGTGGTTGGAATTATGTCTGGTTTCTCAATTCTGTTCCATCGGTCTATGTGTCTGTCACTGTTCCAGTACCAGACAGTTTTGACTACCGTGGCTGTATAGTAGGTTCTAAGATCAGGTAGTGTGAGGCATCCCACATTGTTCTTTTTCTTCGATAATGCTTTGCTAATCCAGGGCCTCTTTCCTTTCCATATAAAATTGGTGATTAGTTTTTCCATCTCATTAAATAATGTTCTTGCATTATATCTGTAGATCACTTAGGGCAGAACTGACATTTTCACAATGTTGAGTCTTCCTATCCATGAGCATGCTATGTTTTTCAATTTATGTAGGTCTCTTGGTTTCTTGCAATAGTGTTTTGTAGTTTTCTTTACATAGGCCTCTTATGTCCCTGGTTAAATTTATTCCTAAGCATTTTATCTTTTTAGGGCCTATTAAAAATGGGGGAGCCCTGGTGGCACAGTAGTTAAGAGCTATGGGTACTAACCAAAAGGTCAGCAGTTCGACTCCACCAGCCACTCCTTGGAAACCGTATGGGGCAGTTCTACTCTGTCCTTTAAGTTCTCTATAAGTTGGAATCAACTTGACAGCAACGGGCTTGGTATGGTTTTTAAATGGTATTATTTTCCTGATTTCCTTTTCAAAGCTCTCTTTGTTAGTGTGTAGGAATCCAACTGATTTGGAACCAACTGATATGTTGATCTTGTATCCTGCTATTCTGCTGAATCTTTCTATTAGTTGCAGTAGTTTTCTTGTGGAATCTTACGGGTTCTCTGTGGAGAGGATCATATCATCTGCAAATAAGGACAGTTTCACTTCTTCCTTTTCAATTTGAATGCGCTTTATTTCTTTATCATGCCTTATTGCTCTAGCTAGGATTCCCAGTGCAATGTTAAATAGGTGTGGTGATAAAGGACATCCCTGTCTTGTTCTCATTCTCAGGGGGAATGCTTTCAGTCTCTCTCCATTGACAATGATGTTGGCTGTTGACTTTGTATAGATACCCTTTTTTATGTTGAGGAATTTCCCTTCTATTCCTATTTTATTGAGAGATTTTATCAGGAATGGGTGGGCTTTACCAAATGCTCTTTCTGCATTGACTGAGATTATCATATGATTATTTTCTTTTGTTCTATTTACATGGGGGATTATATGGCTTGGGTTTCTAATGTCGAACCATCCTTGCATAACTGATATGAATCCAACTTGGTCGTGGTGTGTTTGTATATACATATGATGCTGAATTTTATTGGCTAGAATTTTGTTTGGAATTTTTGCATCTATATTCATGAGAGATAATGGCCTATAATTTTATTTTTATGGTGTCTTTGCCTGCCTTTGGTATCAAGGTTATGCTGGCTTCATAAAATGAATTTGGGAGTATTCTTTTTTTTTTTTACTATGCTCTGAAACAATTTGAGTAGTACTGGTGTAAACACTTCTCTGAATGTTTGGTAGAATTCTCCAGTGAAGCCGTCTTGGCCTGGGCTTTTTTTTTGGTGAAAGTTTTTTTTTATTACCTCTTCAATCTCTTTTGTTATGGATCTGTTCAGATTTTCTATTTCAGTTTGTGTTAGTTTATGTAGGTAGTGTTCTTCTAGAAATTTGTCCATTTCCTCTGGGTTTTCAAATTTGTTGTAGTACAATTTTTCCTAGTATTCTGTTATGATCCTTTTTATTTTGGTTGGGCCTCCTGTAATGCCCCCCCGTTCTCATTTCTTATTTGGGTTATTTGCTTCTTCTGTTTTTTTTTTTTTTTTTTTTTTGGCCGGTTTGATCAGTGGCTTGTCAATTTGGTTGATCTTTTCAAATACCCAACTTTTGGTCTTGTTCATTCTATTTTTTTTTTTTTTCTGTTTCATTTATTTCTGTTCTAATCTTTATTATTTCTTTTTCTCTGGTGCCTGCATGGTCCTTTTGCTGTTCTCTTTCTATTTGTTTGAGTTGTAGGCCTAATGTTTTTATTTTGGCCCATTTTTCTCTTTTGACTGTGTGTTTATTGCTATGAATTGACCTCTGAGCACTACCTTTACTGTGTCCCAAAGACTTTGGTATGATGTCTTTTCATTCTCATTTGATTCTAGAAATTTTTTTTATTCCCTTTTTGATTTCTTCTTTTTTCCAGTTGTTTTCAAGCAAGGTGTTTTTTTAAGGGTTGCTTTATGGCCTAAAACGTGGTCTCTTCTGAAGAACGTTCCATGTGCACTGGAAAAGAATGTATACTTTCTGCTGGTGGTTGGAGTGAGTGTTCTATATATGTCGATGAGATCAAATTGGTTGATTTTGGCCTTTAGATCTTCCGTATCTTTGTTGAGTTTCTTTCTAGATGTTCTGTTCTTTACTGAGAGTGTTTTATTGAAGTCTGCTACTATTATTGTGGAACTGTCTATTTCTGTTTTCAGTGCTGTTAGAGTTTGTTCTATGTATTTTGAAGCCCTGACGTTGGGTGTGTAGATATTTATTATGGTTATGTTTTCTTGGTGGATTATTCCTTTAATCTTTTTATAATGTCCCTCCTTGTCTTTTATGGTTGATTTTGTTTTGAAGTCTATTTTATCTGAGATTAGTGTTGCCACTCCTGTACTTTTTTTGCTACTGTTTGCTTGATATATTTTTTCCATTCTTCGATTTTTAATATAATCATGTCTTTCTGTTTAAGGTGTGTCTCTTGTAGACAGCATATTGATAGGTTGTGCTTTTTTATCCATTCTGCCACTTTCTATTTACAGGTGCACTTAAGCCACTTATCTTCAGTGTGATTATCGATAGATAGGAGTTTATTGCTGTCCTATTATTGTGTTTCATTTTGTGGTGCTAACGTTTTCTTTATTCCTCTTGCTTTCCTGTGCTGAGTTCCTTTTGTTCATGGATTTTTTTCTCTTCTTTCATTATCATAGTTTTTATGTTTACTGAGACTTTGTGTTTTTCTTCTTTTTTATCCTGATGAGTAGGTTTGTTCACTTTCTCTGTGGTTACCTTGAAATTTACCCTTATCTACTTTTTTTGGTTTTTGCCTAAGTTTGAACCAGTCTTTTATTACTTGATATCACCTTGACCTACTCTGCATTTGAAAGTTCTATACCTAAACTGTTTATTTCCCCTTTTACTGTTTTGACATTGTCATCATTTACAGATTGACATCTTTGTTTCCCTGTTTTAAGCCTTTCAGCTTTGTTTTATTATTGAGAGTCCTTTACCTTCATTGGTATCTGGCTGTTGTTGTCATGTGTCCTAGACATCAGTTGTTGTCTGATGTTGTTGGTTCTCTAACCAAAGGACTCCCTTCAATATTTCTTGTAAGTTTGATTTGGTTTTGGACAAATTCCCTTAATTCCTGTTCATCTGGAAGTGTCCTAATTTCACCATTGTACTTAAGAGAGAATTTTGCAGGATATATTATTCTTGGTTGGCAGGTTTTCCTTTTTTTCAAGGATTTATATATATCATCCCATTGCCTTCTTGCCTGCATAATCTCTACCGAGTAACCAGAGTTCAGTCTTATTGTTTCCCCTTCGTATGTGACTTTTCATTTTTCTCGAACTAGCCTCAGGATTCTTTCTTTGTCTTTGGTTTTGGCAAGCATGATTATATGTCTTAATGACTTTCGTTTAGCTTTTAACCTAGTGGGGTTTGTTGAGCTTCTTAGATGGCCAGTTTTTCATCTTTCACAGTATTTTGGAAGTTTTCTGTCAGAAAATCATCAACAATCTTCTTTGTGTTTTCCATTTTCTCCTCTTCTTCTAGAACTCCAAACACACACAAATTTTTGCTCTTGATTGTGTCCCACATAATTCTTAGGTCTTCTTCATTTTTCTTCATTCTTTTCTCTGATTTTTTTCTCAAAGTGGGATCTATGGATTTGTCTTCCATCCTGCTAGTTCTGTCTTCCATTGTTTCAAATTTGCTCCTAAAACCTTCTATTGAGTTGCACATTTCTGAAATTTTGTTGTTTATGTTTTGGATTTCTAGTTGCTTTTATGGTTTCTAACTGTTTATTTATTTTGATGTTATGTTCTTGTATTATTTTCCTGAATTCTTTTATAGCTTTGTCTGTGTTTTCCTTGATTTTGGCTATGTTTTCATTAGTTCTGTCTATATTTTTTTATTTTTAACTATTTTTCCTTGGTTTTGTCTGTGTTTTCCTTAATCTCTTTCCTAATCCCTTGGACAGCCGTAAATATTACTCTTTTGTATTCCATATCAATATCAGAGAGTTCCACTGCTTTTTCTTCTATCGGGATGTCATTAAGATTATTTTGGTCACTTGCTGGAACCATCTACTCCTTCTTTTGTATATGTTTTGTTATTGTCTGTCATCTCTGAGACACTCAGTTACTATTTTATTTATTGATTGTGTGTTCATTTGTTTCATCATGCTTCTTTGTTTTGTTTGATACATCAGGGCAGGGGGGCCAGGCCAGCTTTGCTACTTGCTTGTCTGAGGGCATTACAGCTCTCACCGCCTTGCCCAAGTGGGCAGGCCAGCAGCAGACAGGGTGACACTCCTTCACTGTACACTGGTTTGGCAAGGTGGCTGAGAGTGGACTGGGTGGGTGCTGTCTACCTCCTAATATTGGTAGCTATGTAGAACATTCACAGCCCCTTGCCAGATAGGCGGGGGTTCGAACAGGGAGTGGTATGGGCTCTGTTTTCCCCCATTCTGCAGCTGGTTGAGCGGCAGGAGGGGAAGGACAACGCAGGTCTGGTGTGGCAGTAGGCTGGAGTCGAGGACACCCTAGCCATGGTGGCACAGTGAGGGCTTGTGGGAAGCGGAGGCATATCATATGGGTCTAAGTGGGGGGAAGGGGGAAAAGGGAGAGAGAAAGGGAAAAAAAATAGCCTGTGGGCTGGGGCAGGGCAGATCTCGGGGCTAGCAGGAAGGTGGAGGTATACTGGCATACTGGGCTAGGTGGGAGGTAGAAAGAAATGAGAAAAATAAAATTAATGGCAGGACAGTGGGTGCTGGCACAGTGGGTACAGGCAGGTGGGTGCGTTGTGGGCCTGGGGCAGAGGCAGTCTTGTGTGCCAGTGACACTCTATCCATGGAAGCACAGTAGGGGCTGGTGGGAAGTGGGGGAGGTGGTGCACAGGGCTAAGTGGGAAAAGAAAAAACAGCACAAAAATAAATGACAGGATGGTGGGGGCCACAGGTGGGGGTGAGGCAGATCCAGGGCAATGGCAGGCTGGTGCTCTGGCGGCTTTCTAGCCAAGGCTGCATGGCAGGGTCCCACAGCAAGAGGGGAGGTGGGGCAGGGCATAGCAGGGGCGGCTGCAGGCCAGTGGCTCTCTACCCAAGATGGTGTGGCATGGCCCAGCAGGAAGGGGTGAAGATGGCATACAGGGATAGGTGGGAGGGAGAAAGTAAAAAAAAAAAAAAAGTGTGGTGGGAGCCTGTGGGTGGGGGTGTGTTGGACCCAGGGAGGTGATGGGCCAATAGCTCTCTACTCACAGCAGTGCAGAGAAGCAGGAAAGTGTAGAGGTGGGGTACAGGGCTGCGTGGGGGGCAGAAAGAACAGGAGGAAAGGGAAAAAACGGTGTGGCAGGAGCTGGTGGGTGGGGGCAGGTTGGCTGCAGACAGCTGGCTCTTTAGCCAAGGCGGCATGGCATGGCCTGTCGGGAAGGAGTGGGAGTGGTGTACTAGGCAGAAGGGTGAGGGATAGAAAAGCATGTTTCTTGGTTATTGAGTGTTCTTTCTCCCCCTGGGAGCTCCATGAAGTTGCTTTCCTGTATCACCTGTCTAGGGTTGTTGCTCTCTGTACTCCAAGATGGAGATGCTGTGCCGTGTTAGTTGGCAGGAAAACTCCACTCCATATCTCTCCTCATTCTCTGCTTTCCTTCAGTTTCTTCTACCATTCAGTGTTTGATCTAGTTCTTTATCCTTTCATTTGATGTTTAGGGTTTCAAGATTGACATTTTTATCTGTTTTAGTTTTTCAGGTCTTTGCTGCAGAGGGCTGGCATGATGCACCTGTCTAGGGTGCCATGTTGGCTCCACTTCTCTACTTTCCTTTTTTAAGCTTTAGTTCCCTTATCTGCAAAGTGAAATTGGTTACAGTGCCTACATTATTCAGTAGTTTGAAGAGTCAAATGAGATTATACACACAAAACTCTCAACACAATTTCTGGCACATAGTAAGCACCCAGGGAATGTTATTATTACAGTAGTCCCCCCTTATCTGTGAGGGTACATTCTACGACCCATCATGGATACCTGAAGCTCCTGATAGTATTGAACTTTGTATATACTATGTTTTGTCCTAAACATACATACCCATGATAAAGTCTAACTTATAAATTAGGTACAGTAAGAGATTAACAACAATAACTAATAATAAAATAGAGCAATTATAGCATTATACTGTAATAAAAGTTATGTGAATGTAGTCCTAGGCAGGATGGAATGGGACAGTGTGAGATTTCATCATGTTACTCATTTAACATTTTTGGACCATGGCTAACCTCAGGTAACTGAAACCAAAGAAAGCAAAACCACAGATAAGGGGAGGCTATAGTATTGTTTTCATTTGATGTTGTTATTTTTAGAGTTTTGAGTCAAAGAAAGATAAGAGAAAGGTTATACACCCAAGGAATATACAACCTAGCTGGGGAGACAGAATATCCCTATCAAGATAGAAATAACATTACAAGGTGGCATTCTATTAAAATAAGAGAATGGTACAGAAGCAATATCTACAGGTAAAATATTGTAAATTGGGCAATCAGAAAGAGTTCCAAAGTGGAGGTTGGGTTTGAGGAAGGCTTTAAAGTATGCACTAGTGTTAGGCAAAAATGGAAAAGAAGGGAGGGAATTCCAGGGAGGTGGAACACCTGAAGCACAGGTAAAACATGTGTTGGAAATGTTCAGGAACCTTAGGTGAGTAAGTGCAGGCATGAGAACTGTGGGAGGTAAGGTGGAGAGGAGGTAGGTACCCAATGATGTGAGAGGCTTAAATGCCAAGTTCAGGAAGTTGGGATTATACTTTAGACTGGGAAATTCCTTGGAAATTTTTAATACAATGTTTAGTAACATTATATTAACCTTGTAACAGTATCTAGGACTGAGTGAAGGGAGAAAGATTCAACAAAGAGAGGCTATCTCTGACCATAATATAGATACAAGATGAGTAAGAATGGAGACTAGATGATAATGGTGGAAAACAAAACAAAGGTAGGTGTGTGGGAGCTGTCATACAGGCAACCCAGACAGGGCTGATGGAAATTGTGACTGACAGCATGTGAGGAGAAAAGAAGAGATGATGATGTCACCCAGGTATCAATTCTGAATGAGATGAACAATAATTGCCTCATCAAGAGAAATGGTGAAGTCTAAGAAGGGAGCTAATTTGGAGCAAGAGGGAAGCTGGAGGGAAGGAGAGAGAAAACACTTGAATGGAAGGACAAAGAGAGAATGAGAGGACAGAGAAAATTAATAAGGTACAAGACATCATCATTGCTTCAACCTTCAGAGAAGAAAATATATACTAGAGGCAATGAATCATTCATCCTAGAAGCACAGGTGTTTACACACTTGAGTTAGAGCTTTTGAAGTAATAGGTCATGTGGGAAACAATTTGTAATCCCAAATCCCAGAGACTGTTGTGATTTTCAGGTATCCTTGGTTTTTTAACCATAAACTAGATATTAAGCTCACAAGTGGAGGTATGAAACCAGGGGTTCTTCCCCCATGTGTATTCTTCACAGAGACACTTTGAGATCAGTTGATATAAAACTGGAGGACAGGAAAATAGAGAGAAGTATAATGCATAAATTCTTTACTGCAGTTATGTGTTACCAGGTCCTCTCAGCAGCAGTGTGTGTGTGTGTGTGTGTGTGTGTGTGTGACATAAACACTCCCAAAGAACCAATTTAATCCTCCACAGTGACTGCTCTGAGACACAGTGGGGACTCAGTGTGATTACCTCAATACAGGAGCAGCTCTTCCTAACACAAGACTACCTGCCTGTTTTTGTGCCTCCAAATGCAGTTCATGGCTGGGGGCAGGCAGAAAGCTGCCTGCTTCCCCCAGCACTATATACTGTCCAACCAGGTGGGCAGAAACAGTCATAGCTCACTGAGGGTCAAGAGGAATTGCCTGGAGTCCAAGCCAACAACTGGAATCTGAGGAACTCAGCTTGAGAAATCCCTAATGTTTTCTTTCCTTTTGGTTTTCTTGTTTCTTCTCATTTTGAGTTGTGCCACATCAGAAAATGAAGGTCCTGAAAGCTTTACTCCACACATGTAATTAAGGTCAACTCAACATTAAGGAGGCAGCTCTTCTCCTGTCATATTTTGAGTGCCTTCTGACCTAGGGGCCTCATCTTCCAACACTGTATCAGACAATGTTCCACTGTTATCCATAAGGTTTTCACTGGCCAATTTTTTTAGAAGAAGATGGCCAGGTCCTTATTCCTAATCTGTCTTAGTCTGGAACCTCTGCTGAAATCTATCCACCATGGGTTACCCTGCTGGTATTTGAAATACCAGTGGCATAGCTTCCAACATCACAGCAATACAGAAGCCACCACAGTACAACAAACTGACAGACAAGTAATGTAAACCTGCACACTACCAAGAGTTATTCAGAAGGAACTGCTGCTTTGCACGTATTTGTTGTTGTTGTTATCAAGGGCAAAGGATAGAACATATTTTATCAATTTTTTTTTTTTTAGTTTGATTTATAACTCATAAACATTTAAAAATACAGTATGTGGGCCTCCATTTGTACTCTTGCCCTGATTCCACAAACATTAGGGCTGGCCTGCCTGCCCTTCTCCAATATTATCTTCAGGGTTCTTGCTGATTCTATATAACTGAGATATCTTTCTAATAAATCTCTTTCTGTTTTAGTGCATTGGGTTCAGATTTCATTGTTTGCAATTGAAAATCTCCCAGGTATACCCAACATTGAAGAGTTGCCTTCATTTTATCTTGTCAACCCCTAAGACTTGTTTCTCTTTCTTTTTTTCCCTAACGGTATTGTTTGGAAGGGGTATGTGTATGTGTGTGTGTGTACATTCACATGTGTTTGTAAATACAGAAAATATAATGAAGAAAGAAAGAAAATGACCCATAATTCAATTAATATTTCTGTGCAGATTTTTTTTTCCATATTTCATTTTTGGCAGAACTAGTATTACATTTGCAGGATTTTATATCCATCCCTTTCACTTAGCTTAATCCTTTCCTGATCATTAAAAATTCTCCAGGAACAGTGTTTTTAATGGCACAATCCCATTGTGTGGGTGTTTCATAACTTATATATCCTATCCTTGAGTTTTTCCACTGTTATAAATGATGCTGAGATTGAGATCATTATGTACATTTTTTTCTATATTTCTTGTTATTTCTTTAAAATATTCAGAAAGGAAGGGATGTACATTTTTACATGATTGATAAATATTAACAGATTATCCTGTCAAGGTTTTAACAACTCGCCCTTCAGCCAATAACATTTGAGAATGCTTCTTTTCCTATACCTTCTATATCCAGCTCTATTTTTCACCATATACCCTCAGAGCTATTGTTAGCTACACATTCTAGATCCAAGGGAGAGCCCCTCACACACGTGCATTATCCACCTCTTTTTACTGTTGAGGAAGAAGAGGTTCTCTAACAGGTTTAAGTACAAAATGGAGGCGATTATAAATTGAACTAAAGTGGGAACTTCCCTCTTGGACTTTTTCCTTTTTGATCCTGAGCTGTTAGAGATAGCTCAATCCTCCTTCTAAAAACTTCATCCTCTCAACTTGGAAAGCCAAACAGGAAATGGGGGTGATACTGAGGGGAACACTTATGCCAGACACTAATCTAGGTAAAAAAATTCTTTAGTGGGTCACATTTGTCTCAGCCTAATGCAGCTGGTGTATAAAATACAGAAGGATTAGAACCTGAAAAATAATAAAGAGTAGGTATTTGTCTAAGGGAAAACCTGGTGGCGTAGTGGTTAAGAGCTATGGCAGCTAACCAAAAGGTTGGCAGTTCAAATCCACGAGGCACTCCTTGGAAACTCTATGGGGCAATTCTACTCTGTCCTATAGGGTTGCTATGAGTTGGAATCGACCAGACGGCAATGGGTTTGGTTTTTTTTTTTTTTTTGCCTAAGGGATATGGGGGGTAAGGGACATGGGGGAGGGTAATTGTGTTCGTAATGGTTATTCTAAAAATCTGTTCATGGTTTTGGTATTTTTGAGATATCAACCATTTCGCCATCAGAGACCTAAAACTATTAAATTGTATGTCATAGTAATTTCTAAAAGTTACCTGCTACAATGCGAATTAATCAAGTGGAGTTTGAGATCTGGTTGTCTGGTTTTCTGGTAGAAAATGGAACTAAATGATGCCTCTCACAAAGACCTCAGCAAGGACAAAGGTATGCCGATACTGGTGGAAACATCCTGGAGGCTAGAGTCTAACTAAATTGAATGGTTTCCCAAAATAGCTTACTGTGGGAAAAGCCATAGTTCAAGTGTGGCTGTGTGGAAAAAGAGGTGCAACCTGGGAGAACGTAGTTGGCCTAACTTGTTGTTGCCATCAAGTTGCCCCAAACTCATGGTGATCCCACGCAGAATGGAATAATACACTGCTCGGTCCTGTGCCATTCCCATGATCAGTTATGGATCGAACTATAGTGATTCATAGGGTTTTTATTGCCTAATTTTCAGAAGTAGATAGCTAGGCCTTTATTTCTAGTCCATCATAGTATGGAAGCTCCACTGAAACCTGTCCAGCATTGCACCAACACACAAACCATTGTTGAAAGATGGGTGGTGGGGGACTCAAACCTGGGCCTCCCACATGAAAAGTGAGAATCCTACCACTGAACCACCAATGCCTACATTAGGTGGTTGGAAATGGGAGAAAACACCCATGAGGGATGGGAGCCTGGTAGATTCAGGACCAAAGTGTAAAACCAAGGAAACACATGAGAGTTAAGAGTTTTTATGCCACTAAACACTGGAGAGTCCATTTTTTATGGAGTACAGACTCTGTGGAAGGGAAGTTGGGTTGTCTGGCTGGCTTAAAAGCACAGCTTTGTAGCAGACATAACTTTGGGTTTCTCTCCACAAGACTGTAAATACATTTTAAAATAATAAACACATGCTATTAAAACAGGGTGGAACAATTTATCCAATTAAACTACACACTTTATAATACTGTATTCACCCCATCCACACAGCTCATCTAACACTAGGAATTTGATAGTTATAGGCAAACGGTTCAAAATCCAGTCTGCACTTTTTCAAGGCATCCCTGTTAATCCTACCTACCCTTTTACCTCTTTCTGTGGCTCTGATGTAGACCCAGATTTACTTCTGGTCTAAAAAATAATACAACCTGGGATGTTTAAAAGTAAATTGTTAGTCTTCATTCCAGAATATCTGAGATGGCCAAGTATCTCAAGGTGTTGTTTTCTGTGAATATTATAAAGATTATATATGTACATGTAAAGTGTATATATATATATATATTTTATTCTGGAAAAGACAAGCACCCTCCTCCCTGTCCTCCCATTTTACCTTGGAGTGAAGGGCTTTCTGTGGTCTATATAAACCAGACCAATACCTGTCAGTTTGTCATACTGTGGTGGCTTGTATTTGCTATGATACTGGAAGCTATGCCACTGGTATTTCAATACCAGCAGGGCCCCAAACATTTAGAAAAGAATTGACACCAATGCTGTTTAAACTCTTCCAAAAGATATAAAAGCAAAGAATACTCCCTAACACATTCTATGAAGCAAACATAACCCTGATACTAAACCAAGACAAAGACGCCACAAAAAAAAGAAACTACAGGCCAATATCTCTTATGAATATACATGCAAAAATCCTCAACAAAATACTAGCGAATAGAATCCAACAGCATATGAAAGGAGTCAGACAACATGACCAAGTGGGATTTATATCAGGAATCCAGGGATGATTCAACATTAGAAAATCAGCCAGTCAATGTAATACAATGCAACAATAGAAAAGAAAAAAAACCCACTGCCGTCAAGTCGATTCTGACTCATAAAGGAAAAAGAACATAATCATCTCTAAGCAAGCAGAAAAAGCATTTTACAAAATCCAACAAGCTTTCTTGATGAAAACTATTAAGACGATGAAATAGAAAGGAAGTTCTTCAATATGATTCAGGGTATATATTGAAAGCCAATAGCCAACAATACTTATTGGAGAAAGATTAAGAGCTTTCACCTTGAAATAGGCAACAAGACAAGGGTCCCCACTCTCACCACTTCTTCTCAATACTGTAATAGAAGCCAGAGCAGTAAGACAAAAAAAAAAAAAGAAATAAAATTTATCCAGATTGGAAAAGAAAAAGTAAAATTATCTCTATTGTGGATGACAAATCCTATATATCAAAAATCCCAAGGAGTCTCCAAGAAAGCTTCTAAAGCTAATAGAGCTATTTAGCAATGTTGCAAGGTACAAGGTCAATGAACAAAAATCAGTTGGGTTTCTATACAACACCGATGAGAAATCTAAAAGGAAATTAGGGAAACAATTCCATTTATAATAGCTTCTAAGAGCAAAAAATACCTAGGAATAAATTTAAGCAGAGATGTGAAAGATTTATACAATGAAAATTATAAAACACTGCTGAAAGAAATTAAAGTAGACTTAAATAAATGGAAAGAAGACAATATTGTTCAGACATCAATACTACCCAATATGATCTATAGATTCAGTGCAATCCTGATCACAATTCCAATAGCATTCTTTACAGAAATAGAAAAACCAGTCCTCAATCCTCAACTTTATATGGAATGGCAAGAGACCCTGAATAGCTAAAGCAATCTTGAAAGAGAACAAAGTAGGAGAACTCACACTTCTGGATTTTAAAACACTGTATACAGCTACAATAATCAAAACAGCCTGGCACTGGTATAACAATAGACACATAGACCAATGGAATAGAACAACAGACACACAGACCAATGGACTAGAAAAATAGACACATAGACCGATGGAATAGAAATAAATCCACACATCTATAGTCAACTGATTTTTGACATGGATGATAAGCCCATTTGATGGGGAAAGAAGAGTCTTTTCAATAAATGATGTTGGGAAAACTGAATTTCCACATGCAGAAAAATGAAACAGGATACATGACTCACATACACAAAAACAAATTCAAAATGGATTGAACACCTAAACATGCTAACTAAAACCATAAAATTCTTAGAAGAAAATGCAGAGGCAATGCTATTGAGTCTAGCTTTTAACAACGGATGATCTAATAAAATAAAAAAAGCAAAAAGAACAAAAGACAAAATAAATAAGTGGAACCTCATAAAAATTAAAAAACTTTTGTTAGTCAAAAGACTTTAGCATAAAAGTGAAAAGACAAGTTCCCGACTGGGAGAATATCTTTGGAAACCATATATTTGGTAAGAATCTAATAAGCAAAATAAATCTAAAACTTCGACAGCTAAACAACAAAAAGACAACCCAATCAAAAAGTGGGCAAAGGACTTGAGTAGACATTTCACCAAAGAGGACATTCAAAAGGCCACCAAACACATGAAAAGATGCTCAAGGTCATTAGCCATCAAACAGATGCAAATCAAAATCACAATGAGATAAAATTTCACTCCCACTAGGATGGCTAAGATTAAAAAAGAGAGAGAGATGGAGAAAATAACAAAAGTTGGTGAGTACGTGGGGAAATTAGAACCCTTATCCATTTCTAATGGGAATGCAAAATGGTACAGCCGCTGTGGAAAACAGTGTGGCGACTCCTCAAAAAACTAAAAATAGAACTACCACATGACCCAGCAATTCCAAAAGACTGGAAAGCAGAGACTCAAACAGATACTTCTATACAAATGTTCTTTGCAGCACAATTCACAACAGCTAAAAGTTGGAAACAATCTAATATCCATCAACAGATGAATGAATAAACAAAATGTGGTACATACAATGGAATACTGCTCAGCCAGTAAGAGAAATAAGATCTTGATATATGGATGGAACTTGAAAACATTATGATGAGTGAAATAAGTCAATCACAATTGTATGACCTCACTTATATAAAAAGACAAGAACAGGCAAATATATAGAGATCAAAGCTTATTAGTGGTTACCTGGGGTGGAGGTGAGGGGAGGGACAAGGGGAGTACTGCTTATGGAGTACTGACTTTCAGGTTACGGTGATGGAAAATCTCATTGATTAAGGTTAGTGTTACACAGTCAATTAATGTAATTGCTGTCAATAAGTTGTACACCTGTAAAAAGCTGGAATGTCAAAAGTTGTGTGATAGATATATTTACAGCCATAACAACAAAAAAGAGTAGCTTCTGAGACTGCTTATATACAACTAAACACCTCATGGGATTTGGTTTCTTAGTTTGGAGGTTTAGGGTTATGGTTTCATGGGATAACTTAGTTAATTCACCTAATAATGTGTTTAGTGAGTCTGTTCTATCTTCTAGTTCATTGTGCAGTGTCTCCGGTCTTAGAAGCTTTTGAGCGGCCAGCTGAGGTACAACAATTGGTCTCTATTCACCTAGAGCAACAGAGGAAAAAGGAGAGTCAGGAATGGGAGGAAGAAATGGAATGTGTGGCTAATTGCCTCCATGAACAACTGCCTCCGTTGCTATGAGACGAGAATAACTGCTGGTGACCTGCTAACATAACTGAATATTTTGGTCAAAGATTCTGTGGAAGAATCCTAATCAAAAGAGGCAAAATATAGAACAGAATTTAGGAATCCATGAACACTGGATGAACACCGGATGAACACCGGATGAACACCTGAACCTAATGCTCAAATATAATCTTTAAACCTTAAAATTAAACCAAAAATATCCCCTGAAGTCTTCTTAAAATCAAACAATTGCTTAGATTAACTAGTAAAGAATATCTGCCTTGAGCATTGCGCCCGTTTTAAGATCTATCTGTATGGGACCAAACTGACAACAGCAACTTGAAATATTAGATAGGAAACTGGAAAGCAGTGAAGTTATGTTAATGGAGGAACAACTTGGAAAAAGAGGGTGAGAATGGTTGCACAACTCAAAGAATATAATCAAAGTCACTGAATTGTACATGTAGAAGTTGTTGAACTGGCTTATGTTCTGCTGTGTATATTCTCGAAAACAATAACAAAAATAAAATAAATTATTTTATTAGAAACACCAAGCCATCCCTCCACAACAAAGACCCAAAAAACTAAATAAAACAGAGACAGATGTCATTCCTGAAACCTGAAGTGTCAAATGAAGAGATGAACTCAGCCAAGCACCAAATGCAATAAGAAACTGACAGAGGGCATTGAGTGAGGAGCGAGACCTGCAGAGTGCCCCACAGCTATGGCAGCATGAATCCGCCATCTTGGACTCGTGTGGGGGATCGGCAGACACGGAGCACGGGAAAGCAGCTTCTCCTGAACGCCAGCAGGAGACAGAGCACCTGGTAACCAGCGATACAGGCTTTCCCACCCCCCATCCTCTCCCCCCTGCTCTACCTCAGAACTTACTGGCTGGCTGCAGTGGCTTGGCCAGCCAGGAAGTGTAGGGTCCGTGCTGCTTGGATTTGCCCCACCCACATCGGTGGACCGGAAGTACGGGAAAGCAGTTTCATGAAGTTCCCAGCAGGAGAGAGAGAGCACACGGTAAGGAGGTATTTACACTTCCCTAACCTCCCCTTCTTCCTTCCGCTTTCATCACCTCTGCTTCCTGCCACTCGCAGTCTCTAGATGGAGAGGCAAGTGCTTTGGCCTCAGGCTGCTTGGATTCACCCTGCCCACACTGGCCAGGCTCCTGAGCTGGTGCTGGTTCTTTCCGTCTCTTTCCGTTTCTTCTATGCCTCCTACCACCTCCCCCTCCTCTTCTCTGGAACACCTGACTCTGTGTGCTATCTTTGCTTCTTCTTGAAAGCTTGTGAAGCCGCGCTCAACTGGGAACCACTCTCCTGGCCGGTGATACCAAGTTGGTAAGATCCTTGGGGTTTTTTTTTTTTTTTTTTTTTTGCCTTATTTTGCTATGTTCTGTTTGTTTTCTTTTTCTTTTCACAGCTTGAGAGCCCCTTCTAGCGGAGCTGCACTGCACAGCCTAGGAGCCAATCTGTGCAGCCGCGTAGGTGGGATCCCTGGGGGCATTTCTTTTTCTTTTTTTTTTTTTCTTTTCCCTCTCTTTTCCCTCTTCTGTCTTCTTCATTTCTCAGTTCTCGTTTTTCTACACTTACCTTCTTTTCCTGTCTCCTAAATACCTGGTGCTGTGTGACATCTATACCCCCTCTAACCAGGCTATACTGTGTAGGCTGGGAACCACTTCTCTGATCTTAGCAGCCCCACTGGTTCGACTCTGAGACTCCTGGGGGCTTTTCTTTTCTTTTTTCATTTCCAAATTTTTACCTATTTCTTTTATTTACTTTTTTTTTTTCTTTTTCTTTTTGCTTTTTGCTTTTCTCCATTTCTCGATTTCTTTTCTCTCCACTCCAACGGAAAGCTCCTTTAGCACTCCCTTTTCTTTCTTTCTTTGCTTGTTAGTTTTTAGCCCCTGTTTCTCTCTCCTCTCTCTCCCCTTTCTCATACCCCTGTTAGCTCCACCCATCACAACCCCCCCTCCTTTTTCCTGCCTACCTGCACCATGCACTGAACATCACACCCCCGAGCAGCAGAGGCACAGGCTACTGGAACCTGCCCAGCACTGATTCCTGGCCCGCCCTGTTGGCCCTAGTACGTGCCACAAACAACCCAACCCAGCCCATCCCCTTCAGCTGGACCTGCCCTGCTGCACCATAGCTGAATGACTGGCCCTGCCCATTGGACAAGGAGGTGAAAAGTATCGTGACTACAGACAAGCAAACAACAAAGAACACACAGCCCACCTGCTCAGACATAACCAAATGAAACAAAAAAGCAGGACAAAACAAACAAATCTACAATCAAGAAATGAAGAAAATGATTACTGAATGTCCCAAAGACAGCAGACAATATCAAAACATGTTAAAAAAAACCAGGACAGGATGGGTCCAGTAGGCATCCAAAATAAAACACCAGATGACTTTCCAATAGAAGAAAAGGCACTAGAACTTCCTGACAGGGAATTCAAATCTTTAATATTCAGAGTAATCCAAGAGTTGAAGCAAAAAGCAGATAAAAAATGAGGAAAAAATAGACAAATTCATGGCAAATACAGACCAAAAAATGGAACAATTTAGGAAAGTAATATAGGGAAAAATGCCAAAATAAACTCACAACTAGAAATCATACAAGAACAACAATTCGAAATCCAAAAAATAAACAACAAGTTTTCAGAAATGGACAGTGTCATCAAAGGGCTAAGGAGCAGATTTGAAACAATGGAACACAGAATCAGTGAAACTGAAGACAAACACTTGTATACAACTCTGTTAGAGGAAAAATCAGAAAAAAGAACAAATAAAAATGAAGAAACGCTGAGAATTATGTGGGATACAATCAAAAGCAAAAATTTGCAAGTGATCAGAATTCCAGAATAGGGGGAGAAAACGGAAAACACAGAGAGAATCATTGAAGAATTGCTGACAGAAGACTTCCCTAATACCGTGAAAGATGAGAAGCTGACCATCCAAGAAGCTCAATGAACCACATATAGGATAAAAAAAAAAAAAGGATAGACCCCCCCCAAAAAATACCAAGGCATACCACAATCACACTCACTAAAACCAAAGACAAAGAAAAAATTCTGCAAGCAGATTGAGAAAAACAAAAAGTCATATACAGAGGAGAAACAATAAGACTAAGCTCCAATTATTTGGCAGAAACCATGCAGGCAAGAAGGCAATGGGATGCCATATATAAAACCTTGAAAGAAAAAAATTGCCAATGAAGAATCATATGTCCTGAAAAACTTTCATTCAAACATGATGGTGAAATTAGAATGTTTCCAGATAAACAAAAATTAAGGGGATATGTAAAAAGCAAACCAGTCTTACAAGAATTATTAAAGGGAGTCCTTCGGTCCAAGAACAAACAGCATCATACCACAGCCTAAATCTAGGAGGCAAGATTGTACCAGCCAGGTACCAACCTAGAAAATGAACTCCCAAGGGCTATCCAAAACCAAAACATTGCAACAGGGAACAAGAGATGTTAATCTGTAAATGACAACAATGTCAGAACAATAAAAGAAGGAATAAATGGTATAGGTATAGAACTTTCTAACGGAGAGGAAGTCAAGGCAATACCAAGTAAAAATAGACTGGTTCAAACCTGGAAGATATGGGTAAATTTCAATGTAACCACAAAGAAAGTTAACAAACCTACTCATCAAAATAAAGAAAAAAACATAAAGTCTCAATAAAAACAAAATCTACAAAAACAAAAGAAATGAAAAAGAAATCCACAAACAAAAGGAACTCAGCACAGGAGAGTAAGAGCAACAAAGAAAATAATAGCACCACAAATAAAAGCACTACAAAATGATAGCAATAAACTCACAGCTATCAATAATTACACTGAATGCAAATGGCATAAACGCACCCATAAAGAGAAGCAGAGTGACAGAATGGATTAAAAAAACAGGATTCATCAATATGCTGTCTACAAGAGACACACCTTAGAAAAAAAGTGTAAATTTATTAAAAATCGAAGGATGGAAAAAAATATGTCAAGCAAATAACTACCAAAAAAGAGCAGGAGTGGCAATACTAATCTCAGATAAGATAAACTTTAAAACAAAATCCACCTTAAAGTACAAAGATGGGCACTATATAATGATTAAGGGGGTGATTCATCATGAAGACTTAACCATAATAAACATCTGCGTACCCAATGACAAGTCTCCAAAATACATAAAACAAACTCTAACAGCACTGAAAAGAGAAATTAACAGTTCCACAATAATAGTAGGAGACTTCAATACACCACTCTCAGTAAAGGACAGAACATCTAGAAAGAAACTCGGCAAAGATACAGAAGAACTAAAGAGCATAGTCAGCCAACTTGACCTCATAGACATATATAGAGCACACCACACAACAGCTGCAAAGTACACATTCTTTTGCAATGCACCATGGAATGTTCTCCAGAATAGACCACATCTTAGGCCACAGAGCAACCCTCAACAAAATCCAAAAACACTGAGATAATACAAAGTATCTTCTCTGAAACAACAGGAAGAGCAAGGAAAAAAAAAAATCAATTACATGGAAACTGAATAACACCCTGCTTAAAAACAACTGGGTAATAGAAGAAATAAAAGATGGAATCAAAAAGTTCCTAGAATCAAACGAGAATGAAAACGCACCATACCCAAAACTTTGGGACACAGCAAAGGCAGTCCTCAAAGGTCAATTTATAGCACTAGATGCACACATCAAAAAAGAAGAGACAAAATCAAAACATTACACAACTTGAACAAGTAGAGAGCAGCAAAAGAAGCCCACAGCCACCAGAAGAAAGGAAATAATAAAGATCAGAGTGGAAATAAAGGAAATAGAGAATAGAAAAACATAGAAAGGGTCAACAAAACCAAAAGTTGGTTCTTTGAAAGGATCGACAAAATCGACAAACCACTGGCCAAATTGACAAAAGAAAAACAGGACAGAACACAAATAATCCAAATAAGAAATGAAATGGGGACATTACAACAGACCCAACTGAAGTAAAAGGGATGATAACAGAATTATGAAAAACTATACTCCAACAAATTTGAAAACCTAGAGGAAATGGACAAATTTCTAAAACCACGCTACATACCCAAACTAACACAAAATGATGTAGAAAATCAGAACACACTGGTAAAAAGAGAAGAGTTTGAAAACGTAATTAAAAAAAAAAAACTCCCAACCAAAAAAAGCCCTGGCCCAGATGGCTTCACTGGAGATTTCTACCAAACAGAGACGAGCTTACATCACTGCTACTCGAACTATTTCAGAATCAAGAAAAGGAAGCAATACATCCTAATTCATCCTATGAAACCAGCATAACCCTGATACCAAAATCAGGCAAAGACACCACAAAAAGAGAAAATTACAGACCAATATCTTTCATGAATATAGATGCAAAAACTCTAGCCAATAGAATCCAACATCATATCAAAAAAATAAATAATACAACATGACCAAGTAGGATTAATATGAGGTATGCAAGGATGGTTCAACATTAGAAAATCAATCAATGTAAACCACCACATAAATAAAAGGAAAGAAAAGAATCACATGATCATCTCAACTGACGCAGAAAAGGCATTCAACAAAGTCCAACACCCATTCCTGATAAAAACTCTCAATAAAATAGGTATAGAAGGGAAATTTCTCAACATAATAAAGGGCATCTATGCAAAACTAAGAAACCCTGGTGCCGTAGTGGTTAAGTGCTACAGCTGCTAACCAAAGGGTCGGCAGTTCAGATCCACCAGGCGCTCCTTGGAAACTCTATGGGGCAGTTCTACGCTGTCCTACAGGGTCGCTATGAGTCAGAATCGACTCGACGGCACTGGGTTTGTTTTGTTTTTATGCAAAACTAATGGCTAACATCATACTCAATGGAGAGAGGCTGAAAACATTCTCCTTGAAAACAGGAACAAGACAAGGATGCCCTTTATCACCACTCCTTTTTAACATTGCGTTGGAAGTCTTAGCTACAGCAATAAGGCAAGAAACAGAAATAAAGAACATCCAAATTGGTAATGAAGAAGTTAAACTCTCCCTATTTGCAGATGATACAATACTTAAAAAAAAAAAAAACTTAAAAAATCCAAAAGACTCCACCAGAAAACTACTGAAACTAGTAGAAACATTCAGCAGAATAGCAGGATACAAGCTCAACATACAAAAATCAGTTGGATTCCTATACACCAATAAAGAGAACGATGAAAAGGAAATCCGGAAAACAATACCATTTTTTTTTTAATAGCCCCTAAAAAAATAAAATACTTGGGAGTAAATCTAACCAGGGATGTAAAAGACCTATACAAAGAAAACTACAAAACACTACTGCAAGAAACCAAGAGATCTACAGAAATGGAAAAACATACCATGCTCATGGATAGGTAGACTCAACATTGTGAAAATGACAGTTCTACCCAAAACAATTTACAAATACAATGCAATCCCGATCCAAATAATAACAATATTCTTTAAAGAGATGGAAAAACTTACAATTAACTTTATATGGAAAGAGAAGTGGCCCTGGATAAGTAAGGCACTACTGAAGAAGGAGAATAAAGTAGGAGGACTCACACTATCTCACTGCAGAAACTACTATACAGCTGTGGTACTCAAAACAGTATGGTACTGGTACAACAACAGATACATTAACCAATGGAACAGAATTGAGAACCCAGATGTAAATCCATCCACCTGTGGTCACCTGCTCTTCAACAAGGGCCCAAAGTCCATCTAGTGGGGAAAAGACAGTCTTTTTAACAAATGGTGCTGGCGAAACTGGATGTCCATCTGCAAAAAAATGAAACAGGACCCATACCTCACACCATATACAAAAAATAACTCAGAGTGGATCAAAGACCTAAATATAAAGCTAAAGACTATGAAGTTCATACAAGAAAAAATAGGATCAATGCTAGAGGCCCTAATACACGGCATTAAAAGGATACAAATCACAACCAACAACACACAAGCTCCAGAGGATAAGCTAGATAACTGGGCTTTTCTAAAAATTATTTATGCTCGTCAAAAGACTTCACCAAAAGAGTAAAAAGAGAACCTACAGACTGGGAAAAAAAAATTTGGCTATTACAAATCAGACAAAGGTCTAATCTCTAAAACGTACAAGAGGATCCAACACCTGTACAACAAAAAGACAAATAATCCAATTAAAGAATGGGCAAAGGATACGAACAGAACCTCACCAAAGAATTCAAGCAGCCAACAGACACATGAGGAAATGCTCAGGATCTCTAGCCACAGAAATGCAAATCAGAACCACAATGAGATACCATCTCACCCCAGCATTACTGGCACGAATCAATGAAACAGGAGATAAATGTTGGAGAGACTGCGGGGAGATTGGAACTCTTCTGCAGTGCTAGTGGGAATGCAAAATCATACAACCAATTTGGGAAATGATATGGCACTTCCTTACAAAGCTAGAAATAGAAATACCTTGTGATCCAGCAATCCCACTCCTAGGAATATATCCTAGAGAAATAAGAGTCATCACACAAACAGATATATGTACACACACATTCACTGCAGCATTGTTCACAATACCAAAAAGACGGAAACAACCTAGATGACCATCTACAGATGAGTGGATAAACAAACTGTGGCACATAAACACAATGGAGTATGACACAACGCTAAAGAACAACGATGAATCTGTGAAGCATCACATAACATGGATGCATCTGGAGGACACTGAAACAGGCTGCACAGCCATATCTTGAACAGTACCTGAGCCACTTTTTTCCTCTTTCTTCTTTCCCTACTTTCCCTCCCCCAGCCCATCCCTGCCTCCAAGTAAGATCCTGACATTAGCTCCCCAAATGGTTAAGTGTTAACCAATGTTTCCTCTAGGACTGTGGAAAACAAGTGATACTGATCTAAGCCTGTCAAATAAGACGAAGGATGGCGCCAGCCGCCCCCTGAGCTGATGGGATAATGGCAGGAAAAGATCAACATGTTTGAGATAGAACCACCAAAACCAAACAGAAGAAAGAGAGCGCACGTTCCACAAGTCCCCAAATCTTATGGCCCCTTTTTCCCTTAAAAACCTGAGCCGATTGGTAGTCTGGTGAGACAGATGACTTTAGGAGGAGATCATTCCCCTCCGTTGCCATATACCAGTATATCTAATACAGCTCTTTCTGCCCACCTCACCGCTGACTCAAGAATTGGCTATTTGCGGCAGGCGGCTCTAACTCGCGAAATTGAAATTGCGTAACAATTTGGTGGCCCATAAGGGACCGCAGCCATTTGAGACGTGGTGGCCCCGCGGCGGGGCCCGGGGCCTGGTCTACAGTTCTCCTACCAAGCGGCTGCTGGGGACTCTGTTTGTCCCCGGAGGCTGTCCCCGGACCTGGGCTTCCCAGCGGCGTCACCGGTCCCCAACCGCGCCAAAGAGGTGTGTGAAGGCGAGACCTAACCAGGATCCTGAGGCGAGTCGGCGACCCTCTCCCTCTTGTGCTCACGGCCGGGGCGGATAGGGCGGACCAGCTCGGCTTCCGGAACTGGACCCGGGCCCTTCGTTTCTAAGGCGAGTGGCACCTTGGATGACTGTCTCCGTGAGTAGGATCGCAAGGAGGGACTCTTGGTGACTCTAGAGCTGGGCAGGCCTATGAGTGTGTATCGGCGGTGCATTTTTGTGTTTGGATCGTTGTCCGTCTCTGGTTGGTGCGCCCTGGTTTTTGGGAGTGGATATAGACATTTTTCTATCGGTTTAGATGGGGATATTGAAGCCCCTCCGCCTGGCATTGAGGATAGGAGGTATCTGGAGGATGGAAGTGGAGATTGAGACATTCCTAGTAATGCGTTAGACCTCACTAAGATTATCCTCATTTCCCCTTTCCTTTGTGGCTTTTGTGGTCTGAGTGTTTTCATCTGTCAGGTTCGTCCTAGGTACAATCCGTCTTGCTGTCTGGGAGGTTGAGACTGCAAGGTTATCTCCGTTGCTTTTGTCGGTCTGTCTGTGTGTCTTGTATATGATTACTTGCCCTCGTGAGGTTTTATTTTTTTTTCCGCTGTCGTCATCTCGTACATCCCTATTCATACAAAACCCCTCACCAGGTTCAAGAACAGTTTTAACCTAAGTTTCTTGAGATTGACAATTAGTTTCATCAGTCTGAGAAAGCCCACCGTGTACAGGCTATTTTAGAAGACTGTCCCCAAAGAAGTTAGGGTCCTAAGATAGGAACCCAAGAAATCCTGAAAGAATTAAACCCTGGTGGCGTAATGGTTAAGTGCTGCGGCTGCTAACCAAGGGGTCGGCAGTTGGAATCCGCCAGGCCCTCCTTGGAAACTCTATGGGGCAGTTCTACTCTGTCGTATAGGGTCACTGTGAGTCGGAATCGACTCAGCGCCACTGGGGTTTTTTGTTTTTGTTTTTTAGAGAAGAGATAGATTAAACATTGTGCTCGAGAGGCTCAAACTCTCCCCTTTGTCAAGCAAAGTTGATCCTGCCTGAGGCAGGAAAAGGAGAGTTCAAACAAAACAGACACTAGCATGGGAGAGGGCCCATCTATTCCAGTTGAATCCCCGCTGGGCTGCGTTTTGGCCAATTGGAAAAGGTATAGTTATGAGCCCATGACCAAAAAGCGGATGATTCACCTGTGTAACAGCATATGGCCCCAATACCAGTTGGGGGACCAAGAACAGTGGCCCCCAGAGCGGTCTTTATGTTATAATACAGTACTTCAATTGGATTTGCTCTGCAGAAGAACTAAAAAGTGGGATGAAGTCCCTTACGTACAAACCTTCATGTCTCTCTACCAAACCTCGCACTCCCCAATCGGGTTTTCTTCCAGGGAAGATCAAAGGCCAGAGCGTTCCCTGAATCCTCATCAGAGGACCGCCTCCTAGAGGGATGGGCTCTGGCCACCGTTTCGGCTCCCCCTCCCCCGTATAGGGGAGGTGCAGTAGAAGCCGAGGGGTCGGACCGTGAAACGCCAACAAGGTCTCCAAACAGAATGGTCGAGCCCGATTCTAGCTTGGCCGGCACACCAAAGGCGGACGGAAGAGGAGGATCAGACAGGGAAGGTCCGACTACTTCAGGTATGGTCTCCCCTTCTCATACCCGTCAGGGTACCGTTTTGGGTGAGGGTGCCTCGGGAGTCCAGGCAGGGCAATACCCACTGAGAGAAGTTCCTGCCAGAGTGGATGATAAAGGGCAGCCATGGGAGGCAATGCTGGTACGTACTCCATTTTCCACCTCTGATCTATGTAACTGGAAGAGCCATAGCCTCCCCTACCGGAGTGACCCAAACAGAAGGGCTGAGCTGTTTTTTTCTCTTTTCTGTACTCACGGCCCCACCTGGGCAGATATACAGGCGCTCCTCACCACTCTGTTAACTTCAGAAGAACGCTGTATGGTGTTAGAGCAGGCTCGGAAAGAGGCCGATAGGCTCCGTAACTTAGACCCTAGTAATGGAGCCCGACCCCCTGGGACAGAAGCCATCCTTACTAGAGATACGGGTTGGAATCACAATCGTGAAGAAGGGGCGAGTAGACTTCAGTTCTATCGGGACTGCCTAATCGTTGGGTTGAGAAACGGGGCCCCCAAACCCAAGAGCTTACAAAAGGTTAGAGAAATTATCCAGGGAAAAAAGGAAGACCCATCCACTTTCTTAGAAAGGGTGACAGACACGTTTCGTCAGTACTCTGATACCAACCCCAAAGATCCCAACAACACCCGGCTTATAAACATGACTTTTATTTCGCAGAGTCCCCCTGATATTCGAAAAAAATTACAAAAATTAGAAGGAGGACTTGGGATGCCAATAGGGCAGCTGCTTGAAGTAAATTTTAAGGTGTTCAATAATCGGGACCAGGTATCAGAACAAAAAGATGAAACAAAAGGTGGCCTTACTAGCAGCGGCCTTAGCCCCCCACCAGTGAAGAAGAGGGAAGGGAGATAAGAACCATAAGAAGGACCACCCAGGGGCAAGGAGGGAGACCTTTAGAATCTGACCGGTGCGCCTTCTGTAAAAGACGGGGCCGCTGGAAGCGGGAGTGCCCAGGGAAAAGGGAAAGTCGAGACAGACCAAAACCCACCACCACTCTCCAGGCTTATCAGGAAGGACCCGCACGGTTAGATGATTGCGAATGACGGGGTCCAGGGGCTCAAACCTCGCTGGCTATCTCCCACCACGAGCCCCGGGTAACCCTAAAGGTGGGAGGACACCCTATTGACTTTATTCTGGACACGGGTGCCACCTTTTCGGTTTTGAACGCCGCGGAATCTCCCCTTAGTCCACGTACTGCCCCAGTGGTAGGGGTTTCAGGAAAACTTTCAACTCAGCCTTCCCTCCAACAGGTGAATTGTGAAATTGGAAAAGACTTGTTATACCACGAGTTCCTTTATATGCCGGAATCCCCCGCCCCCCTCCTCAGGAGGGATGTATTGTCAAAACTTGGGGCACGAGTCACCTTTGGACCGTCTCAAATTTTGGTGCAAATTCTGCCCGAACAGGCTTGCTCTTTGCAAGCAGCCTTGTTGCTAGAGGAACCAGCGGCCCCTAGCGACATCCCTGTCCACATACAACAAGAAGTGAACCCAAAGTCTGGGCATCAGGGAGGCCGGGAAGGGCCAGGTTCCCTGATTTGCCCTAAAGCCTGGAGCACCTGTTGTAAATCAGAAACGATACCCGCTGCGTAGAGAAGCTCTGGAAGGGATTGCTGCACTGGTCCAAAGATTTATAAAGATTGGACTTTTAAGATCATGCCGGTCCCCGTATAACACCCCCATTCTGTCAGTGTTAAAGCCCGGGACAGGAGAATATCGGTTTGTGCAAAACTTAAGAACGATTAATCAAATAGTAGAAGATATTCACCCGGTTGTGCCCAACCCATATACTCTCCTAGTAACCATACCCAGCAAATATGCTTGGTTTTCAGTATTAGATCTGAAAAATGCTTTCTTTTGCATTCCTGAGTCTCAACTTTTGTTTGCATTTGAATAGACTGATTTAGAAACAGGGGCAAAAAGACACCTCACGTGGCAGGTGCTAGTCCAAGGGTTCAAAAACTCCCCCACAATTTTCGGAGAGACATTGGCTAAAGACATGAGGGCCTTGCAACTAGAAAAGGGGATGTTCTTACAGTATGTGGGCAAAATTTTAGTGGCAAGTGAAACTCAAGAAGACTCAGCTCGAAATACCATCCTAGTCTTAAACCATCTGGCTAGGTGTGGGCACCGAGTTTCCAAAAAGAAGGCCCAAATATCACAACAACCAGTGAGATACCTGAGGTTCCAAATATCACAGGGGCAGCGGAGCCTTCTCCAGGACCGGTGAGAAGCTATTATGTGGGTAGCGCTCCCTACCTCTAAGTGACAACTTAGAGGTTTTCTTTGTGGGTACCTACTCAGGTTGGGTGGAGGCTTTCCCTTGTCGAACAGAACAAGCTCGAGAAGTAACTAAAGTACTACTCAAAGAGATTATCGGATTGGCAATTTCAATTCAAAGTGACAATGGAGGAGCTTTCGTGGCACAAATAACCCAAGAAGTCAGCAAAGCCCTGAATATAAATTGGAGGCTACGTTCTGCCTGGAGGCCACAGTCGACAGGAAAGACTGAGAAGATGAATCACACCCTAAAAAAGGCTCTGGCAAAAATATGTCAGGAGACTAACTTAACGTGGTTACAAGTCCTGCCTGTTGCACTGCTTAGAATCCGAGTGGCCCCTCGATGTGGGCTTAAGTTAAGCCCTTATGAATTAGAATATGGGAGACCATTCCTGAGAAAGTCCACCTTCCCCACCTCGGTAATGACAGAGGTGGAAAAGAGAGACGGGATCCGTTCTCTGGGAGCTGTTGTAAACATTATTAACCAGTATGCCTCTCTCCATCTGTCTTTTCCCTCTGATACCCCTCTTCACAGATTCCGGCCAGGAGATCAGGTATTACTAAAGACTTGCAGACACCAGCACCCTGAGACCAGCTGGCTCCCAAATGGGAGGGGCCTTTTGAAGTCCTCCTGACTACTCACTCACCTTTAAAGTGGGCGGGAGTGACTGCATGGGTGCATCATTGCAGAGTAAAAACAGCTCCGCTTGAAAAAGAAGGAACTGAAGAGTCACTTTATTCCTGCACACCGGTTCAAGGTTCAAAGTACAGGTTAAAAAAAATTACAAAATGACAGTTTTAACCTTTGTTTTCCTTTTCTTCCAAGGTTCACGCCAGACCGTGGCAACAAATCAGGCCCCTGTGATTCTGCAAATCAGAGGGACTCTGACCTTACAAGTAGAGGTGCCCTGACTCTTCATGTGTCGTATCGTCTCTGACTCCAGTTGGCCCCATTAAATGGATACTGGTAACCCTGGAGAAAGAACAGATGGTTGTCTGGGACTTTAAAACTGCTGGCTTTTCCTGAGTGACCCCCATGGCTGACACCACTCAGTCATACAATCGAGACTTTTTGATCGTTATTTCAGATATAATTTCTTGTCTGATGCAGGGTTTTATTACTGTGTGAAGTTTAAAAAAGGGTCGCCAAAAGACATTGAAATCAGTAGGAGGGAAGGAATCCAGGTAGTTGTTGTAGGATATCAAGAGCCTGCCCACCTTCCAGATGGGTGGGGCTGGTCATCCAATGGCCTAGTCACCATATCCCAAGCAGTGGCCAAGGGGGGAAATCTCAGCAACTGCTGGATATGCCATCATCTTCCTCGGTCAGGAGCACCTCTGAGCCCCATGGCAGCCCCAATTTTTGACTATCACAAAGATGTCCCTAACTGTACCTTGACTCACCATGCCCCCAAGGCCCCAATCCGAGCTCGGCTCATACAGTACCCATTTTCCATACCTTGTTTTCTCCTCACTAATCTTTATAATCATACCTCGGGAACCAGATGGGAAACAAAATCACAAAGCCGCTGAGCTAAAGTCACACAGCAGGTTTTTCGAGACCTCCGGCTTCTTTCATCCTGCAACAAAACTTTGATCATACCCTAGTTGATTCACATCAATTCTAGTATTCCCAATGGCCCCAATAAGAATCTATCCTTGTGTGCTCCACCAGGATACACCTTCCTGTGTGGAGGGAGACCCTACCCCACCAGTGAAGTCCCCATCCCTAGGCCGTCACCTTACACCTGGGCCATTCAATGCTTAACAGGAGTTCACTTTGTGGGACAGTGTACTCTGGGGTTGCTGACTTTCCCAACCCAAATTCATCCACCGTCTGCCCAACGCACCATGAAGATCCCCCCGAAAGAAAAGGGGTGTGTTTTCAGTAGAACCTACATCCCTAGAAATGACAGGGATGGAAAGTAACCCTGTTCTAGAGGAAAACGGGTTTGAGTGGTGGTTCTTGAGAACAATTATTCCAGGTTTAGGAATGTACCACATGGAGGCAGCCATTAGAAGCTTGTTGGATACTATCCACCTACTAGCCCTAGGAACTGAAAAGGCGCTTAGAGCCCAACAAACCTCTTTAAACTCCTTAGTACAAGTGGACTTAGATAATAGAATATCCTTAGGCTTCTTATTAGCCAAATCGGGAGGAGTGTGTGCTGTGATTAACAAAACCTGTTGTGCCTGGATAAACACCACCAGAGAGGTAGAGGTAGGACTAGATGCTATCCACAAGGTAACCAAATGGACTGCCCCAACACCTAGGCAAGAGAGCATGGGGGATTGGTTCACTAACCTTTTCCCCACCTTGGGGTCCTGGTTGACCCCTTTTTAACTTTGGGAGTAATAGTCGCTTTGGTCTGCGTTTGCGCTCCCTGTCTAATAAAAGTAGTTACCGGGGCGCCACCAACACCCTCAAGGCTGGAGAGGTCTTTGCCCCGATAGACCAAACTCCTTTCCCAGACTCCGGGGATGTGCGTCACTTAATCCAATGAGATGTTGCCAAATTTCATCTTTCCAAACCACAACCTGTATCCGACCCCTAGTAGATGTCAGGTTTCTCTCCCCATTCGATGTCCCCATCCAGCAGGAAGTAGCTAAAGAGAGACATGGTGCCCTGTTTCCCAAGACTGAGAAACCTACAACAAAAAAGGGGGATTGAAACAGGCTGCTCAGCCATATCTTGAACAGTACCTGAGCCACTTTTTTCCTCTTTCTTCTTTCCCTTCTTTCCCTCCCCCAGCCCATCCCTGCCTCCAAGTAAGATCCTGACATTAGCTCCCCAAATGGTTAAGTGTTAACCAATGTTTCCTCTAGGACTGTGGAAAACAAGTGATACTGATCTAAGCCTGTCAAATAAGACGAAGGATGGCGCCAGCCGCCCCCTGAGCTGATGGGATAATGGCAGGAAAAGATCAACATGTTTGAGATAGAACCACCAAAACCAAACAGAAGAAAGAGAGCGCACGTTCCACAAGTCCCCAAATCTTATGGCCCCTTTTTCCCTTAAAAACCTGAGCCGATTGGTAGTCTGGTGAGACAGATGACTTTAGGAGGAGATCATTCCCCTCCGTTGCCATATACCAGTATATCTAATACAGCTCTTTCTGCCCACCTCACCGCTGTCTCAAGAATTGGCTATTTGCGGCAGGCGGCTCTAACTCGCGAAATTGAAATTGCGTAACAATTTGGTGGCCCATAAGGGACCGCAGCCATTTGAGACGTGGTGGCCCCGCGGCGGGGCCCGGGGCCTGGTCTACAGTTCTCCTACCAAGCGGCTGCTGGGGACTCTGTTTGTCCCCGGAGGCTGTCCCCGGACCTGGGCTTCCCAGCGGCGTCACCGGTCCCCAACCGCGCCAAAGAGGTGTGTGAAGGCGAGACCTAACCAGGATCCTGAGGCGAGTCGGCGACCCTCTCCCTCTTGTGCTCACGGCCGGGGCGGATAGGGCGGACCAGCTCGGCTTCCGGAACTGGACCCGGGCCCTTCGTTTCTAAGGCGAGTGGCACCTTGGATGACTGTCTCCGTGAGTAGGATCGCAAGGAGGGACTCTTGGTGACTCTAGAGCTGGGCAGGCCTATGAGTGTGTATCGGCGGTGCATTTTTGTGTTTGGATCGTTGTCCGTCTCTGGTTGGTGCGCCCTGGTTTTTGGGAGTGGATATAGACATTTTTCTATCGGTTTAGATGGGGATATTGAAGCCCCTCCGCCTGGCATTGAGGATAGGAGGTATCTGGAGGATGGAAGTGGAGATTGAGACATTCCTAGTAATGCGTTAGACCTCACTAAGATTATCCTCATTTCCCCTTTCCTTTGTGGCTTTTGTGGTCTGAGTGTTTTCATCTGTCAGGTTCGTCCTAGGTACAATCCGTCTTGCTGTCTGGGAGGTTGAGACTGCAAGGTTATCTCCGTTGCTTTTGTCGGTCTGTCTGTGTGTCTTGTATATGATTACTTGCCCTCGTGAGGTTTTATTTTTTTTTCCGCTGTCGTCATCTCGTACATCCCTATTCATACAAAACCCCTCACCAGGTTCAAGAACAGTTTTAACCTAAGTTTCTTGAGATTGACAATTAGTTTCATCAGTCTGAGAAAGCCCACCGTGTACAGGCTATTTTAGAAGACTGTCCCCAAAGAAGTTAGGGTCCTAAGATAGGAACCCAAGAAATCCTGAAAGAATTAAACCCTGGTGGCGTAATGGTTAAGTGCTGCGGCTGCTAACCAAGGGGTCGGCAGTTGGAATCCGCCAGGCCCTCCTTGGAAACTCTATGGGGCAGTTCTACTCTGTCGTATAGGGTCACTGTGAGTCGGAATCGACTCAGCGCCACTGGGGTTTTTTGTTTTTGTTTTTTAGAGAAGAGATAGATTAAACATTGTGCTCGAGAGGCTCAAACTCTCCCCTTTGTCAAGCAAAGTTGATCCTGCCTGAGGCAGGAAAAGGAGAGTTCAAACAAAACAGACACTAGCATGGGAGAGGGCCCATCTATTCCAGTTGAATCCCCGCTGGGCTGCGTTTTGGCCAATTGGAAAAGGTATAGTTATGAGCCCATGACCAAAAAGCGGATGATTCACCTGTGTAACAGCATATGGCCCCAATACCAGTTGGGGGACCAAGAACAGTGGCCCCCAGAGCGGTCTTTATGTTATAATACAGTACTTCAATTGGATTTGCTCTGCAGAAGAACTAAAAAGTGGGATGAAGTCCCTTACGTACAAACCTTCATGTCTCTCTACCAAACCTCGCACTCCCCAATCGGGTTTTCTTCCAGGGAAGATCAAAGGCCAGAGCGTTCCCTGAATCCTCATCAGAGGACCGCCTCCTAGAGGGATGGGCTCTGGCCACCGTTTCGGCTCCCCCTCCCCCGTATAGGGGAGGTGCAGTAGAAGCCGAGGGGTCGGACCGTGAAACGCCAACAAGGTCTCCAAACAGAATGGTCGAGCCCGATTCTAGCTTGGCCGGCACACCAAAGGCGGACGGAAGAGGAGGATCAGACAGGGAAGGTCCGACTACTTCAGGTATGGTCTCCCCTTCTCATACCCGTCAGGGTACCGTTTTGGGTGAGGGTGCCTCGGGAGTCCAGGCAGGGCAATACCCACTGAGAGAAGTTCCTGCCAGAGTGGATGATAAAGGGCAGCCATGGGAGGCAATGCTGGTACGTACTCCATTTTCCACCTCTGATCTATGTAACTGGAAGAGCCATAGCCTCCCCTACCGGAGTGACCCAAACAGAAGGGCTGAGCTGTTTTTTTCTCTTTTCTGTACTCACGGCCCCACCTGGGCAGATATACAGGCGCTCCTCACCACTCTGTTAACTTCAGAAGAACGCTGTATGGTGTTAGAGCAGGCTCGGAAAGAGGCCGATAGGCTCCGTAACTTAGACCCTAGTAATGGAGCCCGACCCCCTGGGACAGAAGCCATCCTTACTAGAGATACGGGTTGGAATCACAATCGTGAAGAAGGGGCGAGTAGACTTCAGTTCTATCGGGACTGCCTAATCGTTGGGTTGAGAAACGGGGCCCCCAAACCCAAGAGCTTACAAAAGGTTAGAGAAATTATCCAGGGAAAAAAGGAAGACCCATCCACTTTCTTAGAAAGGGTGACAGACACGTTTCGTCAGTACTCTGATACCAACCCCAAAGATCCCAACAACACCCGGCTTATAAACATGACTTTTATTTCGCAGAGTCCCCCTGATATTCGAAAAAAATTACAAAAATTAGAAGGAGGACTTGGGATGCCAATAGGGCAGCTGCTTGAAGTAAATTTTAAGGTGTTCAATAATCGGGACCAGGTATCAGAACAAAAAGATGAAACAAAAGGTGGCCTTACTAGCAGCGGCCTTAGCCCCCCACCAGTGAAGAAGAGGGAAGGGAGATAAGAACCATAAGAAGGACCACCCAGGGGCAAGGAGGGAGACCTTTAGAATCTGACCGGTGCGCCTTCTGTAAAAGACGGGGCCGCTGGAAGCGGGAGTGCCCAGGGAAAAGGGAAAGTCGAGACAGACCAAAACCCACCACCACTCTCCAGGCTTATCAGGAAGGACCCGCACGGTTAGATGATTGCGAATGACGGGGTCCAGGGGCTCAAACCTCGCTGGCTATCTCCCACCACGAGCCCCGGGTAACCCTAAAGGTGGGAGGACACCCTATTGACTTTATTCTGGACACGGGTGCCACCTTTTCGGTTTTGAACGCCGCGGAATCTCCCCTTAGTCCACGTACTGCCCCAGTGGTAGGGGTTTCAGGAAAACTTTCAACTCAGCCTTCCCTCCAACAGGTGAATTGTGAAATTGGAAAAGACTTGTTATACCACGAGTTCCTTTATATGCCGGAATCCCCCGCCCCCCTCCTCAGGAGGGATGTATTGTCAAAACTTGGGGCACGAGTCACCTTTGGACCGTCTCAAATTTTGGTGCAAATTCTGCCCGAACAGGCTTGCTCTTTGCAAGCAGCCTTGTTGCTAGAGGAACCAGCGGCCCCTAGCGACATCCCTGTCCACATACAACAAGAAGTGAACCCAAAGTCTGGGCATCAGGGAGGCCGGGAAGGGCCAGGTTCCCTGATTTGCCCTAAAGCCTGGAGCACCTGTTGTAAATCAGAAACGATACCCGCTGCGTAGAGAAGCTCTGGAAGGGATTGCTGCACTGGTCCAAAGATTTATAAAGATTGGACTTTTAAGATCATGCCGGTCCCCGTATAACACCCCCATTCTGTCAGTGTTAAAGCCCGGGACAGGAGAATATCGGTTTGTGCAAAACTTAAGAACGATTAATCAAATAGTAGAAGATATTCACCCGGTTGTGCCCAACCCATATACTCTCCTAGTAACCATACCCAGCAAATATGCTTGGTTTTCAGTATTAGATCTGAAAAATGCTTTCTTTTGCATTCCTGAGTCTCAACTTTTGTTTGCATTTGAATAGACTGATTTAGAAACAGGGGCAAAAAGACACCTCACGTGGCAGGTGCTAGTCCAAGGGTTCAAAAACTCCCCCACAATTTTCGGAGAGACATTGGCTAAAGACATGAGGGCCTTGCAACTAGAAAAGGGGATGTTCTTACAGTATGTGGGCAAAATTTTAGTGGCAAGTGAAACTCAAGAAGACTCAGCTCGAAATACCATCCTAGTCTTAAACCATCTGGCTAGGTGTGGGCACCGAGTTTCCAAAAAGAAGGCCCAAATATCACAACAACCAGTGAGATACCTGAGGTTCCAAATATCACAGGGGCAGCGGAGCCTTCTCCAGGACCGGTGAGAAGCTGTTATGTGGGTAGCGCTCCCTACCTCTAAGTGACAACTTAGAGGTTTTCTTTGTGGGTACCTACTCAGGTTGGGTGGAGGCTTTCCCTTGTCGAACAGAACAAGCTCGAGAAGTAACTAAAGTACTACTCAAAGAGATTATCGGATTGGCAATTTCAATTCAAAGTGACAATGGAGGAGCTTTCGTGGCACAAATAACCCAAGAAGTCAGCAAAGCCCTGAATATAAATTGGAGGCTACGTTCTGCCTGGAGGCCACAGTCGACAGGAAAGACTGAGAAGATGAATCACACCCTAAAAAAGGCTCTGGCAAAAATATGTCAGGAGACTAACTTAACGTGGTTACAAGTCCTGCCTGTTGCACTGCTTAGAATCCGAGTGGCCCCTCGATGTGGGCTTAAGTTAAGCCCTTATGAATTAGAATATGGGAGACCATTCCTGAGAAAGTCCACCTTCCCCACCTCGGTAATGACAGAGGTGGAAAAGAGAGACGGGATCCGTTCTCTGGGAGCTGTTGTAAACATTATTAACCAGTATGCCTCTCTCCATCTGTCTTTTCCCTCTGATACCCCTCTTCACAGATTCCGGCCAGGAGATCAGGTATTACTAAAGACTTGCAGACACCAGCACCCTGAGACCAGCTGGCTCCCAAATGGGAGGGGCCTTTTGAAGTCCTCCTGACTACTCACTCACCTTTAAAGTGGGCGGGAGTGACTGCATGGGTGCATCATTGCAGAGTAAAAACAGCTCCGCTTGAAAAAGAAGGAACTGAAGAGTCACTTTATTCCTGCACACCGGTTCAAGGTTCAAAGTACAGGTTAAAAAAAATTACAAAATGACAGTTTTAACCTTTGTTTTCCTTTTCTTCCAAGGTTCACGCCAGACCGTGGCAACAAATCAGGCCCCTGTGATTCTGCAAATCAGAGGGACTCTGACCTTACAAGTAGAGGTGCCCTGACTCTTCCATGTGTCGTATCGTCTCTGACTCCAGTTGGCCCCATTAAATGGATACTGGTAACCCTGGAGAAAGAACAGATGGTTGTCTGGGACTTTAAAACTGCTGGCTTTTCCTGAGTGACCCCCATGGCTGACACCACTCAGTCATACAATCGAGACTTTTTGATCGTTATTTCAGATATAATTTCTTGTCTGATGCAGGGTTTTATTACTGTGTGAAGTTTAAAAAAGGGTCGCCAAAAGACATTGAAATCAGTAGGAGGGAAGGAATCCAGGTAGTTGTTGTAGGATATCAAGAGCCTGCCCACCTTCCAGATGGGTGGGGCTGGTCATCCAATGGCCTAGTCACCATATCCCAAGCAGTGGCCAAGGGGGGAAATCTCAGCAACTGCTGGATATGCCATCATCTTCCTCGGTCAGGAGCACCTCTGAGCCCCATGGCAGCCCCAATTTTTGACTATCACAAAGATGTCCCTAACTGTACCTTGACTCACCATGCCCCCAAGGCCCCAATCCGAGCTCGGCTCATACAGTACCCATTTTCCATACCTTGTTTTCTCCTCACTAATCTTTATAATCATACCTCGGGAACCAGATGGGAAACAAAATCACAAAGCCGCTGAGCTAAAGTCACACAGCAGGTTTTTCGAGACCTCCGGCTTCTTTCATCCTGCAACAAAACTTTGATCATACCCTAGTTGATTCACATCAATTCTAGTATTCCCAATGGCCCCAATAAGAATCTATCCTTGTGTGCTCCACCAGGATACACCTTCCTGTGTGGAGGGAGACCCTACCCCACCAGTGAAGTCCCCATCCCTAGGCCGTCACCTTACACCTGGGCCATTCAATGCTTAACAGGAGTTCACTTTGTGGGACAGTGTACTCTGGGGTTGCTGACTTTCCCAACCCAAATTCATCCACCGTCTGCCCAACGCACCATGAAGATCCCCCCGAAAGAAAAGGGGTGTGTTTTCAGTAGAACCTACATCCCTAGAAATGACAGGGATGGAAAGTGACCCTGTTCTAGAGGAAAACGGGTTTGAGTGGTGGTTCTTGAGAACAATTATTCCAGGTTTAGGAATGTACCACATGGAGGCAGCCATTAGAAGCTTGTTGGATACTATCCACCTACTAGCCCTAGGAACTGAAAAGGCGCTTAGAGCCCAGCAAACCTCTTTAAACTCCTTAGTACAAGTGGACTTAGATAATAGAATATCCTTAGGCTTCTTATTAGCCAAATCGGGAGGAGTGTGTGCTGTGATTAACAAAACCTGTTGTGCCTGGATAAACACCACCAGAGAGGTAGAGGTAGGACTAGATGCTATCCACAAGGTAACCAAATGGACTGCCCCAACACCTAGGCAAGAGAGCATGGGGGATTGGTTCACTAACCTTTTCCCCACCTTGGGGTCCTGGTTGACCCCTTTTTAACTTTGGGAGTAATAGTCGCTTTGGTCTGCGTTTGCGCTCCCTGTCTAATAAAAGTAGTTACCGGGGCGCCACCAACACCCTCAAGGCTGGAGAGGTCTTTGCCCCGATAGACCAAACTCCTTTCCCAGACTCCGGGGATGTGCGTCACTTAATCCAATGAGATGTTGCCAAATTTCATCTTTCCAAACCACAACCTGTATCCGACCCCTAGTAGATGTCAGGTTTCTCTCCCCATTCGATGTCCCCATCCAGCAGGAAGTAGCTAAAGAGAGACATGGTGCCCTGTTTCCCAAGACTGAGAAACCTACAACAAAAAAGGGGGATTGAAACAGGCTGCTCAGCCATATCTTGAACAGTACCTGAGCCACTTTTTTCCTCTTTCTTCTTTCCCTTCTTTCCCTCCCCCAGCCCATCCCTGCCTCCAAGTAAGATCCTGACATTAGCTCCCCAAATGGTTAAGTGTTAACCAATGTTTCCTCTAGGACTGTGGAAAACAAGTGATACTGATCTAAGCCTGTCAAATAAGACGAAGGATGGCGCCAGCCGCCCCCTGAGCTGATGGGATAATGGCAGGAAAAGATCAACATGTTTGAGATAGAACCACCAAAACCAAACAGAAGAAAGAGAGCGCACGTTCCACAAGTCCCCAAATCTTATGGCCCCTTTTTCCCTTAAAAACCTGAGCCGATTGGTAGTCTGGTGAGACAGATGACTTTCGGAGGAGATCATTCCCCTCCGTTGCCATATACCAGTATATCTAATACAGCTCTTTCTGCCCACCTCACCGCTGTCTCAAGAATTGGCTATTTGCGGCAGGCGGCTCTAACTCGCGAAATTGAAATTGCGTAACAATTTGGTGGCCCATAAGGGACCGCAGCCATTTGAGACGTGGTGGCCCCGCGGCGGGGCCCGGGGCCTGGTCTACAGTTCTCCTACCAAGCGGCTGCTGGGGACTCTGTTTGTCCCCGGAGGCTGTCCCCGGACCTGGGCTTCCCAGCGGCGTCACCGGTCCCCAACCGCGCCAAAGAGGTGTGTGAAGGCGAGACCTAACCAGGATCCTGAGGCGAGTCGGCGACCCTCTCCCTCTTGTGCTCACGGCCGGGGCGGATAGGGCGGACCAGCTCGGCTTCCGGAACTGGACCCGGGCCCTTCGTTTCTAAGGCGAGTGGCACCTTGGATGACTGTCTCCGTGAGTAGGATCGCAAGGAGGGACTCTTGGTGACTCTAGAGCTGGGCAGGCCTATGAGTGTGTATCGGCGGTGCATTTTTGTGTTTGGATCGTTGTCCGTCTCTGGTTGGTGCGCCCTGGTTTTTGGGAGTGGATATAGACATTTTTCTATCGGTTTAGATGGGGATATTGAAGCCCCTCCGCCTGGCATTGAGGATAGGAGGTATCTGGAGGATGGAAGTGGAGATTGAGACATTCCTAGTAATGCGTTAGACCTCACTAAGATTATCCTCATTTCCCCTTTCCTTTGTGGCTTTTGTGGTCTGAGTGTTTTCATCTGTCAGGTTCGTCCTAGGTACAATCCGTCTTGCTGTCTGGGAGGTTGAGACTGCAAGGTTATCTCCGTTGCTTTTGTCGGTCTGTCTGTGTGTCTTGTATATGATTACTTGCCCTCGTGAGGTTTTATTTTTTTTTCCGCTGTCGTCATCTCGTACATCCCTATTCATACAAAACCCCTCACCAGGTTCAAGAACAGTTTTAACCTAAGTTTCTTGAGATTGACAATTAGTTTCATCAGTCTGAGAAAGCCCACCGTGTACAGGCTATTTTAGAAGACTGTCCCCAAAGAAGTTAGGGTCCTAAGATAGGAACCCAAGAAATCCTGAAAGAATTAAACCCTGGTGGCGTAATGGTTAAGTGCTGCGGCTGCTAACCAAGGGGTCGGCAGTTGGAATCCGCCAGGCCCTCCTTGGAAACTCTATGGGGCAGTTCTACTCTGTCGTATAGGGTCACTGTGAGTCGGAATCGACTCAGCGCCACTGGGGTTTTTTGTTTTTGTTTTTTAGAGAAGAGATAGATTAAACATTGTGCTCGAGAGGCTCAAACTCTCCCCTTTGTCAAGCAAAGTTGATCCTGCCTGAGGCAGGAAAAGGAGAGTTCAAACAAAACAGACACTAGCATGGGAGAGGGCCCATCTATTCCAGTTGAATCCCCGCTGGGCTGCGTTTTGGCCAATTGGAAAGGGTATAGTTATGAGCCCATGACCAAAAAGCGGATGATTCACCTGTGTAACAGCATATGGCCCCAATACCAGTTGGGGGACCAAGAACAGTGGCCCCCAGAGCGGTCTTTATGTTATAATACAGTACTTCAATTGGATTTGCTCTGCAGAAGAACTAAAAAGTGGGATGAAGTCCCTTACGTACAAACCTTCATGTCTCTCTACCAAACCTCGCACTCCCCAATCGGGTTTTCTTCCAGGGAAGATCAAAGGCCAGAGCGTTCCCTGAATCCTCATCAGAGGACCGCCTCCTAGAGGGATGGGCTCTGGCCACCGTTTCGGCTCCCCCTCCCCCGTATAGGGGAGGTGCAGTAGAAGCCGAGGGGTCGGACCGTGAAACGCCAACAAGGTCTCCAAACAGAATGGTCGAGCCCGATTCTAGCTTGGCCGGCACACCAAAGGCGGACGGAAGAGGAGGATCAGACAGGGAAGGTCCGACTACTTCAGGTATGGTCTCCCCTTCTCATACCCGTCAGGGTACCGTTTTGGGTGAGGGTGCCTCGGGAGTCCAGGCAGGGCAATACCCACTGAGAGAAGTTCCTGCCAGAGTGGATGATAAAGGGCAGCCATGGGAGGCAATGCTGGTACGTACTCCATTTTCCACCTCTGATCTACGTAACTGGAAGAGCCATAGCCTCCCCTACCGGAGTGACCCAAACAGAAGGGCTGAGCTGTTTTTTTCTCTTTTCTGTACTCACGGCCCCACCTGGGCAGATATACAGGCGCTCCTCACCACTCTGTTAACTTCAGAAGAACGCTGTATGGTGTTAGAGCAGGCTCGGAAAGAGGCCGATAGGCTCCGTAACTTAGACCCTAGTAATGGAGCCCGACCCCCTGGGACAGAAGCCATCCTTACTAGAGATACGGGTTGGAATCACAATCGTGAAGAAGGGGCGAGTAGACTTCAGTTCTATCGGGACTGCCTAATCGTTGGGTTGAGAAACGGGGCCCCCAAACCCAAGAGCTTACAAAAGGTTAGAGAAATTATCCAGGGAAAAAAGGAAGACCCATCCACTTTCTTAGAAAGGGTGACAGACACGTTTCGTCAGTACGCTGATACCAACCCCAAAGATCCCAACAACACCCGGCTTATAAACATGACTTTTATTTCGCAGAGTCCCCCTGATATTCGAAAAAAATTACAAAAATTAGAAGGAGGACTTGGGATGCCAATAGGGCAGCTGCTTGAAGTAAATTTTAAGGTGTTCAATAATCGGGACCAGGTATCAGAACAAAAAGATGAAACAAAAGGTGGCCTTACTAGCAGCGGCCTTAGCCCCCCACCAGTGAAGAAGAGGGAAGGGAGATAAGAACCATAAGAAGGACCACCCAGGGGCAAGGAGGGAGACCTTTAGAATCTGACCGGTGCGCCTTCTGTAAAAGACGGGGCCGCTGGAAGCGGGAGTGCCCAGGGAAAAGGGAAAGTCGAGACAGACCAAAACCCACCACCACTCTCCAGGCTTATCAGGAAGGACCCGCACGGTTAGATGATTGCGAATGACGGGGTCCAGGGGCTCAAACCTCGCTGGCTATCTCCCACCACGAGCCCCGGGTAACCCTAAAGGTGGGAGGACACCCTATTGACTTTATTCTGGACACGGGTGCCACCTTTTCGGTTTTGAACGCCGCGGAATCTCCCCTTAGTCCACGTACTGCCCCAGTGGTAGGGGTTTCAGGAAAACTTTCAACTCAGCCTTCCCTCCAACAGGTGAATTGTGAAATTGGAAAAGACTTGTTATACCACGAGTTCCTTTATATGCCGGAATCCCCCGCCCCCCTCCTCAGGAGGGATGTATTGTCAAAACTTGGGGCACGAGTCACCTTTGGACCGTCTCAAATTTTGGTGCAAATTCCGCCCGAACAGGCTTGCTCTTTGCAAGCAGCCTTGTTGCTAGAGGAACCAGCGGCCCCTAGCGACATCCCTGTCCACATACAACAAGAAGTGAACCCAAAGTCTGGGCATCAGGGAGGCCGGGAAGGGCCAGGTTCCCTGATTTGCCCTAAAGCCTGGAGCACCTGTTGTAAATCAGAAACGATACCCGCTGCGTAGAGAAGCTCTGGAAGGGATTGCTGCACTGGTCCAAAGATTTATAAAGATTGGACTTTTAAGATCATGCCGGTCCCCGTATAACACCCCCATTCTGTCAGTGTTAAAGCCCGGGACAGGAGAATATCGGTTTGTGCAAAACTTAAGAACGATTAATCAAATAGTAGAAGATATTCACCCGGTTGTGCCCAACCCATATACTCTCCTAGTAACCATACCCAGCAAATATGCTTGGTTTTCAGTATTAGATCTGAAAAATGCTTTCTTTTGCATTCCTGAGTCTCAACTTTTGTTTGCATTTGAATAGACTGATTTAGAAACAGGGGCAAAAAGACACCTCACGTGGCAGGTGCTAGTCCAAGGGTTCAAAAACTCCCCCACAATTTTCGGAGAGACATTGGCTAAAGACATGAGGGCCTTGCAACTAGAAAAGGGGATGTTCTTACAGTATGTGGGCAAAATTTTAGTGGCAAGTGAAACTCAAGAAGACTCAGCTCGAAATACCATCCTAGTCTTAAACCATCTGGCTAGGTGTGGGCACCGAGTTTCCAAAAAGAAGGCCCAAATATCACAACAACCAGTGAGATACCTGAGGTTCCAAATATCACAGGGGCAGCGGAGCCTTCTCCAGGACCGGTGAGAAGCTGTTATGTGGGTAGCGCTCCCTACCTCTAAGTGACAACTTAGAGGTTTTCTTTGTGGGTACCTACTCAGGTTGGGTGGAGGCTTTCCCTTGTCGAACAGAACAAGCTCGAGAAGTAACTAAAGTACTACTCAAAGAGATTATCGGATTGGCAATTTCAATTCAAAGTGACAATGGAGGAGCTTTCGTGGCACAAATAACCCAAGAAGTCAGCAAAGCCCTGAATATAAATTGGAGGCTACGTTCTGCCTGGAGGCCACAGTCGACAGGAAAGACTGAGAAGATGAATCACACCCTAAAAAAGGCTCTGGCAAAAATATGTCAGGAGACTAACTTAACGTGGTTACAAGTCCTGCCTGTTGCACTGCTTAGAATCCGAGTGGCCCCTCGATGTGGGCTTAAGTTAAGCCCTTATGAATTAGAATATGGGAGACCATTCCTGAGAAAGTCCACCTTCCCCACCTCGGTAATGACAGAGGTGGAAAAGAGAGACGGGATCCGTTCTCTGGGAGCTGTTGTAAACATTATTAACCAGTATGCCTCTCTCCATCTGTCTTTTCCCTCTGATACCCCTCTTCACAGATTCCGGCCAGGAGATCAGGTATTACTAAAGACTTGCAGACACCAGCACCCTGAGACCAGCTGGCTCCCAAATGGGAGGGGCCTTTTGAAGTCCTCCTGACTACTCACTCACCTTTAAAGTGGGCGGGAGTGACTGCATGGGTGCATCATTGCAGAGTAAAAACAGCTCCGCTTGAAAAAGAAGGAACTGAAGAGTCACTTTATTCCTGCACACCGGTTCAAGGTTCAAAGTACAGGTTAAAAAAAATTACAAAATGACAGTTTTAACCTTTGTTTTCCTTTTCTTCCAAGGTTCACGCCAGACCGTGGCAACAAATCAGGCCCCTGTGATTCTGCAAATCAGAGGGACTCTGACCTTACAAGTAGAGGTGCCCTGACTCTTCCATGTGTCGTATCGTCTCTGACTCCAGTTGGCCCCATTAAATGGATACTGGTAACCCTGGAGAAAGAACAGATGGTTGTCTGGGACTTTAAAACTGCTGGCTTTTCCTGAGTGACCCCCATGGCTGACACCACTCAGTCATACAATCGAGACTTTTTGATCGTTATTTCAGATATAATTTCTTGTCTGATGCAGGGTTTTATTACTGTGTGAAGTTTAAAAAAGGGTCGCCAAAAGACATTGAAATCAGTAGGAGGGAAGGAATCCAGGTAGTTGTTGTAGGATATCAAGAGCCTGCCCACCTTCCAGATGGGTGGGGCTGGTCATCCAATGGCCTAGTCACCATATCCCAAGCAGTGGCCAAGGGGGGAAATCTCAGCAACTGCTGGATATGCCATCATCTTCCTCGGTCAGGAGCACCTCTGAGCCCCATGGCAGCCCCAATTTTTGACTATCACAAAGATGTCCCTAACTGTACCTTGACTCACCATGCCCCCAAGGCCCCAATCCGAGCTCGGCTCATACAGTACCCATTTTCCATACCTTGTTTTCTCCTCACTAATCTTTATAATCATACCTCGGGAACCAGATGGGAAACAAAATCACAAAGCCGCTGAGCTAAAGTCACACAGCAGGTTTTTCGAGACCTCCGGCTTCTTTCATCCTGCAACAAAACTTTGATCATACCCTAGTTGATTCACATCAATTCTAGTATTCCCAATGGCCCCAATAAGAATCTATCCTTGTGTGCTCCACCAGGATACACCTTCCTGTGTGGAGGGAGACCCTACCCCACCAGTGAAGTCCCCATCCCTAGGCCGTCACCTTACACCTGGGCCATTCAATGCTTAACAGGAGTTCACTTTGTGGGACAGTGTACTCTGGGGTTGCTGACTTTCCCAACCCAAATTCATCCACCGTCTGCCCAACGCACCATGAAGATCCCCCCGAAAGAAAAGGGGTGTGTTTTCAGTAGAACCTACATCCCTAGAAATGACAGGGATGGAAAGTAACCCTGTTCTAGAGGAAAACGGGTTTGAGTGGTGGTTCTTGAGAACAATTATTCCAGGTTTAGGAATGTACCACATGAGGCAGCCATTAGAAGCTTGTTGGATACTATCCACCTACTAGCCCTAGGAACTGAAAAGGCGCTTAGAGCCCAACAAACCTCTTTAAACTCCTTAGTACAAGTGGACTTAGATAATAGAATATCCTTAGGCTTCTTATTAGCCAAATCGGGAGGAGTGTGTGCTGTGATTAACAAAACCTGTTGTGCCTGGATAAACACCACCAGAGAGGTAGAGGTAGGACTAGATGCTATCCACAAGGTAACCAAATGGACTGCCCCAACACCTAGGCAAGAGAGCATGGGGGATTGGTTCACTAACCTTTTCCCCACCTTGGGGTCCTGGTTGACCCCTTTTTAACTTTGGGAGTAATAGTCGCTTTGGTCTGCGTTTGCGCTCCCTGTCTAATAAAAGTAGTTACCGGGGCGCCACCAACACCCTCAAGGCTGGAGAGGTCTTTGCCCCGATAGACCAAACTCCTTTCCCAGACTCCGGGGATGTGCGTCACTTAATCCAATGAGATGTTGCCAAATTTCATCTTTCCAAACCACAACCTGTATCCGACCCCTAGTAGATGTCAGGTTTCTCTCCCCATTCGATGTCCCCATCCAGCAGGAAGTAGCTAAAGAGAGACATGGTGCCCTGTTTCCCAAGACTGAGAAACCTACAACAAAAAAGGGGGATTGAAACAGGCTGCTCAGCCATATCTTGAACAGTACCTGAGCCACTTTTTTCCTCTTTCTTCTTTCCCTTCTTTCCCTCCCCCAGCCCATCCCTGCCTCCAAGTAAGATCCTGACATTAGCTCCCCAAATGGTTAAGTGTTAACCAATGTTTCCTCTAGGACTGTGGAAAACAAGTGATACTGATCTAAGCCTGTCAAATAAGACGAAGGATGGCGCCAGCCGCCCCCTGAGCTGATGGGATAATGGCAGGAAAAGATCAACATGTTTGAGATAGAACCACCAAAACCAAACAGAAGAAAGAGAGCGCACGTTCCACAAGTCCCCAAATCTTATGGCCCCTTTTTCCCTTAAAAACCTGAGCCGATTGGTAGTCTGGTGAGACAGATGACTTTAGGAGGAGATCATTCCCCTCCGTTGCCATATACCAGTATATCTAATACAGCTCTTTCTGCCCACCTCACCGCTGTCTCAAGAATTGGCTATTTGCGGCAGGCGGCTCTAACTCGCGAAATTGAAATTGCGTAACAATTTGGTGGCCCATAAGGGACCGCAGCCATTTGAGACGTGGTGGCCCCGCGGCGGGGCCCGGGGCCTGGTCTACAGTTCTCCTACCAAGCGGCTGCTGGGGACTCTGTTTGTCCCCGGAGGCTGTCCCCGGACCTGGGCTTCCCAGCGGCGTCACCGGTCCCCAACCGCGCCAAAGAGGTGTGTGAAGGCGAGACCTAACCAGGATCCTGAGGCGAGTCGGCGACCCTCTCCCTCTTGTGCTCACGGCCGGGGCGGATAGGGCGGACCAGCTCGGCTTCCGGAACTGGACCCGGGCCCTTCGTTTCTAAGGCGAGTGGCACCTTGGATGACTGTCTCCGTGAGTAGGATCGCAAGGAGGGACTCTTGGTGACTCTAGAGCTGGGCAGGCCTATGAGTGTGTATCGGCGGTGCATTTTTGTGTTTGGATCGTTGTCCGTCTCTGGTTGGTGCGCCCTGGTTTTTGGGAGTGGATATAGACATTTTTCTATCGGTTTAGATGGGGATATTGAAGCCCCTCCGCCTGGCATTGAGGATAGGAGGTATCTGGAGGATGGAAGTGGAGATTGAGACATTCCTAGTAATGCGTTAGACCTCACTAAGATTATCCTCATTTCCCCTTTCCTTTGTGGCTTTTGTGGTCTGAGTGTTTTCATCTGTCAGGTTCGTCCTAGGTACAATCCGTCTTGCTGTCTGGGAGGTTGAGACTGCAAGGTTATCTCCGTTGCTTTTGTCGGTCTGTCTGTGTGTCTTGTATATGATTACTTGCCCTCGTGAGGTTTTATTTTTTTTTCCGCTGTCGTCATCTCGTACATCCCTATTCATACAAAACCCCTCACCAGGTTCAAGAACAGTTTTAACCTAAGTTTCTTGAGATTGACAATTAGTTTCATCAGTCTGAGAAAGCCCACCGTGTACAGGCTATTTTAGAAGACTGTCCCCAAAGAAGTTAGGGTCCTAAGATAGGAACCCAAGAAATCCTGAAAGAATTAAACCCTGGTGGCGTAATGGTTAAGTGCTGCGGCTGCTAACCAAGGGGTCGGCAGTTGGAATCCGCCAGGCCCTCCTTGGAAACTCTATGGGGCAGTTCTACTCTGTCGTATAGGGTCACTGTGAGTCGGAATCGACTCAGCGCCACTGGGGTTTTTTGTTTTTGTTTTTTAGAGAAGAGATAGATTAAACATTGTGCTCGAGAGGCTCAAACTCTCCCCTTTGTCAAGCAAAGTTGATCCTGCCTGAGGCAGGAAAAGGAGAGTTCAAACAAAACAGACACTAGCATGGGAGAGGGCCCATCTATTCCAGTTGAATCCCCGCTGGGCTGCGTTTTGGCCAATTGGAAAAGGTATAGTTATGAGCCCATGACCAAAAAGCGGATGATTCACCTGTGTAACAGCATATGGCCCCAATACCAGTTGGGGGACCAAGAACAGTGGCCCCCAGAGCGGTCTTTATGTTATAATACAGTACTTCAATTGGATTTGCTCTGCAGAAGAACTAAAAAGTGGGATGAAGTCCCTTACGTACAAACCTTCATGTCTCTCTACCAAACCTCGCACTCCCCAATCGGGTTTTCTTCCAGGGAAGATCAAAGGCCAGAGCGTTCCCTGAATCCTCATCAGAGGACCGCCTCCTAGAGGGATGGGCTCTGGCCACCGTTTCGGCTCCCCCTCCCCCGTATAGGGGAGGTGCAGTAGAAGCCGAGGGGTCGGACCGTGAAACGCCAACAAGGTCTCCAAACAGAATGGTCGAGCCCGATTCTAGCTTGGCCGGCACACCAAAGGCGGACGGAAGAGGAGGATCAGACAGGGAAGGTCCGACTACTTCAGGTATGGTCTCCCCTTCTCATACCCGTCAGGGTACCGTTTTGGGTGAGGGTGCCTCGGGAGTCCAGGCAGGGCAATACCCACTGAGAGAAGTTCCTGCCAGAGTGGATGATAAAGGGCAGCCATGGGAGGCAATGCTGGTACGTACTCCATTTTCCACCTCTGATCTACGTAACTGGAAGAGCCATAGCCTCCCCTACCGGAGTGACCCAAACAGAAGGGCTGAGCTGTTTTTTTCTCTTTTCTGTACTCACGGCCCCACCTGGGCAGATATACAGGCGCTCCTCACCACTCTGTTAACTTCAGAAGAACGCTGTATGGTGTTAGAGCAGGCTCGGAAAGAGGCCGATAGGCTCCGTAACTTAGACCCTAGTAATGGAGCCCGACCCCCTGGGACAGAAGCCATCCTTACTAGAGATACGGGTTGGAATCACAATCGTGAAGAAGGGGCGAGTAGACTTCAGTTCTATCGGGACTGCCTAATCGTTGGGTTGAGAAACGGGGCCCCCAAACCCAAGAGCTTACAAAAGGTTAGAGAAATTATCCAGGGAAAAAAGGAAGACCCATCCACTTTCTTAGAAAGGGTGACAGACACGTTTCGTCAGTACGCTGATACCAACCCCAAAGATCCCAACAACACCCGGCTTATAAACATGACTTTTATTTCGCAGAGTCCCCCTGATATTCGAAAAAAATTACAAAAATTAGAAGGAGGACTTGGGATGCCAATAGGGCAGCTGCTTGAAGTAAATTTTAAGGTGTTCAATAATCGGGACCAGGTATCAGAACAAAAAGATGAAACAAAAGGTGGCCTTACTAGCAGCGGCCTTAGCCCCCCACCAGTGAAGAAGAGGGAAGGGAGATAAGAACCATAAGAAGGACCACCCAGGGGCAAGGAGGGAGACCTTTAGAATCTGACCGGTGCGCCTTCTGTAAAAGACGGGGCCGCTGGAAGCGGGAGTGCCCAGGGAAAAGGGAAAGTCGAGACAGACCAAAACCCACCACCACTCTCCAGGCTTATCAGGAAGGACCCGCACGGTTAGATGATTGCGAATGACGGGGTCCAGGGGCTCAAACCTCGCTGGCTATCTCCCACCACGAGCCCCGGGTAACCCTAAAGGTGGGAGGACACCCTATTGACTTTATTCTGGACACGGGTGCCACCTTTTCGGTTTTGAACGCCGCGGAATCTCCCCTTAGTCCACGTACTGCCCCAGTGGTAGGGGTTTCAGGAAAACTTTCAACTCAGCCTTCCCTCCAACAGGTGAATTGTGAAATTGGAAAAGACTTGTTATACCACGAGTTCCTTTATATGCCGGAATCCCCCGCCCCCCTCCTCAGGAGGGATGTATTGTCAAAACTTGGGGCACGAGTCACCTTTGGACCGTCTCAAATTTTGGTGCAAATTCCGCCCGAACAGGCTTGCTCTTTGCAAGCAGCCTTGTTGCTAGAGGAACCAGCGGCCCCTAGCGACATCCCTGTCCACATACAACAAGAAGTGAACCCAAAGTCTGGGCATCAGGGAGGCCGGGAAGGGCCAGGTTCCCTGATTTGCCCTAAAGCCTGGAGCACCTGTTGTAAATCAGAAACGATACCCGCTGCGTAGAGAAGCTCTGGAAGGGATTGCTGCACTGGTCCAAAGATTTATAAAGATTGGACTTTTAAGATCATGCCGGTCCCCGTATAACACCCCCATTCTGTCAGTGTTAAAGCCCGGGACAGGAGAATATCGGTTTGTGCAAAACTTAAGAACGATTAATCAAATAGTAGAAGATATTCACCCGGTTGTGCCCAACCCATATACTCTCCTAGTAACCATACCCAGCAAATATGCTTGGTTTTCAGTATTAGATCTGAAAAATGCTTTCTTTTGCATTCCTGAGTCTCAACTTTTGTTTGCATTTGAATAGACTGATTTAGAAACAGGGGCAAAAAGACACCTCACGTGGCAGGTGCTAGTCCAAGGGTTCAAAAACTCCCCCACAATTTTCGGAGAGACATTGGCTAAAGACATGAGGGCCTTGCAACTAGAAAAGGGGATGTTCTTACAGTATGTGGGCAAAATTTTAGTGGCAAGTGAAACTCAAGAAGACTCAGCTCGAAATACCATCCTAGTCTTAAACCATCTGGCTAGGTGTGGGCACCGAGTTTCCAAAAAGAAGGCCCAAATATCACAACAACCAGTGAGATACCTGAGGTTCCAAATATCACAGGGGCAGCGGAGCCTTCTCCAGGACCGGTGAGAAGCTGTTATGTGGGTAGCGCTCCCTACCTCTAAGTGACAACTTAGAGGTTTTCTTTGTGGGTACCTACTCAGGTTGGGTGGAGGCTTTCCCTTGTCGAACAGAACAAGCTCGAGAAGTAACTAAAGTACTACTCAAAGAGATTATCGGATTGGCAATTTCAATTCAAAGTGACAATGGAGGAGCTTTCGTGGCACAAATAACCCAAGAAGTCAGCAAAGCCCTGAATATAAATTGGAGGCTACGTTCTGCCTGGAGGCCACAGTCGACAGGAAAGACTGAGAAGATGAATCACACCCTAAAAAAGGCTCTGGCAAAAATATGTCAGGAGACTAACTTAACGTGGTTACAAGTCCTGCCTGTTGCACTGCTTAGAATCCGAGTGGCCCCTCGATGTGGGCTTAAGTTAAGCCCTTATGAATTAGAATATGGGAGACCATTCCTGAGAAAGTCCACCTTCCCCACCTCGGTAATGACAGAGGTGGAAAAGAGAGACGGGATCCGTTCTCTGGGAGCTGTTGTAAACATTATTAACCAGTATGCCTCTCTCCATCTGTCTTTTCCCTCTGATACCCCTCTTCACAGATTCCGGCCAGGAGATCAGGTATTACTAAAGACTTGCAGACACCAGCACCCTGAGACCAGCTGGCTCCCAAATGGGAGGGGCCTTTTGAAGTCCTCCTGACTACTCACTCACCTTTAAAGTGGGCGGGAGTGACTGCATGGGTGCATCATTGCAGAGTAAAAACAGCTCCGCTTGAAAAAGAAGGAACTGAAGAGTCACTTTATTCCTGCACACCGGTTCAAGGTTCAAAGTACAGGTTAAAAAAAATTACAAAATGACAGTTTTAACCTTTGTTTTCCTTTTCTTCCAAGGTTCACGCCAGACCGTGGCAACAAATCAGGCCCCTGTGATTCTGCAAATCAGAGGGACTCTGACCTTACAAGTAGAGGTGCCCTGACTCTTCCATGTGTCGTATCGTCTCTGACTCCAGTTGGCCCCATTAAATGGATACTGGTAACCCTGGAGAAAGAACAGATGGTTGTCTGGGACTTTAAAACTGCTGGCTTTTCCTGAGTGACCCCCATGGCTGACACCACTCAGTCATACAATCGAGACTTTTTGATCGTTATTTCAGATATAATTTCTTGTCTGATGCAGGGTTTTATTACTGTGTGAAGTTTAAAAAAGGGTCGCCAAAAGACATTGAAATCAGTAGGAGGGAAGGAATCCAGGTAGTTGTTGTAGGATATCAAGAGCCTGCCCACCTTCCAGATGGGTGGGGCTGGTCATCCAATGGCCTAGTCACCATATCCCAAGCAGTGGCCAAGGGGGGAAATCTCAGCAACTGCTGGATATGCCATCATCTTCCTCGGTCAGGAGCACCTCTGAGCCCCATGGCAGCCCCAATTTTTGACTATCACAAAGATGTCCCTAACTGTACCTTGACTCACCATGCCCCCAAGGCCCCAATCCGAGCTCGGCTCATACAGTACCCATTTTCCATACCTTGTTTTCTCCTCACTAATCTTTATAATCATACCTCGGGAACCAGATGGGAAACAAAATCACAAAGCCGCTGAGCTAAAGTCACACAGCAGGTTTTTCGAGACCTCCGGCTTCTTTCATCCTGCAACAAAACTTTGATCATACCCTAGTTGATTCACATCAATTCTAGTATTCCCAATGGCCCCAATAAGAATCTATCCTTGTGTGCTCCACCAGGATACACCTTCCTGTGTGGAGGGAGACCCTACCCCACCAGTGAAGTCCCCATCCCTAGGCCGTCACCTTACACCTGGGCCATTCAATGCTTAACAGGAGTTCACTTTGTGGGACAGTGTACTCTGGGGTTGCTGACTTTCCCAACCCAAATTCATCCACCGTCTGCCCAACGCACCATGAAGATCCCCCCGAAAGAAAAGGGGTGTGTTTTCAGTAGAACCTACATCCCTAGAAATGACAGGGATGGAAAGTAACCCTGTTCTAGAGGAAAACGGGTTTGAGTGGTGGTTCTTGAGAACAATTATTCCAGGTTTAGGAATGTACCACATGGAGGCAGCCATTAGAAGCTTGTTGGATACTATCCACCTACTAGCCCTAGGAACTGAAAAGGCACTTAGAGCCCAGCAAACCTCTTTAAACTCCTTAGTACAAGTGGACTTAGATAATAGAATATCCTTAGACTTCTTATTAGCCAAATCGGGAGGAGTGTGTGCTGTGATTAACAAAACCTGTTGTGCCTGGATAAACACCACCAGAGAGGTAGAGGTAGGACTAGATGCTATCCACAAGGTAACCAAATGGACTGCCCCAGCACCTAGGCAAGAGAGCATGGGGGATTGGTTCACTAACCTTTTCCCCACCTTGGGGTCCTGGTTGACCCCTTTTTAACTTTGGGAGTAATAGTCGCTTTGGTCTGCGTTTGCGCTCCCTGTCTAATAAAAGTAGTTACCGGGGCGCCACCAACACCCTCAAGGCTGGAGAGGTCTTTGCCCCGGTAGACCAAACTACTCCTTTCCCAGACTCCGGGGATGTGCGTCACTTAATCCAATGAGATGTTGCCAAATTTCATCTTTCCAAACCACAACCTGTATCCGACCCCTAGTAGATGTCAGGTTTCTCTCCCCATTCGATGTCCCCATCCAGCAGGAAGTAGCTAAAGAGAGACATGGTGCCCTGTTTCCCAAGACTGAGAAACCTACAACAAAAAAGGGGGATTGAAACAGGCTGCTCAGCCATATCTTGAACAGTACCTGAGCCATTTTTTTCCCCTTTCTTCTTTCCCTTCTTTCCCTCCCCCAGCCCATCCCTGCCTCCAAGTAAGATCCTGACATTAGCTCCCCAAATGGTTAAGTGTTAACCAATGTTTCCTCTAGGACTGTGGAAAACAAGTGATATTGATCTAAGCCTGTCAAATAAGACGAAGGATGGCGCCAGCCGCCCCCTGAGCTGATGGGATAATGGCAGGAAAAGATCAACATGTTTGAGATACAACCACCGAAACCAAACAGAAAAAAGAGAGTGCACATTCCACAAGTCCCCAAATCTTATGGCCCCTTTTTCCCTTAAAAACCTGAGCCGATTGGTAGTCTGGTGAGACAGATGACTTTAGGAGGAGATCATTCCCCTCTGTCTCCATATACCGGTATATCTAATAAAGTTCTTTCTACCCAGCTCACCCGTCTCAAGAATTGGCTATTTGCGGCAGGCGGCTCTAACTCACGAAATTGCGGTAACAACATTATGCTGACTGAAATAAGTCAATCACAAAAGCACAAATACTGTATGAGACCACTACTATAAAAACTCATGAAAAGGTTACATACAAAAAGAAACAATCTTTGATGGTTACGAGGGTGGGGAGGGGTGGAGATCGAAAAACACAATAGACAATAGATAAGTGGTAACTTTGGTGAAGGGTAAGGCAGTACACAATACTGGAGAAGCCAGCACAGCCTGTACATGGCAGGGCCATGGTACCTCCATAGACACACCCAAACTCCCTGAGGAACCGGATTGCTGGGCTGAGGGCTGTGCGGACCATGGTCCCAGGGAACACCTAACTCAACTGGCATGACAAGTTTATAAAAAAATTTTCTACATTTTACTTTAGTGAGTAGCGTCTGGGGTCTTCAAAGCCTGTGAGAGGTCATCTAGGATATTCTGGTCTCACCCGTTCAGGAGCAAGGAAGAATGAAGAAAACTAAAGACATAAGGGAAAGATTAGTCCAAAGGACTAATGGACCACATCTACCACAGCCTCCACCATACTGAGTCCAGTACAACTAGATGGTGCCCAGCTACCACCACTGACTGCTCTGACAGAGATAACAATAGAGGGTCCCAGACAGAGCTGGAGAAAAATGTAGAACAAAATTCTAACTGAAAAAGAAAGACCAGACTTGCTGGCCTGACAGAGACTGGAGAAACCCTGAGAGTATGGACCCCGGACACCCTTCCATCTCAGTAATGAGGTCACTTCTGAGGTTCACCCTTCAGCCAAAGATTGAACAGGCCCAAGGAACAAAACAAGACTAAAGGGGCCACCAGCCCTGATGTGGAGACTGGAAAGTAGGAGGGAACAGGAAAGTTGGTAATAGGGAATCGAGGGTTGAGAAGGGAGAGTGTTGATGTGTCATGGGATTGTTAACCAGTGTCATAGAAAAATGTGTGTACTGTTTCATGAGAAACTAGTTTGTTCTATAAACCTTCATCTAAAGTTCAACAACAACAACAGCAACAAAAAAATACCAGCAGGGTCACCTATGGTGGATAAATTTCAGAGGAGCTTACATACTAAGATAGATTAGGAAGAAAGGTCTGGCAATTCTGTTTTGAAAATTAGCAAGCGAAACTTTATGGATCACAACAGAGCATTGTCCAACTTGCTTGCTGTGGACACGTCATCAGGAGGGACTAATCGCTAGAGGAGGACATCATGCTTGGTTAAGTAGAAGGCCAGTGAGAGTGAGGGAGACCCTCAGTGAGATAGATAGACACATTAGCCGAAATGATAGATTCGGACATATTGGTGATTATGAAGATGATGCAGGACCAGGCAATGTTTTGTTCTGTTTTAGGCAAGGTCACCGTGAGTTGGCATCAACTTGACTGCAGCTAACAACAACAACAACATATAAACTAGAAACTATCTGTGCTCTTTTGAGAAGAGCTGAGGCATCACCTTACTTCCTTTGGTCGGAGTTTCCTCATCTTTGGTAAGCTACCCTGGTACACTCAAAAAGCCAAAACTGCTAGGAAAGAATGTCTGAAGCCATAATACAGATCAGTTGAAGAAACCTAATTACACTGGATTAAAGTAAATTTGCTCCTATTCCTGAGTTAAATGTCAGATGGCATCAGGATCCCACATTTACTTGGCTCCTATCCTGAAGTAGGCAGAATGTATAGGGATTGCCTGGCTTTATCTCTTCTCTACTGATCAGTAGATTTACAGACCTTGAGCTTAGAAAATGTATGTCCTGTCATAGCCCTGGTGGCGCAGTGGTTAAGTGTTCTGCTGCTGATCAAAAAGGTCAGCAGTTTGAATCCACCAGCTGCTTCTTGGAAATCCTGTGGGGCAGTTCTCCTCTGTCCTATAGGGTTGTTATGAGTCAGAATCAACTCGGTAGCAATGAGTTTTGTTTTGTCCTAGAGAGACATAATGCATTGAGATGGATCATTTTAGTGTGGCCTTTCTTGACATGGTGTTGTAACTCCTACTCAAGTGATTGGGTGGGACCATGCAAATAAGATCTTTGAAACCCTAAGGAAGGGATTGGTTAGCTTTGCTATCCTGTTAGGCTTAAAATGAGCCATCAAGAAAGAGAGGATCTCACCACAACCAAGAAGAAGGGCCAGGAGCAGAGTGTGTCCTTTGGACCTGGGATACCTGTGCTGAGGCCCTCCTAGACCCAAGAGACAGAGAGAGCTGTAATGCTGGCAATGATGAGAAACAGCAGCAGAAAAAATAGAAGCATCAGAGGCAACAGAGTCAGGAGACTGGCAGGAGACCGGTAGGAGACAGCACAATGTGCTTCCCAGCCCATGGAGCAAGAACGCTGAGTGACTTTGGTCAGGAGGCTTACTAGAGGAATAGGGTGCCTCCATGCACTTGGCTTAGCTAGGTTTACCGACCCAAGGAGCTAGAACTGAGCGTCTCCTGGCTGAGGCTTACTGGTGGAGTGGGGTGCCTCTTAGCACTTAGCTGCAGAGCTAAAAGAACTTTGCAGCACTTGCCTGAGCAGGGCAGAGGCTGAGGGGCCAGAGAGAGGCCTGCCTGTGGGCATGGCTGAGGAGAGACTGTCCTGGTGGAAAAACTGTATCCTGAGTGTTTCTGAACCTTGTAACCTGTTACTTGCCTAATAAATCCCACAATCATGAATTTTTCTGAGAATTCTGGGGGGCCATTGCAGTGAGTTTTTTAATCCAGCTGAGAAGTAGAGAGTGCCATGGGAGGGACGGTTGGTCTGAACTGGTAAAGATGGTGGAGAGAAGAGACATGTCTGACCTCTGCCTCATAGGAATCAGCTTTGGGCTGTTGATCTTGATTCTCCTTTCCCTTTGTGAAGTTAGTGGAGGTCAGATACCACCCCCACGCCATTTTTACACGTGCAAGGCACATGCCTACTCTCAGAGTATGTGAATGTTCCGGATCCAAGTTTCCAAGCTGAGTGGAAAGAAGGAAAGTGGAGGTGGTAGAAAAAAGTCAAGTCTGCCCCTTCAACGCACATCAGATTTGGAAACTAATCTTTGCAACTGCATTTGCCTTTATTCTTCTTGACTTAAGTTAATGGGATGAAAATAGCTTCAGAATACATCATTTCTTTTCCAATTTCACATAGTCGCAAACCTTTTATTAAGAAGAGTTGACCTTCCACACTCCAGTGAATGTGTTCTGTTCCCTTAATTTCACTAGCAAGCAGATAACCAGTCCAATGTCACTTGCCAAACCTGGCATAGCACAGTGAGCATTTAATTAGCCCTGTGTTAGGTCCAAAGTAGACAAAGCCACCACTAGAAGGAAAATGTTTTTCCTCCCCATTTGGGCAGAAATATAGACTCAATAGGATTTGTGATTTCATATCTCTTGGTGAAATATTTTCAGCATACAGAGCAATATAAAGGATGTCTGTACTTGTTTTTTTTGAAATGTTTCCTTGAATGATCATAACAAAGATGGTGTAACAATATGGGATTTGGATTCAGACAGACTTAGATTAAATACCAATCGCATCAACTAGCAGTAAAATTTTGGCCAAATTACTGAGCACAGTGTACATGTTCACGTATCAAAGTTGCTTAACTTAACCCACAGAGGTCTGGGACCTACTGGAAAGCTCCTAATATAGGATCTCTGAGGTTTAGATCTAAGAATCTGTTTTTTTAAATGAGCACTCAGATGATGCAGAACCCCTGGGTCGTGCAAATGGTTAATACGCTCAACTGGCATCCAAAAGGTTGGAGGCTCGGAGTCCACTTAGAGACAGCTTGGAAGAAAGGCCTGGTTATCTACTTCTGAAAAATAGGCCATGAAAAAACCTATGGAGCACAGTTCTCCTCTGACATAAATGGAGTCATCATAAGTTGGAATTGACTTGATGGCAACTGATACTGGTACAGATGATGCTAGGTTTGGTAGCCTCTTGCCTCAATTCTCTACACCTCAGCTTCCTTATCTATAAAAGATGGTCCAATGACTATCCCATGTGTATCATAGGAGATAAAGGATGTAAAACCTCTATCGTAGTGTCCCTCACTCACGTAACATATTAGATATTCTCTTTATATTAATACTTTTTTAAATTGTGCTTTAGGTGACAGTTTACAGCTCAATTTCTCATACAAAAATTTATACATATATTGTTATATGACACTAGTTGCAATCCTTCTAATGTGACAGCAAACCCCCCCTTTCTAGTCCGGTTTTCCTGTGTCCATCCAACCAGCTCCTGTCCCGTTCTGCCTTCTCACCCTGCCTGCAGACAGGAGCGCCCATTTAGTCTTGTGTTTCTGCTTGAATTAAGAAGCACCCTCATCATGAGTATTATTTTATGTTTTATGGTCCAGTCTAATCTTTGCCTGAAGAGTTGGCTTCAGGGATGGCTTTAGTTCTGGGTTAACAGAGCATCCAGGGACATGTCTTCAAGGGTTCCTCCAGTCTCAGAACATTAAGTCTGGTCTTTTTACACTTTTCTCCCGCTCCATCAGGAACTCTCTGTTGTGTTCTCTGTCAGGGTGATCATTGGTGGTAGCCGGGCACCATCTAGTCCTTCTGGTCTCAGGCTGATGGAATCTCTGGTTTATGTGGCCCTTTTGCATCTTGGGGTAATATTTTCCTTGTGGCTTTCGTGTTCTTCATTCTCCTTTGCTCCGGGTAGATTGGGACCAACTGATGCATCTTAGACAGCACTGGCAAGCTTTTAAGACCCCAGGTGCCGCTTACCATAGTGGGATGCGGAACATTTTCTTAATAAACTTTGTTAGGCCAATTGACCTAGATGTCCGCCAAAACCATGGTCCCCAGGCCCCCACCCCTGCTACTCTGTCTCTCGAAGTGTTTGGTTGTGTTCAGGAAACTTCTTAGCTTTTGGTTTAGTCCAGTTATGCCGACTTCCCCTGTATTGTGTGTTGTCCTTCCCTTCACTTAAAATAACTCTTGTCTACTATCTAGTTAGTGAATTCCCTCTCCCTCTCCACCCTCATAATCATCAAAGAATGTTTTCTTCTGTGTTTAAGCCTTTCCTTGAGTTCTTATAATAGTGGTCTCATACAACATTAATGCTTTTGAGATGATTTCCTCTAGAAGATTTCAGCTAGGTTTTAGGAGGCTAACCTATTGATCCTAACTAATGTGTTAGGTTCCTAGAGCTGCCTAAACAAAATACCACAGTGTGGGTGGCTTTAAAGAGCATTAAATTTATTATCTCACAGTTCTGGAGGCTGAAGACCAAATCAGAGTCTTGGCCATGTCAATTCCTTCTGGGGGCGTTGAGAGAAGAACTGTTTCATGCCTCTTGCCTACATTCTGGTGGCTGCTTAAAGCATCTTTTGCTGCTTAAGGATGCATCTGTCTCTGTCAATCCCATGGTGTCTGGCTTTCCCCACTCAGAAGGGATTAGAATCCACTCTACTCTGGTATGACATTGTTAACTGATAACATCTGCAAAGAAAAGCCCTATTTCTCAAACAAGGTCATGTTCACCAGTGCAGGAGTTAGGACTTAACATATCTTTTGGAGAGACACAATTCAGCCTGTAACGATTACCATGTGACTACTCTTCCTCTGCTACAAAAATGGTTATAGCAGTACTGCTGCTAAAGGAAACCATGAAACAAACAAACAACCCACAAGCAAAGCATCTCCCAGCCAGGAGACTTGACAATAAGTCAGAGAAATGCTTTTCTTCTTTTTTAACCAACAGTTTAACTCTGAAAAACCAGTAAAAATGGATTTGAAAGATCGGAACTACATGTTCTTCCCCCATTTTCGTTTTATCTGAAAGCAAATGAAGAAAAGAGAAGCACTTTGCAGCAGGTGATCATGCTAATTTTCTGGGTCATTTCCTCAAGGTGTCCTTAAAAGTAGCAATCATCTCTGTTCAAAGCAATTCCCTCCCATTAGACACATCAGCTTCCCAGATGTTTGACACCTTCTAATAGCCTGCTTTCTGTTACCTCAAAAAGCATCGCCAGTGTGGATTAGCTTTTTCTCTAGCCTCGTCCACTGAAAACAGCATTAAAAAAAGGATAACCAAAGTCCTACAACAGCATTTTTCAGAGCAGATGCTCCAGGATGATGTCCATGTATCTGTGGGGCATTTTTTATTTTTTAGAGCCCTTTTTGTAGCCTCGTCACATCAGGTGTCACAACACAGGAGGTAGGTAAAACAGGTATCATTGCTGCATTTTTTGAAGATGAGAAAGCTGAGGTATCTGAGCCTGAGTGAAGTCATAGAGCTTGCCAAGTGAACAAGATGGAACAAGAAATGCTGAAATCTTAGTCTGTATTTTTCAGGACCACCTAGCTTCAGTTTATCATACTGTGGTGGCTTGTATGTTGCTGTGCTGCAACCAGTATTTCAAATACCATCAGGGTCACCCATTGTGAACGATTTGCAATGGAGCTTCCAGACTAAGACTATAAAGAAAGGCCTGGCAATCTACTTCCGAAAATTAGCCAAGGGAAGTCCTAAGGATCATAGAAAATATTGCCTGATATAGTGTTGGAAGATCAACCCCCTAGGTTGGAAGGCTCTCAAAATACACACTGGTTGCAACAATCGACTCAAGCGTGCGAATGATTGTGAAGTGGTGCAGGATCAGGCAACGTTTGTTCTGCTGTACATGGGGTGACCGTGAGTCACATCCAACTCAATGGCAACTAACAACATTTTTCAGGACTCCAACCCAACTGCATTTATGCAAAAGGGAAGTGTGTTGGGTTTTAAAGCCAGGGATTCCAAGGAACAGACATAGTTTTAGGCATAGAGTTTAAACAATGCCGTTGAGTTTCAGTGGCATCAGATTGCTGGAGCACTCTCTCCCCATGTGTATCATATGTATGTGTGCCTATGAGTGTGTGGCTCCCGTCTTTCCGTGTGTCTGTGGGTATGTTTCTGGGTGATGCATCTATATGTGTATATGTCTAGGGTATCTCTCTCTGTGTATTTCTACTTTTTTCTTTCTGCCTTTTTCAGTCTATCAGTCTCACTCTGCCCATTTCTTAATCTCTCTTTTTCCAACTCTTTCCATCTGTTTCCTCCCTCTCTGTTATCAGCTCTGCTTTCTTCTTTTAAAATTTCATATGGAACAGTTAGACTTGATCCATATGGTAACAAGAGGGCTCCTTAAATTTTCACACTCTCATCCTCCATGCAATCCAAAGTGTAATGCAAACCTCCTCTCTCTCAAAGGTCATGCTAAATGCCTAAAAATATTCTGGTTGACTTTGCTTGGGTCCTGTGTCCTCACCTGAACCACAGTGGCACTCTGGTCAACCTGGGTCACATAGTGACCTTTAGACAGGGGGGCTTTCTTGATTCAGCCCCATCAGAATCACTTTGAAGTTGGAATAACTTCCCTAAATGAAAAGCGGAAACCCTGGTGACGTAGTGGTTAAGTGCTACAGCTGCTAACCAAAGGGTCAGCAGTTCGAATCCGCCACGCACTCCTTGGAAACTCTATGGGGCAGTTATACTCTGTCCTATAGGGTCCCTATGAGTTGGAATCAACTCGACGGCACTGGGTTTGGTTTTTTTTAAAGGAAAAGCAGGATGCTGTTACCAAAAATGGGAAAGGGCTCATGAGTAGGCAAAAGCAACACATATCCATATGACTTTCATTTTAGTGCACGATGTATTGCCTCCTGATATGGTGTTTTAAAGAAATTCTTCCTGTTTTAAAGTTAGGGCAAAAAGAGAAGTCCATATGTTACCTGAAATAATGCCACATGGTAAATATCATTGAGGGTAAAAGCTACTTCAACAGACTAACCTCCTTTTTCTTGTAGATAAGCTTCATCCATAGAGAAGTTTTATGAGAAAACCTGTTCACCTGGGCAAAAAAGAAGTGTGGCAGAGGGAAAGAAAGCTTAGGTAAGTCACCGCAGCTCTGTGCCTCAGTTTCCCCATTTGCCAAATGGGGTAGTGTAAGTCATGAGGATTTCTGCAGATGTCAGGATCCACCGTAGCTATCTTAAACAGAAAATGATTCATTACAAGTTCACATAATTTCTGGGAAGCATGCTTGGACGTTATTTAACCGGGAACAAGCGCATTTATGAGAAATGTCCAATCGCTCCATGGACTATTCTGTGGAAGCTCCAATGCAAATGTCACTCCCTACTTGGGCAGAATATGATGGAGGCAGAAAATAGAACTTTTACTCCAGCTGCCCCAGAAGAGCCAAACACCTCGACCATTGTGCTTCCAAGAAGATCCAACCTCAACGTGCATAGCTACCATCTCTTGCTGCTCATTTTCCACAAACAAATATAGACACCGCAAATCAAGCCTGCTTCTGGATGTGATAGGAAGGTCTAGAATCATGGCTTATCAGTGGCATGAATTCTCTGAGCACTTGCTGATCAGTAGAGCGTAGAGTCAAAAACATGGGCTTTGGACTCAGACCAACCTGATCTCTAAGATGCGTGATTTCACTTTAACTTCTTTAAATTCTCCATTTATACCGCCTGTAAAATAGGAATCCCTATAAATAGAGATCAAGTATGGAGAGCACTGGCACAAAAACAAGGTAACTCTTAGTGTTTCCACTATAAAACTTGAATGTATGTGAAAATATACACTATACATAGTTGCATGTGGTGCGAATGGTTAACACGTTTGGCTGCTAACCAAAAGGTTGGAGGTTTGAGTCCGCCCAAAGTCACCTCGGAAGAAAGTCCTGGCAAGCTACTTCCAAAAAAGTAGCCATTAAAAACCCTATGTAGCACAGTTCTACTCTGACACACATAGGGTGTCTATGAGTCAAAATCAACTCGACATCAACTGATTTTATACTCTATATGTGTGTTTTCTCTCTATCTTATCTCCTGGGCCCACCTTTCCACACACAACTGCACTGACTTGATTTCTCTGCAACTGTTTGTTGAAAAAACCCTCCCCAGGTGAAATGTCAGTAATTGGCAACCTTTATTTACAGTTTTGAATACATCACCTAGACCCTCCTCTATGGCCCACATGGCAGCATAGCCACTCCCTACCACCCACAGGCTGGGCTCACGCATCAGAGACAGCTCTGCCCCTCGCCCTGGATCGGGAGTCATGAGGCACTTCAGGACAGATTGCTCAAATTTCTGCTTTCCGGATACCAGGCCCATCTCCATGGCATCATTCAGCTGAAAATAGACAGGAGGTTTATTTCAAGTTCCACGGAAGGGAAACAGATAGATGGAGAGATGATTAAAATGAAAGACTAACTTGTCTTTCCACAAATTCCTGAACGAACCTACTTCCCTAAATGCCCTTTCAGACCACAACAGACCTATTGCTGTTCCCCACTCATCCTGGCTCAGAGTAGTAAACTGCTAGACCTCATACACTGGACCTGACTTTTAATTCTATTTTTGCTGTTTTCTGTCTCTTGGGTTTTCTGGTTTTTTTTTTTTTTTGTATCATCAACAAGACTATACCTTCTCACTTACTATCTCATTAGCCAACATTTCATATTTATGACAATAGTAAAAAATCTACTATCTAACTATTTTGCACATTAATGACAACACCTGGCAGTAACGAACAGCAACAGCGAGGTGCGACGCGAGAGTCACACTGGCTTTGATGGTTAAGGCTATGTGTCAACTTGGCTGGGCCGTGATTCTCAGTGGTTTGGCAGTCATGTAATGAAGTGATTTGGCAGTTATATAATGATGTGGTCATCCTCCATTTTGTAATCTGATGTGGTCATCCTCCATTTTTGCATTAAGCTAATTTTGCGTAACAACCTGGTCTTTGGAGGTGAGGAGAGGACGTATAAGGTTCTGTAGGAGGGAAGGTAAGACCTATTCTTTTTTTTCATATTCCTTAATTTCCTAAGTCAAAAGATAAGTGTACCTTTGAAATAAACAGACTTATATCTCAGCTACTTAAACTTTTTTAGTTTTTTTACTTATTATGTAAAACTAAGCAAGTCACTTAACTTCCCTCAGTTTTAGTTTTTTGGGGGGATGTTTTTATATAAAAGAGTTTAAAAGCACTCAGCATAATACCTGCCACAATAAAAGATAGCTCTCACTAAATACAGTACCTAAATATGTTAGCCTGAAAACAGATTGACTGAGTTTGTGTTTTCTGCAGCTCTTGTTGACAGTTTTATGTAACTTTGCTTTGTTAGTATTTTGTTTTGGTTTTATATAAACCAAAAACCAAACCCATTGTCATCAGGTTGATTCCAACTCATGGCAACCCCATATGTTACAGAATAGTACTGCTCCACAGGGTTTTCTTGGTTTTAATCTTTATGGAAGCAAATCACCAGGCATTTCTTCCACAGCACTGCTGGGCCAGTTCGAACCACCAACTTTTCGATTAATCGTCAAGCACAAGCCATTTGCACCACCCAGGGCCAATAATAGTCCATAAGATATACTGTTGTTGTGTGGATTAAGTGAGACAAGCAATACAAAGGGCTTAGCAAAATGCCTGGCCCAGAGCAAACTTCTTCAAAATCCTCCTTTGCCTTCTCATAGGAGGCTAAATTCAGATTAGTGGAAAGAATAGGTTCCATATGGATAGTCTCAGTCTTCCAGGAGAATTTTTGTTTTTCTTTTTAATCGAGTCAACTAAATACTCCTTCATTATCCATTATTATTCTTTTACCACCGTATACTCCTACCCTATCCCTAGACAATTACACTTGATTGTTACAAAACAAACAATAGAGGTGCATCCTGATAAACTAGTTATTATGGAGTACCAGGACTTTTAAATACAGCTAGCTATTTCTCCAGAGAGCCAGTCTTTTTCCATCTGTACTCCAGTGTGACCAAAGGGCAGAAATGGCCTGATTAGGCAACATGGCTCCCCCTACTGGATGAAGGAGATTTGGACCTTCTTTTGGCTCTGTCAAAAGAAAGCAAACCCAAAAAACCCAGTGCCTTCGAAAGAAAAGCTGTGCAAATATAAGAACTTTCTCCAGCTGCCCACGCTACAGATTCAATTAGAGTGCTATGTAGGGCGTTCTCCTCTAAACAGGACTCTGGCAGCTGAATACCAGTGAAGCTCAGCCCACATTCATCTTCCTTTTCTCAGAATTCTCATTGTGCTAAGAGCTTAATTATACTCTAAATTTGTATCATTCTGTTTTCTGTTTGCCCAGCCTTCCCAGCAGTCCCTATACATGTCTATATAGGACTTTGTATTTACAAATCACTCCTATGATTATATGTTCCTAGAAGGCAGGAGCCTTAAACTTCACCTTCTCTTGCATCATTTCTCTGTGCCTGCGTGGTAGGAGCCAAAAGATGGACTTGGCCATGAAGACAACAAGAGGGAAAGCAGAAATGTTCCCAAAGAGTGTTTAATAAAGGAAAACATGTATTAATTGCCTGCTCGGAGCACTTAAGGTCTTCATGATCCAGTGGGGAGGACAAACAGACACACAAAGCACTCACTCATCTATATCGTGATAAGGCATATCTACGCCTTGGCCATGAGAGAAAGGAGCAACTGTATTAAAAGCACAGAGGAGATTCAGAGACCTGTGAATTTATCCTTTCATTGTTGTCATTGTTAGTTGTCACTGAGTGACCTCCAACTCAGGGCAACCTTATGTATGACAGAACAAAATATTGCCCAGTCCTGGGCCATCTTCATCATTGTTGGCATGTTTGAATCCATTGTTGAGGTTATTATGTTGTCCATCTCATGGAGAGTTTCCTCATTTTGCTGGCCAATGAAAATGATCCTTTCACTAGAATTTGCTATATTTGCAGTTATGTCCTTTTATGAGACCTCCAAAATATGGAAGGTCATTTCGTTTATCTGAAGCTGGGCTCTCCTTTAAAAAAAACGCCCAGTTGTGACTATCTTTTATTTCTCTTTCCCATTCCTTCATGTCTGGGTTGTTTCATCTTACTCCCTTCCTTGTTAATGCCTTCACAGTAGAACTCAAAAGACAGTAAGGTGTCATGGGGCTGCATTTTCCTTTGGCTAGGACAGGGGTTTTGTACTGCTACTCTTGGGTAAAAAAAAAAAGTAGTGGGGGAAAAAAAGACAAGCTCAAGATCATAGAGCATTCTTTTCTCAGACTTTGAAGAGATATCAGCTCTTCATGGTCACAGATTCTTAGGAGAACCAAAGAGAACTTAGCAGAATCTCTCAAGTAGCAGGTCTTTGGGGAGAAAATGAGACACACAGTGGAGGTTTCTTTCATTTTAAACTCTGAGCATAAAAACCGAAGCTGAATACAGTCAGTGCCTGCACCTAAAAAAATAGCAAAAAAAAAAAATTCCTATAGGAGAAAGTAAGACAGCATCAAATTTCTAATTTGGGAATAGCCAAATTATGGTCCCAATTTGGTTCTTGCTTTATTATCTACCAAGTGGCAGGGGAGTAAACAGACTCCTGTTCTGGCTGGGTGATGTCACGCCGATTCCTACTCCTAGTAACTCTGTGTGACCAAGTAGAGCTGCCCCATAGGGTTTTCTAGGCTGTAATCTTTATGAGAGTGACTGGCAGGTCTTTCTCCCACAGAGCCACTGGCTGGGTTAGAACTGCCAACTTTTCAGTTAGCAGCCAAGTGCTTAACCGTTGTACCACCAGGGCTCCTTAAACAGACTCTAGAGAGCTATTTTCTCCTCTTCCTATTCAAAGAAAGGGAAAGATATTTAATAGATTGAAACAATATAAAATCTGGAAGCAACTTTTGAGATCATTATTACTGCCTGCACAAGTTTTAAGTGATAAAATCAAATCCCAGACATGCCCAGTCAGTGGCAAAGCTAAGATTCAAACTTAGGACCTTTGATCTCACATCCACTATCCTTTGACATCTAGTACACTGCATGTCTTTGGAGGAATACAGGCAGACCCCAGGTTACCAACATCCAATTTACATACAGCCTGTGGTTATGAACCAACCCCTGTAAAGCAGATTATATTAAAAATTCGAGGTACATGTAAAGGTTCATAATAACAAACGGGCACTACTTTGCAATGTGCATCAAAACATTATTATTATTACTATTATTATTACTGTATTGTTATGTTAAAGACATCTTAGTGTATCCGAAAGTGTTTCTTTAATGTTTTTTATGCATAGAAAGGTACACTATGTACTAAGACAAACATTTGACTAACTGATGTTAGATATAAGCCTTACCTAAATATTCTGCTTTATGTACAAATTAAACTTAAAGACAGATTTAGGATTGGGACTCGTTCATAATCCAAGCGCTGCCTGTACTCATTACTGGTCCTCATTATTAAAGGAATGTTAAATATTGCCATTAAAAAAAACTACCAGCTTTGTATTATTGGTCCCAGTATTACCTGAATCTTAAATACTGCCCATCATCCAGACACATATTGTCTTGATAACACAGTTTCAGTTAAGCTTACAAAGTCACTAATTGCAATTAAAGTGTGTGATGGCTGACCATGTTAATATCAGAGAAGAAGCAAATAGGACACTGAATTTACATTGTAGTAATCAATCCGGGTGTCACATCTCAGCAGGGGGTAAGTTTCTCAAGTCAGCTTCTAAAGCAAACACCACAAATTGCCAGTAATCACCCTTCAACACCTCTCAGAAAGCTCCACATTGTAGATCATACTAACTCATCAACACAGCCTATCCAACACAGATGATAGTTGCTCCAATTTTGGAACAGATTGCTCTTTCTTCAGTTGAGCAGCAGATGAAGTGGTGAGTTGGCTTCCATTCAGGGGCAATGTTGTATGAAAAATATGTATCTTTAAACACTAAACACTCCACACAGTTAGACTCTCGCTCTGTGGGAAACGGGGGAGAACTTAGTACCAGCAGAGAAACAGCACATCACAGCGCCTCTGTCAGGCTGCCTCGGGCATATGCTTGAGTGGCTTGGCAGGTAAGATCACCTGCATTATTTAAACGTTTTCCTTCCTCCTTCTGTCTCCTATCTTTACTGAGCTCCTGGAGTTTGCCAAAATTAAGTTGAAATTAAATGTATGTTGAGACATGATTGAACTTATCTGTGAAATTCAGCCAAGTTGGTTATTATCATAAAAAGTCACCAGGTGGCGTGAACTGTTTGCGCTTGACTACTAAGCTAAAGGTTGGCCATTCAAACCCACCCAGGAGTGCCGCAGAAGAAAGACCTGGCAATCTTCCATAAAGACAACCCTATGATGGAGCATGGTTCTACTCTGTAACATATGTGGTCACTACAAGTCAGAATCAACTTGTCTGTTGATTTTTTTGTTGTTGGGTTTTTTTTTTTTTTTTTTGGTTTGGTTATTATAAATTTCTGACTCAGAATAATGAAGCTACATATACACACAGGTACTTATTGTACTGATCTCACTGCCAGACAGCCTCTGTGCTTGCCTTCCAACCACATTTATCATCATAGCAACCATATGCTGAAAAAACGTTAAAGGCAGTGTATCTGGATGGGAGTCAAGAGAACCACGTTTTAATCCTGGTTTTACAATTAACTGGCTAAGAGATTCTGATGGTTAAGGTTGTGTGCCCACTTGGGTGGGCCATGATTCTCAGTGGTTTGGCAGTTATGATGTAGTTTGGCAGTTATGTAATGATGTAATCAAGTCCATGATGAGATCTGCTATGATCAACCAACCAGTTGAAAGGGAGTTTCCTCAGGGACATGGCCTGCCTTCAGTATATAAATGGATATTCCAGCAAGACTGTCCCTCTGGATCCTGCATGTGGCTTATCATCATCAGACCTCTGGTTCTTGGAAATTGAGCTAGCAGCTTACCTACCAATCTTGAGATTTGTCAGCCTCAGCAGCCCATGAGCCAGTAGCCTGATGTCTGACCTGCCAATCTTGAGGTCAACAGTCCCTGCGGCTATGTGAGTCAGGATAAGTCTCCAGCCTGATGCCTGATCCACAGACTTGGGACTTGCCAGCCTCTACAACTGTTTGAGCTATTTCCTTGAGATAAATATGTATATATATATACACACACACACACACTTCACCGGTTTTGTAAGCCATTTCCTGAGATATATCTCTCTTTCTATGTATATATACGCTTCACTGGATTTGCTTCTCTAGAAAATCTAGCGTAAGACAGAGACCTTGTAAAGTTTATCTAACCTCCAAATCTCAAATCCTTTATCTTCAAAGAGAAGACTAAGACAAGATATCCAAGGTGACTTTCAATTCTAAATTTACGTTAGGAGTTTATGCAGCTAGTTACTGCAAGTGTTGAAACTTCAGCCAGAAATAGAACAAACTGGAAATATGGTGCCCCCTGCTCCCTTCCTTCCTTTCTTTCTTCTTCCCTCCTCTCCTTCTAACCTTTCCCCTTCTTTTACCACCTCTCTTCTTTTCTTTCCTTTCGTCTTTCCTTTCTCAAACCATAACTGAGTGTCAGTTATGTGTTAGGGACTGTGTAGGCCCTGGGAATACAAAGGCAAACCTGAGATTAGACCATACTGCCTCTTGTACCTTGAAAATTCTTTTCCTATCACTTATCTTAAATGCAGCCGAGCAAGTGCAGTCTGATACTATTATCATAGAGTAACTCAGTGTGAAGTTTCTTTGGAAAATCATATCCGTTATCTAATTTAGATAAGCAAAAATACTTTTTAGGCTCCAGCAGGAAGTCATACAAATCATTCTAAATTATCAAAAAGGTCCCTGAAGTTGGCTGTGCTTTATTCATTGGTAAAGAAGGAAAAGAGACAAAAAGCTCCAAGCATAAAATTTAGGGTCATTTATAATCTTCTTCCTATTATACACCATTGACCCCCAGCTCCAGGACAGGAAGGCAGTGTGGTTTATGAGAAAAAGCTCAGGTGCTCAGTGAGACAGAACCAGTTCAAGTTATAGCTCCACTATGTACCAGCTGGGTCACCTGAATGTATAACTTCACCTGCAAGTGATGGTATCTACCTTGCAGGACTATGGTAAAGAAGGTGAAGTGCAGGAAAACAGCCTAGAAGAGGGCACTACACATAATAGAAAAAGTAACTATGAGCGTAATTATGAGCATAATTCAAGGGAAAGTGACACACATTCACATAGCATCAGCCATGTGCCAAGATCATATAATTAGGAGGGCCAGGCTGATTTCGAAGTGTACATTGGCTCAAACAAAATGGAAGCTAGTCTCTTACTCATCTAATGGTGCACGTGGATGTTTCTTTGGCAACTAGCTTTCCTCCACGTGGTGATTCAGAAACCCAGGCTCTTTTCCAACATGTGGCTCAGTCACCATCATTGTCACGTGTTTGGCTGACAAAGAGACTGTAACGAAGGCAGCCATGCTTCTGGAAACCCGTGGTCCATAAGAGATACATATCGTTTCTGCCTTCATCCCATTATTGGAAACTATATATTCCACACTTGGGTGTGGTGGCGGGGGGAGATAGTCACTGGCTGACAGTCACTTCCCAGAAATGACTCTATACAACAGAAAGGGAGAAAAATGTTGGTTGATCACTAACTGTCTCTGCTACTGAAACTCTACGTTACCATACCCATTGCCATCACGTGGAATCTAACTCATAGCAACCCTATAGGACAGAGTAGAACTTCCTCATACAGTTTCCAAGGCAGTGGTTAAGAGCTCGGCTGTTAACCAAAAAGTCAGCAATTTGAATCCACCAGCCACTCCCTGGAAACCGTATGAGGCATTTCTGTTCTGTCCCATAGGGTGGCTATGAGTCAGAATCGACTTGATGGCAACGATTTCTTTTGTTGGGTTGGTTAGATGGTTTTTAATCATTACAAAAACAGACTGCCGCATCTTTCTGTTGCGGAGCAGCTGGTGGGTTCAAGCTGCCAGCCTCTTCAATTAGCAGCCAAGCACTTTGAGCACTTCATCACCAGGGCACCTTCTGATTGTGTAAGGCCACCTACATCTACGAGATAGGTGTTATTACCCCCACCTTTTATTGATTAGGAAATTTCACGTCAATTAAGGTAAAACCCCCAGGTCACAGGGATCCAAGTCCAAGTATCTGACTCCAAGGCAGTGTTCCGAATCCCACCTCATTGCAGTCCTATGGGGTAGATTTCACAGACATATGAAGGGTGGGTGTATTGTACCCACCCAGCATTGGCTCAAAGGGTATTAATTTACACACAAAATGCTCATATCTAGCCTTTCTTAGAAAATCAGATCTGGCAACCAGGGATCCCCAATTCAGCCTGAAGATGTGCTCTTGCTCTCCCACTTTCTGGTTTACTTACCATTGTTTCCCCCAACCCCCAATTTTATCACGCCTGGCTTCACTCATGGGGCTCTGGTGGTGCAGTGGTTAAGTAACCGCTAACCAAAGGGTCAGCAGTTCGAATCCACCACTTGCTCCTTGGAAACCCTATGGGGCAATTCTACTCGGTCCTATGGGTGTGAATTGACTCAACACCAACGGGTTTTGATTTGGCTTCACTCATTGACATCATCTAAGACACTTCAAGCACTTGAGCTATCACCTCTGGTACAAGGAATAGCTTTATTATTTTATTTTTTGACAAGGAGAGTCTACATTTTGCTCTAAAAAAAAAGAAAAAAGGTTGCTGTCAGGTCAACCCCAACTCATGGTGACCTATGTACGTAAAGTAGAACTGAGCTCCATAGAGTTTTCAGTGGCTAATTTTTTTGGAAGTAGATTTCCAGGCCTTTCTTCTGAGGCATCTCTGGGTGGGCTCAAACCACCAACCTTTGGGTTAGCAGCTCAGTGCATTATCCCTTTGCACCACCTTGTAACTCCACATTTTGCTCTAAAAACTTGTAACAATCATGTGAAGATCAAAGAAGTTAGGTATATATTTCTTTTTGAAACTGGCAGAAAGAGAACTATTTAATACTTTTCGTGGCTTTCCAGATTTTGTGCTTCTCACCCCTGTCTTTCACCTCAGATTATTACTCATTCCTGGCTCACAAATTCATCTAAATACATTTCCCCACAGCTTGTGGCTGCAGAAAGAACTCTCCTACTCCTCGAGATCAGTTTAGTGTCTCTTTTCTGGGTCCCTTCCCACGTTGCACTTATCTACACTCCTCACTCCACTCCTGACGACAATAGATTTGCTTCTATCACTTCCTTCCATCTAATCAATGCATCAGCTATTTGTCAACAGAGCCCCAGCAAATTTCGACTCCATGTTCCCAAGATTAGAGCTCTGTAAAGAACCTGACAAGCAGAGGACAAAGGACTGGGAGGGAGGATGGATGCTGATTGGCAAACAGAGGAGTAGCATGAGCCACCCATCCACTCCCCCTGTGGGCTTGTTCCCTGACCCTGAAAAATCAGTTCCAGCTTTGCAGTCTGAAACATGGCACCACTGAGGATTGAGGACGGGGATGGTCTAGACAGGCCAATCTCATTACATTTAATTAAATGTAATTTTAATTTAAAGCCATAAGTCTGACCTAACAACCAGGCTGTGCTTTAACATTACAGTGACTAGCAGCATGGAAGGCATCCACAGCGTTCTCAGGTTCAAAACTCATTTATTATTTGGGTTCCCAAGGGCATGATTTTCTTTCTCTCTCTTTTTTTTTTTTTTTTTTTTGGTAGTTGCCTTACTGTATGCACTTTCTGTTATTAACTGGACTTTTCATTCAACTTTCTAATTGGCCATTTTTCTGCCCTTACTACCTTAATTCTTCTTCAGCTCTCCCAGCAACCTTTCTAAGAGAGATAAAGGCCAAGAAAACTGTGTTCCCATCTGGTGTAGTTACCTAGCTCTGCTGTAGCAAAATATACCACAAGCGGGTGGCTTTAGAGAATAGAATTTATTGTCTCACAGTCTGGAGGTTAGAGTCTGAATTCAGGGTGTCAGCTCTAAGGAAGGACCATATTTGTCTTTTTCAGCTTCTAGTAACTGCTAGCAATCCTTGGTGTTCCTGGGCTCACAGATGAATCTGCACGTAGCATCTGTCTTCCCTCTGTGTGTGTCTGTGCCTAGTCTCCTTTTTATAAAATACCACTGAGAAGGGATTCAGTTTAAGACCTCCCCTACTCTGGTATGGTCTCATTAACATAACGAAAAAAATGTCCTCTATCCAAACAGGGTCATATTTACAAGTACAGGGATAGGACTTCAACATAACTTTTTGGGAGACATAATTCAATCCATAACACCATCATTCCATACCATGTGTCCTGAAATGAGTCCCATGAAATATCAGTCCAACAAGAGGCTCCTAAAAAGAAGTTTCCATACTCACGTAAATTTTGCCAATGCTGCCTACTACGTGGAAACCCTGGTAGCATAGTGGTTAAGAGCTACAGCTGCTAACCAAAAAGGTCGGCAGTTCAAATCCCCCAGGCGCTCCTTGGAAACCCTGTGGGGCAGTCCTACTCTGCCCTACAGGGTTGCTATGGGTCAGAACCAACTCATTGGCAATGGGTACCTACTACGTGGTCCTCTAACATATTTACAACACAAGTTAGCAAATCAAAAGCTCAAAAAAAAAAAAAAAACCTTTTCTTTACAAAGCAGAAAGTATTTAGATGTAACCTATATTCCCCATACTTATTCTACTACGGAGCCCTAGTGGAGTGGTTAAGAACTTGGCTGCTAACCAAAAGGTCAGCAGTTTGAATCCACCAGCCGCTCCTTGGATACCATATAAGGCAGTTCTGCTACGTCCTGTAGAGTCGCTATGAGTCAGAATCAACTCTACGGCAACGAGTTTGGTTTTTTTAATTTTTTTGGTATTCTACTATAGGATCCCACCCAGCCCTCTTTTATCATGAAACACCTAGTCATGTCTGTTGAAATTAGTGTTCCATGGTTCACATTTTGGGAAATATTTTCGCAGTTATCAAGAGGTACTTTATTAGAGGTAGATGCATGTAGTTACTCAACCGTAACTACATGCGTGTTAGATCCCTTCCTGTATCTACAGTATTCACCATGCAACTTTTCAGTTCTTCCCATAAAAGATGAGTTTGGGCTTGACCACATAACTTGCTTTAGCCAATGGTATGTTAGACACAGCACGAGCAAGGGCATAAAATGTGCTTGTGCCATTGAGTGTGTCATCTTGTATTTCTGCCTTTATCATGAGAAGAACATGTCCCAGCCCACCCACTGGTCCCAGATGGAAGACGAGAGATACATAGAGTAAGGCAGCCCCCAGCCAACCCACAGACCTGAGACCTGAAGCCGGGCTTCCCCTGCTGACCAGCAAAGCATGATCAAGAAATCAATGTTTATTTTATATGCCTCTGAGATGTTGGGACTGTTTGTTATGCAGCTATAGTTGACTAACATGCCATGTTAGGTTCTGTTCTAGAAAATGTGGACTACATACAAGAAGAAAAAAAATTACCCCTGCCCTGATGACCTTATTGTAGGGGAGAGCAGAAACAAGAAGTTATAATTCATGGCAATTAAAATAAGGGTGCCAAAAGAAGTACCAATAATATGTTGTGGGAACATGAAAGTAAAACTGATGCTATCCAGAAGTTCATCAACAAGAAGGTTGAATTCTGTTTGATTCCTTTCTATATTTCTTTTTTTTTTGGGGGGTGGGGGGAAGCTTAAAGGATTAAAATGATTACACTAGAAGAAGAATCAAGAGGGAGAACATTCCAGGCTAATAGAACAGCATGCAAGAAAAGAAGGAGTATAAAAATCTGTCCCTTCAGGGTGGTCATATACCCTTGTATATGTGTATTGGTGTGCCCTTTTTTGCAACAGAGAAAACTAGATAGTTACCCAAGATCACATAACTAGTAAGCGACAGAACTGGGCTCTAGAGCCTAAGCCTCCTAACTCTAGTTCTAGACCCCAGGTCCATACGAGTTTATATAGCCTTTATGCAATAGAAAAGCGCAATGGAAAATTGACTCACTGTTGTACCTGGAAGTAGCCGAAAGACACAGGAGTCGACCAATAAAGTATGTATGTCAGGCTGCCAATAACAAAAACAACAACCACCATAATAAGAACAAAAACAGCAATTGCCATGATAGCTGATATTTATTGCACACTTACTATGTGCCAAATACTGTGCTTAGCACTTTTTTTGTTATCTGTTTTTCATAATAATAACTCCATGAGTAAGGTACTATTATTAAAAGCAACATGAAATAAATAAGGCACAGAGAAGTTATGCAATTTGCCTCTAGTGCAGTGGGTTTCTTTTACATGGACTTTCTGGCCCTAGGTTTGTAATTCCTCCTAAATGATTGGTCGGGCGACAGTCTTGCCAGAGTTTAATGGGTTTACTATCCCAAAAGCAGCTTGCAGGGGATTGGTTGGTTTACTATCCTCATAAGCGGCTCGCAAGGATTGGTCAGTTTATGACCCATTCTGTAATTACCATGAGAAGAACATACTGAGATTGGTTGGGGAGCCCTGCCCATAACTGACCTTTACCCAGATTGGTTAGGGAGCCCACCTTATAACTGACGAGTACATATAAAAACCCTGGTGCCTGAGAAGAGGGATCCCGGTCAAGAGGAGAGTTGCCCAAAGTCGCCCTGAGGAAGACCAGTGCCAGTGAGGAGCTTCTCTGAAGCTTCCCTGGTTGACCAAGGGAGAGATGCATTCCTGCTTCGGAAGCTTTCCCAGACCTTGCCCGTATACATTTTTCCTGAGTTGTATTCTGAGTTTCCTGAGGTTTACCCTGAGTTACATCTCAAATTGTATCCTGTTACTTCTGCATTGTTACTCTAATAAACAATATAACCATGAATATACCATATTTTTATGCAAATAGTGTGCACGCTATACAAATTTTGCAAACCACAACCCCCCTCGCATCAGTCTTCTGTGTATACTACGCACTTTATATGTGAAAAATACAGTAGTCTGAGTATTTGTGAGTTCTGTGTGACCATTGCAGCAAATTACTGAACCCAGCAGAGAAATAGAGAGTGAAATAATGGAGAAGTGGGAAGGTGGAGGTATATTTGACTTCCGTCTCATAGGAACCATCCTTATGCTGATTCTGGTTCATGATGTTATCCTTACATTGCCCAAGGTCACGTAGTAACTGAGGGAGTTAGGGGACAAAACCATGCTTATCTGTCACTAGAACCTAAGCTCTATCTATCCCTAGAACCTAAGCTCTAATCACTGTGTTCAACTTCAGTAGTAAATTAAAATCTCCCAGAGGCTTTTAAAATACACTGATGCCCAGGTCCTATGCCACACTAATTAAATTAGCACCTTTGCCAACAATGTCCCAGGCATCAGACCATCTTACAAGCTCCATGGGTGGCTCTTTGTACAGCCAGGGTTAAGAACCGCTGCTCTACTGTCACCTAGGTATCAACGGTAGAGCAAGGCCAGAGTCAGAGGCAGGTGCAAGCCTGCCATGAGACTTTGAAGAGGATTCAGAGTGTTTAGAAAGAGGAAAAAAAAAAAAAAACCAGAACCACCAATCAATCAGACAGAAGCCAAACAGGGTAAAACTGGCTTAATGTGTTCACACACTTATAAATCAATTGAGTACACCTTGGAATTAACTCACTGTTAAAAGCAATGTTTTAAATGAAGAAAGATTTCCAGAATAGTCCTTTAGGACATAAATGACCCATATTATGAGCAATCTACAGTAGCAATATTATTAGATTACAACTGAGCTTTTCGGAGTAAAAGAAAGAAGAGATGGCAGATTCCCCCATCATTCCTGAACAGACTCTTACCAAAATTTTGAAATTGTCCAGGTTAAATTTTGTCATCTTTTCAACACACTTTCTAAATTGTCTTACATTTCTTTCCCCTGGTGCCTAAGGCCTGCATGTTTTCCTTAACTTCCCCCCTATAATGGAGTCACACAATTTTCAAGACAACTTGACATGTGTTAAAAAAAACAGTCACCACTGAGTTGACTCCAACTCATGGTGACACCATGTTTGCCACAGTAGAACTGTGCTCTATATGATTTTTAATGGTTGATTTTTTTTTTTTTTAAATTAGATTGTCATGCCTTTCTTCCAAGGTACCTCTGGGTAGACTCAAACCTCCAACCTTTCAGTTAGCAGTACAGCATGTTAACTGTTTGCCCCACTCTAAATGACATAGTTCACCTGAGCAACACTTGCTGTCATGTAAAACTCCCCACTGAGGCTGCACACAGGCTCAGCATCCTTCTGTCCAATGGCTGAGAAGCAGATACCACTGGTGCTTGGGGGGAAATGGGCTTGTCACGTAGGCCTGACAGCCAAATACAGCAGTAATGAGTCAATGGAGCAGCTCCAATGCACTAGCAGAGGTTCAGTCAGGGCAGGAAGCACAGCTGCTGGACGCAAATGCTTCTCCTGTTGCCTCCACTGGTTTAGTTGGTCCTTAGATCTTTCTCTGTCAATTACACAGTATGTACTTTTCAGTTCCACCCACCAAGCCAGACCTCACATTTGGCTATTTCCTTGTCCACTCAATTTTTATGAAGACCTCACTGGCTACAGGTCCAGGAGCACATGATAGAAAACCAAGTCCACCATACATATTCTTTGCTTACTGGGTGTCCACATCCAAGTCATGTCGCTTTTGGACCTGTTCAAAAGTCTATGACTTATGCAAGACCAAACAACCAAACCCATTGCTTTGGGGTCAATCCCAATTCGTGCTGATTCCAAATGTTATGGAGTAAGAACTGCTCCATAGAATTTTCTTGGCGGTAATCTTCACAGAAACAAATCACCAGACCTTTTTCCATCAATGTCCTAGGGTGAGTTCAAATCGCCAACCTTTAGGTTAATAGTTGAGAGTAAACTGTTTGTTCCATCCAGGAGCCTTGTGGCTTATGCAAGGTAACTGGTATTTCTCCTTTTGTCAGATGATAAAATTGAATCCTAAGATATAAAGAGCATTAACCAAACCAAAATCAAACCTGTTGCTGTCAAGTCAATTCCAACTCATAGTGACCTTATAGGACAGAGTAGAACTGCCCCCATAGAGTTTCCAAAGAGTGGCTGGTGGATTCGAACTGCTGACCTTTTGATTAGCATCCAAATGCTTAACCACTGCACCACCAGGACCCCACAAAGAGCATTAGGATGCTAAAATATTACAGTTGGATGAGAAATTATCTTAGCTCACATAATTCATGTCAGGGTTAAAACCATTTATTCAATCAACAAACATTTTCGGAACACTTACCTTGTGCTAGATATCAGGCTAGGACCTGGAGCAGGGAGATACAGAAAACATAGTTGATGCCCTAAAGTTGTCAGTAATCTAGAAGGGCTATCAGCAAACTATGACTGGTGGACCAAATTGAGCCCAATGACTGTTATGGTATATTCATTTGTATTGAAACACCCCCATGCCCATTCGTTTACGTATTGTCTGTGGCTACTTTTACATCACAATGGCAAAGTTGAAGAGTTGTCACAGACTGTGTAGTAAAAAACTGTTTACTGTCTGGGCCTTTACAGAAAAGCTTTGTCAACCCCTGATTTAGTAGAAGGATGTCTAAATGAAATCAAGTGTTGCAGGTAATATTATAGAATTCTGTGTGGGGTATATAGGCTGGGCTGTAATTGGGGGGGGCGGGTAACTTTGCAGAAAAGATGAGATCTTGAAAGGAGCCCAGACAGAGAGACAGGGTATGAGAATGATAGGCAGAGGCAACAGTGAGCAAAATAATGGAGATAAGAAACAGCAAGGCTCCTAAGGGAACCACAAATCATTCAGCACATATGGATGGCACTTAGGATACGGAGAGTGGGGGTAAGGAAGGGAGGGAGAAAAGTCAGCGGAGAGTGGTGGTCGGGGGCCGCCTGTGTGCAAAGCTAGACTCACTGACCTGGGCCCAGAAAACTTTGAGACTTTTGTGGGACAGATGCAGGGTATACTAAAAACCAAATCCTGCCTTTCTCTTCCAGGCTGTGCAAGCCCCTACAGGCATTTAGAGTTCAGTAATCATTATGCCATTAAATTATAACCTGAGGCATAATTTTGACTAAATAAATAGAAACTCTTTCATAGAATTCAAGATACTATTTCCCCTTATAATAGTTCATGACAACTAGAGTATTAGCTAAGAAGGAGAATTACAGGGCACCATTGGATCAGGAGACCTGGCTTAATCTGGAGGAGCTGAGAAGGTTTTCCCAAGGAGTAATATTGAAGACAAGACTGAGAGCACAGTAGACATTTGCCAGGTAAAGAGTCAGGGAGTAACATGAGAACTGTCAACATTTCAAAATCTTCAAAGCCCAATATTCCAAAATGGTACTTCACACCCTGGGAGGGTCACTGGGTTAAAATCTCATTGGGGCCACCTGGAAAATGGAGATAATAATGGTACCCATTTCATAGGACTGCTCTGAGGACAGAAGAGAGGAATGTATGGAAGGTGCTTAACGTAAGGTCTGCACACAGTCAGTGTGCAAGAAATGCTAGTTCTTACTCTCAGGACCTGTCTTTTCTTTCCTGTTATTTAATAATGGTGGGCCCATCTTGTATCTCTTATACCCATCTCAGAGTCTAGGTGCACAAAATTTTGGTCCATAAATTGTTGTGGAATTTCAATTAATGGAGTATTTTTGGTGGATCAGTGAATGTCAGCATCAGAATAAGTTGGAGTCAATGGAACTCCATCTTCCACCAAGGGCAAGAATCCCTGTTTCTGAATCCCTAATTGGTGGTCTTCTGATTCCCACTTGGATCAGACCGGTTTCTTGACCACTTGTTCCTGAATGGGCAGCTCTGATGGCAGGAAAATTCTTCTCCCTATGGAGCTCAAAACAACTTTCTTGAAATAGCTACCCATTGAACTTCACCTATCCTCTGGGTCACATAGAACATGGTTTCTGTCCCTTCTACATGACAACCCATCAAAGGTCCTGACAGCAGCTTTCCCATACAGAGCCCAGTCCCCAGGCTGGGGTCCCTCTACTTCACTGCACTGTCTCATCTCAGACCTTCATTGATTTAAAAGACAAAGATCCTTACAACAAAGTTGACATCTCATCCATCTCTGTATCCAAGAGCCCAGCACAATATCTCTTACATAGTGGGCACTCAGTAAACATTTGTTGACAAATAAATGAAAGAATGCCTGTTCTAAAGCATATTATTCTTTAAAAAGTAACATAAGACTTTTCAGCCACTTTTATTTCACACTCTAGTATACATAAGAAAACATCATGGGAAACTTAATAAAGATGCAGATTTCTGTACTACACCTTCAGAAATTCTGATTCCATCAAACTAGGATCTCCCTAGGAATTTTCATTTTTATCAAGCATCTTGGATGTATCTGGATCAGGTGATCTGCTGGCCACACTTGGAGAAACAATGCTTTACGCACTCCAGAAGTCAAACCAAACAACTTTTATTAAATTTGATACTTGGAAGTAGCAAACACATTTCAGTTATTTCTACCTAGAACAATTTTCATTTTCTCTATTATTATTTTTTTTTTCTCCTTGAAACTTTTTTTTCTCATTACCCAGCCATAGCTCCCCTCCTAAGCTGCAAGGTAAGTATGCTCCATCTATTACATTCTTTTCAGGCCTCCTAAGGAGATAATTAGGCATTGCAATTGATTGCAATTTACTAATCAGAGCAGGATGTTGTAGAGTTTGGGGGAAAAAAAAACACAGTGCTGAAGTCTAGTATAAATGCAAGGCAAGTGCACCCAGCGACAAGGAACAAGACAAAAATAACCACCAAATCATAGGATGTGTTAAGCTGGTTCCCTATTTTACACTGTGGTGTCCTGATCTATAAAAGGGGGATATTAAAACCTGCCTGGTCTAACACCCCAGCCAAGTATGAGTTTCCTTCTACAAATACGTGTTTATCTATGTGCTAGGCAGTGTCCTTGGTACTAAGCATACATCAGAGAATAAGACCAAATCCCTACCCTTTGGGAAGACAGATCATAAACATGGAAACACACACATTTATACTGTATTACACTATAAAGCAAATAAGTACACCTGGGTGAGGGAACAGACAGTAAGGGAGGAAGGGGTACTACTGAGATCTCCTATTACATAAGAAGGTCAGAGAAAGACTCTCCAAGAAAGCGATATTTGAGCAGAAACCTTTGATGTGGAAAAACATGTCAGAAAGAGTGAATGGCAATGCAAAAGGCCTACGTGGGAGCCAGGGGGTGAGGAGTGAACTTTACTTGTTAAAAGGACCAGGAGGAAGGCCTGTGTGACCGAGGCAGAGCAAGCGAAGGGAAGAGTGGTGGAGCCAAATAAGACCACACAGGTGGAAGCATTTTGAAAAGTAGCCTAGGATATTAAGCTTGCAAGAACCACAGCAATTATCTACTCTAGCTCATTCATTGAACAGGTGGAAAAATACAAGCCCGGAGAAGTTAGCAGAGGGGTCATAGGTAGGAGACTGAAACCAGGTCCTGTGATATGTGACAGTGCCTGTTGTCATCTTCCTTGGTTTTCTTCTGGCTCTTCCTCTATTGTTCTTTTTCATTCCTCTAGTTTCCTACTCTTCTTCCAAAAAGCCCTGATGGCACAATGGTTAAGTGCTGGTTTGCTAACCAAAAGGTTGGCAGTTTGAACTCACCAGGGGCTCTGCAGGACATAAGACCTGAGTATCTGCTCCCATAAAGATTGCAGCCTAGAAAAAGTCTATGGGGCAGTTTTATTCTGTCATAAAGGATTGCTATGAGTTGAAATTAACAGCACACAACAGCCGTCCTCCTGGTTCCCTTCCTTTTCTTCTCCTTTCTATTCTCGCCTCTTCTTACTGATGCCCTCTTTCTTTGTCTTCATGATATCAATCTTTCCTAACTCCATAGCTTGTGGTCAGAGCAGAGTTACATCAAAGCAATGAGATTTATCCCTATATGAAAGCAGTTTCGACCACCAAGTCTGTGCTACTCAGCAGCATCATCAGATGCTTTTAATCTTGACATCTGAGTACCTAGAAATATCACTCCCCTAGTTCCCTTTCTACTACCCTCCTAAAAAGTTCCTTGTTATTTTGGCTGAAAATCCTGTTTCCTGGTATCTGGTGCACAAGGCATCTCTATGACTACAGAGAGTATATATCGGCACTACAAGCCCCCATATTTCATACAGAAACTGCAAAGGAAGACCAAAGTATAGCAAAATCCAAACAGAACATTTTAATATAGTGGAAAAGACATTAAGTACCAGTCACCACCATGATGAATAGAGGGTGACTAAAAACTTGAGGGAAACCACAGGAAATAGCTACCTCTTCAAAAGACATCTGCTTCTAGCTTATCCCATTTCTGGGGAGAAATATCTTTTTTTCATTCCAGAGTCTTGTGAGAGAGGCTAAAGGATGGTGGTGTTTTGAGTTTTGATATCAGTGACCCAAGCTGACCCAAAATTCAAACATCTGAACTCTAAAGTGCAAATGCAGAAGCAATGAAAGGTGGATTCCTCACATACTCTCCCCAGCCCACATCCCCAAGTGAGTCTGAAAACAAATTCCTCACCATTATATTCCAATTTCATGTTTCTAACCACATAGTTACAGAATGCAGTGCTAGCATCTGTGTAAATTGATTTTTCTTTTCCTGTAGAAAGAAGCCTTTGCTGTCACAACAGAGTATATTCCTTAAGAAGAAAGTAGAGGGGTTTACTGGAAGTGCTTTTATCCTGCTAAACAGCCAACATCAGTCTCCACACAGTTTCTCATCTCCTCTAAGTCAGTCTGCAGTGGCTAAAAACACATAATCGAGTCTCTAAAAAGTAAAACCCAGAATCTACTTATACAGCTAATCAAACTGGGCCTCAGTTTACTCATCTGTAAAATGAAGGAGTTGGAAAAAATGATGTTTAGATCCATCCTATTCCTTCTAGGTTCTCAAAACCTCACATTACGAATAATGCTGCACTGGAAATAGAGTAAGTCCCAGGCTTCTATCTCCTCTTACTTCCTACTACTAATCAAAGAAAAGTATATTTCTAGTTTTGTTTTGTGTATTTAGATCTTGATATTATTAAAATAACATATTATAATGAAATTTCAGAAGGAAGAAGGGAGAGACTAAAATTTAGTTAAGGAGCACTGTGGGATGCTGGACAGTATCTTGTGATGGTTTTGGACTTTGATTTTAGAGTTTGGTTACTTTGATAAATTGTGGTTAAATGTGTAATATAAGTTGATTTATAAAATGTCTATGTTTAGATAAAGGACCACAAAATGGCAGAGAAGAGTTCTGGCAAATCCTTTCCCAAAAGGCAATGTTAAAACTGGACAAAATTGGTAAAAAAAAGACCACTATAAAAAAAAAAAAATTTTAAGACCACTATAGGACTTTGTAAATGGACCAAATGTAAGCAATAAATTGAAAAGTGTACAAAATGAACTACTAAACAACTATAAGCACAGAGGGAGTCAGTGTGTTTTTAGCCCCAGACAGCTCCCATTACCCCCATTTCACCTCTGTGGCATGGTAATTATAACAGGACTGGGCAGGATGTGAGAACAGTTGACTCTACTATTGTAGAGACCTGGTTTGATTTGAAGTGGAATTGGCAAAATCCAATCACCAGAGAGCATTGAATGTGAGGCCTTGCACAGGCAGAAAGTAATATCTGTGGCATATTTGAAAACTGCCTAAATTCAAAGGCCATCATAAAAAGTGGAAGTATCAAGGTGTTGAAGCACAACCTATGATGAATCTTTCACTGACCTTGTAGCTATGCTGACCTAGGACCAATCCCAAAAAAAACAGGCTTAAAAGTTAAATGATAATAAACTCAGCAGAGATGTCAGTGGTCACACACTAAAGGAGTGATAGACTCTATCGAATTGGTCCATCCAGGTCACTAAACAAATAAACAAGTAATAAAAAAACAAAAATAACAGCAATAACATCTCCCTGGAAGTGGAGAAATCAGAATTCAGAGTGCTATAATATATCATCTAAAATGCTCAGTTTTCAAAAAAAACATGAAAAATGCAAAGAAATAAGAATATAAACAACACACAGATAAAAATCATTAATATGTTTTAATAGTTTAGGTATGATGTATCTAGATGTGAATCTTTATCTGACAGGACCTAGATCTTGGCTTTAGCAGGCCATGTTTAAAAAATTAAAGGACATTTAACAAAGAATATCAGTAAATAAAAAAGTATAAAACAGAATCAAATGGAAATTCTGGAGTTGAAAGCACAGTAGATGAAATTTTAAAAATGTTGTTGTTTTGATCATTCGTTTATTTGTTTAGCCATCTGGATGGGCTAATTCTATAGTCCGTCTCACCTGTAGTGTGTGACCACTGATATCTCTACTGAGAGTTTATTATTATTATAGAAGATTTGAGCTAGCAGAAGAATCAGAAAACTTGAAAATAGATCAATAAAGATTAACTGATCTGCAAAACAGAGGAAAAACTAAGTGTCTCAGAGACCTGTGAAACAAAATCAAGAATAGCAACATATGTATAATGGGAGTCCCAGAAGGTACATCATACCTAAACTATTAAATTCCTAAGACAAAGAGAAAATCTTGAAAGAAAGCACAATAAGAGTAACAGTTTAGTTCTCATCAGGAACAACGGAAGCTGTAAGGCAGTAGGGTAACATATTCGCCATGCTGAAAAATGAATATTGACCAATAATTCTATATCCACCAAAACTGTCCTTCAAAACCAAAAGTGAAATAAAGACTTTCCTAGATAAACAAAGATGGGAACTATTTATTCCAGTGAACCTGCCTTAAAACACTTCTCAACAGAAATCCTTAGGCTGAAAGGCCATGACACCCTATGGTAATTCAAACCTACAGAAAGAAAGAACACTTCTAAAGATAATTACATAGGTAAGTATAATAGAGAATATAAACACATTTTTGCCATTTCTTCTCGTGTTGTTAGCTGCCATAGAATCTTTTCTTTCTTAACTGGTTTAAAGGACAACTCCATTTTAGATATAACATAAACATATGAAAATCAGTTGGATTCCTATATATTAATAAAGCCAAACCAAAAAACCAAACCCAGTGCTGTCGAGTCGATCCCGGCTCATAGCAACCCTATAGGACAGAGTAGAACTGCCCCATAGAGTTTCCAAGGAGTGCCTGGCAGATTTGAACTGCCTACCCTTTGGTTAGCAGCCATAGCACTTAACCATTATGCCACCAGGGTTTCCATACATTAATAAAGAGAATGACAAAAAGGAAATCAGAAAAATAATACCATTTATAATAAAAGGAATGAATATAATTGGAGAAGTAAAAGACCTATATAAAGAAAACTATAAAACAGTACTGTAAGAAACTAAAAGAGAACTACATAAATGGAAAAACATACCATGCTCATGGATAGATAGACTCAACATTGTGAAAATGCCAATTCTACCCAAAGAAATCTACAAATACAATGCAATCTTGATCCAAATACCAACAGCATTCTTAAGAGATGGAAAAACTAATCATGAACTTTATATGGAAAGGAAAGAGGCCCCATATAAGTAAAGTACTATTGAAGAAAATGAAAAAATAGGAGGACTCACACTACCTGACCTCAGAACCTACTATACAGCTACAGTAGTCAAAACAGCCTGGTACTGGTACAATGACAGATACATTGATCAATGGATTAGAATTGAAGACCCAGATGTAAATCCATCCACCTGTGATCACCTAACCTTTGACAAGGGAACAAAGTCAATCAAATGTGGAAAAGAGAGTCTTTTTAATAAATAATGCTGGCAAAACTGGATGGCCATCTTCAAAAGAAATGAAACAGCACCCATAATTCACAAGATACACAGAAACTAATTCAAAATGGATCAAAGACCTAAATATAAAACCAAAAACTATAAAGATCATAGAAGAAAAAATAGAATTAACACTAGAGGCCCTAATGCACAGCATTAACAGGATGGAATTCATAACTAACAACACACAAACTCCAGAAAATAAGCTAGATAATTGGGATCTTCTGAAAATTAAACACTTATGCTTACTGAAAGACTTCACCAAAAGAGTAAAAAGACAACCTACAAACTGGGAAAAAAATTTTGGTTATGACAAATCTGCCAAAGATCTAATCTCTAAAATCTACAGGAAAATCCAACGCTCTACAACAAAAAGACAATAATCCAATTAAAAAATGGGCAAAGGATATGAGTAGACACTTCACCAAAGAAGACATTCAACCATCTAACAGACACATGAGGAAATGCTCGTGATCACCAGCCATTAGAGAAATGCAAACCAAAACCACAATGAGATATTATCTCACCCCAACATTACTGGCAGAAATTAAAAAAAAAAAAAAAACAGAAAATAACAAATGTTGTAGAGGCTTCGAGGAGATTGGAACTCTTAAGCACTGCTGATGGGAATAAAAAATGGTACAACTGCTTTTGAAAATGATATAATGCTTCCTTAAAAAGCTAGAAATAGAAATATGATCCAGCGATCCCACTCCTAGGAATATATCCTAGAGAAATAACAGCCATCACTGGAATAGACATGCACACCCATGTTCATTGCAGCATTGTTCACAATAGCAAAAAGATGGAAACAACTTAGAAGCGTATCAACAGATGAATGGATCAACAAACTGTGGTACATACAGACAATGGAAAGATTAGAAAGGCCCATAAAACAAAACGAGACTAAATGGGCACACAAACCCAAGGGCAAGGACAAGAAGTCAGGACAGGACAGGAAAGCTGGTAATATAGAACCAAGGTCTAGAAGGGGAGAGTGTTGATATGTTGTGGGGTTGGCAACCCAATGTCACAAAACAATACTTGTACTAATTGTTTAATGAGAAGCTAGTTTGTTCCATAAACTTTTGCCTAAGGTAAAATCAAAAAAAAAAAAAAAAGGACAACTGCATTTAAATTTTTTTTAATTGTGTTACTGAACTTATTAGATATAAATAAGTAATATGTATTATAGTAAACATATTCCGACTCGACGGCACTGGGTTTTTTTATTATAGTAAAAGTCCAAAAGAGAAAAAGAGAATGAACTATATTGGGCCAAAGTTTGTATGTGTTACTGGATTTGTTTGTAAAAATCTGAAGTATGATAAATTAAGATCTATATTGTAATTCATAGAGCAATCACTAGTAAAACACTTTTAAAAATAAATATTTAAAATATCAACAAAGGAATTGAAATAGTACAAAAAATCTGTTTAACGCAAAATTATCAGCAAAGAAGGACCATAGGAACAAGAAAAAAAACACATAAGAAACAATTAGCAAAATGGGAGAAAGAAACCCAACCATATAAAAAGCTCAAGGTAAATGGATTAAACACTCAAAATAAAAGGCAAAAGTTATCAGACTGAATTAAAAAATCAGCACCCAAAAATATGCTGCCTGTCTTTGAGATATAAAGACACAAATAAGTTGAAAGTAAAAGGTAGAAAGATATACTGTGAAAACTATAATAATAAGAAAGATGGAGAAGCTATACTATTATCAGACAGAACAGACTTTAAGAAATGAAACTTTATTAGAGACAAAGATTGGATACTTTATGGTGATAAAAGAATCAATTAATCATGAAGGTATAAACCTAACAAACCTGTATGCACATAACAATGAAGCCCCCAAATACATGAAACGCAAACTGACCAAACCAAAAAGAAACCTGAGGTTGGATTTGCTCCCAGGTCAACAATGGACAACTGAACAATAACTGTAGAGTTTAATACCCTTTTCTCAATAAATGATGTAGAAACTAAACAAAGCATCTGCAACAACGTAGAAGACTTAAACAACATTATCAACCAACATGACCTAACTGACATCTATGAAACAATCCATCCAATAACAGAAAAATGTTCCTTCTTCTCAAGTGTGCATGGATCATTCTTCAATATAGACCATATGCTAGGCCATAAAACAGTATCAATACATTTTAAAATGTTGATATCATACAAATTATGTTCTCACAATGGAATTAAATTAGAAATAAACAACAAAAGGAAAATGGGAAATTCATAAATATTTTTAAAAGTAACAACCGGTTGGTTGGAAGGCATGGGGAGTCCCCCATCCTCTCTAAACTGAGACTCTAGTCTTGTAATCATCATGAGCTTGCTGGAGCCACGACATGTTTCCTGCAGTGACACCTTCAGCTCACGCACCACTGATGGGTCCTGCACTTTTCCCATTTGTATAGTGCTTCTGGGGCTTGACTCCTAGTTTGCTCCTTAAGGCCAAGTGGCCAAAGGCACTGAATGTTTTCTTATCTTCATGCATGTCACCTGGGACAAAGACAGTGAAGGGCTGAGTGTAACAGCTGCTGACAATGAAGTTTTCAAAGGGGTGGGAGCCGTAAAAGAAAGTGGCAAAAGGTTTGTGGGGAGGTTCCCCTGAATGGTGTGGTGAAAGAAGCTACTGGAGTCCCCTGAAATACTTTCGCTCTTTGTGACTAGAGTGGTAGACAAGGTAGGGGCAGTGTGGCTCATTCTGGCTTTAACCCAGTATCTTTATTCTGCCAGTATCTTTATTCTGCCCTAGCTACTGAATTATGGTCCTAGAAAGAAATATTAGTTCTAATAATTGAGCTTTGCTCATTTCTTATCTGTATAACCCCCTTGTACCTCAGTTTAAATAACTGAGAGGCTCTTGTGTTCTGAGTCGGGGAACTTTCCTTGGTTCCCCATCTTGTATTCCAGATCTTCCTATCTGTCTTGCCCAACAAATAGACTGTGATCTCTTTGAGGGCAAGAATATCATCTATTTAATTCTCCATTATATCACCAGCCCCAGAAACAGAGCTTGGTTCAGAGTAAATGCTCAAAGCTCAGAACCTCTACCTGAATTGGTCGACTTCATTCCACCCTCCTATCTGTGGGTCAAATGAGGACACCTAGGTCAGTAAACCCCACTGTCAGGTATACCTGTTTCAATAAAAATGAAACAATGAAAGGAGAGTGTCTCTCACTGGGTTTTTGGCGTAAGACTGATAGCAAGTGTTCACATTTTCAATTTCTTTTTATATAGACATTGCTGCTCTTCGGAGGATTGGGTGCTTGCATCTTGAAACAACACTCAGTCTCTCTGGAATTAAATTTCATGACAGCTTTGCAGCAACTGTCATGGTAGAAATAGGATGCCCAATTTTTAGGGGTTATGGTGTGTACCATCTCAACTCTCTGAGGCTGAAAATGCCCTGACACCTTGCATCCTGCAAGAGCTGTAACTTTATTACACAGCGATTACTGTCATTCATGAGAAGGTGGGGAGGGATTTGCGATGGATGGGATCAGAGCTCCCTCTCATTATACACTTAGCCACTCAGAAGGATTCTGATTTGTGGCTTTCACTTTGCATTTAGCTGCTTCTGCTCAGGTCAAAGGGATTAAAATTAGGGGCCTAAGGGAGGAATCAAAATATTCACGTATTTTTGTTTGTTTCAGTGTAACTCCTGACCTCTTGTGATGACAGCTTAGAGTCATAGAAACAAAGTTCAAACTCTGGGACCTGGCTTGTCATAACACCCTGGCTTGTCATTATTTGCCGTATGACCTTCATCAAGTTACTTAATGTCTCACAGTTACCATTGCTTCAGCCGTAAAATGGAAACAATATCAACTCACCCAAGGGATTGTTTTAAGTGAAAGGGAACCCCAATCATCGTTGACCTCTTGTCCTAGGGTCCTTTATCTCAGTGGCTATCTCTGTAATCACTCAACACCCATGTGCGTGCAGATCTCAGCACCTCATAAGTTCCTCTGAAGAATCCATTCACACAAGTGTCCTCATGGGCAATGTTTTTTATCAAAGTTCTCGTAAGGCGGATTGTGGAAGATGTATATTGCATACATAATATTATTTTTTTAAAACTCTCATCCGTGTTTTCTGTTCTTGCAAAGGCCTTCCTCAGGTCACTGGGTAGAGTAGACAATTTAAGCTTGACCAATAACTTAAAGGTTGGCAGTCTAAACACACTCAGTGGCACTGTGGAAGAAAGGCTTGGCAATGTGCTTCTGAAGACTACAGCCAAGAAAGCCCTATGGTGCAGTTTTACTCCATAACGTGTGGGGTTGCCATGAGCTGGACGATACTGGGATTTTTTAAAGGCCTTCCTCAGCTGAGCTGTGCCTAGCCACCATGGGGATTGGGGTGCTTTCTGACTGTTCTGACAGTCTAGCTGGTCCCTCTCCTTCCCTTCCTACCCAAACCAAAACCCATTGCTGCCAAGTTGATTCCAACTCATACCAACCCTATAGGACAGAATAGAACTGCCCCATATAGTTTCCAAGGCGTGGCTGATGGATTTGAACTGCCGACCTTTTTGATAGCAGCCGAATGCCTAACCACTGCACCACCAGGGCTTCATCCCCTTCCTGAGGACCTGGAATTCCTTACCCTGCTATAATTATGCAGAATAGCTTTTCACCCACTGAAGCCTTGGGGCTGACCTCTGTGGCCCTGGAAGCTTAAAGGAGTTCATGAAAATAAATTTCAAAAAAAATATTCAGGTGTCTTCAATGAGGAAACATTGTCTTCACTGCAAAGAAAAATTTTTAATTTCCATGGGTTCACACTGTACATGTTCTTATTCTCAAGGGACTTCTCAGAGAGACAGAATACACACACTCACCCACATATACACACGCTGAAAATAGCTAATTACTCAATGTTACTTATGTATAATATATGAATATATGTGATTATGTGACAAAATAGAATGTATGCAGAAAATTAGCAATAGATCAGGTAGTCTAGGGAGTTTTCTGAGAGGAGATGGGCTTGTATGGGTTCTGATGTTTGCAGAGAACTGGGATGAGCATTCTAATGTGGAATTTAAAAATGTTTTCCTTTTAGAAGGAAATAGCCAGGCTGATCTCCTCAATTCGTGATAAACAAACAGATTAAATTCAGCCACTAATCCCAAGAGGCCCTGTACTTCTTTCGGAAATTGCAAAGCCAGAGCCTAGAAATCACTGGGAGTACTGCAGAACCAAGCAGCCATAGTCGTTTTAATACAGCTGACCCTGCAACTTAAAGGGTCATCGCGATGTATTGGGTGCGGAACATGTTGGGCAGCCTTAAGGAGATTCTGGAAGGTTGTAGATAAGAAGGCATGGCAAAGACAAAGTCCGTGCTCCATTAGTATGCTCTAAAACTGCCTCCCAGACAGCATCCTACTGGGTTATAAGTGTCTGGACAGCAGGGCTCATAGCAGATTGAATCCTGGGTCCCCTTAGTACCCACAGAAGGAGTTGGGACCCAATAGATAGCTGTTGATGGACAAATAAATGAGCTGAGCACAGGCGGAAAAGAAAAAGCACTCTTTCATGCTCCTTTGCTCATCCATTCATTCAATTGTTCATTCAATATGATTTGTTGAAAGCCTACTGTCTGCTAGGACCTACATTAAGAGCTACCTTCAAAGCTTTTTTTTTTTTTTTTTCAAAGCTTATTAGGGTTACCAAAAAAACCAAACCAAACCCATTGCCATCTAGTCAATTCCAGCTCCTAGTGACCCTATAGTTACTATGGTTAAAGACCATAAAAAATAAACAAGTCAATAAGCAAATAATTACCATTTGTTATAGGTGCTATAATGTTAACATCAAAACCAATAGCCAAACACACCAATTGCCTTTGACTCGGACAACTTATGGTGATCCCGTATGCATCAGAGTAGAATTGTGCTCTGTAGGATTTTCAGAAGTAGATCGCCAGGTCTTTCTCTCAGGGCAGACTTGAAGTACCTCCAACCTTTCACTTAGCCGCCAAGCACATAACCCGGGAGTAAGGTTAACAAATAGGACAAGATGGAAGACAGATACCTGGCAGGTTAAGTTTTGTCTGGTCATTTCACCTTCCTAAACCTCTATTTCATTCAGCTTTTAAGAAAATTACCAACATCCTCCCTACTTGCCCTGGGCAGGTGAGGGGAAGAGATATGAGATAGCAGATGACTTAGAAACATCATACTTTCAAAAGGTAGACACATTATCTTTGTAAAGCATTAGTAACAAATAACCAGGAAGATGGTTTAACTGCATTGGTGGGAAGTCAGAAGTACAGAATTTGACAGAAGAAATCCAGTTTTGTTATTTTTAGTTGTAACAAGTAGAGAAAAAAATTTTCTCAGTGGCACATCGCAGAATTCCTCTTAAGAAGCAAACCGTATTTCTTGGAAGAATGCTGAAAGAGGATCTCTCTGGGGGTTGTTGAATCATTGTGGGGAAAGCATGTCAGTTTATGCCAAGCCTTCAGAGAAAAGCAGAGCTGCTTGGTGGTTGCAGGGAGGAGAATTTGTTTCTAAAAGGGAAAAGGAGAAAAAAGAAACACAGAGAAGAAGGGAGGGGAGGAGAAGAAAGGAAGAGGAAAAGACAGAAAACGTTGCAGGAAGCAAAGTGTCCTCTCCCCTTGACCCCTTACATCTTCAGTAAGGTGATCTAACTCATACAATTGGAGTAACTTTATTTCCCTGGAAACAGGAGAATGGGCAGACAGCAGGAGCTAGAGACAGAAAGTATCAGGAGGAAACAAGCCCATGAGAATGCCAAGAAATCTTGGTGAAGCTTTAGCTTTCCCAGAGGTGGAAGGAAGCAAGCAATCAAAGAAGGTTGTTTTGTTTTTCAAAAGGCAAGGATGTCCCTACTGTCACCTTGATTATAAGAGAAACAGAACAGGGGTTATTACAGAGTATATCCAGATAGACAGGAATCTTTGAAATGAGCATGTTTAATGAAAACTGCCAAGTTGCTTCAAACCAGTTCTCTTATGCAGTCTACAGCTAGGATCATCTCATTCACATCATTAGTTTCTTCAGCAGACTCTTTCTTCCCAGGGCATAGAAGGTTGACTGCAGCCCAGTTTCCAGTGGAGATGGACTCCCAGTCACCTAATTCCAGTACACATGGAATTAGCAGTGTTTCTGTGCATCTTTTAAGAGTCCAGAGAACATAGGCAGCATAGCCTTACTTGGGGAGTGACTAGCGACAGACTCACTGACTTAATGGGTGGAAGAAAGGAAATGTCACGCTTTCTGCTGGGAAGGAGGACCTTCAAGGGATTAAGATATTCTAATACAGTTGGCCCTTCCATATCCGTGGGTTCTGCATCCACAGATTCGACCAAACTCGGATCAAAAATACAGAAAAAAAAAGAACAGACTTTTTTTTAGCCATCGTCCCATAAACAATACAGTGTAACAACTATTACATAGCATTTACATTGTATTCGGTATTATAAGTAATCTAGAGAAGATTTAAAGTATGTGGGAGGATGTGTGTAGGTTATACGCAAATCCTTCGCCATTTTTTGTAAGGGGCTTGAGCATCCACAGAATTTGGTATCAGCAGGGGTCCTAGAATCAATCCCCTGAAGATACCGAGAGACATGTATGATATTTTGAGATTTGATTTTCAATGTGGCATTTTCTCAATATAAAATGGTTAAGAACACTGGCTCTGGAATCTAACTTCCTGGGTTCAAATCCTTGTTCTACTACTTGCTGTTATGCAACCTTGGTCAAGTTTCTTAACCTCTCTGAGCTTCAGTTCCATTAACCGTACAATGGACATACCTATCTCACAAGCTTTAGTGAAGTCTAAAGAAGGCAATGCATGTGAGTCCTTAGCTCACAGTGCCAGGCATTATATGTTAATAATGTCAGTAAATGTTATCTGTTTTTACTTCTGTAATTACTGTCTCTGCTACCCAGAGCTGGAATTGCATTAAAAAATCTATTAATTATAAATTAATTATTAATTATACAATTTCTCACCGATTAGTCTAAGACATACTTTAAAGAAGGTGAAGGTGAAGTTTATTTGACACGTATTTGACATTTTTCAGTCTGATCCGTGTTGGTACTGGCACTTCCTTGTCACAACAGCGTCATCAAAACTCGCCTGTCCTATTATCCCATTCCTCTGCTAAGGCAAAAGAAATGATGCTATTCAACCAAACGTGTTAATGGCTGATGATGACAGTGTATAGGATGACTTAGATACAATCTTTCTTCACTCTTAACTCAAAGGTATGGGTTAAAGTCGAGAGATGGCAAGATATAGGGGTACAAACCAGGAACAGACATTCAAGAAAATTCAAGTCTTTTTTTTTTTTTTTTTTAATTCAACTCTTAACTCCAGCTCTGCTATTACTTAAACACTGTTGCTGTTGAGTCTTTTCCAACTCATAGCAACCCTATAGGACAGAGAAGAACTGCCCTATAGGGTTTCCAAGGGGCGGCTGGTGGATTCGAACTGCCGACCTTTTTTTTAGTCAGCAGCTGAGCTCGAAACCAGTGTGCCTCCAGGGCTCCTTGCTATTACCTAGAGGTACGATATTGAGAAGTAAGATCTCTCTGAGTCTTACTTCACTGATTAGTAAAATAGCATTATCTAAGTTACACCATTTAGGTTCATTTTTGTTTTAAAATGAGAGTAATTCATATTACATTTATAAAAATTATAAAACATAATTTAGATTTGGACCTTCAATTAGAATTCATGGAAAAAAAGAACAGGATTCAAAGTTAGGAGATAAGTTCAGTTTTGACCCTGTTTTTTGTTTTGTTTTGTTTTTTGTTATCTTAGATACATAGCTATACTTGACTGAAACTCAGTTTCTTCATTATCTGTAAAATGAAGGGGTTAGTTATAACTGTCTTTACCAAAGCATTCCATGAATTTGAGAAACAATGGGTTATAAAAGTAGACTGCCTTATTGTAGGAATTCTCAGAGACATTCAATGCTAATGTGCATTGTGACTATTTGAGGAGGTATTCTTTACACCTTTCTAAAACTTCTTTGATGAAAGAACCATTTCTTTTCCATAGTGGGTCTTATTTCATGGAACACCCTTTGAGAAACATGGATCCAGGTGACCAGCAAAGTCCTTTGTGATTTCAACACCCATGTCGCTGTTAACTGCCACCAAGTTGACCCTGCATCATGGCCACACGCGTGCACAAGGACTGAAATGCCACCTAGTCCTGTGCCATCCCCATGATGGGCTTCAGATCAGGCCATTTGATCCGTAGGGTTTTCATTGGCTGATTAAGAAGCAGATTTCCAGGCCTTTCTTCCTAGTTTCTCTTAGTCTGGAAGCTCTGCTGAAACTTGTTCAGCATCATAGTAACAGACAAGCTTCCAGTGACTGATGGGTGTTAGCTGCATTTGCGATGCATTGGCTGGGAGTCCAACCCTGGTCTTCACATGAAAGGTGAAAATTCTACCACCAAACCACCAATGCCTCTCTATAGCTCTAGGTTCTGTGACTTTGCCTTAAGGAGAGTGATGGGGATGAGAGAAAAGCAGCCTTCAAGTCACGGGATGTCAGCAGCCTCATTCAACTTCCCCAGGAGAGCAGTGGTGCTCTCAAAGAGTTAACCTGCCTTCCCGTGAACCCAAATTCACAGGCCCAGAGGAACCTGGGCTCAGAAAGAACTGTCCTTCCTGTCTTATTAAGCCTTAGAGATAGAGAGATGGGAAAAAAATTCTATGACATTGTAAAGTATTATAAGCCTCTGTTCAGCAAGATCTTTTATAGTTCAGGTAAAAGCAATCTGGAAAATGGAAATTTTAAAGAGGTTTCTTTTGCAGAACTGGACAAGAGAGTTAGGTGCTCTTCACCTCTCTAATGCTGATAATTATCTCTGAAGACCTCTCTTGCCCCCTCAGATGAGTTTCTCTAGGTTTCAAAGAAACTCATTCCATAACAGCTTGAAAGAGTAGAAAAGAGGTTGCCGGTGCTAAAGTTGTTTGGCTTAAAAGAAAAGATTTAGAAATTCAATATGAGAAGAAATGCCTCTCACAGGTCCTATTCAACCATAAAAATTAGAATCCTTTAAAATTACAGTAATGTTTCATATGAAATATTTTATAAATAATACAAATAAACTAGTGGTTAAATTTTGTGTTATTTTAAGTTCAGTGATGAGGGTATTAAAAAACTTGTATACACAATTTTGCACATTAATGAATGAAATAGAAGTATAAGAATTAGAGCTTTAAAAAAAAAACAGATAATATCTAGCCTACTCTCCCCATTTCAAAGAAGAAATTGGCCCAGAGAGGGAAATGACTTGCCCATGGTCAAAGAATAAATTAGTGGTGGAGCCCAGGTGAGAAATCTTATCTCACATCTCTGTTCCCTTTTTAGGCTAAGCTGGTTTTGACAGGCATGGGTCAGATATTATGTTTAAAAAAAAATGACAAGCTTTTATTTTAGAATCCTTGCTATAGTCAATCAAGGAAATATGGATGTTTACATTTTCAAAGAGCTTAATGCTGTTCCTTTAAGAATGATACCATGGGCAATTACTTCTAATAACCACAATAGCAGTACTGCTTTGATAAAATGCCACCTAGTGGAGCTTAGAGGTAAAACACACTTCCTCCATGTATTTCTCTCAAACAGAAATACCTTTTTATTCTCCCATTTTAACCAATATCATTATCTCCCTGAGTGCTACATGATTCAGAATAACCCTGAAGATTGTTCTACTTCCAGAGAACGGCAGGGAAGATAAGACTGCACAAAAATTAGTTCACAAGAAAGAAGGTATTTGGGGTCAAGCTGAAAATCATGGGCCTAGGGAGCCTTAAACAGCCATTGGTGGTTCAGTGGTAGAATTCCTACTTTCTATGCAGAAGACCCAGGTTCGATCCCCAGCCAATGCACCTCATGCAGAGCCACCAGCCTTCTGTCAGTGGAGCCTTGCATGTTGTATGATACTGAACAGTTTTCCATGAACCTTCTAGACTAAGATGGACTAGGAAGAAAGGCCTGATCATCTACTTCTGAAAATCAACCAATGAAAACTCTATGGGTCATAAAGGTTCCATCTGCAACCAATCGTGAGAATGGTGCAGGACTGGGCAGCAGGTTGCCATGAGTCAGGGGCTAACTTGATGGCAGCTAACAACAACAGAAAAAAAAAAAAAAAAACCCCGTTGCTATCGAGTTGATTCTGACTCGTAGAAACCCTATAGGCAGAGGCCTTAAATCTTCACTTATTTAATGGAAAACAAAAACAGAATTAGAAGTAAATGTGTTGTGCTACCACCTTTCTATGGTTTGGGGTGTTCAAGTTAGTATGGAAGGTGGAAAAGGGATACTTTTCACCATGAATGCCCTGTAAGAAAAAGCTTTTCCTGGAGTCAGAAAACCTCAAGACTAGAAAGCAGATAAAATGTTGTCCAGCCCAGCTCTCTGACTGTGGAGACTTCCTCACCAATCCAGTTTAAAGACCCAGCCCAGATAATAGTGTGGATGGTCACCGTGGAAGGATAATGGCTATCTGTGAAGTTTTCCACGTGGAAAACTAAGACCAAGGGACAGAAGTACCAGGAAGGAAGATTTCAACTCCGTAGGAGGAAGAACTCTCAAAATCAGAAGTGCCCAACACGAAATGAAAAGGCGAGATTCCTGCCCCTGGTTGTTGACTATGTTGTTGTTGGTGGTGATGGTGTTAGCTGCTGAATCTGTCCCCAAGAAGGCTTAATATTAACCATATGGAGACCAAATATTTAAAAAAGTGTGGGGTGAGCTGTGCCAAAGGGTAGAAGATTTAAGAATCTGTCTTTCTCTTAGGTTGGTTTTCCTAGAAAACAGATGCAGAGGGTACTTTGGATGCAATCAGATGGTTACTGGGAAGTGCCCTCATGATCTATCCCTGCGGGGGAGTGAAGAAGCAGGGCTAGTCAGAGGGGAATGTTGAATTATGAAAAGCAGAAAGTCCTGTGCAGACTCCAAGGGGAGGTCCGGAGCTGGGATGGACTTTCAGAGTTGTGCCTTGAGGAAAGAGAGTCAGGCTTTTACATGCCTGTTGACCAACCTGTAACCAGTTGCCTTTGAGACAATTCAGATTCAATGGACTCGGGAGCTAACCAGAAGGTTAGATGTTCAAGTCCACCCAGAGGCACCTTGGAAGAAAATCCTAGAAATCTACTTTCTAAAAATCAGCCACTGAAAGCCCTATAGAGTACACTTCTACTTTGACACACAAGGGGTTGCCTGCTGACCAGTCATTGTAGATGGACTTCCTGGGAGAGGGAATGTGACCTTGGGCTAGCAGCTCCTTTTGTCTGAGAATCATTCCGAGAGAGAGACTGACAGCAGTCTACTGCCAACACGAGTGCTTCAGCTCTGAAGGAGGATGTAGACAGCACATGGTGGCATCCGTTACAGGCCTCTCTCTCTGTCTTTCTAGGACCTCACTAAGAAGTTATTCTTCTCCTCCTCTGTCTTGGTCGTCTAGTACTGCTCTATCAGAAATACCCAAGTAAATGGCTTTAACAAAGAGAAATTTATTCTCTCACAGTCCAAATTCAGGGCGTCAGCTCCAGGGGAAGGCCTTCTTTCTCTGTTGGCCCTGGAGGAAGGTCCTTCTCGCTAGTCTTCCCTTGGTCTGGGAGCATCTCAGCACAGGAGCCTCAGGTACAAAGACATGCTGTACTCCTGGCACTGCTTTCTTGGTGGCATGACATCCTCCTGTCTCTCTGCTTACTTCTCTCTTTTATATCTTGAAAGAGATTGGCTTAAGACACTATCCAATCTCATAGATTTCATCAATATAACTGCTGCTAATCCATCTTATTACATCATAGTGATAAGATTTACAACACATAGGGAAATTACATCAGATGATAAAATGGTAGACAATCATGACCTAGCCAAGTTGACAGATATTTTTGGGAGACACAGTTCAATCCATGACATCCTCCAAGAGTAAAAAACCTTTAACCTTCCTTTCCTTTACAGAAGAGTGCTAAAGTCTTTTTGTTTTCAGGGTGCTTTAGAATGTTGTACAACAATTTGTATTTTCCCCTTCAGTATTATATCTTAGGAGCCTAAGACATGCTAAGGTAGAAACTTAATTTGTCCTTTTCTGATATTTGTCTACTTCTGATATAAATTGATCCTTGCTTTGAATCTTAACCTATCTGTGCTTCCTTTCATATGTATATAAAATGGGTACAATATGAATACTTTCTCTCATGGACTATTGCAAGGGTTAAATTAAATAATGACTATGAACTAGCATAATACCTAGACCAGTATAAGCACATAATGTGTTATCATTATTACAGAAAAAAAAAAAAACTGTTCATGTATATTATACTTGAAATCCTTACCTGGACTAATGGTTCTCAAAATGTCCTCTGGGTGCTCCTGGGGATCCCTGAGGCCCATTTAGTGGGTTCACGAAGTAAAACTGTTTTTCGTAATAATAATTAAGGCAGTTTCCTTTTTCACTCTCTTTTATTCTCAAGGCTGCAATGGAGTTTTCCAGAGGCTACATGACATGTATTGTTATTGCTCCCATGTTAAAGTTTAATGGGCTTATCGTTGTTATTATTATATAAATTTTTAAAGTTTTTGTTTTTGTTTTTGTTTTTAATTTCCAAGTTTTGGTTTCTAATCTGGTAAATATTGCAGATATAAGCCATATACACAAAACCTTTTTAGGGACCTCAATAATTTTAATGACTGCAAAGAGATCCTGAATGCAAAATGTTTGAGGACCACTGGCCTGAACAAACTCTGTCACCCAATTTTAAATCTTCCTGCCACCCACCTACCACCTACCACCAAGACTGCCTGATGGCCTTCTCTGACTTCTGACTTCTTTTCTATTTCAAGGCTGCTCTCTCTTTTTCAAAAAATTATGATTTCCTCAGGATGCCATCTTTGATATGGAGCATGGGGTGGAGTCAAAGAGTACACTGTGTGCTTTGACTCTGGGTACAATCTGTTGGAAGATTCCAGAATGTCAAAGAGGTATCAGATAATTGGAAGCCCCAGTTAAAACTTGCCCAGACACACCGAGCAGCACCAAATGGATCACAAAGTGACTGCTGCCCTGCTACTCAGTTGCTGACTATTTTAGGAGGACAGACAACGTGTGGAATGATGTGGATTCCATACTTAAATTAATTATAATGTGAGGCTTTCTCTAATGATCACCATAGAGACAGCCCCCTCAAGTCAATTTGACAGTGGAAGAAAAATTGCAGCAATGCAGTTTCAAACTGTCAGGATTTAGGAATGGAAGAACACTTACAACTCATGCACAGACTTTCATTTCTTACCTTCCCTTCAGTCCCTGATTATTGTGAGTTCTTGGAATGAGGAGAGGAGTAGGATAGGAAGACAGGCAGTGTACCCTCAAAGGAAGAATGTCATGAAAAGGGAAAACAAAGGCTGGTGATAAAAGAACCTTATTACATAACACTGTGTTGCATGCATTAGGCAAACCTGCTGCAAAAGACTTCTTTAAAGTGTTAAAAACCAAAGATGTCACCTTGAGGACTGAGGTATGCCTGACCCAAGCCATGGTATTTTAAATTGCCTCATATGCATGCGAAAGCTGGACAATGAGTAAGGAAAATCAAAGAAGAATTGATGCCTTTAAATTGTGGTGTTGGTGAAGAATATTGAAAATACCATGGGTTGTCAGAAGAACTAACAAACCTGTCTTGGACAAAGTACAGCCAAAATGTTCCTTAGAAGTGAGGATAGTGAGACTTCATCTCATGTACTTTTGACATGTTGTCAGGAGGGACCAGTCCCTGGAGAAGGGCATCATGCTTGGTAAAGCAGAGGGTTAGGGCAAGAAAGGAAGACCCTCAAGAAAATGGATTAATACAGTGGTGACAACAATGGACTCAAGCATAACAACAATTGCAGGGATGGTGAAGGACGGGGTGGCGTTTCATTCTGTTGTATATATGGTTGCTGAGTTGAAACCTACTAGATGGCACCTAACAACAACTGTGTTTCAGCAACTTAGGTGCTTCTCCCATTCTTCCTCTCAACAGCCCTATGAGAGAGACGGCCACCCACATTCTACAGATAAGAAGCTTGAGGAGTAGAGAAGTTTAAATGACTTGCCAATGACCTTGCCTCAATTAAGTAAGAAAACTGGGTCATTCACCCTGGACTTCCCACGACAAAACAGACTACTTTGCCTTCTGTGAGCCAAATGGATTCAGTTTTAAATTTAATTTTATGTTTATTAAAAAAAAAAAACCAAACCCAGTGCTGTCGAGTTGATTCTAATCTAGCACTGAACTAGAATCAATGAAGTCTTCAAAGATATAAAGCTATATCCAGATATGCCCTATTCTCAAAGGAGCTTTGAGAAAGGCAGAGAAGAAAGTAGCCTTTATGAGAGATGAGGAGTTCCTGGGTGGTGCAACCAGTTAACATTCTCAACTGCTAACTGAAACATTTGAGGTTCAAGTCCACCCAGGCGTGCTTCAGAAGAAAGATCTGGTGACCTATTTCCAAAACATTAGTCACTGAAAACCCTATAGAGCACAGTTCTACTCTGACACATATGGGATTGTGACATGTCTCAATTGACTCAACAGCAACTTGTGTTTTTTTAAATGAGAGATCAAATAGATGTCCAGCCCTACAGAAGCACAGAGAGGAGAAGGGAATAGCATTTTGGCAGCACCGCTGCAGAAATAGTATTTTAAAAGCATCCTCTCATTTCATCCTCACAGCTCTCTAGAGAAGATTTAATTATTATCCCCATTTTATAGATGAGAAAACAGAGGTCCAAAAGCGATGAAGCAACTTGGCAAAAGTCACACAAGTTGTAAGTCCTGGAGCTTGGATTCAGACCAAACTGTGTGTTTCATAAAGCCCATTACCTTTCTATGCCCTGGTTCCTCAGGAAGGAACACTAATGATCGTAAGGAGTTGGGAAAGATCTTGTGCAATGAGTATATACGACAGACTCTGATGTCTTTGGAGTCCCTGGGTGGTATGAACAGTTAAGCACTCTGTTAGTAGTTGTGGTTCAGTGTCATTGAGTTGGTACTGACTCATTGCAACCCTATGGACAACAGAAAGAAAAAAAAAAAACACTACTACCCAGTCTTGGACTATTCTCACAACTGTTGCTATTTAAGCCCATTGTTGCAGCCACTGTGTCAATCCACCTCACTGAGGGTCTTCCTCTTTTTTACTGACCATCTACTTTACCAAGCTTGATGTCCTTCTCCAGGGACTGGTACCTCCTGACTACATGTCCAAAGTACATGAGACAGAGTCTCATCATCCTCACTTCTAAGGAATATTCTAACTGTACTTCTTCCAAGACAGGTTTGTTCTTTCTTCTGGCCCCCAAAAAGTCCATGGTATATTCAGTACTCTCCAACACCATAATTCAAAGGCATCAACTCTTCTTCAGTCTTTCTTATTCACTGCCCAGCTTTCACATGCATATGAGGCAATTGAAAATACGATGAATGGCTTGGGTCCTCAAAGTGACATATTTGCTTTTTAACTCTTTAAAGAGAACTTTTGCTGCAGATTTGCCCAATGCAATACGTCATTTGATTTCTTGACTGCTGCTTGATGGGCACTGATTGTGGATTCAAGTAAACTAAAATCCTTGACAACTTCAATCTTTTCTCCATTTATCATGATGTTGCTTATTGGTCCAATTGTGAGGATTTTTGTTTTCTTTATGTTGAGGTATAATCCATACTGAAGGCTGTAGCTTTGATCTTCATCAGTAAGTGCTTCAAGTCCTCTTTGCTTTCAGCAAGCGAGGTTGTGTCATCTTCATATTGCAGGTTGTTAATGAGTCTTCCTCCAGTCCCAGTGCCCCATTCTTCTTCATATAGTCCAGCTATAAGTGCTCTACTACTAGTCAAAACGTTGATGATTTCAACCCACTCACAGGTACCTCAGAAGACAGGCCTGATGATCTGTCTCTGCATGATGCCTTTCTTACCTAAATCTCTATTTCTTTCTTGATACCATCTCTGCCTTATTTTTGTACCCCAATTTTATACTAAACCTTACTTTTCAAAGATTATGGCAACAGCAAAAACATACTGACCTCAGCTTGGCTCAATAGAATATCAGAGTGAGGAGAGATTTCAGAGCATCTTGTCTAATCCCCTTAGTTCATAAATAAGTAGTGTGAGGCCCAGAGAGTGAAAGAGACTCTCCCAAGGTCACACAGGCAGACTCTCAGTCCAGTGTTCTTTTCCTCGGTTGACTGTGCATGATCCATCACCAAACACGGTCATCTTTTCTCTACATACAGAAAATGTCCTTCCCCTACTTTCAGGAGAAAGGAGTCAAAGTATAGCTGGCCCGCCTTGGAGTGGAACTGACTCCACCCTCCTCTTCTCTCCACAGTCCCATGATGTCTTCATTCTCTTCATCTTGCAGGGATTTCAGTATCAAATCCTACATGGGACACAGGAACAATTTGTATCCCACTACTGTATCCATTTCCAAATCAAAGTAGCCAACTTTGATCCAAGAGGCCATCTGTGAAGAAACACAAAGATCCCTTCAGCTGTGCACCTAAGAGCTTCTTCCTTGTTACAATGGACAAGAACTATAGTCTGGTGAGAATTAGAGGAGACCTTAGAAGTTAATCTGTTCCTTAGTCCCCAGCAAATACCTTTGAGCTTTTGCTTAAATTTTAAATGACAAGATACTTACTTCCTTATCAGACAGTTTTCCCATTTTCCCTCAATTGTTTTAAAGTTGTTTTTGTTTTGTTTTTTAACCATTATAATCCAGGGACCCAGGGGGCTCAGTCTCAGAGGGGTTTCATGTTCAAGAAGTACAGTCAACATCCACAAATAAGGAGAAAGGAACTCCATTCTCCTCTGAACTGGCACCGAAAGGAATCCAAATAAAAGGTCCGTAGCAATAATTAATAAAATCTTTCTTTTCTCATCTTTTTCCCTAATGTGGAACTGTTCCAACACTACCCTCTCCCTTCAAAAATTCCTCCTCACTCCAACCAAAGCAGCTTTCTTTCCTTCTCCTTTTCCTTACCCCTCTTTCCCAGCCCTATATTATATGGATTGACTTAGAAAGAATCATCCCTTTTAGACAAGAAAGAAACAGATTTGGCAATTTCAGGATTCTTTTTTGTAGGATGTCAAAGTTTCCCTGCGTCCTACTTACAGTCCTGTTGAAGTAACATAACCTCAGAGCCATGCTAAGTCCCTCTTCTACATGACAGCACTTTAAATACTTAACAAAGAGTTCTGAAGCATACACCCACCTTCTTTTCTGTCTCTAAACCAACAAGCCTGCTCTGAAGTCATTTTTTTTCTTGGGCTTTCACATATTTTATGTGTGACTTATGACATGAAAGTACTTTGGAGAAGGAGTTTAAAAAAAATCAGCCTTTGATAACATAGTTTATAAGGAAAATGTTCTACATTCTACTTTGGTGAGTAGTGTCTGAGGTCTTACAAGCCTGTGAGTGGCCATCTAGGATATTCCACTGGTCTCACCCCTTTGAGAGCAAGGAATAATGAAGAAAACTAAAGATACGAGGGGAAGATTAGTCCAAAAGACTAATGGACTACATCTACCATGGCCTCCACCATACTGAGTCCAGTACAACTAGATGGTGCCCAGCTACCACCACTGATTGCTCTGACAGGGATCACAACAGAGGGTCCTGGACAGAGTTGGAAAAAAAGCGTAGAACAAAATTCTAACTCAAAAAGAAAGGGCCTATTTGCTGGCCTGACAGAGACTGGAGAAACCGTGAGAGTATGGCCCCTAGTCACCCGTTCAGCTCAATAATAATGAACTGACTCCTGAGGTTCACCCTTCAGCCAAAGATTGGACAGGCCAATAAAACAAAATGAGTCTAACGGGCACACCAGCCCATGGACAAGAACTAGAAGGCAGGAGTGGACAGGAAAACTGGTAACAGGAGCCCAAGGTTGAGAAGGGAGAGTGTTGACATGTCATGGGCTTGTTAACCAATGATATAAAACAATACATGTACTACCTTTTTAATGAGAAACTATTTGTTCTGTAAACCGTCATGTAAAGTACAATTTAAAAAAAGGGATCACAAAAAAAAAAAAAAAATCACCCTTTGGCATTATTGCTAAAAGAAGAAAAACTGCTTGCAAGTATTAATTAAGTTAGACAGTGAACAAAAGCCCTACCCTCAAGGAGTTTACCTTTTAATTGGCGGAGACTAAAAACAAATAAGTAAATAAATTAATACATAAAGCAATATCATACAATGTAACACTAGAAAGAAATTAAAATAAAACATGAGAGGGAGAGTTACTGAGAATTGGTGTGGAGTTACTTAAGCCAGTGTGATCAGGGAAGACCTATTGAAGATGTGACATTGAAGTTGAAACCTGAATACTCCGAAGGAGGCAACCCCATAATCAACTGGAGTCTGGTGCAAAGACCTTGAGATGGGAACAGTATGGCATATTCAAGGGGGAAGAAAAGCAACCCATGGAGTTAGAATTACCATTAATTATTAATTAAATTTAAAAACTCGCTGCAGAACAGCATGTATAGGGTGAACCTGATTATGGGAATTATACAAGTGAGAGGTGAATATAGACATAGGAAGAGATGTATTTCTGGATGGAAATGTAAGAAAATATATCAATGTTGTTTGCTTTCAGGAGCAAGACAGTAGAAGAGGGGGTAAGAGACTTTTACCATTTATTTTGTACCTTACTGTACAGTTTTTAAATTGGTTTTATCATGTGCATTTTTTTAATTTATCAAATAAATACTTTTTTTTTTAATTACATCCAATTTTTCTTCAAGAGAAAATCTGAATCCAGGAATAAAAAATGTAAGTAAAGATTATTGCTGAAGAGGAGTGGCTTTGGACATACATTCGTAAAGAGAGAAGGAAAACCTGACTTTAAATAGGAACCAAGCAAAGAATGAGGCCATCTGTTCTACCTGGAGATACCTGGCAGACTCTCTCCCCAGCATCAGGAGTAAAAGCTACAGGAAAAGATTCTACCATCCAAAGCTCTGCAACTATCAACAGCAACATTGGGTGGGACCAGCTGCTAGGATTATCCACAAGATAATTTCAGAGCAGAAAGACAATGGGGGAGGATGGTATAAAAACACCTGAGAAGGCCAGAAGAAGCCAAAATCCAGACAGATCAAGGGAGTACTCAGGAAGGACTCCCATGGTAAGGGGCCTCAGAAAACCTGGAGGCTAATGAGGGATGAAAGGTTGTTACCAGGTATATTTCTGGAACCTTCCAGGGAAACTCATCCCCCAGGTCCTGCCATCTGAGCCAGGCTAAGAGCCTGTGCTAATAATTGTCATTTAAGCTCTGGCCACTTCTTCTCTGTACATGTGTTTTGAAAAATCCGCAGCTGCTATACGTCAAATCCATATCTGTAATGGAATCAGCAGGTATCCAATGAAAGGCAGGTACAAAGCTCATGTCAAGAGCAGAGCGGATTGGGCAGCCCACTGCAATGACGGAGAAAATTAGGGACAGGGTTCTTTCCTGGATTCCTGAATCTTTTCTTCTTTCAGTTCAGTTTTCTTATTTTATCAGTCCCCCTTGTATATTTGGTAACTTGTTGTTGTTAGTTGCCATTGAGTCAATCTGACTCCCTGGGTGGTGCAAATGGTGAAGCACTCGACTACTAGCCCAAAGGTTGGCAGTTCAAGCCTATTTAGAGGTACCTCAGAAGACAGACCTGGCAATCTGTTTCCGAAAGGTCACAGCCTTGAAAACTCTATGGAACAGTCCTACTCTGCGTACATAGGGTAGCCATTTGGTGACTAGAAAGCCAGTTTTCTGATAAACAGCCCATGCAGTGAGATATGGTAGCTCAGGTAAGGAAAATAAGTTTTTATTCACCCATGCAAACTGCCACACGCCTAAACACTGTTCTATAAGTCCCTGCCCTTTAATACGCCCACACATGGTTGCTTATGATAGCCAGCTTTACTGTGAACATTGCAACTTTTTGCATTTTCATACATTACCTGTGCAAGCTCTACCAGACCCTTTAGCCTCTCTCTCTCTCTCCCGCTCTCTCTCTCTCTTGCATTCGTCATTATTAAAGTAGGATATTAAGCAAGGGTGGCAATTCATGGAAGGACAAAGGATGTAAACTACATTTTCCTTGGCTTCCCATTAGAGTTCATTTTGCAAACCTTAATCTCTAAAATGCTTTCACTTACTCAAAGAGAAAGATTAATACACATGTGACTTTCCTACGTCCAAGGCCACCAGTTGCTGTCGAGTTGATTCTGACTCATGGTGACTCCTTGTGTGTCAGAGTAGAACTGTGCTCCATAGGGTTCTCAATGGTTTTTCAGAAGTGGATCATCACGGCTTTCTTCTGAGAGGCCTTTGGGTGGACTTGAACCTCCAACGTTTTGGTTAGCAGCCAAGCTCATTAACCATTTGCACCACTCAGGGACTCCATGCCCAAGACAGGTAACACTAATTCAGCACAACAGCGCTTTCTCCTACTGCATCTCGATGAGGCCTCAGAGCTTCAGGCAGCTACTTTAGAACTGACAGATGAACTGAGACTATTTGCTGTCCCTGGAGGTGCTATGATCAGCCTTTTCCTTTAAGTCCTATCCATGGCTTGTCTGCCAAAGGTGTCGATTTCTCTTGCACTTGCACAGTATGGTGTGTGTGTGTGTGTGTGTATAGTACATCATGCTGTCACTAATGGATGGCTGCTGAGGAGCTTTTAATCTGCATAGAGCGCATCCTTATGCTGGAAAAGAAGCCAAACTTTGCTCATGGATCATCATTTGTCTTCGAAGGAAGGTCTGTAAATGTAAGGGTTTGCCATTAAATAATTTCCTTGATGCTTTCTGAAGCATTTAAAAACAATCCAATTTAGAGGGGAGAAATTTTAACTCATTCCCCATATGTCAGCCCTTTTCTATCTGTGAGGAAAAATTGTTAATATTCAGAGATTGAGAATTGATTGTTCCATGAATACCAACGGATGGGGCCACGGCATTAAAGGCTATAGCCATCTTCTGCTTCCCTCTCGTGCCTTCCACCGTGTGCAGCTTGGTTAGGAAGTCAAATCAGGGATTGTCCTTGGCAGGACTTGTCAGCTGCCTGTCCTGTTCTTAAACTTCATAAAACACTCACTTAGCTGGGTCAGGGTTCTCCCTGGAGACTTACCATCACTTCCTTTGCCTGCTGGGTTAGAGTCTCATTTGCTCATCCTTCCAATTAACAAAAAATATTTTGGGCATCTACTATGTGCCAGGCATTGCTGTAGGTATTAGAAATACAGCAATATATAGAACAAAGTAAAATAGATGTTTAAAAAAAAAAGTTGCTGTTGAGTCAATTCCAACTCATAGACCCCATGTGTGTCAGAGTAGAACTGTGCTCCCTAGGGTTTTCAATGGCTGATTTTTCAAAAGTAGATCTCCAGACCTTTCTTGTAAGGCACATCTGGGTAGACTCCCACCTTCAGTCTTTCCATTAGCAGCCAAGCATGTTAATTGTTTGCATCACCCAGAGACTCCTTACTTTAAATAAATAAGTAAAACCTAGAGTTTGCCAGATGGATAAAACAAGGCAAGCAAGTTGAACAAAGAACGAAGGGATGAAAAGGAAGTATGTTATGATTTTGAGTAGGATGGTTGGGAAAGCCCTCACTCTTGTGCAAGACTTTAGAAACTGAGGATTGAGTCATCTAACTGTTTGGGGAAAGGAACACTTTGAGTAAGGAAAGGAGCAAGTACAAAGAGCAGGCAACATGTTTGGGGCATCTGAGGAGCAGCAAGGAGGCCAATGATGCTGGAGCAGAGTGAGATGAGGAGAAAGTGATAGGAAGAAGGTCAGGGTTATGAGCTGAGTGACAGGGAGCAGACTGTGTGGGACCTCTGAAGTCATTGTGGTGATTCAGGGTGAGAGGGAATAGAGGGATGCTGCATTGGTTTCTTATTGCTGTTGTAAGAACATACTTTAACATGGTCGCTTAAACGGCCACAAATTTATTTTTATAAATTTTTTTTTTTTTTTATGGTGCTAGAGGTCAGAGATCCAAAATCAGTTTCAATGGGCTAAAGTCAAGATGTCAGTAGGGCTTGTTCCTTTTGGAGGCTCTGAGGGAAAAATCATTTCCATTCATCTTTCAGTGTTTAATCGCCACTTGTATTCCTTGGCCCATGGCTCCTTCTTCAGTCTTCAGAGTGCATCACTCCAATCTCTTCCGTTACTGCATCACCTTCTCCTCCCAGTCTGACTCTTCATCCTTGCATCTTGTGTGGACCTTTATGATTACATCAGGTCCACAGAGATATCTAGGATAATATACCCCATCTCAAGAGCCTTAATCAAACCTCCAAAGTCCCTTTCGTCATATAAGATGACATTTATAGGTTCTGAAGATTAGGACGTGGACCTATTTGGGGAGCCATTGTTTAGCCTGCCACAGGTGTCTTAATTTGACTTAGATTTTTAAAGGATCCTCTGGTTTTCTTAAGAATAGGCTCATTTGGCTATCATTCCTTGCATGTAATTCACACACAAGTATGGTGAGGACAGAGAAGCATGGAAGATGGATGCAAGCCAGGTAAGATTCTGGCTGTGCAGAAATTCTGACTGAAATACCATCAAAATAGAATTAAAAAAAAAAGAACCCAATATCCCATGTAACCCTAACACTGTGATATACTTTCAAATATATTTACAATTTTCAAGACTGACACTAAGAGCTACAGAGATCCTTTTGTGTCTTGGTTTATGATTTACTTCAGTTAATCTTAGACTCTGAATTGCATCAGAATCACTAGAGGAGTGTGTTAAAATGCAACTTCCAGAACTCCACCTCCAGAGAGTCTGACTCAGAAGGTGTAGGAGATAGTAGTACGGTCTGCATCCCAGATGATGGTGGGGAAAAGGAGAGAAAAAACAGGTAGGCTGAGTACATAACGTGGGTATTTGGTTTGGTTTGCAGCTATGAATTCATTGGGCATTTACCACGTGTAGGTAGGTATGATCTCACTTTATTCTCACAAAACCCTAAGAATTGGAAGGAAAGTACTGTTACTAATGTCATTTTACAAATGAGAAAACTCAGGCCCTAAGAAATGCGATGTCTTCCCCAGATCACATATCCAGTCAAGGCAGAGCTGGGGTTTTAAGTTGGACTTTTTTAACTCTGACTCCCTGGACATGTCTTTAACCAGTGTTCTGTGTTGGGGATGGGAGATGGATTGATGGGCGACTGCGGGTGTGAAAAGGAATAATGATTCTAAGGTGCTGTTGTCGATAATGTCTGGACTTATGTTGGGATTAGGTGGGCAAGCTCTGGAGTCAAACTTCCTGGGTTCAATTCGGGACGTTGCCACTTACCAGCCATGTTACTTTAGCCAAGCTACCTCACCTCTGTAAAAGCCACTTTTCTATAAATGACAACACCAATAGCACTTATATCATGGGGTTACTGTGTTGGTTAAAAAAGATAATGCATTAAATTTTATTCTCTGTGGTCTGCAACACCTCTGGATGGTCCACCATCTGCTTTCCTCTCCAACCTCACGCCTGCGCTACTCTCTTCCATGGTGTGTCTTGCTCCAGAGATACCACCGTTCTTTTGTTTCACAAACAACTCTGATACATTTAGGACTTTTACCATGGAATGCTCCTCTGCCTGAAAGACTTCCCCCTGAGACCTTTGCATGGCAAATTCTTTCTTACTCATTGAGGTCTCTGTTCAAAAGTCTCTCCCACAGACAAATATTCCCTGTACACAATAGAAAGAATCTCCCCATCCCTGTTACTATTATATTACCCTGATTTATTTTTAGGTATTGTATTTATTTTCATAGTACTTATCCCTACCTGCGATTACGTTGTTTATTTGTTTACCTGTTTATTATCAGTATCTCTTTTAAGGTCCCCAGGTGGCGTGAATTGTTACCACCTGACTACTAACCACAGGGTTGGAGATTTAAACCCACCCAACAGTGCCATGGAAGAAAGGGCTGGCAACCTGTTTCCGTAAAGATCACAGCCAAGAAAACCCTATGGAGCAGTTCTAGTTTGTAATAAATAAGGTCACTAAAAGTTGGAGCCATCTCAATGGAAATGGTTTTTTGTTTTGTTTTAACTAGAATTTAAGGTGCATATGCTCGCTTGTTTACTACTACAGCCCAAGGTCCTAGAACACTGCCTGACACATAAAGAGCATGCAATGAATATACGTGGAAAGAAAGGAAGGAAGGAAAAAAAGGAAGAGAGAAAAACACTTAGTATACCACCTGATTCATAGAAATACTAATATATAAATTAGCTACTACTACTGTTAGTATGGAAACCCTGGTGGTGTAGTGGTTAAGTGCTATGGCTGCTAACCAAGAGGTCAACAGTTCAAATCCCCCAGGCGCTCCTTGGAAACGCTATGGGGCAGTTCTACTCTGTCCTATAGGGTTGCTATGAGTCGAAATCAACTCGATGGCAGTGGGTTTGGTTTTTTGGTTACTGTTACTATTAAACATTTATTTATTATATACCTACTCTAAGCCAGGAAACCCTGGTGACGTAGTGGTTAAGTGCTACAACTGCTAACCAAAAGGTGGGTAATTCGAATCCACTAGGTGCTCCTTGGAAACTCTATGGGGCAGTTCTACCCTGTCCTATAGGGCCACTATGAGTAGCAAAGGAGCCCTGGTGGTGCAGTGGTTAAGCACTCGGCTGCTAATGAAAGGTTGGTGATTTGAACCCACCAGTCGCTCTTCAAGAGAAAGATGCTTCAGTCTGCTTCCGTAAAGATTACAGCCTTGGAAACCCTATGAAATAGTCTGCTCTGTCTGATACAGGATCACTATGAGTCAGAATCCATCTGGACAGCAATAGGTCTAAGCCAGGCACTGTGCTAAACTAGGTTTCTCAGCCTTGAGGCAGGGCGTATTCCTCTAACCACTCTTGTGTATGGACTTAAAATGTTAGGGGGAACTCAGAGTGAGAATCTCTAACTCTTAGAGCTCATTGAATTCAGCACTCACAACCACATTTTCAATGTCTTCAGGAAATCCAGATCGAGCTGGAACCTGCCCCACTCACACAAGTCATTCTCCAAGCCCACATCAGACAGGGTGACCAAACAGATGGACTCTGCATTGCGCCCAGGAGTCCCGCCAGCTCTGGCTGTGCTGGCCACGCTGGAGAATCTCACAGAAATGGGGTGGAATTTACAAATGTCCAAAGGGGAGTGAGGCCCTAAGTCCCACTTCCAATTTTGAATCACTCAGGTTATGGGTTTTAAATGAACCTTTTCATTGTTTATCTTCACTTAATGCGTGCTTCTTTTCCATCTGGGATAATGAGACATCATCTGGCCCTCTTGCCAACCTCATCACAACAATTACCTGTCTGGCAGAAAATGGTCAGCTTTGGGAACAGACTCAGCTTCTGTACAGAGTCAGACACATGCATCCCCTTTTCTGCATAGTTGTGGGCATCAGTGAGAGAGCAACAGGAGAGGTTCTATGGATTCAGAGACCTTCGGGGGTCACTCATTCCTTCACCAGCTTTAATTAACAACTGGGCAGAAATGCCTGTCAGCTGAGACAGAATCAGTTCCCAAAACAGTGATGATCTGTGTTATGGAGAATTTTTGAATCCTTCTTGAGCATCTATAATGCATTTTTCAAGATGACAGTGCCAGTAAGTTGCCCTTCGTTGAAAACACCCGTTCTATTCAGACGTGGAGTCTGTCAATCTAAAAGTCAGGCCTTTTTCTGTCCTCCCAGCTTTGGCAAAATAAGCACTGGAATTCAGTTCACTTCAGCAAATACTTACAGAACATGTACTATGTGCCAGGTCCCATGTGTTGGTGTTACCATGGCAAACTGGGCACTTCTGTCATGGAGCTCTCAGTCTAGCGGAAGATAAAGTCAAGGAAATAACTCATCACAACTTAATGTCATGAGAGCTAGGCTGCTACAGATTATTTTAGAGCCCATAAAAGTTTCCATAACCCAGACTGGGCAGAGAGAAAAGCCAGAGGAAGAGGTATCTTAATCCAAACCCGAATGACAAGACCAAAGAATCCTGGACTGCAAGTCAATGGATCTAGGATCCAGGCCCCATTCTTTAAGTTATTAGCTTTGTAACCATGGACAAGCCATTTAAAAACAAAGAACATCAGTCTTCTCACCTTAGAGAGGTGGATAATAACACCTGGGTCAACCATCTTACAGGATCAGGTAGAAAATATATGTGCAAGTAATGGGTAAATTCTAAAGCATTCTGCAATGCTCAAGGAAAGTGTGTTAGTTTCCTAGTGCTGCTGTAACAAAAATATAACTGGGTGGTTTAATGAACAGAAATTTATTATCTTATAGTTCTGAAGGCTAAAAGTCAAATCAGAGTCTTGGCTATATTGATTCTTTCTGTGGCTCTCTCTCCTAGTTTTGGGTGACTGCAGCAATCCTTGGCTTTCCTTTGCTATTTATAGATGCTTCCACCTCTGTTGTCACGTGGCTTCTCCCCTGTGTGTCTGTCTATTCTCATCTTTTTATAAGACACCACTCAGAAGGGACTAGGTTTAGGACCCACCCTACTCTAATATGACCTCATTCACATAACAAAAGAAAGCCCCTATTTCCAAACAGAATCATAGTCCCAGATACAGCAGTTAGACTTCTACAAAATTTTGGGGGGGACACCATTCAATCCATAGTAGCAAGGTATTATATGTGGTGTCATCTGCTGCCAGTTCTCCAACATCTCAGCCTGTGTGTGTGTTTGAATTGGGGCCAGAAATTTTGGCTTCACCTTTTCCCAGTATCTCTGAAAATGCTTGAAGTTATTTTGTGACAAATCTCCACAAATGCAAACCCGAATTTATTGCCAGTTTAACTCTGCTGATAGTCTATCTTCTCTCGCCATGCCCCAAGCTCTGACCCCATCATGTTTTCTCTGTTCCCTACTTTCTTAGTAAGCAAAAGAGCAATGATCCATGGATGTTCACTGGTATGTTTTCGGGTTTGTAGGCAGAATTGGAAGTAAAATGTTAATATTTAAAGCAGCAAGGATGAATAGGTTTCAGACTAAAACATGGTTCTAACGCAACATAAATATGAGGAACAAGCTCTTTCATGGAAATATGGCAAGATTTATTTTCACGTCTCATCTTTCATAAAGCATGAGAGCACTCTAAACTCGAAGGTCAGCTGCTTTCACTTATGGTCCTTGGAGGCACCAGAGTTAAAGTTCTCTTCTCCTAAATTGAAACACATTTTCCACTAATGAATAAAATAGTGATCATGTGTTCATCTCCAAGTGTGATATCTGGGATCCTCTATGAGACAGCAAACCAAACTCTAAAAACCCTGAACCCAATTCTTTGACTAGATATGAACAAAAAAAAAAAGAAAAGAAAAACACCTAAAATAAAGACTGAGATGAGAAGACAGAAGACAACCTGGAAAAGGAAATAGGAGGAGCCACTAAGTATTAGTCAATGGAGATAATGCCTGTACATTTATGACCCACGTTGTCATAACTGAAGATAAGCAATGACTGTCTTAGAGACAGACTTTTCCAGAGAACTTTTGAACTGGATGAGGTTTTTTGTGAATACCAAAACTCAGAAGTTAAGATAGAGGCTGTTTCTCAATTCAACACAGCCTGCACATTTGTGTGGTTTGACCAAGGGCTCAAGTTACTAAAATAAAGGTACATCAGTGGGTTAAGGTAAGCATTAATGGAGGAGGATTTGGGGGTTTGGTTTTTGTTTGTTTTTTTGCTCCCTTCAGGAGAGGTTGTCATTCATTAAAATCCAAGTGAGGATGTCCGGAACCAGATGTCTCCATCTGGAGTTCTCTTGGGAGACAGTATAGCAAAGCAGTTAAAAGCTTGAATTCTGGAATCTGATTATCTTAACTTGAGTTGTATTAGCATTTTTTAATTTGCCCATTGTCTGCATTTTGGTCTAATACAGAAAAGCATTCATTTCCCTCCCTATCCAAAGGTTTAAATCTAAGGAAAGCACAATCACTTGAGGAAATAGGAAAGATGGAGATAGCAAAACTTCTTCCCCAGTATAGCTAATGGGGTAGTACAGAGAGGGTGAGTCAAGGATGCTTTCATGTTCAATAAATGACCTATCCTAGCATGGCTGAGACAGAACACCTATTTGTCCTCAATCCAGAAGATGGTTTGAAGGCAAATGTTCTCTCAGTCTACATTACCTCTAAAGGAAGGATATTCTTCTCCCTAAGCATGCAGAGAGGTGTCGCAGAAATGATGCTGAAGCAGAGTTGGCTTACCAGCCTACTGGAATTTACCATTTCTTCCCCAACCTGTCCTCGTTCTTAGCGTGCTCGTCATTACAAACTAGTTGCTGTTAGAGTACAACTGTGCTCCATAGGGTTTTCAATGGCTGATTTTTTGGAAGTAGATCACCAGGACTTTTTTCCGAGGTGCCTCTGGGTGGACTTGAACCTCCAACCTTACAGTTAGCAGCCAAACGTGTTAACCATTTGTACTCACCAGGGACTCCACTCCTCTGTTTTACTGAGGATAGCTTTGCAGCCTAAGATGTGGTCTGTTCTGGAGAACGTCCCATGTGCATTGGAAAAGAATGTGTACTTTGCAGCTGATGGGTGGAGTGTTCTATATATGTCTATTAGGCTGAATTGGCTGATTGTGGTCTTTAGATCTTCCGTATCTTTGTTGAGTTTCTTTCTAGATGATGTTCTCTCCTTTACTAAGAGTGATGTGTTGAAGTCTCCTGCTATTATTGCGGAACTGTCAATTTCTCTTTTCAGTGTCGTTAGAGTTTTTTTTATGTATTTTGGAGCCCTGTTGCTGGGTGCGTAGATATTTATTATGACTATGTCTTCGTGATGGTTTTTTTTTTTTCATGGTGGATTGTCCCTTTAATCATTACATAATGTCCTTCTTTGACTTTTATGGTGGATTTTGTTTTAAAGTCTATTTTTTCTGAGATTAGTATTGCCACTCCTGCTCTTTTTCGATAGCTGTTTGCTTGATATATTTTTTCCCATCTTTTAATTTTTAATAAATTTATATCTTTGTTTCTAAGGTATGTCTCTTGTAGACAGCATATTGATGGATCCTGTTTTTTCATCCATTCTGTCACTCTCTGTCTCTTTATGGGAGCATTTAGGCCATTTATGTTCAGTTTAATTATTGGTAGGTATGAGTTTATTGCTGTCATTTTGTAGTGCTTTTTTTTTTTTTTTTGTAGTACTGACATTTTCTTTGTTCCTTTTTCTCTCCTGTGCTGAATTCCTTTTGTTTATGGATTTTTTCTTCATTTCTTTTGTTTTTGTAGATTTTGTGTTTACTGAGACTTTGTTTTTCTTCTTTATTTTGATGAGTAGGTTTGTTAACTTTCTTTGTGGGTACATTGAAATTTACTGTTATCTTCCTAAGTTTGAACCAGTCTATTATTACTTGGTATCACCTTGCCTTCCTCTCCATTAAAAAGTTCTATATTTATACCGTTTATTCCCTCTTTTATTGTCCTGACGTTGTTGTCATTTACAGATTAACCTCTCTGGTTCCCTGTTGAAAATCTTTCAGTTTTAATTAATCCTTGAGAGTTCATTTCCTAGTTTGGTACCTGGTTGGTGCAGTCTTGCATCCTAGATTCAGGCTGTTGTCTGATGGTTTTTGTTCTGAAATCAAAGGATTCCCTTTAATAATTCTCATAAGTTTGGTTTTTACATACTCCCTTAATTTCAATTTATCTGGAAATGTCCTAATTTCACTATCATATTTGAAGGAGGGTTTTGCAGGATATGTTATTCTTGGTTGGCAATTTTTTTCTTTCAAGGTTTTATATATGCCATCCCATTGCCTTCTTGCCTCCATGGTTTCTGCTGAGCAATCAGAGCTTAGTTTTACGGTTTCTCCTCTGTATGTGACTTTTTGTTTTTCTCGAGCTGCTTTCAGAATTCTTTTTGAGAAAGAATTATGATATGCCTTGGTGATTTTCTTTTGGGGTCTATCCTATATGGGGTCGTTTGAGCTTCTTGAATGGTCAGCTTTTCATCTTTCATGATATTAGGGAAGTTTCTGTCAGCAATTCTTCAATGATCCTCTCTGTGTTTTCTGTTTTCTCCCCCTGTTCTGGAACTTTGATCACTCACAAATTTTTGCTTTTGATTGTATCCCACATCATTATCAGGGTTTCTTCATTTTTCTACTTCCTTTTCTCTGATTTTCTACTCCTCTATTATATAAAAAAAAATGGACTACATTTAATTCAGCCTTATTTTGCATTCTTTAGTTCTGCGTTTCCCTGTTTCTATACTAAGAATTTCTTGAAGTGGAGACCAAACATTGCACCTCTCTTTCTTCTTCCCCCATCTTGCCTTCAAAGCCCTGTTCATAATAAATATTTCATGAGGTATTTGGTGACAAAGAAAATAGATGAATGAAGTTAGATTTCCAATCTCACTTTTTTTTAATCAAGTCTGGCCCAGTGCAAAACAAGGAAGAAAGGTAAGCTTTAATCAAGTATAATCATAGCTACCTCTTTACTACTCTTTCTTTCTACTTTTGCCTCTCGTATTGCTGCCTTCCTTCACTGAAGTCATAGCATATGTTTCAAACCATCTATCAAAACTGCCTTGTCTTGCTTCACGTTTATGAATAAATTATATTTCTAGATTTTTGAGGTAAAAACTTGGTTTTTTGGTAAAGTCGTCCATGATTTAATGGTTAGGTATGTGCTGGTTCAAAGTGTATTTTATAGGAGGTTCCTGGGGCCATAATGCTTTTATGCAGAGGATGATATGTCCAATTCTAGACTGTTTAATAAGCCAAAGGAAAGATAATTTGGGATGGAGGAGCTTTCTAGTGTCCTTCAAATGACTCGGCCTGCAACCCGCTTTAAGATCTAGTTAGGAACAGCCATCCACACAATGAATATGAAAAACTGAGAATAAAGAAAGCATCAGTCATTCAATTTTCAAAAAGTCAAGTAGAGGCAGCTGTTGCCAAAAGCCTCAGAAATAAATTGGTGCTTGAGATGAGCCTTGTATTTTATATGTTTAAGGACATTAATCTTAGGAATATGAGCAAGAAATCAGTGAAGCGGGTATTCCCTTAGTCTTTGAAATGGTGCCTTCCTCCACTTGATTTTCCTGGGTGTTATTTTGCTGGAAGCTGTCAGAATGCCAACAGGTAAATGATTATTACAAGTTAAATAGGTAATTTTGGCTAAAGAGAAAATGCAAATTGGGAGATAACTGGGAAAGAAAATCTGCTATCAGCCAGAATAACTGTGGAGGACGTGGTTGTAGGTGGGAGCAACTGAAGAAAGACAGCTTAACATCTTTAGCCCATCTTTGATTTCTGGAGGAAGACGAGTTCTTAACTAAGCACAATGCATGGTAAAAAAAACCAGAGGTCATTGAGTAGGAATATCTGTTCTGGCACTAATAAGATGTATTAGAGGGAACCAGGCACTTTATTTTGGGGGCCCAAATTGTCCCATATTAAAAATGAAAGTGTTAGATCAAATGGTGTCCAAAGTCCCTTTCCACCTCTAATGCTCTAGGAGTTCAGAAAACTACTTGGGATACTTTGGACCTATCAGCCTTCTGATTAAAATTTTCACTCATACTCACTTTCCCGCTGTGCAATCTCAGGACACTTAGCAGTAGATTAGGCAAAGAGTTCAGTTTCTGGATCTTTGGATATGAAAAATGTGGCATCACTTTCTCATTATTGATTCCAATTGTTATCTTTTGGTTTATGATGCATAAAATATATTGTGAAAAATAGATTCCAACCTGTACTGCTGAACCAGTGGACTCTGTATCTCATCTTCAGGTACAGTTTTCTAAAAAGATTTGTCTACGGATAGACCATCAACCACGGAAGTCAGCCACAATGATGTGATGAGCTTTGATCTTTCAAGCAGGGACAAATTTCTAGTTGAGAGGGAGTCCATCACGGCTCTGACCTTTGGAAGTTGTGCAGATAAAACACAGCTTGGAAAAGCCTTAAAATTGGCATGTGTTGGGGGCATGGTCAGCCTTTACACCTCCCGTTCAGGCTGCCTAAGTAAAGGTGTTAGGCCCAGAACATTCTCTGAGAAGAAGGCTGGGAATTCAGTCACCTTCTCTCTCCCAGTTCCTTCTCCTTATTAGAGAAGTCGTCCCCCTGCTCTGGGCACACAGTAAAATCTTCTGTCTTGCACATGCATGGGCACCATATGGTACATAGCCAACACTACTTCTATATCTGTTCCCAGTAGGGAGGGAACAGGGTCTCTTATACTATAGCACAAGACCAAGGATGTGCCATATTGTAAGAGCCGGCCTCAAGGGGTGGTCTGCAGGGGAAACAGACTTTGCAAAGCCAAACGTGAGTGCCCTTATGTGGTCCACTACCTCACTACAGTTTGCTAAGTCATCCTTATGTTAGTCCCAGACAAGTAGCCAGTATTGCCCACTACCCCTATAAAACCTCTGCCCTCACACTGTGGAGTGTGAAGATCTGCTTTGGTCCCGTGGCCACCAGGGACTGCCTCGTATGTGAGTCTCCCTAATAAACTCCTTTGCCATAACACTGAATTTGCTCATCTCTTTCTTCGGTCTCGGGTATCCTCCACTTTTGGGAACAAATTTCAAGTTACTGGTCCATGTCTGGACAGCATGAGACTGCCTTTGTCCCATTTGTTCATTCATTCATTTGACCAACATCTACTGAGTGCCTAAAATGTGCCAGCCACAGTCCCAGGCACTGGGGAAGAAGTAATAGGTAAGACAAACCTGGTCCTTTTCCCCATGAAGCTTACTGTTTAAAGGATGCCATGAGAGTTTGTGTGCAAGTGGTTTATGATATGTTCTAACCCAAAGGTTGGAATTTCAAACTCACCCAGATGCTCTACCAAAGAAAAGGCCTAGAAAGCAACCTCTGTAAAGATTATAGCCAATAAAACTCTATGGAACGTTTCTACTCTGGAACACGTGGAGTTGCCCTCAGTTGGGGGCCAACTCTATGGCAGCTAACAACAACAATAACATGAGAGTTTCATGGGAGACAGAGCCCCGACTTGAATGTCAGGGAAACCCTCTCTCAATAATAGCACGTGAAGATTGAAAGATAGCTCTTAGACCCCTCCTAAGCCTTCCAGTTCTTTTATACATTCCTTATATGAGAGGTTTCCATTTCTGCCCCTGAATGCAGCAGTTCATCAGAGTCTCCCTTAAGTGGAACCATCAAGAGTGAACCCCAGATGCATCTAATCTAATCACTTCTCAGGACCTGTTCATTACCAGAACCAACAGAGGAAGAAATAAGAATTGGGTTGAACTCCAGATCTCAATCCTCATTCTTTGTTACCAAGATATTCATTTCTACATTTTGGGCTTTTCTGAGAATATTTGAACAACTTCACTTTAGAAACAGAACAGGATCTGCAGAGTCCCTGTCTATCTCAATTATTCCAAAAGCCTGATTCCTCCTTCTTAAGGAAACCCATTTACCATAACTTTTTTGCCAAGACTTTATTGGATTTAGAGGGACTCCTGCAGCACGGGAAATTAAGTTGACCTGATTCATTCATTGGTTGTTTTCAACAAATTACCAAAAGCCTTCTATGAGTCAGGAATTGTGCTGGGCCCTGGGGGAACGGGGTGAACTCACTTGGTCCCTATTCTTATAAACCTTATCCTTATAGAGCTTTCAATTAGTGGGGGAGGCAGACCTTGAACAATGACACAGAGTTTTAAGAATATCACATTCAGACTCCTCCCAGAATATCATCAAGCTCTGTATTGGTCCTCAAACTTCAGTGTGCATAAGAATAATCTGGAGGGATTGTTAAAATGCAGATCCCAGGTGCCATCCTCAGAGAGCTCAGTAGGTGTAGGATAGAGCCAGGAGCCTGAGATTTTTCACAAGTTCTCCAAAATCTTGACATAGGTGGTCTCCATACCACCCTCTGGAAACACTGCTTTATTAAAAGGCTATCATTCTTTGCTGATGGATTTTTATGCAGCCTCATAAATCGAAGTGGGCCAGATTATATTTCCTTCCATTTTAATAAAGAAGTTACTCAAAATTAAATTTCTGTGCCTCACTCCCTTCCTCTGGTATTTAACAGACCTCCAGGGATCTGTTTTAATTAAGTATTTCATGGAGAGAACACCTGTTCAGAATGCCGGGGCTTTATTTGAAAAACAATGATTAAAAACCAAAATCTCACTATTCCTGGAAGGGGAAGAGCATTTATTTGTTTGAAGGCACAGATAATAATTGTCAAATAGGAAGTGGAGTGAGAATGTATATGACACTGTGTCTTAGTCAAGGTTCTCTAGAGAAACAGAGCCAGTGAGACAGGTAGATGATTGAGGACAGATAGATGATTTAGGACAGATAGATGATAGAGAGAATTATTTTAAAGGATTGGCTCACTTGATTGTGGGGGCTATCAAGTACAAAATCTGTGGGTCAGGTGATAGGCTAAAGATTCCTGCAGGCTTGTGTCCCAAAATCTGTAGGTCAGGTGATGGTAAGAGCGAAGGGCAAAATATCTCTTTATAGTCTAGAAGCAGAATACACCCTGGGGAAAACTCCTTTTTTGCTCCTAAGGCCTTCAGCTGATTGGATGAGGCCCACCCACATTTTGGAGGGTAATCTGCTTTACTTTTACTTGAGGTCAACTGATTTAATCACATGTAACTACTTCATAACAGGATCTAGACTAATGTTTGACTAAAGAACTGGGCACCATAGCCTAGCCAAGTTAACACGTAAAAATTAACCATCACAGACTGCATGTAGATTTAATCTCCATTGGATAATATTGATACAAGTGGGGAAAGCAAACAGGTCTCATCTCATGGAACTACTCTGGACACTGATGGTGGCTGAATGGAGCTAAGTAATAAGAATAATCTTAAAATGGCTTCTGGGCTCAGTGTAGAATGTGTGATGCGATGGGATAAGTGCTTGACAGGCTTCAGTTCCTGCTGCTTCAAGATAAGGATGCAAGTGACAGGTCCCAGGAAAAGTAGAGCCAGTTTTAGATAAACCCAATCCACCTGAGGCCTCTGAGAAACTTGAAACAATCTGCAACCACAGAAAGCTAGACAATGTCAACAAGGGCTGCCCTTTCTCCACCTTCTCCACCAGCACAGTCACATACTCTCTTAATGGACTCCTCATGGTGTAAAGTTTGTGCTCCCTCCCCATAATATCAAAAAGAAAGCAAGAAAGTAAAATTTATACTGTATATCTTGACAAGACATTAGCACAATCTATTCTAGTACTAGTTATCATTTTCCATCAAGTTAATTATGACTCATGGTGACTCCATGTGTGCCAGAGTACACCTGTGCTCCACGGGGTTTTCAATGGATGATTTTTCAGAAGTAAATCACAAGTCTTTCTTCCAAGGAGTCTTTCTGTGGACTCCAACCTCCAATCTTTTGGTTAGCAGCCAAGGGTATTAACCATTTACACCACCCAGGAACTCTAGCACAATGTATAACAGGAAAAAAGACAAAATGAAAACCACTCAAATCTTTAATAAAAATTAACTGGAAACCACGCTACATTTCAAATGGATAGAAGCTCTTTGACTCTGGCTAGGAGGGAAAAAAAAGTATTAGAGAGACAAAGTAATTGGGTTTCTGTCAAATCAGAGTGCCCTATGTTTCAAAACTATACTATGAAAGTTGAAAAATCGGTGTTAGGTGTACAATCTAAAAAGAAATCCTGAGTAGCATCCACAGTGACTTTTGGTTCATGGTCTTTTATTAATATAGCCATGTACAGGTCTTCACAATTAGGCCATCCATCAAGTCAAAGAGTGGTGGCCGCTTGTGCTATTATTCCTTCTGTTAGCACTCACTCACAAGTATTTTATGGGCCACTTCCTATGTGCAGAGTACAGGGTGAGACTCTAGCAGAAGGCACAAAATTGAATCACAGGAGGGCACCTTCTCCCTTTGGGGAGACAAGATACATGTCATCCCACTATATATGTGTAACCAACTGTCCACATTCTTACTGGCAGCTCCCATAGTAAAGAGGTGCTCAGAGGTGGGAGCAACCAGAGACAGCTTCTTGCAAGAAGCAGAAGCAAGTCTTGCAATGAGTCATAGGGTTAGGATAGTCATTTTTGGTTGAAGACAAAGCAGGATTTGGTTCTAAGCAATAAGTCCAAAGGCCCAGATTCCGAATTGAGTGATCTTTTCCTGATAAAAGCAAGCGGAATGATAGAAAATAAGGTATGTCCCTAGTTATCAAATAAATGCAGAGTAAAAATAGGACAGTATCTCCCATTGGTCAAATTGAATATATGTAATATCAGAGTCAGCAGATCATACCCAGGGACCGTGCATAATTTCCTACAACTTTCTTGAGGGACAACTGGCAATGTGTATCAATGGCCTTAAAATTTGTCATACTCTTTGAGGTAGCAATGCCACTTCTAGGAATTTATCCTAAGGAAATTATATGGATATTGTTAAATATAAATAACTTCATTGCAGAATATTTATAAAATGAAAAAAAAAATACACAAAAACCTGTATGTTCAATAGTAGGTAATTAGTTAAATTGTGACACATGTCAAAAGAAAAATATAATGGAGAGAATATTTAGAACTTGGAAAACATTCAGAAGAACTGATGAAGACTATGATCCAGTTTGGAAATCATTTACAAATCTAGAAACATATTCTCCAAAATGTCAGTTAACAATGGTCTCTATGGATTATAAAACTAAGGATGATTTTTATTTGCCTCTTTTTATTTATCTCCAAATTTTCTATAATGAATATGTATTACTTCAGAAACCAGAAAACCAAGAAAAGTACTCTTTCAAAAACTAAGAAAATACCTTCTTTACAGAAATGAAAAAAACAAATCCTCAACTTTATATGGAATGGCAAGAGGCCCCGAAGAACTAAAGCAATGTTGAAAAAGAAGAAAAAGTAGGAGGACTCATACTTCCTGGTTTTAGAATATATTATACAACTTTGTTAATCTAAACAATGGTATAACAATAGACATACATGTAGTCCCTGACTTACAACAGGGTTTCATTCCATCGACTCTATCATCATGAGTCAGTTCTGATAAGTCAAATGCCTCATTTTTTTTCTTTTTAGTTTTCATTATTATTGCCTTTTATTATCAGTATCTTTAAATATCCAACCTTTATTTGTCTTTGGTGGTTGGAATGAGAATGATACCATCAGCAAATTATGCTTTGCAATGTTGTATGTGGTACATATTATTATTAAAGATAAGATGTAAAAAAAAAAAAAACACTGATGTGGTTCATTGTAACTGGAATGTGTCATAAGTCGGGAACTACCTGTATAGACCAATGAAATAGAATTGAGGGTTCAGAAATGAACTCATACATCTGTGCTCAGCTGATTTTTGACAAGGGTGCTAAATTCATTCAATAGGGAAGAAAGAGCCTCTTCAATAAATGGTGTTGCAAAAAACTGGATTTCCACATGCAGAAAAATGAAACAGGATCCATGCCTCACACCATACACAAAAACAAACTCAAAATGGACTAAGGACATAAATATGCAAACTAAAACCATAAAATTCTTAGAAAATGCAGGGGCACTGCTGTCAGCCATAGCTTTTAATAATAGATTATTTAACACAATAAAAAAAAAAAAAGAACAGTGAAAGATAAAATAAATAAATGGGACCTTATAAAAGTTAAAAACTTTTGTTCATCAAAATACTTTGCCAAAAAAGTGAAAAGACAAGCTACCAACTGGGAGAATATCTTCAGAAACTATATATCTGATAAGGATCTAATAACCGAAAAATATCTAAAACTTCTACAGCTTAACAACAAAAAGACCAAAAAAAAAATCATAAAATTGGCAAAGGATTTGGATAGATATTTCATAAAAGAGGACATTCAAATGGACCCCAAACACATGAAAAGACGCTCAATGTCATTAGCCATCAGACTGATGAATATCAAAACACAATGAGATACCATCCTACAAATTCTTATCCATTGTTGGTAAGAATGCAAAATAGTACAGCCATTGTGGAAAACAGTGTGGCAGTTCCTCAAAAAACTTAAAATAGAACTTCCATAAAACAAAAAAAAGAAGAAGAAGAAGAGAGAGAGATCACAATAGAGGGTCCTGGACAGAGCTGGAGAAAAATGTAGAACAGAATTCTAACTCACAAAAAAAGACCAGACTTACTGGCCTGACAGAGGCTGGAGAAAATATGGCTCCCAGGCATCATTTTGGCTTAGTAATGAAGTCACTCTTGAGGTCTAGCCTTCAGCCAAAGATTAGACAGGCCCATAAAACAGAATGAGATTAAAGGAGCACATCAGCCCAGGGGCAAGGACTAGAAGGCAGGAGGAGACAGGAAAGCTGGTAATACGGAACCCAAGGTCAGGAAGGGAGAGTGTTGATTTGTTGTGGGGTTGTTAGCCAATGTCATAAAACAATATGTGTACTGTTTAATGAGAAACTCGTTTTCTCTGCAAACCTTAATCTAACATACAATTTAAAAAAAAAGAAAGAAAGAAAATAGAAATAGTAAAAACAAACAAATAAAAACAAACTCATTGCCTGAGTGAATTCTGACTCATAACGACCCTATATGACAGGGTAGAACTGCTCCATAGGATTTCCAAGGAGCAGCTAGTGGATTCAAGCTGCAAACCTTTCTGTCAGCAGCCTAATGCTTAACCACTTTGCCACCATATGACTCAGCAATTCCACTCCTAGTATAAATCCAAAAGAACTTAAAAACAGAGACTTGTACACCAATGCTCACTGCAGCACTATTCACAATAGCCAAAAGGTGGAAACACCCTAAATGCCCATCAACATGGATAAACGTGTTGGTATGTATTTACAATGGAATACCACTCAACCAGTAATGAAACAAAGTCTTAATACATGCTACAATATGGAAGAAGCTTGAAGATATTATGCAAGTGAAATAAGTCAATCACAAAAGGACAAATGTTGTATACCCTCATTTATATAAAAAGACAAGAAAAGGCAAATGTATAGAGACCAAAGTTTATTAGTGGTTACCTGGGATGGGAAGGAGGGGCAAAAGGGTCAGGAGTTAAAGGTGATGGAAAAATCGCATTGATTAAAGGTAGCGTTGCAGAGCCAATTACTGTAATTTCTGTCAACAAGTTGTACACCTGTAAAAAGTAGAATTGGTAAAAGTTGTGTGATATATTTACAACAATGAAAAAAAAAAACAGAGTAGCTGCTGAGGCTGCTTATGTACAACCAAAAACCTCATGGGATTTGGTTCCTTGGGTTGGAGGTTTAGGGTCATGGTTTCATGGGACATCCCAGCTAACTGGCCTAATAATGTGTTTAGTGCTTCTGTTCTACCTCCTAGTTTGTTGAGTAGTGCCTGGTGCCTTTAAAGCTTTCAAGCAGCCACACAAGTCACAGCAATTGGTCTCTATTTGCCTGGAGTAACAGAGAAAGAGGGAGAGTCAGAATAGGAAGAGGATATGGAATATGCGGCTAATTGCTTCCATGAACAACTGCCTCCTTTAACAGGAGACAAGAACTGGATGGTACTCAGCTACCATTACTGAACATTTTGGTCAAAGATTCTGTAGAAGAATCCTGATCAAAAGGCAAAAAATGGAGAACAGAATTTCAAATTCTCAAGGAATCCAGACCTTTGGAACCATGGAGGCTGAAGAACCCCTGAAACTTTTGCCTGAGGTAATCTTTAAACCTTAAACCAAAAATATCCCCTGGAGTGTTCTTAAAGCCAAAAAATAGTTCTGCTTAGCTAGTAAAAAATGTGTGTCTTGAGCATTATACTCTCTTAAGAACTACCTATATATGGGATAAAAGTGACAACAGAAACTCAAAAGATTATATAGGGACCTCAAAGGGCAGTGAGTTTATGTTAATGGGGGAGCAACAACTCAGAAAATGAGGGTGAGAATGATTATACAACTTAAAGACTATAACCAATGTCCATTGAATAGTACACGTAGTAACGGTTCCATGGGTGTATGTTTTGCTGTGGTCAACAGCAACAAGAAATTTTTTTTATCATCAAAAACTAAGGAAATGTTGGGAAAACTAGGTTTCCACATGCAAAATAATGAATCAGGATCTGCACCTCACATCATACACAAAAACCATTTTAAAACGATCGATGACTGAAATGTGAAGACTAAAACCACAAAATTCTTAGCAGAAAATGTAGAGGCGAGGCAGTGGAACCTAAGACATATTATCAGATATGATAACTAAAACTCAAGCAGCAAAAGACGAAATAGATAAATGGAACCTCATAAAAATTAAATAGTTTCATACATCAAACGATTTTATCAACAAAATAAAAAGATCCTACAGATTGGGAGAAAAATTTTGGAAGCCATATATCAGATAAAGGCCTAATATACAAAATATATATATAACCTCATAACTAAAAGACAAAAGCAAACAAACGAACAATAAAACCTGGACAAAACCTTGGACAGTTCCCCAAAGAGTATATTCAAATGATCAAGAAGCGCACGAAAAGATGTTCAACATCCTTGCCATTGTTGTTGTGTGCCATCATCACAATCGTTTTTATGCTGGAGCTCATTGTTGTAGCCACCGTGTCAATCCATCTCGTTATCTTCCTTTTTTATGCTGATCCTCGCCTTAACATGTCCAAAGTATGTGAGATGAAGTCTCTCTATCCTTGCTTCTAAGGAGCATTCTGGCTGTACTTCTTCCGAAATAGATCTGTGTGTTCTTCTGGAAGTCCATGGTATATTCAATGTTTTTTGCCAATGCCATAATTCATATCAATTAATTTTTCTTTGGTCTTCCTCATTCATTGTTCAGCTTTCACATGCATATAAGGTGATTGAAAAATACCATGGCTTAGGTCAGGCACACCTTAGTTCTCAAGTGACATCTTTGTTTTTTAACACATTAAAGAGGTCTTTCACAGCAAATTTCCTCAATGCAATACGTCGTTTGATTTCATGACTGCCCCTTCTATGGATGTTGATTATGGGTTTAAGTAAAATGAAATCTTTGACAACTTCAGTATTTTCTCCATTTATCATGAAAATCCAGTTATAAGGATTTTCATTTTCTTTATGTTGAGGTATAATTCGTACTGAAGGCTGTAGTTTTTTTTATCTTCATCAGTAAGTGCTTCAAGTCCTCTTCACTTTCAGCAAGCTGCGTTATGTCACCTGCATTATGCAGGTTCTTAACAAATCTTCCTTCAATCCTGATGCCCCTTACTTTTTCATATAGCCCAGCTTCTTGGATTATTTGTTCAGAATACAGATTGAATAAATATGGTGAAAGGATACAACCATGATACTCACGTTTCCTGACATTAAACCATGCAGTATCCTCTTGTTCTGTTTGAACGACTACCTCTTGGTCTATGTACAGGTTCCTCATGAGCACAATAAAGTGTTCTGGAATTCATATTCTTCACCATGTTATCCATAATTTGTTATGATCCACACAGTCAAATGCCTTTGCTTAGTCAATAAAACACAGATAAACATCTTTCTGGTATTCTCTGCTTTCAGCCAGGATCCATCTGACATCAGCAACGATATCCTTTGTTCCACATCCTCTTCTGAATCTGATTTGAATTTCTGGCAGTTTCCTGTCAATGTACTGTTACAGCCGCTTTTGAATGATCTTCAGGAAAATTTTACTTGCATGTGGTATTAATGGTATTGTTCGATAATTTCTGCATTCAGTTGGATCACCTTTCTTGGGAATAGGCATAAATATGGACCTCTTCCAGTCAGTTGGCCAGGTAGCTGTCTTCCAAATTCCTTGGGTTAGATGAATGAGCACTTCCAGCACTGCCTACATTTGTTGAAACATCTCAATTCGTATTCCATCAATTCCTGCAGCTTTTTTTTTTTTTTTCTTTTGCCAATGTCATCTGTACAGCTTGGACTTCTTCCTCTGATACTATAAGTTCTCAATTATATGCTACCCCCTGAAATGATTGAACATCAAACAATCTTTTTGGTACACTGACCCCACCCCACCCCACCACATGTCAGTCAGTTTGTCATACTATGGAGGCTTGCATGTTGCTGTGATGCTGGAAGCTAAGCCAATGGTACTCAAATACCAGAAGGGTCATCCATGGTGGACAGGTCTCAGCTGAGTTTCCACACTAAGACAGACTAGGAAGAAGGACTCGGCAGTCTATTTCTGAAAATAATTAGGCAGTGAAAACCTAATGAACAGCAGTGGAACATTGTCTAAATAGTGCTGGAAGATGAGCCCCCCAGGTTGGAAGGCACTCAAAAGATAGGGAAAGAGCTGCCTCCTCATATTAGAGTCGATCTTAATGACGTGGATGGAGTCAAGCTTTCGGGACCTTGATTTGCTAGTATGGCACAACTCAAAATGAGAAGAACCAGCTGCAAACATTCATTAATATTTGGAAAGTGGAATGTAAGAAGTATGAATCTAGGAAAATTGGAAAACATCAAAAATGAGATGGAACACATAAACATCAATATCCTAGGCATTAGTGAGCTGAAATGGACTGCTATTAGCCATTTTGAATCAGACAATCATATGGTCTACTATGCCTAGAATGAAAACTTGAAGAGGAATAGCATTGCATTCATCATCAAAAAGAACATTTCAAGATCTATCCTGAAGTACAAAGCTGTCAGTGATAGAATAATATCCACATGCCTACAAGAAAGACTAGTTAACATAACTATTATTCTAATTTACACACCAACCACTAAGGCCAAAGAAGAGGAAATTGAAGATTTTTACTGACCTCTGCAGTCTGAAATTGATTGAACATGAAATCAGGATGCATTGATAATTACTGGTGATCAGAAGGTGAAAATTGGAGACAAAGAAGGATCAGTAGTTGGAAAATATGGCCTTGGTAATAGAAACATTGTCAGAGATCACATGATAGAATTTTTCAAGACCAACAACTTCTTCATTGTGAATACCTTTTTTCAACAATATAAATGCAGACTATACACATGGACCTTGCCAAATGGAAAACACAGGAATCAAATCAACCACATCTGTGGAGAGAGATGATGGAAAAGCTCAGTATCATCAGTGAGAACAAGGCCAGGGCCTGACTGCAGAACAGACCATCATTTGCTCATATGCAAGTTCAGGTTGAAGCTGAAACAAATTAGAACAATCATGAGAGCCAGAGCACAACCTTAAATATATCTCACCAGAATTCAGAGGCCATCTCAAGAATAGATTTGAAGCACTGAACACTAATGACTGAAGACCAGGCGAGTTGTAGAATGACATCAAGAACATCATCCATGAAGAAAGCAAGAGGTCATCAAAAAGACAGCAAAGAAAGAGAAGACCAAAATGGTTGTCAGAAGAGACTCTGAAACTTGCTCTTGATCTCTGAGTAACTAAAGTAAATGAAAGAAATGAAGTAAAAGAGCTGAACAGAAGATTTCAAAGGGTGGCTCAAGAAGACAAAGTATTATAATGACATGTGCAAAGACCTGGAGTCAGAAAAAACAGAACAGAAGTACAAGCTTGGCATTTCTCAAGCTGAAAAAACCGAAAAAAAAAAAAAAATTGAAGCCTCAATATTGAAGGACTCTATGGGCAAAATACTGAACAACGCCGGAAGCATCTAAAGAAGTTGGAAGGAATACACAGTCAGTATACCAAAAAGAATTAGTCGATGTTCAATTATTTCAGAAGGACAGAAATAGTGATTTTTTTCACCACTGTATCCCCAGCACTTAGCACAGTTCTTGGAACATAGACATCCCTAATAAAGAAGACTTCAATGAATACATGAAGAAAAGCATGGATAAACTAATGAAGAACATAGGGTTGAGAAGTACAAATCAAATGGCACAAACATTTGGAAGCCATTAATCATCTTTAGGTGAAAAAACTTTAAAGTCTTTCACAGCGAAAATAGACACAGGGTAACAGTGTCCAAGATCTCGTGAAAAACAATAGCATTTAAGCACTTACTTTCTCTATTAAATGCACTTTATACATAAGAACTCATTTCTTGCTGTAACAACGCTGTGATGCAAGTAATATTATCATCCCCCAAGGAGGGGGAACACTTTATCTAGACCACTCAGCTATGAGCCAAGCAATCTGGTGCCAAAATCCATGTTGGTAACCATTAGGCTATATTCCTGCTCCTTGTCTGATGACCAGGTTAACAGCACTGGGAAACTGCTGTGGAAATGCATAGGTGAGGCAAGGAAACATAAGTTCCCTTATTTTATCATCTGCGCTATTGATGGAGTGGGGTGGCAGCTCCAAGAGAGCATTTTTCCCCTGGGTAAATAAAGCAAACACATTTTCCCATGTCACTCCCATCATTCAATTCCTATCCAATGCCCCCTTCCAATTCACTGGCAAAACAATGGCAATAATGATAATAATGGCATCGGCACATTTTGGTCCTCTTCACACTCCTTGCTGTGCCTAGCACAATGCACTGCACATATTAGGTGCTTAGTCAATGTGATGCCAACCAAATGAGTCCTGTAGTTCTTGCCTTACAATTAAATTATTGACCAACAGTCATATGAGATCTAGTTGCCTATATAATAACTCCATTTGGGGGAGCAGGTGGGTCTTAAGAATCTCATTCTAAAACTAAGACTAGTTGAAAAAATAAAGAAGCTGAACACAGATTGCCTTAGCCATGGAGCAGGGAGAACTGCTTATGGGGCCCTCACACCTGGTTTCTTCTCCAGAAGCAGGGTTAATACCATGGAGAATGAGCCGGGGGGGCTGAGCTAGCATGAAGTGAACTGAGTTTGAGACACATAAATCTGAAAGGCCTACAGATCACCTGGAGGTGGCAGCAGTGTGAGGTTTAGGTCTCAGGTGGGAGAAAGGTCAGGTCTAGGGCTCAGTGTGATATGAAAAGTTTTAACTACATCATTTCTAAGGCCTCTTAAAAACCCAAACTAAACCTGTTGCCGTCCGAATTGATTCCAACTCCATTGCGACCCTATAGGGTTTCCAAGATTGTAAATCTTTATGGAAGCTGACTTGCACATCATTCTTCCACAGAGCAGCTGGTGGGTTCAAACCACTGACCTTTTGCTTATCAGCTGAGTTTCACCACTGCACCACCGGGGTTCCTTTTGTTGAAATTTATCTCTAAAATTACTCCCTTGAAATACAGCTAGAATATTCTGTGAGCCTAAAATTCTCTTCAGACAAAGCTCATTTGTGAGTTAAAGGGAGGAGGAACATTCTGGAATCAGCTGGAGAATTCCTGAGGGCAGGGGTAGAAGAATGAGTTGGAAACAATCAAGAATAGCTGGTTCTGAGTCTAAAAAAACACAAAGAAATGCTGGTCTGGGAACTGGAGAATTTAGATCGATTCTAGGGCAGTATTTCTTAAAGTATAAGTGCAAGACCACCTATGTCAGAATCAACTAGGAGAGTTTTTTAGAATGCACATTTTTTAGACTTCCTGGAATCTGAGAGTTTGATGTAGAAATCTACATTTTTAACGTCCCATGTGACTCTTATGAATTCCAAAAATCTGGCAATCTCTAATGGAGGGAGATAATACTAACTTGCCAGAGTTGTTGTGGTTAAGTGCCATCCATTTGCTTTCTACTCATAGCGACCCCATGTACAACAGAAAAAAACACTACCCAGTCCTGCGCCATTCTCACAATCACTGCTATATTTGAGTCTATTGTTGCAGTGACCATGTCAACCCAACTCATGGAGAGTGTTCTTCTTTTTCACTGACCCTCTACCCTACCAAGCATGATGTCCTTCTCAAGGGACAGGTCCCTCCTGATAACTCATCCAAAGTACATGAGACAAAGTCTTGCCATTCTCCTCTAAGAAGTATTCTGGCTGTACTTCTTCCAAGACAGATTTGTTCCTTCTTCTGGCAGACCATGGTATATTCAATATTCTTCACCAACATCATAATTCAAATGCATCAATTCTTCTTCTGTCTCCCTTATTTATTGTCCAGCTTTCACATGTATATGAGGAGATTGAACACACCATGGCTTGAATCAGGAGTACCTTAGCCCTCGAAGTGACATGTTTGCTTTTTTAACACTTTGAAGAGGTCTTTTGTAACAGATTTGCCCAATGCAATATGTCGTTTGATTTCTCGACTGCTGCTTCCATGGGCGTTGATTGTGGACCAAGTAAAACGAAATTCTTGGTGGAGGGAGATAATACTAACTTGCCAGAGCAGCAAAATAAAATCTCAGAGTCTTAAGATTTGAGCTCTAAGTAATGATTGTCCTTTTTCATGCATAATATCACTCCTTACCTTTAAGACCACCCAGTTGTGAGTGGAACAACCATTGATTGGGGTGACTAAATGTTTTTTAATAACAGACATGAATGCATTGCTAAAATTTCCTTGCTGATCTCCTGAACACTGCACAGAGAAAGAAAATGGAATCTCCTTTTGGCCTGGTGGGCAAATTTTGACCTGGCACTAACATTCTCTCCCTTGCCTTTCTGCTGAGAAGAAAGGTAGCTGCAGGGTCTGCTGTGAGGAAAGCTGGGGTCCCTCCCTGTAGTAAGGGTACAACATAGCCAAGTCTCTGGCATTAGTGATAGAGCCTCCTTGGGCTGAACTATAGTCACCCTGTGACAATAGTTAGGCAGAGACTTCCATCTGGATATCTGCCCTACAAATTCCTGTGTTTTTTTTTTTTTTTTACCAAAACCAGTTGCCATTGAGTCAACTCTGACTCACAGTGACCCCATGTATGTAGAGCTGTGCTCCATAGGGTTTTCAGTGGCTGATTTTCAGAAGTAGATGGCCAAGCTTTACTTCTGAGGTGCTTCTGGGTGGACTCAAACTTCCAACTTTTCAGTTAACAGCTAAGCGTGTTAAACATTTTTTAAGCACTAGAAAAGGGATACCGTCAATTTTCCCAAGAGCCTGGCCAAGGTCCCAGGTTCTGGCTCTAAATAATTCAGGGCTCCCTCTCAAAATAAATGGGAAGAACCAGAGCAGGGACCAGTGGGGACCAGACCAGGACAACCACCCACCAGCTAACAGCACCGAGACAGCCTCTCTGGGTTAGCTCTGGGCACCAGAGCCTGTTAGGCCAGCCCTGCCAGAACCAAAGTAAAGGAGGGTGGAGGTGAAGAGCTTGGGGGAAAAGCCCAGAGTGGATGGGGTGGGTGGGGCTAAACAGGTTTCAGTGGCAGGGCAGGAGACAAAGAAATCAAGATTGAAGAATTGTGTTCAGGAGTATGACACCAAAGGCTGGCTTCTAGAAGGAACTGGGGCTGCCCTCCCCCAGACACACCTCTGCTGGGGGCACCTGCACCAGCCAGGAGGCAAGAAGGAAGTTCTCTGACTAAGACTACCGTTTGTGGGATAACTGGGGGCGGTAGCAGCCCAGCCTCCCTCCCTCCTGCCCCACCAGAATGAAAATACCTGAGGAATGCTGACTGCCCTTGTGGAGCCTGTACCTGCACCAAGGAGGGAGAAGGTAAGTGACCTGCTAGATGTCAAGCCTGGGGAATATTTTTTCTCCTCAGCTCTCTCTACTACTTGCTGGCCGGGGGCACGAAAGCTACTTTGAAAGGGAGCCTCCAGTCTGGTCCTAATCCTTCCAATCATAGGCCCTGGGTGCTGTGGGGCTGCAGTTGAGTCTACCGCTAGTGGCTCTAAAGGACTCTCATCCCTCCATCTATGTGGAGAGGCCTATGGAGCCCTCATGGCACAGTGGTTAAGAGTTTGGCTGCTAACCAAAAGATCAATAGTTTGAATCCACCAACTGCTCCTTGGAAACCCTATGGGGCAGTTCCACTCTGCCCTATAGCATGGTTATAAGTCGGAATCAACCTGACGGCAACAGGTTTGGATTTTGGGTTTTTTTTTTCTTTTTTTTAATAGAGTTCCAGGAGGTCCCCAGGTGACACAATAGGTTTATGCTTGATTACTAATCTAAAGGTTGGTGGTTCAAATCCTCCTAGTGGTGCTGTGGAAGAAATGCCTGGTAATCTACTTCTATAAAGATTACAGCTAAGAAAACCCTATGTGTTTCTCTGTAATACATGGGTTTGCCATGAGTCAGAATCTACTTGATGGCAACAAATTTGGCTTTGGTATGAGGTCGCCATAAGAATCGACTCCAAACAGCTGGTTTGGTTTGTTTTTTGCCCTAACCGTAAGATGTAGGCTGTGCAGTTGATGGGGAGAGGCTTCCTTTCGTGTGGGTTAGGGGAACTGTTGCAGACAGTAATGGTTATCATTCCATGTGATTCTGGCTCCTTCTGCACACTGATGAACAGGCAGCCCACCCAAACGGCCTTGGCCTTTGATGCCTACTGCTTAAATGAAATCCCTATATGGAGTGCCTATGATATACCAGGCATAGGGTTTCCAAGGCTATAATCTTTACAGAAACAGGCTGCCACATCTTTCTCCTGAGGAGAGAGGCTGGTGGGTGCAAACTGCCAACCTTTTGGTTAGCAGTAAAGCACTTAACCACTGCACCACCAGGACTCCTAAAAATAGTAATAGCCAAAAAATCCTGTTGGCATTGAGTCAAATCCGACTCATAGCAACCCTATAGTACAGGGTAGAACTGCCCCATAGAGTTTCCAAGGAGCTCCTGGTGGATTTGAACTGCCGACCTTTTGGTTAGCAGCTGAGTTTTTAACCATAGCAACAACTTAGTGGACTCTAATGCAAAACATGATTGTGAAGCATTTTACGTGTATTGTCACAAGTCGAGAGGCAGGTGTTATTATCTACTATGACTGAGGAGGATGCTGAGGCTCAAGGAGGTCCGCTAAGCCAAACCAGATTTGCTGACCCTGGAGCTTGTGCTGTTGACATACGTCAATAAGGTCATATTTAACTGAGGGTCTTTCATATCCATAGTGTACAGAGGTTGTGAAGAACAACTCAGATTTGCAAAAAAAAGCTCTCTCCAGTTGGAGCAAAACTGACAGCTCCATCTCCTGCTGCCATGCTCAGAGATGAATTGAGAGTTTGGTCTCTACCTTTCAGACCTCAATGGCCCCTTCTTGTGAATTTGGAGACTGTGAGGAGTTCACTGTCAGCAGTCTGTAATCCACATTGTCTGTGCTCTTAAGGATTCAGGGACCATGCAGTTGAGAAACAGAGCTGGTCTTTGAAGCTCCAGAGCTGGCAGTGGAAGAGGGAAGGATGTGTTTGAGAAGAGCCGAACACTGAGCCAGCATACTGTGGCCACTTAGAATTAAATCCAAACTCCATTGTACAGTTTACCAGGTCCCTTATGACTCCAACTCTTCCCATTTCCCAGCCTCACCTATTACTGAGTCCCTCAGCTCATGAGCCAGCACCCTGGCTCTCTCTGTTCTTTTCACTCCTCAGTACCTTTGCACATGATCTTCCCTCTGCCTGGAACACTTTTGCCTTGGCTTTTCCTGTAGTTGGCTCCTTATTTTCAATCAGATTTCAGCTCAAATGTTGCCTCTTCAAAGAGGGCTTTCTGGGCCACAGCATCGAAGGTAGTCCCCAGCTACTCTCCTTCACACTAGAAATTTTCATAATATTTATGGCAGTCTGAAATTCTGTCTTCTTGTTTATTATCTCTTCAACTAGAAGGTAAGTTCCATGAGGGTAGGGACCTTTTGCGTCTTCTGACTACTGGGCATTGCTGGACCCTCAGTGCTTAGCAGAGCTCCTGAAAATAGCAGGTTCTCAGTTAATATTTGTTGAATGAATGAATAACAGCAGGGGCATGGGAGATCTGATGGCCACAAGTTTGCTGCCTTGTCACCAAATACCTCTACTCAATTGCCCTCAGAAAAACAAACACCTTGGGCTAGAAACTGAAGTAGAGAGCACCTGGGTTGTCAGGTGTTCAAAGGGCAATTGATTTCATCCATGAGGTAGCATGGGGGGAAAAGTTAAATGGCATTAAGTGAATTTAGTTCCTCCAAGAAATAGCAAGCTATAATAGCAGGGTATGATAAGATTGAGTGCTGCAATGGTTCAGTGGTAGAAATCTCACCTTTCTTGTGGGAGACCCAGGTTCAATTCTTGTTCATGTTGAACAGATTTCAGTGGACTAGGAAGAAAGACCTGCTCCCAGAAATCAGGCCACAAAAACCCTAAGGATCACAAAAGCCTGATCTATTGCACACGGGGTCTCCAGGAGTCAGGGACCGACTCAATGGCAGGCAGTGAAAACAATATCATGAGAATGACTGTGCTGACTAGTCTTGGTAAATAATAACCACTGTCTAGGAATTTCCTCGACTTGCTCTTCTGATTGCCAGATGTGGTGTTGGTTTGAGCAATATCTGTGGTACCTGTCATGCCAATATAACCTCAGAATGCTGAGAGTTCTCACTTCCAGCTCTGCTTCAACAAGCCATCCACTCAAATTTCCAGCAAGCTTTGCTCACGCATAGTTTGCTATTTCAGGTGTTATTAATTTGCAGGATGAGAAGAGGCTTATACTGAGGATGAAGAGATCCACGACATTTCTGTGGGCTATAACCACTCTCAGCAGCAGTGGGCAAGTCCCTTAATGCTCCCACCTCCCGTGTTTCTCGTCTGTAAATTGCAATGATAACCTCTGCCCTCGGTCCCACGTGAGATCGTGCTGAGGTACAGGTATGGTGCGTATCCTTTCTGGAGCATTCAGTGTGACCCTGATGTAGGAACTTGTTCTCCATAACTCTTGTTCACAAGCATGAAGGCGCAGAAGTAAGGGGGAGCAGAGAATACACAGGGGTGTGTGTTTGTTTTGGAAAACTTCACTCATAGAAAATTCACAATTGCAAAAGAAAGCTATTAGAGGAAGAAACGTCTCCACGGGATTCCTTTTCCCAGGCAGCTACCTCAAGAAGCCACTTACACACTTTAATTAACTCCCAGCCTATTTGCCTTGCAAAGATGAGCATTAAAATCCAGCCTAGTGATGCTTCCTCCTTGGCAACCAAGTGGCATTTGGCAGTATTTCACGTGCTCGTCATGTTTTTGGATCTCTTCTTGCACTTATGCAGTCTTTATTATAATGGGTGTTAAACCTTCCTAACGTAAGCCCTGGCCCTGTGCTCATTTAAGTGGTATCTGATTTTACAAATACTCCTCAGGTTAGCTCTGTGATTTTTTTAGGCACTCCTTATATTGCTCCATTTACTCCCTTGTGTTATTCTTGATTTACAGATTTTAGAAAATCTGCTTTTTTTTCAAAGAAAATGTATTTTTGCCAAGCCAAAGTCTTAGCGATTTTCTGGGGAGGTAGGGCCCAAAAGCACTGTTTTATTGTGGGAAGAGAATTACATTAAATGTCTGGAGATCTGGGCTTAAATCCTGGCCTTACTTCTCAATGATCTTTTCCCAACTCCTTGAGCCACAGTGGTAAGAACAACATTGGCCGTGAACATTTATTGTTTACCAAGTGCTAAGAGCTTGGGTCATCCCATTTGGTCTTCATGCTGACTATCTCTGGTTTGAAAATAGGACAGTGAGGTTTAGAAGGTACAAGGTTACCAGATAGTAAGTGATGGAACCCAGATTTGAACCATGTTGGCAAAGGTGAAACTAGGATATGGCAGGTATTGCACCAGCCCTGGGCACGTGGCACCACTGAGCAGTTTCTGTTAACCTGGTATGCCCAGCTGCATACCTATGGAAAATGACACCTATGGCAAGCACCAGAATTGAGCCCCTGTCCAAACACCTGACATCCCTCTTTTAGATAGCTGTTATAATCTCAGCTCAATAATACAAGTCAAGCTCGTTAATCTTTTAATTAACACATTACTGTGCTTTAAGAAGGACGTTGGGCCGTACAGGGTTAATAGAAACTGTTTGATGGTGCCAAGCACCCAGGGCTAGTGCAATACCCTAGATATGTACTACATGCTGGTTTACTTGAGAGCCTGTGCTCTTACCCCCAGAAGCTGTTCTAGTTGAAATTCCTCTCCATCCATGAGTTGACATTATCTGCCCTACTCTCAGGAACACTGGAAAATCTCAGCCAACGAGATGATGCCTATAAAGGTTCTTTGAAATTGTGAAATGGGAGTTGTAGCTGGTTTCATTTCACCACTGTCTGCTATGCTTGTTTATCAATATTTAGAAAAAGGTTTTAAAGAGGCTCCTTTTCTTCAAAGGTGTCTGTGTAATTCCTAGGGCTGTTGTAACAAAATACCACAAAGTGGGTGGCTTTAAAGAAACCCAAAGCAGAGTATTGGCCATGCTGATTCCTTCTAAGGGCTCTGACAGAGAAACTGCTTCATGCCTCTGTCAGAGCTCCTGGTGGTCCCAGCAATTCTTTGCATTCCTTAACTTGTAGACAAACCTTCATGTGGTGTCTTCCCCTGTGTGCATCTGTGTCTGTTCTCTTTTATTAGACACAACTTAGATGGAATTAGGACCCACCCTACTCAGGTTAGGTTATCGTGTTAACTGATAGCTTACCAAAGATCCTATTTACAAACAAGGTCATATTTACAGGTTCACAGGTTAGAACTTCAACATTTCTTTTTTTTTTTTAACAATATTTTATTGAATTCAGCATATCTTTTTTGTGGACACAATGCAATCCACAATAGTGCCTTTGTGGTCTTTAAAGAAAATGACAAATATTTTCATAAAGAAAACAAAATGGTGCATCTTGACATAAGGGAGCATGAAACTCAGCCATAACCCAGAACATACATGGGAGACTGGGTTGAAACCAAACTGTTTTAAATTCTTAAAAACTTTAGAAGAATTTGCAAATACTATGAGGTCCCTAGGAGACCTGGTGATGCAGTGGTTACGAGCTTGGCTGCTAACAAAAAGGTCAGCAGTCCACCAATGGCTTCTTGGAAACTCAATGGGGCAGTTCTACTCTGTCCTATAGGGTAGCTATGAGTTGGAACTTGAAGGCAACCACTTTTTTTTTTTTTTTTTTTTGGTTATATGCTGTACTAGAAACTAATGACATCATAATGATAACCAACATTTATTAACTACTTCTTAATACCCGACTCTGATAAAAGTATTTTTCTCATGGTATCTCATGTGTAAGAAGCAGTTTATCATAGAGGTTAAGAGCGTGGACTCGTGGTTAAGAGGGCCTGAGTGCCATGCCTGGCTCTATCAGTTGCTAACTCTATGACCTTGGACAAGTTTTTCAACCACTCTGTGTCTCAGTTTCCCCATCTGTATACTGGTGATAATAATAAACCTATCTCCTGTGGTTTTTGTGAGGGTTATATAAGTTAATACATATAAGGTAAGCAGTGACTGGCATATAATAAACTCTCAAATGTTTGCTGCTGCTATTACTTTTCCATCATCTCTTCCATAGGTTCTATCACCCCCACTTCATAAGTGTGTTGTTGTTCTTTGGTGCTGTCAAGTCAGTTCCGACACATAGCGACCCTATATACCACAGAACGAAACACTGCCTGGTCCTGTGTCATCCTCACAGTCGTTGCTATGTTTGAGCCCATTGTTGCAGCCACTGTGTCAATCTATCTCTTCAAGTTTCTTCCTCTTTTTTGCTGACCCTCTTCTCTATCAAGCATGATGTTCTTCTCCAGGGATTGGTCCTTCCTGATAACATGTTCAGAGTATAGGAGATGAAGTTTTGACATCCTCTCCTCTAAGGAGCATCCTGGCTATACTTCTTCCAAGACAGATTTGTTCATCCTTCTGGCAGTACTAAACATATTTATGGTATGTTCAATATTCTTTGCCAACACCATAATTCAAAGGCATCAATTCTCATTCAGTCTTCTTATTCGTTGTCCAGGTTTTGCATGCGTATGAGGTTAAAGGTACCATGGCTTGGGTCAGGTGCACCTTAGTCCTCAAAATGACATCTTTGCTTTTTAACACCTTAAAGAGGTCTTTTGCAGCAGATTTGTCCAATGCAATATGTCGTTTAATATTTGTTTCTTACAATATTATGTGAGCCATTTTAGTTGTCTGTTTTTACTTGTGCTTTAGGTAAATGTTTACAGATCAAATTAGTTTCTCATGAAAAAATTAATACACGTATTGTTTTGTGGCATTGGTTGTAAAACCTGCAATGTGTCAGCACTTTTCCTTCTCAACCTTAGGTTTCCAATTTCCATTCATTCAGCTTTCCTGCCTCCGTAGCCCTCTCCTCCCGCCCCTGCCGCCTTCTTGCCCTTGCCCCGGGCTAGTGTGTCCATTTAGTCTGGTATACATGATTGAACCGTGTGTGTTATTGTTTGTTTTATGGGCCTGTCTAATCTTTGGCTGAAGGGTAAACCTCAGGAGTGACGTCAATACTGAGATAAAAGGTGTCCAGGGGCCATACTCTTGGGGTTTCTCCAGTCTCTGTTAGACCAATAAGTCTGTTGTTTTGTTTTGTTGTGGGTTTGAATTTTGTTCTACATTTTTCTCCTGCTCTGTCTGGGATCCTCTACTGTGATCCCTGTTAGGGCAGTTGGTGGTGGTAGCCGGGTACCATTTAGTTGTGCTGAACTCAGTCTGGTAGAGGCTGTGGTGGTTGTGGTCCATTAGTCCTTTGGACTAATCTTTCCCTTGTGTCCTCAGTTTTCTTCATTCTCCCTTGCTCCAGATGAGGTGGGACCAGTGGAGTATCTTACATGGCTGCTCACAAGTTTTTAAGGCCCCAAACACTACTCACCAAAGCAGCATGTAGAACATTTTCCTTATAAACTATATCACACCAGTTGAGCTAGATGTCCCCCAAGACAATGGTCCCCAGGCCTCAGCCCAGTAACTCAGTCCCTCAGGGAGCTGGATGTATCTATGAAGCTTGTATGGCTTCCCCAGTATTGTGTACTGTCTTATCCTTCCTCAAAGTTACCACTTACCTGTTGTCTAGTTAGTGTTTTTCTCTTCCCACCTCTACCCTCCCTAGTAACCATCAAAGATTGTTTCTTTCTGTGTGTAAACTTTTTCATGAGTTTTTATAATAGTGGTCTCATACAGTATTTGTCCTTTTGTGATTGACTTATTTCACTCAGCATAACACCCTCCAGATTCATCCATGTTGTGAAATGTTTCACAGATTCATCATTGTTCTTTATCATTGAGTAGTATTCCATTGGGTATATTGTTGATGGGCACTTAGGTTTTTTTCCATCTTTTTCTATTGTGAATAATGCTGCAGTGAACATGGGTGTGTATATGTCTATTCACGTGATGGCTTCTATTCTCTAGGATATATTCCTAGGAGTGGGATTGCTGGATAGTACAGTATTTCTATTTCTAGCTTTATAAGGAAGCGCCATATCATTTTCCAAAATGGCTATACCATTTTGCATTCCTACCAGCAGGGCATGAGCGTTTCAATTTTCCAGCAGCCTCTCCAAAATTTATTAATTGCTGTTTTCTGATTTGTTCTGGTAATGTTAGGGTGAAAGGGTATCTCATTGTAGTTTTGATGTGCATTTCTCTAATGGCTAGTGATCGCGAACATTTCTTGATGTATCTGTTAGCTGCTTGAATGTCTTCTTTGGTAATGTGTCTATTGACATCCTTTGCCCATTTTTTAATTGGCTTATTTGTCTTTTTATTGTAGAAGTGTTGGATTTCCCTACAGATTTTAGAGATGAGAACTTTGTTGAATTTGTCATAGCCAAAAATTTTTTCCCAGTTTGTAGATTCTCTTTCTACCCTTCTGGTAAAGTCTTTTGATGAACCTAAGTATTTAATTTTTAGAATAACTCAGTTATCTAGTTTATCTTCTGGCATTTGTGTATTGGTAATTATGGTTTATATTCTATTTATGTCATATATTAGGGCCCCTAGCATTGACCCTATTTTTTCTTCCATGATCTTTATAGTTTTTGGTTTTATATTTAGCTCTTTGATTCATTTTAAATAAGTTTTTGTGTATGATGTCATTTGATTTCTTGATGGCTGCTTCTATGGGTGTTGATTGTGGATCCAAGTAAAATGAAATCCTTGACAACTTCAATCTTTTCTCTGTTTATCGTGATGTTGCTTATTAGTCTAGTTGCGAGGATCTTTGTTTTATTTATGTTGAGGTATAATCCGTATTGAAGGCTGTAGTCTTTGATGTTCTTCCGTAGGTGCTTCAAGTCCTCTTTGTTTTCATCTTACAGGTTGTTAATGGGTCTTCCTCCAATCATTGTGCTGCGTTCTTCTTCATATAGTCTGCTTCTCAGATTATTTGCTCAGCATACAAATTGAGTAAGTATGGTGAAAGGATACAACCCTTACCCACACCTTTTCTGATTTTAAATCACTCAGTGTCCCCTTGTTCTGTTTGAATGACAGCCTCTTGGCCTATGTATGGGTTCCACGTAAGCATAATTAAGCATTCTGGAATTCTGATTCTTCTCAATGCTATCTGTAATTTATCATCATCCACCTAGTTGAATGCCTTTGCATAGTCAATAAAACACAGGTAAATATCTTTCTGGTGTCCTCTGCTTTCAGCCAAGATTCATCTGACATCAGCAATGATATTTTAAGTGTCCCTGCTGCCATCAAGTCAATTCTGACTCATAGCAACACTGTAGGACAGAGTAGAATTGCCCCATATGGTTTCCAAGGAGCGGATGGTGAATTCAAACTGCTGACCTTTTAGTTAGCAGCCTGAGTTGTTAACCGCTGTGCTACGAGGGCTCCATTATAAATATAGAAATTGATAGTCAGGGGACACAACTATAATCTAGATTTGAGCCTGGTATTGTTTTATTTGAGAGCCTGCCCTCTTCTATGTCATATTTCCTTAATAAACCCTCAGTGAAACCCACATTTTTCTGGTAGTTTGTACTACAAGACCCAATCTACTTGTTCTCCATGAATGTACCTCTTGGGACTTACAGCCTCTGATATGCCCTGTCATCCTCATGAGTGAGATGTCTTGCTGACAAGGACTTGAGTTGTATCTCTAGAATATAACCAGCCTAGCCAGAACTTTCTCTTCTATTCAATATTCTCTCTGTGGGCAGGCAACCACACTGGCCCTGGGGAGATAAGTTGATTCATTAAGCAATTAGTGGAGCTACTGTTCCTCAAGAGGGAGCACAGTACCTGACAATTTAGGGGGCATCTTTCAGTTCTGTGATAATATTGTCCTGTGCTGGTTTAAAACTGTAGGTATAAAATCTCTTCAGTTGGCACCAATTTGGGGGTAAGTGGCAAGAAGAAATAGTCCAGAGACTGTCCTGTGCTGGTCAAAGGCAGTTGCTAGTCCTTGTGCTCTTCCAACATTTATCGTTGTTGTTAGCTGCTATCATGTTGGCCCAAGACTCATAGTGATCTCATCCACAAGAAAACAAACTGTTCCCTATTCATCCCCATGATCAGTTGCCGATAGGACTGTCATGATCCATAAGGTTTTAATTGGCTGATTTTTAGAAGTAGATTGCCAGGCCTTTCTTCCTACTCCATCTTAGTCTGGAAGCTTCACTGAAACCTGTTCAGCATGATAGACGCATCCAAGCCTCCAGTGACAGATGAGTAATGGTTGGGCTGGTACCCAGTTGATATCGGAGTTATTTACTCACTCTGCCCCTGGGCAGGGACTTGCCTCTGCCATAATCTTAGCAGGCAATGTAAGCACGCTCTGGCCTGAAGGAAGCAGTCCTGCAGTCCTGCCACCTGCACTGAGTATGCACCCTCTAAGATGCCTCCCAAGTAACAACAGTAATTAATAATTAATAATAGCTTCCCTTTATTGAGTACTCAGTATGTGTAAGTTTACTTACTTAGTTCACGTAACCCTAACACAACAACCGGAAGTAGGTTCTCTTGTATTATCCTCTCTGTTTTGCAGAGGGGGAAGCTGAAGTTCAGAGAACCCACAGATCTGGCCAGGGTCGCCCAGCTGAAACTGGCACCACCAGGACAGGAAGCCAAGCCGGTGTGATAGAACACATGTTCTTCACCTCTGACCTCAACTGCCTCAGACTCCCCTTGCTGGATCACTCTTAAAGAGATGGGTTGATAACACATTACTGATTAGCTTTGGAAAAACCAGTCCTGCTGGGTTACCCCATGTGGAAAGTGGAAAAACCTACCTCACCTGTTTTCCGGGTCTTCCCACCCCTGACCTGGGTGGTGGAGTCTGCTTATTTTTTTTTGCACATGGTTGAGCTCCTTGGCTTCTCAGTTTGGCCTTTCCCCCACCAAACCTTTTATCATGGGATTATCCCAAGAGGTAAGCGTGAGTGTGAAGTCTTTGTCTCTCTGAGACAGCCTTAGCCCCACTCCTTACCCACTTGAATGGTAACCCTGTGGCATTTCTCCAATTTCCCTTTTTTTGTTTCTTTGGAGCCTAGTTTGATAACAAGCTGGTTTTGATCACAGATAATAAAGAATATCTTCAGTGTTATGGAATAGTTCAAGTAATTGGCATCTTAGTCTGAGGACTGACCCATGAATTCTGTCACTTCTCAAACCAGACAAAATGGTAGTCTGCGTTGTCGCTGCTATATCAAGAAAGTGTCACCCTTCGTAAGTGGTTATGCAACTGGGCTATTATCAGGAAGGTATATAGAAAAGTGGGACAGTGGGGTTCAGTGGTAGGATTCTTGCCTTACATGTGGGAGACCCAGGTTTGATTCCTTGCCAATGTGCCTCATGTGCAGCCACCACCCATCTGTCAGTGGAGGGTTGTGAGTTGCTATGATACTGAACAGGTTTCAGCAGAGCTTCCAGACTAGGACAGACTAGAAAGAAAGGCCTGGCAACCTACTCCCATCAGCCAATGAAAACCCAATGGATCACAATGGTGCAATCCACAATCTATCATGGCAATGATGCAAGACTAGGCAGTGTTTATTCCCATTGTGTGTGGGGCCACCAAGAGTCAGGGACCAACTCAACAGCAGCTAATTACGACAAATATAGAAAAGAGATAATTCTAGTTGAAATCTTAAACGCTCCTTCCCTTTAATATCTATGTGATCTTAGAAAAATTACTTAACTTAGTTTCCATGGTAGCATAATATTGCTTTCATTTCAGTCAAGTTTGGCACACTTACTGGATGGCTGTGGTATCCCAGCCCCAGCTGTTGTTGCTGCTGTTGTTGTAGTTAGGTGCCGTTGAGTGGATTTTGACTCATAGCGAGCCTATGTACAACAGAATGAAGCATTGCCCAGCCCTTTGCCATCCTCACAATTACTGCTATGTTTGAGCTCATTGTTGTAGCCACTGTGCCAATCCATCTCCTTCAGGGTCTTCCTCGTTTGCTGATCCTCTACTTTAGCAAGCATGATGTCCTTCTCCAGGGACTGGTCCCTCATAACATGTCCAAATTACATGAGATGAAGTCTTTACCTCCTTGCTTCTAAGAAGGCTGAACTTCTTCCAAGACAGAGTTGTTCCTTCTTCGGGCAATCCATGGTATATTCAATATTCTTCACTAACATCGTAATTCAAATGCATCAATTCTTCTTTGGTCTTCCTTATTCATTGTACAGCTTTCACGTGTATGTGAGGCAACTGAAAATACCATGGCTTGGGTCAGGCACATCTTAGTCCTCAAAGTGACATCTTTGCTTTTTAACACTTCAAAGAGGTTTTTTGCAGCAAATTTGCCCAATGCAATATGTCATTTGATTTCTCAACTGCTGCATTGATTATGGATCCAAGTAAAGTTAAATCTTTGAGAACTTCAATACTTTCTTCCTTTGTTATGATGTTGCTCATTGCTCCAGTTGTGAGGATGTTTCTTTTCCCTATGTTGAAGTGTAATCCATACTGAAAGCTGTGGTCTTTGGTCTTCATCAGCAAGAGCTTCGAGTCCTCTTCATTTTGTCATCTGCTTATTGAAGGTTGTTAATGAGTCTTCAATCCTGATGCCATGTTCTTCTTCATATATTCCAGTTTCTCAGATTATTTGCACAGCATACATACTAAATACATATGGTGAAAAGATACAACACTGATGCATACTTCTTTCTGATTTTAAGCCATGCAGTATCCCCTTGTTCTGTTCAAACAACTGCCTCTTGGTCTATGTACAGGTCCCACATGAGCACACTTAAGTGTTCTGGAATTCCCGTTCAGTGCTGACAGCTATATGTATACCATTTCACTTAATTCACCAAAAAATAAACCCACTGCCATCAAGTCGATTCCGATTCATAGAGACCGTATAGGGTTTTCAAGGCTGTAAATCTCTACGGAAGCAGACTGCCACATCTTTCTCCTGCAGAGCTGATGGTTTCTAACTGCCAACCTTTCTGTTAGTAGTTGATTGCTTTGACCACAACGCCACCAGGGCTCCTTTAGTAAATGGTGAAGGTGAGATTTGAACCAGTTATCCCAATGTCAAAATCCATTCCCTGGATCAGTGTAATTCGCTGGCTGGATGTTTCACATTAAATTCTCCCTTCTCTGCCACAAAATCACCCACAAGTAGCTCATGCTGAGGACATTTCCCCAGATCCCGTCAGACTGCACTGCTCCTCCTCATTTGCCACCCTTCCAGTTGATGATGGGAGCAGCACCAGCCAACCGCCCCTGGCCACCACTCACTATCCTTTCTGCTCATTCTGCTCCTCCCTTCACAGAATGATACCCATCAATAAGAGTAAACCTCTGTTTTTCTCTAATAATGGAGAGATGTTCCAAACAAATCCTTATGCTTATCTCTGAAGATGACACCATCTAGTTCCTCTCGCTCTGCACGGCGGAAGGAGCAGCAGGTACTGCAGTGGCTGGGGCATGCAGAGAGAGGCAGGAATTGTCTATGGGTGAGTAGAAGGGGCCACTGAGTCAGGGGCTCAGAAGGGACCTAGTAGGAGGTAAGCCCATGATTGCAAGGGTGTCTCTGTCTCATCTGTCACTGTGCCGGCACCCAGAGCTGTGCCTGGCACCTAGGAGAGGCACAAATGAAATCATGAAATCAGTGTTTTAGCTTTCAAGAAGAGTGTGTATCTGGTGCAGATTTGTTTTCTAGATTTTTGTTTGTTTTGTTTTGCTTACGAGTGAAAACAGAAGGGAGAGAGGGAAAGGATTAAATATTGAGCTTTTATAATTCTCACATTTGGAAGCTTTTGTTAAATTAGCACCTCAGTAGAGTGTTTCTCTGCCCAGCACCCTTTGAGTGAGTTTGAACTCTATCTTAGGGCAGAGTTTGTCACTTCTCACCTATTTAATAATGCCACTACAGGAGCTGGGCACCCTGTCACTCACACTCTACCTCTTGTCAGTCACAGGCATAAACTTGGTTGGGCTGTGACCTTCTGAGTGTCCGTGGACCCCACTTTCACCTATATCCTCCTCCTTCCTTAATTCCTTTTCGGTGAAGAGCCTAGTACCATAAGATTTTCATTTATTGAGCACGAACTATATGCTAGGCACAGTACTAAATACCTTGGTATCTTATCACGTTTAATCTTCACAAGAAACCTTAGCATCTTGCAGATGAAAAAACTGATGCATGGAGAGGTGAAACTGATTCAACACAGGTCACCCAGCTGATTGGTGGTGAGGCCAGGCCTCAGAGCCAGGGCCGCACAGTGAATCCTCCTAATGCCTTCAGCCTTCCCCATATGAGAAGGAAGTCCATCCCTCTCTGACTTTTCTCAAGGCAGATCCCCACCCATACGAAAACGCGTCACTTTCTAGAACAACAATCCCTTGGTGTCACTCATACTGGAAAGCCCCTGGAGTTGGGCTCCTTATCTCTTGCAGGGGACACAAAATCACATAAGCGGCCTGAGCCTTCATTCTTGGTCTCCATCCTGTTAAGGCTGAGAGAGAAGGGGCTGTTGTGTGGTCTGATTTGTAGAGAATAGTCCAGCCCTCAGAAAAGGGTGCCTTAGGTACAAATCATGAAACACTGAAGGGAAAGTCATGTTTACAAAATGCCCAAAGTGTGGAGATAAAGGTTAGCTGCGAGTTCAGACTGGGGAGCCTGGGGTGCATCCTATGCTTCGGTCATTCATGTGCCACTTGTGCAGTATGTTACATAGCTGGAGACAGCCTTCACTAACACTTACTCAACATAGTAACTACAATGGAGCCTTAGGTTAGTTTTAAAAAAGGGAACTACTTTAACTGGAAATTTAGTATTTCTAATCACAAACAGAGATTAATTGTAAAATTAAATACCAGAAACACAGAACAACGTGAGTAAACTCTAGCCAGGCACTGCTGTCCACTGAAAGCTCTGGCTCTTAGACAGGTCCTTGCTTTGTGAAAAGAGAGAATTTCAATTGGAATCAACTGGACGGCAACGGGTTTGGAGTTTTGATTTTTGATGGCACAGTAAGGAGCTTTAGTGGTGCCAGTGGTTAAGCACTCGGCTGCTAACCGAAAGATTGGCAGTTCAAATCCACCAGCTGCTACAAGGGAGAAAGATGTGACAGTCTGCTTCTGTAAAGATTTACAGCCTTGGAAGTCCTATGGAGAAGTTCTCCTCTGCCTTATAGGGTCACTATGAGTCGATATCGACTCAATGGCTAATGAGTTTGGTTTTTTTAGTTGGCGGCACAGTGGTGAAATGCTCAACTGCTAAAGGAAAGGTCAGTGGTTTAAACCCACTAGCTGCTTTACAGAAGAAAGATGTGGCAGTCAGCTTCTGTAAAGATTACAGCCTTGGAAACCCCATTGAGTAGTTCTACTCTGTCATAGAGACCAACTTGACATCAACTGTTTGTTTTTGTTTTAAACTTTGATTGTCTCCTTAAAGCAGTGGTTCTCAACCTCGGCCATGCCTTAGACTCTAGGCTGCTTAAAGTTAGGACCCCAGGCAAGCAGCATCAGCATCAGGAGCTTGTAAGCAAAGCAGAGTCTCAGGCTCCACCCAAGACCCCCAGAATCAGAATCTGCATTTTACCAAGTTCCCCCAGTGGCTTGCGTGACATTGCAGTATAAGAAGCACTACACAGGACTAATTAAGTCAGAATCTCTGGAGATGGAGCTGAGCATCGGTGTTTATTAAGCTCCCCATGAATTCACTGGGCAGCCAAGGTTGTGAACCGCTGACTTATAATAATGGGAAAAATTTGCAAGAGTTGAAACAGAAACAGTTGTCTTACCGTGTGATTCAATGTTATTCAATGTGGGGTCCATGTGCCTCTTAAAATCATTGCATGTGCTGTGTATGCCTGGAAGCGCTAGCCAGGATGACTATCTCAGAGCTCATGGATGTCACACAGTATGCGATTCACCTGAACTTGGTGGGAAAGATGCTTGTATATACTAGCTTTGAGAACATTTATCTCTATATAAAATAGGTTTCACAATTCTACACCAAAATATGTACATATTAAGGGCTCATTTATCCAGGGGGCATAAAATCAGGATAATTGTAAAATCAGACTTTGGAGTTAGAAAAACTTGGATTTGAATCCACCTCTCTGAGCCCCATGTCAAATGGGGTTGACACCTATGCAATATGGCTGTCTAGGTGAGATGGCATGGGTCATGCTTGATCCACTCTAAGTGCTCAATCACCGTAGGTGACAATTATGGTGGTTCTGTCCACTTTCCTTTCCATTCCCACCCATGTCTTGTCCTGGGCACCTCTTGCTGCCGCTGCTTCCTTCATATTTGCTTATTCTGCCTTGAACAGCTCATGAACAGATGACATTTCTCACATTGTCATTCAAGCTAAGAAACTCAAGTTTCAAGTTTCACCTCCTGCCATCTCTTGACAAACAGGAAAAAAAAAAAAAACTCTGCTATCTCTTACCAAATTATCTGACACTTTTCTGAAAAATAACTGAAACCTCATTACATGGATGAACAGCTTTCCATCAGCTCATTCCTAGCTCTGATATTAATATAATTGTTGCCAACACATCAGAGTTGGCCTCAGAGGCAGTTAGAAGGGCGTTGTTGTTAGCAACCTGAGACAGCTGCTAGTGCAAAGAGAGCTATGGAAGCTACATGAGTTTCTGCACCAATAGATGACAGTTTAGAGTGGATTTCTCTCTTCCTTTCATTGCCATGAGAGATATCAGCAGGGAAAGGAAAGGATAACCAAGTCAGGGAGTAGAAGTCTTCCCCTCACAGAAGCCAGAATGAGATTTTCAAAGTGCAAATCGCAACGTGTTTAACCAGTTACCAGTTGCCATTAAGTCAATCCCAACTCATGGTGACCCCATGCAGGTCAGAGTAGAACTGTGCTCCATAGGGTCTTCAATGGCTGATTTTTTGGAAGTAGATCACCAAGGCTTTTTTCCAAGGTGCTACTGGGTGGACTTGAACCTCTGAACTTTCAGTTAGTAGCCGAGAATGTTAACTGTTTGCACCACCCAAGGATTCCATGAACATGTTTAAATTCCTGCCTAAAACCCCGTAAGAGCTTCTCAATGCTTTGAGAATGAAGACCAACATTCCTTATAAGGTCTACACACTGTGTCTTCAAGTTACTCCTCCCACCTCATTTCCCAGACTCTGATTTGTCTGATTATATGGTTTTCTCGCTCACTTGACTGAGTACTTGCTCCGTGTAAGTTCTGGTCCTCAAGACCACAGACCAGGCCTGGTTTGTGAAGTATCATACCTCTAGGCCCTAGTACATAAAAAAAAAAAAGAAAAAAAAAAGTACATAGAATATGCTAAATAAATTCATTGAAGAATAAATGCATGTAGAACGTTTTTCTACTTAATCTGCCACTCCCTGCTTCGCAATTTTCTCCCAGTAGCACTGAGATGCCCTTAGCTGCCCATGTATGTGCTACGCTGTTTTCTATCTCCAAACCTTTGCTTAGGCTGTACCTTCACCTAAAATGGTTCTCTTATCCCTCACTCACTTCATCTAGGAAATCTTACTCCTGGAGGACTATCTCCTCCAGTGACCTTTCCCTGGTCCACCAATTGTCTAGGGTCTTGTGGCCCTTCCTCTGTCCCCATTATGCTCCAGGCAAAACACTCAGTTGTGTTCCAGGTTTGTGTTCTGTCTGTGCCTGCCTCTCCAACACTTTGAGAAAGAGAAAATGAGAAGATGTAAAATGTGTGTGGAATGATAGGTGATGAGTAAAAGGATCCCTGTACCTGTGCTCGTGTGCGTATGTATGTGAGAGAGAGAAAAATGTTTTATGGTGATTAAAAAAGTGATCCTTTCAGACTCAGCACTTTTGCACTTGCTGTTCCTTCCACCTCAATGCTTTTCCCACCCCTTCTCCTAGTTACTTGCACTATCCTTCAGACCTTGGATCCTTTATACCACTGCCCATGAAACCTTCCCTGCCCCACTCCCTGCACTCAATCAAGCCTCCTGCTATGTGGTCTGCTAGCAACTTATGTTTCCTTTATGTAGCTTATTATCATTTCCAGTTATTAACTATGTGCTTATTTGAGCTAAATTTGTCTTCCCCTTTAATCTGGAAACTTCATAAGGGCTAATTTTATCTCCATTTCCCCCTGGTAAATCAGCCAGTGAAAACCCTATGGATCACAACAGCCAGAGCTGCAACTTATCTTGGGGATGGTACAGGCCTGGCAGTGTTTCATTCCACTATGCATGGGATCGCCATGAGTCAGGAACCAACTCGACAGCAGCTAACAACAACTTAGCACCCTAGTTGTTGCCAGGCATCCAGTAGTTGCTCAGTGAAGTACGTATTTCATTATCTGCTACCCTGATTAGGACCCTGAGTGTGAAAAGAAAGAGAAGGCAGGATGGGAATGCCCAGCTTCCCTCCTCCCTGTGGATCATGGAGATGGTGTTCCTCCTTTAGCTATGCACAGAAACTCTGCCCAGTCATACAGCATGGCAGGGACTTGCCAGGGAGGTGTGAGACAACTGGTCTCCACCCTGTCCCTCAGTGCTTTTTTTCCCTGCTTAAACCAGGCCACGTTCCCCTAAGAGCTTGTTCCTTGGAAAACTTAGCCAGGTCCAGCTGCCAAATGCTGAGGCAGCAAGGTGCATGATGACAAACCCAGCAGGGAAGGCAGGTGGCAGGGAGAACAGCAAAGTGTGGCTAATAAGTAGGTCTGACATCCCTAGACGTGTTCTGTCAGGAAGAATAAGCCTTATCAGGTTCTGGGGGCTGGCAGGGTGAGAGCGGCTATCTCTTCCTCCACCCCTGCTGCCCCATTCGAAGCAGACAAATGGTGTGATTTGACTTAAGGAGTATAAGGATCCTGTAGGTACCCTGCTGGCTGACATTAACAGGACCTTGATATTCCTGCATTGCCAAACCACCTCAAGCTTTCATTCCATTTGTCCTGTCCTAGAAAGCCTTCTGGTGGCTGTCTCCAGCCAGTTCCAGGTTAAAAGCGTTCAAATATCCAGGCAGCAGAGGGAACAACTCCTGAAAAGTATGTATCAACTGTGCTTTTTCTTGACTGGTAAAAGCCCCTTGACCATTGGCCTGGTAACAGCTAGGAGATCAGGCAGAGAAAGAAAGTGCACTGGGGTCAGAGCCTGGACCACACACCCAGGTCTACTCCTGATATACTACATGTCGCCTGCAGCTTACTTTCTGTGCCTCAGCTTACCCTCTTGTAAAATAAAAAGGCAGGACTTGATCAGGGATTTTCACATCCTGTTCTCTGGAGCTGCAGGATTTGGAAGCAATAATCTGGACCCACTGTGGTAGGCAACAGAGCCCCTGGTGGTGCAGATGGTTAATATGCTCAGCTGCTAACCAAAAGATTGGTGATTCCAGAAGTGCCTAGAAAGAAAGTCCTGACAACTTACTTCTAAAAAATCAGCCATTGAAAGCCCTTTGGGTTAGTCAGTCACAAAAGGACAAATATTGTATGAGACCATTATTGTAAGAACTCAAGAAAAGGTTTAAACACAAAAGAAAACATTCTTTGATGGTTACGAGGGTGGAGAGGGAGGGAGTGAGAGGGTTATTCCCTAATTGGATAGTAGATAAGAATTATATTAAGTGAAGGGAAGGACAACACAATACAGGAGAAGTCAGCACAACTGGACTAATCCAAAAGCTAAGAAGTTTCCTGAACACAACCAAACACTTCGAGAGACAGAGTAGCAGGGGCAGGGGACTGGGGATCATCGTTTCAGGGGACATCTAGGTCAATTGACATAACAAAGCATATTAAGAGAATGTTCTGCATCCCACTTTGGTGAGTGGTATCTGGGGTCTTAAAAGCTAGCAAGTGACCATCTAAGATGTATCAATTGGTCTCAGCTTACCTGGAGCAAAGGAGAATGAAGAATACCAAAGACACAAGGCAAATATGAGCCCAAGAGAAAGAAAGGACTACATATACCAGAGACTCCATCAACCTGAGATGAGAAGAACTAGTTGTTGCCCAGCTGCCACCAATGACTGCCCTGACAGGGAACACAACAGAGAATCCTGATAGAGCAGGAGAAAAGTGGGATGCAGACCTCAAATTCTAGTAAAAAGACCAGACCTAATGGTTTAACTGAGACATGGAGGGATCCCAGACTCTCTGTTAACCCAAAACTAAAACCATTCTCAAAGCCAACTCTTTAGGCAAAGCTTAGACTGGACTATAAGACATAAAATGATACTGGTGAGGAGTGTGCTTCTTAGCTCAAGTAGACACATGAGACTACGTGGGCAGCTCCTGTTTGGACACGAGATGAGAAGGCAGAGGAGGACAGGAGCTGGTTGAATGGACACAGAGAAGGAGTGTGCTGTCACATTGTAGGGAGAGCAACTAGGATTAAATAATAATACGTGTGTAAGTTTTTCTGCACACATTGTTATGACTGACTTGAATCATAAACTTTTACTTAAAGCACAATTTAGAAAAAGAAAAAGAAAACCCTTTGGAGTACAGCTCTACTCTCATACACATGGTGTCTCCATGAGTCAGTCAGCCTGATAGCAACTGAAGAATTGAAGTGGTGGGCAAAGGGGTAAAACATTGAGGCACTCATTCTGCACACTTGCCCCTACATCTCACACACATGCACACACACACACTCAGACACACACTCACACGCACCACGTACACTCCCATTTTCTCTTCTCAGAGGAGCTTTCATCTGTTTCATATACCAGCACACTGTAAAGGATACACAGTTCTGTAGGTGATAAGAAAATAGGGTCAAATGGAATATAAAAAGGTTTACAAACCATTGAATCAGATGATCTCAGAGCTGTACCAGCTCCTTGAGAGTTCAGCTGCAATACTGAGGTGCACAGTCCTCTTCTGGATGTCTATTAGAAGGTAGTAAGAGTGAAGTGGTTAAAGAGAATGGACTCTAGAGCCAGACTGCGTGTGTTTAAATCTGGCTTCTACAATTTACTTGCTGTGTGTCCTTAGGAAAGTTACTTTACGTCTCTGTCCTTTCATTTCCTCATCTCTAAAATGGGGATAAAGGAACGCCTGCTTATTGGAGTTGTTTTGAGGAATAAATGAGTTAAATATGTAAAATGCTTAGAGCAATGCAAACACGATAAGCATTGGCAGTCATGATTTTATTGCTAACACTATTAAGCCAGCTGTGCTTAACATTTTGTAGGATCATGGATCCCTCTGTAAATCTATTAAAGTTATAGACCCTTTCCCTGGAAAACTATGCACAAAAACACATTTTGCATTCAATTCAGGGAGAAGTTGGCCCAATATCTTCAGTGGGAAAATTGAGGCCCAGAACAGAGAAAAAAAAAATTGCCCAAGCTCATTTAACAGTAAATAAACTCTGCTTTAATAAAGCAAAGCAAAAACTAAGCCCAGGCTTCCCAATTCTCAGCCTGACATTCTTTTCAGTACATGCTCCTGCACTCATCTTCAAACACAGACACGGTCAGATGGTCATATAGACTTTGATTGCATCCCTGCTCTTCCATTTACTAGTTGTATGACTTTGGGCAAGTTTCTGAATGTTACCAAGCCTCAGTTTCCTTATTTGTAAAATGGGGATATAATGTATGTTATGGATTGAATTATGTCTCCCAAAAATGTGTGTCAACATGGCTAGGCCATGATTCCCAGTATTGTGTGGTTGCCCTTCATTTCGTGATCTGATGTGATTGTCCTATGTGTTGTAAATCCTAAGCCCAGGTGATACAGTGGTTAAGAGTTTGGCTGCTTATATTCGATTTGGGCAGCAAGATGGCAGCTGTGCAGGTGTACTGGGGAGGGAAAATTCTAGAAGACAGCCAGGAGACAGGAGATGACATGGTTCTTGTTGGACTTCTCACTTCAGAATAGGGTCTGGACAATGATTTTACTTCCTATTTGTTCCTCCTGTTGCTGCATCCTTTCTTGAGGTCAATTAGCAGTCACAACTCTCTCTTCTGTGTATGTGGGAAGGACCAAATCTGGCATTGGCTAGTTTAAGGACTTTACTGGCATTTGTAGGGTCATGTTACACACTACTGGTGATTGGAATGTGAAAGCTGGAAACAAAAAAAGAAGGATTGGAACCTTGAAAATATGGCTTGGTTACAGAAATGATGTTGGAGATCACATGATAGAATTCTTTGTTGCAAATATGTGGTCACATGATAGACTTCTTCATTGCAAACACCTTTTTTCAAGAATAAAAACAGTGACTGTACATGTGGACCTCCCAAGATGGGATACACAGGAATCAAATTAGCTATATATGTGGAAAGAGACAATGGAAAAGCTCAGTATCATCAGTCAAAACAAGGCCAGGGAATGACTGTGGAACAGATCATCAATTGCTTATATTCAAGTTCAAGTTGAAGCTCAAGAAAATTAGAATAAGTCCACGAGAGCCAAAGTACAATCTTAAGTATATCCCACATGAGTTTAGAGACCATCTGAAGACTAGATTTGACGTATTGAACACTAAGACCAGGGGAGTTGTGGAATGACATCAAGAACATCACACATGAAGAAAGCAAGAGGTCATTAAAAATACAAGAAAGAAAGAAAAGACCAAAGTAGATGTTAGAAGAGACTGAAAGTTGCTTTTGAAGGTTGAGTAGCTAAAGCCAAAGGAAGAAATGATACAGTCAAAGAGCTGAACAGAAGATTTCAAAGAGCAGCTCAGGAAGACAAAGAATTACAATGAATTGTGCAAGGACCTAGAAATAGAAAACCAAAAGGGAAGAAAACACTCAGCATTTCTCAAGCTGAAAAAACAGAAGAAAAAAATTAAGCCTCATGTTACCACATCGAAGGATTCTATGGGGAAAATATTAAATGATACAGGAAGCATCAAAAGAAGATGGTAGGAATACAGAGTCACTATACCCAAAAGAATTGGTTGATATTCAACCATTTCAGGCGATAGCATGTGATCAAGAACCAATGGTACTGAAGGAAAAGGTCCAAGCTGCACTGAAGGCATTGGTGAAAAACAAGTTCTAGGAATTGACTGAATACCAATTGAGATGCTTCAGCAAACAGGTGCAGCATTGGAAGTCCTCACTCATCTATGCCAAGAAACTCAGAAGACACCTAGGCAACCGACTGGAAGAGATCCATATTTGTGCCCATTCCAAAGAAAGGTGATCCAACAGGGTGGGGAAATTATCGAAAGATATCATTAACATCAATTACAAGCAAAATTTTGCTGAAGATCATTCAAAAGCAGCTGCAGCAGTACATCAACAGGGAACGGCCAGAAATTCAAGCCAGATTCAGAAGATGACATGAAACTAAGGATATCATGGCTGATGTCAGATGGATCCTGGCTGAAAGTAGAGAATCCCAGAAAGATGCTTACCTGTGTTTTATTGACTATGCAAAGGCATTCAACTGTGTGGATCATGACAAATTATGGATAACACTGCGAAGACTAGGAATTCCAGAACACTTAGTTGTGCTCATGAGGAACCTGTACTTAGACCAAGAGGCAGTGGTTAGAATGGAACAAGGGGATACTGCATGGTTTAAAGTTTAAAAAAGGTGTGCATCAGGGTTATATCCTTTCACCATACTTATTCAATCTGTAGGCTGAGCAAATAATCTGAGAAGCTGGACTATGTGAAGAAGAAGGGGGCATCAGGATTGCAGGAAGACTCATTAACAACCTGCAAAATGCAGATGACACAATGTTTTTAGCTGAAAGCAAAGAGGACTTGAAGCAATTACTAAAGAAGGTCAAAGACTACAGCCTTCATAATGGATTACATCTCAAAAAAAGAAAACAAAAATCCTTACAACTGGACCAATTAGCAACATCATGGTAAATGGAGAAAATATTGAAGATGTCAAGAATTTCATTATACTTGGATCCATAATCAATGCCCGTAGAAGCAGGAGTCAAGAAATCAAAAGACATGGCATTAGGCAAATCTGCTGCAAAAGGCCTCTTTAAAGTGTTAAAAAGCAAAGATGTCTCATTAGATGACCCAAGCTGTGGTATTTTCAATGGCCTCACATACATATGAAAACTGGACAATGAATAAGAAGACCGAAGAAGAATTGATACCTTCGAATTGTGGTGTTGGCAAAGAATATTGAATATATCATGGACTGCCAGATGAATGAACAAGTCTGTCTTGGAAGAAGTACAGCCAGAATGCTCCTTAGAAGCAAGGATGGAGAGACTTCCCTTCACATACTTTGGACATGCTATCAGGAGGGACGAATGCCTGGAGGAGGACATTTTGCTTGGTAAAGTAGAGGGCTGTCAAAAAAGAGAGGGACCCTTAATGAGATGGATTGACACAGAGGCTCCAACAGTGAGCTCAAACATAACAACGATTGTGAGGATGACCCAGGACCAGGCAGTGTTTCGTTCTGTTATACACAGGGTCGCTATGAGTCAGAACCAAATTGATGGCACCTAACACCATGATGTCAATGAGGCAGGATTAGAGGCAGTTTATATTAATAAGGCAGGACTCAATCTACAGGATTAGGGTGTTTCTTGAATCAATCTCTTTTGAAATACAAAAGAGAGAATCCAGCAGAGAAGAGAGGGACCTCATTACTACCAAGCAAGAACAGCCAGTAGTGGAGAGCATCTTTTGGACCCAGAATCCCTGCACTGAGAAGCTCCTAGACCAGGGAAAGATTGATGACAAGGACCTTCCCCCAGAGCTGACAAAGAAAGAAAGCCTTCCCCTGAGGCTGGCACCCTGAATTCAGACTTCTAGCCTCCTAAACTGTGAGAAAATAAATTTATGTTTGTTAAAGCCATCCACTTGTGGTATTTCTGTTATAGCAGCACTAGATAACTAAGACAATGTACCTCTTGGATTGCTGTAAAGCTCTGACCTCAATGGGGGCACAGAGCAGGTGCTCAATACTTGTTGAGCTACCCCACCCTGCCTATTTCTATACTAGCATAAGGGCTGTTTTGTGAAGTGAAGACTCCGCTTTATACAGATGGCAGGTTAAGAGAACTCTAAGGGTCTTATCTGCAAAACATGTAATAGTACCAGAAAATAAATTGGTGCACTTCAGGGAGAGCCCTGGGCCCAAGTGTAGGAAGAATAAGTGCCTTATTCTCTGTCTTGACAGAGATACAACTTCAAACAACCTACCTCTCCACTTTCAAACGTCATTTCATCATACTTAAAGATCTTTCAAAGCATTGTTTCATATGATTTGAAGGGTGTTGAGTGACTTGTTCAAGGAGGGAGTTATTTGCAAAGCTGTCATGAGAACCCAGAACTCTTGAGTCAGAATACAAGACATTTCCTTTATTATTGCAGGCATTGTGATTTTTAAGGAATCCTACCTCTAGGCCCCTAAGCTGGTCTCCATCTTATCCCTGGGCACCAGCCTCAACTTAGCCTCTTCCAGGTTTTATGAAACTCCCATGACGGGCCTTTCCCAGGATAGACAGGCTGTTTCTTAGGTCTGGACCCTGAAAAGAATTTTTCTCATGGTCCTTTTAAAAGGAGGCACTGGACCATTTCTTAAGCCTTTTATTAAAATCGCAGAATTCTACCTTCTCCGTCCCATGCTAATCACTTCTTTCTCTGAACCACCATAAATTAGCACCTGGGCATACAATCTTGGCTGCATATACCAAAATCCAGTCGCTGTCAAGTCACCCCTGACTTGACTCATGGTGACTCCATGTGTGTCAGAGTAGGACTGTGGTGACTAGAATTTTCAATGGCTGTGATCTTTTGGAAGAAGATAGCCAGGGCTTTTTAACCCGAGGCATCTCTGGATGGGCTCAAACCTCCTACCTAGCATTTAGCAACAAAGCACATTAACGCTTTGCACCACCCAGGGACTCCTTGGCTACATATAGCCTTTCATTTTCTATCTAGTTGGTTCATGTTTATGAGTTTTAACTCTCCAATTAGATTTGTAAAATTTCTTGAGAGTAAGGTGAGATTTTATAGCTTCTTTTGCCGTTGGGTCTAGCATAGTTTTGAACATAGAAGAAAGTTTAACAATTTTTTTTTTTACCTAACCAGGCAAAACATAAAAGCCTGTTTAATTCTCTTCCGTAAATAAACACATACATACATACATATACGCACACACATATATATTTAAGTGGTGGATAGCTTGGGTTTTTTGGAGAAGTATTTTGTTAATTCAACCTAGCTTCCTGTCAAATAATGAACAATCTGGTAACTACCAGGTTCTGATAAATGATTGCTAATTAAATTTTATGACAATTAGAGCAGAGTTAATCTATTTTCATATTAGAAAGAGTCCAATATTTTTATTGAATTACTACAAATCTCTCACACACACACAAAAAAAAATTCACACAAGGTATACATTAATTTAAGCACCTTCCAAAGAGACCTAGTTTCAGGAACTGCAATTTGTTAAGAGACTGGACTGGGTATTTCCACAGCAAATAATTCCACTTATATTACACCCAGGCCCAGTAACACCACGTGTCCTGAAAAACTCATTGCTGTCAGTGCAAGGCTTTCAGCCCCGTAAAAGGTGTAAGAGCGTGAAGAATACATAAAGGAGACAGAACTTTCAGGATCTTTAAATTTTATCAGCTTTTGGCAAGCACTCTCTTCTTAGAAGCCTGTTAAAACAAAAACCAAGCCCACTGCCCAAGCCAATTCAGACTCATGGTGACCCCACGTGTTTTAGAGTAGAACTGAACTCCATAGGGTTTTCTTGGTTGTAATGTTTATGGAAGTAGGTTTCCAGGCCTTTCTCCTAACTAACCTCACTAACCTGTTGCATTCAAATCAATTCAGACTCATAACAACCCTATAGGACAGAGTAGAACTGCCCCATAGGGTTTCCAAGGAACAGCTGGTGAATTTGAACTGCTGACCTTTTAGATAGCAGCTGAGCTCTTAACCACTGTGCCACCAGAGCTCCATGTGGCACCACTAGGTGAGTTCAAACTGCCAACCTTTAGGTCAGTAGTAGAGCACAAACTGTTTGCGCCACCCAGGGACTCATTATTATTATTCAATTGTTGTTGGTGTGTGCTATGGAGTCGATTCTGACTCATAGTGACCCTATATGACAGCGTAAAACTGTCCCACAGGGTTTTCTGACTATAATCTTTATGGGAGCAGATCGCCAGGTCTTTTCATGCATGGCCTCTGGTGGATTCCAACAGCAGACTTTTGGGTTAACAGCCAAGCACTTAAATATTGCACCACCAGGACTCTGGCTCCCCGTTGGGAAATTGAACCCTGCACTTGCATGACAGGCGGGGATAGTCACCAGTATATTATTCAATTAGCTACTCGATACTCAATATTTACAGAGCATATACTCTGTACATATCAGATTTTGTTCACGGAATACGGTCTAGAGCATTGAACAAGATGGACAAAGTCCCTGCTCTCATGGAGCTGTCATTCCTGTAGGAAGAGACAGAAAAGAGACATACAAATAGGGAAGACTTCAGAAAATGATGAATATGTGAATAAAATAAAACAAAGTAATGGGGTATTGCCTGGATAGGACGATTTTAGCTAAGAGAGTCAAGAAAACACTCTCCGAGCTGAAGCCTGAAAGTCAAAAAGAAACCAGGCCTGAGGAGATCTTGGAGGGAAGAGGATGGGGGGAAGGGAATGGAAAGTTATTTTAGGCAGAAAACCAAAAAACAAACAAACAAACAAACCCAGTGCTGTCGAGCCGATTCTGACTCATAGCGACCCTATAGGACAGAGTAGAACTGCCCCATAAAGTTTCCAAGGGGCGCCTGGCAGATTCAAAACGGCCAACCCTTTGATTAGCAGCCATAGCACTTAACCACTACTCCACCAGGGTTTAGGCAGAGATATGAGCAAATACAAAGGCCCTAATGAAGGCCTGTCAAGGGTCAGAAAGAAAGAGTGTGGCTGGAGCACGGTGGACTAAAGAGGAAGGAGATGCAAGATAAGAAGAGAAATGAGCAGAATCCATCATACAAGGCCTCTTAGACCGTGGAAAGGAGTTTGAATTTTTACTCTTCCAGACCCTGCCTTTAACAAATTCAGGAACAAAACCCAAAGGTGAAATGACTTTTTCATGGTCACTGAAACACTCTATGCTTTTGGAAATTAGATCTCCTCGCTTTCTGACAGTTCTTGTTTTGCTTTCCTGAGCTGCTTGCAAACAGCAGCTTCCATGTGGCTCTGCTCAGGCCTTAGAGATGGAATCTGAGACTTCTCAGGCACTCTGCAACCTGATGTTTCCCAAGTTCTTTCCCCCATGCATTATTTTCCTCCTAATTAGAGATGAATATATTCTCATCACTTAGGTGTTTTATAAACAAGAGAAAAAAAAAAGAGAAAGAAGCAATTCCAAGCCATTTAAGCCAACATTAGTTATTTAAATACTGAAATCCTCAAGATGGAAAGTAGACCTAGTGGGTGGCTCTGGAAACCATTTCCTCCGAAATTTCTCTATGGCTGTCTCATTGGGGTGTACCCAAGGATCAGTACAATCGCACACTACCTGGAACAGGATCCTGCTTCCTGGATTCAGGACACTGGCTCTCTCAAGAGATGGACCTACTAATGCCATTTATAGCCCTCCAACATGTTCCTCCTCTCATTCCTGTAGGCCACTGACCTGGGACTGGGGTTATCCTTCACGTGCCTGATGGGCGAACCTCTGTGATACGTGATAAGCCCAAGGCTTTGGTGTCAGATTTGAATTTGAAGCATTCTCCAATGCCACATTAAGTCAAGATAATAGTACTTACCTCAGAGGGTTGCTATCATAACTAACAGGACAATGTATGCAGTGTCTGGCACAGTATCCAGCAAAGTAGTTTCCCCTTCCTATAATACCTATTAGAATCAGGGACTCTCCAAGTCCCTGATCAACCTGCCTTTTTTTTGTTTCATCTGTAATAAACTGTCCAAAAACTATTTAATGAGCACCTACTGAGCGCCTTGAATGCTTTCAGGTACACCAAACCAGTTAGTGTTTAGGGAGTGTCCACAAAGTACCAGCCATTGCACCAGGCATTATAAAATCTAGAAGAGGTGCAATGAGACAAAGTTTCTACCTCTTGCTACATGGGCAATCTTCAGTTAAAATATTCTTTAGGATTCTGTACCTCCAAATGCCAAAATATATGTTCTTGGGAGGAAGAGATTAAGGAGAGAGGGATTCCAGCTGGAGCAATGGTGGACAATGTGGAGGTGTTATTGTGACCTGGACAGAATTAGGGTAAACAAAGAGGAGAGGTGGCGGCCTTTCATGCTAGGGGGCTAACTCTGTGAGTGTAAAATGGAAGGGAATGGTAAGGAGATGATAGCTCCTGCCCCAACCTGGATTAGGTGTTTTGTGAAGAAAAGGGTCTTTTAGGAAGCTGGAGTCCGAGGAAGTTTTGGAGAACGCCAGCATGCCAACTTTGCCTTCTCCCCGTGATGAGAATGCGGCCTTGTTACTACCAACTTGAACAGTCGGGAAAGCCTGAGACTTTTACATAAACTCAAGAGTTCTTACTTCTTCCAGAAAGTGGATACTATCTGAGCACAAAAGGGTAGGGATGGGACAAAACCCTTTCTAGCCACAGAACCTGTGCAAAGGAGTCAACAGAAGCCACAGGTCCTGTTTGGAAACTAGAGGTTCAGGAAAAAATAGTCATTTGTTGCATCTAATGCTATTCATCTCTTCATTATTATTATTATTTTTTTAAATTTTGGCCCAAATAAATCAGGTTCTCATAGTGCTGGAAAAGAATGTCCTTCCTGATAGCCCATGCTGCAGTGCCTCTCCTAAGGTCCCCAGAGCCCCTCTGCTTCCCCCATCAGCACCCTCATCACTCTGTGTTGTGACTGCCTGTCTGTAACTGACCCACGTGAGACCATAGGCCATTTGAGCTCCCATAACTGTTATGTACACCATTCAATCCCCAGAGCTTTGCACAGTACCTGGTACACAGTGGATATTTCATTAATATTTAATATGTTGAATTAAATTGAGATCAGATTTCCTAGAACAGAGGGGCTGTTATTGTTTTTAAGTGTCATTGAGTCAGTTTCAACTCATAGCAACTCCATGTGGCAGAATACAACTGCCCCATAGGGTTTTCTAAGCTATAGTCTTTATGGGAGCAGATCACCAGGTCTATCTCCCATGAAGTCACTTTGTGGGTTTGAACCACCAATCTTTTGGTTAGCAGTCAAGTGCTTAACCCAGAGCAGAAGGTGGTGAGTAGGAAATAAGGAAGTTGAGGTCAGAATGTGGAGGCAGTGAGCCTGACAGAAGGTTGGACTTGATCAGTGGGTAGAAGGAGGGCTGGCCAGTGCAATAAGGGAGTAATAAGCCTTGAACTGTACTGTAAGCACACCTCTTAGCAGAGCCCTGGGGATGAATGGGATAAAATTAGCAAAGCCATTAGCATGATGATTACAGGAATCTCCTCCTGCAGGGGGTTAGGAGGGACCCAGGGGGTTGCTGGGCTCCTAGCCACCATGACTTTCAGATCAGACCCCTGTTGCTTTCTTGCTGAGGATGGAGTAAGTGATGCTCAAGTCCTGCTGGCCGAGTTTCCTCTTGGAGATGGGAGCTTTGTGTGAGGAAGGAGGGAGGGAGAGGGCAAGCCAGGAAGTGAGCTGTGTCTGCTGATCCCAGCCCCACAGAAGCAGATGAACAGCCTTGCTTAGGGAGCATGAGGATTTGGAGTCTGAATGTGTGCTTTGAAATCAGACAGCCCATCATTTGAATCCATACTGTTCCACTTAACAGTTCAATGACCACAGGTAAGTAAAAACTGAATACATGGTATAAGTAGTTGTCCTAATAATATCAATTATTATCTTATATGATGATCATCATTATTACATTATGAGGAACTCTGCAGGCAGGTGTCCAAGGCAATAAAAGGGAAAGGAACTATCTTCTAGAGTGGCCCAGGCTACGACTAGAGAGCTCAGAAAGGATCGTTTTTCTGTAGGTGCTTCTTTCTATGTCCTCTTTTACACTTTCTGCATTTTTTTTTTTTTTTGAAAGATGGAGTATAACAGAGTGAACCAGAAGTGATTTCAAACTCTGTTGGTCACAAACCCTGAAATCTCCACGTCTTAACATGTAAAATTTACTTCTCACTCTTGTCACAGCCATTGTGAGTTAGAAGTCCCTCATCCTCAAAGGTCTCCAAGGTCACTGAGGCAAGAGGTGCTCCAGCTCTTAATTACCTCAGCCTGGTGGTAGCTTATGTCACTGCCACTCATGTTTCATTGGCCAGTGCTAGTCATCATGGCCCTAGATGAATCCAGTGGAGGCTGGAGTTAAAGACTAACACATAGATATTTCATGAGCACTAACTATCCACTTTCTTGCTGTATAATGTCAGAGAGGTCACTTAAACTCTTTGAGCCGTACTTTCCTCAACTTTAAAATGAACCCAACAGTTTCTATTGCAAGAAGATGTATAAGGATTATGTGGACTCTAACTAGCTCAAGGAAATAGGGACTATATTGGAAGGATATGAGATAACTTATAGAATCTAAGTGAAGACTGAAGCACCAAGTTGTAAAAGACAGGAAACTGTCCATGCAAAGTAGTACAGGAAACTTGTGGGTGCCATTTGGCCACGTGATGGCCCCTTGGCAAACACAGGCTTGGACAGTTTGATAGCCTCTCTGGGGCTAAATACAGAGAAGAGGTAGTTCTTCAAAAAGAAGTTTGGGTGCTATTCTAGAAGAGGAGGAATGGAGCCTGAGTGTTCACAAAAACAAATTTGCATTGGCTGTATTGGTTAGGAATGAGTCATATACAAAGTAAGACCCAATTATAGTGACTTAAACAAGAAGTACAGACGGAAACAGTCCAGGGCTGGTGCATTGTCTCAATGATACACTCAGGGACCTAGGCTCTCTGCCATCCTTAGTACATTGACTTCTCATGTCTATACCTTATAGTCGCAATACGGCTGCTGCATGTCCAGCAGGAAGAGGAAGGAGAAGTGGTACTAGCAGACTGTTATTACATCTCATTGGCGACTCATAGTTGCAAGGGAACCTGGGAAATTCTTTTAGTTTTCTAAATACCCTTTGGTAGATTTAAGCAAAAAAAAACAAACCCAAACCCATTGCCGTCATGTCAATTCGACTCATAGAACCCTATAGGACAGAGTAGAACTGTCCATAGGTTTTCCAAGGAGCGGCTGATGGGTTTGAACTCCCAGCTTTTTGGCTAGCAGCTGTGGCTCTTAACCACTGCACCACCAGGGCTAAGGAGAAGTTAAACATGGAGTATGGATCTGCTATTATGCAATGTCTGCCAAATGCCCACACTTTAACATTAGTATTAATAAACTAATGTCTTGATAAAGGAAGGAAGTGAGAAGAAATACTGATTGGACTGAAGAATTTCTTCCACTAGCTCTTCCTTCCAAGGTGCTTATGAAAGATGGGTAGGTGTGAAAATTATTCCTTGGGGGCAGTTAAGCCCTTTGGTGGCCCAGGAGAACCTGAGTAGTATTGGGTATGGAGAGGGAATCAGTTGACAGATGTTTTCCTAAAGGCTGCTTCTGGATGGAGCTCAGTGGTTAAAAGCTCCCTGAATAGTGAAATGCCTCAAAGGTCCTAGCGCAATCCACTTCCTCAGTCACATGTTGACAAGAAATTTTGGAGGAGAATATTTTAAAATGTTCACATGCCTTGCAGAGTGCCCGATACATTCCAAGTTCTCAACAAAGGGTAATATTTTCTAAGTTCCCTCAAAACATACCTGTCTCCCATTTCCGGATGTTCAAAAGCTAAAAACCAGGTACTGATACCCAATGGGGCAGGTTTCCACATACAATAAATAGTCACTAAAGGGGCAGAGGAAAGCCTAGTGGTGTAGTGGTTAAGAACGACAGCTGCTAACCAAAAGGTTGGCAGTTGGAATTCACCAGGTGCTCCTTGGAAACCCTATTGGGTGGTTCTACTCTGTCCTAAAGGGTTGCTATAAGTTGGAATCAATTAGAGGGCAGTGGGTTTTTCAAAGGGAGAGAGGCAGAGAAAGTGGAGCAAGGGCAAAGACTAAGCATCCATGAAAAGCTGTAAGTCCCTGGGTAAATAAAATTGTCCTATTTCTTAACCCTTTCCCAGCAACCCCCTCCCCCACCCCAGACACATTCTTTTCATTCCAGTAAAACCAGGTAGGCTTGTGACAGACTTCTAAGGTGTAAACATCTACACTTTTAATTATTTTATAAAATAACTAATTTATTATCCATTTGACAGCCAGCATATATTGAATATCTGCAATATGCTAGATGCTATTGTTGGGTTTTATATACATTAAAACAACATTAGTTGACATTGAGGAAGTCCTCACTGAGCCCCAGGCTGTGCCGAATGCTGTAGAGAAACACCATCTTCTCCGCTCCTCACAACAGCCCCAGTGTGTAATGGTCCTATTATTTGACCTGTTTTGTAGATGAAGAAATTGAGGATTCAAGCAAGTTATAAAATATGTCAAGTATCATTAAAAAAAAAAAAAAAACTAATGCCATCGAAAAAAAAAATCATAGTTTATGGAAACCCTGGTGGCGTAGTCGTTAAGCGCTACAGCTGCTAACCAAAGGGTCGGCAGTTCGAATCTGCCAGGCGCTCCTTGGAAACTCTATGGGGCAGTTCTACTCTGTCCTCTAGGGTTGCTATGAGTCGGAATCGACTCTTTGGCACTGGGTTTGGTTTTTTTGGTTTATCATAGTTTAAGTGGTAGAGCTGTGAGTCAGACTTGCTCTCTTAGTCACTAGGCTAGGCTGCTATTTAATTTTCTTAGCAGCTCTGCGGGGCATAGATTGTCTCACATTAGACCTGAGGAACCCAGGACTCAGTGAAATTGGTGACTTGCCCAAGGCCAACAGCAGAGCTGTTAACTGCAGAGCTGGGAATGAACCCAGGCTCATCTAAATTTTAAATACAAAGTTAAGCAATGCCATAAGGCTTCTTATCCATGGCTGAACATATCTAGTGCTTAAATTCCTACCTATAATTCCAATTTCAAGAGTTACATGCACAGTGTAATATAGTGATAAAGAATACAGACTTTGGAATCAAACTAACCACCCCAGGTTCTAGCTCTCTGATATTAGGGAGATTTCTTAATCTCTCTAAGTCTCAGTTTTCTCATCTGTAAATTGGAACTAACAGTAGTATCTACTTCATATGTTTGTTGTGAGGACTTGGTATAATACCTGGTCCAGAGTTACTGTTATCTTTCTTCCAGTTTTTTGAATTTCATACAGTTTTAATTCATTGTATAACCTTAGGCAATCTCCTCCTTGTTCTCGGCCTCAGTTTCCTCATTTGTGAAATAGGAGGGGTCTGTCTCAATAACCTTGAAGTGCCCTTCCAGCTGTCATTCCATGGTTCTCTCATTTCATCATCAGGCGCCAAGTGAAGCCACACTTTCTCAAGCTGGTACCTATAAGAAAAGCATAAGGTCTCTGTGAAAATAAACACATGGTTAGTGTTGGCAACAGGTGTGCCGACACCCCCAAATTATTATCATTATGATAGCTATCATTTGTACAGCACTTACTCTGTACCAACAGCTCTTCTGAACATTGTAGATATATTATCATATTTAATTCAAGAATCTGTTCATCCCCTTCCTTCTCTCTTGCTGACGTCAGCGAAAAATCTATTTTGCCTAAAATATGTATTGCGAGTTGGGCAGGCAGTCTTGACAAGGTATCACATCAGCTGTCTGTCCGTCATGCATCTCTGTCTATACTGTAAATACCCATAATAGAATAGGCAACATGTATCGAGCAGGCCCTAAATTCTAGCGGCTGTTATAACCACTTCACACAGGCTGTTTCATCTACTCCTCTCAGTAGCCCTATAGTGTAAGTACTATTAATATCCCTATTTTATAGCAAGGATGTGAGGCTCAAAGAGATTAAGTAGCTTGCCCAGCTAGTCAGTGGGAACGCTAGCAATCAAGCTCCATAGGCTTTATACTATTAATCACCACTTTTAGAATGTTCTGGAATTCTTTTTCTTTTTTTTTTTTTTTTAATTCAAGCCCCTTTTTAAAAAGCAGAAAACCAGATCCAGCTTCCTGAATAGTGGAAAATGCACTGGGCTCCTTCCTCATCTCTGGCAGCTTTTCTAGAGGAAGAGACCAGGGTGGTTCTTATCCTGAGCCCTCCCTCCCCCCACCCCAGTATGGGGGTGCAGAAGCCTTTATCTCTAAAGCCCTCTCTACTCAAGCCTGTGGAGACAGAAGCTGCCAGGTGAGGCTGTCCTGTGGATATATCTGACCTCACATATGTCCTGACTCTTCACGCACACGTAGACACCAACCCAGACTGCTAGTCATGGATGTCCTCCTGGTCCAGAGTGTTGGCCCCCTAAATCGAGTCCCAGCCCTCACTGAAAAAAGAAGTAGCGTACAAATAGAGCTTTGGCTTATAGTCACTCAGCACACCTGAGGTCCTTTCTTCATGAGGAAAACAGGAAGATGGGTGGTGAGTGGGCAAGAGGAGACCAACGCTCTGATTTCTCTTCTACTGTTCTACGGTTCAGAGAATAGTCAAGCTGAAATCTTATCATGCGTGTGATGGCGACTCCTTAAATATTGATTGGGGTTGCTCTGCAGTAAGCTAAATGGGATGGAAAAAAAGATATTAAAATTACATCAGGGCTTCTGTAATGTTTCATTTGCAGTGGACCATCAAATGGATAGGTATTTAGGATTTTGTGCCACAAGAAAGAGCAGATTCAGGTTTTTGCAAGTTTTCCATTTACTGAGAAGATGCTCTGTGGTTCTGGTTACACCATGCCTTTGTGAAACCTACCCCCAACTCAGGTGATAGAATGTGTTTGGGCCCGTGAGAGCCGCTACACCAAGGCATGATGTGCCATACAGTTCGTTGAACTTCCTGTAGAAGCACTTCTTTCTGTGCATTAGGGGTGGGCAGCTGAGGACCACACATGAGAGTCTTCAAGCCAATGACCTCCTCAGACCTGCTACGTTAACAGAGACAGGCTTCTCTGAGAACCTGCCTTGAATGGCTTACTAGGATCACTGCGCTTCAAGTCAGTAGACCAGGTTCTGGTGTTGGTCTGACACAAGCCAGCTACAGAGCCCTGGGTAAGTTGGCCTTTCTGAGCCGCAGTCTCCTTGTCTATAAGATATAATGGTTAGACTAAACAATCTCTATGACTCCTTCTTCTTTAATGTGTCACATGGCAAATAATAAGGCTTCAGCCATTCACTGCTGCTGTTAATAGTTACTATTGTTATTAGTTTTTGAGGCACAGTACTTGATCTACTACGCACCAAGCTCCAAAAGGGCAAGTTTGTTTTGTCCAAGATTCTAAATTACATCTTTATCTGACTCATGAACTGTATAAACTTACATGCACCCATTGAAATAAACATAAACTTATCCAACCACCCCCACCCCCGTGTACACGCCAGCCCATGAAGCATGTTGCTATGGATTGAATTGTGTCCCCTACAAATATGTGCTGAAGTCCTAACCCTGTATTTGTAAATACAACCCTGTTTGGAAATAGGAGTTTTTCTTTCTTTTTTTTAAACAAACTGGTTTCTCATTAAACAGTTAGTACACATATTGTTTTATGACATTGGTTAACAACACCACGACATATCAACACTCTCCCTTCTCAAACTTGGGCTCCCTATTACCACATTTCCTGTCCCCTCTTGCCTTCTAGTCCTTGCCCCGGAGCTGGTGTGCCCCTTTAGTTTTATGGACCTGTCTAATCTTTGGCTGAAGGATGAACCTCAGGAGTGACTTCATTACTGAGCTGAAAGGGTGTCTGGGGGTCATACTCTCAGGATTTCCCTAGTCTCTGTCAGGCCAGCAAGTCTGCTCTTTCTTTTGGAGTTATAATTTTTGTTCTACATTTTTCTCCAGCTGTGAGCAGGGCCCTCTATTTTGATCTCTGTCATAGCAGTCAGTGGTGGTAGCCCGGCACCATCTAGTTGTACTGGACTCAGTCTGGTGGAGGCCATGGTAGATGTTGTCTATTAGCCCTGTGGATTAATCTTTCCCTTGTATCTTTAGTTTTTTTTCATTCTCCCTTGCTCCCAAAGGGACGAGACCAGTGGAGACCCCAGACACTATTAACCAAAGCAGAATGTAGAACATTTTCTGTGTAAACTATGTTATGCCAATTGAGCTAGATGTTCCTCAAGACCATGGGTTCCACAGCCCTCAGCCCAGCAATTCCATCCCTCAGGGAGTTTGGATGCATCTATAGAGCTACCATGACTTAGCCTTGTACAGGTTTTTCTGGCTTCCCCATTATTGTGTACTGTCTTACCCTTCACCAAAGTTACCGCTTATCTATTGTCTATTTAGTGTTTTTCCATCCCCATCCCTCCCCTCCCTCATAACCATCAAAGATTGTTTCTTTTTGTGTGTAAAACTTTTCAGTATAGTAGTGGTCTCATACAATATTTGGCCTTTTGTCATTGACTTATTTCACTCAGCATAATGCCCTCTAGATTCATCCATGTTATGAGATGCTTCACAGATTCATGGTTGCTCTTTAGCGTTGTGTAATACTCCATTGTGTGTATGTACCACAGTGTGTTTATCCATTTATCTGTTGCTGGCCATCTAGGTTGTTTCCATCTTTTTGCTATTGTGAACAATGCTGCAGTGAACATTGGTGTGCATATGTCTAGTCGTGTGACGACGCTTATTTCTCTAGGATATATTCCTAGGAGTGGGATTGTTGAATCATATGGCATTTTTATTTCTGGCTTTTTAAGGAAGATCCATATTGTTTTCCAAAATGGTTGTATCATTTTGCATTCCTACCAGCAGTGCATAAGAGTTCCGATCTCCCTGCAACCTCTCCAACATTTGTGATTTCCTGTTTGTTTGTTTTTTTTAATCAGTATCAGTAATGCCAGGGTGAGATGGTATCTCATTGTGGTTTTGATTTGCATTTCTCTAATGGCTAATGATCACCAGCATTTCCTTATGTGTCTGTTGGCTGATTGAAATGTTGTCTTTGGTGAAGTGTCTGTTCATTTCCTTTGCCCATTTTTTAATTGGATTATTTGTCTTTTTGTGGTACAGGTATTGCACTTTCTTGTAGATTTTAGAGATTTGACCTTTGTCTGCTTTGTAATAGCCAAAATTTTTTCCCAGTCTGTAGGTTCTGTTTTTACTCTTTTGGTGAAGTCTTTTGATGAGCTTAAGTGTTTAATTTTTTAAAGATCCCTGTTATCTAGCTTATCTTCTGGAGTTTGCATGTTGTTCATTGTGGTTTGTATCCTGTTAATGCCATTTATTAGGGCCTCTAGCCTTGATCCTATTTTTTCTTCTGTGAACTTCATAGTTTTTGGTTTTATATTTAGGACTTTGATTCATTTTGAATTAGTTTTTGCATGTGGTGTGAGGTATGGGTCCTGTTTCATTTTTTTTTGCAGATGGACATCCAGTTTTGCAGCACCATTTGTTAAAAAGACTGTCTTTTCCCCATTTGATGGACTTTGGGCCCTTGTCAAAGATCAGGTGACCATAGGTGGATGGGTTTACATCTGGGTTCTCAATTCTGTTGCTTTGGTCAATGTATCTGTCATACCAGTATTGGGCTGTTTTGACTACCGTAGCTGTATAGTACGTTCTGAGGTCAGGTAGTGCAAGTCCTCCTACTTTATTCTTCTTCTTCAATAGTGTGTTACTTGTCCGAGGCTTCTTCCCTTTCCATATAAAGTTATTGATATGTTTTTCCATCTCTTTAAAGAATGTTGTTGGTATTTGAATCGGGATTGCATTATATTTGTAAATCACTGTGGGTAGAATTGTCATTTTCACAATGTTGAGTCTACCTATCCATGAGCATGGTATGTTTTTCCATTTATACAGATCTCTTTTGGTTTCTTGTGGTAGCATTTTGTACTTTTCTTTGTATAGGTCTTTTACATCCCTGGTTAGATTTATTCTTAAGTATTTAAAAAAAAAAAATTATTTTATTTTATTTTATTTTTTTAGGGGCTATTATAAATACTATTGTTTTCCTGGTTTCCTTTTCATCGTTCTCTTTGTTAGGAATTCAACTGATTTTTTGCATGTTTATCTTGTATCCTGCTATTCTGCTGAATCTTTCTATTAGTTTCAGTAGTTTTCTTGTGGAGTCTTTTGGGTTTTCTATGTATAGTATCATATCATCCTCAAATAGGGACAGTTTAACTTCATTGCCAATTTGGATGTCATTTATTTCTTTTTCTTGCCTTATTGCTCTAGCTAGGACTTCTAGTACAATGTTAAATAGGAGTGCTGATAAAAGGCATCCTTGTCTTGTTCTTGTTCTCAAGGGGAGTGTTTTCAGACTCTCTCCATTAAGAATAATGTTGGCCATTTGTTTTGCATAGATGCCCTTTATTATGTTGAGAAATTTCCCTTCTATACTTATTTTATTGAGAGTTTTTATCAGGAATAGGTGTTGGACTTTGTCAAATGCCTTTTCTGCATAGATTGAGATAATCATGTGATTCTTTTCTTTCCTCTTATTTATGTGGTGGATTATGTTGGTTGATTTTTTAATGTTGAACCATCCTTGCATACCTTGCATACCTTGGTCGTGGTGTATTTTTTTTTTTTTTATGATACTGAATCCTATTGGCTAGAATTTTGTTGAGAATTTTTGCATCTATATTCATGAGAGATATTGGTCTGTAATTTTCTTTTTTTATGATGTCTTTGCCTGGTTTTGGTATCAGGGTTGTTCTGGCTTCATAGAATGAATTTGGAAGTATTGCTTCCTTGTCTATGTTCTGAAAGAGTTTGAGTGGCACTGGTGTAAGCTCTTCTCTGAAAGTATGGTAGTATTCTCCAGTAAAACCATTTGGGCCAGGGATTTTTTGTTGTTGTTGGGAGTTTTTTTAGTACCTTTTCAATCTCCCTTCTTGCTATGGGAGGAGTTTTTCTTTTGTTATTATAATGAGGTCACACCACAGCAGGGTGGGTCCTAAACCTAATCACTTTTCAGTGATGCCTTATAAAAAGAGCAGAATAGACACAGACACACACACGGGAGATGCCATGTGAAGAAGATGGAGGCAGATGAATCTATAAGCACAGGAAGGCAAAGTATTGCTGGAAGCTACCAGGAGCTAAAAGAGACAAGGAATGACCGTCCCCTAGAGCCAATACCCTAATTTGGACTTCTAGCCTCCAAAACCGTGAGAAAATAAATTTCTGTTCTTTAATTCTACCTGCATGTGGTATTTCTGTTATGGCAGCAGCCATAGGTAACTTGACCCATGTCCACACTAATTGCCTGTATCAGCCTCCTAGCACTTACACGCCGGGTCCCTTTAGTCATTTCTCATTTTACGCCCTTCTTGTTTCCTCTTACACTTATTATTCAACACGCCCTTGGAATAACAGTGGCCTTTCCCATCTCTCCGAATGTTCCACTTTTTAAGCAATCAGTTGTTTAGCAACTAATATGTGCTAGGTCCCGTAGGGGGGAAAAGAAAAATTAGGAAAAGCTGGGAACTGCCATCACAGAGTCTACGTCTACAGCTATTTGAGAAAAGAAAAGATGCCCTAATTTTTCTTTCTGTCACTTTCAGTTCTTGCACTGTCATTGTTATTATTTCTTCCAGTATCTTAAGTCCCATTCCTTTCCCCTCTAGCAGACTTATAAATTATTTTCCACTGTGCATTCTTTATCTCCTCAAAGGCCTGGTGTTTCTTCATTTTGAAGGAAGTTTAGCCCCACTACTTCTCACCCACACATTTGCCAACATCTCTCATGTTGCTGAGTATTTGACAGCGAGGCATCATTAGGTGCCCTGAAGCCAAGAGTAGTGAATTTGCTTCTACAAGGTCCCCCAACAAATCAAACATAAGGCCAGCCTAGGAAATAGGATCCTCTTCTCTCAGTAAGTGCACTTCACCTCTCCTGCCCACAAGAGTACTTCTGGGAAGTCTTAGCATCTATTTTTTAGCACCTAAAAAAGAGACTTATTTTCTTTTTGTCTTGTATAAAATGGGATAGTTTTTTTCTGGAATTCCACCTCACAGTTAAAAAAGGCAAACAATTTCTATTATCCTTTGGTTTTGAATTTTCACAATGTAAACAATTAGTTCTCTCATTAAGCCTTTTCTGTACATGATCTTGGAGCCCTGGTGGTGCAGTGGTTAAGAGCCTGGCTGCTAATCAAAAGGTCAGCAGTTTGAGTCTACCAGCAGCTCCTTGGAAACCCTATGGTGCAGTTCTACTCTGTCCTATAGGGTCTCTATGAGTCAGAATCGACTCGATGGCAACAGGTCTGGTATTTTACGGGTACATGACCTCATACTTTCACTCCTTCATGGAACAGTAGAAAGAAGGGCATTTTAGAGCCTGCCCAGCAGATGTGAGTTTTTATCTTGGTTCTGTTACTTACCAGTCATATGATCTTGGACAAGTTACCTTCACTGACCTTCATTTTCTTCATAAGCAGAGCATGGGAAAATAAAGACCTACCTCATGTGGTTGTTGGGAAGATTAAAGGAGGTGGAGTCTATAAAACAGTGCTTAGCAGATAACAGGAGCTCAACAACCTATTGTCTAAATCAACAATGTATTGGTCTCTTGCTGTGTACAAACCACTGTTGGGCATACTGAAATAGAATTGGTTGCTGACCCAGCCCTCTCTTGTCATTTTTCCATTCATTCATGAAGTAAATATTTGATGTGTACCTAGCAGATGCTTGCTACCTAACCCCCATCCTTTCAAGTCTCAACTCTAATATCATCTCTACAGAAATGTCCTCCCTGACCACCATATCTAAGATTGGCCCCCTCAGTTACTCAGCAGCATCACACTGCCTTGTGAATTTCTTTATGGTACTTATCACCATCTATCTGTGTTTTGTTTGTTTGCATTTTGTTCATTGTCTGCTCTTTCCCACTAAGCAGGAAGCCGAGAGTTTGTCTCCCTTTTCGTTACTAAATCCCACACTTAGCACAGAGCTTGGAACAAAGTAGATATTCTAACCATTTTTAAAAGAATGAATGAATTCTAGCTGTTAGGGATACACTGAGAAACACAAAAGTCAAAGACATGGCCTTGATCTGATTCACAACCAAGTGGGAAAGCATATGGACCTTTTAATTAAGATTTTAAAATCCCTCTATTTCTATTAAGACTACATGTATGTTCTACCTCAGAGTAAACAATGATGGGTTTTGTAAGGTAGGTACAAATGGAAGCGCCAAGCCCAGAGAGAAAAGGTAGCCAGGGTGAAGGAGATGTGGGAAATGTTAGGTAAAAAGTGACCTCTGAGTGAAGCCCACATTTTCAAAGCATTCCCAGAAGCAAGCCCTTTCCTCAGTTTGTCTTGTGGTCACTCCCAGAAAGAGATTCCTCTTGCTGAGCTGAGAACTGAGTTCTGCTTTAGACATGTTTTTATTTTCACCTCTGGTATTTTCCTATGATCTTGGAACAACCACATTATGGTACTCTCCAGGAAGAAAAGAGGAGTCATTAGTCAGCACCAAGATTAAAAGGAGAAAAGAATAATACTTCCCTGGCTTCCAAAAGAGTTTATACTCTCCAGAGAGCTTTCTTCTGCTTTTTTCAATGACAAGAGTAATACACAGATATTAAAAAAATACAGGTAAGCAAAACAAAGAAAGTAAAAATCATCCCATGACTCAGATGGCTATAGGTATGTATATGTGCCTAATTTTTTTGAATACATGTGTACTTTTTTTCCTCCAAAACTGATCATAAAACCAAAAAATCAAACCCATTGCTGTTGAGTTGATTCAGACTCATAGTGATCCTCTAGGACAGAGTAGAACTGACCCATATATTTTCCAAGGAGTGGCTGGTGGATTTGAATTATCGGCCTTTTTGGTTCGCAGCTGAAAACCAGTCACAGAGTAGCTAATTATTAAGCTTGTGTTTTTGTTGCTGTTGTTAATGCTTAATAATATACAATGATCACTTTCCATATGAAGAGGACTTAAAACACTTCCTGATGAAGATCAAAGACTACAGCCTTCAGTGTGAATTACACCTCAACATAAAGAAAACAAAAATCTCCCATTTCAGCCAAAAAGCGGCATCATGATAAACGGAGACAAGATTGAAGCTGTCAAGGATTTCATATTACTTGGATCCACAATCAACACTCAGGGAAGCAGCAGTCAAGAAATCAAATAACACATTGCATTGGGCAAATCTGCTACAAGGGATCTCTTTAAAGTGTTGAAAAGCAAAGCTATCATTAAGGATTAAGGTGCCCCTGACCCAAGCCATGGTGTTTTCAATTGCCTCATATGCATATGGAAGCTAGACAATGATTAAGGGAGACCAAAGAAGAATTGATGCCTTTGAATTATGGTGTTGGTGAAAAATATTGAATATACTATAGACAGCCAGAAGAACGAACATCTGTCTTGGAAGAAGTACAGCCAGAGTGCTCATTAGAAGCAAGGATGGGGAGACTTCGGCTCACATACTTTGGACATGTTATCAGGAGGGGCGAGTCCCTGGAGAAGGACATCATGATTGGTAAGGTAGAGGGTCAGTGAAAAAGAGGAAGACTGTAAACAAGATGGATTGGCACAGTGGCTGCAACAATGGGCTCAAGCATAATAACGATTGTGAGAATGGTGCAGCACCAGGCAGTATTTCATTCTATTGTACATGGGGTTGCAATGAGTTGGAATGACTCAAGGGCACTTAACAACAATAACGACAACCATATTATTTTTTATAAACATATAATATTTCATTTAAAGGATGTAAGACATACATTAATACCTATGTAAAGGGAGACTGAAGAAGGAAGTATGGGGAAATCATAAAAGAGGTGTTCCTGGAAGTTAAGAGCTCAGACCCTAGATGGTTCCCAGGTTCATATCCTGGCTATGCATTTAGTAGTGGCAGGACCTCAGCAAGCCTCTGAACCTGTCTGAGAATTGTTTTCCTCATCTACAAAATAGGAATAGTGATGGCAACTGTTTCCTGTGGAGGTTTTAGTATAAAATAAATTAATTAAAGTAAAATATTTGGCCCCACAGTGTTCAACAAATGTCAATTTATTTTCATATTTCAAGGAGTGAAAGAACAGGAATAAAAGAGGAATAAATGCAAGCAAAGAAAAAGAAAAGATTTAGGGGGAAAGAGATGTCTGTAAACTGTGAGGTTATTCTGTAATTAAGGGAAGACTAAGAGATGGCAGAAAACTCAGGAGAGGAGATCACGATGGCTGCTTGAGAAAGGGAGGACTTTATACAGGAGCTGCTAATCTGTGTATTTGAGCTCTAATGGTCTCCTCCTCATTGCTTTAGGGGAAAAAAAAAAAAAATGACAAAACCTTCTGCTCTTGAGTGTTCTTGTCTGGGCTGGAGGCTTCCAGCTGAGAGTGCCTAGAACAACCAGAATTCTCCCCTCTGCTCCTCAGGGAAGGGCGCCCCCTTGAGGATGGCCTGAGAAGTGGACCACAGCTGCTGCCCTACACTGTTGTTTTCTCTATCCTGTCTTCTGGGAAAGCGACCTCCCTTGTGTCTCATTGGAGAATTCCCAGAATAAGTGAGGTGCATTATCTCCACCCACAGAAACTTAGATTCTGAGCTCACCAGCCAGAGGAAAACCATGACTGGTGTTTTGCTGTTGTTGCTGTCTTCCACCTAACTTTTTATTATTTTGATCAGCTTTATTGAGGTATAATTACCATATAGTAAACTGCATATTTAAAGCACATATTTTATGTATTGACATATGCATAAACCTGTGAAACCACCACCACATTTAAGGTAATGAACATATACACCACCCCCAAAAATCATGCCCCTTGGTGGTCCCACCCACCTGGCTCCTCTGTTCCCAATCTGCTTTCTACATGACTGCATTTTAATTCCTTTTCCAGATTCTTATTTTAAATAAAGATCAGACAAGCCAATGCTATCTTGTACCTTTGGTTCCTTCGGGGGCGGGAGGGTGGTGCTAACAATATTTTTCACCATATCCTGCTAAAAATTGTGGCACCTCTCCCCCAACACCTAACCAGCTTCTGTAAAGACAGCTCTGTAGTTCAATACACGTTACTGCAAACGTAAATGTTTTTATATCGATTCTTGTTATTGTTTTTGATTTCCCTGTGGAATTCGAGGAGCCCTGGTAGTGTAGTGGTTAAGAGCTCTGCTGCTAACCAAAAGGTCAGCAGTTCAAATCCACCAGCCGCTCCTTGAAAACCCTACAGGGCAGTTCTACTCTGTCCTATAGGGCTGCTATGAGGCGGTATCTAACAACAACATGGAATTGGAAATATGATTCACCGGACATGATTTTGGCACCAAGATGGAAGCGATATTATAGCTTCATTCATTCAGCAAAGGGAGCCTCCTCTATAGGAGGCTTTGTGTGTGTAGGGGAAGACAAAACAGACAAGGTCCCTTATTTGCAAAAATCACGGTATAGGAAGGGGGACAGATCACAACCAAGTAAACAAGTAATTATTTATGACAGAAAGTAAAAAGCAGGTAGTAACGAAGAATTGAATTTTTTTTTTTTTAAATGTGAAGTCTAAAGGATGGCCTGACTGAATGGAAACAGTTAATTAAGTTGATAGCAAGCTCCTCCTAGTCCTTTAATTCTCAAAGCTTGGGGAAGCCTGGGGAAAGAGTGTCTGGCCTGGGACAACAGCAGATGCTACGGGGTTGGTGCAGGAAAGAAATCGGGGCTTCAAGGGAACAACAGGACAGCATGGCTGAAGCATGAAAGAAAAATAAGAGGCCTGAGATGAAGTTGGAGGGGTTAGCAGGGGCCAGATCACATGAGTCCACGAAGGACTTGGAAAGAGTTCAAGTTTTTATCTAAATCTAACAAGAAGTCACTGTTGTTATTAGCTGCCGTTAACTCAGCTCAGACTCAGGGCAACCAGTCCTTCACCATCTTTAGGATCACCTGCATGTTTGAGTCCGGTCAGACAGTGTTGGGTTCTGATCCATAAGGTTTTCATTGGCTAATTTGCAGAAGTAGACCACCAAGTCTTTCTCCTGATCTGTCTTAGTCTGAAAGCTCTGCTGAAACCTGTCCACCGTGGGTGACCCTGCTGGTATTTGAAATACTGGTGGCATAGCTTCCAGCACCACAGCAACAGACAAGCCACCACAATACAACAAAATGATGTCCGAAGTTTTAATCAGACAATTGGCGCAATCTGATTTGTTAAAGATTGCAGCGTCTCACTAATGGGGACGTAAATGGAGAAAATGTTAATTTTCTGATTAAAACAAATAATTATGAATGTAAAATTCTCTCTATATCATGGCACACTCCTCTGGAGAAAAATAACAAATGACTATTTCATTCTAAAACCTGCTATCTGCCAGGTACACGTCCAGGCATTTCATCTACTTCTCATTTGCCTCTACAAAACATGTATTTTTCCTATTTCACAGATGAAAAAACTGACTCAGAGCTTAAGTAATTTTCCCAAGATTATACAACTTCGGTAGCGTACCTAAGTAAATTAATACAGCCAGGAAAATGCCTGTCCCTATCAAAACTCTTCTACAACTTTTTGCCACAAGGGCACATTTAAAATCTGTTTCCTGGTGTCCGTGGAGGCCATTGACTTTTAGACAGAAAATAGGTCATGCACTCAAAGGAGGAAGTAACAGAGAAAATCGCCTGGGGTGAAGGACACATGCGGGTGGCACTCTGTGGCAAGGGACAGAGTACCATTAATGGTCATACAGACTATGTGTATGGTTACTCTACCACCTAGCAAAGTAACACAGTGGCCAGTCACCATGAAAACTGGACAGTTCTGGCAACACCAAACATTTGCCAAATAAGAGCAAACCTCAGCAAACTGCTTCATGGGAAGCAGTTAAAACTCCCAGCTAAGGAGCCCTTAATTGTCCATTAAGAGAACCTTTAGATCATTTCTTTAATCATTCAGTGTATATCTATTAAACAGCTATAATACTAGGTATTAGAATTATAAGGCTGAGCAAAATAATATGTAGTCTCTGCCTTCATGAAGCTTACATTCTATTGGAGGAGACAGACATGAATCAAATAACCACAGGAAGGCAAATTATGCATTTGAAGATAGCTCTGAAGGAGAAGTGGCATGAGGGCGTCAAGGAAGGTTCCCTGATGAAGTGGTAATTGAGTTTACTACGAAAAGAAAGGGTGGAGAGTAGGGAAGTTGAGGAAGAGAGAGAACAGCATTACAGGCCAAGGGAACAGTACGTGCAAAGGCCCAGTGGCAGGGGATTTCTTGGTAGAGTTCAGGATCTGACTGGGTTGTAGATGTGAGAAAATGTGCAGTATAGGGTGAGGCTGGAGAGGCAGCCTGGGTCAGATCGTGCAGAGTCCTGTAGGCCACATTTAAGATTTTGGTCCTAGTCCTCAGAACACCCTCAAGACCCCATCTCTATTCCATGCTCTGAATTTCTTGTCCCCTCAGCCCTTACCACCCCCTCCTGTCTTTGTTACAGCGTGTCTCCCACCCCTTTTCCATTATCTCCACAGGAGTGGAAACTTTCTGTTGTTCGCGCTGAGTCCCCAGTGCACAGCATGTGATGGGGCTCGAATATTTGTTGAATAAAGTCATGGATTTCCATTTTGAAAATAGCACTCAGGATGCAGTATGAAAAATGGATGGGTTGGGGTGAACGGTAAGGCAAGGCTGCCAACTGGTGGATTCTGCAGTAGAAGGGAGAGTTGGGGCCCGGTTACTCCTGACAATCCCTGTGTGTGCTCCACTGCCCAGGGAATAGGCCGCAGCTGGTTCTCTGCAATAAGCAAGCCTTACCTTGAAAAGTAGCACACCTTCTGAGCTGAGCACTCTGGCCCTTTGATGCAGACTGCCTTATGAGTGTGTGTTTGTTGTGTTCCGCCAAATCAGTTCTGACTCAGAGCGACCCTACAAGAAGGACAGAGTAGAACTGCCCCATAGGGTTTCCAAGGCTGTAAATCTTCACAGAAGCAGACTGTCACATCTTTCTCCTAGGAACAGCCGGTGGCTTGGAGCTGCCGACCTTTCGATTAGCAGCCGAGTGCTTTAACCTCTACACCACCAGGACTTCTTGCAGACTGCCTTAGCAGAGGTTAAACAGTCAGAGGTCAAAGGGTAGGGACCCATGCATTCCATGAGGAGCCTTGGAAGGCTGGAGCCAGCTGGCAGGATACAGCCCTTGTTGAAAGAGCCCTGGGCTAGGCACCCAGAGACCTGGATTCCAGCCCAGCCTCTGTCATTTCACAGTGACACATTTACGTCCCTCCATCTCTCTGGTTCTCCGTCATGGAATGGATGTATATGACGAACTTGATCTAGATGACCTATTCCCAGCCTTTTCTTCCCCACAGAAGATTTTTGTCTACTATACGATAAGAGCAAATTGTGTTTGTTTGACACATTATAACAAGGTGTTACTGTGTAATGAGTGTTATGGTAAACCATACTGTGAATTCAGCAACACTTCTAATAAGATTCGTATTTCATTATTCCCAGTAACACCTAGCCACATCTCAAAAATAGTATATATGTATGCGTAAACTCTGATACTTATTCAATCTAGAGATAATGTCTAGTGCTCATGGATTTGCAGACCCCTAACGAACATTTCTTGGCCTTTTGAATTACAAACTTGCTGGAATAGAAAACACAAAAGATCCTAGATACAAAGAAAGACAAAGCCAATTGTAGAAAGGAGAAAGAAATGACTTCACAGACTGCGTTAATGTGGAGGCACTTACTTCGTTCCTTTGTCAACAGGGTTCCAGTTAGATTATGCCATTATTCTCCTGCGGTAAAAACATAGCCATCAGCAGACACGGGCAGCACACATGGGGTTTTGCCACCTGCTTTCAGGTATCTACCTGAGAATTACTCTCTCCAGTGCTACAGGCAGCAAAAATAATTCATCGCAACTTCCTTGTGATTCCTGTGCTTTTAATAATTTGGTACGAGAGACTAGTTCATTCATCCAATTTTATCACAGTTAAGTTTGGGATATTTAGGGATCCATAGTCCATTCCATTTGAGAAGATGTACTCAAAAAAAAGAATTAATCAGAAGCATAAATTAAGTACAGTTTATAGGTAGGATATAGGATAATCAATTAACTAAAGCAAGAGCCCTCAACTGGTGAAGAATTTAAAGGGAAAATTAGAGAAAGGAAGGGTTATAGTCAGTGGCGTACTGATAGATGTATAACAACTGGCTCTCCAGGGGAAAAAAGCCCTGATGTACAGTGTTTGCCAATTTCCTTTGTATAAATATTCCTACAAGGGCCAATTTTAAGCTGCCAATGTGGCATCACTGAATGTGGAGTTGGGAAGAGATGTGCACAATCAGCCCTGCAAGCTGGTCGGAGCAGGCTACAACACGCTGGTTATAGTGTTATTAGTAGGGTGTACAGTCCCAGTTTACAGCTGTCGTCCAGACATTCCATCTTTTGCTTTCAAATGTATCTTCTTTTATTTAATATATTATGGTCACTCTGGCTATTAAGTGACAAAAATCTTTAGGTCTTTTCATGGGTAGAAAATCCTGCCTTTTCCCCTCTGCTTTCTGATTCCAGGCAGGTAATACTAACTGATGTCCTGCTCTCCCAGAAGAAAGAGCACTCCCAGAGTCAAAAAATAGATCACCTTATTCCAGAGCTAGGAAAGCATCTTTCACCGGAATGCAGACTCCGAGATGACTTCTAGACTGGGTCACAGAATGAGGAAGGTTCAGAGGAGCTGCCTGGACTTTGAGAGAACTCTGTCAGCTGCTCAATGGAATTTTTGAGAAGTTGCTTCAAGAAGCTCTTCTAGAAAAGCCCAAACTCTGGAAATAGGTGCTGCTCTCTCTCGGACTCTGCTGCATTTTTTTTCTATTTTCTTTTGTCAGAGGTGCTGATTCTCTTTTCCCCAAGTTCATTAATTTCTCAGTTTTAATGCATTTCTCCTCTAATTAAGTGCCACTTCTCATATGCTTATGGCAGTGAGTTCCCCCGGGGCCAAGATTGCCCCTCTGTGTCAGAGGTCATTCCACCCTGTGCTCCAACCCCAGGCATAGGCACGCACACAGGCACATAGGAGCCACTTACTAAGGGAGGTTCACAAAAGGTAACTCCACCTATAAACCTTTCACTGAATACATTCAAGCAAATATTTGAGCATCTACTGCATTCCAAGGGCCGTTCTAGATGCTTAGGGTTTTTGCAGAGAACAAAAGGCAAAAATCTCAGCCTCCCGGTGTAAGTGAACTCTATCATAGGTTAGAAGTTTGTAAGTGCCTAATAGAAAAAAGAAAAGAGTAGGGAAAAAGACATTGGGAATGCCACAGGATGGAATGGGGTGAGGTGTGATTGTGGATAACTAGTAATCAGTTGCCATAGACTCCAACTCATGGCGACCCCATGTGTGTCAGAGTAGACCTGCACTCCATAGGGTTTTCAATGGCTGATTTTTCAGAAGTAGATTGCGAGACCTTTCTTCTGAGGTGTCTCTGGGTGGACTTGAACCTCCAACCTTTTGGTTAGCAGCCAAGCTCATTAGTCACATTAACTGTTTGCACCACCCAGGGACTCTATGATTATAAGTAGGTGGTGAGAAGTTAACCCTTATGTTATGGATTGAATTGTGTCCCCCAAAAATGTGTGTCAACTTGGCTAGGCCACGTTTCCCAGTACTGTGTGATTGGCCATAATTTTGCCATCGATGTGATTTTTCTATGTGTTTTAAATCCTACCTCCTGGTGGCTTAGTGGTTAAGTGCTACAGCTACTAACCAAAGGATCAGCAATTCGAATCCTCCAGGCGCTCCTTGGAAACTCTATGGGGCAGTTCTACTTTGTCCTACAGGGTCGCTATGAGTCAGAATCAATTCAGGGGCACTAGGTCACTAGGTTTTATGATGTTAATGAGGCAGGATGAGAGGCAGTTATGTTAATAAGGCAGAACTCAGTCTACAAGATTAGGTTGTATCTTAAGTCAATCTCTTTTGAAATATAAAAGAAAGACGCTAACGGAGAGACATGGGGACCTCCTACTTTCAAGAAAGTAGTGCCAGGAGAAGAGTGCTTCCTTTGAACCCAAGGTCCCTGCGCTGAGAAGCTCCTAGTCCAGGGGAAGACTGATAACAAAGAACCTTCCTCCAGAGCCAACAGGGAGAGAAAGACTTTCCCCTGAGCTGATACCCTGAATTTGAACTTCTAACCTCATAGGCTGTGAAAGAATAGACTTCTGTTTGTTAAAGCCAACCACTTGTGGTATTTCTGTTATGGCAGCACTAGAAACTAAGACACCTTAGCAGTGACTTGTTTCAAGTCAGACTTAGCCATGCAGACAGCAAGGGAGGAACAATCCAGATAGTGGGGATGGTGAGTGAAACCCCTAAAGAGGCTGTATGACTAGTCTATTCAAGGAACTGTAAGGGGGCCAATGTGGCTAGGGTTACATGAGTGAGGGGACATGTGTCTAGTGCGAGGGGACATAGCCAGGGTGAAATCAGAGAAGCAATGAGTGCAGATTGTGTGAGGTTTTGAGGGCCCCTGTAAGGACTTTGGCTTTCATTCTGAGTGAAATGGAGGCCAGAGCCAAGTTTTGATCAGTGGAGAGATGAGATCTGACTTGTGTTTTACTCATTCTATGCTATTTTTCCACTTACCTAATAATTTTAACACCAATTCAAAATTCATGCTTGAATCAATGGCATTAGGGTTTGCAAAATGCTTTTTTCTAACTCTGTCACTCATTCTACATTTATTAGCTGACTTTTCTTAGTGAAATAGAGCTGCTCTGGGTATTTGATTACCCAGGAATACATTTCCTGCTGGAAAGTAAAAATAAATGCTTAGGTCACTCCTTTTAATTGCAAATTTTCAAGGAAAGCAGGTTTTTTTTTTTTTTTTTTAAAGCCACCTGAAATAGAGGCTAATGCACCTGCGCTTTAGAGGGGCACCCCCACTGTCTCCTCTTGCATGTCCTTTCTTATTTAAAACAAAACAAAACATTGACTTTGAGGTGATTCCAACTCACAGTGACCCTATAGAACAGAGTAGAACTGCTCCATAGGGTTTCCAAGGCTGTAATCTCTATGGGAGAAGCTCTGGTTGCATAGCGGTTAAGTGTTCTGCTGCTAACCAAGAGAGAGGTCAGTGGTTCAAACCCACCAGCCCCTCTGTCGGAGGATGATGTAGCAGTCTGCTTCCACCTTGGAAACCCTATGGGAGCAGTTCTACTCTGTCCTATAGACTCTCTATGAGTCAGAATCCATCATCTGCCAACTAGTTTGGGTTTTTAATCTTTACCGAAGCAGACTGCCACATCTTTCTCCCATGGAGTTGGGATTTAAACTGCTGACCAAGCTGGGGTTCAAACCACTGACCATTTGGTTAGCAACTGAGAGCTTAACCACTGCACCACTAGAGCTTGCCTGGGATGAAATCCTGGCATGGGAGCCATTCCTTTGCGTTAGCTGCCATCTTTTGGAGACTTCTTTTGAACCGTGCATCCGTGATACCTGGAAGGCAAGGGAAGGCTCTGGAGGAGAGGATATTCCTAGAGTTGTTGATTGGATGAGCTGGATGTTTTCTCCTGAAGAGCAGCTTTGTGGTAGTGCCACTTTCCTACTCCACAACCTTCATTAGCTAGTTACAGCCCAGTGGCCTCATCAGGTTTTCGAGGCTGTGTGTCATCTGCCCCATAGTAGGTGTTCAAACACTTAAAGGAAAGAATTTGTACGGCAGCTGTAGTGATTTTCAAATGTGTACTTTCATTGGTACATTTAACCAATCTATACTGAGCACCTATTTCTCGAATGATGAGTCCTATGGAGAATACAAAAATGAATTCAAGAAGTGGATCCTGTCTTCTGGGAGGGTCCAATTCAGAAGATGAGAGAGGATGTGTTGGTAAATCACTATAACACAAAATAAGAAGTGCTAAAAGCCAGAGAACCAAGAACAATAGTTTAGAAACACTCTGGTGTTTCTCTCTGCTTCTGCCACTGATATTTTCTCCAATCTCCAATGAATCATCCCATCAACTAGGATGAAAACAACTTTCACAAGGCCACGAGGGACTGTCTCTTGTCCCTATAAGAGCTTTCAGTGTCACACAATGCCCCTCCCAGGCAGAGAACAAAGACAGGCTCATTCTATGTCGTGTTTTGTTTGTTTCTCTCTCTTATTATTTTGGGTTGAGTTCTCACTCCTAACAGCATTTTATAACTTGCCTTTCCACCAACAACCACGACTTTTATTTTCAGAATTCCTATAAACTAGGAATCAATACATTTGCCTCTGAAGTCTATGCAAGGTGGCTATAAGCTCCAGCTTCCTCTGGCTTGCCTGAAAAGTCATTTCTGGGCCTGTTGTTTACATGGGGTTTTCAGCCAGCCTTGCGAACACATCTGGAGAGAAGACAAACACTTGCTAAGGAACTGCTTTTTCTCTAATTTCCTGCTGGTTCAGTCTTCACGTTCCCCATCTGGGCCAAGCAGGGTGCTACCTTCCTTGTTAGGATCCCACTGTGCACCTTGTATCACTCCTCCTGATTAAAACAGGGGAGCCGAGAACAATCAGATACCTCTGCAGCTTTCCCTCTCAGCTCATCTGTTTTCTCTGTTTACTTATTCATTCACTTATGTATTCATTTATTCAACAAATACTGATTAATTCCCTGTCTTCTGATATACTCGGCCTATTCCCAAAAGGGTGGAAGGTGGCTTGTGCAATCAAACAAAATGCAAAACAGGGTACCCAGGGATAAGAACAGAAAGGAAAGAGGAGATGTTAGCACTAGCTCCAAGGGTGGTCAGAATTTGTCCTTGGCTCTATCCCAGCAAAGATTTCTGTATTTTTGCTTTCTGCTCAACCAAGACATGCAGGATGGTGCACAGAGTATAACTTTTCCAGCCACCAAACACATTTATTGATCATCCAATGGTGTGTTTGGTTTTTGTACTCAAATGCCTTCGGAATAAATGAAAGAATGAATTCTCTGGTCCCCACATTTTAGTCCTTTGCATGTCACCTTAACTACATGATGTTATTTATTCTGTAGTTTTCTTTCAATTAACATTTTACTTAAATTTATTTTAAAAAAACATTCATCCCTTCCATAAATGGGAAACTTACATCAGTTGCCATCACTAGACGTTAATAGCAAAAATAAATAACAGTTTAAATCATTGCGTTCCATGTAAACAATGGTGCCTGCCAAAAGCTCTGAGCTGTGGTATCTTCCCTTGTGTTACAAGGGAGAGTAGAACCTGTTAGGCCTTAAAATCCTGCTAGCACTAAACCAAGGTACCAATTCTTTTGACTATTTGATACAAAAAAAATGAAAAAGAAAAAGCTCACTACAGTCATCAGTGCCGTATTGCCCTTTTTAAGGGTCATCCTAAATCATCTCATCCTGCCAAAAACCGTTTTACATGCCAGTCCCTTACATTGGAATCATTGATCAAATAACTGAAGCTGAAATTCATTGGATAGAGTTTCTTCCCTCCTTGGACAATAGGAAAAATTCTTTGACTCTTACACGTGCAACATCAAGCTATAATCACCTGCTCCCTTTTTAATGAACGAAAAGACTGTTGCAAGACGGTTGGCCCCAGAGCTCTGTGTGGGTGTGTGGGGGAGGGGAGGTGGGGTGTGTGTGTGTGTGTCTTTGTGAAGAGGTATAGCTCAGATGAGATTTTGGAAGTCTAGCAGAAGTGAATATTAACCAGTTGCTGTCACGTCAACTCCAACTCATAGTGACCCCACAGGTTGCTAAGTAGAATTGCGCTACATAAAGTTTCCATGGCTGTGAGGTTTCAGAAGCAGATGATCAAGCCTTTCTTCCAAGGGACCTCTGGATGGGTTCAAACTGCCAAACTTTCTGTTAGTAGCTATGAGCTTAACTGTGCCAGACAGAGACTCTACTCTTTAGACTGTTAGGTCGTTAAAATATCCTTAAAAAGGAGGTAAAGCTGGTCTTACCAATATGGTTCCCTTTCCACGGCCCACTGGACTTTAAAAAGCCCCTAAGGATAGGTTCGCCACGAGTCGGAATCGACTTGATGGCAACGAGTTCGGTTTTTGGTTTTTTAAGGCTAAGTTGGAAACCCTGGTGGTATAGTGGTTAAGAACTACCGTTGCTAACCAAAAGGTCAGCAGTTCAAATCCACCAGGTGCAACTTGGAAACTCTGTCTTGTAGGGTCTCTATAAGTTGGAATCGACTCTACAGCAATAGGTTTTGTTTGGTTTTTTAAGGCTAGGCTGACGTTGTCATGCCCAGAGACAGCTGATCTCCCTGTCCCTCAGTTCTAACTCCTCTGGGGCTGGCTTTTTGTGGAGCCCAAGAGGCCCCTTCCCGACCTCCTGCCCTGTTTTTCCTGCTGCATTTCTCCTTTTGTCTTCGTGGGATCTGTCTGTCATTTTATGATGTTTCCATTGTGATTACTCATTTTGAATAAGGTTACTTGTTTCTAAACCAGTTGTTCGCAGGAAGTTTTTGTGGAGGAGGCTCCAGAAAGAATTTTAAATGAGGGTTTGAGTGAGTTTTTTAGCCGTATCTTTTCCCAAACCACAGAAATAGGCAGTTATAGGACTAGTCCCTGACCCACAGGCATTGTTTCCTAGAAACCGGGCTTTTGTATGACTTTTGTGTTAAGCCCTATCCCCTCAGCTTTTCTTAACCAAACAGAGAGTAGGGGTTGATGTGATAAAGGATCATAACCTAGAAGATGAATTGCATCGTACAGTTCCCATATTGATGGGGAAAAAATGAAAGCTGGTAGATACAATGGAAACCCTGGTGGCATAGTGGTTAAGTGCTACGGCTGCTAACCAAAGGGTTGGCAGTTCGAATCTGCCAGGCACTCCTTGGAAACTCTATGGGACAGTTCTACTCTGTCCTATAGGATTGCTATGAGTCGGAATCGACTCATTGGCACTGGGTTTAGTTTTTTTGGTTTTTGGTAGATGCGATGCTTCTGAGGTTATAGTTGGGTTGGGGAGAGTGTAGTAATAATAGTAACTGCAGTTTGAGTACTTATTATGCCAGAAAAAAGGAACCCTTGTGGCACAGTGGTTAAAGCTCTTAGCTGCCTACCTGAAAGTCGGTAGTTTGAACTCATCAGCCGCTTCCACGGAAGAAAGATGAGGCAGTCTGCTTCCATAAAGATTTAGTCTTGGAACTCTGTGGGGCAGTTCCACTCTGCCCTATAGCACTACGGGTTGGAATCAATCTGACTGCAATGAGTTTGGTTTTCTTGTGTTATCCCAGAATAAGAAGTATATGTATATACAAGCTCACACATACATACACATACCTGACATATATATATATAATATATACGTACACACTATTTAAAATAACCATGTAAATTAGATATTATTATGCTTACTTTGCAGATGAAAAAACTAAGACTGAGAGATTAAGTAGCTTTCCAAGGTCAAACAACAAGTAAAATGTGGCAGGCGTGAAATTCGAACCAAGCCTGTCTAAACTGATTCCAATGCACGCTCATAACCTGACAGATGCTCCAGTGGTTGATAAAGAATTAGCCTTCATAAAAATTACTTGATTTCCCTTTTTAATGACTGCATTTCAATAGTTGTAGTATGTCTGTAAGGAGCCCTCTTCGCGAAGTGGTTAAGTGCTTGGCTACTGACTGAAAGGCTGGTTGCTCAAACCCACCAGGTGCCCCAAGGAAGAAAGATGTGGTGGTCTGTTTCCATAAAGATTACAGCCTTGGAAATCCTATAGGGCAATTCTACTCTGTCCTATACGGTCACTATGAGTTGGAATAGACTGGACAGCAATGGGTAAGGATAGTATGTCTCTGGCCTCACCCACCATTGAAGGCCCCAAATCATAATTATCTTCATCTATTCAGATATAATGCCATGGATTCCAGTATTCTCCTCATCAAAGATTCGTGGGATTTCAAAACCATGCCCGTTTGTGCAATCTCAATAAATCCCAGGCCCCACCAGTTTTTGGGTCTTAGAGAAGGTCACTCACCTTCCAAGAGCTTAGGATATTGTTGTGTAGCTGGTGTGTTGAGAGGAGAAAAAACTTCTCTTTATGAGTTTATGATAACCCAAGCTCTGACTTTCAGGTCAGTTACACCTTTTTTTTTTTTTTTTAAATAAGTTGTTGTTGTTAGGTGCCGTCGAGTCGGTTCTGACTCATAGCGACCCTATGCACAACAGAATGAAACACTACCCGGTCCTGCGCCATCCTTAAAATCGTTGTTATGCCTGAGCTCATTGTTGCAGCCACTGTGTCAATCCACCTCGTTGAGGGTCTTCCACTTTTCCGCTGACCCTGTGCTCTGCCAAGCATGATGTCCTTCTCCAGGGACTGATCCCTCCTCACAACATGTCCAAAATATGTAAGATGCAGTCTCCCCATCTTTGCCTCTAAGGAGCATTCTGGCCGCACTTCTTCCAAGACAGATTTGTTCGTTCTTTTGGCAGTCCATGGTCTATTCAATATTCTTCGCCAACACCACAATTCAAAGGCGTCATCTCTTCTTCAGTCTTCCTTATTCATTGTCCAGCTTTCACATGCATATCACGTGATTGAAAATACCATGGCTTGGGTCAGGCGCACCTTAGTCTTCAGCATTTTGAAGAGGTCCTTTGCAGTAAATTTACCCAATGCAATGCATCTTTTGATTTCTTGACTGCTGCTTCCATGGCTGTTGATTGTGGATCCAAGTAAAATGAAATGCTTGACAACTTCAATCTTTTCTCCATTTATCATGATGTTGCTCATTGGTCCAGTTGTGAGGATTTTTGTTTTCTTTATGTTGAGGTGCAATCCATACTGAAGACTGTGGTCTTTGATCTTCATTAGCAAGTGCTTCAAGTCCTCTTCACTTTCAGCAAGCAAGGTTGTGTCATTTGCATAACGCAGGTTCTTAATGAGTCTTCCTCCAATCCTGGTGCCCCGTTCTTCTTCATACAGTCCAGCTTCTCGTATTATTTGTTCAGCATACAGATTAAATAGGTACTGTGAAAGAATACAATCCTGACGCATGCCTTTCCTGACTTTAAACCAGTCAGTATCCCCTTGTTCTGTCCAAACAACTGCCTCTTGATCTATGTAAAGGTTCCTCATGAGCACAATTAAGTGCTGTAATTCCCATTCTTCACAGCGTTATCCATAGTTTGTTATGATCCACACAGTCGAATGCCTTTGCATAGTCAATAAAACATAGGTAAACATCCGTTATTCTCTGCTTTCAGCCAGGATCCATCTGACATCAGCAATGATATCCCTGGTTCCACGTCCTCTTCTGAATCCAGCCTGAATTTCTGGCAGTTCCCTGTCGATATACTGCTGCAGCCATTTTTGAATGATTTTCAGCAGAATTTTGCTTGCATGTGGTATTAATGATATTGTTCTATAATTTCCACATTCAGCTGGATCACCTTTCTTGGGACTAGGCATAAATATGGGTCTCTTCCAGTCAGTTGGCCAGGAAGCTGTCTTCCATGTTTCTTGGCATAGACGAGTGAGCACCTCCAGCACTGCATCTGTTTGTTGAAACATCTCAATTGATATTCCATCAATTCCTGAAGCCTTGTTTTTTGCAAGTGCCTTCAGAGCAGCTTGGACTTCTTCCTTCAGTGCCATAGGTTCCTGATCATATGCCACCTCTTGAACTGGTAGAATATCGACTAATTCTTTTTGGTATAATGACTCTGTGTATTCCTTCCATCTTCTTTTGATGCTTCTTGAATCGTTTAATATTTTCCCCATGGAATCCTTCACTATTGCAACTCGAGGCTTGAATTTTTTCTTCAGTTCTTTCAGCTTGAGAAATGCCGAGCGTGTTCTTCCCTTTTGGTTGTCCATTTCCAGCTCTTTGCACATGTCATTATAATACTTTACTTTGTCTTCTCAAGAGGCTCTTTGAAATCTCCTGTTCAGTTCTTGTGCTTCATCAGTTCTTCCTTTTGCTTTAGCTGCTCTACGCTCAAGAGCAAGTTTCAGAGTCTCCTCTGACATCCACCTTGGTCTTTTCTTTCTTTCCTGTCTTTTCAGTGACCTCTTGGTTTCCTCATGGATGATGCCCTTGATGTCATTCCACAACTTGTCTGGTCTTCAGTCACTAGTGTTCAATGCGTCAAATCTATTCTTGAGATGGTCTCCAAATTCAGGTGGGATATACTGAAGGTCATATTTTGGCTCTCGTGGACTTGCTCTGATTTTCTTCAGTTTCAGCTTGAACTTGCATATAAACCATTGATGGTCTGTTCCACAGTTGGCCCCTGGCTTTGTTCTGACTGATGATATTGAGCTTTTCCATCGTCTCTCTCCACAGATGTAGTCAATTTGATTTCTGTGTGTTCCATCTGGCGAGGTCCATGTGTATAGTCGCCATTTATGTTGGTGAAAGAAGGTATTTGCAATGAAGAAGTCGTTGGTCTTACAAAATTCTATCATTTGATCTCCAGCATTGTTTCTATCACCAAGGCCATATTTTCCAACTACTGGTCCTTCTTTGTTTCAAACTTTTGCATTCCAATTGCCAGTAATTATCAATGCATCTCGATTGCATGTTTGATCAATTTCAGACTGCAGCAGCTGATAAAAATCTTCTATTTCTTCATCTTTGGCCCTAGTGGTTGGTGCGTAAATTTGAATAATAGTCGTATTAACTGGTCTTCCTTGTACGCGTATGGATATTATCCTATCACTGACAGCATTGTACTTCAGGATAGATCTTGAAATGTTCTTTTTGACGATGAATGCAACACCATTCTTCTTCGAATTGTCATTCCCAGCATAGTAGACTATATGACTGTGATTCAAAATGACCGATACCAGTCCATTTCAGCTCACTAATGCCTAGGATATCGATGTTTATGCATTCCATTTCATTCTTGACGATTTCTAATTTTCCTAGATTCATACTTCATACATTCTAGGTTCCAATTATTAATGGATGTTTGCAGCTGTTTCTTCTCATTTTGAGTCTTGCCACAGCAGCAAATGAAGGTCCCGAAAGCTTTACTCCATCATTAAGTTCAGCTCTACTTTGAGGAGGCAGCTCTTCCCCAGTGCCTTCCAACCTGGGGGGCTTATCTCCAGCACTATATCAGGCAATGTTCTGCTGCTATTCATAAGGTTTTCACTGGCTAATGTTTTTCAGAAGTAGACTGTCGGGTCCTTCTTCCTAGTCTGTCTTAGTCTGGAAGCTCAGCTGAAACCTGTCCTCCATGGGTGACCCTGCTGGTGTCTGAATACCGGTGGCATAGCTTCCAGCATCACAGCAACACATGAGCCCCCACAGTACGACAAACTGACAAGTAAATAAAAAATTTTAAAATCTTGTGTTTGTATACTGGAATATAAACTTAATTTTGGTCATATGCTTTAGAAATCAGCTTCTTGTTGGAAAATATGCAAGGTTTTCATTTTGTTTTGTTGTTTCTTTCTTTCTTTCTTTCTTTCTTTCTTTCTTTCTTTCTTTCTTTCTTTCTTTCTTTCTTTCTTTCTTTCTTTCTTTCTTTCTTCATAGCAGCAAATAAAATGTTGAGTGCAGGTGGGAAAAATTGACTTAAACCTCAGTGTGAGCCCTGTGGTGATGTTTATTTCTCAATTTAAGTGAGAAAGAAAGAGTAAATGAGTTCAAATGTACTGTAGGCTTTCCCTGAGATAATAACCAACTGTTTAACATGTTCAAATTGATCAGGAAGCTGAAAGAATTCCAACAAAAGGTCAAACAGGAAATAACCCTTTTGTGTAAAATTAGCCACTACTCCATCTTCTGTGAAAAGAGCCCTGGTGGCGCAACGATTACATGCCGGGCTGCTAACCTAAAGGTTGGTGGTTCAAACCCATCCAGCAGCTCCGCAGGAGAAAGACCTGGTGATCTGCTTCCGTAAAGATTACAACCTAGAAAACCCTATGGGGCAGTTCTACTCTGTCACATGGACTCACTATGAGTTGAAATCAACTCAACAATACCACCAACCTTATGCCTGATGGTGGTCTAGCAGCCTCTCTTGATGCAGAAAGGTTGTTGACTTTGTATAGAAGCTTTAGAGGTTAGGTCAGACATAACTGTGCCATCCAGGCTTAATACTACCCTAGACTTGTGATGCTCTGATGCTAGTATTCTATAGCCCTTGGGGATATTACCCCTTGTTGTTTGTTGTTGTTCGTTGTTGCTGTCTGTAGTTGAGCCAATTCTGACTCATGGCCACCCCATGTGTTACAGAGCGTAACTGCTCCACCGGGTTTTCTTGGCTGTAATCTTTACAGAAGCAGACCAACAGGCCTTTCCTTCCATGGTGCCACTGGGTAGGTTTTAACTGCCAACCTTTTGGTTACTAGCTGCACACAAACCATTTACACCTCCCAGAGACCTATCACCTTTTAGCTCTGTTATACGGCATTTATGAAGCAAAATATGAAGCCAAAGCTGCAAAGCATGCTTAAGGACCTCTAATACAAAGCATATTATCATTTACCTTGAGTTCTAAGATGCCATCAATTGTCCGTGTATTATGAATTTAATATAATAGCCTTTTGGAATTAAAAATATTTCTTTGAAGGTACACATCAACTGTAACACACCTCACGGTTTCAGAAACATTAATATGTGAGAAAGCGAGAATTATGATAATATGACCTTTGAGTCTTATGAAGCTAATTTGAATACATCTTTCCCAAAGAGTTTCCCAGAAAAAAATTATCCACCAGGTATAGTGTAATATTAATTGCTGCGGAGGTGGATGGAATACCAAACATAGGCCTCTCTTCCTGCAGTCTTTGGATCAATTCAGAGTTAGTTCTTATGCGGAATTGTGGGAAGGGCCACTCATAGACATGCAGTTGGAGAACCTCTAACTAATGTCACTGATGTAACAGCAGAGATAGGATTCATGCCCTGAGTAGACACAGAAGGTTGAGGCAGATCCTAGAAATCAGAAACCGGAAATCAAAATACTATACAGATGACAAAGTAACAGAGGGAACAAAGGGAAAAAGCAGTGAAGTGACAGGAAGACATGGGTGCTGCTGACTACTAGGGACTGGTAGAATGGAGAGGAATTCTGGAGATGTGGAACAAGGTTTTGAGAGTCTTTCCCAAGGCTATTTGTGTGCAACAGTGTTCCTAGACAATATGTGGTCCCTGGGCTCTTCCTACTGCTGAGGCACAATCTAAGATATCCTCATATCTGATATTTCTGCTTTTACCGGGTTATTCAAAAAAGACGTCATGGAGGCATGCTACTGGATGAATCAAATGCTTGAGTCTATTAAAAAGATCACAGTGTGGCACTCAGAGCCTGCTGCTTTTGGACCAAAACCCAAGGAGGCACTTAATATGTTCTGTTCTCACTTTATTACATTTTTCATCCATATATTATTTTATTATGACCGCCATGACAATGGCTAATCTTTAATTAGAGCTCATAGCATATCCAGTGCTCGACATGTATAACCTATGACTTAGGTGTTGGCCGTGTCCCCATGTTACAGATGAGGTCAGTGATGAAGGCTTACAGAGGTGGAGTAACTTGCTTTAGGTCACACAGCTAACAAAAAGTAAGGATCTGAACCCAGAACTGTTTAGCTTAAAAGTTCTCTTAACCATAACCATACACTACCTCTACAGTTTTTATGAGAGTTAATAAACCCTCAAAGTCACTGATCTTTATTGGCAACACAGGTGGTGTAGTGGTTAAGTGCTATGGCTGCTAAACAAAAGATCGGCAGTTTGAATCCACCAGGCACTCCTCGGAAACTCTATGAGGCACTTCTACCCTTTCTTATAGGTGCTCTATGAGTCGGAATCAAGTCAACAGCAATGGATAATTTCTTAATTAAGATTTTGTACCACATTTGAGTCTTTGGTTTTCCTCAAAAGTAACCTAATTTTGCCAGATTACGCAACATCTCCAGCTATAGCATGAAAATCTTAAAATCAAATTAACCAAAATTATGTAAATTGAAATTAAAAAAAAAAATCAGAAAAAAGCAAGCCCCACTGCAGTGGGAAATAAGCGCTGTGAAATGGTATAGTATGCCATTTTTGGAGTTGAGACATTAAAAAATTCTAACATTGAAAACCAAAAATATGGAATAGTGTAGTACTTGTTCTTATAATTGAGACTCTATGACATAAATGTCACTAGATTAATCCCCACAGAGGTTTTCATAGACCGTGGTAATAAAGGTGATGGCAGTGGCCTTGGCACAAATTAAGTGAACAATTATACATGGGTTACCTTTCTGTGCAGGGAAACCCTGGTGGTGTAGTGGTTAAGTGCTATGGCTGCTAAACAAAATGTTGACCATTGGAATCCACCAGGTGCTCCTTGGAGACTCTATGGGGCAGTTCTACTCTGTCCTATAGGGTCACTATGAGTCAGAACTAACTCCACAGCAACGGGGTTGGTTTGGTTTTTTGGTATCTGTGCAGAGGAAGAGAACTAGCAGCATTATTAAATACCAGACAATTTTCTAAGGACATAAGGTATTTTAAATGTTAAGAATATGTATGAAAGAACCATAGCCAATCAATCTTTTCTTCTATCTCCAAAAATTAGATTTTTCTTTAATTTTGTCTTTACAGATGCTCACATGTTATTTAGAAGAAAAGCAGCACTATTTCTATCGCTAGCATTCAGTGTTTGGTGAGCTCCTGTTCTAAGTATTTCCTTCCATGAGGTTCCATTTTAGAATATGAACATAACGCATATTTGTTGTTTGTGTCTACCTGGAATTCCTGACCTCCTTCTGATTAGAAAACTCCCTTTTCTTGTGAAGAACACATTCCAGGAGGTTAAAAGGTATGACCTTTCCACAGAGGTGTACACATGAGCTGATGAATCAGAGTATTCATCCCTATGGCAACAATGATTGGTCAGGAATGCACGCCCAACCCAGAGTGAGCCAACTGGAGTCTTCCCAGGGATTTTGGCAAAATAAAATTTATCAGGAATGACTTTCTTTTGAAGCTTCCAGGCTGAGTTGGGATGTGTGTCTGGAGTTCCTAAAGGCCATCTGGTCAGCCACATGGAGAAAGCCAGTATAAAACATGTAAGGAGAGCGCTGATGACATTGTTGGAGCTTTGGATCTAGTTCTGTAAGCCAACAAATTCCCTTTTTGCTTAAATGGTTTGAGCTGGGTAGAAACCAATTGGGTAGAAGTACAGCGATTATGGTGACCTCAATAAGACAGTGTGAGGTGACAGAAGTACACTGAATTAGAAGTTTTGAGATACTTTGGTTGTGACATTGACTTGTGACTTCAAGCAAACTAATCTTTCTCTGTCTCCTTTTTCAGTGATTTGCTAATATTGGATCTAATGAACTCTGAGGCCCTATTTCATTTTCTGTTTGTATTCCATGTTCCATCATTTTAATTTTATTAATTCCTAGTTATCTCACCTACAAGTCTTGTAGAATGGTAAGCTTTAAAAAAAAAAATTTTTTTTATTTTATTTTATTTTTTTATACACACTGCTTATTAGCACATCTAGCTAAAACACAGCTTTTATTTCTTGATGAAGAAGGTCACATCTCTCTGTTCTCAGGTCCTGCTCCACCTCTATCCCAAGAAGCTACCTTGCAAATACGTACTATTAGACAGCCACAGGGCCTGCATAACTGTGCATATCTGCCTCTGAGGAAATCCGTCCTTCCACCTAGAAAATCTACCTGAGTACTTTCACTCAATGACTAGGAATCCATGTACAAAAGCCACTATGCAGTTTCCCTTATTTAATGTCTTCATTTTTTTTTCTTTAGATTCCCATAACACTTGTTCCAATCAATAGTTCCAACACAACTGTCCAACTAAAACCCCTAATTCCCTTGAAAGAGGAATTATGACACACACAAACACGTATCTGTCAATAGGTTCTATGAATAGAAATTCCACATTGAACAAGCAACTATATCATAATTCTGCTGTATTCTGTAGTGTTTGATATTTTTCCTTCTTAACTAAGTCAAAAGTATTATGCATGGAGATATTTATGCCTTTTGGATTTAAGTATTTACAGGTTATTGAAATCATACAATATTGGAAAAACCTGGGATTCTGCCTACTGACATTCTGCTGTGTATCAAGCTTCTCAAGAAGAGTACTAGTTCAGTATGTGTTCTAAAATAAAGAGTAAGCTTCACGCTTAGGCCAAGAATTTGCTTAAAATTTAAAAGGTGTCATTATGTCTTATCAGATCCAAATATAAATAAGACCAGTGGTGTAGTTAGGCAAGTGAGTTCTACCATTTGACTCCTGTTACAACTACCTGTGGTCACTTGAATTGACCTCCAGTGGAACCAGATATTAACAGATATATTTCACTGAGTGTGAATAGCCACAATTTGTAAGCTCTGTAAATATTTTATACCCCCCAAGACAAACAAAAAAACCTGTTGCCGTTGAGGCAATGCTGACTCATAGCGAGCCTATAAGACAGAATAGAACTTCCCAAGGTTTCCAAGGAGCAGTTGGTAGATTTGAACTGCCAACCTTTTGGTTAGCAGCTGGTAGCACTTAACCACTGCACCACCAGAGCTCCATTTTATACCCAGCCATATATAATTCTTATAAGATCCTAGACATACATAAAGATATTTATGTGACTTGTATACAGTTATTTTATCCTATACTAGTGAATCCTTAGTGATTAGTTTTCTGGGAACCCCTAGGTAATTTGCCATGTAGCGATATAAGAGAGAATGACATTCTAAGTTCCAACTTTTAACTTCTAAAAGCCTCCCCTAAATTTCTTCAATGAAGTACTGAAATTAAATATGTCAAAAAATTTTATATCGTTTCTTTTTTACAAATTATATGTAAGGAGAGACCTTTTGCCCTTGTTTAGCTTAAACCACCAATTTCAAATTTGTATGTGATGACCCAGTGGAAGGAGCACTGGCCTATGATATCCCTTAAATAATGTCACTTCTTTGTGCTTGGACTATTCAAATTGTCTGTTATAGATTGCTCTGGCTCCAGTATTCTCCTTTGATGACTCATCCTAACTGCCGTCAAATGTATTTCCCAAACTGGCAAGTGCCCTCATATCATGCTCCTGATTAAAAGTCTCCTATCAGTTGCTTGTTGCTTCTGGATTAATACTGATATTAGTGATAATGTTAATACTTATGAGAGCCAACAATTACTGGATCTACTATATGCACTATGTGATATATTTTACATACATTTTCTCGTCTAATTTTCCACAATAATGCTTTGAAGTTTGACAGATGTAGAAACAGAGACTCAAAGAGGCTAGGTAATTTGTCCACTTAAGCATGTGATGGAAATGGGACACAAGCCCAGATCTGTTGGACTCAAGTTTGTGCTCTTAGCCATGACACTGTACTGCCTCTTATTCCTTATGAAACACCAGCTCCTTGCCCAGTCTTTCACAAAATGAAGCCCTTCTTTGTCCACATGAATCTCTTGTTCTTGTGGGAAATGGGTTCCTTTGTGTGGCCTTTTGCCTTGGTTCTTTGGAAAAACAGTTTGGGAGATTTTTCCCTGAACCTTGAACGTTGTTACCTTTGCTCTGCTTCTTTGGAGAAACCACGTAGGACACCTCCCAGGTTACTGTCTACCCAAGAGGGTTGTTACTTTTGTCCAGGGAACAAGCCGTCTCTGCCAGCAGAAATTGTTACTTTTGTGCAAGATCTGAGTTGATGACATCTCATGGGCTTGTGATTCTCCCAAAATGATTGGCTGGGCTACCATCTTGCAAGGGATTTCTCTATTTACTATTCACATGTGACTTGAAAATCCTCCCAATAGGATCAAGTGACTTGTGTTCCACCAAGGTGATTGGGCTGTTTGTGGTCCTACTTGCAGAGCCATGCCTTGAAATCGACAGGGAGTTTGCTTATATGAGCAGACAACCCCACAGAGGTTTTTCAGAAAAGAGAGAGGAGGTAAGGAACCTCCTAAAAAGCTATAATACAGGAAGGGTGGGCTGGAATTCTCACGTAGAAACTGAAGTTGCTGCCAACTGGCAGAAATTCTTCTTCAAAGTTTTTCAACCGATTGAATCAGTCCCACACAACTGATTATGGACTTTAATCACATCTACAAAATACCTTCACAGCAAAACCTTAAGTAGTGTTTGATTGAATAACTAGAGACTGTAGTAATACTAATTTCCTTGATCTGCTACAACAGATTGCCACAATTGCGTGGCTTAAAACAAAAGAAGTTTATGCTATCACAGTTGTAGAGGCTAGAGGTCTGAAATCAAGGTCTTGGCAGGACCATGCTTCTCTGAAGATTCTGGGGAAGAATTCTTCCTTGCCCCTCAGTCTTGATGGTTTCTGGCAATCCCTGGTGTTCATTGGCTTGTAGCTACATCACTCCCATTTCTGCTTTTGTTGTCACATGGCATCCTCCATGTTTCTGTGCCTGTACATTCCCTTCTTATAAAAACACCAGTCATTAAATATCAAACTTACCCTCATTCAGTATGACCTCATCTTAAGTAATTACATCTGCAAAGACCCTATTTCCAAATAAGGTTCCATTCTGAGGTTCCAGCCGGACATGAAATTTGAGGGGGAACTATTCAATTCCAGAACAGTAGCCTAGCCAAGTGGACACACAAAGATGACTGTCATAGTCCCCAAGAATCTTGCATGAAGTCCGTGAATCTTCTCTTTTCCAATTGTATGTCTATATGAAGCTAGATCTTTCTACATATCTTTCAACCAAAACAACATAATGCAGAAGATATAAGAATTCAGCTGTCTCATATTAATCAAAATATTAAACACTTTTGCAAAATTTATCACTAATTTTTTATTTGAAAAATATTATTTTTCTTAAAAAATATGTTACTTATGTTAACATATAGTGGGTATATTGTTATTTTTAAATAAGTTACTCATTATTTTAAAATTTTTCTAAGTTTAAATTTCTAATACAGTAAAAATAGACAGATATAACCCACATAAACAAAAACTCATTAGGGTCCTCATTCATTTGTAAGAGTGTAAAGGAGCTCTGATGCCAAAAATTTTGAGAACTTCTGTCCTATGCAAATGTTTGCTTGAAGAACCTTACCCTTATCAATAATACACATAGTTTAATAAGTATCCTTATAGTTGGCATTAATCATCGAAAGTGTTCGCAATGCAGTTAAACCTACTGAAGTAGCCAGAATGGGGAATGGAGGCACTTGTACCCTGTCCAAAGGGAGTGCCCATTATTTAGCAAGGGCCAACTCTTGACCTGTGGGAATGTGTACCCATTGTTGTCAGTTCTTTGGCTTGTTGCACACACACACACACACTCCATTGTTATAAGAAATGTTCCTACGTTTAAATGCTGCCAACTAATCTAAAATATAAGTTTGTGTAGACCAAAGTATGTCTGTAGCTGTCACCATTTTTGTGCTCTGGCTTAGGAATACTGAACATCACAAAAACTACTTGATGACAAAGGACCAGAAAGTTACCATTCACTAATGTAGTCTGTGGTTACTGTCTGTGTTTTAGCTGAGCCCATCCCTGCCCTCCACCTGCCTCCATCAACTCTGTCTAAGATAATGGTTCTTCAGCATTATTTTGTCTTTTCTTGCAAAAACTTACTTCAGAAACCAAATTAATTGGTGGAGGCCCAGACTGAGATTTCACCGTCCTTCAAATTGTTCATCTTCAAAAGCTCATGCTTAAGGAAGGGCAGATGAGACCCACCAAATTCACCTCATTTACTCAGCAAAGCAAAGTCCTACAGTTATCCTAATCTATCGACTTAAGAGGACATTTAAAACCAGTTGCCATCAACTGGACTGCAATTTGTGGCAACCTCATGTGTAACAGAGTATTACCCTAGCAACCAACCAAGATCTTTCTTTCCATTTCATTTTTTATTTCCAAGAGTGGTGACATTCCCCCCTTTTTACCTTCACAATAGGCTTGTTGCTTGTTCTCCTTTCCCCTTTATTATGGACCCACCAATAACTATCTATCAATATGGCAACTGGATCATAACATTTGCCCCAATTAGCTGAGTTACAGGCAACTTGGTAAAAGGATTATACATGGAAATATTATTTTAGGACACGAATTGAAGCAGTCAATAAGCCCATAAATCATTCTGATGTGTGTATGTGTGATGCCTTCCCATAATCAGTAAGCATGATATGTTGGTGCTTTGTATAATCAAACAGTAATCGATAAGAACTATGACTACAGTGAAATGAGACTTCTGAAGCTTTGAGGGCAAATTAATAACCAGCACGCACATAAAAGTCACTGCAGAGTCTTTTCTTCCTTCCTTAAGTGCCCTTGAAACCCAGCTACTGAATTATATTCCAGGCCCCCAAAAAGAGTTATAGGTTATAATTGTCTCCCACTTAATTACATGCACTACAAAAGGTAAGTGGACAAAGCCATTTTTGTACCATGTACAGAGAATAAAATTGCCTATGAATTTTGCTCACGCTGGCTCATTGGTTCACAGAGAGTAGAAATGTACGCAAGAGCCATGTCGAACAGTGATGGTGCTGTGTGAACGCACAACAGAGCCCGAGAACACTGCCTTCAGTGTTCTGAGACTGGGCCCCGCACTCACAGGCTTGCTATTCTTCTCTTCACTCCTGGCCAAGTGAGGAGACTTTTTTTTCCTCCTTTTTTTCTTTGTTGGTCACAGTTGTTTCTCTCCAAACCATCATCTTCTCTGAGTTTCCAAGACAGCATTAGCTTAAGGCCTCACTTTGACACCATCAGATAAAATCAGAGAAATGAAAAATGCCGCAGGAAAAAGAAATGGTATTTTAGCTGAGCTGTACAAGAGAAATATTGCCACTTCGAAGCACTGTTCTCTGTGCCTTCCCCTGGAGCCTGCTCAGTAGAGACGTCACCTTTGCGGGGTAAGTAAAAGCAACCTGGCCTTCCCATAAAACTGGGGAGTGATCTCCTCCTATGATCCCTGACTCTCAGTTTTGAATCAGGCCTGATATATAACTACTTTTCTCTATGTTTATAGGAAATTTCATTTGGCTTGCTGGGTGCAAGATCCGCATTCCTTTTCTAACAGAATGTTGTGTTTTTCTTCAGTTGATTCCATTATGATAGGCTAATAGCAAATGCTACTTCCTTATGGCCAAAAGCTTGCAGGCTGAATGTGCCTGAATACATTCTATGATAAATAATATATTCTGCGTTCACCAAGAGCAGCCTGAGGAAGCAGATGGAGGCAGTACCTTGTTATCAAAAAGGAACTACAGCTTGAGGAAGAGAGTGAGATCAATATATAGCTTTCCAATTTCACCTTGATAAACTCTGAAACGCCCACTGCAGTGGTTCTCAGCTACAGGTAGAAACTTTAGTTTTCCTTTGAACTCAAAGGAGAAACTGGTACTTAAAGAAAAAGTTATTTACTCCCTGAATATTACCTGCTTCTTCCAGAAAAATTTCCATAAGTGCAGCTAAGCCTATGATAAATGCAATTAGTACAATTCTACTTTGGTACTCCAATTCAGGCTGGGATAACACCTTCCTGAACCGAAAGGCAAAAATACATATATATACGTATATATATAATCACTCTGAGCAGTTAGTTGTTTAGCCATTGTTGTTTTTAGTAGCTGTCGAGTTGATTCCAACTCACAGTGACCCCATGTGTGCAGACTAGAAATGCTTCATAGGGTTTTCAAGGCTGTGACCTTTCAGAAGTAGATCACCAGGCCTGTCTTTGGCGGCACCTCTGGGTAGGTTGGAACCACCAAGCTAGTAGTCGAGCACTTAACCATTTGCACCATCCATGGACTTCTTGTTTCACCTACAGGAGTTTAAATACCTGATGGAACTCGTTTGTCCATTGAATTTGCTACACAATTCTGGCCAAGGTAGCCAGAGGGGAATTCAAAACCCCTGGGAAGAAGTTTGACTTCCAAGAGCCCTTTTGGCACCCTGTATTTTTCTTCTCCAACACGCCCTTCTATTTTCCAGGCCTTACGAAAGTATAGTCTGAGAGCACCAGGAGTGTCATTTCCATTAGCAGATGCACTGTTACGTTAAGCCATTAATCAGACAAACCACAGATGTTGTTTTCTTTTCAGTCATTAGTATAATTACTCTTAATAACACCTACTGAATATGCCATTTCATTGCCATTGATGACTTTCAAAAAATTTATCAGACTATTCATTTCTTAGAACTCTAGATAGACTGCAATTATAAGCATCTCTACTTTGGTGGGTTTGAGATCTCTTCTCATGTTATCACCTTGTATTTTCCAAAGACTGTATTGTAGCGAGGTAACCTCACATAAAAATGGATTAATAGCCTCTTGAGAGACTGAAAATTGAAACTTGCATGCCAAGTTGGTAATGAAACCAAGTTCTCCTTATGCTAAAAGATGAGTGTTATCTTTCGAAACATATGGTACTAATAAATCCATTTAAAGAGGCTGTCATTCTCAAAGGCAGAACTAAGAAGGGCACTTAGTCCAGCTCCCTGGCTTACTGATGGTGAAAATAGGACCCAGAGAAATGAGATTTGAGTTCCGAGACAGAACAAGGAGAAGAATCTAAGACGCATGGTCCTCAATCCAGTGTCAGTTCTACCATGCTCATTCTCCGAACGGTCCCTATTGCCTCAGAAGGGAATAAACATCTCATTCTTGACTCAAGAGTAAACTAAAACAGGTTAGATTTCTGAGACTGTTTCTACCCACATACCTACTCTCCGAAAACAAAATGTAGCCAGAAATTTGGAATTTCTTGTTTGAACCTAGGGAGCCCTATCCTCATTGCTGATCAAATATCACTGATTTCTCCTTTTTTGGTGATATTGTTTTAAAATTCTTCCTCCTAAGAAGTTGAAACCTCTGGGGGCCTTCCTCCTTCTCACCTCTTAGTTCTGTATACAACCCACTTTATTAAGAGATTCCATAAATTGGGTTGTAACAATAGCAGTGGTGTGACTTAGTAGTAAACACATGGGCTTTGGAATCAAAGTGAGATTTGAATCCTAGCTGTACTTTTTAATAATTGTATGACTTTGGGTAAATTACTTAGCCTCTGAAATCCTCATATGGGGAGAATTTGTTTGTGGGAAGAGTGAGTGGGTGGGTAGCTGAGTGTGTCTCATCACCTAGTACAATGCAATGACTGATTCTCAGAAGGCACTTAATTTAGTCATTACTATTAATTGTTATAGATGTTTTAATGTATGAAAGAAAGAAAATCTCATTATCTGCTTTTGATATTACTGATCACTGGCTGCCATTGCCAAAGCAGAGGGCTTACAGATAGTTAGCAGCCTGCAAGCAAACTCTGTTATTTTTATCTCTTAGCCAAGGTTTTTGCTGGCTGCTCTGGCAGAGTGTAGTATTAATTTGAATCGCTAGACTGAAGAAACAAGACAGGAGTGAAAGCATAAGTTGAGGGTTTCTTTACCTCATCAGTCCCATTAAATGAAAATTCCAGGTCTCTGCAATCACTAACAAACTTGGTAGTAAAATTCCACACACATGCTATAATATCTTCTCTGCCTTCTCCCCAAGTACAACCCGGAGCCCATTACCCATTGCCGTCAAGTCCATTCTGACTCAGCGACCCTATAGGACAGAGTAGAACTGTCCCATACAGTTCCCAAGGAGTACTTGGTGGATTCAAACTGCTGACCTTTTGGTTAGCAGCTATAGCTCTTAACCACTATGCCACCAGGGTTTCCACAACCCAGAGCAGTGGTTCTTGAAATGTGGTTACTAGAGCAGTCGCATCAGCATTAATCAGGACTGTGTAAATGCAAACTCTCCAACCCTTTTCCAGATATGGTGAGTCAGAAACTCTAGGGAAAGATTCAGGAATCTGTGTTTTTAACAAGCCTTCAGGTGACTCTGATGCTCAATGGAGTTAGAAAACCATGACTTGGAGAATCTGCCCAGCTGCTTTATATACTGCAGTGTTTCTCAAAGTGATGGAGAGGACTCAAAATGATCTTAGTCAGCACAAAGATGGCTTTAGGTGGCCCTCAAAGGTGGCTTCAAATAGCTGAGTCACATAGTGAAAGTTTCCTTCTTTTAATTCTCTCTCAATCCTTAAGTTTCAGTTCAATTTGAAAAAGAAAACCTTTGCTCTCGAGTGATTCCAACTCATAGTGACCCTATAGGACAGAGTAGAACTGCCCCATGGAGTTTCCAAGGAGTGCCTGGTAGATTTCAACTGCCGAACTTTTGGTTAGCAGCCATAGCTCTTAAACGCTACACCATCAGGCTTTCCAGTTTGATGTTAACGGGTCTTTAGTACCTCTCTAACCATTACTAATCTCCCTAGTTTTCAAAAAAGAGAGTGGGATGCAAACTTAGTGTTTTTGGGAGCCACCAGTGTCTAGTTAGAATTTATCAAAGTTTTAGGGTCTTTGTGTATATTTTTACAACTACTTTCTATCTATGGCACATTGTAATTGTTTTCTGTTTAAGTGCTGGTAAGAAGTTTCTTTGTAAATGTTTACAATCATCAATTTAAAGAAAAAGCTAAGAAAACAATAATACAGTTGATATATGGATATGGCAAAATTTGTCAGTGATATGGGGGTCAGTTCATATGTGGTAGAGAGAACCCAATTACATCAGCACTTTAATTCCATTTGTGCTATTTATTATTTGTGATACTTTTCTTAGCCTTAATTTTCTCATCTATCAAATGGGAATAATACTTCCAACATCATAGAAATGTAAGTGAACTGACGTGGGAAATGCGTGCTACAATCCTCAGAATATAGGTACTTGCTATATTATTATTCCTTCAAGCCTTATTTTGAAGCAAGTTTGCCTTTGACAAAGCATTTCTGTCTGGATTTCAAATTCTTCATCTGTAAGATGAAGGTAAAGGAGATTTGATGATCTTGAAGGCCTCTTTTAGCTCTCATTGTTGTTAGTTGTTGCCAGTTGGCTCCAACTCATGGCAGTCTTGTGAAATACAGAACAAAACCTTGTCTGGCCCTGCACAATTCATGAGCACTGGTATATTTGAGTCCATTGTTGTGGCTATTGTGACATTCCATCTCGTTGAGGGTTTCCCTCTTTTTCATTGGCCCTCTACTTTACCAAACATGGTGTCCTTTTCTATCAATTAGTCTTTCCTGATGACTTGTCCAAAGTAAACAGGATGAAATTTCATTATCTTCACTTATAAGGAGCATTCTGGTTGTATTTCCTCTAGGACTGATTTGTTCATTCTTTTGGCAGTCCATAGTACATTCAATATTCTTCATCAGTACCATGATATGAATGAATCAATTCTTCTTTGGTCTTCTTTTTACATTTTCCATCATTCACATGCATATAAGACAATTGAAAAGACCCTGGCTTGGGTCAGGCACGCCTGAGTCATCAAAGTGACATTTTTGCTTTTTAAAGCTTTGAAGAGGTCTTTTGCAACAGATTTGTCCAAAGTAAATTTCTTGACTGCTGCTTCAATTGGCAATGATTACTGATCCAAGTAGAATGAAATCCTTAACTTCAATTTGTTCTCCATTTATCATGATGTTGCTTATGAGTCCAGTTGTGAGAACTTTTGTTTTCTTCATGTTCAGGTGTAACGCATACTGAAGGCTGTAGCCTTTGACCTTCATCAGTAAGTATTTCAAGTCCTCTTCATTTCTGGCAGTTATACATGTATATGTATATGCATGTGCGCATATGGTATGTGTGTATATGTATGTACATACATATATATACACACATACACACATATGATATGTATATACATTTACATATATAATACATTCTATAAACCCTACCTTTACATCAGTTTCGCCTAGCCATAAGTAGCTCTATTCCCCAGACTAAAACTTGAGTGCTTAGGAATATTATTAAAAGCAGATGAGCTGTGTTAGAAAAAAATACATAGTCATGAGGAATATGGGAGCTGATGTACATTTCAGAGCTCAAAGGTAATTTCATTGTGTTTTATTATCATCTGTCAAACTTAAAGAAATACTGAGACTAGAAAATAGATTGTCATGAAGGTTTCTGAGGACAATGGTTTCCAAGAGTTGGTGTAAATATATTCAGAGGGGCTTGTTCCTACCTAATAACCCTCGTTCTTCCCTCCGAATTGCTGAGGCATTAGCTTATAGCATTTGAAAGGCTGTTTGTCCTTTGCTGTCAAGTGAACTTAATAGAATAATAGAAAACTGAAAAATTCAATCAGATCTTGTTGTTTCTCAAGGGTGTTTCATGACTATTTACTCTTTTTAAAGAGAAAAAGAAAAGAGAGCTTTTCTTTCATCTTATACAAAACACTGACCAAGTTTAACAGTGTAGGTTCTAGTTAGCAGGTGACACCTCAAGTTCTCCCTTCTCACCATTCCAGTTGATGGATGGTGAAAACAGTATTCGAGGAGTTACTACAAGCCGGCACTGTTCTGAAATCAGAGATTGTAACCCTCAGCTTATTTATTGCTTGTAGCATTCTTGTCAGTCAGGAGACCTAAACAACAACAAATGCTGAAATTACCTTCTCTTAATCTGAAGGGAAAAAAGAAAATAGCTTGCACTGCCTTTTACATGACTGGCTATTAAAGAGTCCCAGAAGCTAGATCCTCTCAAATATTGTCAGTTCTGATAAAACACTCCAGTGGGGCTATTCAACTCGATTCAGCAGAAACATAATAGAAAATTAAGTAAAAAATACATAACTAGTTACCGTTGAGTTGATTCCAGCTTATGGAGACCCCATATGTATCAGAGTAGAACTGTGCTCTACAGATTTTTTAAAGGCTGATTTTTTGGAAGTAAATCATCAGGCCTTTCTTCTGAGGTGTCACTGGAGGGACTCAAACTGCCAACCTTTTGGTTAATAGCTGAGTGCATTAACTATTTGCACCACTAAGGGATTCTGAAATTTAAATAAGGCACAGGGAATGTGCTTGGAGTCTGACAGACAAGGGTTTAAGTTATCATCTCCTTGCGCTCCAGTTTCCTCATCTATAAAATGAGGGTAAAATGATCCTACCTCAAAAAATTGTTCTGAGACTTAATCAAGGAGGCAATGTTGACAATAACCAGAACATTTACTGAGCACTTACTGCCTACTAGGTGCTAGTCCAAGGGCTGTACACGTCTAGGGCCATTTAAGCCTCGATAAATCATTGAGGTAGATACTATTATTATCCATGTTGTGGATGTAGAAATTGAGTCCACAGAAGACTTAACTAACTTGCCTATATTATATGGCTGGAAGTGGCAGGGCCAAATCTGGGACCAAGGTAGACTGGCTCCGGATGCTCTTTAAGGCTTAAAAATGCTTGACATTTTTATTAGTTTCCCAGGGCTGCCATAACAAAGTACCACAAACTCTGTGGCTTAAAACAACAGAAATTTATTCTCTCACAGTACTGGAGGCTAGAAACCAAAAATTAACGTGTTGAGAGGACCATGCTCTTTCTGAAGACTCTGGGGAAGGAATCTTTTCTGTCTAGTCTATCTTCTGGTGGTCTCAGTTATTGCTTTGCTTGTGGCAGCATAGCTCTAATATACTTTTTTTTTTTTTAAATAATGCTTATTACTTACATGGGTGCGTTATTTGAGGAAATATGGTATGCCTTCATCTTCAATGGCTATCTCCCTGTGTATCTGTGTATCGTCTCTTCTTTTTATGAGGACACCAGTCATACGGGATTAGGGCCTACCCTACTCTGGTGTGAATTCACTGTTTTTTTAATTATGTCCACAAAGACCCAAAATTTCCAAATAAGATCACAACCACAGGTACCAAGGGTTAGGATTTCAACATATCTTTTGGGGGGACACAATTTAGCCCATAATAACATTGTTCTTGCCATTTTGTATGAGTTGAACCCTGCAAAATTACAGGTACTTGACCATTTTTGAGCTATAAAAGCGGCAATTTCATGTGGTTCTACCTAGTAAGCAATGAATACATATCAATAGAAGCTACAGCTGCTACCACTAGCAGTAATAACAATAATAATATTGATTTTATCCTTGAGCTTCACTCAGTAATATAAAGAATATAAGTGGCATTGTAATGTAAAGACCACCAGCTTGGCAATCAGGACCAGAGTGAGCTCTAGGTCCCAATTTCCCCAGTTATAGAATAGTGAGATTGGTCTTCTCCAGTTCTAATAGTCAATGGCAGAGCTTTTAAAACTACCTGTGGAGAAAGACCAATCCATCTTTGACCAATATCTAGTTCTACCATACATGAATAGCACACATTAGTGCCATACACAACTCACCACACATTTGACAATACCCAAGTTGGTGCAAACCTTGCTGAACAAGGCAAGTGTACTGATCACATGCTTGAATGTTACGACAAGGTCGAATTGAAGTACCCATTTCTAAACACATATTTTCATTTTCTGTACTTGTCATGAACCAGTGGTAAACTGTTCACACAATGACAATGGTCCATGGGCTGTACTTTGAGTAGCATTGGAATTCTATGATAGAGATAAATCAATTCTTAAAAGGAAATGTGTGTGTGTGTTCCCTTCTCTTTAAAAAATATATTCTCCTTGACCATTAGAGATGAATGCGGATAAAACAATAAAGAATTTTAAAAATAAACGCTGCAGATGTATGATACAAACAATATTACTCAGGGCATTTGGGTAAGACAGAGAAAAGAAAGCAGTGTGTACCACAGTCTGTTAGTACATTTATTAAGAATTTGTTTTTACCTAACTTGCTGTGTAAACTTTCACCTGAAACATCATTTAAAAAATTGTTTTTTATTTAAAGCAATAATTAACCACCTTCTATGTTAGCATTGCATTGGGCAAATCCACTGCAAAAGACCTCTTCAAAGCGTTAAAAAGCAAAGATGTCACGTTGAAGACTAAGGTGCCCCTGACCAAAGCCATGAAGTTTTTAATCACCTCATATGCGTGCGAAAGCTGGACATTGAATAAGGAAGACTGAAGAAGAATTGACACCTTTAAATTATGATGTTAGTGAAACCCTGGTGGCATAGTGGTTAAGTGCTATGGCTGCTAACCAAAAGGGCAGCATTTCAAATCCACCAGGCGCTCCTTGGAAACTCTATGGGGCAGTTCTACTCTGCCCTATAGGGTAGCTATGAGTCAGAATTGACTCGACAGCAGCAGGTTTGCCTAAGGAATGAACAAATCTGTCTTGGAAGAAGTACAGCCAGAATGCTCCTTAGAAGCAAGAATGGTGAGACTACACCTCACATACTTTGGACATGTTGCAGGAGGAGAGATCAGTCCCTGGAGAAGGACATCATGCTTGGTAAAGAGGAAGACCCTCAATGAGACAGATTGATACAGTGACTGCAACAGTAGGCTCAAGCATAGCAATGATTGTGAGGATGGCACAGGATTGGACAGTGTTTCGTTCTGCTGTACATAGGGTTAATATAAGTCGGAATCTACTCTACAGCACCTAACAACAACATTTTACCATGTTTGAAGCACTGGGGAATTAGAGATAAATGAGATATCATCCCTATCCCCTAGAAGCTCACAGTCTAGCTAGAAACCTTGGCACGTAAATTCATAATACCCTGAAGGAAAGCAAAAGAAGTCTTTAACTGGGCTTAGGTATCAGAGAGGGCTTCATGCCTGACATGGAATTCATGATATTCAGTTGTTTAGAAAGCTGCCTGGGTGGCACAAACAGTTAAGCACCCAGCTACTAACTGAAAAGTTGGCGGTTCACATCCACCCAGAGATGCCTTGAAATAAAAGTCTGGAGATCTACTTCGGAAAGGTCACAGCCTTGGAAACCTGTGGAGTACCTTTCACTGTGGTATACTTGGGGTCACCATGAGTCAGAATCTACTCCACAGCAACAGGTTCGTTCTTTTGGTTTCTTGTTTAGAAAGGTTTCACTTGACTAACAAACCTTTTTATTGACCTATAACTTATACACACACACAGATGCACACGCACACACACACAATGAACTAATCTTGAGAGTACAGCTTGATGAATTATAACACAGTGAACAAGCCCATGTAGCCACCACCTAGATGAAGAAATCAAATGTTACTAGTTTTCCAGAGGCCCTGACGTGCTGCTTCCCAATCATTACCCTCTCATGCTTCACCAAGTGTAACCATGATCCTAACTTCTGTCATGAATTTGCCTGTTCTTGAAACCCTATATGAATGGAATCACATTAATGTATTCCTTTGTGTCTGACTTTTTTGCTCAATGTAATGTCTACGTTGCAGTTCCCAAAATGGGTACCAAGGCATCCCAGGGTGCAGTAATGAACTTCAAAGGCACTGCAGGATATTTTAAATTTTTAGAGAAACATAGTGATGCTAGACATATGTCAGATACTGAACCAACTAATAAAAAATAAAAATTTTTATAGCTCCTGGTAATTCGCAGTTTCCGCATTAGATTGCACTACTTCCCTTTTGCTGGCGTCCTAGCTTTTTGGCTCCAGGTTTTGAAGGATAGCTGTAATATAAAGCAAGTACATGCAAAAACAAATGGGGAACAGTAAATGAGGGTGGCAGTATCCAATCTGATTCCACGATTTGAGAAGTTGTGGACTACCCAATGAGGAGCCCTGGTGGCACAGCAGTTAAGCACTTGGCTGCTAACCAAAAGGCTGGCGTTAGAACCTACCAGCCACTCCACGGGAGTTAAGATGTGGCAGTCTGCTTCCTTGAAGATTACAGCCTTGGAAACCCTATGGGACAGTTCTACTCTGTCCTATAGGGTTGATATGAGTTGACTCCTGAGTCACACTATACGTTACTTGAAGGCAGTGGGCGGGGCACTGCCCAAGAGGCACACGTATCCTGTTAGTAAGCTATTGTGGCTATTTAGTGAAATAAATATATTAGTTTCTTCTTTAAAATTTATGTATATTTTTTAGATAGCTGCTAAGTTATGAGGACATAAATATTTATTAAGTTGTTAGGACCTAACCACTTAAACAGAAGCGTTATTTCTTTCGGCATAGGAATGCTTTGAAAAAATTCCTGCGACACTAAGGGAACTGAGAAAGATTGGGAAATGCTGATCTATGAAATTCATCCATGTTGTTGTATGTAACAGTTGTTGGTTTATTTTCATTCTTATTTGGTTTTCTATCACGTGAATAAAAACTCATTGCCGTGGAGTCGATTCCAAATCATAGCGACCCTCTAGGACAGAGTAGAACTGCCCCACAGGGTTTCCAAGGAGTGGCTGGTGGATTCAAACCTCTGACCTTTGGGTTGGTAGATGAGCTCTTAACCATTGCACCACCAGGGCAACGCAATTTATTTATGTGTTCTGTTGATTGGAATTTGGGTTCTTTCCAGTTTGGGTTATTATGAATAATGCTCCTATGAACAGTTTTGAGTATATCTTTTAGTACACATATATATGTATTTCTGTTGAGTATCTATTTAGGAGTGGAATTGCTGAGTCATAGGATATGCATATTTCAGCTTTAGCAGGTACTGCCAAACAGTCTTCAAAAACGGTCATTCCAATTGACGTTCCCACCAGGACTGTATGAGAATATCAGTTGTTCCACGTCCTTACTACCACACCTTATTTTTAGTCATTTTAATATTAGCCATTCTAGTGGGCACGGATAGATTCAGATTTTGTGCTGTTTAAATCTTAATTCAGGAGTCCCTGGGTATTGCGAATGGTTAACAGGGTCAGCTTCTAACCAAAAGGTTGGAGGTTCACTTCCACCCAGAGGCATTCTGGAAGAAAGGCCTGGTGATCTCCTTCTGAAAAATGAGCCATTGAAAACCTTATGGGACATGGTTCTACTCTAACACATATGCGGTCACCCTGAGTGAGAATTGACTCCATAGCAACTGGTTAACCAGCTAAAGCTTAATTCAATTTTGGGGGCTCTACTTAAGAAAATTCACTGTCTTAGAAGAAGTATAGCCAGGATTCTCCCTAGAAGTGAAGGTGGACATGTAATCAGGAGGGCCCAGTCCCTGGAGAAGGACATCAAGCTTGGTAAAGCAGAGGGTCAGCAAAAAATGAGAAGACCCTCAACTAGATGGATTGACACATGGCTGCAAAGATGAGCTCAAGAATAGCAATGATTGTGAGGATGACACAGGACTGGGCAGTGTTTCCTTCTGTTGTACATAAGGTCACTATGTACAACAGCATCTAAACAATAACACTTAAGAAAAGATAAATTATAAATACAAAAACAAGTTTAAGAATGAATAGTTATTGAAAATGAGAAAATAAATTACAGCAAATTATAAAATACCAAAGCTGAAAAATAATTCCAAATATCACAAAATTTTTTTTAAACGAGAAAAATCTTGTTAATTCACTGCCTGTCATACCCCTACAATATTCCTTTTCTATGTTTTTTAGCTGCATACTCTTGGGTTTCCTCTTCTACAGCTAAAAATCTTGTATTACCAGTTTCTATAAAGAAAATAGATAATTCATTCTTCTAGAATGTTTAGTCAAAACTTTTTTTATTATAAATAGAGAAGGTTCTTTAAATTCACCATTTATCAAATTAGAGAAAATCTATATCAGATTTTTTTTAATTAATTGCAAATTTTCAAGACACTTTAAGTTGTACAATAAACTAAAAATCAAACCAAACCCACTGCTGTCGAGTCGATTCTGACTCATAGCGACCCTATAGAACAGAGTAGAACTGCCCCATAGAGTTTCCAAGGAGCACCTGGTGGATTTGAACTGCTGACTTCTTGGTTAGCAGCCGTAGCACTTAACCACTACACCACCAGGGTTTCCAATAAGTAGTCTTAAATACTCTAAATTGATGGCATTCATTAACTGCTTGTCATCAATGTCCTGGTTGTAGTGGCTCATTATGAGTTTTGTATATTTCTTTTGGTTTCCTGCGTTGCCATCTAAATCAATACAGCAGGCAGTAAGAGTATACCTAGAAGCCATTCTTCCCTGGGACAGGTCACAACTAAATAACTGTGCCTGGAGGTGACCAGAAACCATGTAAAAATACCCCGCTAAACCCAAACAAAATGTGTTCTCAACTCCCAGTAGGCTTTACCTGCATGCCAGAAATTTTGGTATGTCATATTTTCATTATCATTCAGTTCAAAATATTTCCTAAATTTCTCATTATGATTTCCTCTTGGCCCATGAGTTATTTAGAAGTTTATTGCTAAGTTTCCAAATTTTGAAGCAAATATTTTCCAGTTATTTTTCTGTTACCTATCTCTAGTTTATATCCATTGTGGTCCAAGCACATGCTCTCTCTGATTTCAGTCCTTTGAAATGTGTTGAGACTTGCTTTGTGGCCAGCATGTTGTCTATTTTGCTAAACGTTGTCACTGAACATTTCTTGAAAAGAATTCATATTCTGCTTTGGTTGGGTATACCCACCCACATATATATACACACATGTGTTTACTAATTTTGTTGTGTCTATTTTATTTATATTAAATACACTGTTCAAATATTCTATATTCTTGATGAATTTTTTTCATCTGCTTATTCAACCAATTACTAAGTAAGCCATGTTAAAAACGCTTTCTCCTTTTAGTTCTGTAAATTTTTGCTTTATATCTTTCGAAGCCATGTTATAAAGTATATGTAAATTACAAATATTATATCTTCCAGGTAGGTTGACATTTCTTATTATGAAATATCACTGTATCTCTTGCCTTAAAATCAGATTTGTCTAAGATATCTATAGCTACATCTGCTCTCTTTTGGTTGGTGTTTGAATGGTATACCTTTTTATTCTTTTACTTTCAATATCATTTCCTTTCATCTAAAGTGTAAGCATATTGCTGGGTTTTATATATTTTTAACTAATCTGAAACTTGTTTTCTGTTAAATGAAGTTTTAAGTCCACTTGCATTCAATGTAATTCTAACATATATAAGTTCAAATCTACCATCTAACTTTTTATTTTCTATTAATCCTACTTCTATGGGTTTTTTTAATCCTCTCCTGTCTTTCTTTGGTTTATATCAATTTTTTTTTATTTCATCTTTCTCTTTATAAGCTTGTTATGCACCCTTTTATTATTATTATTTGAGTGGTTTTCTTAGAGATTAAAACTTCAACCTTTGACTTACTAAACCAAAAAAAAAAACCCTGTTGCTGTCAAGTCATCCCAGCCCTATAGGACAGAGCAGAACTGCCCCATGGGATTTCCAAGGAGTGACTGCTGTATTCTAACTTCTGACCCTTTTGTTAGCAGCTGACCTCTTAACCACTGGGCCGCTAGGGCTCCGTTGACTCATTAAAGTAATATAAATTAGTACTTCCAGCACTCTCTGGACAATGTAAAGAATTTAGAGCTTCAATGTACCGCTTTCCCACTGTGGTGTGATTGATTACTGATTGATTACTTTTGTATGGCCTTTCTAGCCATGGTCTTGTAACTCCCACCCAGGTGATCCAAGGGGATTGGTCAGTTTTGTCTTAAAAGAGAGTCATTTCCAGACCAGAGGGGAGGAGCCTAACACCAAGGAAGGAGAGACCAGCAGGAGATGGTTGTGTGGGCTTCTGGGCCTATGGAGAGAGAAAGTTGAGTGATTTTTGGCAGAGACTGAGGGCCAGGGAGAGCCGTGTGCCTGTGAGCTATTCTGATGGAAGAACTGTATCCTCAGTGTTCCTGAGCCCGAATTGTAGCTGTTACTTCCCTAACAAACCCCATAATTGTGAGTGTGGCCGTTAAAACAAATTATCAAACCCAGACGAGGGTGCTGTGGGAGAGATGGTTGGTGTTAGAATTAGTGAAGATGGCAGAGAGAGGAGGCTTTTCTGGCTTCCACCTCATTGGAGTCAGCTTTGCACTGTTGATCTTGGTTCTCCTTCCCCTTTGAGGGTTTGGAAGAAGTCAGACACCTCCCCCAAGCCATTTTTAAAAACCAAAAAAAATTTTTTAAACACCATTGCCATAGAGTTGATTCCAACTCAGAGCAACCTCATAGGTCAGGCTAGAACTGCCCTATAGTCTTTCCAAGTTGTGGCTGCTGTCTTCGAACTGCTGACCTTTTGGTTAGCAGCCATAACTCATGGTAGCTCCTAACCACTGCACCACCAAAGCTCCTTGAGTATAAAAGTTCAGTGTATATTTTAAACCTCATAAAGCTTACAGTGAATATTTGATTAAATTTACCTGAACATTTACGTTTCCATCTACATCTCTATGCTTCCATTTTTCTTTTGCCCAAAGAGCTTCCTTTTGATGTTTCTTTTAGCGTAAGCCTACCAATAATCAATTCTGTGTTTTTGCCTAAAAACTTTCCTTTTTGTCATCAACTTTTTAACTTTTTATTAGGGAACAATTTCACACATACAGAAAAGTTACAAGAACAAGAATAGTACAAAAATATGTGTATATGCTTTACTCAGTTTTCCCTATTGCTAGCATTTTTGCCCCATTTGCTTTATCATTTGCATGTGTGTGTGTGTTTGCATTATGGGATTTTTTATTTTTTGGGTGCATGATTTATTTATTGATTTATATTTGTATTTAATGACCCATTTGAAAGTAATTTGCACACATCATGTCCTTTGACCCCTAAATATCTCCACTGTGTATCTGCAGTTAATTTTGTATTAATTATGCCTCAATAAATCTGTTTTTAAAAAATAAAGAGTTTAGGACTTAGACTTTACCATCTCCATTCTAGGCGAGACTAAAGGCGTATATTCAAATACTCTGTTCATAAATTTGGTGGATTAGTTCTTTTTCACTGTCCCCTTTAGTGTGATTAGGTTGTTTATTGGCAATACAGCTGGATTTGTTTGTTTTCAATTTGCTTTCTGTATTAAGCAACTTTATTGATTTAATTTTATTTTGTGAACATGGAGAACACTGACGTACTTCTAAAAATCAAAACTATAAAAAAAAAAGGTATACTCAGAAAGCGTCACTGCCTCTCACATTCCTTCCACCTCATTCCCCCTTATCCCTTGTAGGTAACCAACTTCATTACTCCCTGGCTTATTCTTCCTGTGTTTCTTGTTGTAAAGATAAACAGATATACATATATTCTCTTATTTCCCCTTTTCACACAGGTAGCATGTCAGCTCTTTTGCAATTTGCCTTTTTCATTTAACAACATCTCCCAGAAATCACTCCACATCCATTTATAGAGAGCTCCTTTATTCTTTGTTTACAGCTGCATTGTACTCCACGGAATGTATGTACCACGATTTATTCAACAATCTCTTATGCTTAGGCATTTAAGTAACTTCCTACAAATAATGTTGCAATGAATAGCTTTGCGTATGTGTGTTTCTGTTGGGAGTATATTGTCAGGATAAATCCCTAGCAGTAGAATTGCTGGGTCAAAGAATAAAGTCACATGCAGTTTTGTTCCCATAAAAAACAAACCAGTTGCTGTCAAGTCTATTCTGACTCATGATGATCCCATGTGTGCAGAGAAAGTAGAACTGCACTCCGTAGGGTTTTCAAGCTTGTGACCTTTTGGAAGTAGAACACCAAGCCTTTCTTTCAAAGCACCCCTAGGTGGGTTTGGACCACTAAATTCTTCATTAGCAGTCAAGCACTTAGCCATTTGTACCACCCAGGGACTCCCGCAGTTTTGTCGGCTGATGCCAAACACCCTCAGTAAGGATTGTACCATTGTACAATGTATGAGGGTGACTGTTTCCCAACAACCATGCAACCCTTTAAATTTTTGCCAATTTGATGGGTGGAAAATAGTATTGCAGTGGGTTTTAACTTGCACTTATCTTAAATAAGTGAAGCCAAACGTCTTTTCATATGTTTAAGGACTATTTTTATGTTTTTGCAAATTTCCTTTTGATGTATTTTACCCATTTTTGTACTGGATTATTAGTATTTTTTTCCTTTAAGTATTAATTTTTTTGTGTGTGTTAGTGATATTGGCCCTTTGTTTATATGTTGAAAATATTTTCTTCAAGTTTTTCACTTGTCTTTTGACTTTGCTTACGGTGTTTTTTTCCGTGGGAAAAAAAAAAGTTTTTTTTTTTAAGTGGTCAATATATCAATCCTTTCTTTTATTGCATTTGGATTTTTTTAGTCATGGTTAAAAAATGTTTCACTAAACTAAGATTATAGAGGAATTCACCCATATTTTCTTCTAGTACTAGTGAAGGTTTATCTTTTACATTTAGATTTTTGAGCCATTTAGAGTTTGTTCTTGTATATGACATCAAGAATGGATCCAACTTTACCCTTTTTTAAAAATGATCATCCAGTTATCCCAAAATTTATTTTTATATTTTGCTTTAATAGATAAAAATTTATGTAAAAAAATATTCCCAAGTTGTTTGAGATACACCATTATGCTAGATTTCTACAGATTTTTATTCTCTTCCATTGGTCAGTCTGTGTCAGCATGAGATTATCACACTGTTTTCATTAAAGAGTGTTTACACTACTAGTTTTACACTGTTAATATCTATAGAACTAGACATCCCCCTTGTAGCTTTTCTTTTTCACTGTGTTCCTACCTATTATTGCATATTCATTTTTCCATATAAACTTTAGCCTCATTATATCCAGCTTGATAATAAAGGGTGCCAATATTTTTGTTTGAGTTATATTACATTTATAAATTAAGTTAGGCAAAGCTGATATGTTGTTTATGTGGAGCAACCTAACCAAGAATAAGGGCTGTCTTTCTACTTGTTCAAATCTACTTTTGTGTCTTTCAGAAAGATTTTGTTTTCTTCATATGGGTTTTGAACATTTCTTGTTAATTTTATTCCTCAGTATTTTATCTTTGTTGTTGCTATGGTAAAATTTCTTGTTCCTATAGTATTTGAACATTATTGAGGTTTTTTGAAAATATTTTTATTGTGAAAATGTAGAGTGGTTTAGCATTATAAACACTTTTGCCTCGTTTTATGCTTTTGTTTTGAATTCTACTTTGTCCTGTATTAAGATTTCAGTCCCCACGCTCCTATTTTTTCCATTTGCCTAGTAAATCCTTGTCTATTCCTTTACTTTTTAGCCTTTTGGAATCACTGCATTTTAGGTATGTCTCTTGGGTTTTAATTAATGGGCCAATTTGAGAATCTTTTCATTTTAATAGATGAGATAAGCTCATTCATGTATATTGATATGACTGATATGTTTAGTCTCAAGTCTATCGTCTTACATTGTAATTACTGCAAGCACTATGTTATGTTGACTGAGTTTCTTTCTCTCTTTGATTTATCTTGCTTTTTTTTTTTCTTTTGGGGATTTATGAAATTTTGTGTTTTTATCTTAGTGTTTAGTTTTGTACCTTTATAGTGTCCTTTATTCCCTTTTGTATTGCTTAGCTTTTCATTTTCTTAAAACTTTCAATAGATTCCTAAACTTAGAATAAAATCCAATGTCTTTGCTATAGTCTACAAGGCCCTTTATGACCAAGCTGCTGAACTATTTCTCTAAAGTCATTTACTACCTGTCTTCGTTTCCTAGGGCTGCAATGGCAAAATAGCACAAAGTGGTGACTTTAAAGAACAGAAATTTATTTTCTTACAGTTCCAGAGGCTAGAAGTCTAAATTCAGGCCATTGGCAGGGCTGTGCTCGCTCTCTCTCTCCCTCTCTCTCTGCAGGCTCTAAGGAAAGATCTTTGCAGTCTCTTTCAGCTTCTGGCTGAAATCAAAACCAAAGCCATTGCCACTGAGTCAATTCCAACTCATGGCAACCCCCTGTGTTACAAAGTAGAACTGCTCCATAGGGTTTTCTTGACTGTAATCTCTATGGAAGCAGATCACCAGGACCTTCTTCTGTGGCATTGCTGGGTAGGTTTGAACAGCCAAACTTTTAGGTTAGTAGTTGAGCACAAACCATGTGTGTCACCCGGGGACCTCAACTTCTGTCAGCCCTGGGCATTCCTTGACATGTACATGTATCCTCGCATGCTGTCTTCCCCTGTGTGTGACTCTGTTTCCTTGTATTTCTTTCTCTTTATAAAATGCCACTCAGGAGGGATTAGGATTAGGATCCACCCAACTTCAGTATGGTTTCATTAATTTCACTGATAACATCTGCAGAAGAAAACCCTATTTCCCCAAACAAGGTCATGTTCACCGGTTCAGGGCTTAGGACTTCAACACATCTTGTTGCAGGGCACAGTTCAATCCTTAACACTACCACTCTCCACTCATTCGCTCACTGAGCTCCAGCAACATGACTTCCTTGGTCTTCCTCAAGCACATTCCCATCTCAGGGCCTTTGCACTCAGAATAACTATACCTGAAACCGTTCCCTAAGATTTTTTACACAATTCACTCGTTACTTCACTTAGGTCTCTGCTCAAATTTCATCTCTTCATCAAGAGAGTCCCTAATCACCCTTACTTAAAAGAGCACCTTCTTATCTTGATTGATTTTTCTTCAAAGCATTTTCCATTACTTGACAATATTAATGTAAATGTAAATCACAGGTAGATTGAATGTTCTCTTCAACTAAGGAACTCATTTTCACTGGTTTTTTGGCATCATTAAAGTGATGTCCAGCTAAAATTCTAAAGCTTCAAAGCCTAGATTGACTATATTGAGGCTCTCAAATCAAGAACAGAACTAGGAAGTTATTTGGCATTGAAGACGCAAATGGTGACTGACCACCAGTTGACAGCCCTGCGTGCTAAAGTTTTGCTCTAGCTGTTTCCACACCACAATTTGAAAGTTGCATCCACACCTTATTCTGATGGTATATATGGGCCTGTTTTTCTATGGTCACTGGCTCGTTCTAACAGGAGTCTAGGATAAGGGTCCATTCTGAAACCCCGAGTAAAATCTGTACAATGTGAGAAACTTCCATAATGGAAGTCTAGTACCAGCCGTCCCATGCAACTTGCCAATTTGCTCACTGGATAAAGCAAGAAGAGAGGTATCAGGAATAGATGAGGTATGGTTCAGTGACCTGGGGCTTTACAAAATTTGTGCCAAATGAGAAAGTAACCAGAGTATGCTTTTAAGTGTCAGTTTAATCTTATAATTCTGGCAAAAATTGGGGAGCAAAAGCCCAATCCCAAATGGTACCTGAGCTCTGTGACTATACTGCAGAATCCTGGTGTGGAACAAGTTAGCTCTAATACTTTCCTTTAACTTCTGGGGCAATAAATACCTTTATGAATGTAAAGGTTAATGTGTCCTGGTGAGCTAGTGATAAGCACAGGAATGATAAGCTCCAGGGAAAGAATGGGGTAGAGAATGGATCATAGAGAAATAACTCTGAAAATGGTTCTCCAGGACTAAGGGATAAACCAGATGGTACTATATTTGAAAAATAGGGAGAACAATTCATGGCTATTTATATTTCTGCTATGAAGGCAGTGTCTGTTTTTCTGTAGGATAGCTTCTTTGCTAAGGATTATTCACTTGAATAGGGAAAAGCTACCACCAAATGATACTTTAATGGCTAGCATAAAAAATGTGTTACTTTTGCTGTGGTTTGGCTGCCAAAACAAATCTTGGTAGACAGACCTCAGTCATATTTTAGACACTTGGTTGGGCTTTTCTCAAGATAAAATGGTAACAACAGCTTGGGAAAGAAACACTAACCTGAGTTTCCCTTTCAAAAATGATTCAATTAAGCAGATGCTTCACAAGCTTTTGCTAGGTTCGGGGCATTGTGCTAGGTTCTAAGGTCATATAAATAGGAATAAAATATAAATCCTGCCCTTTTATGGTTTTATGAAGAATATTCTAACAGCTAAAGCTTCTGTATTGTGTGATAAGAGTGATGCTAAATAGGAATAATAACAATAGGTAGATGACCCATCCCACACATATTTATAGTGGCTGATTTTTTAATCCCTGCTTTTAGGATCTTCCTAGAAGAAAAAAGAAAACTCTATCTTAGAACAGCCAAACGACTTTTAGCATTGGGCAAATGCAATCAGCAACGATGAGAAAACACGTTGGACTGACTGATGAGGTGGAAAGACTTTTGATTGCCTGGATATGTGATAAGACAGTGACTCCATAGGCCTAGAACCCAAACAATGATTTCTGCAAAGTGTTGTCGAACTGTAAAATCCCTAATGCAAAAAAAAAAAAAAAAAGGGGGGGGGGACATTAAAGAGAGGCATTTTAAGCTTGAGCAAGAGAATATTTGATCACTCCAGGAAGAGAATATATTGACATAGCCTCATAGTTCAGGGAAAAGCTGCTAAGAATGATGGTACTGTGGAATATAAGAAGAAAGAGAAAATGACAGAGATGGGGTAGGAAAAAGGATTCTTGGAGGAGCTGGGGAGGTGGTATTTAATCTGAGCCTTGAAGGACGTGGCTGGGTGGAGTCTGTTGGAAAGAATGATTGAAGAAGAACCAGAGTAAGCAAACAATGGAGCCCTGAACTTGCTAGGAATCTTGTGCAGGGAAATGATTTGTCTACTCGGTTGGTAAGAGCTGAGGAAGCAAAGATAGTTTGCAACTAGTTCAGAGAGGATGTTGATTTTGGGCTGTATTCAATGAGCAATGGAAAAAATTAGGATGTGAAGAATAATACAATGAAATCAGGACATTAGAAAGGTAACCCTGGAGAAACAATGTAAAGGACAGGTAGAGTTAGCAGGGTATGAGTACCAGTAGTTGTCTTAGTTTCTTAGTGCTGCTATAACAGAAGTACCACAAGTGGGTAGCTTTAACAAACAGAAATTTATTTTCTCACACTTCAGAAGGCTAGAAGTCCAAATTCAGGGCACTGGCTTTAGGAGAAGGCTCTCTCTATCTATTCTAGGGGAAAGTCTTGTCTTAGCTTCTCTAGCATTCTTCTTGTCATTTCTTGGATATCTCCTTGTGGCATCTCTCCCTCATTTGCTCTTGCTTCTGTGCCTAATCTGCTCTTTTCATATCTCAAAAGTGGTTAGGATTAAGACACACTCTAAACTGGTATGATGATGTCATTAACATAACAAAGAAAATCCTATTCCCAATTGGAATTACATCCACAAGTATTGGGGTGAGGATTTATAACACATATTTTGGGGAGACACAATTCAGTCCATAACAGTAGCCTAGAACAGAGATTATAAGCACAAAGACACATCTAATTTTGTCCTGTATCATAAACGGCATATTGACAAGCACATGGCAGGCAGTCCACAAATATTTCATTCACTCAATCCATGATTATAGCATGTCCGTATGTACAAGCATCTGCAGAAGCTAGAGAAATGGATAAATTTACCTTGTTTTCAAGGAACTTAAAATTCTTCTTGATTTGTCATTAATTTACAAGGTTTGGAAGGTCATTCAAGGGCCAGTTACCCAATTGTTTTGAAATGGTTTGCATTCTACTACCAGTTTAATCAGCAATCCAGAGCAAACTTAAAGACTGAGCCATACGAAAGGTTTAAAATTGCACAAAAACTAACAATCGAACTTGGCTCTCTGTTACATCTTCATATAGGTCTTATTGGCTTATTTCCACTGAGACTGAAGTTATATCTAGAATACCAGAAAGCGAATGATTCAATCAAATATCAGGCCTCACTACCCCAACAATCAGGAAGCCTGAAATTGACCATATTCTTTTTTTTACATATTTCTAGCACATGAAGAAAAAACCCTACCTAGAAGCCCAACACCTTAAGCCAATGCCCTACTTGATTTTTAGACATTATCCAAACATATATAGGCAATAGCTGCTTGCAAGACAGGGATTTAGAATCCGTAAGAGGAAAGACTTTGGCTGAAAAATAGTGTAGTAACATATAGCCTCACAATGTTTTGTGTGCCCCAGGCTTGCCTTCATCCTTACCCCCTGAGAAGAGAAATAAGCTGGGTTCATGCCAGTGGGTCAAGATCCAAATGTAGCTCATGAGCTTATTCCTGATGTAGGTAGGAGGTCCCAGAGAACAGCATGTTCTGTAAAACCCTGGGAAGCAGAGAGGGCTGACCATATGTTCCCCTTGTCATTTCTACCTGTCATTTTCTACTCCCCTGCCCCCTCCCAGTGACTGATAAGCAAAAGCTTGACAGTCTTTCCCATAAGAAAACACAAGCTATAAATCTCAGCTTGTTTTTCAGCAAGCACAGTTTCTTTCTGAGCCACTGCTTCCTGGAATTTGAAGTAACAGTTCAACCCTATATTTTTGCTACCTACACTCTCAACCTCAAATTATTTTATTTCTTATTTCATCTTAATTCAGGATGTGAGAAACAGAGCTCTCATAAAATGTACAAATCCCACTGAGGAGTTACTGCTGGCTCTGTTCTTCATGTCTTTTGGATATTCTCCCACTGGCCATTTGTTCAGAGGTCCTTCTGGCCTCATCAGTAACATGTACCTCAGCTGTCATTTGCTTTTTGAGGGAAATCTTGATTCTCAGTTTCTAGGGAAAGGTAATAAATCCTCACAAAATAAGTTTCTGTAAGGGACTGAGAGGGTGAGGTGGTGGGTGAGACAGCTACAAACTTCTGACCAAGGAATACATTTGGATGCATGCAAACTAATCCTGTTCTGGCCATCAACTATAGGGAGAAGCATTGATGATGCTGAAGTCTTACAGTCCTCAAAGAAAGAATCCATTCTGATCACTATCCCATGCTGCCCTTGTTATTGGTAGTTGCTTTCGAGGCGATTCCGACTCATGGCGACCCCACGTGTGTAGAATAGAACTTCTCTATAGGATTTTTGAAGCTGAGACCTTTCAGAAGCAGATCGTCAGACCTGTCTTCTGAGGCACCTCTGGGTGGGTTCAAACTGCCAACCTTTCAACTAGTAGTCGAGTGCTAATGGTTTGTGCCACCCAAGGACTCAACTCCATGCTAGGATTTGAAAACATGGAAAAATTCTAAAATATATACCACGTGGATTGTGATCAAAGATGATGACTTATCATCGCTTGAGCTCCTTGGTTGATTAATGTTTTATTTCACCTACATTTTAAATGTGGCTTACCCTCTTGATCCATCTTCTCTTTTTTGATTTCCATTCACGTTTACCTCCACTAGTATAATTTTATAAAGAGTGTTGACCTTGAAAAGGCAACATACTTTTGTATGGATTCAACAAATAAATTTTAAAACTCAGCATTTATTGGTTTCTGCCACATCTGGTCCAAGACTGAACTTAGCCACCCAGGACAAGATGCCCATTATTCTCCAGCAGCATAGTATCTGCTGTTGTTCCTTGAAAAGATGGACATGAAAGTGATCTCTGCCCAGAAGAAGGGCTGCTTTTGCCTCTCCCCTAGGGACAGTTGTTTTCCCTGGAACCATACTTCTGAGATTGAAAAGTTCATCTCCTACACTTGGGCTTTTTAGACACACTATTGGTTTGATCACCATTTTAATATTTAGATCTGGTGAGCTTTGTTTCATGGCTGCACCCAAGTAGGTTAAAAAAAATTTCCAGGAAATCACAGAGCATGCGAAGATCTGTAACTAAGTTTTTCCACAGCATTTAGATTTTCCTTTAAAGTATACTTTCCTGCATAATTATACTTTGACCATTTTATATGAAAACTTCTGAAAATGTGTTTTTAAAATCATATTTTTTTTCAAAACACATCTTCCCTCTGCCAAAATGTAGATGATACAGAATCGCACAAAGTAAACATCTAGTTCTTTTTATAGATCCCATTCTATATGCTGGCTTCATTCCTTCTCTGGAGCTTTCATTGACATCAGTTGTAGAATATATGCTATAGAAACCTGCACCACAGATAAAGGGACTAGAGAGCATTTCTGAACTAAAAAACAAACCCTAGCCCAGAGGGTTTTGTACATAGAAATTTGGCTCAATTCCTAACGAATCTGGATTACATGAAGGCAACAACGTTTTCTCTGTGGATAACCAATCAATACAAGTACAGATAAAGGCTTAGATTGATCTGCAGCTGGAAGCACACTTGAGAAAGCAAAATACAGGTTTTCAAAGCTCGAAAAATCTTAGGTTTATTTGATCTAGAGTCATGATTACAATTTGTCACATGCTGAAAACATGTATTTATTAGCAAACATGTATTATATGCTTCATTTCCAAGGCACCTTGCTGTTTGTTGCAATGCCTATACATACACACAGTGACTGGAAAAAATTAAGGAGTGAATTGCTTGAGTGCATTGGAGAAGATTATAAAAAGGTATGCTACTAACTTCAGCCATACAAAGAAACATTACCAGGAAATAATTTAAATGGCATTGGTGAAATGAATTTTATGTTGGAAGTCTCAAATCCAGTCAATAAACATTTGCTGAGCAACTATTACGTGCCAAACATGTGCCGTTGTTTTTGTTAGTTGCCATCAAGTTGATTCTGACTCATGACGGCCCCATGTGTGTCAGAGGAAAGCAGTGCTACACAGGGTTTTCAAAGGCTGTGACCTTTCAGAAGCAGATCGCTGGACATGCGCTAGGTCCTAGGGATGCAGGGGGTGCATAGGACAGTCTCTGACCTCAAACAGCTCACAGCTAAGTGAGGAAGAGAGACATAAAAAGAATAATTACCACATGGTTTATTAATCAATATACCAAAACCAGTTGTTGAGTTGACCCAACTAATAGCAAGCCCATGTGTGAGAGTAGAACTGTGCTCCACAGGGTTTTTAATAGCTGATTTTTTAGAAGTAGATCACCAGGCCTTTCTTCTAAGGGGCATCTGGGTGGACTCAAACCTTCAACCTTTCAGTCAGCAGCCAAGCATGTTAACTTTTTTGAACCACTCACAAACTCCACTAAGCAATATAGTAGCAGAATAAACAAAACTATGAAGAAAAGTCCTAGAGAATTGGTTAGGCTTTATGCAAGTATAGAAAACTTGTTGTTGTTGTTAGGTGCTGTTGAGTCAGTTCCAATTCATAGCACAACAGAACGAAACACTGCCCAGTCCTGTACCATCCTTACAATCGTTATGCTTGAGCTCATTGCTGCAGCCACTGTGTCAATCCACCTCGTTGAGGGTCTTCCTCTTTTCCGCTGACCCTGTACTCTGCCAAGCATGGTATCCTTGGAGGAAGACTCATTAACAACCTGCATTATGCAAATGACAACCTTGCTTGCTGAAAGTGAAGAGGACTTGAAGCACTTACTAATGAAGATCAAAGACCACAGCCTTCAGTGTGGATTGCACCTCAACATAAAGAAAACAAAAATCCTCATGACTGGACCAATGAGCAACACAGAAAACTAGGTGGCCCAAAATATGGTACTATATTTAACCTCTAGTAAATTTTAAAAATTTTTCTTTTTTTTTTTTTAATGTTAGACAATAGGAGTCCCTGGATGGCACAAATGGTTAAGCTCTCAACTACTATCCAAAAGGTTGGTGGCTCAAACCCACCCAGAGACCTTGGGAGACAGGCCCAGCAATCAGTTTCCAAAATGCCACAGCCTTGAAAACCCTATGGTGCAGTTCTACTCGGCACACATGTGGTTGCCAGAGTTGGAATTGACTAGATCGTGACTAACAACAACGTTAGACAAAATTTGGGGGATCACAGGTCAATGCTGTATTTTGCCAGAGGAACTAGTCATGAAAATATAAGGAGGCTTACCCAAAGCTAGCAAGCAACAGAGTGGGTCTAGGAGAATCCTTGATACCTAGGCTAGTGCCCACTCACTACACACACTTGAGAACGCTTTGGTAGGGACATTCAGAAAAGACTTGTGGCCCATTCTGGCACACTTCTCACCTGGGAAGGAACTGTGCCCACTGATTTTCCATTCTCAAGCTACTTATGTTGGGACGAAACCTTGTAAGCATGCCCAAGTACCTGCCAGCAACCAAAGAAAAATGCAAACAGTTTGAAATAAACATTTTCATTACAAATATGATGGAGGGTATTAGTATTTTTTTGGGTGGGCTATTTTACTTTGAACCATCTCAACAAAGTGGGAACTGCTGGTGTTTACTGAAAAAGCTATTTACAACCCCTCTCTCCCCTTTCTAGAATAGCAGGAACATAAATAAACAGCTAATATATTTCTGCAGTGTCACTGCTTGGAGGTTTGCTAAAGCCCCCTTGTTTATGTTATATATATTTCAAGGCCACTACAGCTACTATCTTTTCTAGGAATTAGTTTAACACCCTTTAATATTCATAAAGTAATAAAAATTGGAAAACCAATATCTAGCTTCTATTCACTCTGAATCCCGTTTCATCTTTATTCATTAGACTACTGAGATACAGAGGCAAGAAAGTTTTCTAGAAACTAAATGGGGGGTCTTGAACACTTACTTCAGCCTCATATTTCCTCTTCTTAGAGTTCATCTAAAGGAGATTGCTCAAAATAAATAAAAGATTCATTGTATAAATATAAGAGAATTGGTTATAATAATACAAATTGTGCCAACACTTTAAATTGTTGTACAATAGATACAGGTTAGGTAAATTAGATTAATTTTTGGAATATCATAAAGCCATTAAAATACTAATTAATAGCTATATCATTGTCGTTAGTTGCCATCTAGTCAATTCCAACTCATGGCGACCCCACGTGTGCAGCGTAGAACTGCTTCACAGAGTTTTCAAGGCTGTGACCTCTCAGAAGCAGATCACCAGGTCTGTACTCCAACATGCCTCTGAGTGGTTTCAAAACGTCAACCTTTTGGCTAGTAGTTGCCACCAGGGACTCATTAGCTATACACCCATTGCCCTCACGCTGATTCTGACTCATAGAGGCCCTATAGGACAGAGTAGAATTGCCCTGTAGGGTTTCCAAGGAGCAGCTGGTAGATTTGAACTTCCAACCTTTTTGTTAGCAGCGAGCTCTTAACCACGGTACCACCAGGACTCCAATAGCTATATAGTTAAATGAAAAAAATTGTAAAACATAATGTTTGTTCCCACATGTCTTTGTTATCTAGTGCTGCTATAACAGAAATACCATAAGTGGATGGCTTTAACAAACAGAAATTTATTTTCTCACAGTTTAGGAAGCTAGAAGTCCAAATTTAGGGCTCCAGCTACTGGGAAAGGCTTTCTCTGTCACTTCTGGGGGAAGATTCTTGTCCATCAATCTTCCCCTGGTCTAGGAGCTTCTCAGCAGCAGGAACCCTGGTTCCAAAGGACATGCTCCGCTCCCACACTTCTTTCTTTCTTGGTAGCTTGAGGTCCCTGTCTCTGCGCTTGCTTCTCTCTCCTTATATCTCTTCTAAGATAAAAGATGTTGCAGGCCACACTCCAGGGAAACTCTCCTTACGTCCGATCAGGGCTGTGACTTGAGTAAGGGTGTTACATTCCACCCTGATCCTCTTTAACATAACCTAATCTTGCCTCATTAGCCACAGGCAGAGATGAGAATTTACAACACAAAGGAAAATTAGGTCAAACCACAAAATGGGGGACAACCACACAATACTGGGAATCATGGCCTAGCCAAGTTGACATACATTTTTGAGTGATATAATTCAATCCATAATACCATATATGACATTATCGCAGTTTAGATGAACTAAATATCTTACAAAACAATTTGACTAGATGTTCTGGAAGTCATCTAAAAGTGAAAATATAGCAAATGTCCTATTAAATGCTAGCTAAGCAACCAAGGAAAAGAAGAAAATTCTGAGATCAAAAACAAAAGAGGAACAAAAAAAGAGAGAAATGAATATTACTAGTCTGGGTGCCTGAGGTGAATTAGTGCTGGTGATGGCAGATAAAACTTCTAGGTTTCTAATATAAGAGATTGTTTTGTTGTTGTTGTTTGTTTGTTGTTTGTTGTTTTGTTTTTGGTTTAGTGTGCAGGAGAGCTTCTGGGTGATACAAACAGTTAATGTGCTCAGCTGAATACTTAATGTGCTCATCAGCTAACCAAAAGTTTGAAAGTTCGAGTCTACCCAGAGGTGCCTCCAAAGAAAGGCCTGACAATTCACTTGCAAAAAATCAGCCACTGAAAACCCTGTGTTGCACAATTCCACTCTGACACAGACGGAGTTGCCGTGAGTCAGAGTTGACTCGGTAGCAACTGGTGTCTTAGTGCAGAGGAGTTAGTATCTTTAGCCTTGATTATTTGAAATTTTTTTTTACTTAAATTACCTACATAAAACCACAAACTTCAAAGGACTACAACTTTAGTAAAAATGTAGAATTTGGGGAAAAAAAAAAAAACCCACTTTTTAGCAAAGGAACATTAGAAGCTTACATATCATGTCCTGAGCTCAAATAAAAGTATAATGAAACCTCCCCTGAAAATTCATAACATGTTTGTCTTCACTTGTGTTTGGAATTTAATTTTTATACCATCTGCTTTCTCCAGGAATTATTAAGCTATAAAATTCACATAAAAAAATGGTCTTGGGAATATCTGCTTCTGGCCTAGCTTGCTACCCCACCATGAATGACTCGAAAAATTGGCAGATAAATTTTTTCAAACATTGCACAAAAGGCAGTGCAGGACTGTGATCTCTAAGAGAAAGGAAATTAACAAGGTGAGCCCATGAATGCCCTCACTTTCTGCCTGTATGCAAATTCCAGACCATTTCTCTGGGACAGAGAAATGAAAGAGAACACAGAAGACTCAATGATTTGAGAAGACAGAAATAAGAGTTCCAAAAGGCTAAGACACACAGCCTCATAGGACACTGTACCAGTGAAAAGGGCACTACACAGAGAAAGAACTCCAAAAAATTGCATAGGGATACCTTTGATTCTGTTCATGAATACTAAGCTGCACATGTATAGGATAAAACTCCACAAGATCAGCCAAACTAAACCCTTGGAACAGTAAGAAGAAAAACTAGCAGAGCTCACATAACTTTGGAAGAGATTTGCGTTCTGACCAGCCAGCATGTAGTGCTAATCAAACACTGAGGGCACTCAGTAGCCACCCCTTAAGAATCACACCTTAGTGGTTGAGCTAAATTAGTCCTAGGGTAGAAGTAACTTTAGACCAACTCTAAAGAATCTTAAAAATAAGCTTCAAAAGATTAGTGTAATCTACAAATAATTTACTGATTATCACAACAAAGTTCAACACCTTTTTAAAGGAAGACAACAAAATCCAGACACTCAACAACGTAAAATTCACAATGTCCAGCATCCAATCAAGTACTACCAGACTTGTAATAAAGCAGGAAAATGTGATTCATATTAGGAGAAAAATTAGTCAATAGAAACAGATCCAGAAATGGCAGAGATGATGGAATTAGCAGACAAGGACCATAAAAAAATAGCTGTTATAAACATTCTCAGTGATTTAAAGGAAAACATGAACATAGTGACTCATAGCGACCCTATAGGACAGGGTAGAACTGCCCCATAGACTTTCCAAGGAGCGCCTGGAGGATTCAAACTGCCAACCTTCTGGAACATAGTGAGAAGAGAAATATAAGATACAAAGAAGAACCAAATGGACCTTTTAGAGCTAAAAAGTACATTCTATTTAAACATAAAATTAACTATACGGGATTAACAACAGACTAGATATTGCAGAAGAAAAGATAGTGACCTTAAAAACAAAGTAAAAACTATTCAAACTACAGCAAAGAGAAAAACGAAGTAATGGGGAAAAAACAGAGACTCAGTGACCTATGAGACAATAATAAATGAGTTAATTATATGTAATTATAATCCTAGGAGGAAGAGTACCCAGAAAAATATTTTTTGGAAGTAATAATGGCTGAAAACTTTAAAAATGATGAAAATTATAAATTTACAATTTCAAAAAGCTCAAAAACCCCAAGTAAGATAAACATAAGGAAAACTATACCATAAAACATTATAATTAAGTTCTAAAAATCATTGAAGAAAGAAAAAATACCTTAAAAGCAGCAAGACTAAAAAAGATACATTACCTAGAGAGGAATGAAAATAAGAATTATTAATTATTCACAGAAAACATATTCATGTACATATAAAATTTTTTTAATAAAAAAAGCTACTAAAACTAATAAATGAGTTTAGCAAGGTAACAAAATAAATGTACAAAATTCATCTGCATTTTTATAAACTAGCAAAAATATTTGGAAATTAAATTTAAAATACTATTTAAAATATTTTAAAACTTAACAAAATGTTACCTAGAAAGCACTGGTGAGAAAAAGCAAAAAAGACCTAAATGAAGACACACTAAGTTTATGGATTGGAAAACTCAAGGTTATTAAGATATCAATTCTATTGGAAATGATCTATGGATTCCATAAAATCCCAATCAAAATCCAAGTAGGCTTTATTGTAGAAATTAAAAAGCTGATTCTAAAATTTACATGGAAATGCAAATGAATTAATATAGCCAAAGAAATTTTGAAAATGAAGAACAAAGTGAAGAACTTTCACTGCCTGATTTTAAGACTTACAGTAAAATTATTATAATCAAAATAGTACAGTATTGACATACATATGGACTTACAAATAAATGGAACAGAATAAAGATGCCAGAAATAGACACACATGTATATAGTCAATACAACTTGACAAAGTCATCAAGGTAGTTCAACACAGAGAAGATAGCCATTTCAACAAATGGTGCTAGAACAACTGGCTGTCCATATGGGGGAATAAATCAACTTTGACAAATGAACTTGGAAAAAAATTAACTTATACCACACTTTCAGTTTAAAACAAAAATATAAAGCTCCTTGAAGAAAACATTCTCCTGTGTTCAGAATGTTAAAAGTAAAAAACAAATGTGAAACCAATTTATCAAGAATTGAAATTATCAATACAACAAATATCAGAATAAGACAAAAAAGAACTTCAGATAATAAAACTATCAGGAGAAGGCTATAAAATGAGTGATAAAAGGGGGAAATTAAATATATAAAGAAAAGGAAAAAAAAGAAAAAGACTCTATCAAATACCACCAGGCAGTTTTGGAATAGAACCAAATAAGGCTTCTGGTATCAAAAAAGTACAATAATATTAAAAAAAAAAAAAAAAACTTGATGGGTTAAACAGCAAAAGAGACACAGGAAAGACTAGAGAGAAAAGGAGAGAGAATGAGACCTACCGAAGCTGTTGTTCTAATATCTCAGATTAACTAGAACGGAGATTTAGAGATTGAAGGTCAGGCCATATGTAAACACAAAGTAAAAATGCAGAATAGTAGATCAATAAAAATCTCAGAAATAACATATAGAAAATATAGACTATTTGCAAAGAAATAAAGTGATGACTTTTCATTTTGAAAATAGAAGAAAAGCATAATAACTTTAAAGTGGCAGAGAAAAGTAATTGTAACCAGAAGATAACGAATGTGCAGCTAAAGCGTAATTTAAGAGTGAGACCAAAATAAAGACATTTTCAGACAAAGACCAAAAGAAATGAACTCCTAAGAGACTCCTCCAGAAGACTGCTAATGAAATTAAACCACTAGGGAAAAAAAGAAAAAATGCTGAGCAAAAACAATGGAAAATATGTGGGAAAAATCTAAGCAGTACTGACTAGATAAGAGAATAATAACATCATTTTTAATGTGAGGGTAATAAAAATAAAGTAGGAATAAACTTCTGGATGACAACCTGTAAGACACATAGGGATGGAGCAGGAAAGAAAGTGATCAGAATTAAAGAATTTTAAAGTCTTAATGGAAGAATTCTTCTTCATCTGATGAAGGGCACCAATTAAAAAGCTACAGTGATCATCCCATGTAAAGGTGAAACTTCACAAGCTTTCCCTTTAGAATCAGAAACACAATATGCTCGCTGTCATCACTTCTATGCAATATTCCACTCAAAATTTTAGCTAGCAAAATAAAATAAGAAAAATATTAAGCATTGGAAAGAAAGAAAAAAATTTACTTTTTGCATATGATGTGATTGCCTACATAGATCATTCTTACAAAATATTGAGATAATAGGAAAGTTCAACCATGAAGTCAAATGAATTTTGTACAATTTAGTATAATTTTTGAAAATGTGATCTTTAAGAATTATGATTTATAATACAAACAAAATAAGGTTACTAGTAGTGAATCAAACAAAAGATGTACATGTTATTAATGGAAGAAATATAATTATATAAATATATATATATATATAGAAAGATATAAATAATAACAAAACATACCATGTTCAGGGATGGGAAATTCCAACAGTGAAAAGCTAGTTCTCCCCAAATTAATCTAAAAATTCAGTTCAATTTCAATCAAAATTCCAACAGTTTCTTTGTTTTAGTTCATTTTGTTTTCAAATGAAACTTGTCTGTTGGGCTTAAAATTCATATGGAAGAGCAAAATGCAAAAATAGCCCAGACAATTTTAAAGAAAAAGAAGAAGTTGGAGGGATTGATCTGTTGAAACCTGAATAAATTAAGAGTATAGTAATAGTTTGGAATCTCTGGGTGGTGTAAAAGGTTAACGCACTCAGCTGCTGACTGAAAGGTTAGTTCGAGTCCACCCAAATGTGCCTTGAAAGAAAGGCCTGGTGATCTACTTCCAAAAAATCAGCCATTGAAAATCCTATGAAGTACAGTTCTATTTTGACACACATGGGGTCCCCTGAGTCTTATCGACTTGACGGCAACTGGTTGGTAGTAATAGTTTACAGACAAATGGTGTGCTGGAAAACTGGCTCTCTGAGAAAAAAAAAAAGGCCTGATTTGTAGCAGTTGCTAATTTCAAGCTCCCAACAGTTTAACAACAGGTTGTAAAATTCCTGAATATTTAGCAATCAGTTCTGCAAGCTCATAAGAGCTGCTCCAGCCTGCCAATGGATGAATAGATCAATAAAAGAGAATAGAAACCCCAGAAAGTGACCCATACAAATATGGAAACTAGATATAAGACAGACATAGCATCAGGAATGAAAATATTATTCCAAAAATGGAGTTGGATAATGGGTTATAGAAAAATTAAAGTAAAATTAGATCTCAATCTCACATCATTTACAAAATTTGATTCAGCTTGAATTAAAGACTTAAATATGAAAAGCAACACTTTAAATAATTTAAAGGGAAATATAGAAGACTCTGCTTATGACCTTGAAGAAGAAAAGGCTTTCTTAAAAAGATCTGAAATGAATAAAGCATAAAGGAATAGATCGATAAATTTCTACATTAAAATTAAAAACTTTTGTACGAGAAAAGGCATCTCAAATAAAGGTTAAAAAGAAGTCACAGACTTGGAAAAAGTATTTGCAGTTCATATAATCAACCAAGCATTACTAGGTAGAGTTAATTTGGAAAGCTTACAAATCAACACCAACAGAAAAAGACAAACTAATAGAAATGAAGGAAAATTTGTACTACATGCAAGGCACTGTGGTGTGCGCTCAGTTGATGGTAGGAAGGAAACTGACATGATTCTGCTCACAGGATGCTCCAAGCCCAGTGAGGGAGATTAGAAACAATAAACAGGCAAACAAATAAACAAACAGGCAAATAACTTGTAATGTCAAGTTGAATACATTTCTTCAAAGACAGTAAATGTGGTAATGTATTATAGAATGATGGAGGACCTGCCTAAATAAAGCAGTCAGGGAAAATCTCCCTGAGAATGACTAATTTAAGCTAACATTGAGTCTGGGGCAGAACCCTCCAAGAAGAACGATATGGCCAAAGGGTCAAGGTGTAGAAAACAACTGACTGAGAGGGAACATGATAAACCAAAACCAAACCCAGTGCCATCAATCAGGCTCATAGCGACCCTATAGGACAGGGTAGAACTGCCCCATAGAGTTTCCAAGAAGCAGCTGGCGGATTCAAACTGCCAACCCTTTGGTTAGCAGCCGTAGCACTTAACCACTATGCCACCAGGGTCCCCAGGGAACGTGATAGAGGAGAAAATTGATGATACCGTATAGATTCTCAGGCTTTTGAAGGATAAATTACCAAAAACTCAAAACGCTCATATCGAGTGTATACTCATATGTTTGGGGGTTACCAAGGCCATGCTCACCATATTGGATCTTTTGACCACCCTCAGGCAGAGACAACCTGTTATGCTCAAATTATTGTCTTCATAGGGAACATGGTTGTTGTTAGTTGCCATAGAGTTGGCTCCAACTCATGGAGACCTTGTGTGAAGAAACGTTGCCTGGTCTGAGCCATCTTCATGACTGTTGGTAAGTTTGAGACCATTGTTGAGGCCATTGTGTCAATTCATCTCATTAACGGTTTCCCATTTTCCCTGACACTCAACCTTCTCAAACATGATGTCGTTTTCTAGCAACTGGTCTTTCCTAATGACATGTCCAAATTAAGCCATCCTCACTTCTAAGGAGCATTCTAGTTGTATTTCTTCTAAGACTGATTTCTTTGTTATTGAATATATTCAGTGTTCTTCACCAACACCACAATTCAAATGTGTCAATTCTTCTTCAGATTTTCTTTTTCATTGTTCATCTTTCACATGATTGAAAAGACCATGGCTTGGGTCAGGTGCACCTTAGTCATCAAAGTGACATCTACACTTTCTAAAACTCTTAATAGGTTTTTTGCAGCAGATTTGCCCAGTGCAATACGCCATTTTTTTTTTATATGCCATTTGATTTTTTGACTGCTGTGACCTAGAGGGAAAACACATACTGTGTTAAAGTAAAATTAAGAAGATTTATTGAAAGTCCAGAGAACAGTCTGGACCTGAAAAATGTCCAAAATCATGAATTGAAAATGGCCATTCCAGGGAGGGACAAAGAAACAACCATCCTTATAGGGCTGCCCCAGGAACTAAGGCTACAATATTAGGATTGGCTGAAAGACGATCAGGGGAGTTAGAGGTGGGCTATCTTGAAGCCGAAGCTTAGCAGGGATTGGTTACAAAGGTATATGTGGGAATTTAGGATCAGATACAAGGCAGAAATGTAAGGGGTACGTGCTTATTGGATGGTCCTGAGGTGATTACCTGATAGTCACAAGATCGTTACACAGCGTATTTTCCGAAAACAGCTTGTATAGATTAATTTGTTGGGGGCAGCACATTTCCTGCGAATATCTTACACAAAAACTTACAATTAGCATGTGTGTCAAGACCCCCACAGAGAAAAGCATTTTCTGAGGCACTTGATTGGGTCAGCGCAAAGGTTAACATCTGCTGTGCCAAGATAGGGAAAGGAAAAAGGAAAAAATGAATTCAGCCTTTAACACTAGATTAGCCATTTTACTTTAGATCCAAAACCTCAGATTTTAAAGTACTTGTTCAGCTGCTTCTGTGGATATCGATTGTTAATCCGAGTAGAATGAAATCATTGACAACTTCAATTTCTTCTTCAAGGGAATATGGTACAGTCTTCATTTCTAGGGATATTACAATAACAAAATCACAGAGTCATTAAACAAAAAAAAAACAAACCCAGTGCCGTCGAGTCGATTCTGACTCATAGCGACACTATAGGACAGAGTAGCACCACCCCATAGAGTTTCCAAGGAGCACCTGGCAGATTTGAACAGCCAACTCTGGTTAGCAACCGTAGCACTTACCCACTACGCCACCAGGGTTTCCACAGAGTCATCAGAAAGGCCCTAAACCCAGTCTTCCATCCCTGATAAGACATCTTCAGTGCCTACGGGAATATTCCCTGCAGCCACGTACTCACCACCACACAGTACAGACCAGTGTGTTTCACAGCTTTAGCTAAAAAGCACCTTTTCAAGTAGGTAATACAAGCTCATAATAAACAATCAAAAATCAAAAATTGTTCACAGAAAAATGAAACCTCTTTCCTTGCCTGTCCCCTTCGAAATAGCTTCCCTTACAGGGACAAACCGGCATCACCAGAAAAGCCTACACATTTATAAATACACATGTATATTTTAATTTTGCAACACAATATGAGCAACTCTACGCATGCTCTGCTCCTTGCTTTTTTTCTCTTGGAGTTTCATACTGGTGTCTAGAGAACTGCTTCATTTTTTTTTTTTTTAACAGCTGTTTATATCATTTCCTAATAGAGTTCTAATACTTTGCTCAAATTTCTTTTTCTTTTCCTGCTCTGAACTCTGCCTCTATAACTTTTCCTCCATCTTTTCTTTTCTCTGGAGCCCTTGAAAATGGAGCTGATCTCACTTGCACGCCACTGAACTCCTACATGAAGTAAGGAAAACAATTTTCCTGAACTGAGGACAACAGAGGGCTCTGTTGCCAGAAACACCTACAAAAGACACCATGAGTCCTGGAAAGGAATATAGGATATTGGTTACGAATAGAGGCTTAGGGACAGGTCACCCATGTTCAAATGTGAACTTTGCCAGCTTACAGCTAAGTGACCTTGGGCAAATTACTCAAACTCTCTGTCCCTCTACAATGTCCTCAACTGTAAAGTGGAACTAATGCAGGGTGCAAATAGGGTTACCGGGGAGATTAATTGGCATTCTTGCCAAATGTCTACCACACAGAGTCCAATAAGGGCTAATCATTGTTATTGTTGTTATCCCCTGCCTTCCTCCATGAATAGAGATTTCCCAAGACCTCTTGGGCAATGTTCTGAGAGAAAGATAGGCAGCGGTGAAGAAAAAACCCCACTCTCAGCTTGCGTTTCTATCTCTTGAAACTTCCCCTCTGCAGTGAAAGGGATGGGCTAGAACCAACTGGACAACTCAGCAGAGAAACTCCAGGATTAATCTTGGGGATCTGTGTGTGTGTGTGTGTGTGTGTGTGTGTGTATACATATACATATACATGTGCACGTCTTCATGCATGTATGTGTGCTCTTATTAAGGAAAGATGGCAATGCCTCGTTGCCCTCCAAAACTCTGCCTGGTAACTTGTTTTCAGGTCCTAGCTGGAGTAGTTGCAAGAACAGTTGACCTCAGTCTGTGTCAGGGGAGTGCAATTTGACTTGCAACTATCTTCACACAGAATGCTCCCATCCAAGCCATCTGCTCGCACACACAGCTGCCAAGCACAGAGGAGGCAGCGTGACCCTCTGGAGTTACTGGGGCACTTGGGGCAAAGCAATCACTGTGTAAATGCACTTAAGTGCTTTAGATTTCACTGTACCTGGGCCTTGGCAGCCAGCAAGACAGGCTTCTGGCTCTGAAAGATGTGGTTCAGTCCCAGGTGGCTGTTCTAGGTGGATGTGACTCAGTTAGTGTAGTCATCCATAAATGTTCACAAGTGCTTGCCAAACCTTGAATCAACAGCTTTGTGGGCAGCTGTGGTTCAACACCCAAAATGATCAGGGAACTTAAACCTTAATGACAATCTAAATGGTTTCTCCAAGATACACTTAATTCAGATTTAACAAGACGGTTAAATTTAACAACATGTTGTTAAATACCAGTTTGTTGTTTAATATGGATATGCCAAAGGGCTGCCATGTAGAAGATGCACATTAGTATTAATTACTGCAAAGTAATTTTAATCATCATCTATTAAATTGCAATATTTCTTATTAAATTGGGATAATTGATGAGCAGAATCCTAAATATATAAGCAATGGCATATAATCTTAAAAGCTCTTCTACTCCCAAGAAGAAGAATAAAAGCAAATATGTGCAATATGTGGACACATACCATGTGCCAGGCACTATTCTAAACACTTTACAAGTAACACAATTAATCCTACAACAACACCAAGAGGTAGTCTTGTTTTTACCTTTATTTTATGGTCAAACAGCTAGCAAGTGATACAGCCAAGATTTGAACCCAATTGTCTTGGACATCTAGTGCTGTTAAAACAGAAATACCACAAGTGGATGGCTTTAACAAAGAGAAATGTATTCTCTCACAATCTAGTAGGCTACAAGTCCCAATTCAGGGCGTCAGCTCCAGGGGAAGGCTTTCTCTGTCAGCTGTAGAAGAAGGTCTCTGTCATCAATCTTCCTTTGGCGTAGGAGCTTCTCCGTGCAGGAATCTCAGATCCAAAGGACACGCTCTGCTCCCGGTACTGCTTTCTTGGTGGTATGAAGTCCCCATGTCTCTTTGGTCACTTCTTTCTTTTATATATCAAAAGAGATTGGCTTAAGACACTCTCTCATCTGGTAGACCTCATCAATATAACTGCCACTAATCCATCTCATTACATCATAGTGAAAGAATTTACAACACATAGGGAAATCACATCAGATGACAAAATGGTAGACAATTATGCAATACTGGGAATCATGACCTAGCCAAGTTGACAGATATTTTGGGGGGACACAATTGAATCCATGACATCAAGTCAACTGAATTTGGAGCCCACATGCTTAACCGCTAATCATAATGTCTTCCACGCGACTACAGACTTGCAAATGATTAGTTTTCAAACTCCAGTAAAATTTTGAAGTGACATAAAACTTTGGATCCAGATGAACCTGGGTCAGAATCTGGCTTCACCGCTTTCTAACTGTGTGATTGTGGGCTCAATAACCATGTTTTCTCATTGGAAAATGTCAGTATTAATGTATGCTCACACTGTAAGACAATGTATGTGGAGGGACTGGCATGTAATAGGAGCTCCAGTTCATTCATTGGACAAATATTTATAGAGCATTCTCTATTCACCACTCCTGTGCTAGACACCAAAAAAAGCAGTTGCCATCGAGTTGATTCCAACTCATGGCACTGAGTTTGCAGTTACACCCACTGTGTCAATCCATCTCATTGAGGGTCTTCCTCTTTTTCTCTGACCCTCTACTTTACCAAACATGATGTTCTTTTCCGGGAACATTCCCAGGGACTGATCCCTCCTGATAACATATCCAATGTGAGACATAGTCTCACCATCCTTGCTTCTGAGTAGCATTCTGGATGTATTTCTTCCAAGATAGATTTTTCATTCTTCTGGCAGTCCGTGGTATATTCAATATTCTTCACCAACACCATAAGTCAAAGACATCAACCCTTCTTTGGTCTTCCTCAGTCATCGTCCAGCTTTTGCATACATATGAGACTATTAAAAACACCATGGCTTGGGTCAGGTACACCTTAGTCCACAAGGTGCCATCTTTGCTTTTTAACACTTTAAAGAGATCTTTTGGAGCTGCTTTGCACAATGCAATGTGTCATTTGATTTCCTGACTGATGCTTCCATGGGTGTTGATTATGGATCCAAATGAAATGAAATCTTAGACAACTTCAGTCTTTTCTCTGTTTATCACGATGTTGCTTATTGGTCCAGTTGTGAGGATTTTTGTTTTCTTTATGTTGAGGTGTAATCCATACTGAAGACGGTAGTCTTTGATCTTTATCAGTAAGTGCTTCAAGTCGTCTTCACTTTCAACAAGCAAAGTTTGTTAATGAGTCATCCTCCAATCCTGATGCCCCATTCTTCTTTGTATAGTCCAACTTTTGTATAGGCATTTGTGTAGGATCTCCCAATTCAGCTGACAGTTCAAATCTTGGCTCCGTCACTTGCTAGCTATTTGACCACGGGGTTACCTAGCCACTCTGTGCCTCAGTTTACTCAAGTATAAAATAAAGGTAGAAAGAGGACTACCTCATGGTATTGTAGGATTGTGTTACTTGTAAAGTGTTTAGTATACTAACATTCTCACATTGTATGTGCCCACATATTACACATTATCCAGAGCTCTTTGACCTATATCATTAAAGTAGAGCTCGGTGGTTGGACTCAAGCCATTGACGTTGAGTCAATTCTGACTCTACAAGGTTTAAATAAATCCACCACCTACAGGCAGTGTGACCTTGAGCAAGTATCCTCTTTCTAAGCTGTAGTTTACTTCTCTGAAAAATGAGTTATGGTGAAGATTAAATCAGATAATGTCTAAAGCACTTAGCGTAGTTCCTGGCACAAGGTAGACAGTAAATGTTAACTGAGGCCCATGGCTGATGTTGGAGAGGTTGTTTAATCCACAATCAAAATGGTTGCTCACAGCATCCTCCTTTTGCAGAAAAGGAAAACCTGAGGCTCAAGTAAAGAGCTGCCATGTAAAATATGCAAATTAGTATTAATTACTACTAAACAATTTTAATTCTTAGCTAATAGATTTCAATACATCTTACTAAATTGTGATAGTTGATGAGCAGAATCTTAAAATAATGACATATAGTATCAAGAGTAGGAACTCAGGTTTTGCAATGGTTAAGTGCTCCGCTACTTACCAAAACGTTTGAATCTACCCAGCGGCTCCATGGGAAAAAGACCTGGCGATCTGCTCCTGTAAAGAGTACAACCTAAGAATCCCTATGGGGCAGTTCTACTCTGCCACATGGGGTCACTATGAGCCAAAAATAGTCTCAATGGCACCCAAAAGCAACTGTCTCAAGAGTCCTTTCTCCAAGTGTACCAGGCACTGATAAAGAGAGATGAAGTAACCTATGGGAGTTTATACAGCTGGTCAAACCCAGATGAGCTGGTTCTAAACCCCTTATGCCAGGTGAGCCATTTGAAGCCTCTAAAGCAGGAACGTGCCATGGAGAAAGCATTAAGAAAAGGGCTTTTCAGGGAGTGTTTGCTGGAGAGTGAGAACAGCTAGTAAAGTAAGTCCTTCCTTCTGAGCAAGCCTTTGAACACACCTTGTATTGACCCCCCCAGTTGTTTCACCTTCTGCCTTTTTCTGGAATGAAGAACTATGAGACTGGAGAGAAGCAGAGTTGTCTTCCCTGAGCTCAGCCAGAGCTGACAGTGGCATCCCTGCCCGCTCTGGACTTGGCTCCTGCTACAGCAGTGGGGCTGCAATTCTGATGCAAGCCGCCCCCTAATGTGCACTCTCTAAGTTTGGGAGGCTGCACCTGAGGGAACATGATGCAGTGACCCTTAGGAACTAACATTTAGGCAGGAGGAAAGAGGAAAAACTTGAGTGCCTTAAACAGTAAGCACCATACCTTTTTTGAAGCGAAGTCTGAGAAAAACAGGGCTCTCTGTATGAGAGGATTCTTTGCCCTGTGTTTTGGACTTGTGTGGGCCACAGTTTTTCAACCTCAGCACTTTTGGCTTTATAGGCTGGGTAATTCTTCATTGTGGGGGGTTCTCCTGTGCATTGTAGGATATTTAGCAACATCTCTGGCTTCGAACCAATTAGATGCCGATGGCACTCCCCACCATGAGTAGTGACAACCAAAACATGACTCCAAACATTGTCAAATATCCCCTGCAGGTGCAAAACTGCCACCAGTTGAGAACCACTCGTATAGATTGATTTGGAAACAGACCATGGATGTGGGTTAGGTATGTTCCTGGCTTTCATTTAGAGGCAGAGACAAGAGTTTGTGGCCAGATATTACCTGGGGAAAAAGCTCTGCACCACTGGGCTACTTATTTTAGGCTAGATCTTTGTAAATTGGGGCAAATCAGGAAGCACTTGGCTCATCCCCTTGCCTGGTGTGGAAGAAAGCAGTCATGAGGTGCTCATCTTCCTCACCTTATTTTAGGCTTTCTATGCCCCGCCTATGTTTTTAAGAAATAATCTCTCAGCACCTGATACAAGGTGGTGTGAACCATGTCCAAAGAGGTAAACTAAATGGAAAAGTTGTTGTAGAAATGTCTTCCATGCCTCAACCACCACCTCCACAGACATGGCTGGAAGGCAGCAGCAGATGGATGAGACTCTGAGGAGCTGACCAGCATTCTTCCTGGCCATCACGTTTGCCTGGATCCAACAAATATTTCCTTGGGAAGATCTTCTACGCATTCTGCTGTAGGCCTTATGCTCGACGAAATGGAGGATGTTACAGTGAGGAAGGCTTTATTTCCAACTCCAAAGATTCCAATCCATTTAGAAGGACCGTGTGGTCTACAAATCTTTTAACCTAAGTATAATACCTAAAATTGAAATTAGATTTGGATTCTGTCTGATTAACAGGTGAACTTGGGGTCTGCAGTGCCAAGAGTTGCAGAGAGGGTGGCTGGGCTCTACCTAGGCATTAACTTGAACTAGAACTTATGTTTTCCTTTCCTGGGTCTCTGGTTTGGAGGGGTGTGGATTCAGTAGAATAGAATATTTATTCATTTACTCATTCATTCAATCCATATTTACTGAGCACTACTAGAAACCCTGGTGGTATAAGTGCTTAAGTGCTACAGCTGGTAACCAAAAAGGTCAGCAGTTCGAATCCACCAGGGGTTCCTTGGGAACTCTATGGGGCAGTTCTACTCCGCCCTATAGGGTTTCTATGAGTTGGAATCAACTCCACGGCAACGGGTTTGGTTTTTGGTTTTTCTTACTGTATTCCAGATTGTGCTGCTCAGAATACGAGATGGCAAACAAACCATATTCACTCCATTCCCTCATAATGTCTGCCATCTGTTAAAGGTTGAATTGTGTTCCGCAAAAATATATTTTGACGTTTTAACACCCTGTACCTGTGAATATGGCCTTATTTGAAAATAACGTGTTTGCAGATGTAATTATTTAACATGAGATCATACTGGAGTAGAGTGAGCCCTAATCTAATATGACTGGTGTCCTTATAAAAAGTGGAGAAGAGACACAGAGAGGCAGACACATAGTGAAGGATGCCACGTGACAACAGAGAGACTAGAGTTATGCTGCCACACGCCAAGGAACACCTGGGGCTCCCAGAAACTAGGAGAGGCAAGAAGTTTCTTCCCCTAGAGCCTTCGGAGAGAACATGGCCCTGCTGATGCTCTGAATTCAGACTTCTAGCCTCCAGAACTGTGATACAATAAATTTCTGTTGTTTTAAGCCACATACCAAAAATACAAACCCTTTGCCATCAAGTCGATTCTGATTCATGGCCACCCATGTTTTACAGAATAGAATTGCTCCATAGGGTTTTCTTGGCTGTAATCTTTATGGAAGTGGTGGCACAGTGGTTGCAGTGTTTGGCTGCTAACCGAAAAGGTCAGCTGTTCCAACCCATCAGCCATCCTCAGGAGAAAGATGTGGCAGTCTGCTTCCTTAAAGATTTACAGCTTTGGAGACCCCATGGGGCAGTTCTACTTTGTCATACATGGCTGCTATGAGTCAAAATTGACTCAATGGCAATGAGTTTGGTTTTTGGGGGGGTTGGAATCTTTATGGAAGCAGGTTGCCAGGCCCTTCTTTCATGTCCCTGCCACATGGTATGTGGTAATTTATTACAGCAGTCTTAGGGAACTAAAACACCATCTAATGGGAAAGATAGACATTAGGCAGAAATCTCACAAAATAAATACGTAAATACCACTAGTAATAAGAGCTACAAAGAAAAAAATCAGGCACCCACCCAGTGCCTCCACCTGCTATAGTCTGAAGCTGATGGGGAGGGGAGCTATAAGCAGAGGCTAAAGGAACTGTTGACGGGAAGGATTTTGTGAGATATGAGCTGAAGCAGAGCCACTACAAGATCAAGAAAACCAAATAAAATGGCGAGACACAGAGAGGGGCAATGTCCGCATTTCTGTAAGGAAAGCAACACCATTTAAGTTCCCAGTGGGGTTTTATGGCTTTGGGAGCACCCTGGGCAGGAAATCAGTGTTCACAGAGAGGACCCCGGTGTGTAGGGTGGTGGTAACGTCCACCACCAGTGGATTTCTGGGCCACAGTAATCAAGAAAGAGGCCAGAGTTGCACAAGTTCATGTGAAACTCCACCAAGAATCCTGGAAACAATTCTAGGTGAGGCTGAGGACTGATGGAGGTTCTATAGCATGTAGGTGGGATGAAAAGCCAGCAAACTGTGCTGCAGATCTCAGCTGTGAGGGCTCTAAAGGGCTTCAAATGAAAGGGAAGTTTCAAAGCCCCCTGGAAGAGGTAGGCCTTCACCTGAGCCTTAAAACACAGATGTTTTAAATTTGTTTCTTAAACTAATGTTATTATTCCCAAGTGATATCTAGGAAGTACTTTCTGCTCAACTAAGCAAATAAGCATCAAAGGAGAATAGCTTATCTGATGAATCCAGTAAAGGAAGAAAATAAACCAATTACGTTATGAGCCAAATCAAGTATAAGTGGAGATTATTAAGAGAAATCCAAGATTCTTGTCTAGCAGAAATATAATGTCCTTATTTGTCAATCCAAATATTTATCTAGCTTGTAAGAATTGTAGATTACAACACTAACAATGGCTAACATTAATGGATCAAAACCCAGCTCCCCCACTGCCTACCTATACAATGCAGGGCAAGTTTCTTAACCTCTCTGCACTTCAATTTTCTCACCTGTAAAACAGGAACAGTAATGCCATCTATGTGTAAAGTGCTTAGAAGACTGCCTGGCACATAGTAAATGCTACATGAATGTTACTATTATTAACATTTTCATTTTTATCATTGTCATTACTATGGACCTGACTGGATATATACAGGATCTCATTTAATCTTCACAACGATCTTATAAAATAGATACTTTGATTATTTCCATTTTACAGTTGAGGAAACTGAGGCCTAGTGAGGTTATCCAATTAGCCAAAGTCACTTGCTGACCAAGTTACAGAACCCAGATTGAAACCTATAATATTGGGCTCCAGAGTTCATATTTTTAACCACTACCCTGCAATGAGAAGAAAAAATGTGTATAAAGCACCAGCCAAAATGTTGGGTCTTAATAAATGACAGCTATTATAATTATCATAATTATCTGTGGTGCCCAATTTCCTTCTTAAGTGAGATACTGAGTATACAACATTTGGTTCAGTGCCTGTCACATAGTTAGTGCTCCAACTCAAAAGCCCTTGTACAGTTAAAAAAGAGTGAGGTTCAAATTCCTAGTTAGGAAATTGTGCATCTTGAATGGAGAACCATAGGTGAACCACAATTTGTAAGGCAGACAAAAATTATTTTCTCTAGGAATCTAGGGAGCTGAAAACTGTAAATCTTACCAGGCCACATAAAGTTATGTGTTCCAGAACCTTCCAGCTTCTGCCCATCTCCACATTCGGCCATTCTTTCACCTGAGTTATGTGTTTTTCCTCAAGCATCAGACAGTTAACGTTCATGAGTGGCCTAGTTGGGACAGTAATTCAGCACCCAAATCCAGTCATCCATGGATTTTTAGGCACATACTGGAAGCTGTGTGGAGAATTAGAAACAACACACTTTTCATCCCTTAAATAAGCACTTTTTACAGCAATATCAGCAAAGCAAACATCGGCATTAATTAACAGTGACTTTAGAATGTGTGATGTTTTTTATTAGCTCTGGAAGGGGCCACAGGGAGGAAGGTAAAGGATGACACATGTCATCACATGTCTGGGGGAAAAAAGGAGCTAAATTCAGAAAGCAGAAGTAGACTCCTGTTTGCTTAAAAATAGAAAATGTTTAGAAACCTCAAGTGGTTCACGGTGGAGACAGTGAAGCCAGATGACAAATCCCCCCAGAGTGCCATGCTATGACTGACCAGTGAGCAGTTACACTGCTGAGGACACGAAACAGCACAGACTTCTTAGCCTTAATGAAGACATGGAAAGGTGTTCCGAACCTAAGGACTTTTTCTTTCATCAATGCCCCTTTTTAAAACCTAAATCTGAACTATCTATCTATATAGATTTAGGTATTTAAAAGGTACATTAATGAATATTAATATATATTATAAATGTACATTAATACATACATAAACCAAACCAACTGCCATAGAGTCATTTTGATTCATAGCAAACCTATTGGACAGAGTGAAACTGCCCCATAGGGTTTCCAAGGCTGTAAACCTTTATGGAAGTAGACTGGCACATCTTTCTCTTGAGGAGTGGCTAGTGGGCTCAAAGAACCAACCTTCTGGTTGGTAGCCAAGCACTTAACCACTGCACCACCAGGGGCTCTCTCTTTCTCTCCCTCTCTCTCTAGTTGATTCCAGTTGAGTTGATACCAACTCATAGTGACCCTATAGGAAAGAGCAGAACTGCTCCATAGGACACTTTATAAACACACACATGTATATCAGTTCCTATTACTGTCTGTCTGTAACGCCCTTTGATGGGTTACCATTTCACTAACAATAAAGTCCAGTCTATTCCTTGCTCCGTTCCTACTTCCACCTTCAGCCGCTGGGCTCTAGCCACAGTGGTTCCCTCAAAAAGTTCTCTAAATGTGTCGAATTCTCTCCCACCTCAGCCTCTTCGAAATTCCAAGTTCTTTCTAGAAATATGCCCTCCCCCCGCCCCCCAGCTTTTGGCCTGGCTGACTCTTTCTTACTTTTCAAGTCTTAGCTTAAATATCACCACCTCAAAGAAATCTTCCCTTGACCAACCTAAGTTCCCTGATCCCATTTTCTCTCACCTTGTCTCCACACTTCTTCCAGTCCTTAGCACCATGCCAGCACTTGTTTGTTGGTTTGGTTATTGGATTGTCTTAGCTTCCCCACTAAACTGTGCATTTGTCCCCCAGCAGTTCCGTGACTAGTTTGTTTCCTCCGAATTTGCTAACCCAGACCTAAGGGAGTCCCTGTCACACATTATGTACTAAATGAATAGCTGTTTAGTAAATAAAACACTAGAGTGCCTGTTATATGCCAGGCCAAGTGCTGGGCACTTGGAAGACATGGAATGTGTGAAATAGGATCCCTGCTTTCAAAGCACTTAAGCTGGTGGAAAATTGGTGGTAGAAGAAAATAATTTTAAGATAGGATATGTTAGGTTCAAGCAGAGAGTGACTAAAAACGTGCCATACGAGCAACTCAGAGCAAGGAATTTAGCACAGCTGGCAGAGTGGAGGGTCACAGGTGGGGAAAGACTTGGAAAATTGTTAACAGAGCAAAACGGAGCCGGTATTGAGGCAAAAAGTGAGAGTAATTCATTGTGCAGGCAATCAACCATGGGTAACCTCGAGAGCATTTGGTGCCTCTGTGGGCCAGAGTTGGAGAACCATGTGGAGTGGGTATCTGAGCCCAGCTGCTGCTGCTGGCAAGGCAATCAAGAGGAAGGTGGTGCCTTGCCCAGCTAGGGGTTTTTGTGCCCTTGTCCCTGGGGCCCCAAAGTGCTTAAAACCATGTGTGTTTAATGAGTTCTGACACCCACTGGCAACTCAGGTAGAATTTCACTGACCACCCTCTGATGCCCCTGGCAGCTGGGGCTGGTTCTACACAGCAGTTTTCTTTAGGTTTCTGCTTCCCTCCATCCCCTCCAGCTTCTCTCCTGAGTATATTGTTTATTTAAGCTCCTGGTTAACCTAACCTCTGATATTCCTGGGGCAAACTGCACTCAACCTTTCTCTCCAAGAGGCAGCTGGCTTAGAAGAGCCTCTCTGTCTGACTTTTCTCCTAGACCTTCTGGATGCCCTTCAGGTCCTCCTGGCACAGATGGTGGGTATCTGAGTGAAGTCTTCACTCTCAAGATTCTTACTTTCTGTAAGAGTCTGCAATAGTCAATATGTCAAAGGATAAATTGTGAAGTTTTCTCTACAATTTGCTGGCTAGAATCAAATGTCCTTCTGGAGGAACCACCACCCACCTGTCGATTTGTTTTACCATGGTGGCTTGTGTGTTGCTATGATGCTGGAAGCTATGCCATCAATATTTCAAATACTAGCAGGGTTACCCATGGTGGACAGGTTTCAGTAGAACTTACAGACTAAGACAGATTAGGGAGAAAGGTCAGGCTATCTACTTCTGAAAATTAGGCAATGAAAACCCTGTGGATCACAGAATATTATACAAGACTTTAATACCATTACTTTGGACACATGATAAACAAGGGATAATTGCTGGAGAATGGTATCATATCTGGTAAAGTGGAGGTCCAGGAAAGGGGAAGGAAACCCTCAATGAGATGAATTGACACAATAGCCGTAACAGTGTACTCGCACCTATCAACCATCATGAAGATGGTACAGGACTGGGCAACTTTTCGCTCTGTTTCGTTCACGGGGTCACCACGAGTCAGAGCCAACTCAACAGCAACCAACAACAACAATCTAGAGGAAGGAGATCTTTCCAAAGGGCACACAGCAATGTGAAGAAAGGCAATGCTACTTCGGGGGCCTGAGGATGTGACCAGCCTGGCATTCTGAATGCATTTGTGAAAGGATTCATTTAGAGGCGCTGTTTTTGGAGACTGAAAGAGGTAAAACATAAAAAGTGCTTAGCACAGTGGCTGCCACGTGGTAAACAACCACATGCTGCTAGCTACTATTGTTATTACTACTATGATGACTATTGCTGTCACTGCAGTTTCATGAGTTAGAGCCGCCTGCTGCAAACAGTCGATTCTTGAGACAGGTGAGGTGGATAGCAAGAACCTTAGTATATGTACCAGTGTATATACCAGAGGGGAATGATCTCCTCCTAAAGCTGTCTGTCTCAAGGAACTGCAGTCCAGCTGTAGTTTTATAGGGAAAAGGGGACATGGGTTTTAGGAACTTGTGGAATGTCCATTCTCTTTCTGTGTGGTTTAGGTGTTGATCTTTTCCTGTCCTTATCCCATCAGCCCAGGGGGTGACTGGTGCCATCTTGATGGACATAATCCTGTTTAACAGGCTTAGATCAATATCACTTGTTTTTCCATGGTCCTAAGGGAAATGTTGGTTAACATTTAACTTTTAGAGGAGCTAACAGCAAAATCATACTTGGAGACAGAGCTAGGCTAGGGAAGGGAAAAATGGTGCAGGTTATGTCCAACATATGGCTGAGCAGCCTGTTCCATTGCCAGTAATGTTAATATTTTTAGCTTACAGAAATGGAAATCTCCATAGCACCTAAGGCAAGACATGATCTTAACCACTCACTGGTGTATTGGCTAATAGGACTTGGAAAGGGGATGGGAAAAAAAGAAGAGAGGAAAGTCCACAGGACTCAAGGTGGTTGGAGGAGAGGGGCTTCAGGAAATGGAGAAAGAGAAGAGACAAGCAGCAGCTTCTGTGAAGAATGAAATGTTAACACTGAATTTTTATGAAAGTTTGTTGAGTGATATCCACACAACTGTCCTCCATATCTCTTTTTAGGAGACTATGCATCAATTGTTAAAACTTCTAGGGAGTTATTAGAGGTGGTGGCATAAAGATTGCCCCCCCCATGTGGGCTCTTGGCTAAGGAGGCCCAGTGACAGATGAATACTCCAGAGCTCAGAGAGGTTGGGTGATTTACTGAAGGTCTCACAGTTAGTAAACAAAGGAGCCAGGCCCAGAATTCGAGGAAGAGATGGGAGATGGCTTACCCAAGACAGTACAATTGATACCAAACAGAGTCAAGTCTAGAACCCAGGCCACCCTTCTCTTGACACTAGTTTTCAATGGCTTTATCCACAGACATGAGTAATGTGGAAATTTCCTTTAATGTCTGGAAGACATTTTTTGTCTCCGTATCTGTGGGACCTACAAAACTTTGAAGAAAATTTTTTGCTATTGAGATACCCTATCCTAGACTCAGCTCAAGAAATGCTATTTTTAATGAGGTTAAAGGAAGATGACCTGTGATAAGATAAATAGGGACTGGAATGGCTTGTGCCCCCACGTCAAGGTAGAAATAAAAAGAGAGATGATTTCCATATAACACGGGCCTACTTCTTTAACATCAGTGAGAAGCGTTCATCCTACCATGCATCCATCTGCTTATTTATTCAGTAGATACTGAGGACCAGCCCTGTGCCAGCACTGTGCTTAGTGCTGGTAAGAAAAGGATGAACGAGATGAATGATGTGCTCCCTGCATTTATGAAACATAATACAAGGTGGGGGAGACAGACAATAATAATGCTAAAACAAATGAAGTGCTACTTTGAAATTTGAAAATTGCTGTACTTAAATAACCAGAGTGCTGTGAGAGAGACAATTGGTGATGATGCTACTTTAGGTCAGGGAGTTAAAGAAGGTCTTTCTAAGGAAATGAAGTTAAAGGAGGGAACTGGAAGAGTCAGCTATGTAAAGAGGCTAGAGAGGTACTTCATTCCAAACACAATGCCCTAAGTGGGCATCAAGCTTGGAGTGTTTCTTGGAAATCAGAAGGCCGGTGTGGCCAGAACTTAGAGCTGGAAGTGGAAATTGAGTTTTATGAGGTTGCAGAGGTAGGCAGGGGACACTTTCACCTTACAATATAGGTTAAAGTGTGTAAATAAAATTCAAAGAACAACGAATATCCACTGAAGTGTCTTAAGAATGGGGGTGGGGGAAATTATCTAGTTTGCATTTTTCAAGATTTCTCTATGAAGAACAGATTATGGGAGGGCAAGAACGAAGCAAGGAGAAACTATGAGCCTGTAACACTGTAGCACTGGTCTAGGCAGCAGTTGGCAGAGTTTTGGACCCGGTGGTAGTGGTGCAGATGGAAATGAGAGGAAGGTTCTGAGATACCACTTGGAGGTGGATCCTATAAGACTTGATTAAAGGGCTAGATGTTGGGCTTGAGGAGAAAAGATAAATCAGGAGCAAATAGGTGGATAGTGGTACCATTTACAGAAATGAGAAAGAGCAGGGGAGGAACAGAATGGTGGGCAGGGCAGGTAGAACTGGTTTATGAAGGGTTCTCGAGGAGCCATGTCAAGCAGGAGAAGCCTGTGAAATATCCAAGTGGAGATGTCAAGTCAGCCACTGAATATACAAGTCTAGAGCTCAGGGAAGTGGTCTAAGCTGGAGATCTAATTTAAGACTCATCAGCCAGTATATGGTATGTAAAGTCATGGGAGTGGACAAGGTCACCCAGGGAGAGAAGAATCAAATCCCCTTGCAAGAAATGTGTTGACATCTCACTCTGCCCTAATTTAAGCCTAAGTCCCAATAAATTTTGGACTGTAGCCTTTTCAGGCTTATGGGTAAATTCTCATCTGCTACGCTGAGTCCTCTGACCCTCAAAATTCACATGAATAAAATATAGTGATATCTGAAAATGTCTTTACATAGAGAAATTAGAAAATGCCCAAGGACAGCCAGTGTATAAAGTACTTGGGCATGAATTTTAGTGCAATCCATCATAAGAAGGGATTTTGGCCACTTGGAGTCCTCATGGGTATTACTCTCACTTCCTCTCTTTTAAGAATTGCATGGGTTCACACATACACAGGTTGTATTTGTACTTGCAGAGGTATAATTACACTAAATACACTGATTTCTTTCCTGTGGCAAGCCCACTTTATCATTAACTGCCTCTCGCTTGCTCAGTAGAGAAAGCCTGACACAAAGCTATCCCCTGCCTCTAACCCAGTTAGATTGACAAAGGCATCAACATCAGTAGGTGCGAGAGATGGTCAAGATATAATTATACAAAATTCAGCTCACCTGACACTTGCCTTAACCAAATTTAGTGAGAATCGATAGATTAGGGAGTCCCTGGGTGGCACGAATGGTTAAGCACTCCACTACTAGCCAAAAGAGTGGCGATTCAAACCCACCCAGAGGCATCTCAGATGACAAACCTGGCAATCTGTTTCCAAAACATCACAGCCTTGAAAATCCTATGGAGCAGCTCTGCTCTGTACATATGGGGTCATAGGAGTTGGAATCAGCTCAGTGGCAACTAATAACAACAGACAGGTTGGGAACTTCTTGAGGTAGTTTTTGTCTTCTTATGCTTGTATTCTTGGTTCCTAACACGGTGCCTAACATCATGCTTGGTAAAGTAGAGGGTCAGCAAAAAAGAGGAAGACCCTCAATGAGATGGACTGACACAGTGGCTGCAACAAATGGGCTCAAGTATGACAACAATTGTGAGGATGGCGCAGGACCAGGCAATGTTTTATTCTGTTGTACATAGGATTGCTATGAGTCCGAATCAACTCAACAACACATAACAGCAACATGGTACCTACCTCATAGTACAAGTCAGTCCCGACGACTGGAATATTAGGCCTCCATCTCTGAGCTCTCCTGCTGCTGTGCTTCCCATCACTCCTTAAACTCTGCTACACAGCCCTCTTTCCGTTCCCTAAGTACTCCAAACTCATTCTGACCTCAGGGCTTTTGCACTTGCAGTTTCCTCTGCCTGGCACACCCTGTCGCCTTATCTTCATGTGGCTGACTCCCTCTTGGATTCAGATTTCAACTCAAGCATCATCTTCCCAGAGAGGCTTTCTCCAATAACCTGAGCTTAGAGGAGGTCACCATTCATTTCCTTCCCATTATCCTACTTTATTATCTTCATGGACTGTACTACATTCTGCAATCACTTGTTTATTTATTTGCTTTTTATTTAGTGTCCATTCCCTCCACTAGAACAGAAGCTACTTGAGGATAAGACCCTCATCTGTCTCATCATCCTGTATCCACATGTCCAAGACAGTGTCCAACACTTAGAAGACACTCACTCAATAAAATCTGGTTTAATGAGTAAAGGTAGCATTAGAGCTCTTGAGTATATGTCAGCTATCCTATTTAAAGCTTTACACTTACCTTATTATACCCTCATCAAAAACGAGTATGAGGGGGATGTGGGAGTGTTTATTATTTTCTCAGTGTCATACAGCTGGCTGCTGCTAAAGCCAGAAATCAAATACAGGCAATTCTTTTTACAACCACACAGCTTTGTAGAACTTTCAGGAAATGAATGAAAGTTATTATAAAATGAGACAGGAATATTTTCAATTTTAAACCCCTCTACACCTACCTGAAGACACAATCAATAATGTTATTCATCCATTCATTCATTCAAGAAATATGTATTCAATATCTTTTCTGCTCAAGACATTGTACTAGGTAATGAGGACTCCCAAAGTAAGGAGCTCAATAGGTGTGTTCAGTTCTTTCTTTATTTACCACTCCAACAAATAAGTAATGAGCACCTGCTACATGCTGGTCAGTGTCATAGTATCTGGCCCAACTAGTCTCTATCCTTCTGAATTTCTGTGGTTTCCTACTCCTGGGTGCCTGTTTTTCCATCTCTCTACCACCTAACATCTCTCTACCACCTAACCTAAAGCAAAAGGAAGAACTGATGAAGTAAAAGAACTGAACAGAAGATTTCAAAGGGCAGCTCAAGAAGACAAAGTAAAAGTGTTATAATGACATGTACAAAGAGCTGGAGATGGAAAACCAAAAGGGAAGAACACACTCGGCATTTCTCAAGCTGAAAGAATTGAAGAAAAAATTCAAGCCTTGAGTTGCAAGAGTGAAAGATTCTGTGGGGAAAATATTGAATGACGCAGGAAGCATCAAAAGAAGATGGAAGGAATACGAAGTCATTTTACCAAAAAGAATTAGTCAATGTTCAACCATTTCAAGAGGTAGCATATGATCAGGAACCGATGGTACTGAAGTAAGAAGTCCAAGCTGCTCTGAAGGCATTGGCGAAAAACAAGGCTCCAGGAATTGATGGAATATCAGTTCAGATGTTTCAACAAACAGAGGCAGTGCTGGAGGTGCTCACTCATCTACGCCAAGAAATACAGAATACAGTTTCCTGGCCAACTGACTCAAAGAGATCCATATTTATGCCTATTCCCAAGAAGAGTGATCCAACCGAATGTGGAAATTATAGAACAATATCATTAATATCACATGCAAGCAAAATATTGCTGAAGATCATTCAAAAATGGCTGCAGCAGTATATCGACAGGGAACTGCCAGAAATTCAGGCCAGTTTCAGAAGAGGACGTGGAACCAGGGATATCATTGCTGATATCAGAGGGAACCTGGTTGAAAGCAGAGAATACCAGAAGGATGTTTACCTGTGTTTTATTGACTATGCAAAGGCATTCGACTGTGTGGATCATAACATTGCAAAGAACGGGAATTCCAGAACACTTAATTGTGCTCATGAGGAACCTTTATATAGATCAAGAGGCAGTTGTTTCGGACAGAACAAGGGGATACTGATTGGTTTAAAGTCAGGAAAGGTGTGCGTCAGGGTTGTATTCTTTCACCATACCAATTCAATCTGTATGCTGAGCAAATAATCCAAGAAGCTGGACTATACGAAGAAGAATGGGGCATCAGGATTGGAGGAAGACTCATTAACAACCTGCGTTATGCAGATGACACAACCTTGTTTGCTGAAAGTGAAGAGGACTTGAAGCACTTACTAATGAAGATCAAAGACCACAGCCTTCGTATGGATTGCACCTCAAGATAAAGAAAACAAAAATCCTCACAACTGGACCAATGAGCAACATCATGATAAACGGAGTAAAAATTGAAGTTGTCAAGGATTTCATTTTACTTGGATCCACAATCAATAGCCATGGAAGCAGCAGTCAAGAAATTGAGACTCATTGCATTGGATAAATCTGCTGCAAAGGACCTCTTTGAAGCATTGAAGAGCAAAGATGTCACCTTGACGACTAAGATGCCCAAACCATGGTATTTTCAATCACATCATATGCATGTGAAAGCTGGACAATGAATAAGGAAGACCAAAGAAGAATTGATGCCTTCGAATTGTGATGTTGGCGAAGAATATTGAATATACAACTTGGACTGCCAAAAGAACGAACAAATCTGTCTTAGAGGAAGTACAACCAGAATGCTCCTTACAAGCAAGGATGGGGAGACTGCGTCTTACATACTTTGGACATGTTGTCAGGAGGGATCAGTCCCTGGAAAAGGACATCGTGCTTGGCAAAGTACAGGGTCAGCGGAAAAGAGGAAGACCCTCAACGAGGTGGATTGACACAGTGGCTGCAATAATGAGCTCAAGCATAACAACTATTGTAAGGATGGCACAGGACAGCGCAGTGTTTCGTTCTGTTGTGCATAGGGTCGCTATGAGTCAAAACCAACTCAATGGCACCTAACAACAACAACAGCCACCTAACATGCTTATCTCTACTTCCCTATTGCAAAAAGTCTTCCATACAGCAAAAGAGACTGCCACAGTTGGCTCCGAGTTTACATCGTCCCAGCCCAGTGATGACAAATCAAAGAAGAGCTTCTATTTCCTCCTATTTCCTAATTTATAAATCCCAGAAAAAGATTTTGATTGGCTGAAGTTTTGGTCACATGATTCCCTTGGCTCAATCGCTGTGGCTAGAGGAATGTTATACTCAGGAAAGCCAGGCCAGGATCATCTGCCTTCCTCTGTGGGAAGTAGACCCATCAAAGTCACATGGCTGGAGGACCATTGAAGCCATTCCCCAGAGGAATAGGGTGATGCAGAACAGACAGGACAGTGGATGTCCACCATCCTGCTCAAAATGCTATGATTCATCAACTTCCCACCAGATCCTGAAAAGAAGGATATTGTCTGTCTTCTTCATCACTGTGTACCCCATGCTGATGACATATTAGCTCCTCAAAAACTGTCTATAGGATTGATGAGGTGAACTGAAAGAATGATATTTTATTATTTGAAAAAAATTATTTGTAATATACTTCATAATGGATAACTAAATGCTACTTGTACCACACTATTGTTGAGGACTGTTGATCTACAGGATGGAAATACTAATACTTAAGCTACATAACTTTCATGGCTTTCTTGATGGTTAAATGATATTGGACTGTGAAATGGTTTTGAAAAGTATTAAACAACATATGAATACAAGACATTTTTTTGTAAGTAGTCAGCTAGGAAATGAATGTTCAGCAGAATTATGTAACTAGGCTGTTTGAGGGCTATGGCAAAAAATGGAACTTTGTAGAAAAAGTTTCAACTGGCAAGAAATACTTAGGCAGCAAAAGACAATTTTCTAAAATGATGGGTTTGAAAAGAATGAATCATCAATGAATGTTGGTGCAAAACATTATTTAGGAAGTCTGGACATACTCCTGATTAAAGATATTTTCAAGAGCAACTCCAACAGAAATAATAAAATGCTGGGCACAAACCTGTTGGCTTAATTCTATCAGTGAACCAGGATAAAAGAACTCAAACCCACAGCTCCACCAAGTGTCCTTGGCCTCTTTTAAGACATGGCATATGTATATTCAGTTGAGTACTTTAGGTCTCTTCATTTTAGTTTAGGTGTTGCCCTCCTGGAAAAGGAAAAGTGGAAAGGAACCCAGAATGATCTTTCCATTCAACAGTGACCAATCCCATTAACCATGTGAATAAGTTAAGGGCCAAGTAAACTGCTGTCATGAAAACTAAAGTACAGCAGCTCAGAAGCTTAGAAGAGAAAAATCGTATATTTCTTATAGTCCTAAAAAAAAAAAAAATTTTTTTTTTTTTTTTAAGGTGCAAGGGCTCTCTAGGGCAGGTAGGATGCTCCACAAGGTCATCCTAAGTCACAAGCTGGCTACTTGACTCTGCTATCCACAACATGTGGCTTTTATCTCTGGGTCCAAGGTAACCGTTGTTCTGTTTTCCAGCCAACTGGAAGGGAGTGGAGGAAGAATCCTGCCAAGAAGATTTGCCTTAAAGATGACCCACTCATATTCCATTGGTCCTAATTTAGTCCACATGGTCACACATGACCATAACGAGGACTGGGCACTGAAATCTCTAGTTGAACATTTAGGCTAGAGTGGGGAGAGGTATTTCTAAAAGGAAAAGGAGACTGTGATAAACCAAAACCAAACCTGTTTCCGTCAAGTCAATTCCTACTCATAGCGACCCTATAGAACAGATTAGAATGACCCCATAGGGTTTTCAAGGCTGTAAATCTTCACGGAAGCAGACTACCACATCTTCTTCCCACAGAGCCGCTGGTAGGTTTGAACCACTGACCTTCTGGTTAGCAGCTAAGCACTTAATCATTATGCCACCAAGTCTCCTGAGACTATGGACAGGGAGGGACAAAACATCAGTTTCTGCCATATCATGTATGTATTGAGTCCATGCCATGTTTGAAGTATTGTGGGAAATCCAACTTTGAATAAGGCAATGCTCTGCTTTCCAGGTGTCAATACACATTGTCACATGAGAAATAACTTTCACATAAAGTGGAGTGTGACAAGAAGTAAATATTATGAAAGCATAGGGAAGGGAGAGAATTTAGGAAAGATTTTTAGAGAAGGTAAGATGTGAAATCGGCCCTTGCAACTGGATAAGGATTAGTGCAAAGTGGAGGTTGGAGTTCAAAGAAAGAACTCGGGAGGGAGAGAGAAGAGCCTTTAGTCAGTATGGAGGGAAGAACTCGCATTCCAGCCAATTATTTTCATAGCTTTGGCCCTTTGAGATTCATCCAGCAAGCTCAAAGAAATGAGCATATGTAGGGAGATACTGTTGGTTATCTCCCCAATCCATTCTTTCTTTACTTTAGTGATGAAAATTCTAACTTTTAGTTGAGCATGTTATCCTTCTTAGCCGTTTATAGAGCTATATATGATCACATGACCAAGTTTTGGCCAATGGGATATGAGCAGAAGGACTGTATGTAACTACTAAGCAGTATTCTTAAAGAAAGAGCTTTGCTTGACACTTCTTCCATCCTGCTGCCTAGAATTCAGATGTCATGGCTAAGGCTCTGACAGCCATTTTCAGGTCAGAAGAATGAGCGTCAACCCTGGAAGTGGCAGAGCAGACAGCTGGAATCAGCCTGGATCCCTGATGACTCTGTAAAACCACCTTAGGGGAAAGCCCTGGACTGCCTATCTCTGGGCGTTTTTTTTTTTTTTTTTCCGAGAATTTTGGCAACTTTATATATTGATTATGGAACTTTCCTTTGCACACCTTTAGGTTACCTGTGTGTGTTCATCCTCATATGACCAAACATTACACAGATCGCCATAAATAGCAATAAGAACAGACTACAAGATGACAGCTTGAGGCTACATTGAGAGAAGCACTAAAAGGAGAGATATCGCCTCCAATTTTTCTGTCTGGTGGAAGTGCGGGAATTTTAGTTCCACCACTCCCTGTATCTATTCAGCAGTATATAAATGATTAAGCAGTACTTCTATCAGAGCCCCTACCCTATTTTATATCCCCCAGCTCATCTGCCCAACAAAGGATCTTCGTCTCTGGCCTACAATAATAGTTTCTCTATCTGCGATGAAATTTGCCAGTGATCTAAATAAGGAAGTGTTATTCTTTTTTTTTTTTAATTGTACTTAAGATGAAGGTTTACAGAACAACCTAGCTTCTCATTAAACAGTTAGTACACATACTGTCCTGTGACATTTGTTACCAACCCCTCTAGACTTCTTTAAAGCAAAAGAGTAAGACATTAGGTGTATAAGCCACTGAAATTTGGTGTATTCTCCCATGTACAGTCACACTCAGTCCTAACCAGCACAGGCAGCTTTCAAGCCTCAAAACAAATAAACAAAAACAAAAAAAGAAATCCATTGCCATCAAGTTAATTCCGACTTATAGCGACACTATAGGACAGAGTAGAATGGCACTAAAGGGTTTCCAAGGCTGTAAATCTTCAAGGAAGCAGACTGCCACGTCTTTCTCCTGCTGAGCAGCTGGTGGGCTCAAACCACCAACCTTTTGGTTAGCAGCCAAGTGCTTTAACCACTGTACTACCCAGGGTTCCTTTCTTCAAGCCCCACCTGCTGCTATATCAAACGTAATAGAGGACTAAGTTAAACCAACAACCAGTGTATCAGATTCTTATTGCTGCTGTAACAGATCACCATAAATTTAATTGTTTAAGACAACACAACTTTATCACCTTACCATTCTGTAAGTCAGAAATCCAACACGGCTGTCACCAGCCTAAAATCAGGTATTACTATGGCGCATTCTAGAGCCTCTAGGGAAATTTATTTCCTTGCTCATTCAGGGTGTTGGCCTAATTTAGTTCCTTGCAGTTGTAGGACTGAGATCCCTCCCCCTTGTTTTCTTGCAACTGTTAGCTGAGGCCTGTTCCCAGCTTTTAAAGGCTACCCACATTTCTTAGCTCATGGCCTCCTTCCTCCATCTTCAGACCAGGAACAGGATCAAGTCCCTATCATGCTTCAAATTTCTCTTTCCTCTTCTTCCTCCTCACATCTCCCTGAACCATCTTTCTACTTTCCTCTTCCACTTTTAAGGACCCATGTGATTACTTTGGGCCCCCACAGATGATCCAGGATAATCTCCTTGAGCCCTGGTGGTGCAATGGTTAAGTGCTTGGCTACTATCTGAGAAGCCTGTGGCTTGAGCGTACCAGTCACTCCATGGGAGAAAAGTCCTGGTGATCTGCTACTGTAAAGATTACAACCTAGGAAACCATGCGGAACATAGTTCTACTCTGTCGTATAGAGTTGCTATGAGTTGGAATCAACCCTACAGCACACAACAACAAACTTTCTTTTGGGATATAATGTAGCATATTCACTGGTTCCAAAGATTAAGGTATGGCATCTTTGGAGAGCCATTATTCTGCTAAACACCATCAGAGAATATGAGGTTCCCTTGCACCCTATTCTCCTACTAATTTAATATCTTGTGTTGGTGATATTCCTCACTTACAGGTGCAAGGACCCAGGGAGCAATATACTCTGTATGCTCAGGGTCCTTTATAGCCCTAACACAGTCAGGAATCCTGCCCTCCTCTAGTTTTCAGGAATAATGCCATCTTTACCTGATCCCTCAAATGCATTAGGGATAAGGAACCAACTCCAAAAAAACATCTAATGAATGTTTAAGGAGCCTGATTGCAGGCCAAGTTTTGGTAACTGCTGGGAGTTTTTTTTTGATAGATGTGGGGTGGGAATCAGGGTTAGGACCAGGATCTCCCTTTAACTTTCCTCCAAGCTAGAACCTCAAAGAGCCTGGACAACTCTAAAAATTACTTAATTCTATCTAGTGAGAGTGTATAGGGTCACTACAAGTCAGATTCAACTCAATGGCAACGAGTTGTTTGACGGAGAGTGGGTTCCAAAGAGCAAATTTCTTACAGATTCTTTCAGGTTAGATTTGAGGATAGATTGGAAATTGGGTATATCTTATCCAAGGCAGTAATTTCAGAGAAAGAAGAGAAAAGAGGGATAAAATACCCCTCAAGGAAGATGAGGAGGACGAGGACCTCCCAAACTTTCTGAGTGGGACTAGGGAAAAGTCACCTGATTGGTAGTGTTCTCCTTGCAGACCAACTGCACTTGATGTCTTTTTTCCCTCACACACTTTGGGGAAGGCAGTGGGTAGTCACTGGAAGGTAAGCTCCAAGAGGACTAAGACCTTGTCTGTCCTTTTTTCTTTATCTCCAGCTCTCAGACTACTGTTTAACACCGAGTACTTAACAAATATATGTTTGTATGAATAAATGAATGATTGACTGATTGTTGTCACCCAAGTCTTTTTCTGGTCTTTTTCCCCCTGAGCAGCATTGCGTACTAGTGAAAAGTATATGCTCTGAAGTCAAAAGTAGATCCAGGTCTCACCTCTGCCATTTATCCTACCAATGTATTCCCTGAGAATCTAGACCTGAGTCTATGTCCTATCTGTAACATGTAGCCAATAATGACTGGCTTTCTGTTGGTTCATGAAGATAACAGATGGAAAGTGCTTAGTGAATTTCCCAGCAGTCACTGAATGTTAGCTCTTAATAGTAGTTCAAACCTTCTGTTCCTGAGATAGTATCCCCTTGATCCTCAAATTTAATTTCCAGCCTACATGCCTTTACTTGGGTCAGTTGGCCTGTCTCTTCAGCATTTCGAACATATGTATGATTGTGTGCACACACGAGTACATACACACAAATATCATAGAGGTCAAAGCTAATTTAAACGTTATATTTTCCAGTTATTATGGCTCTCGTCAGAAGTCAAGAAGCCCTGGTGGTACAACAGTTAAGTTCTCAGCAGCTAACTGAAAGGTCGACAGTTCGAACCCACCTAGTGGCTCCATGGGAGAAAAGACCTGTTGATCTGCTCTCATAAAGACTACAGCCTAGAAAACCATATGGGGCAGTTCTACTGTCACATGGGGTCACTATGAGTCAATATCACATGGGTTATTACTAGTAGAAATCGACCCAATGGCACCTAACACCAGTAAGAAGTTATATTTCCACTTCCAAATTCTTGGATGCTGATTAAGTCACTTTGCATTTATTAATACCAATGTCTTGCATATAATATAGAACCCAATACACTTTGAATGGATGGATGACTGGACCAATGGACTGATGGAAAGATTAACTTACTTATGTCCTCTGGCATGTCCACAGGGATTTATTTATCTTTATAGCCCCTACTGGTGCCCCTGGGTGGTGCAAATGGTTAACATACTTGACTGCTAACCAAAAGGTCAGAGGTTCAAGTCCACCCAGAGGTGCCTTGGAAGAAAGTCCTGGCTATGTACTTCCAAAAAACTAGCCATTGAAAACTCAATGGAGAACAGTTCTCCTCTGATACACATGGGGCCACCATGAATCAGAGTCTACTTGATGGCAACTGGAATAGCCCCCACTGGTCAGCACCGTGCCTTACTCATAGTAGAGATTCAGCAAAAGTTGTTTGGTGGGGATAGAAGATGAGAAAAATCAGAAAAAGTAAATCAAGACCAATCCCCACCTGGATTCATTCTCCCTTCAGGGCATCCTGTTGAAAGGAGTTATTGAGTACAGAAGCAGGGAGTTGACAGCCACTCTCTGGACTCTCTCCCAGGGCCTTTTTAGAACAGGAAAGTTAATTATGGAACCAGATTAACAGTTTCTTTTTTGATACAGTCAGAGTAAAACCAGCAGGATGCAATTTAGCTCTTCCCCACTTTCCAAATAGCAGCAAATTTTCATACAAAACAAAGAGGCATTTGAATTGCAAATTGCTTAGCAAATCAGCTAGCAACCCCAACGGAAGAATATTTCTGCTGCTTTCAAACCCACTCGGCTGTTGCCTTTTCAGGTTTAACCATGTAGTGGTTAAACCTTCACAAAGGCCTGGGTGTCTTGCTGTTTCAACTCTTAGCCAAGTGGGGAGGAGGAGTGATTCAGTAAGGCTTACTAGAATGCTCCAGCATGGTCTTTTTGCTCAGAACATTTTTCTCTTCTGCAGACCCTCTCTAACTCTCAGGGCACCAACCTCCACTCATGGAATGTGGTCTGAAGAGTCCCTGGAGGTCCTCACATTCAAGGGTAACAAGAGCAAATGCCTATGAAGGCAGGGCAGGGATACATGTGAATAAAGAGGGTGGGGGGTGGGTGCACATGTGTCTGCTGAGGAAGTGGTAAGGACTGGCATGAACATAGAACCTCATGCCCCATCTAACCATCCTTGTCATACAGCAATGCCGGTCTGTTGTTGAGTGTTGCTAGGTGTGATTTTTCCTAGAAGACTGTAATCCAAGTTCTTACTTAAAATATCTTTCATTTTAGCCATCGACATCTAATTTAAAAAAACACATACATATATCATCTATTGGCTGAATATGGCCTATGGGCCACCAGTTTACAACTTCTGATCTTGTTCTACTTCCTTTTTTGGTAGATGGGAGTACTGAGATGGAGAGAAGGAAATCCCTTATAAAAGGTCAGAGAATGGCCAAGTCTAATTCCTTGTCCAGGACTTGGTTGATCCCATCACACGGCCTCCCTCAAATCTCTGCCCCTGAAGGACACAGGGCAGTCTCATTTTCACAAGAGCATTTATGAACCGTGTTATTTCTGATTAAAATAAGTATTATAGAGGATTTGGAAAATAAAGTAAATAAAACAAAATCACAAACTGGTGCCATTTTATTTATGGGGGGACCAGAGGTTAGGGTGGGAACCTAGATGGAGACGAGCTGCTTTGGGTTCAGAATAGCCCCAAATAGCTAGTAGGAAAGTTAGGACAGGGGTTGAAAATGCATGCATTTACAGAGACCAGTCCAGGGGCAAAAAGGAGCAAAGGAGGCCAGATGGGGAACAGGGTAAAGAAAGCAAACATGCCTTCTAAAGGATGCAGACACTGCTTGGGCTCAGCTTGTGTCATATGGGAGTGCAGATACACTGCTGCCAGTCCTTTTGATATTTTTTAAGAGAAGCTTGCAATCTAAATTTTTATGTAAACTTTTTCAATGTTTAAAAAAAAAAACTCAATTTTAAAAAATTGTGAGTCATACAAAGTACATCAAAAAAACAAAAACCTGTTACTGTTGAGTCAATTCTGACTCACAGGACCCTACTGGCCAAATAGAACTGCCTATAGGGCTTCCAAAAAGCAGCTGGTGGATTCAAGCTGCTGGCCTTTTGGTTAGCAGCCGAGCTCTTAACCATTGGGGCAACAGGGCTCCCCCATAACTTCCTCTTTGCAGCCTCTGCTGAGCCACTCACTGGGGGTAGACCGAAGTATTGGTCCATCAGTCAGCAGTGGGACAGAGAGCTTATGCATGATCAGTCAGGTCGTAGACCATCAGAAAGGGCTGGCATGGAGGTGGCCAGGTCAAGGGGATGAGACTAAGGAAGCAAGGTTGTACACGGACTTAGGGCAGCAGTCTCCTGGGTCAGAGAAAGCTTCCACCTGAACTATCCTTTCAGTCTGCACGTACCTTGGGGAGATCTTGTGCCCAAGTCTAAAGCCCCTACTGTGACCTTTTATATTGTGTGGAGTGAGTGTGTATGTGTCTGTGTACACATGTATAATCTTTACTTTGCTAAAATCATACAGGTAATCTCCTTGGTAACTCTGTGAAAGACTATTTTCTCCAAAGCAGAAATGTTTAAGTCAGTAAAGATAGCATTTCAATGTATTGATCACTGAATCAGAAGTCAGCAGACGGGAACAGGAGGAGCCCTGTCCAAGTCCCTTAACCTGTCTCTAAGTCTCCATTTCACGCTTTGTAAAGTGAGAATTATAATACCTGCCCTATCTTCCTGTATTAGTGACAATTTTTGGTCAGAAGAAATGATACACAAATCAAACTGGCTTAAGAAAAATGGGATGTGTTGGTTCGTACTTACGTATGGGATGTACTGGTTCATAAGAGGATTTGAAGCACTCACTGATGAAGATCAAAGACCACAGCCTTCAGTATGGATTACACCTTAACATAAAGAAAACAAAAATCCTCACAACTGGACAAATAAGCAACATCATGATAAACGAAGAAAATGTTGAAACAGTCAAGGATTTAATTTTACTTGGGTCCACAAGCAACACCCACGGAAGCAGCAGTAAAGAAATCAAAAGACACGTTGCACTGGGCAAATCTGCTGCCAAAGACCTCTTTAAAGTGTTAAGAAGCAAAGGTGTCACTTTAAGGACTAAGGTGCGCCTGAGGAATTTTCCATCGCCTCATATGCATGTGACATATGGACAATAAGTAAGGAAGACTGAATTAATGCCTTTAAATTATGGTGTTGGTAAAGAATATTGAATATATCATGGACTGTCAGAAGAATGAACAAATTTGCCTTGGAAGAAGTACAGCCAGAATGCTCCTTATGAGTGAGGGAGGATGGCGAAACTTTATCTCCCGTACTTTGGACATGTTATAAGGAGGGACCAATCCCTGGAGAAGGACATCATGCTCAGTAGAGGGTCATCAAAAAAGAGGAAGACCCTCGATGAGATGCACTGACACAGTGGCTGCAGCAATGAGTTCAAACATAGCAACGGTTATAAAGATGGTGCAGGATTGGGCAGTGTTTCATTCTGTTGTACATAGGGTCACTATGAGTCAGAACCAACTTGACAGCACCTAATAACAGCATGGTTCATACAACTGAAAAATCTAAGCATGTTAATAATAGCTAGATCCAGGGGTTCACATGATATTGGGGCTTGTCACTTCCCTCTCCCTCAAAACCACAGTCCTGATTTCCCACATTGGCTATCAGACATATATCCCACCTTTCCAAGTGCATTAGAAAGACATCTTCTCTTCCCCTACATTTTCAACACAAGTTTCAAGATTGATCTTCAATGGCCTGAATTGGGTTCCTGGTTCTAGAATCAGTCAATGTGGTAAAAAAAAAAAAAAAAGGGATGAAATGCACTGAATGGATTAGACCAGTGTGCATTTCATATAGCATTAGGGATTTAACTAGGGGTCTATGGGAAAATGATTTTCATTCTGGAGGGTGGCAGATAAAGTAGGAGACCTGACTCACCAGCCCTATAAACTGTTCCTAAGGAAACGACTTCCAACCTGATGTATGATGTTTATTTAACATTGGAGCCATCTAGCTAAAGAGAAAAGGACTTGATTACTGCCTGGTTGTAAAATGAGATTGTATATTTTGTATTTATTTTCCCTTCCTATGTTTTTTTTTATGTCTTGCAGGTTTGCTTTGACAAGGCGATCAGGACTGCCTGGTGACACTTGTTTCAATGAAAGCAACAGTGTGAAGAGTAAGTAGTTTTTCCTATTATTTATTGCTTCTAGGATATGGACTCCTTTCTGGTCAATACCTAGCCCATTCAAGTGAGTGTATTCAACTACTATTCCTTTTTCCAACCCACTGAAATAAATATCAACTGGCCTTATTGGTAAATCAAATGTCAAGTACACGTCTTAAAGTTTTCTCCATTCTATATTCCCCAGAACAACATAGGGATTGTCAAGGTGCATGTCACTTAGAATGTCTTCTTGGCTGCAAGCAACATGAAACATAGGTTCAAGGTGTCTTAAATAATACGAAAAAAAATTGTTAGCTCTCATAACAAGAAGTTCTGAGATAGGGCAGCTTCATGGTTGTTTAATGGAACAGCTCGATCATATCACTAAAACCTGGGTTTTGACAGCTTCGGCAGACATCTTCCCATGTGTCTCTTTTTATCATCAAGGAAAGCCTTTCCAGGAAGTCTCAGGAAACTTCACAACCCACTGGCCAGAACTGTGTCACATGCCCTTGCCTAAACCAATCCCTGGCAAAGGGAATGGGGCCACCATGATTAGCTTAGACCAATCAGGAGTCACTTCCTGGAGTTAGGGATGAGATCCGTGTCCTTTGAAGCACTAGGTGCCATAGAGGAAGGTGAATATCTGAAAAAAATTAAAGTTTTGCTAGGAAGGAAAAAGGAAGAATTGATTTTTATTGAAAGGCAATCAACAGCATCTGCTAATTGGTTTTTTTTTTTTATATACGCTATTTAAATCCCAGCAGTGCTTCCTGTAAGATGAAAGCTTATACAGGTACCTAAGTTTCAAGACACCATGTATCACCCCATCATTCACTGCCGAAAAAGTAGAAGCCAAGCCTTTGTTAATCTCTCTTGAGGTTGTGGGTAAAATTAAAAAGAACACTTAGAAATACTTTTGACTCTGGATTCAAAACCCAAGTCATTATCATTATATGCAGACCATTTCTCCAATTTGCATAATTATAAACTCCCCCTCAAACAGTAAACATCTCTGCCAATTTAAAAAAGAAAAAGAAAAAAAACAACTACAAAGCAGTATTAAATATTCATTGCTAATTTGACTTTCTAATTTGTCTGAGATCTTCACACAGACGTGCATAACTCCACAGATACTGAAGTGCTTAATAAAACTTTCCACCTGTCTGAAAAGAAATCAACAGGAAAAGGAAAGCTAAAAACCAGTTTTCTAGCTAAAGAATTTTAATTGACACCTGGAAATTGCCAGTAGGAATTAATTCTGGTAAAATAACTTTCAAATTCATTATTCTGTGCATTGACACCATCATTCAAAATTATTGCTGATTGCTTTGTGCAACCAGACGAAGACAGTATTTCCTCCAACACCTTCATTTGGTTTTAAGAGTCGCCTGCGTGTTGTAGGTGATCTTATAAGTGGACATTTATAGGAAGTGATTTAAGAGATGCAGGAATATTTTCCTCCCCCAAATCTCTCCCTTATTGATCTTCCTAAAATGCCCACACTAATTCTGGGCTTGGTCATTGAACGTCAAAGCTACTGTGCAAATATGTTACCTGGCCAAGGTAGAATATGAAACTATTGTTATGTACCTCAATTAAGTTTACTGGTTAACCGCAATGACAACTGGGACACAGGACACAGATTTGTTTGTGCACAGAGAGAAGTCCTCCTGGAGTTACATTACACATTACATACATATATGAGTGTGCATCTATGTATAATGGAGATAAACATTGTGTATGCCCACGGAGAACACCCACATTACATACATGAGTTCCTTTTATGCAAGCAATTCTGCAACCTGCTTTTTAAACTCAACAATACATTGTAGACATCTTTTCATTACAGTGTGTTTGTGTGTGTGTGCATGCGCACAAGTGTGTGTATATGTGTAGACATCGCCATTTTTTACTCTTGGTTATTATTGCTTTTTAGGAATGAATGGTAATTTATTTATTCAATTCTCTACTAAAGAATAGTTGTCAATTCTATTTTTTTTAACTACTCATAGTATACCAAACATTCTTGTGCACAGCTATCTTTCTCCACACACGGGGTGATCGCTTCTGTCATCAGTGCCTACAAGGGTGATTAGTAAGTCAGGGTGAGTTCGCCCAGTTGTGTTAAGGGAAAGCCATGAATAGGCTGGAGTCTTGACACTGCCCATGGGCTACCAGAGCATGGCTTCTGTGGGGCTCTGGATAGTCCTACGAAGCCTTGGGCTCCTACAGAGCCTAGATAAGAGGAGGAAAGAAAATGATGACAGCCGAAAGTGAACTTTGCTATGCCACGTTTTTGTCTCCAGTTATCACAAAACAATAAGGAATTACTGATATTATAGGTAATCATTATGTTTATTTTTGCATTTCCTTGAGAATTGTCCGTCTGCCCCTTACCTGGATTGTAAGATTCCTGTGGGCAGCAGCCAAGTATGTTTTCTTTGTTCAACAATACATACCGAGAGCCGAGCATACTTACATTACTGTGTGTATATAATTTTGAGGTGAAAGAGTGAGTTATGTAGAAAATCTTTCATGAGGGAAAGAAATGTGGAAGGAAGTTATTGAACAGTGAAGTTTCCAGGGACTCTATTCTCTTCTCATCCCACCCCCACTATCTCTTTTGTCTATTATTCTCTCCTTCCCACCACAATGGAAATATACCACACAATTTCAGGTGTTACTCCATTATCTTGGGGCAAGAGATGATTCCGCCTCAGGAAGTACTGTATAAGGAGCAGCTTGTAGTAAATGGGTCATTCTTGTCTATCAAGAGTTTATTTCTAATTCAATTCACTCAGCCCATGGCCTTAGGGTCAACCTGTTTTTATGACCAGGATTTGACTTATTTTCACCTGTTGCTTCTCTTCTAAACAAGATGAGGTTTGTGCGATTATGAAAACTGAGGTAAGGATATGCTTGGAGACGTGACTTTATACTAAATTTTAACCACTGCAACATGAATGAGCTCTGTAATGGGCCAGTTTGATTTGCTCCAAAACATACCAGAAAGCTGAGATATTTCTGTTTCCATAAATGGTATTTATTTGCCTTTCTTTACTAGTTTGAAAGATGTTTTTTTGTCATATCGTTCAAGGTTTAAGCATATACCCTATGGGCATATGCGTTCATAAAGTGCATCTCCAACTCTAATTAAATATGAGTAAAGCTTACTTTTCTGGGTAAAAGTGACTCTGATTAGACGTTTTTTCATGCACACCATAATTGATTGTCTTGCCCACCCCTGGGGTCATCCCCACTTTGGAGACTATGAACTGAGTTCTTTCCAGTGGTGACATTGTATGATCCACCAAACTCTAGTGGACAATCAAGATTGGAAATACGGTTGGAAAGTTCTGCTGCCCAGTCACTTAAAACGGGGCGGGGAGGGAATTGGTTGTCAGCCTCCTCCTCACTCCACTGTGTGTACTAGCAGGAATATTGAAGAAGTAGGAGTTTGGATAACTCCTTCCTGTCACTTTGTGTCATCAAGTCACTTAAGGAAGAATATCGTAGGATTGGAGGACTGCAGAACCTTCCTTCCAGTCAGGGAGCTATGGGGCTTCACTGAGGGAGGAAAATAGGCCTTTAAATCCTGCCTGTGGATGGAAGAAAGTTCAGATGCAGTTTCCCGATGAGGTTCTATACTTAATAAAGAGCTATTTAGTACTATTTTTAAATTATTTATGTATTTATTTTAAATAGATGACTTCTTCACATGATGAAAACATTTTAATGCATTATGGATATTTGGTAAAAAGCAAGCTTTCTGCAGACCCCATCTTTAACCTCTCCACTCTCCCCCCCAAATCAACCACTTTGTATGTGTGTCTGTCTGGACAAATGTGTGTGGATATCCCTAGTTTTATTTTTTGTAGCCCAGATGGTATACACACTGTTCTGCATCTTGGTTTTTTTTTCACTTTCTTGGAGTTGGTTTCATATTATCACACTCAATGCTTTTTCATCCTTTTGAACAGCCATATAATATTCTTCAGTTTGAATGGGCCAGAATTTATGTAGCCTTTCCCCTATAAATATTTAGGTTGATTCCAATCTTTTGCTCTTATAAGCAATGCTGCAATAAATATATCCTTTGGAGAAGTGTTTTAGAAAGCACTTGCCTTTCACTGTCAGTGCCTAACAGCTGGCTTTCTGACCATTTAAGAATTGTGTAGTCACAGCTGGAGCCAGGTTGGGGTGAGCATCATTGAATAACAGGGAGATATAAGCACCTTCTGTATGCCTCCAACAAAATATAAAACTTGGTGTTTTTCCTGAATAAGCCCCATAAAGCTACTAAGAACAGGATTATGTGACTTTCCTGGAAAGCTAGAGAAGCTCAGGCTCCATCTTCCATCTTTGATTTTCCCAGTCCAGTCCTGGGAAGCAAGAGAAAAGATTCAGCTACGGACTAGCTATGAGATCTTGGTCAATAGGATTTATTGAGATGGCATGGGTGGCCTTGAACAGCGGTAGCATGGTGCGGTGGGGGAGGATCAGCTTTCAGGTCAGTGCACCTGAACTTTGTGAATGGTTCTCCAATTGAGATACTGTTATCAGAAAGCGGAGGAATGGGTGCTGGGCAAGCACAATGCCCACTCAAGGAGATTCCAGCATCTCTGAATCTCCTTGCTTCTCTGGTGTGCCATCCTCAGCGGGACTGAATGACCTCTAAGGTCCCATCCACACAGGGCTTTCCCCAGCTTTGTGATTTTCCATCATGAATTTGGACAGGTGCTGGAGGGCCTAGCTCTGGCATCTGCTTTTATTTTGTTCGATCCCCATCTTGTCAGATCACTGAGAACTTACCAGATGTGGCAACCTGCCCCTTCTTCTGGCCATCTGCGTGTGGTAATTAGTAACAGTTACCCAATCGAAATGCCTTCTGAAGGCATAAGTTTACTTTGATTCTTCAGATCAGTATTCTGGCCAGAGTGGCAGACACACACACTGAAAATTCAGTCTTGGAGTTCTGACGGGGCAAGATTTTTCAAGTGTAGACGTATTGTTATGAGCATACCGATGCTAGGCTGACAAATCTTCCCCTTACACCAAGTGTCACAGGGGGAAAAAAGTCTGTAATAATGACAACAATAACAGCAGCAGCAGAAGCTACCATTCGAGTTTCTATTATATCCCTGAGTCTGTGTGAGGCAATAGAGCATTGTGACTAACAGTGTGGGTCCTGGAGTCTGTCTAAGGGCTTTGAAAGCCCAACTCGATCACTCATAGCTGTGTTACTCTGGCACATTTCTTGACCTCTCTGAACATCAATTATATCATCTATAAAACAGATTGTAAAGGGCATTGGTGGTTCAGTGGTAGGATTCTCACCTTCCATGCAGGATACCCGGGTTTGATTCCTACCTAATGCGCCTCACATGCAACCATCACTTATCTGTCAGTGGAGGCTTGCCTGTTGCTATACTGCTGAACAGGTTTCAGTGGAACTTCCAGATCACAATGGATTAGGAAGAAAGGTCTGGCGATCTACTTGTGAAAACAGCCAATGAAAACCCTATGGATCACAACAGTCAGATCTACAACCAATCATCGGGATGGTACAGGACTGGGCGGCATTTCATTCTGTTGTACATGGGGTCTCCCTGAGTCAAAGGGCTGACTCGATGGCAGCTAACAACAACAACAACAGAAAACAGAGCAATAATTGTACCTACCTTGTAGGGCTATTGTGAAGATCAAATGAGGTAACCTGTGGAAAGTATTTAGCCCCGTGCCTGGCACATAGAAACTGCATAGTACAGCTTGGCTGTTATTTTAGCTGTCCCAGCAAGACTGTTTCTCCCCATTTCATAAATGTGCAAACTGAGAATTAGAGAAGATAAATAACTTTCCCATGACCAAAAGGAGCAGAACTAGGATTTAAACTTAGGTCTGTCCACCTGATTAGTTCTTCAAATAATTATTGGACACCTCCTATGTTCCAAGCACTGGGAACAGAGCAGCAAGCAAGCAGAGCACAATCCTGGCCCTCGTTGAGCTGACAGTCTAATAAGACACCACTCAGCTCCTTGCCATACTTACTATCCCTTCCTTTTGTAATGCTACTCCAGGGCATCTAGTTAAAATGCCCCCTCGGTGCTCTTGACAGTAACTGTAATAAAAAAAACAGTTACAGTCAAGAGCTAATATTTATTGGATGCTACTTGGTGCTCAGAAGTCCATGGGTACTGTAAAAATTTAATGCACTCAGCTGCTAACTGAAAGGTTGGAGATTCAAATCCACTTAGAAACTCCTGGGAAGAAATGCCTAGCAATCTACTCCCGAGGGGCGGAACATCAGCCATTGAAAACCCTATGGAGCACAGTTTTGCTCTGACACACGCAGGGTTACCATGAGTTGGAATTGACTCAATGGCCACTGGTTTACTGGTGGTTATCTGGTGCTCATTTAATCTTCCAAGCAGGTCTGTGTGGCAGCTACTATTATTATCCCCATTCTACAGATTAGATACCTAAGGCTTGGAGAAGACAGAATGACTTCTCAAAGTCGCATAGCTAGAAAATGGTAACTCTGGGATTTGAACCCAGAAACAGAGCCAAAGCCAGCTCACTAGCACAGTTCATGATATTGTTTCCAAGGAGTCAAGGTAAAGGGTGACTGGATTTAGAGCAAGAACAAAAAGCTATCTTACCACTGCAGCCCATATCTAAGCACGCATGAGTTGTGTCCCTTGTTTATGCCCTGAGCTCCTATAGATACCCTCAGAGAGAAAAAAAGTACTAAAAAAGACATTTAGCCATGGAAACAAAGAAATCGGGTGCTAATTAAAATCAAGAAGCAGAAGTGGAACTGACTAAACCGGCTCTCCTAAGCCCTGCTTAGCTTTATTTTCAAGGACCCCAGCATCCAGGGGCAAGCTTGATTAGGTCGGACAGTGGCAGGCTCTGAAGCCCCTCAGCCCTCGGAGATGGAGTTGGACTTGGCTACTGCAGACAGGCGTGGCCTGGGGAGATGTGGGCAGAGGCAGAGCCAGAAGTCTGGCTAACAAACAGCCACGGCCTGGTGGCTTCTGCAGAGCTGCTACAGATCACAGAGCTGTGTTTGAAGGAGCCAAACATACTTCTGTTCTGCCTCCTTAATTCAGAAGATTCATCTGAAATGCCACAAGTGCCTGGTGGGTCCAGGGAGCCAGTGATGCTGGCAACAAGTAAAACGCCGTCAGCATGATGTTTCCCCATTTGCTAGCTTTATTCAGGGCTCACAGTTACCAGGAAAAGAGAGACAGTCGGCACAAGTGAGACTGTTGACTGGGAGTAAAAACAAGGCAGAGAAGAGATGTTTCTGCAGAAAACAGAGACCCTGCCCTTTACAAACAGGCAAAGGCAGACCCAGCTGCAGCCCAAGCGTAGGTCTGTGTTACTTACAAAACAGAACTCCCAGCAAAAGACAGAGACTAAATTTGTATTCTGGTTCCCAACATGGAATTAAGAAATTGAAAACAATACATCCTTCACAGATCGAGTCCCTACCTGCCTCCCAAAGCAAAAAAAAATCACCTCAGGAAAACATAAAAGACATTGCTTAAACAGGCTGAGCACAGAAAATACAGCCATGTGTTGGCAAAGGTCTTCATCCTTTTCCAAGAGCTTAAAGATGGAGGGTCTCAAGGTACCAAGGGAGGGAACAAAGGAGGGTGTTATTAACCCATTTTACAGTTATACAAACTCCGAATATCCAGAGGGTTAAGAGGTCACTCAGCAATTTGATGGGAGAACCACAACCAGAAGTCTGGATGTCTCTGCTCCTGGTAAACAGCTGGACGTTAGCTAGCTGCTTCTCCAGGGGAAACACGATCGTGCACCAGAGAGCTCCGCGCAGCCAGTACAACCTGGGATGTGCTCCATGCTCATTAGCTGTCATTAACTTGCTGGGGCCTCTGGTCACTCTTCCTGTAGGGCAGAACTGAAGGCCAATGTCATTTACTCTGTGTCGACCTCCTGAGGTTATACTGGCGAAGCTTCTAATGTACCTCCAGCACTAGATCTGGAATCTGCATATGAATAAAAAGAGAGAGAGAAAGTTGAATCTGTGATAATTCCACAGACGCTTACCTGGACGCTTACAATGGCAAATGGCACAAGAGCCCTCAGAGCCACTATGAGTTTTATAAAGTAGCTTCCGCTGTTACTAATGAAACGCCATGCTTTTACCAAGGCAGGCCACGCATCAAAGAAGCCAGAGGTCTGTGAGTTCAGAGCATAAAACCAGGCTGCATGGGACAGGAATGTTTGCCCACTGCTTAACTAAGAGATGTTTCTGGAACCCTGAAACTCTCTCACCCAGAACTTCCCACTAAACTGCTGACAAACTGTAGCAGAGTGGCCCAGAGTCAGATAAGCCAGAGTTCAAGATCTAGATCTGCCACTCCCTAGCTGTGTAAACATGGAAAAAATAACTACTTTGAGTCTTTAATGTCTCAACTATAATAAGCGGGAGCTGTTAATATACCTACCAAGTAGCACATAAAGCATTCAATTGAATAAATGGGAAACCACAGCATTAGTAGTAGTATTCCAGGAGAGCTGGAAATGAGCCCAGAAATCACCTCACCCAGGTTCCCAAACCTGGCTGAGCATGAGCATCACATGAGGTGCTTCCTAAATGCGTGAGCCTGTGCCCCAGCAGCCCTGCCCCTGCAGCCGGCCCTCAGTATACGCCACTTCTGGGACTTTACCGCTCCTTTGATGGGCAATACAGAGTCCCTCTAGGGTAAAAGTATCTGTGCTTCCATTAGTGAAGACAACAGCTATTTTTCGAAATCTCAATGGGGAGGGCCTACTCTTCTGTAGTTTTCAAAGCTCCTCAAATATTTCTTGAGTAACCAGATTAGCATCAATCCTTAGAATGATCTTGGGGAACCACTGACCTAAACCCCTGTTGTAGTTGCTGTTAAGTCGATTCCGACTCATGACAACCCCAGATGTGCAGAGTAGAACTGCTTCGTAGGGGTTTTAAGGCTGTGACCTTCAGAAGCAGATCACGAGGCCAGTCTTCCGAGGCACCTCTGGGTTGGCTCAAACTGCCATCCTCTCGGCTAGTAGTCAAGAACTTAATCATTTGCACCACTCAGGGTCTCCTGACTTGAGGCCCGGAGAGGCTAAGAAAGCTCCCAAAGGTCACAGAACCACAGAGCTAATTAGCATCAATCAATGAATCAAAAAACCCATCCTTAGTTTTTCTGATTGCCAGTCTAATGACCTTCCCACAAAGCCAATGCAACAAAATTAAGGAAAGAATGGAACAGTCTTCAGAGTTGATTTCCTCAAGTGTATTCCAGGTGGCCCACATCTACCATGTGTTAGCTACTGTTTAGAGCCATCAACTGGTTTCTCCCTAAGGATTTACACTGTGAATTTCAGTTTAGAACAACAATTCCAGGGACATTTCAGAATCCGAGTGTCAAAGCATCACTGTCTTCCTGAGGAAAGTGTGGCTTTTCAGAACATGAGGCCAGAGCCCAGGCATCCCAGCTCCATCCCATAAACATAAGCCTACAGGAGATTCCTGAATGAGCAATGCCCAGGAGAAAGGGAGCAACCCAGAAGAGCAAACCACGCCCCACACACAAACTCATCAATGGTGGCCAGGGTTGCAGATGGAACCTGAGAATAGTATTAAGGACGGCTACTTTTCCTTGAAGCTAAGTATGTGGCAGGAACTGCGCTAAGTGTTGAGATGACTTACTTCAGCAGACCTAAGGGTACAGTGCCACTGTTCATCCTTTTATTCTCATTTAGCACCATTTTTCTAATACTTAATTTTATTTTGGGTGAAAAAAGGACACAACAAAACCTGTTCCCATTCTAGTTTCTAGACACAGTGATCAGTGACATTACTCACATTCTTCACATTGTGTCAACATTCTCACTGTTTCAATTCTAGTTGTTTCACTTCCATGTACTTAAACTTCCTACCCCTCAACCTGCTTATCTATGTTTTAAAATAGCTTGACCCTTTTGGTCTTTTACAGATTTTTTTTAAAAAATGCAGTACTCAATGGTGGCAATCCTTATTTTTTGAGCTATTACTTAATCTAAAGGTGACTTCAGGGGGTAGTTTGAATTCAAGTTTTGAAGAATAAATCAGGGCTATCACTTTTTTTTTTTTGGAATGGTACTTTAGGTGGAAGTTTACAGAGCAAATTTCTCACTAAACAATTAATACTCACATTGTTTTGTGACATTGGTTGCCAACCCTGGGATGTGTCAACACTCTCCCCTTCTCTGCCCTGGGTTCCCTGTTTCCATTCATCCAGTTTTCCTGTCCCTCCCTGCCTATGAAGCATGTTCCTCACATGTGCTATTGTTTGGCCTATAGACATGTCTAATCTTTGGCTGAAGTGTGAGCCAGGGGAGAGACTTCAGTACTGAGTTAAAAGGGTTACTTATTTTTATCATCATTATAAACCAAAAAAAAAAAAACTCACTGCTCTCAAGTTGATGCCGACTTATAACAACCCTATAGGGCAGAATAGAGCTGGCCCACAGGGTTTCCAAAGCTGTTAATCTTTATGAAAGAAAACTGCCTCATCTTCCGGCCATTGGAGTTTGAACTGCCAACCTTTTGTTTAGCAACCAAGTGCTTTAACCACTGCACCACCAGGGCGCCTCTCATCATTGTAAGGATGATAAAATGTAACCTTGGGGATCCAGGATACAGGCCTGAGTTGAGCATACCAGCGCTAGTTGCCATCTAGTCGATTCCAACTTATGGTGACCCCATGTGTGTAGAGTAGAACTGACCCCTCCTTGGGTTTTCATGGTTGTGACCTTTCAGAAGCCAGTTGCCAGGCCTTTCCTCTGGGTGAACTCAAACCACCAACCTTTCAGTTAGGAGCTGAGCGCTAAACCATTTGTGCTACCCAAGGAATCTGAGATGAGCATAATGGCATATAAAAAAAGATAGGTGGAAGGATCATACCTTTACTAAGGTAGGAAAATCTGCTTTGAATAAATCCCAAAACTGTTAAGAATGACTTTCCTTTAAATAGCAGAATGTTTGTTGCCCTCACACTTCCCTATGCTCCACTTTTCTGGGTTGTAAAATAAGGGTTCATACTGTACCCACTTCCTAAGTTTGCACAGATTAAATGATTTAATAGATACAAAGCACTTAGCACAATGAATGCACAGTAATTCCTATATAAATGTTCAATATTGTTATAATTACTATTAGAGTGTGGGTTTGGTTTTAATAAGGAGTAAAATTTACTCAAGTCTAAGTTAGAAATGATAGTGAATGATTCAATTGAATGTATGTATGTGTATATATATGCATAATAAATACATTTATATAATTATGAATGCCTTTAGGTACTATATCAGTTTTGTATTGCTCTGTAACTAATTACCAAAACAAAGCACCTTAAAACAACACCCATTTATTATCTCAGTTTTTATAAGTCAGAAGTCCGGAGTTCTCTGTTCGGGGTCTCAAAAGTCTGAAATCAAGTTATCAGTCGGACTGTGTTCCCTCCTGGACGCACTGAGGAAGAATCTGCTTCCAGGCTTATTCAGGTTGTTGACTAAACTCAGTTCCTCACAGTCTAGCACTGAGGTCCCCATGCTACAGCCATTCTCAGCTGCATCCCTTGACATGTGGCCCCATCCACCCACCTTCAATGGAAAACCTCTCTCCCATTGTATCCTACTCCTGCTTCAAATCTCTCTCGCCAAGAAGAGCCCAGTCTCTGTTAAGGGTTCACCTGATTAGTCAGGCTCACCCACTCTAATCTTCCTCTCTAAGGACAACTGATTTGGGACCTTAATTACAACTGCGAAATTCCCTCCCCAGCAGTACCTAGAATAGTGTTTGATTGAATAACTGTGAAAAGGTGTGTATACATCAGGGGCTGGGAATCTTGGGGACCATCTTAGAATTCTTCCTGCCACAGACACATTCTCTCAGCAACACTGGCTTGGGTCATAACAAGATGGGACAGTAAAATGATGAGGGACTTTTTGATGTGTGGTTTGTAAAATAATTCTTTAAAAATTATTCTCATTGCTTTATAATCATACCTCAAATGTGGGACACCTGGGACCCTTGACCAGCACTTAGCAGGAATGACAGTTAACGATGCTAATGGTACTGTGCTATTAGAAACTGTATAGGAAGAATCCCAAATACTCTTCAATACCAGCTGTAAGCCATTTAACCTTTCTATGTCTATTTTATCCCCTATAGAAGGGAGAGATGACCATTTGCTGATGTGAGAGCTTAAAGATGTTTTACATAAATGGCAATGATAATGAACATCTGCTATTTCTTGCAAGCTTACCGTGTGCAGGCATCATGGTATAATTGAAGACACGTGGCTTCAGGACTGAGGCCAGATCCATATTTCAATCCTAGTTCCATCTTTTTGGGTAAATTTCTTAACCACTTGGAGCCTTGGTAACTTTAGGGAGCATTGACAAGAATGATAGCTAATGGGTGCCAACCTAAGTCTGGAGAAAGTGTATGTGTGCAGTTTGTAATGGGCTGCTAACCTACAGGTTGGGAGTTCAAACCCATCCAGTGGCACCACAGAGAAAGGCCTGGCGATCTGCTTCTGTAAAGAGTACAGCCAAGAAAACCCTGTGGAGCAGTTCTGCTCTGCCACACAGGGGGTCGCTATGAGTCAGAACCAATTCTATGGCAAACAACAGATTCAGCACATGTGTTCACTCAATAGATGGTAAGTATGCAAATACAGACCTTACAGAAATACTATCTTTCTAAAAATACAGTCATTCAAGTACCACCTTCATGATTTTTACCGTACTTGCATGCCATCTATTCTGTTTTACTTAGTATTCTTTAAAACATTTTTTTTCTTATCCATGAAATTACAAATCCGATGCGCTTGTTTCCTTTTTTTCTAAGACCGCATAAAATAAATACATAACTGTTAAAATAAAAGTGTACTCACCAAGATTGCCATATGTACCACCAGAAATAAAAACGCCACCTGTTAGAGAAGGCTGCAGTAAGGATGTGAAAAGCCCCCTTTTAAGTGGAATAGGGTTCTCCATGAGGACCCTGAAGAGAAAAATTGAGAGCTAATGGGATTTTCAACAACTTAATTTTGTTTTTTTTGAGAGAGTGCCTGGGAATTGAATTCACCTGATTTTTAAATTAAGGTTAAAAAAAGAATAGGAAAAAACTGTATTCAGTGAAAACAAAATGAAAATATGCCAGAGCCAGGACGCATACTCAGATCTTTCTAATTCCAAGGCCCATGCTTTTCACATCACGATAAACAAGGGCAATGAGAACGAGACAAGGGGGCGGGGGAAGGTAGCAGAGAAGTAAAGAAAGAAATGCAGAGGAAGAGGGATTGGCAAATAGTGGGCATCCACAGAGTTTTTTTTTTTTACAGAGGAGGGGTGAAGGAAAAGAGAAAATACATTATGAAATAGAAAAGATTCAGTGTATTCTTAAGTGATTTGGTAAATTCTTAAGTGACTATAAACCATCCTGATCACCCCATACTTGAGCTCCTATGGACCTTACAATGTAGTTACCTCCTGTCACTTCTCTGTATGTCAGTTATTGACAGCTCTTCAGCTGCTCTTTTTTCTTAAGCCTTTAGAACTCCCCTCGGAGCCAGAGTGATGTGGCTGCCCACTATTGCAACATTATGAGCCACACAATATGCTCACTAATCAGGGCAGTGTGTGACAGCGGTATCTGAGTATCAAGCTGGGATCCTTAACTCTGAGTCTCTGTACTTAGTTGAGAAAAAAAAAAAAAAAATAGCAACACTGATTGTAGTATGGTAACCAACCGAAAATGATGTCGAGCAAGGGAGTAAGATGATTGCAGCGCTTCTTTCTGACTTTCCACTCCTTGCTAAGTGGCTCTCAGGAGGTGGCTTACTTGCAGCCATTTGCTTCTACAACTAGAATTAAATGTTCTGCCTTTGCCACTGCCTGTCCCAAGAAGCATGGCAGCCCTGACTGCTGAGCAACCAGGGAAGAGCATTCTCGTTCTATATTTTAATTAGACCTTGACATCTGGTGTGGACTGTGAGTGCTTATTTGCACACCTGCAGGCTATTGGCTGTAAAGGAGCCCAACCTGTCTGGGGATTACTAGTGCAGATGGAGACTGCAGTCATTTAATTTAATAGAGCAATTGTGTGGGCCTTGCAGAAATGCTCAGCAATTGTGAAATGCGGGCTTCTCAAATCCAGGTACAAATCTGTTCTTTTTGTAACACACATTTCACCTCTTCTGTCAGTCTTCATCACCAACACAGCCCATTAGAAGAGAAGCAGGGCAGCCTTGGAAATTTTGCAGGGGAGAGGGAAGAGAGGTAGGGCCCTAGGATGGGGTTGGAGCTATAAAGATAATGTAATTTGTCCAGGATTTACATGACCACCTTCCCTCCTCTGTTGAACAAATGTGCCTTGTACTGCTCCAGCCTCATGGAAGGAGCCTCTGCCTTTGAATGTGTAGAAGGAGGTGAATGTCTGGCACCTACTGAGAAGGATGCAAATTTGATGGGAGGTAGCCAGAGTCACCTCATGGGCTCTTGTGTTTCCATAACGTTGGGCAAGACCTCTTACTTTCCCATTACTAGGAAGCCAACTCCTATAATATCTGTTTTATTTACCACTGTATCCCCAATAGGACACAGTGGTGCAAACACTTAATGCATTCATCTGCTAACCAAAAGGCTGGAGGTTGGAGTCCACCAGAGGCACCTCAGAAGAAAAGCCTGGTGATCCACTTCCAAAAATCAGCCATTGAAAACCCTGTGGAACACAGGTGTACTGTGATACATGTGAGTTCGCTATGAGTCGGAATCTGGTTTGTCTTTTACTGATAAACCGATACCTCTTATGGTACCTGACATAGCTTGCATGCTCAATAAGCATTTAAGGAAAGAAAGAATGAATAACAAACCAGCTGAGGTCATATTGCCAGTCCACTGAGACCCATTAGCTTCCTGAATGCATCCTTCTGAGTGTTCTCAAAGGTCTGGACCCACCCTGGGTAACTTGCTGGAAGATTCCACCTGTATGTACATTCATTAGCTATAAAACTGGGGTGTTCTTAGTTGGCTTACATTGTTTCCTACTTATCTCTAGCTTGCCTGTGGGATCCCAGTTAGCTCACATTCTAGCTGAGGAGAAGGGACTCTTAGAAGATGAGTAGCAAATGTCGCAAAACAGAATTATTTCCTGATGTGGTGGTACAGATTAACGTTGGAGGAGTTCAGAAGACAGAGAACTCCCGGTTGGCCAGGAAACCAAGGCAAAACGCCTTTGCTTTAGGCCTTGAGGGATGGGTAGTCAGAGAAGTTGTGGAAGTCGTCCAGATAAACAAAAAGGGAAATATAAAGTAGTTAACAACACAGTTATGGGCAGACCTGGGTTGTATTCCCGCCTTCACCATTTACTGGCCATGTGGATTTAGACGAATAGCATTATCTGTCTAAACCTTAGTTTTGTTTTAAAAATGGAAAAAAATATGACTATGCCACATGCACTTCAGAAATAATTAGGAATAAAAGAGGCAATATGTGTAGATAATTTAGCAAAATTCCTGGCATACTGTTGTTAGTTATTGTTAGTTGCCATTGAGTATGTTCCAACTCCTGGTGACCCCATGTACAACAGAATGAAGTGTTGTTTGGTCCTGCACCATCTTCACAATGGTTGAGATGTTCAGGTCCATCGTTGCAGCCACTGTGTATTTTGAGTGCCTTCCAGTCTACAGAGGACTCACCTTCCAGCGCTGTATTTGACAATATTCCATTGTGATCCATAGGGTTTTCATTGGCTAATTTTCAGAAGTAGATCACCAGGCCTTTCTTCCTTGTGTGTCTTAGTCTGGATGCTCGACTGAAACCTGTCCACCATAGGTGACCCTGCTGGTATTTGAAATACCAGTTGGAGAGCTTCCAATATCATAGTAACATGCAAGCCACAACAATACAGCAAACTGACAGACAGGTGGTTGAGGCGTATACTAAATGTGCAATAAATAGCTTTAAGGAGAAAATAAAGGAGGAGGATAAAAGGAAAGAAGAGGGTGATAATTATAATGACAACAATGACCAAGACCCCAAAGTAGAAGATTGCCCTAACTGAAAGAAAGAGAAGAGACTCATTCAGTGGGGTATGGAAACAGAGTCAAGAAAACCTGGAAGAATGTGAAGTGGCAACTAAATACTGAGAGGCGGAAACAGGCTAGGAAAGGAATATTGACTTGTAAGAAGTACAAAGGAGTCAGGCTTCAGACGGTCTGGTTCACCAAATGCAAAACGCAAGTATTTAAAAGAACAATACCAACGTTACCGAGTATACCAAGTTTATGCTTGTCTGCTCATGGTGGAATAAGGGCAAACTTCTCACATGATTATCATATTTACGAAGGTCAGGACATATCCACAGGCATCAGCATAGCAAATATTCAGGGTTAAATTGTTTTTATAGGGAGTCAAGGTTTATGTGAAATCGTCAAGGTTCTAATATCCTAATATTTGGAGGACCAGACCTGTTAGGGAGAGCTGTTATTTTTTTTGGTTTTCTCAGGATACGGTTTGTTTTGTTTTGTTTGTTTTCCCTCATGTTGGAAGCAAAGTATCAGTTTTTGCTTGTACTGAAGTAATAGCTATAATCCATTTCATGGTCACAGAATTTTTAATTCCAGATTGAAGATTTTGAATTCAGGAAAACATGGGTTCAAATCCCAGAATCACCAGTAAATGGCATTGTGAGCACAAACATATTAATCTCTCTGCAGTACAGTTTCTTCATTTGTAAAAAGGAGATAGCAACACCTACCCTGTTTCTTGTTATGAATTAAAATATAGGTAAGCACTAAGCATGGAAACTCTGGTGGCATAGTGATTAAGTGCTATGGCTGCTAATCAAAATGTCGGCAGTTCAAATCCACCAGGCACTCCTTGGAAACTTTTTATTCCTGGGTGTTGTGTATTTGGACATATCCAGGAAGCAAGGTCTTGGGAGATAGATTTTGACCTGCTCAGTTATGATTATTTCCAGCAGCAAGCATACAATTTAAAACCCAGTCATGCCTCCCTTCACTGAAATATCAGCACACTGTTGTGTTTGTGAAGTGCCTATTGGCAATAAATAAATGGAGCTGTTAACTTACGTTCTGTGGGCAGGAAGGTGCTCAGATGGCTAGATTTGCCAGGAATAAGAATGAAAATCGATCCCTCTCTTGATGTTCAGAATTTGGGAGCAATATTCTAAAACTGCTGGTACCTTCTTCTGTTACCTAAGGAGACAACTCTGAGAACGTGAGCCAAGTGCTTAGGACAGAGCCCAGGCCCTCTGAGCACAGCGTAGATGTTGCCTCTGCAGATGGACTAGAAGGACTCCAGTGTTTCTATTAACAAGCAAGTCCAGGAGCAAAGTTAGAGCAAAAATGGGGAAGGAGGAGTTACTTTACTGAAACAGGGGACAGAATGAAGGAAATAGTGGCAATATTCAGATTTCTTCATGATCTATAAAAGAAGGTACCCTGACTAGAAAACAATTCATCTGTTGGTGAGGATGGAAGGTGGAAAATAAAATGTTTGCGTGGAGATGGAAAGTAGGAGAGAGCAGGCTGGTGGATATCCCTTCAGTTACAGTCTGACTGCTTTTGCACAACCTATTAAAAGCAAAAAACCAAACCAGTTTCCATCAAGTCGATTCTGAATCACGGCGAACCCATGTGTGTCAGAACAGGACCACACTTGGTAGGATTTTCAAGGTCGTGACCTTTCAGAAGCAGAACATCAGGCCTTTCTTCTTAGGCACCTCTCTCTGGGTGGATTCAAATGACCAACCTTTTGGTTAGTAGTAGAGTGCTTAACCATTTGTACCACCAAGGAACTCCCTTATAGGTATGGATGTTTATAAAATGTAACCTTGGATGTTTGGAAGGATCAAATTTAGAAAGACCCGTTCCTTACTGAGTTCAGGAAAACACGTGGATAAACAACCTTAAAATAAAAAAGATAAAACTTGCTGTTTTCTTTTTGTACATTCAGTGAAAGATAATTATGTGCATATCATTCATGAGTGACAAAGTTATTCCCTTATTAACAGGTTTAGAGCCTTGGAATATGTTATCCCACTTACCTGTGTTTCCTTTATGACACGACTTAAGGACTAAGGTGTTATTCAAAACATGAATTGTCATTACAAAATAGACTTTGGAAAAATAGGTAGACAGACAGATAGATAGATCCACCGGACAGATACCAGGCAGGGCTTTCCTTACCATGAAGGGTGCAAAATATTTAATGATGTCTGTGCTTAGAATTCTGTCAGATAATAAGGCAAACTTGGAGAAAATAATTAGAACTTAAAATGACCCTTAGAGGTAAGACCAAACTTCTTTTACAGATTCTTGAATCATGAATTTTTGTAAGTGAAAGAACTCTAAAGGTCATATAATAATTTGAATTATTATGGACTGAGTTGCCGATTTAATGGTGATTTTGCAGTTACAGAGTCTGGAACCCTAAGAGGCCCAAATCGACCTCTCTTATCACCCTAACACTTTATGGGTTTCCCAGGAAAATCGTGTACAATGGTTAACAATAAAAAGGGATGCACAGTACTGTGTGATTGACAGCGATTGTTATGGACTGAATTGCGTTCCCCCTGCCCCAAAATTTATTGAAGTCCTAACCCCTGCACCTTGTTTAGGGAAATAGGGTTTTTCTTTGCAGGTATTATCAGTCGAGTTAAGGAAATCTTACCAGAGTAGAGTGTACTAATCCTACTCCTAAACACCCTTGTCAGCGGACAGACACTAGGGAAGCCAGCAGGTGAGCATTCCTCTACGAGTAAAGGAATGCCCAGGGCTACCAGAAGCTGTGAGAACAGAAAGGCTCTTCCCCTAGAGTCAACAGAGAGATGGAGAGAGCATAGCCCTGCTGATTTCCTGGTATCAAACTTCTAGCCTCCAGAATGCTAAGAAACTAAATTTCTGTTCTTTTAAGCCACCCACTTTGTCGTATTTCATTAGGGCAGCCCTAGGGAACTAGGACACTGTGGAAATTTTACAAATTCTGCTACAAAGGTTAGGTTGGATCACAAATTATACTTCTTACTTGCCCTCTCTCTCCCTCCCTACTTCCCATCTAAATCATGACTCCGATATAGTAAAGATGCCTATGGGAAAAGGATGGCCAGGCCCAAGAGGGTCTCCAAGGCCACTCACCTGCCCAGGTGCACTGAATTAGAAAAAAAGTGTGAAAAGCTAGCAGTATTCCCTAGTGGCCAGATTTGCCTACATCTGTTTACCATGTGGAGACAGGAAGATAGAAGCACAAGAAAGGGACTGAAGTTTTCCTAGGTACAGTGGCCCTGACCGCTAGTAATCATCAACCTCCCTGTCAATGTTTGATCAGATAAGTACCTTCTCTTGCAGAGGGACTGGGAAGACAAAGGGCATGGTTGGAAGCTTCCCGGTGTGTGCAGACAGAATGCAAGTGCTTCTGTTTTACAATAACAATAGCAGTATCCACCACGCATGAAGTATATACTGTGTGCTAGGTACTGTCCAGAAGTGCAAATGATGGTGCAAATGATTAAGCACTCGGCTACTAACCAAAAGGTTGACGGTTTGGAGTTATCCAGAGGTACCCAGAAGAAAGGCTTGGTGATCTACTTCAGAAAGGTCACAACCATTGAAAATCCAATAGAGCAGTTCTACTCTGAAACTTATGGGGTCACCATGAGTTGGAATCTACTCAACACCAACTGGTTTGGCTTCTTTGTTTTGTTTTAGGTGCTGTTCGTGGGGCTTAATGTGCATTACCTCATTTAATCTTCACATAACACTATGGAGTTGACATTATTATACCCAAGTTACAGATAATTGAGGCTTAGAAGGGTCAGCTTTCACCTACTTCAGCTGTCAGCGTTTAAAATACACCCACTCCTCACTTATCAACATGGTTAGGTTCCAAAGACCAGGTTGTTATGGGAAAATCAGCATTATGCAAAAATGGAGGATGACCACAGCAGATCACAAAATGGAAGATGACTACATCATTACATAACGTCCAAATTACGTCGTTACATAACTGGCAAGTTACATCATTACATAATGGCCAAACAACAGATAATCATGGCCCAGCCAAGTTGACACATAGCAATTAACCATCACAGCCAGTGATGGTTACTCTCACCTTGCACCTTGGCATTCATTCGTTACTGCCAGACATTCATTGTTAATGCACAAAGTGGTCAGACAGTAGATTTTTACTATTTTCATAAATGTGAAATATGAGATAATGAGCTAGTTGATAAGTGAGGAGTACATGTATTGCCTGTAGTTGACCTGCATAATAATAGAAAATTCACTTTAACCACCACCCCAACCCTAGGCAGCTTGGTTGTAATGTTGGTAATTCTTTTTTACATATATATATAATTTTTATTGTGCTTTAAGTGAAAGTTTACAAATCAAGTCAGTCTCTCACACAAAAACTCATACACACCTTGCTACACATTACCAATTACTCCCCCCGCAATGATGCAGCCTGCTCTCTCTCTCCACTCTCTTCTTTCGTGTCCATTTCGCCAGCTTCTAAGCCCCTCCACCCTCTCATCTAATGTTGGTAATTCTGACTGTGATTAACTTTCTCCTGCTGTTGAAGATGTTGTCTCTTCTATAGGCTACTATACGGAATATTATTCTTCCCTCTACAGCGGTGTTCTCAATCATGTGGATTTTGCCTCCCAGAAGACTTTAGCAATTTCTGAAGAAATTTTTGATTGCCACAAGTGTGAGAGGGGTGCTATTAATATCTGGTGGGTAGAGGACAGGGACACTGCTAAATATCTTCCACTGCTCAGGACAGCCCCGTACAGCAAAGAACTGCTATTATTGTTGTTGTCTCAGTTCCAATTCACAGCAACCCAATACACAATGGAACGAAACATTGCCCTGTCTTGCGCCATCTTCACAATCATTGCTATGTTTAAGTCCATCGTTGCAGCCAGTGTGGCAATCCATTTTATTGATCCTCTGCCAAGTATGATACCTTTCTCCAGGGATTGGTCTCTTCTGATAACATGTCCAAAGTACATGAAACACAGTCTTACCATCCTCGCTTCTAAGGAGCATTCTGGGTGTACTTCTTCCAAGACAGATTTGTTTGTTCTTCTGACAGTCCATGGTATATTCAATATTCTTCACCAACACCATAATTCAAATGCATCAAATCTTCTTTGGTGTTCCTTATATATTCTCCAGCTTTTGCACGCATATACTAAAAAAAAAAAAAAACCATCACTGTCAAGTCAATTCTGACTCGTAGTGAACATATAGGACAGAGTAGAATTGCTCCACAGGGTTTCCAAGGAGTGGCTGGTGAATTCAAACTGCCGACCTTTTGCTAGTAGCTGAGCTCTTAACCATTGCACCACCAGGGCTCGGTTCTGCATGCATATAAGGCAATTGAAAATACCATGGCTTGGGTCAGGCGTACCTTAGTCCTCAAAGTGACGTTTTTGCTTTTTAACACTTTAAAGGTGTCTTTTGCAGTAGATTCGCCCAATGCAATGTGTCTTTTGATTTCATGACTACTGCTTCCATGGGTGTTGGTGGTGGATCCAAGTAAAGTGAAATCCTCGACAACTTCAACCTTTTCTCCATTTATCATGATGTTGCTTATTGGTCCAGTATGAGGATTTTTGTTTTCTTTATGTTGAGGTGTAATCCATACTGGAGGCTGTGGTCTTTGATCTTCATCAGTAAGTGCTTCAAGTCCTCTTCACCTTCAACAAGCAAGGCGTGTCATCTGCATATTGCAGGTTGTTAATGAGTCTCCCTCCAATCCTGATGCCATGTTCTTCTTCGTATAGTCCAGATTATCAGATTATTTTCTCAGTATACAGATTGAATAAGTATGGTGAAAGATACAACCCTGTTGCACACGTTTTTTAACTTTAAACTACTTAGTATACCCTTGTTCTGTTTGAATGACTGCTTCTTGGTCTAAGTATAGGTTCCTCATGAGTACAACTAAGTGTTCCGGAATTCCCACTCTTCTCAGTGTTATTCATAATTTGTTATGATCCACACAGTCAAATGCCTTTGCGTAGTCAATAAAACACAAGTAAACACCTTTCTGGTATTCTTTGCTTTCAGCCAAGATCCACTGGACATCAGCAATGATGTCCTTTGTTCCTTGTTCTCTTCTGAATCTGGCTTGAATTTCTGGCAGTTCCCTGTCAATGTACTGCTGCATCCATTTTTAAGTTATCTTCAGCAAAATTTCACTTGCTTGTGATATTAATTGTATTGTTCAATAATTTCCACATTCTATTGGATCACCTATCTCTGAAATGGGGCCAATTATGGATCTCTTCCAGTCAATTGGCCAGAGAACTGTCTTCCAAAGACAGATTAGGAAGAAGGACTTGGCACTTCTGGAGAAATTGGACCATGAAACCTTATGAATAGCAGCAGAACATTGTCTGATATAGTGCCAGAAGGTGAGCCCCTCAGGTTCAAGGCACTCAAAATATGACTGGGGAAGAGCTACCTCCTCAAAATGGTGTCAGCCTTAATGACATGGATGGAGTAAAGCTTTCAGGACCTTTATTTGCTGTTGTGGCACAACTTAAAATGTGAAAAAGCAGCTGCGAGTCTCCATTAATAATTAGAATGTGGAATGTATGAAGGATGAATCTAGGAAAATCGAAAATCATCAGAAATGAAATGGAATGCATAGGGATCAATATTCTAGACATTAGTGAGCTGAAATGAACTGGTACCGGGCATTTTGAATTGGACAACCATATGGTTTACTATGCCAGGAATGACAAATTGAAGGATGACATCACATTCATTGTCAAAAAAGAGCATTTCAAGTTTTATCTTTAAGTACAATGCTGTCAATGATAGGAATATATCCATATACCTGCAAGGAAGACCAGTTAATACAGCTATTATTCAAATTTATACAACAACCACTAATGGATAAATTGTAGATTTTTACCGTCTTCTGTGGTCTAAATTTGATCAAACATGCAATCAAGATGCATTGATAATTAGTGGCGTTGGGATATAAAAGTTGTAAACAAAGAAGGATTAGTTGTTAAAAAATACAGGGTCACTATGAGTCGGAATCAACAACAACAGGTTTGGGGTTTTTGTCTGTTTGTTTTTGGTGATAGAAAGGACACCGGAGATCACATGATAGAATTTTGCAAGACCAACAGCTTCTTCATTGCAAATACCTTTTTCAACAACATAAACACCGACTATACACATGGACCTTGCCAGACAGAATACATAGGAATCGAATCAACCACACCTGTGGAAAGAGACGATGGAGAAGCTCAATATCACCAGTCAGAAAAAGGCCAGGGCCGACGGTGAAACAGACCATCATTTGCTCATACATAAGTTCAGGTTGAAGCTGAAGAAAGTTAAAACAAGTCCAAGACAACCTAGTTATGACCATGAGTATATCCCACCTGAATTAAGAGTCCGTCTCAAGAATAGATTTGACACATTGAACACTAATGCCCAAAGACCAGATGAGTTGTAGAATAACTTCAAGCACATCATACATGAAGAAAGCGAAAGTTCGTTAAAAAGACAGAAAGAAGGAAAAGACCAAAATGGATGTCAGAAGAAACTCTGAAACTTGCTCTTGAATGTAGAGTAGCTAAATTGAATGAAAGAAATAATGAAGTAAAAGAGCTGAATAGAAAATTTCAAAGCGTTGCTCAAAAAGACAAAGTAAAGTATTATAATGAAATGTGTAAAGGCCTGGAGTTATAAAACCAAAAGGGAGGAACACACTTGGCATTTCTCAAGCTGAAAGAACTGAAGAAGAATTTCAAACCACAAGTTGTAATATTGAAGGATGCTATAGGAAAATATTGAACGATGAAAGAAACATCAAAAGAAGATGTAAGGAATACACAGAATCACTGTACTAAAAAGAAATAATCAATGTTCAACTATTTCAGGAGGTAGCAAACAAACGAGAACCGATGGTATTGCAGGAAGAGGTCTAAGCTGCACATTGATGAAAAACAAGGCTCCCAGGATTGATGAAATACCAATTAACATGTTTCAACAAACAGATACAAAGCTGGAAGCTCTCACTCATCTTTGCCAAGAAACTTGGAAGACAACAAAAATTATCTAGCCCAAAGTATCAGTAGTGCAGAGGTTGAGAAACCCTGCTCTGCAACCAAGTGCCTAACCCTTCCACCCTATGTACACCCCTATCCTTACCACTCTTACGTTCCAGTGTTCCTACACCTACCTGTTTTAATAATCCCCTTTTCTTAAACTAAAAATTCAGAAGACTAAGTGTATCACCCACTCAAACTCTAGTGAGCAACACCACTAGATTTGAGAGTGCCCAGTTTCTATTTCAACTGTCTTTCAACTACATCATGTCCAATTTTTTAATTCATTCATTGGGAATAAGGGTGAATAATGCAATGTCTCTAGTTGCACAAAGTTTATACTTCAATGAACCTTTACATTAATTCTACATATTCCCTCCCCATATGTCAAGTATCCTCTCTGTTGTCATTTGATTTGGTCATGTCTACTTTTAAAGCCAATAAAGATTCCTATGATCCATATCCTCATGGAAGCTGACTACTTTCATGTCAAATATGAGTCTGTGCATACAGATCAATAGAACAGAATTAAAAGGCCAGAAATAGGCCCACACATATATAGTCAATTAATTTTGACAAAGGTAACAAGGCAATTCAATGGGAAAAGGATAATCCAGCAATTGGATAGCCACAAGCAAAAAAACCAACCTGGACTCTACTTCACACCATAAACAAAAATTAACTCAAAATGGATCATAACCTAAACATAAGATCTAAATTTACAAAATTTCTAGGAGAAAATCACAGTGACCATGGGCTTGGCAAAGACTTCCTAAATGTGACATGAAAGCATGAACTGTAAAAGAAAAAACAATCAACAATTTGGACTTCATAAAATCAAATCTTTTACATTTCAAAAGACATTTTACAAAATAAAAAAAAGCTATAAACTGGGGGAAAATATTTGCTCAACATATATCCAACAAAGGACTATTATCTAAAGCATGTAAAGAACTCATAACTTCGAAAAACAACTCCCTTAAAAAAAATAGGAAAAGATTTGAACAGACACTTCACCAATAAATAAATTATTTATATATATATATATATATACACACACATAACATATATATGGAGCCCTGGTGGCACAGTGGTTAAGCATTCGGCTGCTAACCAAAAGGTTGACAGTTTGAATCCACCACCAGCTCCTTGGAAACCCTAGAGGGCAATTCTACCCTGTCCTATAGGGTCGTTATGGGGCGCTATGAGTCAGAATTGACTCAATGGCAACGGGTTTGGTTTTGGTTTTATACACACACACACACACACACAGCAAATAAAAAGATGAGCAACATCTTTAGTCATTAAGGAAATACAAATTAAAGATGCAATGAGATATCACTACAACTTTCTTACCAAAAAAAAAAAAAAAAACCCAGTACTGTCGAGTTGATTCCAACTCGTAGCAACCCTATAGGACAGAGTAGAACTGCCCCATAGAGTTTCCAAGGAGCCCCTGGCGAATTCAAACTGCCAACCCTTTGGCTAGCAGCCGTAGCACTTAACCACTATGCCACCAGAGTTTCCACAACTTTCTTAGAATGGCTAAAAATTATGAAGACTAGCATACAAAGGATTATTGAGAATGTGGAGCTACTGCGACTGTCATACAGGGCTGCTGGGGATACAAAATGGTAAAATAACTTTGTAAAACAGGGTAGCACTTTCTTGAAAAGTTAAACTTATACCGGTTATTCGACCTAGCCGTTCCTCTCCTGAGTATTTACTGAAAGAAAAGAGAAACAGATATACACACAAAGCCTTGGACACAAGTGTTCAGAGCACCTTTATTTGTAAGAGCTCAAAACTGGAGACAACCCAAATATCCATCAACAGTTAACAGATAAACAAATTGTGGTATATCCAGACAATAAAAAAGAACAAATTACTGATACACACAACAACGTGGATGAATTTCAAAATAATAATACTGAGTGAGAGAAACCAGATAACCCCTACCAAAAAAGAGTACATACTGTAGGATATAATTTATATAAATTTTTAGAAAATACAAACTAAGCTATAGGACTGAAAGCAAATCAGTGGTTGTTTGGAGGATGGGGGTGGAGAGGGGCAGAGGATTATAAAGGGGCACAAGAAAACTTCTGGGATGATAGATTTGCTCATTATCTTGACTGCAGTGATGATTTCACAAATGCGTGCATATGTCAAAATCCATCAAGTTATACATTTTAAATGCGTGCTTTATTGAGCAGCAACTGAACTGTAGAAAATAATATGAAATTACATGAAATAATAAGATAGAATAGTTGATCTGTGTCAAGGAGAACAAGACTGTGTCCTTCATCTCCCTTTCCCTATTTGAGGGGCCCCCGTCCAGTGGATAGCGTCAGTTTCTATCGTTCTGTGCTAACTTCAGTGGCCACAAGAGTGTTTGCTTCATTAAGTTCCAGCCAGCGAGACCTCCCAACCTCTGTCATCTCTAGGAAGGTTCTGCTGGTGTCATCAGTCAGCGGTCAGAAGCCCATCCATAAATAACTGAAAAGGCAATGATTGCTCAGAAATTGCACACTGGTGACATCCATGGCCTCATCTAGGATAATCTTCGTCATTAAGTCAGGATGGAGTTATACCAATCATTTTAGAGTCAAAGGTGTAGCTTGGAGGTCATACCAGTCACCATCTGCTAAGAGACAGTGTCTGAGCCTACCTTTCCCTTTCCCCTGAACCTCACAATGCGTCATCCTTGAGTTTCATTTCACATCTTCGTTTGTTCCCTGATTACATGCCTTTGGAAGCTTATTTGTTTTGACTTTCCAATGTCTTTTTCCTGACCAAAAAACAATAAAATCTTGAACTGCATGAAGACCACAGTTCATCATGACAGATTTATTTTCCCAGCAAGAAAACCTCCTTCTCTGGTGTAGGTTAAACATGGGTTTAAGAGTCAGTAATTTACATGGATGTAGTTTGGGAAGATGATTGTGATGCTCCATGACAGATTTTTGTCATCTCCCCATCAGCTTTCTCTATGTCTGTATGTATTATGGAAAGGGGCTATAATTTATATTATACATGTGAAGCTGCCTGCTGTAGTAGAAATTACTACAAACTTTAAACTCATATCTGGACTCACAACCCATTGGAATAATTTCCTAGCTGTATGACCTTGGGCAATTTTCTTTACTTCTATGAACCTCAGTTTTCTCTTCTGTAAAGTCAGATCATTGTTGTAGGGGTTTAATAAGGTATTTTCTATAAATAACCTTGTTCAATACCCACTAAAAACAAAGCAAAAGAAGCTATAATATAGTGGTTCAGATCATGGGATCTGAAACCAGACGGTCTACATTTCTATCCTAACTTTATCTTTCTTTGTAATACCTGTGCCTCAGTTTCCTCATCTGTAAAGTAGAGATAATAAGAGTGCAGTTAGCAATGAGTTAAATTAATTAAAACATAACAATACCTGGCACAAGACGAGGTCTGAATAAATGCTAGTTGTCATCAGTATTATTATTGTAGTTATTTCTTATGATGTCTGCCCCATAATAGGTGTTGTATGAATGGTAGGCATTGTTCATTTAAAACCCTCTGTCTCTTTAGTTTTCAAAAATACTGCCTTTACTTTGATGTGAAACATGGGAGTTTTTAAAACCTATTGAAAATAAAAATGACACCTTGCTCTGTGTGTGTGTTCGTGTGTTGCTCAGCAAAGCAAATAGAATAATAACTAATGTGAGATTTTAATTATCATGTGTCAGCGATGCTGCTTTGTAAATCAAAGCTAATTGATTCTGAGCAGTTGCTACATCTTCTATCCTCCTACCACCTCAGGAGCAAACATGCTATTTTCTATGTGAACAACAAGGGTGCTTCTAGAAAAGGTATTTAGAACTAAGCAGGGTACCATCTAGGCAAGGGCAATTTCAAGGTTGGCAACCTAGACATATCATACTGAGTTCCACCCAAGGTGTGGATCCTAGAAGAGGGCATCTTTTTTTTTTTTCTCATTGTAAAGTTGGATATAGCTCAGCCTTCTCTGACAGCTCCCTTTGGCTTGTCCTTCAGAAAACGGCCCAAACTTTTTGAATCAATAATTTTGTTTAACAATTCTCTATAGCACTCTTTAGTATAATGGATTTGGTAAGTCAATTGGCTGCGATGTGAAGCAGTACTTTCTTTTGTTCATCTAAATACATAGTTTTCAAACTTATTATGCTGAACTACCCCTTCTTCACACTGAATCTTCCAGGGAAACTTTATTCATAAAGTACATAGTAAGAGACACTGAGTGCAGAGTAAGAAATGAAGTCAGTGGTCACCCAATCAACACTCCCCCACTCTTATCCTCTGCAGCCACCACGAAGTACTTGCAAGAAACTCCAAATGTTCTTCAGATCATAATGTGAAAATGTCTTCTCTAAAGTAGCTGTCTTCACTCAGGTTTCCAAAGAAGCCCCCTCATCACTGGGTATTTCACTAGAAACCCTAAATCCCCTTGACTTCACTGGTTGGGGTTTTACACATTTCAACATGTTGCCTTTAACCTGTCTTCTTTCCAAAGTGAAAAAAACCCTTAATTTTTCAAGAAATCAAAAAATCCTTCTTCTTACGCTATCATCTATTTCTTTAATCGTTGCAATGATTAAGAAAGGGGAAATAGACTGAAATTTTAAGATTGTTTAATCTGGAAAGACACAAGCGAAACTTTGGAATGATTGAAGTCCATGTCATAGGACTGGGAGTAGAAAGATGTGTTTGTTCAGAAAATTTTTGACAAATGAATCTAGGAGTGTTCTTCCTCATAGCTTGAAAATAAAGATCCATGTGGAGTATGAGAATTTATTACAGCAGCAAGTATAGACCAAATATAGAAATTGCTGTGCAAAAGGCTGAGCAAACCAAGATGATAAAACTGTGTTTACTATTCACCCAGGACTGGGATGGCAAATCTATGCCATGTATGCCACCATTCCCATCTCCAATGCCCAAGGCAAACACCACCGATTGATCATGGCATAAGTGCAGCCTCAGAATTCTGCACAACAGAGAGTTCCAGGCAGCCATAACCAAATAATTAATCAGCATTGGCACGTGATTTGAAGTCTATTCGCCAATCCTAACCTAGTGCAAGGAGGCCCTGGGTGGTGCAAACAGTTACTGCACTTGACTGCTAACAAAAATCTGGTTGTTTGAGTCTACCCAGAGCACTTCAGAAGAAAGGCCCAGCAATCTACTTCCAAAAATCAGCCATTGAAAACCATATGGAGCACAGTTCTACTCTGACACACATGAAGTTGCCATTCGTTGGCATCAACTCAATGGGCAACTGGTGAAGGACTGATGGATGTGAATCTAGCCCAACCACCAGCCTTCACATATGGGAAAACAGAGACCCAGAGGGCAGACAATCAAACAGCTAATAAGTGGTGGGTGTCCAGACCGTTTCACCAACACTGCACATTACACTGAACATGCTAGAACATTGATTGGACCCTGTTTGAGAATTCAAGTCCTGACTTCCCACATCCATATATAAAAAATTAAGAGCATCTTCCAGCCTTCTTCCAGTCCAAAAGTTGCTGTACAGTGTTTTAAAATTGATGTCACCAATGCTACATGTGGAATTAGTATGGTATAAAGTTTAAGAGCACAGGCTTGGCCTGATGAGATAGAACTGGGTTGGTATTCCTGTTTTGTTTCTTATTTGCTGCGTGATCTCCAGAATTCAATTTACCCTCTGTCATGGGTTGAATTGTATCCTCCAAAAACATGTGTTAGAATCCTAACCCTTATACCTGTAGATACAATCACATTTGGGGATAGGGATTTCTTTGTTATGTTAATGAGGCCATGTCTTTGTAGGGTGTGGCCTAAACCTAATCACTTCTGAGATATAAAAACAGCAGATTAGACGCAAAAGTAAGCACAAAGGAGGAAGGGGATAGAAGCCATGTTAAAATCTCCAAGGAACCAAGGAACGCTTGGGCTATGGAAAGTGAAAGAGACAAGAGTGTTCCCCCAGAGCCGACAGAGAGAGAGCCATGCCCTAGAGCCAGCACCCTAAATTCAGCTTCTAGCCTACTGAACTGTGAGAAAATAAATTTCTATTCTTTGGGAAGAACTGCTTACCATTTCTCAAGTGGAAAGAACTGAAGATAAATTTCAAGCCTCAAGTTGCAATACTGAAGGATTCTATGGACAAAATATTGAATGACACAGGAAGCATCAAAAGAAGATGGAAGGAATACACTGAGTCACTGTACCAAAAACAATCAGTCAGTCGTCAAGCAATTCAGGAGGCAGCATATGATCATGAGCTGATGGTACTGAAGGAAAAAGCCCAAGCTGCGCTGAAGGCATTGGCAAAAAACAAAGCTCCAGCAATTGACAGAATACCAGTCGAGATGTTTCGACAAATGAATTCAACACTGGAAAAAGTCACTCACCTATGCCAAGAAATTTGGAAAACAGATACCAATCTGTCTTGGAAGAAGTACGGCCAGAATGCTCCTTAGAAGTAAGGATAGTGAGACTTTGTCTCATGTACCGTGGACGTATTATCAGGAGGAACCAGTCCCTGGAGAAGGACATCATGCTTGGCGAAATAGAGGGTCAATGAAAATGATCCTCAATGAGATGGATTGACATAGTGGCTGCAACAATGGGCTCAAGCATAACAACGATTGTGAGGAAGGCACAGGACCAGACAGTGTTTAGTTCTGTTGTACATGGGGTCACTATGAGTCAGAACTGATTCGACTGCACCTAACAACATCAACAAAGCCATCCTCTTTCTGTTACAGCAGCACTAGGTGACTAAGACACCCTCTGTGAGCCTCAGTTTCTCATACATAGAATAAGTACCCACCTTACACAGAGGCTGTGAGATTAAATCAGAGACTGTGTATGAAAATGCCTACCACAGGGCACAGAACTTGGTAGGCAGGATGCTTAAGCAAGAAGCATTTTCCTTTTTTACCTTCCTTCTTTCCTTTCCTCTTCTCTGCCTGTTTGTTTCCACGAGTTATTAGCTCTTTGACCTTGGGCAAGAAATTTAACCTTTCTGAGCTCCTTTCTTCATTTTTAAAATGGGGATCACGTTATTACTGACCACATTGAGTTGCTGTGAGGAATAAATAAGATTATAGCAGTAGCAACAAATTTAACTCATGACATGGGTACAGACTCCATACAAAAGAGTCTTTTGGCAAGCTACTTCCCTCCTGGCACTTTCCTGTCTGGCCCCAATGGTGTTTGCCATGAAGGTGCATTTATGTTATGGCCAGTGCAGATGGAGTGCAAAGGAGATGGCTACCAAGAGGGGGTCATTGTGTGGTGGGTTTGATAGTCACTGGACTACTAGTTTGCACACCTTGATTCCAACCTAACTTGTCATGAGCTTGCTTTGTGACCTTGGCAGATCGTTTAGCCTTTCTGGCCTTCAAGGTAATCCACCATGCCCACCTTACAGCGCTAGATGAACCAAATGAGCAACTACCCAAGGAAACACGAAGGATCCACTAGTGGAAGGAATCTTTTTTTGTTTTGTTTTTTCTTTTTCCTAGAGCAAAAAGTGTGTGAGGGTGGGTTGGGGTGTAACCTGTACCCTGAAGTTTGAATTAGCTCTGGTTTATCTATATTCTTGTACACGCACACATATCTTTCTATGTGAAGATTCTTTTTTTTTTAACTTCAGAATTGGAAACGCAGCTGCCCTACTTAGTGTCAAGAATGTCTATGAGCAGCCAACTTCAACTCCTACGCATAGAGCCAATTAGAGGGATGTGCACTGATCCAGATCCTCAAAGAATCTTCTCCTGGTCTTTTCAGTAAGGATCCTGTGTTCAGAGAGCTCCTGAGTTATTACAGCTAATGACCTAGTTCAACCAGGACAAAAAATGTAAAAGTGATTGTTCCTTTTTCCTGTCCCCCACCATACACAGATGCAAGCCCGCACGGACGCACACACATATACACACACACATACACATTCCTGTCTCCAGCACCCTCGTGTCAAACATTTTAGAATTCCTCCTGCCGAGCCTTTGTGAGGCTCCAGAGTGACCAATAGGATGGATCCGGTGACATGTATCAGTTCCGATAGACCATTTTGATCAGCAGCAATGAGTTTCCAGAATGGTATGAAAGCAATAGGCAATTTACAATGAATCCTTTGGGCTATTAGGTATCTTGCAGAAGGTAGGATAAATCCTCATTTCATGCTAATTATAGGAAAAGGGATATATTTTCCCCCTCCAAAGAAAGTGAAAGGACTAGATCATTATCAGTTACCATGGCAACTCAGATCCACTACATACTCAGTTCATCCTGTCACTATGGAAGACTCAAAATGAAAAACAACACTAAGCTTCTCTCTGTTTTTTGTCAAATATTTGGAAGGGACATTCCATGGCATGAGCCTGAAACAACTTGTTCAGAGAGAAAAGGAGAGGAGAATGTGAGAAGGAGGTAGAGGAGGAGCAGAGAGCCTGAGTACACTGGGGACATGTTCAGGAACTAACTGTAGCTAATGTAGGCAGTGCCAATGAAACTGAGAGGAAAGGAAAAGAAAACAATTACTGTTTATGGAGTGCCCACCACATGCCTGGCATTGTGCTTAATAATGAACAATCTGTGACTTCCCTGAGCTTTCTGACTGAAAGGGAAGGACAAGTAAACACACAATTAAAATATAGGAGGCAAGGGTTGCCAGGACATAAGGACAGGGAACATGGGAATATACGGGAGTGGTGCTGCACATGTTTTGAGGGAATGAAGATTTCCTACAGGAAATGTCTACACTAGGATCTGAATAATGAGTAGGGGGAGACCAGGTGAAGAAGTCCTGGGAGAATCCTGGTTGAGAGGATGAAATATGTTGTGGCCTTGAAGAGAGAGAAATCCTGGTCTTGGGGAATGGCAGGAAGTTCAGGGTGACTGGAGTGGAGTGTGAGGAGGATTAGAATAAACAGTGAGGCTGCAAAGGTTAAAAAAAAAAAAAAATAGCAGGGGCTAAATTGCGGCATAGCTTAGAATACATCATACTTAAGGGCTGATGTATTTTCTCACAGTTTAGAAGGCTAGGAGTCTGAATTCTGGGTTCCAGCTCTAGGGCAAGGTCTTCGTCTCTTTCCAGCTTCTGTTCCTTGGTTCCTTGGCGATCTTCATGTGGCATGGCATCTATTTTCCCCCATCTGTGCTTCCTTGCTTCTGCTCTTTATATCTCAAAAACGACCTCCTTACAACACACCCTACACTGATATGGTCTCATTAACATAACAAAGAAAACCCTATTTTCAAATGGGATATTCACAAGTAAGGGATTAGGATTTACAACACATATTTTGAGGAACACTGTTCAATCCATAATAGTTGGAATTTACGTCAAAGGTAATGAGAAGCTGCTAAAGTGTTTTAAGCAGGTTTGTGACATAATCAGAGTCATGCCAGCCACAGAGTGGAGGATGCTTATGGAGCCAAACCGTAATGGTGGGGGAAATGAGAGCAACATCTACAGTCATGAGTATAAGTGATAGATTAGACAAGGCTGATGACAGTGGGGATGGAGAAATGTGAATTCTAGGAATTTTAAGAACTAACAGTACTCATTGGGGATGAAAGAGAGAGGAATATAAAAAATGAAGCCCAAGTTTCTGGCTGAGGCAACTGAGTGAATGGAAAGGCCATTCCGTTCTTGGGTCAGTGATGAAGGAGCAAGTTTGGGGTCATTTTGATGGTTATAAAGAAGCCAGGTTGGTGGAGCCATGTTATACCTTTAGAATAACCCTTGTCAAGCTTTTGTGTAAAATTGTGCATGGGTATGCTCAGTATTTGAAACAGGTCTTGAAGAATGCTACAAGAAGGTAACCTGTTCAGCTTAGGACATGAGAGAGATTCCAGAGAAAGATCATGTGTAGACCTCACCACCAGGTACCTAAAAGCAACCACACCAAAACAATTCAGAGAATCTCCTTATACTCCATCTTTAGTTACAACCTATACTCCTTCTACATTTTTCATTACTGTTACCTGTACGTGAAAGATTGTAGGTTGACCTTAGTCTTGGAGGAGGAAGGGAATTTAATTCCACTATTGCTGTTTGTGCCAATATCTGGAGACTTAGCACTTGTGGAACAAGAAGAGAGAACCTTCCAATCCCTTCTTCTTGTGCATGCCTTGACTTCTCTGGGAGGCATTCCCTCAAGGTGACCTTGAACTCAACACTCTCAGTCAGGTTTGGAGAAATTTTTAGTGAGAATGCCAAAGGTTGCATGTGATAGAGTCTACTGAGGATAGAATGTGGCCTATATGTGTTGTTTCTGGTGGTGGTTGACCAGCTGGCTGTTAAAGATGCCATCTGTGATTTTCCCCTATGTTTATGTATTCTCTCTTATGGCAAGTCTAATGCTGAACTCATCATCTTCTACTAATGCACAGGCTTGCTCCATAGGCTGAACACACCCATACTTACAGCCAAACAAGATCTTGGCTTCTGCCATTTTAAATACATGGCACGGCACATGAAGTCAGAGTGTTTGTGTGTGAGACTCAGCTCCACCAGTAACTGACGTGTTAATCTTGAGTAAATTGCTCACATTCTCAGAGAGCTTTCTTCTCTGTATTGGATAATAATGAGCCCATGCCACCAAGTGGTGATGTGGGATAAGTAAGACAAGGATTAGAAAAGATCTGTGGAAACTGAAACAAATGTTGGACTTATCATAGCCTAGAGAGGGCAGCTGGATTATAGAAACAGGAAGAGAGAACCTTCCAACCCCTTCTTCCTGCTGCTTCACGTGCATGCCTTTACTTCTCTGGGAGGCATTCCCTCAGGGTAACCTTGAACCCGCTCCATAGGAAGGCATGAGGGTCTGAGAAGAAGGATATCTACACATGTAATAGAGTTGCCATGCCCAGACTTCCACATGGAGAAGACAGTGAATGAATAAACCCCCTCTGCATTGTGTTTTTTTCGCTCCCTCATGTGCTTGAAACCCTCATCTTAGGCAGCCTTAGGCACAGTCCCCAGACATGGTTAGTTCATTTTCATTCCCTCCAGTAAGTAGTAATAAGTCACTCCCAGAGTAGCAGATAGAACCCAGACTGCCTGGATTCAGCTCTGCCGTTCACTAGGTGTGTGGTCTCGGGTAAGTCATTTCACTTGTGGAAGTGTCTATTTTCTCATCTGTAAAATAGATATAATCCTTCTCAAACATTGGTATAAGGATTAGAGATCATTTATGCAAAGGTCAAGGACAGGGCCTAGCACAGAGCAGGCACTCAATCAGCAGTAGCTCCATTATTTTATTTCTAATAATTTATCATATAAGAGAAAACAAGAGGCCGTGCTTCCCCAGACCCTCAGCGCACCCCTCTCAAACTTGCTATGAATCACTATAGCTGTGTGATGGCCTCCCCAGTTCTGAGGGAAACATCTGAATTCAGTGCTTATCATCAGAGAACACTGGGAAAAATGCTGTCTCCAACTGATCAACAATCTTAGTCAGCATCGCTTATGTCTGTGTCTTGAAGTTGCTCCTGCGTCTCAGAGCCCCTTCATAGGAGCCAGGTCCAGTAAGAATGGGAGGCCATCTCTACAGGCAAAGAGGGTAGGAGGCTGGAGAGAGAGGCCTAGCTGGGCCCATGCTCCACAGCGCTCCTCCGTAGTAGGTGGTTGTGTGAAGGGTAGGTGAAGGGTATTCGGTTTTAATTGGGAAATGCTGTCAATTGTCCTAGGCTCATTTAAAAATCCATTAGTAACAGGAAGTGGACAGATTAAGCAATGAGGAAAGGAAAAGAAAAAAAGCTGTCAGAGCCCTGCTTTGTAGGGAGGCAATGACCTGTCGAACCTTCTCCAGCGAGGGCTGTACTGAATGCAAAGAAGCTGCTAGAGTCAATTGCAAGATGCTGTGGAGGGAGTGGAGGTGTCTGGGCCAATCCACACAAAATCCTGAGCAAGCTTGTTCTGGCAGCTTCCAGAGGTGTTGCGGCAGTAATCCACACAGCACATCTCAGTCCTGCAGCTGTTTCTGGCAGCCCAGCAACTGTGCCACCAGCTGTAAGCCACCTCAGCCCCTGAACACAGTCCCTCCCCTTTCCCTTCTCTATTTGCTGGATTCTGACCAGGGGCCAGCTATCCTTTCATCCTGGGAGCCCTCAGTCTAGCTAAGGGTCCATGGTGAGCCTGAGCAATGAGGGATGATACAGAAATCTACCAGAAAATGAATCAGAAGAGAAGAAAAAGGAGGAAAAAAAATAAAAGTGATGAGAACAAGAAATGAAAGGGAATTATTACAGGGCAGTTTAGAGGACCACTGGTCTGGTTAATTGAGTTCAGCACACTAGAAGGCACTGGGGGAGATGGGAAGAATACTAGTCAGGAATGAAAGTCACAAATTCAAATACCTGGAGAGGCCAGTCAGGTAACATGATAGAAAAAGGTGGTTCTTCCTGAGCCTGGGAATGAGGGGCAAAGGCTCCTGAACTCTGGCCTCTATGGCCTTGCAGGGCTGAGGCCCAGGGACACTGGATCTAACCAGAGGTCAAGAAGCCAGATTTGTATGTAAAATCTCACATTTTTTCCTTGAACTTTGACAGCTGACACCCCACCCCACCCCCCCAACATGTTATAGGCCAAACAAAGCCAATCTGCAGCTAGGCACAGCGCAGCCAACTTGTCACCACCAGTAAAGAGTCTTAAGTTCAAGTCCAGGGCTTGCCACTTGCTATGTGACCTTGGCCAATTCACCCTCCATCCCTGGGTCACAATTCCCTAACTGGAAATGGAAGTATGGTGATGAAAGTCTTGAATGTTCAGAGGTACGGGATGCCAGGTGCCTGCTGAAGGTGCTTACAGATTAGAGAAATAAAGACTTGCATACTGGAAAACTTGAATGGCCTGATAGAGTCACTCTGACGATTATATAAGAGGATCAATTTAAAGCCGCTAGAAAGTGCCTGCCTCAGCCTGATGCTGAGCAATTCCTCTCCTCAGGCTCAACCCCTTTCGGGACTCCTCTCTGAGCAAGACGTAGCGGCTGATCATCACTGTGGATTCTGACTGCAGACATATTTAAAAAAAAAAAACAGTGGCCGTTCCGTCAATGCCCACTCACGGCAACCCCGTGTGTGCAGAGTAGAACTGCTCCACAGGGTTTTCAAGCCTGTCACCTTTCAGAAGCAGGTCACCAGACCTTTCTTCTGAGGTGTGCCTCTTGGTGGGTTCAAACCATCAACTTTTCGATTGGTTAATAGTCAAGTACACAACTATTTGTGCCACCCAGGGACTCCGCAGACATGTTAAAAGCAAACAAACAAACCAAACCCATGACTGTATAGGACAGAGCAGAGCTGCCTTACAGGGCTTCTAAGGAGCAGCTGGTGGATTCAAACTGCCAACCTTTTAGTTAGCTGCCAAGCTCTTAACCACTGCACCACCAGGCAAACATGTTAGGGTACTCTAACTGAGTGGGTAAGAAAGGCAGCAATAGAGAGGAGACAGCCAATTTCAAGTCTCGGCTTTAACACTTCTGGTCCCAACAGCTAATCACCGATGCTGCTATGCACATCCCACATGCCAGGTACTGTACTAAGCGCTTTCAAGAATTATTTGCAATTAATCCTTATGCCAACCTAATGAGGTAGATGTTATAATCAACCCCATTTTATTAACGAGGAAATAAGCTAGAATTCCAGGGTTTTAGGTGAAATCTCTCAATTCTTTTAAAGTGCAGCAACTAAATCAAATATTTTTTAAAAACATTATACAGTCCAAACTCGGCCCAATCAGCAAGTTGGGCACAGCCCATGGGCAATCATTTTTCAACTTCTGGTCAAGAACCTTGGGTTCCATTCCTAGCTTCTCCATTTTCTGTGTGAGTCATGTACCCTTCTAGGCCATCATAGAGATATTAAATAACCTGCTGTACTGAGTTGAATCATGTCCACCAAAAATTTCATGTCCACCTGAGAACTCTGAACGTGACCTAATTTGGATATAGGGTCTTTTCAGATGTGATCAAGTTACGATGAGCTCAGACTGGATCAGGAAGGGGCCTCAATCCAATGACTCGGGTCCTTATAAGGAAAGGGAGATTTAGAATCACAGAGCCACACACGCAAGGAAGATGGCCACGTGAAGATGGAAGCAGAGGTATTGGGGGAATGCACTTCAAGTCAGGAAACACCAAGGATTGCCAAGAGCCACCAGAAGCTAGGGGAGAGACAAGGAAGGAATCCTCCCTAGAGCCTTCAGAGGGAGCGTGGCCCTGCCAACACCTTGATTTCAGACTTCTAGCCCCTAAAACTATGAGAGAATCAATTTCTGCTGTGTTTAAGCCACCCAGTTTATGGTAATATATTACAGCAGACCTAGGAAATTAATACACTTGCCAACGTCACAGAATTTTTAAGTGGTGAGCCCAGAATTTGAACCCAGGGAATCCAGGGTCAATAAATTTAATTACTGTACGGCAGCCCTGGTGGTGCAGTGGTTAAGAGCTATGGCTGTTAACCAAAAGGTTGGCAGTTCAAATCCACGAACTGCTCCTTGGAAACCCTATGGGGTAGTTCTACTCTGTCCTATAGAGTCGCTATGAGTCAGAATCAACTTGGTGGCAACTAGCTTGTTTGTTTGCTTGTTTGTTTTTTGGACTGCAGTCCTCAATACCTTTCCACCATCCAGCTACCTAGATCTAAATGGGACACAGGATGCCGGCCCACTTCCATTGGCTGATACCTTTAACAAACTCACATGAAAGACAGAACAAAAGTGTATGTCTGAAGACTTCCAAACCCAACTGTCATAGAGTCGACTGTGACTCATGGAGACCCATGTGTTACAAGGTAGAACTGGTCTATATGGTATTCTTGGCTATAATCTGCATGGAAGCAGGTCTTCAGGACTTTCTTCTGTGGTGCTGCTGCGTGGGTTCGAAACATCAATTTTTAGGTTAGTAGTCAAGCACCAACTGTGCCTCCCAGGGATCTGTATTCCATAGATTTCTTTAAATATGAAGGTAAAGAAGACGGAGCTGCATCCGCTGACCTAAGATGTTAAGATTGCATCATTAAGCTTTTTTTTTCCCAGTCATATGACAATTTTGATTCACGCCTCAGAGTAAGAGGAATCTGGCTTTAATATTGGGTGTCATTTGGTCTTAAAAGCTTTTGACAAGAAAATGAAACAGCCCAGGGCTTTTTCGTGTTTATTTTTAGCAATGAAATCTTTTTTAAAAGAATGAAATCTTATATAGAATTGCCAGCCTGTAAAATAGAATCAGCTGGTGTCCATTATCTCTTGCTAAGGCGTAATAATAATAATACTGATAATAGCAGCAGCTAATCCCTGCTGAGGACTTGCCGGGTCCCAGACACTATTCTAAGACCTTGTACAAGGAAACTGTTTTAAACCTTTCACCAACCCTATGAGGAAAATGTCACACAGAGATGTTATGTACTTTGTTCAAGGTCACAGAACTAAGTGTGGGAGTCAGGAAGGCTGGCTTGAAGGCCCATTCCCTTTCCTCTTCTACTGCTTGGCTGCTCACCCCAGGACACTGGAGAGGTGCCCAGGTGAGAAGCAGCTGATTTGCAAATGGGAGCCGGCAATACAGAGCCTGGGCTTTGTGGATTGTGATTTCGGATCAAATTTGATTTTACTAACCCCAGGAATTTAACACATGTGAAATGTCTCTCTCCCAGTTGACAGTTGCACAGGCCTGTCATTGTACCTTAGTCTTAGCTATTCTGTCTTTGAGATGCTTAAAGGGGTCTTTCAAAGTGAAAGTCATGTCAGCTTCAGAGCTTCAACTATAAGTCAGAATATCCCAAATATTACTGTTCACATTGAATGGAAATCTGCCCAGTCTTTAATGTGGTTAGGAACAAGCAGGCCTTAAAATCATTTTCTTTGTAATAGACAAAAGCAGCACTGTTGACTGCAGGAGATGGGGCTCAGAGCCCACCATCTGTTGGGCTTCACCTCAGCAGCGCATGAGGCATCTTCAGGAACCTTACCAAAACAAAAAAACAAACCCACTGCCGTTAAGTCAATTCCGACTCATAGCGACCCTACAGGACGGAGTAGAACTGCCCATTAGAGTATCCAAGGAGCACCTGGTGGATTCGAACTGCCAACCTTTTGGTTAGCAGCCACAGCACTTAACCACTACACCGCCAGAGTGGGACCTTAGGACACTGGGAATCCAGTCAGAAAGTACCTCTCTAGCCACGTAGAAGCATGCTTGCTGGCTCTCCCTGGGAAAGAGACAGAGTTGTATCCTGGGGCCAGGGAGAAACTGGAACATTGGAGGTAGTGGGTAGGGAGGTGGGGGGAGGGGGGCGGTGTACTGGTTTCCTAGAGCTGCAGTAACAAAAAAAAAACACAAATGTGTATGGCTTAGAAACACAGAAATGTATTGTCTCACATTTCTGGAGGTAGGAGTCTGAATTCAGGGTATCAACAGGGCCATGTTGTCTCTCCGAAGGCTCTAAAGGAAAATTCTTTCCTGTCTCCTGAGTTCTGAGAGCCCCAGATTTTCCTTGGCTTGCAGCTGCAGCATAACTTTGTTGTCATATGGCCTCTGTCTTCTGTCTGTCTCTCTGTGTCTCTTCTCTTTTATAGGACACCTCTCAGATTGGATTAGGACCCACCCTACTCTAACTGGTATAACCTCATATTAACTAACTGAAAACATCTTCAAAGACTCTATTTTCAAACAAGGTCACATTCACAGCTACCAGGGGATAGGACTTCAACGTATCTTTTGGGGGGATCCAATTCAATCCTTAACTGAGGGGTGCAGCAATCCTGGGGCTCTGACCCTGAGCCGAGAGACTTTTCTAGCACCCTCTGTAACATTGGCAATTACTCACCTCAGATTTGCAAAGGAACTGCAGGTACTTGGTTTGTCTGGGACTAAGCATGGATATTTAATTTGCAGGGTTAGGCTGGGGCTGATAGTACAAAGAATTATAAATCAAACTTCTCTAATTTTTTTTTATACTTTACTGATAAAATACAACTTTTAAATTAAACACTGAACTTAAACATTAAGCTTCTAGAACACATATCTTAACCTCAGCACTATTGACATTTTGAGCCAAATAATTCTTTGTCATGGGAACTGTCCTGTGCATTGTAGGCTGTTTACTCTGCCCACTACTTGCCAACACCCTCTATCCCAAGTGTGACAATAGAAAGTATCTTCAGACATTGCAAAATGTTGCCTGGGGTGGGGGGTGAAATCAACTCCAGTTGAGAACACTCAACTAGATGGTTTCAAAGGCACCATTTAGCGATAGTCCTCTGATCCCTATGACATTTTAGAGAACTTTTAAATAAAAAGTTTAACTCAATGTATTTTTTATATTGCTAAACTTTCCCTTTCTCTGGATGCCCTGGTTTGTAGGTTGAGGTCAAGATCACAGTGGTTTGCCATCACTCTTGCTCTTGGTATTAGACCGCAAGTCAGTTGCTAGAAAAATTTATCCTATTCATCTTTCACAGATTGACCCTCGCGCCACCTCCTGTTGCTCCCGTCTCCCTTCTCTCATCTTCCCTCCTCATCCTACAAATGTGAAACTAGAAGAAAAATGAAAATAAATTTCAAGTGTCTTGGCTTAGGAAGTGTAACTCACTGAGACAAGCTTTCTCTTATCAAGAGGCATCATTTGTTTTTTACTTTGTATTTTTAGATTGTCTTTTTCCCATCAGATTTCTCTGGTAATAGCTACAGGCTCAAGTCACACCCTCTATGTAAGCATAGGGGTTAAGAGTCAGGGTGCCATAATCAGACCACAGCCTGGGTTGGAATCCTGGCTCATCCATCTCTCTACTAATTTCAAGATGATGGGCAAGTCCCTGAAACTCTTAGCTTCAGTTTTTATTGTCTTCAGTTCTGTTATCTATCAATAATAGTACTAGCCCCACAGGGTTGTTGTAAGGATTTAATAAAATACTGATGTAAAGTGTTTAGCAAAGAGTTGTGCATATAGTAAGCATCAATGCGTATGATTATTTTTGATTATCTCTTTATTCCCTTTCCTCCTATTTCAGCTAGAAGTATCTGGAGGTAATGACTTCAGGCAGCCAGAAAGAAGATTTCTTTAGAACTTATGTACAAATAAGCATATTATAAAAACAGTTAAAACCTTCCAATCACTCTGAGATCACCAGACAAGACATCCATAGACTAGCCACGAAGAACTCAGTCAGAGCCAGAAGCCAGGAAGTCACAAAGACCCTCTCCCAAACATCCCCAAAATTACTCTTTCCCTTCTTCCTTGTCTTAGGCACCTGTAGGGTCTCCCACAGTCCAACTATCTTCCCTTTTCCAAAAGTAGCTGCTGCCATCGTTTAAAATGGCTATACTTGAGTTCTGACTCAACGCAATGGGTTTGGTTTTGGTTTATACTTGAGGTCAGAATGGCAGGGGAGAAAGCTCTTGTTTCCTTGGTAATACTTATTTGCTCAGCAGGTGAAAAGCAAAGACTCGAGGGGAGTCTTAGGTGCACCCAAAGTAACTACTGCCTTTCTCACCACTACGAGTTAACTCTTGGCAGTCTGCGTGTCCAGCCTGAGGAAAACAGCCCTATGGGATTTAAGAAAGGTTCAGAAGACTTGCTAAACTTTTTGTTTGTTTGGTTTTTAGTTTAATCAGCAAAGATTTAAGTGCTTACCAAGGTGTCCTATTTCCTCTGTGGGGGTGTGAGCAATGAAGGACCTGGTACTAGCTTTTTTTATGATGAAATAAGTATTCCGTGTAGCACAGTGCTTGCCCACTTGGTCTGGAAATACAGATGCCCAAGTTTGAATCAAAGCTCTTCCATTTACTAGTTGTGAGGAAAGGATTGTCACCTCACAATTTTAAGATACTCTCCTATCCATTAGCAAAGGTGGCTCCTACTCCTTTTTGGTAACCAGGAGCAGATATCTGGTTCTTTTAAGCCAGAGAGGAAACCAAACATCAGAGAGCTTAAGTCAGTTGCTCAGGATTGCACATCAGGTCTTCAAGGATCTGAGAATGACAACTACTCAGACAAGTTATTCAATAAGTTTGTATTTCTTTTGCATAAGATATTCTAATGATTCAGTTTGTAAACATTTGTGAACCACTTAGGTCAAAGCCTGGCACTTAATAAGTGCTCAACAAATAATGATTGTTTGGATGGTGATCATAGTGATACAAAAAGACCCCTGCACTAGCAATTAGGAGATCTGACCTGTCAGAGTCCCCAGATCTGCCCCTAATTGCTAAACTTAACCTCAGCAACTATCTCAACCTCTGTGGCTTGGTTCTTCATCAGGCTAAAAAAAAAAGAGAATGAACAAATCCGTCTTGGAAGAAGTACAACCAGAATGCTCCTTAGAAGCAAGGATGGCAAGACTGTATCTCACATACTTTGGACATGTTATCAGAAGGGATCAGTCCCTGGAGAAGGACATCATGCTTGGTAGAGTAGAGGGTCAGCGAAAAAGAGGAACACCTTCAACATTGAATTGACACAGTGGCTGCAACAATGGGCTCGAGCGTAACAATGATTGTGAGGATGGCAAAGGATCGGGCAGTGTTTCATTCTGTTGTACACAGGGTCGCTATGAGTCAGAACCTAGTGGACTGCATCTAACAACAATAATGACACTATCTGACTCTATTTGCTTATGTGGTGCAGGACTGGGCAACGTTTAGTTCAGTTACACCTAAGGTTGCTACGAATCTGAGCCAACTCAATGGCAACTAACAACAACAACGATTGCTTGTAAACATTGTGAAAGACTCAACTGAACTATATATAGAGAAGATCCTTGAAAAGTGTGAAAAACAAAACAGATTCAACTAATAATAATTCTCTCATTCTTTGCATGTTGTCATTGTTGCATTTGATTCTGCCAATGGCAGTTGAGAGTCTGGTTGTCCAACAGGCTCTTCTAGCACATTACTAGCCACGGAGAAACTGCCAGAAATGACTGCTGATGGCAACTAGGGCAGAGCCAGGGTTAGTACCAAAGTCTCTGACCTCTAATCTAGGATAAATATGCATCTTCTTAAAGATAATTCTTGTTTGTTGAATAGCTCCCCAGTGGAGGCTGGAGCAAAGGGAATGAGGATTGGAGAGGCCATTTCTATTCCAAGACCTTATAACATCCCGTTGAAATGGGAGCTGGGTTAGGGAGCTGTCAAGTGTTGGTGCATCTCCCTACAGCAGGTCTGCAACATGCTGGGGATGAAGATCAAAGGTTCAAAGACTTTCACCATTGCTACTCCTTCATGCCCACCACTCATCTGTCAGTTTGCTATACTGTAGTGGCCTTCATGTTGCTATGATGCTGGAAACTATACCACCAGTATTTCAACCCATTGTGAACAGGTTTGAGCAGAGCTTCCAGATTAAGAAGGACTAAGAAGAAAAGCATGGCAATCTACTTCCAAAAATTAACCAATAGGAACCCTATGTGTCACAAATTTTGAAGATGACACAAAACCAGGTAACAGTTTGTTCTGCTATACATAATGTCCCCATGAGTCAGACCCAGCTTGATGGCAACTAACAACATCAACAACTCCTTGCACGTGCAGAGCCCAGCTGGAAAAATGTAACTGTGGAGGAAGAAGATATTGTAGGGCCTAGTGTACTTTGTAAATAGCTGAGGTTGCTAAGTAACCTGAGGACGGGTGGTGCCAATATCTCATTACTGAATTTAGCATTCATTTTGGGTTGAGGCCACAGACCATTGCTGCGCTTATTATGGAGGGGAGAAAAATCAGTCTAGAACTAGGATGGTTTAACATTAGAAAGAATAGCCTAAGTGTGGAGTGAAATAGCCTTTTAGGTATTTGAAGAGAATACTCAGGGGGAAAAAAAAAAGACAATTTTTCAACATGACTGCCTAGAGCAGAGGCACAGTCAATAGTCAGAGGTCATGAGGAAATGAGTTGTTACCCCACACCTGGCAAATGAACAATTCAGTGGCTCAAAACGGGATGGAATACTTTGTGAGATAACTAGTTCCCCACTAGTGGTGTCCAAGCACAGAGTGGTTTACAAACTGTGTTCTGTGTAGCCTTCGGGTTCTCCTGAAGTTCAATAAAGTCCTGGCACATGTAGCAATGAGCTTTTACAGTAGTTCCTAAGACAAAAATCACATTTGGTCAAAGGTACCTTTGAAAATCTTTTAACTCGTCCATAAAGTGTAATACGCATGATTTTGTTTCTCACAACCCTGACAGTTAAAGTTGGATTGCTCACAGGAACCATATTGTTGAGGATGGTTATCTTTCAACACCGGAATCGCTTTCCGTGGAGCTAGATGCCCCAGGATTGCAGGAATAGGGGCCATTCATGCCTCTCACCCATGCGCTCCCCAGGGCACATACTCTGAGAGTGGATAGAATGGCAGGAGGAACCACTCACATTATTTAAATGGATGTATTTTTGCGTGAGTAAGTGCATGACACATATGGTTGAATGTGCACCACTTAAAATTAGATATGCTGCTGGTTCACAAATCTCACTGGATGGGATGGGGTGAAATTTGGGCTCCTCTATCTGTTACAATTTTAAAACCTCTTTATATCTCTGTCTTACATATGAGGGGGTTCTGTCTCCAACTTCACTGAGATTTAATTTCTACCCCCCTTATTGCCTTTGAGCGGATTTCAACTCATAGTGACCCTAATTTAGGAATAATAAAATTTACCAATTTTAGATTTGCTATATGGATTTTAGCAATTCTCTGTAGTTCTGTAATCACCACTACAATCAATTTCTTTAACATTTCCATCACAAGTTTTTTTTGTCCCTATGCCACTTTGCAATCAATCGTCTTCCCTTATCCTCAGCTGTGGGCAACCACTGATCTGCTTTCTATCACTATAGTTTTGCCTTTATGAGCGTCCAGTTTATTCTAAATCCTTGCCAACACTTAATATTGTCACTGTTTTTAATTTTAGTCAATTTAATGCACTTGTCAATGTGGTTTTAATTTTCATTTTTCTCATGTCTCATGGAGTCAGGTATGTTTTCATGTGTTTATTTGCCATTCGTTTTATCTTCTTTTCTGAAGTGTCTGTTCAAATATTTTGCCAATTAGGTTGTTTCTCTTGTTATCATTGAATTTTCAGTGTTCTTTGTATGTTGTGGATAAAAGCCCTTTCTCAGAGCTATATTTTCCAAATATTTTCTATCGGTATATGGCTTGTTTTTCAGCTTTCTTAGTTGTGTCTTTCAAACCATGAAACTTTTTAATTTTTATGTAATCCAATTAATTATTTTCTTTTATGGTTGGTGCTTTTGGTGTCCTATCTAAGAAACCTTTGCCTAACCCAAGACCACAGGTTTTCCTCGCATACACTCCTCTGGAAATGTTGCTGTTGTTGTTTCTCTCAGTTCTTACATTTAGTTCTGTGATTCATTTCAAATTCATTTTTGCCTATAGGGTTAGGTAAGAGTAGAAGTTTTTTTTCCACACAGATATCCAGTTGTTCCAGCACAAATGATTGAAAAGGCTATCTTTCCCCTATTGAATTACCTTGACACCCTTGTCAAAAATCAGTTGTCCGTACAAGGGTCTATGTCTAGATTCTCTATTGTGTTCCATTGGCCTAGCTGTCTACATTTACACCGATACCACACTGTCTTAATTATTTTAAATTTATAGTAAGTCTTGAAATCAGGCAGTAGAGGTCCTTCAAACTTGATCTTCTCTGTCAAGGTTGTTTTGATTATTCCAAGTCCTTTCCACAAAGCCCCCAAATGGCAGGAGGCAAAAGGGGACTGAAGTTCCAGCTGTGCTCTTTTCTAAGCTGTGTATCTTGCTACAAGCTTGTGTCTGTTAAAACAAGGGGCTCCCTTTCTCTTACACAAAATCAGGCCCTATCACTTGCTAGGCCCTCGGCTGTCATGACACTACCAGAGAGAAAGAAAAGACCAAGTGCGGACCTGATAGCCTTTTAGTTTTTTGAAGAGAGCTCTTAGAGAAAAAAGGCAATTTTCAACATGGCTGCCTAGTGCAGAACCAGAGTCAATAAGCAGAGGTTATTGACTAATTCACTCACCCAGGAGGCAGCACCTGTTTATAATTCACACAAAGACAATACATGCACTAATGGTGGCCCTGCTTACACAACCTGGCCCCCATCACCTTTCTGACCTCACCACCTACCATGCCTCCATTTCCCACCCGCTCTGCTCCAGTTACACTGGTCTCCTTGCTCTTGTCAAAAATGACAAGGAAGCTGCTGCTTCAGGTCCTTTCATTGGCTCTTTTCTCTACTTGGAAACCTCCTCTTCCAGATATCCCCCAGGTTTTGCTCCCTTACTTCAAGTCTGTTCAAGTGTCACCTAGTCCTAAAAGCGAAGTATTGAACAGCAATCCCACCCCCATTTATTACCTAGTCCCCTTACCCTGCTTTATTTTGCTTCATAACATCAGTATTTGGAATATTATGCAGTTGTTTCTTGAAGGGTGTCTTAGTTATCTAGTGCTGCTATAACAGAAATACTACAGGTAAAAAAAAAAAAAAAAAGGACGGGTTTAACAAACAGAAATTTTTTCTCTCATAGTGTAGTAGGCTAGAAGTCCAAATTCAGGGTGCCAGCTCCAGGAGAAGGCTTTCTATTTCTGTCAGCTCTGGAGAAAGATCCTTGTCATCAATCTTCCCCTGGTCTAGGAGCTTCCCAATGCAGGGGCCAAGGGTCCAAAAGACTTGTCTGCTCCTGGCAGTACTTTCTTGGTAGTATGAGGCCCTTCTCTCTGTTTGATTCTCTCTTTTATATCTCAAAACAGATTAACTCAACATACAACCTAATCCTATAGATTGAGTCCTGCCTCATTAACATAACTGCCTGTAATCCTGCCTCATTAACATCATAGAGGTAGGATTTACAACAGGGAGGAAAATCTCATCAGGTCACAAAATGGTAGACAACCATACAATACTGGTAATCATGGCCTAGCCAAGTTGATACATATTTTGGGGGGACATAATTCAATTCATAACAGAGGACTTTATTTTTTGTTGTTGTTGTATGTTTGTTTGTTTGTTTTTCATTGTTGTATCCCCAGTGCCCAAAATAGCACGTCATAACAAGCACTCAGTAATCATTTGTTATTGGACGGATGGACAGACGGACGAAGTAATAAAAATTGAAGTCTTATCACGGTGTCTGGCATGTAATTGTTGTTGTTTGTTGTTGTTAGGAGCCTTTGAGTCAGTTCCGACTCATAGCAAACCTATGTACAACAAAACAAAACATTGCCCAGTCCTGCGCCATCCTCACAATCATTGCTATGTTTGAGCCCATTGTTGCAACCACCGTGTCAATAAATCTTGTTCAGGGTCTTTCTCTTTTTCTCTCCCTCCACTTTACCAAGCACAATGTTCTTCTCCAGAGATTGGTACCTCCTGAAAACATGTCCAGAGTATGTGAAACCAAATCTCACCATCCTCAATTCTAGGGAATATACTGGCTGTATTTCTTCCAAGACAGATTTGTGCATTCTTTTGGCAGTCCATGTTATATTCATTACTCTTCACAACACCATTATTCAAATGTATCAATTCTTTTTCCATCTTCCTTACTTCTTGTCCAGCTTTCACATGCATATTCGGTGATTGAAAATACTATGGCTTGGGTCAGGCACACCTCAGTCTTAAAATGACCTCGTATTAACATTATTAACACTTAATAAATCATAGGTTTTATTATCAAGCACTTGATAAATATGTGTTCAATGAATAAATGAATTCATTTGTTCAAAAGTAGCAACAAGAACTTTACTTATATTGAGCCAGGCTCATCATCTGCCCCTTGACGTTGGATCTCAACCCCTGATTGCTTTACCAGATTCTCCATCCGGATGTTAGGCACCCAGGGCTCAGAAAGTGATTGTGCCATGCCAGCAACAGACTCCCTTAACGTAACCTTATTCCAAGTCAGATACTTGTAAGAGTGTCAGGAGAAGGCCCCTGCTCACTTGTCAGACAGCATGCCCTATGCATAGCCAAACTCATGCCCAAAGGGTTAGCCCAAATATGGCCTGGCTGGTCATGATGACAAACTCTGGGCCAGGAGCACATGGCTGCTCTAAACTTAAATGTCAGAAGTTTTTTGATTCCCTGGGACCCACGCAAGGCTGGCTCATTTAGCTACAGTGTCTTGGGTTTGTGGCTTTTCGTATTTAAAATGAACTAAAAATAGTAATGAAAAGAACTGCTGTTGAATAAAAAAGTAGCTTCTACATCTTCCCTACAGAATCTGTACTCAAAGTGAACTTTTTTCTTTGTTAAATTTCTTTGGTTTGCATACTTACAACTCAAAAAAACAAAAAACAAACCCCGTTGCCGTCGAGTCGATTACTACTCATAGCGACCCTATATGACTGCCCTATAGGATTTCCAAGATTGTAAATCTTTACAAAGCAGACTGCCACATCTTTCTCCTGCAGAGGGGCTGGTAGGTTTGAAACACTGACCTTTCAGTTAGCAGCCAACTGCTTAACGACTTCATCACCAGAGATCCTTTTAGTTCCAACTAAAGAAAAGAAAAAGAAAGAAAGAAAAAAGGCTCTTATGGAAAGATTGCTGGGGAACCATGTAGAATCCAAAGAATGATTGAACCCAGGTGTCAGGGAGCACAGGTCCAGGGCAGCCCCATGACCTCGGTATCAAAGGTCCAGGCTCTTTCCACCAGTGTTCTGCCATTAAAGTAACTCCTCAGCAAATCCAAATCTGGAGAGAATTTGATTGGCCCAACTTGTTTTAAAGGTGCACCTTGGTCCAGTTGCCCAGGGAACGGGTCATGTAGAACCATGGTGCTGGGGGTGGGAGGGGTCCAGTTTTCAGAAGAGAAGATGACCATACCCTTGAGGGTGTCTAAAACGCATATGGGAACACGAGCGGGCACTAGGAAATCAGACGGACAATTTCAGAGGGGCTGCTTTATGGGCAACGTACACACAAAAGAAAAGCACATGGTGTGCTCAGTGACCCAGCCCAACAGCAAAAAAAAATATTGATTTTTCTCAGCAGCTCCTTCAGCCTTAAGCATATGCAACAGCTGTGCAGGCTGTGTCTAGTACGCATCATTACAACTTGCATCTAGTGAGAGAAGGCACATTAGGAAGCCAAAGAATTCATTTCCATCCTAGTTGAGCGGCCTTGGGCTTATTACTTAATCTTTCTTGGCCTCAGATTCCCCATCTATAAAATGGGGAGAGTAATATTTCTCCTCGCCAGGCAAGCATGAAGTGAGATGACAGGGAGTGGTATATGGAAGCCGAGAGCACAAACTTGAGTCAGAATAGGGAGGTTGAGCCCTGGTCCTGTCATCTGCCAGCTGCGGAACACTGCAGAGACCTCACCTTCTCTGAGCTGCACTCTTTGCAGCTATAAACCAAGGACAGATGTACGCATCACAGTCTTTGTCAGCATTCAGTGATTTCTAGAAGCGTTGTGCATAGGGCTTAGCAGTTAGAGGGGCACTACGGTGAAAACTTAGCTTTAAGTGGCACTGCTTTGAAAAATGCAAAATATTCTATAGATACACACTGTGGTTTTGTATTACTGTTCTCACCATTATTGTTATCGTCAGCATCACCACTGATTCAAAGAACCAGAAGTAGGAATAAGAATGAAGACCAGCTTCAATGTATGGTTATATCCTCTCTTCCTCAAATGACTCTCCATTGCTATCAAGTAAAATAAAAAATAAATGGCTAGATTTGATAGACAAGGCTGTCTGAGTTCTGATTGCTGACTTTCCAACCTCATTTCTCCCTCTCCCTCTCTCTCTCCCTCTCCCTCTCCCTCTCCCTCTCCCTCTCCCTCTCCCTCTCCCTCTCCCTCTCCCTCTCCCTCTCCCTCTCCCTCTCCCTCTCCCTCTCCCTCTCCCTCTCCCTCTCCCTCTCCCTCTCCCTCTCCCTCTCCCTCTCCCTCTCCCTCTCCCTCTCCCTCTCCCTCTCCCTCTCCCTCTCCCTCTCCCTCTCCCTCTCCCTCTCCCTCTCCCTCTCCCTCTCTCTCGTTCTGCCACTTTCCACATACTTCATAATACAGGCTCATCAGGTATAGGCTCTTCCCCAAATGCACTCTATATCTCAAGTGTCTGTGCCTTTATTCTTGGCATTTTCTTCCCTTGGAAAACCACCTTTGACCAGTCTCTACCTATTGAAATTCTTATATCAAATCCCATGTAATCTCCTCCGAGGCCCTTACTATTGTCCTTACCTTTGCAGTGCCGGAATTATTTGTTCAGCCCTTAGAACTTTGCTTGTGCCTTCGTTCACATTTAGCCCTTATTTTATTTGGATGGAGCCCTGGTGGTGCAGTGGTTAAGAGCTCAGCTGTTAACCAACAGATACTCTGTTTAGTTGCCTTCATGATGCCAACCCCCTCCCCCGCATTAAAAGCCCTTGAGAGCAGATAGACAGGAAGACTGTGTCATAATCATCTTTGCAATTCTCATGAGCTAGTACAGTGGCTGACACATAGGCAGAACACAATACCTGTTGGAAGGAAGGAAGAAAGAAGGGAGGGCGGGAAAGGAAGGGAGGGAGAGAGGGAGAGAGGGAGGGAGGGAGGAAGGAAGGAAGGAAGGGAGGGAGGGAAGGAGGGAGGGAGGGAAGGAGGAGGACAGAACAAATAGCGCTGTAAACTGCCTTCTGTAAAGCTCAAGCTATGATCATGGTGTTCGCACTGTGTTTTAACCAACCAAGCTGCCCTGTCCAGTCCAGCAAGAACATCCAAAAATTCCTTCCTTTGATTATAAGCCTCCAGAGGTTTTTTAATCTTTGCATGCTATCAGAAAGTGAATTTCCAGAAACTCTGAAACCTTAAGGGACCTAGTAATAATTTAATTCATTATTTCCATTTTACAGGTGAGGAAACTGAGACCCAAAGAGATTTAACAACTGTTAAAGAGCTGAGACTAGAATCAGGGGTCATCTGTGCCCCGTCTGTCCAGACCATCCCTTCGTTGGCTCCTGTGTGCCATTCTTAGGGTTGCCTATTTTCATTTTCCCCATGGCCCCAGGTCCCTGCTGGCCCAACCCAGTGTAACAGTGGCTTATTCCAGGAGCTTGTTATTCAGAGAGAGAAGAGGACAATATAGTCAAAAAGAATAAAGCTGCCAGCAAAAGAACTGAGTGAGCTTGCGAAGTTGGAAGGAGATGAGTCCACAAGGCTACTCTCTTTTTTGACATCAACAGCTAGTTTGGGGTTCCCAAAGCCACCCTCAGGTTTGATAATTCACTAGAAGGACTCACACAGCTCTCTGAAAGCTGCTATAACCACAGTTACAGCTAACTGCAGGGAAAAGATACAGATTAAAGTCAGCCAAGAGAAGAGGTGCATGATAGAGCAGAGTCCAGAAAAGCACCAAATGCAGAACTTCATTGTCCTGTCCTGGTGAAAATCATGGACAACACTAACATCTCCCAGCAACCACGTGGGACAATATGTACAGTGTATTGCTAACCAGGGAAGCTCACTCAGCGTTGGTGTCCAGAGATTTTGTTAGAGCTCCATCACATAGGCACAGTTGACTGCCCACATGGCTGATCTCAGTCTCAAGCCCCTCTGGAGGAAAAGCTGATATCACATGACCCAAAGCCCCCACCCTAAATCACATCGTTAGACTATCTGGTGTGACTAAATGCCCCCAAATCAAAAACTAAACCCATTGCTAATGAGTTGATTCTGACTCAAGGTGACCCCATGTGTTACAGAGTAAAACTGAGCTCCATAGGGTTTTGTGGGCTGTAATATTTTTAGAAACAGACTACCAGGGCTTTCTTTCTTTGTGCTTCTGGGTGGGCTTGAACTGCTAACATTTTGATTAGCAGCTGAATGCAAACTGCGTCACCCAGACACATTCAGTGCCTGGACTTAGGGATTACCTCCCAGAATCCAAGGGCAAAGACAAGACCTCTTTCTGGATAAGGTTGAATTCTTTACTACACAGAGCCCAGTATAGATACTATTTCTGACCTTTTACCCTTGCTTCAGCAAAGCATATTGAGAAATGTGTAAGCTTTGGGGTCAGACAGGCCTGTGCAGCCTTTACCACTTGTACTTGTGTGACCTCAACAAGTCATTCATGTCTCTAAGCCTCAGTTTACTCCTTTGGAATATGACGTAGAGATGCTTGTCCCTGTGGTATTGTAAGGATCAGATTTAATGCTTTTAAAGTACTGTTTAACTTTCTTAGTGCTGCTGTAGCAAAAACACCACAAATGGGTAGCTTTAAAGAACAGGAATTTATTTTCTCATGGCTCAGGAAGCTAGAAATCCAAATTCAGGGCACTGGCTATAGGAGAAGGCTTTCTCTCTGTCAGCTCTAGGGGATGATCCTTGTCTTGTTCATCTTCTGTGAGCCCAACATTCCTCATTACATGGTAATCTTCACATGGTGTCTATCTTCCTTGCTTACTTGCTTATGTATTTAATCTACTTTTTTTATAACTCAGAAGTGATTAGGTTTAGGACCCACCCTACACTGATATGGCCTCATCAACATAACAAAGAAAACTCTATTCCCCAATGGGACTACATCCACAGGTGTGTTGTTGTTGTTGTTAGGTGCCATGGAGTCGGTTCTGACTTCTAGCGACCCTATGTACCACAGAACAAAACACTGCCCAGTCCTACGCCATCCTTACAGTCGTTGTTATGCTTGAGCCCCTTGTTTTGCAGCCACTGTGTCAACCCATCTCATTGAGGGTCTTCCTCTTTTCCGCTGCCCCTGTACTTTACCAAGCATGATGTTCTTCTCCACAGACTGATCTCTCCTGACAACATGTCCAAAGTATATAAGACATGGTCTCACCATCCTTGTTTCTAAGGAGCATTGTGGTTGTACTTCTTCCAAGACAAATTTGTTCATTCTTTTGGCAATCCGTGGTATATTCAATATTCTTTGCCAACACCACAATTCAAAGGCATCAATTCTTTTTTGGTCTTCCTTATTCATTGTCCAGCTTTCGGATGCATATGATGTGATTGAAAATACCATGGCTTGGGTCAGGCGCACCTTACTCTTCAAGTTGACATCTTTGCTTTTCAACATTTTAAAGAAGCCCTTTGCAGCAGATTTGCCCAATGCAATGTGTGTTTTGATTTCTTGACTTCTGCTTTCATGGGTGTTAATTGTGGATCCAAGTAAAATAAAACCCACAGGTATAGGGGCTAGAATTCTAACAACTATTTTGGGGGATGCAATCCAATTCATGACAAGTACTTAATACAATGCTAATATGCAGTATGAGGGCACATTGGTTAAGCACTCGGCTGGTAACCAAAAGGTTAGCACTTCGCACCCACCAGCTGATTCAAGGAAGAAAGATGTGGCAGTCTGCATCCGTAAAGATTTACAGCCTTTGAAACACTGTGGGGCAGTTCCACTCTGTCCTGTAGGGTCACTGTGAGTCAGAATTAACTCAACGGTGCTGGGTTTGGTTTATTCTTCAGTACTTTTTCTCTCTCTCTCTCCCCCCATAACTCTCTTGTCTGCTCACTCTCTGTTTCCTTTTCCAACCTCCCTGTCTTCTCTCAGGATGGGAGGTTGTCCCTTGAGTCTGCTGTGAATAAGGAAATGGCAAATTCTTGCAGCAGCCTTGGGACATCCTGCCTCCTAGAGCCCTAGAGACAGCACTTGCCTGTGTCTGTTTAACAAAGCCAGACTTCAGAACCTAGGATGAATGAGGGCTCACAGTTTGTAATGACTTTGTGTCACTCCAGGTTTGGTGTAAATTGAAGATGGAAATATGTTTTCCAAAAATACCAAGCTGTTGCTGATGTCTGGGCCTGTTTTTACCTTTGGTGATACAACCTTCCTGTCTGGGCTTTTCTTCAGGCTCCCAGGATGGCTGGGCTCTGGTGCCAGGAAACTTTCTTAAGATAGCCTTGCCCTCCTCGCTGTGTTAGCTAACAGTCCACCCACTGCACAGAGAAGAAGTCTACACACCCAAGAGTAACACTGACCACGTTAGGAAGCAAGGTGTTCATGAGACTGCTGAAATGGCCCCTGCTGGTCCAGGTGTGTGCATTGCTCAGCTGCTCCCTGGTGCCACCTGGAATTGTTCTGTGGTTTGGGAAAAGGCAAACCTTCCTCCAACCAATATTCCCTGATTGAGATCAGCCTTCTGTATCCACTTTTCTCAAAAATGCCTTCCTTCTACTCCCATACTCCTCATCTGGCTACACATCCTATACGTCACAGGGTTAAAATAGTGAGGAAAAAAAAAATGTCATTTGGGGCCTCAGTTTCCAGGCTGTTAAGGATCCAAGTCACAAATTTTGTCATTTTCCTCCCTTCACCACTTCCCATAAATGTGACGTCTGGAAAAGGCTATGACAACAGACCTGTACATTTTCTGCCTGAGAATCTCATAATAAGCCTATGAGGTAGTCTCAGGCAATTAGAACTGGACAAGATAATTAAATGAGGGCAATGGTGGCTCAGTGGTAGAATTCTCACTTTCTGTGTGAAAGACCCAGGTTCAACCTAGCCGATCTACCTCAAGCACAGCCACCATCTGTCTGTCAGTGGAGGCTTGTGTTGCTGTAATGCTAAACAGATTTCAGAGTTTCTTCCAGGCTAAGATAGGCCAGGAAGAAGAGCCCGATGGAAATCAGCCAGTGAAAACCCTATGAATCAATGGTTTGGTCCCTCCCTGCGGGACCGAATTGCTGGGCTGAGGGCTATGGGGACCATGGTCTCAGGGAACATCTAGCTCAATTGGCATAACATGGTTTATAAAGAAAATGTTCTATATTCTGCTTTGGTGAGTAGAGTCTGTGGTCTTAAAAGCCTGTGAGCAGCCATCTAAAATACAACACTGGCCTCACCCCTTCGGGAGCAAGGGAGAATGAAGAAAACTAAAGATACAAGGGAAAGATTAGTCCAAAGGACTAACAGACCACATCTACCAAGGCCTCCACCAGCTTGAGTCCAGCACAACTAGATAGTGCCCAGCTACCACCACCAATTGCTCTGACAAGGATCACAATAGAGGGTCCTGGACAGAGCTGGAGAAAAGTGTAGAACAAAATTTTAACTCACAAAAAAAGGCCAGACTTACTGGCCTGACAGAGACTAAAGAACCCTGAGAGTATGGCCCCCAGATACCCTTTTGGCTCAGTAATGAAGTCACTCCCAAGGCTCACCCTTCAGCCAATGATTAGACAGTCCCATAAGACAAAATAAGACTAAAGGGGCGCACCAGCCCAGCGGCAAGGACTAGAAGGCAGGAGGGAACAGAAAAGCTGGTAAAAGGTAACCCAAGGTTGAGAACGGAGAGAGTTGACATGTCATGAGGTTGTTAATCAATGTCATAAAATAATGTGTACTAACTGTTTAATGAGAAACTAGTTTGTTCTGTAAACCTTCATCTAAAGTACTATTTTAAAAAAAAGAAATTTTTTAAAAATGGAGTTTTAATTGAGATTGCGCTAAATTGATACAGTGATTTGGGAAGAATTGATGTAAAAAAAATGGTTTGATCCACAACCCATCGTGAGGATGGCATAGGACTAGGTGGCAATTTGTTCCATTGTGCATGAATCGGGGGGCTGACTCGACGGCAGCCAATGAGAACAACAAGATCATTAAACATTACTGCAGTGCCTGTATTTTACCTGTGAGGTCTAGAGAGAAAATTACTTCTCCAGGGTCACAGACATTCTTAGTGAGCAGAGTGGGAGACTGCTGCAGGGTAATCAGTGAAAACTGAATGAAGTGAACTAAACCAAATATTTGGTTTCCATATGTTTGCATGCTCCATAGGCTTCCGTAGGTTCTGGTTTCTCTTTTTTTTAGATTCAAATTACATTTCCTCTGTTAACATCCCTTCCTTCTTTCATCTTCTTTGTAGTATTCTTTCTCCTCTTCTCCTTCTAGTCCAGGCATCAGCATCTTTTTCAATAATTCTCTTTATTATTAGGACACAGGAATGAATCTACTTCCTTCATCCAGTAATTAGGCAAATGTTTATTAAGTGCTTCCTACGTGCAAGACACTCTAGAAAAAGCAATGAACAAAACAGACAAAAATCCCTGCCCTGTTGCAATTTCTATTCAAGTAGCGGGAAGCAAGCAGTAAGAAAATAAAGAATAGTAAAGACATAGAGTGTGTCCAATGGTGATAAATGCTTCGAAAGGAAAATAGAGTGTGTCAAACAGAGGCGGCTTACAGTTTTTAATAGGGGGTAAAGGAAATCCTCACGGAAAAGGTGACATTTGAGCAAGGCCCAGAGCTGGTGATAGAGGGAGCCCTGTGGGCTCTAAGACAGGGGTAAGCGCAGGGCCTGAGGCTGTGAGGTGGCATCTGCCTGGTGCCCTCAGAACAAGAAGGAGGCCAGAGAGGCTGGAGCAGAGTGAGACAGGGGGAAGGGACTCAGAAAGGTGGTCAGTAAAGAGAATGTGTAGGGCCATCTGCAGAGTAATAAGGGATACAAATATAAAGAAATTGTAGTTACTCTGTGTTTTACTCTGAGCATATAGGAAGCCATTGGAGGGTTTTGAGAATAGACTTTAGTGAGGCAAGAGCAGAAGTGGCACCAGCTAGGAGCCTATTTCAGTAAGCCAGTTGAGAGATAAGGATGGCTCGGACCAGTAGAGGTGACAAGAATTGGTCAGGCTCAGTGTATATATTGTATATATCAAATTGATTCTAACTCACAGTGCCCCTAGAGGACAGGGTAGAACTTCCCCATAGGGTTTCCAAGGCTGTAAATCTTTACAGAAGCAGATTGTCATGTCTTTCTCCCATGGAGCAGCTGGTGGGTTCAAACTACTGACCTTTTGGTTAGCAGTCAAGCACTTTAGCCACTGTGCCACCAGGGCTCCTTATATGTTGAGGTGAAGAACATGGTATTTCCTGAATGATTAGATATGATTAGATTTAGCAGAAAGAGACAAGCAAGAATGACACGAAGGTTTCAGCCAGCACCTGAAATGCTGCAAGTGCCATTTGGAAACAAATTATGCTTAAACTCTCTCTGCCACAGTTTCCTTACCTCCAAAAAGGGGAAAATAATTGAATTGATAATGTTGCTGTGAAAGTTAAATGCATAAATACATGTAAAATGCCTGGTTCACAAAAAGTGAATGTTGGCTGCTAGGCCCATCATCATCCTCCTGTCCTGCCTTCTTCAGAAAACTAACTTCAGTCTGATAGGACCTTGTTTATTTAGTTTTCTTTGTCATCTATCCCCCAACCAAAATGTAGGCTTCATGAGGGCAAGGATCTCATCTGTCAAGTTCACTGCTATATCGCCAGCATCTACAATAATGTTTTAAGCATGGTACATACTTGATCAATATTTACGAGTAGAAGGGTGAAAGGCTAGAACACCCAGGCAGCCTGGATTTCCCAAGACATTTCTGCCTGATATGACTTCAATGTTTCATTCACTCATATGTGTCCATCTGTGGCTTGGGAAATTTGGACACTTGCCTTAAGGAAAAGTCTGTGGGTGTTGCAAACAGTTAAGGCACTTTGCTGCTAACCAAAAGGTAGGAGGTTTGAGTCCACCTAGAAGTACCCTAGAAGAAAGGCCTGGTGAGCTACTTCTGGAAAAGTCAACCATTGAAAACACTATGGAGCATGGTTCTACTCTGACACACGGGGGTCGCCATGAGTCAGAATTGATTCCACAGCAACTAGAGGAAAGAGGCCTTAAGGAAGGCTTTCAAAGGTGGACCACAGATTAGACAGTCCACTCAGAATAAATCCCACCTCTGTGCTATGCCTTGATGAAGAGAAACGTTCTACCTAAATGTAGACACACTGAGGTTCCTGTCCCTGAGGTCCATGTCTGCTCCTTCTAAAGTTGAAATCAGTGCCCTGGTTGTTTTCTAATTAGCAGAGTCACTATGTGGCCTCCACCCCCGGCTGTCAAGGTGTCGCAGATCTGCGGACTGGCTTTCCATCCCAGGATGCTTGAGCTTGCTGAACAAGGCTGGTGGGAGGCAGGAAAAGGGCACAGAGCCAATTAGATTGAAATGGAATCTGGCCTTCAGAGGCCCCTTGTCAGGGCGAGGAGTATTGGATGTTCCCAAAGATGACAGATGCTTCTTTATTTGGGCTGCTCTCTGGGGTTAGAAGTCATTTGTAAATAAGATTTGCTCCATTTGTTATGGCAAGTTCTATTCTCCGTGCCTTATTTTTTTTTAATCCCTGAGTCTTTTTCCCTGTGTTTTGACATACTCGCTGCCAGCAGAAAAGCTGTATGGTCTGGAATGAATATTTCAAATCCTTGGGACCAATTGAAGTAGAAACCAACAGACAGGTTCGGTGAGGGCATTGTTGATCAGTTCACACAGCACTGAAACAAACTAATGGGACAAAAAAAAGCAGAACAACTGTTGTGGTGAATGAATGACTGCGTATCAGAATGAATATTAGGTGGAGGAAGCCTCAAAAATTATCTCCTCTGATTTTAACTGGGGGGGAGGGAAGTCAGCTAAATTCTATTATTTAGTCATTATGTCGTTAGTCTAAGCAAATTTAGTCTTTGTGTAGATTGTATTCCACAGAATATAATCTTTAAGTAGATAATAACCTACTCTGAGTACAAACACAAATTTTAATCTAAATCAGGGGATATTCTATCCAGGTCAATGGATTCGTAAGAACCTACGAACAGTCTGAAATGTGTTTGCTTTAATGTGTTAACTCCTTATAAAGAAAGCACACACTATGTGGCAGCCATTGTTCTAATGTTCTAGAAGCATTAATTCATTTAATCCTCACAATCCTGTTTTGTTAGGTTCCACTGAGTCAGTTACAACCCGTAGTGACACTATGTACAACAAAACGAAACACTACCAGTTCCTGTGCCATCCTCGCAATCATTGCTATGTTTGAGCTCATTGTTGTAGCCACTGTGTCCATCCATCTTGTCGAGGGTCTTCCTCTTTTTCACTGACCCTCTATTTTACCAAGGATGATTTCTGTCTTCAGCGATTGGTCCCTCCTGATAACATGTCCAAGGTACGTGAGATGAAGTCTTGCCATTCTTGCTTCTAAGAAGTATTCTCACTGTATTTCCCCAAGACAGATTTGTTCATTCTTCTGGCAATCCATGTTATATTCAATATTCTTCACCAACACCATAATTCAAAGGTGTCAATTCTTCTTTGGTCTTCCTTATTCATTGTCCAGCTTTCAACTGCATACAAGGTGATCAAAAACACCATGGCTTGGGTCAAGCTCATCTTTGGTCCTTAAAGTTACATGTTTGCTTTTTAACACTTTAAAGAGATCTGTTGCAGCCAATTTGCCTGATGTCATTTGATTTCCTGACTGCAGTTTTCATGGGTGCTGATTGTGGATCCAAGTAAAATGAAATCCTTGACAACTTCAATCTTTTCTCCATTTATCATGATATTGCTTATTGGTCCATTTGTGAGGATTTGTGTTTCTTTATGTTGAGGTGTAGTCCATACTGAGAGCTGTTGCTTCAAGTCCCCTTCACTTTCAGCAAGCAAGGTTGTGTCATCTGCATAGCACAGGTTGTTAATGAGTCTTCCTCCAATCTTGATGCCACATTCTTCTTCTTCTAATATAGCTTCTTGGATTATATACTCAGCATGTAGATTGAGTAAATATGTTGAAAGGATACAACCCTGACCACACCTTTCCTGACTTTAAACCATGAAGTATCCCCTTGTTCTGTCTGAACGACTGTCTTTTGGTCTAAGTACAGGCTCCTCATAAGCCTAGGAGGTAGATATTATACTGTCCTCTCCTAGATAATGTAATTGAGATGCTGAGAGGTTAAGAATCACAGGTCGTAAGTGGCACAGTTGGGATTTGTACCCAAGTAGTCTGGATCCAGAGTCCCCAGGTGATGCGAACAGCTAATGAGCTCAGCTGCTAACTGAAAGGTTGGATGTTGGAGTCCACCCAGTGGTACCTTGGAAGAAAGGCCTGGTGACCTACTTCTGAAAAATCAGCCACCAAAAACCCTGTGGAGCATAGTTCTACTCTCACACACATGGGGTTACCATGAGTCAGAATCAACTCCACAGCAACCGGTTTAGTCTGGATCCAATTGTATACAAATGTCATGATAGGTGTAGGAGAGAGCCTGGATGTGGGAGTATTTTTGGGTTTTGTTTTATAAAGGAGGTTATAGTGAAAGGAATCAGGAACATCTCATAGAATCCAAGGGCAAAGGGAACACCTGGCCTCATGAGGGATGGGAACCAGGAAATGTAAAGACATTGGGAGCCTTTGCAGCCATTTGTCTGGTCTCTTTGGTCTTGTTTGTCTTCTCTACAAGACTGACATGAATCCATCATGAGCCTGAATGTGGCCCATCACAACTGACCGCTACAGTAGCCTCAGCTTCTTAACTTTCTTCAACTGGTTCTCATTAGTTTCTCCCAGTTACCTGTGATTCTGAAGCTAATAATGACTAGCCTAAATGGACAGTGATTTAAAAGTTAAATTTTCAGAAATTAAACTTAGAAATTTTGGGTTGTACTGTCACATCATGTTCAGAACTTCCTATTCCATGTTCCTTCCAGTATGATTGTAAGACTCATGGCAATGGATCTAGACCTAAAGAAGACAAGAGTGTGCACTCTACCCCAGGTATGAGTGTTGGAGATCTAACAAAATTCACCCACCACTCATCTGTCAGTGGAGGCTTACATGTTGCTATGATGCTAAACAGGTTTCAGCAGAGCTTCCAGACTAAGACAGACTAGGAGGAAAGGCCTAGTGAGCTACTTCCGAAAATCAGCCAATGCAAACCCTATGGATCCACAATGGTCTGATCCTCAACTGATCATGGGAATGGGAGAGGACCAGGCAGCTTTTCCTTTTCTTGTGCTTGAGTTCACCATGAGCTGGGTGACTTGACAGCAGCTAACAACAACAGTCTTGAAACCACATTTTCCCCTTTGATAAAACTAATCTTAGAAATCAGGTCAGCCTCACCGTATTTTCCCATGGATGCTCATTGCCCAGGATGGGCTGATGTTTCATAAGAACAGAGCTTTATTGTCCATGAATCCCTAGGTGTTCTGATGCACCCTGTCCCCAAGATTCTAAAAAGAACAATATGTATGCACAACCCCCAACCTATGAAGGACTACTAGCAATTCTCCACATTTAAACTGTGTTTATCATAAATAAGACACATACACACCCTCCTCAGCAACCATGACTGTCCTACTTATTGCAACCAGTATAGACTCTGACGCCAATTACAAGCTGAGTCAATTGGTACCAGGCCAGGGTAAGTAACAATAATAAGAAAGAGCAATGGGCTGAGACACGAGGTGGAATAACTTTTGATTGCATGGCTTTATGAACAGACATGCAAATCATATGCTTCTCTACCAAAGCTACAGTTTCAACCCAGGCAACTTCGCTCTGTGAAAAGCTATAACCAGATGTGATGAAACATAGAGGAAGGAGCTATCAGCATGAGTAAAGGATGGCTTGAGCTCTTCAGGGAGAGAGGCCTATCAACTCTGGGATAAGCTACAAATGCAGAAATGAAGCAAGGGAAGAATCTTCCAGAGAACTGAACTGAAACTATGGAAGTAAGAAGCTATTAACTGCAAAGAATATTTTATATCTCAAAACAAGGATCAGGATTTCCTGGTCAAAGCCGGATTTCATGCATGTTGACTCATAAGAAAAGTTTACGAGTTGACTTTAATTTGGATTCCATTCAGAGGACCTTGGAGCAAAGAAAAGTACTTAAGAAGCTTGTTAGAGAGGTATTTGCCTCGAAAGAAGCCAGCATTTTCATTTCAAACATCATTGCCCCCAGATTTTTTTAAAGCCTCTTTAAAAAGAAAGGAAAAAATCTTACAATGTAGCCTTTATATCTGCTATTTGATTTTTCTTAATTAATATTTGCAAAAGCACATATTCAGGGTTTATTTTTCCTTTCATTTATTTTCATGATAAGTGTTGGTATTTTTATGGTATACAAAGAGTTTCCATAAGAGTAATACCAATTCATGACATCACACCTACGAGAAATAAGGGCTTACGCTTCATCAGCTGGATTTGCCAGCAGAAAACAGTTAGGTTGGGAGTTGCAGCTCAGTTATACTCAGTGTGGCCATAAGATCACCAATGCCCTGGAAGTTGCGAGATATTCCAGAATCTTTCCTTAAGGAGAAATGCAACTTCATTACTACCTTTCGTAGTGTCTGCAACTCCGTATACCACCTAACATCCATTCAAGCAACGTCTGGTCGCATATATGTCCGTGTTCCCAACCCCCATAAAGACCATTATATTAAAAATTCCAGATACGTACAATGGTTCCTAACAACAAATAGGCACTACTTTGCAATGCACATCAAAACATTATTATTATGTTAAAGATGTTTTAGTGTATCTGGAAGTGTTTCTCTAACTTTTTTTATGCATAGAAAAGTCTACTATATACTATATACTAAGACAAACATTTGACTGACATTAGATACAAACTGTACCTAAATGTTCTGACTTACGTACAAATTCAACTTAAAGAGACTTGGGAATGGAACTTGTTTGTAATTCAGGGACTGCCTGTATGTAATATGATGCTCATACAACGTCCAAATCACACAACATCTTATTTCACAGAATGTAGTTTTTTTTTTTTTTTATTGTGGACGTTAAGTTATACGTGACTGTATATATAAAGAAAAAAAGTCCAGCCACCACGGTAGCTCTGTTTGTTTTTCTGGAATTGACAAAATCATAGACTTTGGAGCCTAAGAGACCTGCATTTTGATCCAAACTGGGCCCTATGTGATCCATGGGATCTTCATCAAATCACTTTGCCTACTGGGATTGGGTCTTTCCATTTGTGAAATGGCAATAACAATACCTACCTTGCAAAACACTAGAGCTATATCTATCTAACAGTGCCTGGAACATGATGTTATTACCTTGCTATTCAGAAAATGCTATTGTGTTCACAGCGCTAGGGGCAAGGTGTACAAACATGAATAATGGATTGGTCTTTGCCCTCAAGGAGGTTAATCTAATTTTGTATTTATTGTGCTGAGTGTGCAGACCCAGTCCCTGGATCCTCAATCTTATTGAATTTATTTATTCATTTATTTGTTCATTTGTTTATTCAACAAACATTTAAGTTCCTACCATGTGTCAGCAAGGAGCCCTGGTGGTGCAGTGGTTAAGCACTCGGTAGCTAACCGAAAGCTCCACGGTTCAAACCCACCAGCCACTTTGCTGGAGAAAGATGTGACAGTCTGCTCCCATTAAGATTACAGCCCAGGAAACCCTAGGGGGCAGTTCTACTCTGTCCTATAGGGTTGCTCTGAGTCAGAATCGACTGGACGGCAATATGTTTGGTTTTTAGTTTATGTGCCAGCACTCTGGTATATCTTGGGCTAAACACAGTACCTGTCCTCAAGGAGCTTCCTAGAGGAGAAACAAAGTGAACAGGTGATGAGAATGCTATGCTGTGGCTGGGCCCTGGTACTGCCCTAGTTTAGGTTTCAGAGTAAATGACAGTAGGGATACCAGTGTACATACACTCCTTCTGGCCAGGGTTCCCACTTAAGAGACCCTCTATGCTTCCTGCCTTACAGAATAATAGAAGCATTAAGTGAATAATAGAAGCTGTAAGAAGCCCTCATTATTCAGCCATAAAGAGACTTGAAGTTCTGACAGATGCCACAACATGGATGAACCTTGAAAACATGGGAGTCAAATTAGTCTGACACAAAAGGGCAAATACTGGATGATCCCACTTATATGAAATATCTAGAATAAGCAAGGGCATAGAGACAAAAAGAGATTAATGGCTATTAAGGGCAGGAGATTTTGAATATAGCATGGACTGCCAGAAAAACAAGGAAATCTCTCTTGGAAGGAGTACAACCAGAATGCTCTCTAGAAGCAAGGACAGAGAGACTTCATCTCACATACTTTGGACATGTTATCAGGAGGGACCAGTCCCAGGAGAAAGACATCTTACTTGGTAAAGTAGCAGGTCAGTGAAAAAGAAGAACACCCTTAACCAGGGGGATTGACAGAGTGGCAACAACGACGGGCTCAAACATAACAATGATTGTGGGGATGGTATAGGACTGGGCAGTGTTTCGTTCCGTTGTACATAGGGTTGCTGTGAGTCGAACCAACCCAACGAATCCTAACAACAACAACAACAGGGGCAGAAGGGAGTGGGAAATGGGGAGTCATTGCTTGAGGGGCACTGAGTTTCTGTTTAAGGCGATGAAAAACACTTGGAAATGTATAATGGTGATGTTCCCACAGCATGGTGAATGTAATTAATGTCACTGAATTGTACACTTAAACATGGTTACAACGGCAAATATCTTGTTTTATATATACATTACCACAATTAAAAAAAATTAATAAGAGAGATCCATATGTGCCGACATGGTAAGAGAGCTACTGTAGATTGTTAAACAAAAATGGAAGTATCAGAAGAAGAAAAAGAAGCCCTCTTTATTTCTTTGGCTTCTGGACCAAGTCCTCACTCTGAGCAATTAGAAAATTGCTAGTTTTCTTTCCCCTTCAGCTCAGCCTGGCCCTGGCCCTCCCAAACTGAGACTCTACCAAAAAAAAAAAAAAAATAGGGTAAATCCAGTCCCCCATCTCATCTACCCTGTCTTGTTTTAGGTACAAACCAGAGAACCCTTTCTAGAAGTTCTAGTAGGAAATGGGACAGGGTGTGTGACCAGGCATCGAATGAGCTAGTAACATGTCTCGGCACAGCATGGTGGTACAGCATAGCCCTGGCTCCGAAGTCAGACAGGTGTGGGTTCCAGTCTGGACTCTGCCCCCTGTGCACTGTGGCATCTTGGGGAAGATGTTTCACCTCTCTGAGCCTTATTTTCCTCTTCTGTAATTAAAGAAATAGCAGTAGTTCTTGGCTCCCAGGGCTCTTGTGAGGTTAAGAAGGTAATGCTGCAAAGGCCTTAGCTTAATGTTTGACATTTGATAAGCTCTAGACCAATTTACTCCTGTGAAAGCAGGTCCTCTCCAAAAGGAGGACTTTGAGCTTTGGAGCAAATTGTCCTGAGTTCAGTGAGCGCTCAACCTTTCAATGGTGGAGGCAATTCCTGGAGATTTAGACCCTTTTATGCAAGAAGAGATGAAAATGAAGCGTCAGAAAGAGTGAGGGAACTGCACAAAGCTAGGAGAGAGTTAGAGAAGACACATACCTGCCAAAAGACTTACCACGTCACCCAAATTTATCAAATCTTAATATTATGTCATTTTTGCTTTAGTTTTTTTTAAATAAAAAACGTTAGAGACGTACTTGAAGTTTATTGTGCATCCCTCTCCAGTCCCACTCCTTCCCATATTCTCTAGACATAACTATCATCCTAAATTTATTGTCAATTATTCTCTTGCATGTTTTTATACTAAGTATATGTAAAATCCGTAAACAAATATATAGCATTATTTTATGTTTTAAAGATTACATAAATGGTATTTATGACAAAAAATAAAAAACGAACCCATTGCTATCTAGTCAATTCTGACCCATAGTGACCCTATAGAACACAGCAGAGCTACCCCATAGTTTCTAAAGAGTGACTGGTAGATATGAACTGCCAAGCTCTTTACCACTGCATCCCCAGGACTCCGTATTTATGGCAGAGGTTCTTAATTATGACCAAAAAAAAAAAAAAAAATTATGACAGAAGCTCTTAATTACCTATTCAATATTTATTTTATTTTTCTTCCTTATAGAACATGTAGCTTATTCTAGGCAATAATGCACCCAACTAATGGTGGTGCAGTGGTTAAGAGCTATGGCTGCTAACCAAAAAAGGACGGCAGTTCAAATCCACCAGCTGCTCCTTGGAAACCTTATGGGGCAGGTCTACTCTGTCCTATAGGGTGGCTATGAGGTGGAGTTGACTCAACGGCAATGGGTTTGATTTTAGAAACCCTGGTTGCATAGTGGTTAAGAGCTACAGCAGGTAACCAGAAGACTGGCAGTTCAAATACACCAGGCATTCCTTGGAAACCGTATAGGCAGTTCTACTCTGTCCTATAGGATCGCTATGAGTTGGTATCGACTCGACGGCAACGGGTTTGGGTTTTTTTTGGTTTTAAAGGACTGCATTTCTCACTTTCCCTTGCACCTATAGGGGCAGCCAAATGAGATGAAAGCAAAAGTCACTGAGCAGACCTTCTGGGAAGACAGAGTCCCTGGGTGGTGCAAACAGTTACTACACTAGGCTGCTAACCAAAATGTTGGATGTTCGAGTCTACCCAGGAGCAGCTCAGAAGAAAGTCCTCGTGATATACTTCAAAAAATCAGCCACTGAAAACCCCCTGGAGCATAGCTCTACCCTGACACACTTGAGGTTGCCATAAGTCAGAATTGACTCAGTGGCAACTGGCTTTACTGGTCTGGGAAATAAAGGGAGTCAACTCAGCCGGCAGGCATACCTTTTACTTTTGCTCCTCTTTTCTTCCTCCTACTTAGAACACGACAGTGAGGGCTGAACCTCCAGTAGCTGGTTGGTTTGTGATGCCACCTTGAGGTTAGAAACTAGTGCTAAAGATGGTGGAGCAAACACCTGGATCCCTCATAACCTTGGAGGCTCCATATCAGCCTTGGACTACCAACCTCTAGATTTATTGTATGTGAAAAATAAATCTCTATGTTGTTTAAGCTGCCGTTGTTGTTGTAAAATGCAATTGAGCCTAACCCTAAGTAATAGAGGATTATACTGGATGTATAATTTTCTAAATAGAATTTTTTGCTCAGCGTATTTTTGTTGCTCAGCATTCTGTTTGTTTTTCCGAGGCAGCTATAGTGTTTAAAACACTGGTTCTAGAATCAGACTGACTGGTTCACAGCCTAATTCTGCCACTGACTTGCTACAAGCCTCTGGGTAATTTCCGTGTACCTCAGTTTGTTCATCTATTAAAAAAAAAAATAGTTGCCGTTGAGTTACCTCAACTCATGGTAACCCCTTGTGTTACAGAGTAAAATTGCTCCACTGGGTTTTTAATAGCTACTATCTTTCAGAAGTAGATCACCAGGCCTTTTTCCAGAGGTGCCTCTGGGTGGATTTGAACTGCCAACCTTTGGTTAGCAGCAAGCACTTAACCATTTGTGCCATCCAGGGACTCTGTCATCTATAAAATGGGGATGATAATAGTACTCCCCTCACAGGGTTGTCAGCATAAGAATTAAATTAGTTAATATCCACATGCAAAAGAATTAGAATAGTGCCTACAGCAAAATAATAATTAGCCCTTATTGGGACTTATTAACTATTTTTTTGTTATTCATCCATGACGGTATAGTTGAATTTTAGCTGCCGAATAATATTCCATTTTATGAACATGCTACAGTTTATTTCTCATGTTACTGTTTGATGGGTATTTAAGTTGTTTCCAGTTTTTAATTTTTACTAAATGATGATGCAATGAATGTTTCTGAATATTATCCTTATGCACATGTGTGCAAGTTTCTCCAGGTGTTATGGATTGAATCGTGTCCTCCAAAAATATGTGTCTACTTGGCTAGGCCATGAATCCCACTATTATGTGATTGTCCACCATATTGTCATCTGATGTGCTTTTCCTATGTGTTATAAATCTTACCTCTATGATGTTAATGAGGCAGGATTCGAGGCAGTTATGTTAATGAGGCATGACTGAATCTGCAAGATCAGATTGTGTCTTAAACTAACCTCTTTTGAGGTATAAAAGAGAAAAACAAGCAGAGAAACATGGGGACCTCATACTACCAAGAAACCAATGCTGGGAGCAGAGCATGTCCTTTGGACCCAGGGTTCCTGTGCAGAGAAGCTTCTAGACCAGGGGAAGATTGATGACAGACTTTCCTCTAAAGCCAACAGAGAAAGCCATCCCCTAGAGCCAGCCAGCACCCTGAATTTGGACTTCTGGCCTCCTAGACTGTGAGAGAATAGATCTCTGTTTGTTAAAGAGATCTGCTTGTGGTTATTGCTGTTACAGCAGCACTAGATAACTAAGACACCAGGATAAAAAAACAAAAAACACCAGGATACCTGCCTAAAAGTAGAAATGCTGTTTAAGGCACGTGTACCTTCGACCTGGCTTGATAAAGCGAAATTGCTTTCTGAATTGTTCATACAATTTGCACATGAAGGTGCTCACTGCTTCTCATCTTTGCTAAATTTCTCTCTAGTTAAAGTTTTTTTTTTTTTTTTCCAGTACAATAACAAGGTATTGCCTCGTTTTTTTAATTTCTGTTTCTCTGATGCTGATGAGGCTGGGAATATTTTTCGTGTCATTTTCTTTGATGGTGTAGGTTTCCTCTTCTATGAACAACATGTTCACATCATTTCTTATTTTTCTGCTAGGTTGCTTATCATTTCAAATTTGTATATGTAATAGTGTTGCAAACACCTCCTTCCAGTCTGTGACTTGCCCTTCCACATTGTTTGGGTCATAGAAACTTCAATGTAGTTAAACTTATGAACGTGTATTCATTATTATTATTGCCTTAAAAAATCCTCCCCTACCTCATTGCCATAAGGCTAATTTCCTATATTTTGTTTAAATTCCTCCTCCTCATTTAGGTCTTTGAGGAACCTGGAATTTATTGTTTTTATGTGAAGAAGGGATTCGTTGTTGTCTTTTATATGGGTTATAAATTATCTCAACACTATTTATTGTGCAGTCATTCTGTCCCACTGATCTGTAATGTCATAGCTTTCTCATATCAAGTCCCCATACGTGCACGAGGCTGTTTCTGGGCGGTCTCATGTGTATTACCTGATTATTTGCTATCCTTGTGCCAATACCCTCTGTCTGAATCACAGTCTCTGGGGTGTCTTAAATCCATGAGATGATTCTGGAACCTTGGTTTGTTGGCATGGTGCAGATAATTCCAACTGTAGTCAGGATGGCTTTGCCCCTGTTCAGACAGCTCTATGCAGGATAGTCTCAGCGGCACAGGAACACAGCTGAAGGGTAGAATAGATTTAGCTCAAACTTGCCTTTTAGCTCCCATCTCAAGATGTGCCCTGTGGTGTTTCAGACGCCAAATCCCATACACACATTCTGCTCCTATCAGAGTCTACTCTACATGATGCTGTACTCAACAGTAACATCCCCGTTGCAAGATGGAAGAGCCACTTATCTTACTGATATTCCAAAGGAGAGGAAAGTTGCCTAGATGCAATATTTATGGCCTGGATAATCATGAAGCACTGTGACAGAGACCATTACATTGTAGATGTAAAACATCACCAAATCCCCATATGCACAACTCTACAAAGATTGAGAAAACTGGAAATAAATTACCCACTAACCAGATGAGGTGTTTTCTCCTTGGTTCTTTCATGAAAGGACTAGTGAAGCAACTGGAGGCGGGTGCGGGGTGGGGGTCAAGTGTAGCTCTCTCTGAGTGTTAATTTGCTTTTATCTCAATTCCCTATATCAGAATAATAAGCCTAAGTGCTCCAGAGGGAATGCTAGTTTTGTTTTAAAAACCAGATAACAAAATCCCAGCAACACCCTAAAAATGTTTTAACGGTTGCCAGCTCCCCTGGGCATCAGGAAATGTTAGTGGGTCTGCCTCAGAGGCTTCAATCAGCATTCAATCAGCATTCAATCAGACAGGAACATAAAAAGCAACGCTCAATGGGTTTTCTAAACAGCCAGGTTCTCTTGCCAGTGATTGAAGTTTAATGAACAGGGGAGAACTGGGCCTCAGGGACTGAGTCTGCAGAAGGGGTAGATTCCTGGAGCCACACAGTCCCTATCCCCTGTCATGTAGACCAGCCAGGGAACATCACTTTACCCTTCTCCTTCAACCAATGGTGGCTGATTGATTTATCACTATGCTTCATGTCCATATCGCCATGGACCTTTGCTATTTACACCAGAGTATTCAAGTGGTAAAACCTATTTCCCTACTTTTATACATTTCCTTTTTGTCTCGTTTCTCTCTTTTTCTGTCTCTGGGTTTGTGGTTTCCTCGTAGGAAGCCTGGATCCCTGGGTAGTGCAAATGTGCTCGGCTGCTAACCAAAATACTGGAGGTTTGAATCCACTCTGAGGCAACTCATAAGAAAGACCAGGCTATCTACTTCCAAAAACTCAGCCATTGAAAATCCTATGGAGCACAGTTCTACTCTGATATGCATGGGGTCACTATGAGTCAAAACTGGCTTGATGGCAACTAGTTAACTTGCATAAGAGTCCCTCAATCATCTTCTCCTTCATAATCATGTAGAACCCCTTCTACTCATCTGAGAGTAATTTTTTTTTTTTTTTTTTTAACTATAGGAAACAAACAGATTAACAACTGTGGCCTATTATTCTTCAGTAAGCCATACTTGGATCTATGGGCCTGTATTCAGAAGATAAAATGTGCATGTTGCAATCAAGGAAAGAGAAAGTGTGATGTCACAAGCCCATAGAAAGTCTGTCCAGACATGTGCTTGCTTGCAGTTCAGTGAGTCTTATAGCAATCAGACAGCCCTTTCAGAGTCTCCAGTGAGGTGGGAAAGTTGTGATTAACTGATTTACAGCCCAGGGGTCATGCCTACAGAGCCATCCACACCCCTGCCACCACTGTCAGCTCAGACATGCTGTACTCAGGCGTCTCACAATAGAGAGAAAGCTAGAACCAACGTGGGTCACATCAGAAAGTCGCTTAGCATCGTTTCAGATAGAACACCAGTTGACCTCAAGTTGATTCCAACTCTTGGCGACCCCGTGTGTTACAGAGGAGAACTGCACTCCATAGGGTTTTCAATGGCTAATTTTCCAGAAGCAGATCACCAGCCCTTTCTCCTGAGGTGCTTCTGGGTGGGTTCGAACATTTCACATTTCGTTTAATACCCAAGCGCTTAACCGTTTGTGCCACCCAGGGACTCCCTCGGATAAGAATAAAGGGATATTAAAACAAACGACAAACCAATCTTTAATTGAGTGGAGACTCAATGGGTGCCTTAAACCATCTGATCACCATTGTGACACTGGAGTCAGTCTGAATACTTGTCTCTAATTTGAAATGCTTTGTAATTTAAGGGGAAAAATTTTGTTTTTAATCACTTGGCTGAAATCCGAATAAAGTCTGTAGTATAGTTAATTATTGTAGCAATGGGAATTCCTGAGTTTTGACAAATGTATCATGGTTATGTGAGAGTTAACATTAGGAGACTCTCAATCAAAGGGCGTATAGGAACTTTTTGTACTATCTTTGCATTGGTGCTCTAAAACTAGAATTATTCCAAAATAAAAAATTTCTTTTTAAATGGAATCAACCAGGGCAATCACAAATGTCTAAAGCTATAGGTGTAAACATAAATGGAATTCTGGCTCAAGGTGAAAAAGAAAAACCAGGAGCCAAGGTGCCAGGGCTGTGTATTAGGGAAATGTGATAACCTCTACTTCTTCTATATTTGTGGCCTTAGGCAAGTCCCTTTACCTCTCTTCATTTTATTTGTTATTCCAGAGGAAAAGACAGTCACTCAGATTCATCTACAAAATATTAAGAAATTCGGAATTATCTACTGGCACACCCTCCAAACCACAGTTTCCCCAAGTACAAAAAATTCAGTATAAGCAAATTTACTTCTGCAGATGTTTTTGGTCACCCAGAGAATCTCAGTTCCAGTAGATGCAAATAGCAAGTTATTTCTAAGAAAAGAGAGAACTAAAGAGTTGGGGATAAATAAAGAGAGTATTTTGGAAGTCAAAGTTTGCAAGAAAGGCAAGGAATATTGAAAGCAAGTGAACTATGATCTTAAAACTGCACTCTGGGTCCGCTGGGAGAGCCTTTGCCAAGAGGTGTGAGCCTCTGGCTATGAGTACTTTGGCCAGGGGCCCTCCTGAGCAGGGGTGAGGACATGAAGTCCTGTGCACTGGAAGGGGGGTTTCAGAAACACCTCCCTAATAGTCTGCCCATCTCAAAAATCCAGTCACTCAGAGTCTCTGAGATCTGAGGAGCCCTGAGTTATAAAACCAGAACAATTTCATTTTAATGCTTCTTAACCAATGTTAGCTACAAATAAAATTAATTTCAAGTTCCTTGTGTCAGGAGAGGCAGGCATCTGAATGTTCTAGGGAACCTATTCCAAGTGAAATTGTGCCATACCTATTGTTATTTAAATGGAAAATGTCATTTATATTGGCATCATTTAGGATGTTACATTGATTGTTTTGTTCAAAGTATTTTTCATCATACTCCCAAAACTTGGTCCCAAGAAAAGGGAACTTCTGCTATGAGATCTCAAGTTCCTTCACCACAAATACCTCTAGATAAGGATGCTGAGGAACTTAACTCTTACTGCTATAATACAGACTCAGCCTATGTCAAAGGACTGTTTTTGGGGTAAAATGGAATTATAGGAATAAAGATTTTTTACTTTTTTCAAAAAATAATTTTAAACAATTATTTTTTATTCATCAAACAAATTAATTGCTTCCTAATGCCAGTCCTTGCATGGGGGGAAGAAGTACAGAGTGGTAACTGCTCCCATGACACATTTGGATAGAGTGGTGACCGCTCCCAGGAGACACGGGGGTGGGGAGGGGAGTAGTTAAGTGTGGTGACTACTCACATGAGACACTGTGGAGTAGAGAGTGGTGACTCTTCCCAAGAGGCACTGGAGGGGGTGGTTAGAGTGTGGTGACTATTGCCACGAGACACTGGGGGGTAGAGTGTGGTGACTGTTCCCAGGAGACATGGAGGGGGGCGTAGAGTGTGGTGACTACTCCCATGAGACGTTGGGGGGTAGAGCCTGATGAGGGTTCCCATGAGACACTGGGATGTAGAGTCGTGACTGTTCCCAGGAGGCACTGGGGGGAGGGATTAGAGTGGTGACTGTTCTCAGTAAGCACTGGGGGCTAGAGTCATTATGCTCCCAGAAGGCTGAGGTAAAGTATTGAATAAACCCACTGCCATCAAGTCAATTCTGACTCATAGCAACCCTATAGGGCAGAGTAGAACTGCCCCATAGAGTTTCCAAGGAGTGCATGGCAGATTCAAACTGCTGACCTGTTGGTTAGCAGCCATAGCATTTAACCACTACACCACGAGGGTTTTCAAAGTATTGAAAGTATTGTCTAGAAGCCCTCAATCCAGACAAGTACGCAGGCTCAATAGACAGAGTTAAAAGCTAATATGGGATAAGTACAGAGTACTATGAAGCACTTGAGTAGCCCCTAAATCATACTTCAGGAGTCAAGGGAGGCTTTCCAGAGGAGATAACATCAAATCCTAAAGAATAAACAAGTATTATCTAGGCTGGTATGGGGGAAGAGGTTGGAGGGAGTGCTAGTGGCGATGATTGTGGCAGAGCAAGATGGCCATGAAAGGAAATAAAGTGATTTTCTTATGATTGCAGTAGAATGTGAAAGAGAGGTTAACAAAAGATGGGGCTGGAGAGATTGGCTGTGTCTAGTTCTTGGAGGAAAAAATTATAAATTATGTTAAAATTTTATTCTATCTGAGGGTAGTTGAAAGCCAGAAAGGGTTTAAAGCAAGGTAATGATATGAAATTAATGGTTTACAGTTTAGAGAGATCCTTCTGAGTTCACTGTGGGACAGAGATTGGAGGGAAGCAAAACTGGAAGTGGGGACAAATTATGAAGCTGTTCAAGCAATCAAGATGAGAGTGGCCTGGACTAGTGAGGTGGCAATGGGCTGGGGAAGAGTGAACAGAACTAACAGATAGTTATGGGTTACAATCAACAGGACCTAGAAATTAACTGGATATGTTGGGTGAGGGAGGAATCAAAGGCTTGAGCAACTGAAAAGGTAACATTGCCATTCTATGAGACAGGAAATAGGGAAGGATCATAAACGTAGGGCTAAAAATAATGAGTCTCTTTGGAAGCAAATGGAGACTGACATTCCTCAGAGATGTTCAGATGGTAATACCCAAGAGACAGTTGGATCTTTCTTAAAATTTCTCCCTACTCTGGGACTAGAAGTTTGGAACATATGGAGGCCTTTTGAGAACTCTGGTTTATTACTATATTAAACTAACAAAAGAGGGAAATAATAAAGATGAGAAGTTTCTGCTATTTCCTTGGAAGTGTGAGAATGTCCAACCCAAAGCAGGTGTGAGAGATAAAAGTCTCCATTTTTGACAAAAGAACAGATCAACCACTATGTATTTATACACCATGGGATCACTTAGCTTTTATGGAGAGTCCAGGCTGTCATCGGGAGAGAAATAATCTGCCCTCTTAGAAAGCCTCTCATCAGGTGCCTTGACTTGGGATAAGTCAGGGTGAGAAATAAAGCGGGGAAGAAAGTGGTAGAGCTATACATGGGCCTTAGTAATTATCTAGCTCAATGCCCTCATTTTATAGAGGAAGGAACTAAGGCGCAGGAAGAGTAAGCGACTTGCCAATCATCATACAACTGGCTAGTTGTATGTACATATACATTGCACACGTAGACAGGCTGTGCCTCAAATTTCCAGGCAGCCATTAGACTGCGAGGAAGGAGACACGTACACCCACTGGCACCAACCATTCCATGGGTGTTATGGTCATCTATGATCAAGCCGGACACACGAGACACGCAGTGTTGGCAAAGTTAAAGCCATTATTATTACTTATAGAAAGCAAACATTAAACAGTAACTACAGATTCCCAAAGGAGAACTGCTTACCCCTCCCCAAATTACTCATGTCCCTCCTTACGTTTCTGGGTAGGCAAGCCATGGTTCAGATCAGACGCTGTGTTTGTGTCACCACTGCCTACAGCTATCACCACACTGCTGGCTGGGCTACACAGCTCTGGAAGCTTCTGCTCTACTGCTGTGCTTTGCTGGGTCTTGCTGCCACCTGGAAGACCCCTGCACAGGGTTTTCTGAGCCTCTGCCACTGCCCTTCTAAGCCTCTGCTGCTGGCCCTGGTGACACTACCCAGTATGATGGGGCTCTCTTGCAGCCATGTTACCCAGAATCCTGCTGCCCAGGGTGGGAGGCATGCAACCTCTACATGGGGCACAATCAGGCCTCTCTTGCCCCACATAACAAGTATTACTGCTTTTTTAGCTCCACTGGCAAGCCTTCTGCCCAGAAGAGTTGGGCTCTACCGTGCTATAGGAAGACCCCTGCAAAGGATCCTCTGAGGCAATCCCTGTATGGGACACACTCGGGCCTCTACCCTGCATAAGCAAGTGTTACAGCTTTTAGCTCCCCCTGAAAGCCTCCTGCCCCAAGGTTCTCAGGTCTCTCTCCATGAGCTGGGCAGGCTTATCACCACTGTCTCTCACCGTCTTCAGCATTGGGTCTTTCTTCTGGGTCTAGGAGGTTCTCAGCACAGGGGCCCCAAGTCCTTGGTCCAAAGGACAGCTCTGCTTCAGACTCTTCTTCTTGATGGTAGTGAGACCCCCTGAACCTCCATGAGATTAGCCCTTTAAAGCCTAGCAGGATGACAAAACCAACCAATCCCCTTGGTAGGCTACAGTCACCTTATTTGCATGGTCATAGTAAACGTTCCAATTCCTGCAAGGGTTTTATGCACCTTATTTTCATAGTCCCAGCCAATCATTTTGTGAGAGTTACAAGGCCGTGGCTAGAAACGCCATATAAAAGCAATTCAATGCACTGCACTAGTAGTGTATATAAGCCAGAAGTCATCTTGGCGTATCCCAACCTTTATGATTTAGATGAGATCAGCTTGAACCTCCATCCTGTATCCTAAGGAAAATCGAGTGCCATCACCTCCCCTCAACTTCTGCAAATTCCTATGGGACTAATTTTTCTCCAAGTCATCTCTTGTTCTGATTTCCAGTGTTTGCTGAATTTCTCATTCTCTACTCTTTCTTGTGGCTTTTATCTTCTCCCCCCTGGCATTGAGCCAAACATAGGGACAGCCCCTTCTTCTTGGCTTCTTCATCTTTACCCTCAATCAAAAGAAACCATTCACATGAGGCAACTCTGGGCTGTAAATTTTTGTTAACAATTTCAGAATAACATGGAAAGATATAATATCATATATATGTATACATATAGCAAATATTTGACTTCTTTGTTTTCCTAAAAAGGCCTCAGATATTTTCTATGAACACAGATAGGAACCTGCTACCATTTTAATCTTGATTTCTCATGCTGTTGCCCACTAATTCTCCCTTCCTCTTTCTTTTTTCCCCTTCCCTTTAATACTCATCTCCTTGTCTTTCACCCTAAGTGCTGATCAGTGTATATTCCTTCCCTAAGGGAACTCTGGAGTCCATGGGTGATCAAATAATTAACTTACTCAGCAGCTAAACAAAGGCTGGAGGTGTGAATCCATCCAGAGACACCTCGGAAGAAAAGCCTGGTGATCTACTTCTGAAGAATCAGCCATTGAAAATTCTGCGGAGCACAGTTCTGCTCTGACACACATGGAGTTGACATAAGTAGGGGGACTGGCCCTACAGCAACTGGGAAGGGAACTCTGGAGGCAGCTATCAAAATATCTTTTTTTTTTTTTTTCTTCTTCTTACCCCACTTTACAATGCTGGTCCCATACTCTTTGTACTAAGCCAGGTGCCTATTCCATGTGACCTTGAGAAAGTCCCTCCCAAATTTCTCAGGCCCTGCTCACCCACTTCAGCCTTTCCTAGGTGTATTAGTTCAACATGTAACTCACACCCAAGGCTGCACATGTTTTGAGTGAGGTGAATTGAGCCGTTCAATGTGTGATATTGTCTTTTAATTGCTTTCAGCCCTGCGGACTTTGGACAACTTTCTTCACCCTTCAATTCAGCTCTGATTTATTCAGCTTCTGTGAACAATTTATTCACTTGTGATTAGGCCCAGTGTAATTATTTTGTTGGTAAAACAAACGAAAAGAATCTATAAAACAACTTTTAAGTGAGATAACAATTCTGCCTGGAGAGATATTAAAAACGAAATTATGCATCTCATTTCACCTGCCTCTTACAAAGAAATGATTGCTCACATTGTCTTTTTTATTTCCCAAGATCTTTTGGCTTTCATTTAGGAAGGTACCTGGGAAAGCAGGCTTGGAATAGCGGGAAGAAAATGGGAAAGGTAGTTTTTAATGGAGAGCATATATGTAAGGGCTTAACGTAATGTTTCTCCAGTTTGAATTTTAGAGACCTCTACTTTTGAATGACCTGGGATCTAGTTAATGGAGCCCTCATGGTGCAGTGATTAAGAATGTGGCTGCTAACCAAAGGGTCAGCAGTTCATATCCACCAGTCATTCCTTGGAAACCCTATGGGGCAGTTCTACTCTGTCCTATAGGGTCGCTGTGAGTGAGAACTGACTTGACAGCAATGGATTTGGTTTGGTTTTTTATATCCTCAGAGCTTCTGATTCAGTAGGTCTGAGAGGTGCGAACAAGAGGTGGAGTTTCTCACTTGCCTATTCTTGCACCTTCTAGACTCAAATGCCTGCTTCTGGCTACCCAAGCCCTCTTGTACAACAATGGAGTACTTGTACTTCTCCAGGAAGCTTCCTTTTCCCAACCCTTCCATTCATGTTTTCTTCTATCTCTGATAACTTCTAGTACTTTCTATCTGGCATTTATTCAATTCCACATTGATAGGCTAACCCGTTAGGTTTTCACATGTATATAAGTCAACTCTCCAACAACTTTTTTAGGCCAGGAACTACGCATTACTGATTTTTCCCTCTGCACTTAGCCAAGTGTCCTGCTTTCAATCCTGTTTCCAACCTTAGAGCTCAGAAATTTCCTATAATTTTAGTATTAGTGGATTGAGAAAATATAGCAAAATCATACCATCAAATCAGTGATGCCTTTAAATAAATTTGTAATGTATTAATCTCAACACCATATGTGACACTTAAAAAATGGTGGCTCACATGTATATGAGGCACATTATGCATTCCATCTACAGACCTTGTGGAAGCACATATGAATTCTATGATATCTTGTCATCAGCTACCCAGTGCTTAGGGACCAGAATTTAGGAGCCCTGGTGGTGCAGTGGTTAAGAGCTCAGGCTGCTAACCAAAATGTCAGCAACTTGAATCCACCAGTCACTCCTTGGAAACCTTGCAGGGCAGTTCTACTCTGTCCTATAGGGTCACTATGAGTCAGAATTGACTTGATGGCAATGGGTTTGGTTTGTTTTTGTTACCTCAAAATTAGAGCAAGACACTCAAGTAGAGGTGTCAGAGGCTTGGAAATTGTGGTTATCCCTTTCTTCACCTAACAAAGGCCATAATGACAGACCCGACCTCATCCTACTGCCACTACAGCTACATTTCTCCAGTAGCTCTCACTGGATTAATCCTATAACCATCTTTCTGAAGAAATGTCATTTAATTTGAGACCTAGAAAAGGCATTTGGTGCTGACCAAAGTTTCTATGTGCTTCCCACATAGCCCAGCCTCTCTTGAAGTTGGTATGCGGTCATGTGACTGACTCTAACCAGCAGACTATGAACAAAGTTTTGTAATTCATTTCCAGGCCTCTGTCACGAATACAGTCAAAGACACATGTTGAGATCATGAGGTAGAGGGAGCCTGGATCCCTGAGTCACTGGATGGAAGAGAGTCATCTGGACCTACAATGGACTCTTCATGAGTTGCGCTAAGCTACTCAGATTTGGGAATTGATTGTTTCACAGCATAGCCTAGTCTATCCTGATAAATATACTAGGCAAGGTGTGAAGACAAAGCTTTAAAGAAAAAAGAATACTAGATGCCTAGACCCTTTCTAAAAAACAAACCAAAAACGGCCTGAAGTACTTGACCATATGGAAAATACTGAGCAGGAAAGAAAGAGGTAGACATGGGTTGGATCATATGGAAAATAATAAGATGCCTGGGTTTTATATAAAGGCAATCAAAGTTACTGAGAGCTTTAAAAAGAAGACTGACATGATCTGATTTATACCAGAAAAATAGCTGTTCTATGTGAAGCCTAGATTGGAAAGAGAGCAAGAGGAGATACAGGAACAAGTTAGAAGTCTATTCCAGTAGTCCAGGCAAGAGGTAATAGTGTCTTTTATTAGATTGGAAACAGTTGAAATGGTGAGAAGCAGATAGATTTGAAAAATATTTAGAAGGCAAAAATGAGTAGAACTTAAAAGAAGGAGAACTCAAAGATAACTCCTGGATCATCTGCATCTGGGTAAAGGAGATTCTATCCTTAGAACTGGCAACTGCTGGAAACAAAGTGAATTTCAGAGAGAAGTCCAAGGAGCTTTAGAAATGTTAAAGTTGAGAAACCTGGAAAACAAGTGGAGATGGCAAGGAAGCAGTTGGATACACTGGCCTAAAGCTCATGATAGAGGTCTGAGCTCCAAACACACCAAACGGAAGCAGCTTGCTTCGTAACTGGTGATGGCCTAAACTCTAATGAACTTGAGGGGGTGATGAATGTGGCAGACTACAAAAATATCTTCTTGTTTTTTTAAAAAAATGGCTGTCCTTGAAAATATGTTGAGAAGGTTCTTAAAGGCTGTGAAGCTAGGAGAAAACCAATCACAAGTAAAAAGCATTAACCAGAAGTTCGTAATGGAGGCACATGGCAGGCTAATGATGCTTGAGCTGTGTGAAGGTCTCCCCTTGAAGCTTTCCTTTCCACAAAGGCCCACCCTACAGAATTTCATTCATCATGTATATTAATTATCTTCCACAAAATTGCATCCTCTGATTAATTTTATTTAAAGTGATTGCTTATACTTTTCTTGATCTTCCTTACCCCCTGGTCTCCACTCTCACCAGCAATCCCCTCCGCACCCTGCTAAAGGGCTTGGAGACTCAACTTGGTTCTTTTTCAATAGTTCTTCTTCTCTAAAGGAAGTCAGCATCTGGCATCCTAATTATAGGACATGTTTTGCGTCTGTGAATGAGGCACAATCACCACTCTTGCTTTTCCCATGGGGGCCGGGTGGGGGTGGGGAGGGGAGAGGGCAGAACACTTTCTGGAGTTTACAAGAACTGATTGCACGAGCAGCTATACAAAGATCCCTATAGCTGCATGCAGTCCAAGGCTTCTGGCTGACCCTAACTGCCCAGAAGAGAAAAATTTCCCCTTTGATTGTTTCTTTTTCACTAAGTCCTGATTGAACTTTCTTGGGCAGGTCACGAAACTGGAAAACTTTGTGAGGGGCTTTTAAACTGGGATTTGTGTTTTCTAGCTTACAACTAACGCTTCTCCTCAAATCTAAAATACCATCAATTGAATAATACTTTGCAAGGGTAAAAACAAACAAAAAAAATACTACCATATCAATTGTGTGACATATTTTAGATTCAAAACATTAAAATGTGAAGGAAAAAAAATGTGTATTTTGGGTTCTAATAAATATAGTTTGTCCTGAAAGGAAGTAGAAAGAAACTGACAGGTTCTAGAGAGAAATTTTTTCATTCCTCTCACTTCTGTTTCTTCATCTATAAAACGGGTACAGGTGAAATGTCTACCCAGACTACATAAAAGTAATGTTCATTTCCTTAAGAAAATCCAATTAAGGTAAGTAGAAAAAAACACATTGAATAAGAAATTGAAATTAAGATTCTTTTATTGCAAATCTTTCCTTGATTTACTCGAATGATTAGGGAATGAAAAGGAATTTGGTCCACTGAAGTTTCTGTTTAACTCGGGCTTGAGGTAGAGCATTTCGTTGTTGTTCTTGTTGTGTTTGGACCCTCTGGTGGGGTAAAAAAATAAACAACTTGTAAAACATGTTAGCAGTCTTTCCTGCATTAGTAGATAAGCTTTAACTAATGAAAATGACTGATGCTTTCTGGGTGATTGGTGATGTTTCTGAATCTAGGTTACCACAAGAGCAGATAGAGATATATACGGTGTAAGACAACACTGTAAAAATGAGCCAACATTGTTTATTTTAAGAAAAGTAGCTCTTTTTAATACCTATTTAAAAAATGACAAATGTGTATAACCTCATAATTACAGATATCAATGCTTTAGCACAAAGCCAAAATAAATAGCTAAGTTCTTAAAAAATGAGTTGACTTAAAGGAAAATATGTTGTATGCAATAAAACAAATAATGCTTGAATCCACAGCTCTGATCACGTCTAACTGCCTAAACTCTTCATGACTCCTTCTCACCCTCAACAGAATAGCCTTAACAGGGTTCAGGACATGATCCAGCTATCTGGCTCCTGTCTGCCACTCCCACCTGAACCTCTGTCACTCTTTGCCCCTTACTTCCATTACTCTATAAGACACCCCTATGAACTTCTCTTTCTGGAACCGGTTCCTCTGCCTGGAAGACCCTCCCACAATCTCCCTACCTAGCTAACTCTGGTTCGTTCAGCTGTTTAAATAAATATTCCTTTTTCCAGGAAATCTTCCCTGACTCTGCCACAGTGTGTGTGTGCCTCTGTGTGTGTGCATGTGTCCATATGCATGTATGTGTGTGTATACATATATACATACACAAAGAGGTCCCTGGGTGTCGCAAATGGTTTGCACTTATCCAGTAACCTAGGCTGGGAGTTTAAACCCACCCAGTGGAGCCACCAAAAAAAGCCCTGGCAATCTGCAATGTAAAATAAGATAACAGTAAAGGTAAAGATTACAACCATAAAGATTATAGCCAAGAAAACCCTATGGAGCAGCTCTACTCTGGAACACATGAGATTGCCATGAGTCAGAATCAACTGGATGGCAACAGGTTTAGTTTGGTTTATACATACACACACACGTACATAAACATATACAAACATACACATTTTTTTTCTGAATCATTGAGAATAAGTTAGAGGTGTCTTCCTCTTTTATGTCTGAATACTTGTGGATGGATTTCTTAAGAACAAGGACATTCTCTTACATAACTACATAACCATCAAAATTATAGAATTTAACATTAATAAAATACTATTACCTAATCCACAGTTCATATTTAAATTTCATCAATTGTCTAAAGACATCCTTTGTACCTAGTACAGGGTCCAACCCAGCATCACATATTACATTTAGCTGTTACATCTTTTTAGTCTTCTTCAGTCAGAAATAGTTCCTCGGCTATTATTTGATCTTTGAAAAACACAGGCCATTTATTTTGTAGAGTATCTCCAATGTGGTTTTTTTAATATTTCCAGAAATGGAAGTACTGTCATGTTCTTCTCAGTTCGTTATATCAGTAGGCACAAGACATCTGCGTGCCCCAAAATTGGTGACGTTTGCTTTGATCTTTTGGGTACGGTTTGCCAAGTTTTTCCACTACAAAGTGATTCTTTTTACAATTGTAATTAATAATTTTGCATAAGGATATTTTGACACTATGAAAATATCCAGTTCCTCATCAAACTTTCACCCACTAGTTTAGCATCTATTTTACATCTGCTTAATTTTTAAGGAAGCTTAGTTTGCATTGTTTTAAAAAAAGAAAGAAGATATAATTATGATAAATAGATTGTTTAAACCGCCCCACCTAAAACACCTGCCTTTCCCATATCAGTCCAATCTCTTCATTTATGAAGATCTTATCATGTAGGATTGAGAGAACTCTGACGTGTATGGCCTTAGCCAAGGCAAGATTTCTCATTTGCATTTTCAAATTTATTCATGAATTATCCTTTCATTTCCTTTTTCCTTTGCAATAAAAAATAATCTATGAAAGAGGCATATTTTTCATAATGAGAAAGTAGATATACACTATTACTTCTGCCTTGCCAAATTTCATAATATTGCTTTTGGTTCACATTGTGACGGGCATCAGTAATTGCATATATTTTTTTACGCTTGCTGCAAGGGCTCACTTGAGGCTTTGAAGAGCATCCTGCAGCCTTGGAGTTTGTGGATTGAAAAATCATTTAGATTGATTAAAGCCATGAGGAGAATTATGATGAGTGTCACGTCATATGGGCATCAGGAAGGTAAAATATTATTACCATTTAAACTGGAAACGGAGTTCTTTTTCTAAGTGAAACATATTCAAAATGACAGGCTGGGTTGTTTGTACGATTAGTAATACCTGACATCACTCATCCATTTAGTCAAAAGAAAATCATTCTATGAGCCTACTAAGTGAGGACCACCACCATCTACAATTTCTAACTTTTCAGTGGAGATACTTGAATAATATCCTTCTGGGTTTTTAACAAAATTTGACCAAAAGGAGCCTTGAGGGCTTGCTTATAGGTTCCATTAAAGGCACACAGAAGCTCAAATATTCCTCGATAAAGCAACATTGCTTTGCCGTCTAGGGAGATCATCTGTTTGACCAAGGGCTCAGTTTCAGAAATCACCAAACGGACTGGGTAGAGAGGAAGTGATCCTCTTGCAGTTAACCAGATCATAAAAAGTCAGCTGATGTTTCCTGGAATGGAGTCAAGACAGTGCAGTCACCTATGACCCAAATGTCCTAGGAAAGAGCCTGTCTTTTCTAGTCCACCTGTCACTCTCACTTGAGATTCTGACCACAAACGAGTTTCTCTCGATGTCATCAGAAAATTTCAGAGCTGGAGCAAATCTAAAGAATAAATACCTTTCTCCTTTTTTTAAGTCATGTCTCAACATAATTTTCTATTAGTTTCTCACAAAAATCTTGTTAAAAAATTTAAAACACAGAATAGGAATAGTTTTCTTTGTATTATGGTAAAGAAACTGGAGATCAGCAAGGTGAAGGGACAGCTCAGCCTACTAATAAACTACAGCTAGAATTTTAACCTCCTTGGTCATAGCCAACCAGACCATATTTTTACTTTTTCTGATAGCCCCAACCAGGTCATCAATATCCCCAGCCCCATTAAGTGCTTTCATGGACTCACCACAGTTTTAGTTGTGTTATTGATATGATTATTTAATGTCTTTCACCCTAGAACATATGGACTACAGGAATTAAGCTTATTTTTCTTACATCATATCCCACTATCTACACTGGATCAGTGAGTGGGCAAGTGGATGGGCCAATATGCTACTTTATTCTCCTGACCATAGCCACTTACTGGTTTTGTTCTCTCATCTTAGACTGCTGCCAGAAATGGCCCTCTCCGTGGACTCCTCTTGGCACCGGTGGCAGTGGCGTGTCAAAGATGGCTTCCCACAGTCTGCATCAGAATTTACACCACTGCTGTCTACAAGGAGGCAGAGCCAGAACTACAACCTCAGACAGCAGCGGGTTGTGTTCCCCAACAACAGAATATTCCACCAGGATTGGGGAAAGATCTCCAGGAGATACTCTGGCAACAGAATCTGCACAACCAAATATACCCTCCTCACCTTCCTGCCACAGAATCTCTTTGAGCAGTTTCACAGGTATACAACCACTTGACCCAAACATTTTTAACAAGTGTCTGCCACTTAGGCAAACTTGGAGGTCCTGCTCTCTGGGGCCACATCCGCTTTCATATCCAAATGAAATGGTGTAGGCATCCATCCACATGCCTGAAGAAGTGTATGCCATTCATTCATTCATGAGTCATCAAATACTGGGTTCTACTCTGTATCAGGTTATGTGCTGAGTGCTAGAGATACATGAGGGAAAAAGAGAGACATTGACCTTGTTGAGCTTATTGTCTAGTGAAAGAGATAGATATTAATTTTACAAATCATGGAAATTGATGTAAAATTATAACTCAGACAGACACTTCCAAGGAGAGGTGATAGTGCTATTAGAAGGAATAATAGGGAAATCTGGCCTAGTTAAGGAAGTCAAGGGCGACTTCCCTGAAGAAGGGATGATTAAAGTGTGATCTGAGGAACAAAAACACATTTACTGGGTGAGGAGAGGCAGAGAGAAATCACAGAAGGGATCCAGGAGAATGTTCCTGCAGGCAGACCTGCATGTGCAAAGGCACTGTGGAAAGAAGGAGCCAGATGTGCTTGGAAAACTTGAAAACACAAGCCACTTTCTTGAGCTACTATACGAGAAATAATTTTAAAGCAAATTATATACTTTGATATCATCTTAAATTTTGTAATTATTTACTGAGCAACTTCTATGTTCTATACTGTGTACTTTACAAATGTTATCCTATGAAGTACTTATAAGAGCTCTTTAAAGTATGTAGTACTGTCTCTATTTTACACAAGGGAAACTGAGGCTCAGGAAAGCCACACAATTAGTAAACAATAGGGCCAGAGTTTGAATCCAGTTCAGTTTGGCTTCAAAGCTCTTACCATAATGTTCTAAGCAACATTGCCATTTTGGTTGGTAAGAGCCAATGTTAAGAAAGGAATAGAGTGGTGAGTATACTTTTCTTCTCTCTTCATGGCTTGCACTCATACTTTGCTTGCCCCTTCCAGGTGGGCTAACCTCTATTTCCTGTTCCTGGTGATTCTAAACTGGATGCCTTCAATGGAAGTGTTCCACAGGGAAATCACCATGTTACCATTGGCCGTTGTCCTTTTCATCATCATGGCCAAGGACGGCATGGAAGACTTCAAGAGATACCTCTTTGATAGAGAGGTAAATTGCTCCAGTATCCAAATATATGAAAGGTAAGGGAAATCATACCTCTGTTTTCTCGCTTGCAAATAAGTTATGCAAACTCATCAGCATTTTTGAAGGATTGGCCTCTCTTCTGAGATTATATTTTCTTAACCAAAACCAAACTAGTTGTCATGGAGGTGATTTTAATTCATGGCAACCCCATCTGCGTCAGAGTTGAAATGTACTCCATAGAGTTTTCAGTGACTGGTTTTTCAGAAGTAGATGACCAGACCTTTCTTCCAAGGCACATTTGGATGGATACGAACCTCCAAACTTTTAGTGAGCAGGCGAGCACATTAACTATTTGCACCACCCAGAGAATCACTCATTTAATTAAGGGATTCTCAACCGGGGGTGGTTTTGCCCCTTAGGGGATATTTGGCTATGTCTGAAGACATTTTTTATTATTATACTAGGAGGGAGGGCACTACTAGCATCTGGTGGGTAAGGGCCAGGATGCTGTTAAACATCCTACAATGCACAGGACAGCTCCCCATGACAAAGAATTATCTGGACCAAAAGGCTAATAATGGCATGGTTGAGACGCCTTGTATAAACTCTCTCACTATTAAGCACACACACACACACACACAAAAGTTGCTATCAAGTCTATTCCGACTCATAGTGACCCTATTAAGCACAAGGATGTTATATTATTAAGAAAACCAAAAAGCCAAATCCATTGCTGTCAATTCTGACTCATAGCGGCCCTGTAATACAGAGTAGAACTGCCCCATAGGTGTCCAAGGAGTGCCTGGTGGATTCGAACTGCTGACCTTTAGATTAGCAGCCGAGCTCGTAATCACTGAGCCACCAGGGCTCCATATCTCAGGAGACTAAACTCAAGAGCAAGTCTTTGGAGGGCCTCAGACAATGTCTCTGAAACAAGAAAACACATACCATGATTAAAGTATCCGAGGGAGGGTCTTGACTTAAAATCCTTGCTGTTAGAACTAAATCCGGTCGGCTTTAGGACCCAGAGTTAGCCCACCTCTTCTAGGCTGCCAGGTGAAAAAGGAAGATACCTGTGGGTGACGTCTACATTCCAACAGGTGGAGTTCTCAAGTAGAAGGAAGTGGCCTGGCGGAGTGCACACCTGTTCTCTGCAAACTCTTTCCTTGTCATATTCCTCCTGGTTTGTATGCCAGCTTTTTGTTTTAATTTTCCTTTTGAAAGAAGAGGGAGAATTTTCAGCAGAGAAGACAAGAGAAAGATGTGAAGGACATGGCTTGCTGACAGCTGAACAATGGAACTGATCAGGGAAAAAACTCCTTTCCCGGGACGTGCCAGGCTATGAGAATTAGAGACAGGATTGAGCAGAAATGAGAAAGGAAGGGAGGAAAAAGCGCAAAAGGAAAGAAGACAAGAAACGAGTGGTGGTTTCCAACCTACCCTTTGAAGGATGGCCCTACAAGGAAAACCCCAACAAGCACTATTGTGGGAATCGGGTTAAGACCAGCAAGTACACTGTCTTGTCCTTCCTGCCCAAGAACATCTTTGAGCAGCTCCACCGGTTTGCCAATCTCTATTTTTTGGCTCTTGTGGCTCTGAATTTTGTCCCCGTGGTCAATGCGTTCCAGCCCGAGGTCAGCACGATTCCAATCGGTACTATTCTGGCAGTGACGGCTATCAAAGATGCTTGGGAAGACTTCCGGAGGTTCAAATCCGATAAAGTGATCAATAACCAAGAGTGCTTCATTTACAGCAGGTAAAGCAAAAAAAATTGTTATGTGGCATTTTCTCTGCTATTTTAAATTTGTTCAGCGTTTAAGAATTTTTCATAAATTCTCACCTCTTACTCCAGTGTGGCCATGAGGGTGCCTGTGGGCCCTCAGAGGGGAGCTCATCACTGTTTTTCAGGGGAGCAGTAGAGCCTTGTGTTAGGAGAGCCAGCACTGGAGACACACTGCCTGGGTTCAATCCTGTCTCCAAATCTTATGAACTACATGACCTTGGGCAAGTGACCTAATTTCTCTGAGCCTCATTTTGTCATTTGTCAAGCCGGAATGCTTCCCAGGGTGGTCGTGAGAATTGAGTGAGATGATCCACGGAAAGTGATTAGCATTCTGCTTGCCAGCATAAATTCTCAATAAATGTAAGCTACTGAGACCCTCTGTGGGGCAAACAGTTACCACCCAGCTGCTAACTGAAATGCTGGGGGTTCCAGTCCACCCACAGGCACCTTGAAAGTAAGTCCTGGTGATCCGCTTCCTAAAAATCAGCAGTTGAGAACCCTATGGAGCACAGCTGTGATCTGACACACATGGGGGGGTATCATGAGCCAGAATTGATTCAATGACAACTTTTTTTTTTTTTTTTTACTGTTTCTTTATTTTTCCAGACTTAAACTCATGTTAGCTCTATCATCAAACCTGTCCTTGAGCTTCCTTTCTGACGCTATTCCAACCAAGGCAAAGTCTGCACACAACCTGTCTTGCCAGATTATTCAACACCATTTTATACATGTTGTTGTTTTATGAAAGTTTCATTGAGAAATGACCAAATTGGGTCATTAGAGAAAGGGCATGTTTTCATTCAATAAATGAGAAAGAGTTATAGTGTGTCTCAACTTTGTGACAAGTTGTGTGGCCCCGAAAGAAGCATGATAGCCAAGTCTGGACTTCCAAAGGAGAGGTTACTGTGACAAAACATGTTTTCTGTGCTAGCAGTTAGCAGCCTTAGATGATTGGCTCACAGCAGATAAGGGCTTGACTCCTGGCCAAGTAAGGAAATGTTCAGCTCTCTCAAGGAGCACCACAGGCCTGGCTCATGCCCTCTGGCTTTATCCACCACAATTTCACAAAAGTTCCGCAGGTGCTCTGGTCATTGTTTGAATGAAAGAGCTTGCTTTGTGTGGTACACAATAGCCATTTAGGGACTGCCTACTTCTAAGGGGAAACCCTGGTGGCATAGTGGTTAAGTGCTACGGCTGCTAACCATAAGGGTCAGCAGTTCAAATCCACCAGGTGCTCCTTGGAAACCTTATGGGGCAGTTCTACTCTGTCCTCTAGGGTCGCTGTGAGTCGGAATCAGAATCGACTTGACAGCACTGGGTTTGGGTTTGGTTTGTACTTCTAAGGGGAGTCCCTGGGTGGTGAAAACAGTTACTGCAGTTATTTGCTAACTGAAACATTGGAGATTCAAATCCACCCAGAGGTGCCTCAAAGGCCTCGCAATCTAACTTCTGAAAAATCAACCATTGAAAACCCTGTGGAGCACAGTTCTACTCTGACACACAGGGTCACCATGAGTCAAAGCTGACTCAACGGCAACTGATTTTTGCTTCTAAAGAGCAGTTCTCTTCCCCAGGGAAATAAAAAGGAAACGCCTTGACACTGGCCAACTAAAGGGTTTATGATCCAAAGTCCACTTGGAAAGTTGTAGCCAAGGGAACGTTCCAAGGAGGCTGTTTAACACAAGAGCTTTTTCTCCAGAGAGTCCCTAAGATAAACTCCATGTTGATCCTTGGAATCAGACGGGCTTCTGGCCTCTTTGCTTGGAGGGCAACAATTGTGCATCTGAAAGAATAAACCTGTTTCCTTTGTTTTGTTTTGGGGGCTTTGTTTATTTGTTTGTGTTTTAGCTAGATCTAACTCTCCCTGGGTGGTGCAAACAGTTAACGTGCTCTGCTCGGTGGCTAACCACAAGATTGGCATTCAAGTCTACCCAGAGGTGCCTTAAGGGAAAGGCCTGGTGATCACACTTCCCAAAAATCAGCCCTTGAAAACCCTGTGGAGCACAGTTCTCCCCTGGCACACATGGGTCACCGTGAGTCCGCAGCTGGTAATTGTCTGGACTGTCTCGAGCACACTGGACACCTACAGGTGAGGTTTAGTCACCCTTCACCTTTGGTAAGGAAATTATAAACAGAAGAAAAAGAATTGCTGAGGTGTGAGGCCATTCTTTGAAGAGGCTGTTTTTAAGAAAGCAGTGTTTTTGCTTTGAGGCCAATCCACCCCATCACCTTCTGTTTTCCACCTTTTTGTCTCCCCCCTCCCTCAGAAGATGTACAGCGGTGAACTAGGATGCTGGCTCCTTGGGGAAGAAAGCACAGGGGCCGCCATGAGTCTGGTCCTGCCCTCCCTGCTCTGCCAGAAATCCTCAGCCCCTGGGCCTGTTCTTGGGGATAATCTCAGAGTTGGTCAGACCATGGACTCACCTGTGCTGGGTGCTGGCCTCCTCTAGGTCCGACTGTTATTCTATTCCCAAAATAGCTTCCTGGGAACATCCGAAAACCGAGTTGATAATGATCTTAGAAAAAGGAGGCATTAGTTTACCAGCTCCCTGGTAGGGAGGAACATAAGGGGATTTATGACAGTATTTCCCAAAGTGTATTTAAAGAGACAAACCAAAAACCAAACCCATTGCCTTCGAGTTGATTCCAACTCATGGCAATCTCATGTATGTCAGAGTGGAGCTGAAGGCCATATGATTTTCAATGGCTATAATCTTATAGAAGTAGATCACCAGGCCTTTCTTCCACAGCACTGCTGGGTAGACTAGAACTGACAGCTTTTGGTTAGAAGTCAAGCACAAATTGTTTGTGCCACCCAAGGACCTTAATGACAAAGAGATGGTCTCTGGGAGAAAAAAAAAAGTTCATGGCCAAAAAATGTATACCGGCTCTCCTAACTCATAGCACATGAAGGACTAAGAGAAGGTACACAGTAACTTATCAACACTAATTAACTCAGTGTTACTGACAGCTTGCTGGACCTTGGAAATGTTTTTTAATGCTTATTAATATTTTTGTTTGGGGAATTTTACCTTTTTAAAGTGTAACTAAAGGGACCAGGCAGGTAATTGAATGAAATGGCTGGATTAAAAAAGAAAAGCATCGTTTGTGTAGTGATAAATGGCAATTGACACTGTGTATCAGTGTTGGGGTGCAATAGGGTGCAGTGGGGACTGTGGAAAACCAGGGATCTTATGCCTTCACCCCAGAAAGCTGAGCTGGTCACTCAGCTCCAGCTTTTTGTTATCGTGTGGCAATATAGTCCTAGCATTGCCAGATTATCTGAGGTTTATTGGGAGGGCTGTAAATTAATATTTTCATGTGAAATAACCTGGCATGATTTTTTCAAATATTTTCACCACCTATTTTATTTGACCCAACGTTCTTATCTTGCCTGGGAGTCCCCATTTTATAAACTTTGTTTTCTAGTATCCTAGGAATCTGGGGTCTCTGAAAAAGAATGATTAGGTTCTTCTTTTGAGATCTGTTCTCAGTGAGGGAACTTCTTTGGGTAGAGAGGGCGTGTGACCTTCAGGTGAGAATGTAGGCCTGGAAGATACCCTCTAAGCACAAATCAGTGACTAACTATTAACAGCTTGAAAAAGTCATTTAAATCTTGGGATCTCAGTTTCCACTTTTGGAAAACTTGGCAGTTGGACTAGATACACTATGAAAGAACAGAACACACAGCCAAATAAATCTGGGAAATATTACATGCTTGATGCTTCTCTGAGCCTAACAATGCACATTAATATAATAAAGGTTCTGGGATGACCCAATGTGAACATCCTACTCGATTCTGTTTAACTCAACTGTATCAGGTGGGATGTTCTCTGCTGCAAGCAGCAGAAACCTCAACTCAAACAGATTTAAATAAAGGGCTTTTTTGGCTTAAGTCACTAAAAACGTTCTGAGGTGGGCAGACAATCAGATCCGGTTAAACTGGTCTTCTAGATTTAACTCCTGGTGATCCTTTTCATTCAGTTCCCTTCTATGTCATCTTAGATGAACTTTCCTCATGGTAATGAGATGGCTGCAGCAGCACCAGACCTCACATCAATATGTGATAACCCCCAAGTGAGAAAGAAAGGTACTTCCAGAAACCCTCTTGGAAGGTCAAGGAAACTTACTCTCAGACCTTCCTCACATCTCAATGGCCCCCAGTGGGCTGCATGCCCATCTCTGAACCAATCCCTATGGGCAGGGTAAAAGGTAAGATTACGCTATGAGGCTATAACTGAGCCTTAAGTCCCACCCACAGCATACAGGCTATACAGGGAAGGTGGAAGATCCAAATGAAAATTGAAATCGTTACCTAGAGAAGAGAGAACAGAGGTTGGGGAGGCCACCTCCATGTCTTCAGCACTATCATGTTAAAATATTTTTCAGTCTAGACCCTGTGAATTGCTTTTTTTTTTTATCCACATTGAGCATTCTCTACCATCTATCCCTAAAGTCCTTCCAACTCAGAAGTGGACTGATTCTATAAAAGATCCCCCTAGAATGGGAAGCTAGCAAACTCTAGATAAGTGTTAGTTATCATCTTAACTGATGGATGCTAAAAGATATTTCTATCTTCCACATATTGATAATGCACGATGGGATGTCAGGCCAAGAATACAAGATCTGAGAGAGCATTTCTTTTCTCTGAGCAACAACATAAAAGCTTATACCTCCAGCACTGGCTCTATCCATTTTGTCTCGGATTCAAACGTTTGAGAAACTGATACCCTTTTTTTCTTTTCTCATTTTTGTCCAATTGAATACGTGGGTCCTTAGAACTTTGCTCCCAACCTAATGCCATGCATCATCCCACCCAGACTTGTGGGAGCATATCTTTTTGCAAACAGCCGAAGCCTTGTTAACAGAATTACAATCCTGTTAGAGCATTTTTATTTTAATACGGCAACTGTGCTTGTGGTCTAAAGGTTCCCCATTAATCAGATTTACGGAATGACTTCGGGGAGAGATTAGCTGCAGAATTGTATTAGCTTACTTTCTCCCAGGGCTCAGTTTAATGAATCTAGAAACCATGCCCAGCAAGAGATTTGTATTTTTATGCCCAGCTTAGTAATTTTTTATTTGTATTCAGAAAACTTGTAGGAAGAAAGGAGGAGGGTGAGCTGAGGGAATCCAGGATGATTTTTGTCCCTGTATTGTAATGAAGCAAAAGACTTCCAGAATTTCAGCAGCCAGACACTTGCTTCTTCATCTGCTCAGAGAATATTAATTCTGGATGTAAAGTGAGTGTAACACCCTGGTAGGCCCTGTGTGACTCTAGGGGCTTGGTGTCCAGGGGTCATGAGGAGCTTGTAAACAGTTCCAATGTCCCAGGCGCTTTGGTAGCCTATGTACAAGTGGAGGCAGTTATGTGGAGGACGTAGTGACCCATGTGTCTGCAAGAAAGATCAAGGCTATAGGAAGCCTTCCTGGAAGAGGCAACATGTCAGGAGGACCTCGAAGGGTGAGCAGCATCCAGCCAGACAGAGGGGACACGTTTCAGTTCACCACCTGTTCGTGTGTCCACTTAGAGGTTATATGTGTGCCTTATGTGGATATCAGAAAGATCAGGACCAGAAAAGTTCTGAAATTTAGGAGAAGAATGGCAGATTAGAATTTTCACGTATCTGACACTTCTTGACCAAGATGTGGAGTCTCCCTTCTGTAAGCCAGGTGGCTGCTAGAACGCAAAAGTAATTCCAGCTGCTCCAGCAAAGGGGCTGGTTTTCTGACAGCCTGGCCCAGAAGTCCTCATCTCTCAGTATTGGTAAGCTCTGCTGGGGAGGAAAGGTGCCTGGCCTGCAACCTGTTTTTATTTGCATCTTAGTTGCCTTTCATACCAGTCTGTCCATTGCAAAGCCCACTGTATTAGTTTCCTAGAGCTGCCATAACAAATTACCACTAACTGGCTGGCTTAAAAAAAACAGAATGCATTCTCTCACAGTTCTGCAAGCCAAAGGTCCAAATCAAGGTGTAGGCAGGGTTGGTTCCTTCTGGAGGCTCTGAAGGAGAAAACTTCCATGCCTCTCTCTCTTAGCTTCTGGTGGCTGCCAGCAATCCTTGCTGTTGCTTGACTTGTAGCTCTGTGACTCCAACCTCTGCTTCTGTCTCCACATGGCCGCCTCCTTTGTTTGCCTGGGTCTTACATTTCCCTCTCCTTTCTCTTATAAGAACACTTGTCATTGGATTTAGGGTCCACCCTAAATCCAGGATGATCTCATCTGGAGATCCTTAACTTAATTACATTTGCAAAGACGCTTTTTCCAACTAAGGTCACAGACACACGTTTTGGGGGTTAGAACTCAGACTTATAATGTTGGGGGGACCACTATTTAACCCACTGCCCCTGAGAATGAGGTAGCTGGGGTCCTAATTAACCACGCGACCTAAAGGAACCCACTTAAACAGCCAGGGTCCCATTTCTGTCACCTTTGAATAGTGGTCATAATCTCTTTATGGTGTATTTTGTGAAAAGATGTGAAGATGACATGTAAAAGGACTTTTAGAAAAAGGAGCCAGTGAAACAAGCTATTACAGTACAGCAGCCTCTACAAAGATATTTAAAACCTGGCATCTTAATGGATGCTTGAAATCAAGGGCTTTGGCATCAGACCTGGGATTGTCTCAGAGCTGCCACTTACTAAATGTGGCAATACGTACTTACTTGATTGCTTGTGCCTCCATTTCAACATCTGTAAAACGGGATAATACTAGCACCTGTCTCTCAGGGTCATGTGACTTGAATAAGATAATCTTTATAAACTGCTTAGTTCAGTGTCTGCAACGTAAGTAGAGTTTAAATTTTTTTTTTTTTTTTAATTTGCAGTCACTTCAACTCCAAATTATTCAGGCTTCAGCCACCTGAACTGATGGCAGGCCCAGCCTGAGCCTTTATCTTTCTGACTACATTCCCCACACATATAAGGGAGGAGTTGCATATTCAATTGGTAGAAGCTGAGAAGATTCACTGGGCCCCATTTTTCCGGGTGGACAGGGCTTCAATGTTTTAAAAGCAGAAACTTCCACTTGCTCTTTCTCATGTTCTCTTTTATTCTATTGGCAGAATTTTTAAATCTGAATTTGGGAGCCCTCTCACCCCTGGTCCTCTTTCTCCCCCTCCCTTTCCACAGCAAAGCTGAGCAGGCCTATAACAAGATTTAGATTCAGGGGATGTTAGGTGGCCCCACCTGGCCCAGGGGCTAAGCCCCTTGTTCCAACCTAACTTCTGGCATAGTATGTGCCTTAGAATATCATACAGGTGCAGCTATTAATAAAGCAGTTATTTGGTCCCCATTCTACTGTTATTTCCTATAAATAAGTTTTCTGGGAAACCCACAAGGAAGTGAGGTGATTTGCAGGGCAGAATTTAGGCTTTGCCAGGACCACTCTAACATCAAAGTACTGTCAAAAACCCATCGTCATCCCAAAACTACATCCTGGGATTGCTGCAGGTACTAAATGAAATAATGTGTGCCTTTCAACTCGTAACGACATCATGTGACAGAGGAGAATCGCCCCATAGGGTTTTCTAGGCTGATCACCAGACCCTTCTTCTGCAGAGCTACTAAAGATAGGTTCAAACTGCCAGCCTTTTGGTTAGCAACCAAGGGCTTAATCGTTGTACCACCTAAGCTTCTTTTAAATGAAATAATGCATGTAAAATGCTTAGCATCTGCCTGGCATTTGGTAATGAGTCAGAACATATTAGCAAAAATACTGCTAAGGAGAGTTCTGTAACCTTGACAGCCAGGTGTCTCCATGAGCTTGACCCAAATGGAGGAAGAAAGAAAGATCATTTGGCTGGAGTTTGGAAATGCATGAGAGAAGACAAAATCTCTAGCCATAGAATTTGACTCCAAGCTCTAGTAACATAGCAAAAATGGACCTGAGGGAAGAATCTGAAAAATGTAGCCAACAGAGAAACATACAGTGTCATTTAGAGTGTGTCTATGAAAAATGCCCCCAGCTGGAGTTTATAGATCAGCGGAACGTTCTGTCCAGCCCTCAGGCCTTTGCTCTGCGTTTGGCATCTGCCAACCAGGCTCCTCTTTGAAGCATAAATTTTGGAAGTGCCCACGTTACTCCCACTACCTCGCCCTGAGCTCACAGAAGGCCATAAACCATTTGGGCCAATTAAGCCTGTCGTTTCAGGATAGGATGTGGTAGGTCTTCCCCAAAACTCAGTGAGTAGAAGAGTCATAAACAAGAATTCAGGTGTCCCTGAAGCTGTGCTCTCATGTCAACAGGCATGATTTGTATTTCAATTGGTGAGGATTTACAGCCTCTGTTTTGCCATTAAGGCGCTCACAGTTCCAAAAGGTGAGACTCTTATTCTCAACAAGCCTGTTATGTTTATGTCACCAACTTTGGAGGCTTCCACTGCTTTGGTACCTCACTCCCAGGTAGAAACAAGAGATGACATTGCCATGAAGTCCCCATGGCTGTCACTCATGCGTCCTAGGACACGTACACACACACACACACACACATTATCTAAGGGACAAATGACCAAAAGGCCAAAATTACCTATGTGACTTCATGTAAGTTACATAACCTTTTTGAGCCTCAGTTTCCTCATCTATGAAATAGGGATAATAATACTTATGATAAAAGTTATTTCTTTATCAGGCAGTTAAATGGTGCGTAATGCAGGAAATGTGCTGGGCTCAATAAATATAAGCTAATACCTGTTGCCATCAAGTCTATTCCAACTCATGGTGACCCCATGTATGTCAGAGTAGAACTGTGCTCCTTAGGGTTTTCAGTGGTTGACTTTTCAGAAGTAGATTGCCAAGCCTTTCTTCAGAGGTATCTCTGGGTGGACTCAAACTATCAACCTTTCAACTAAGAGCCAAGCATGTTAACCATTTGCATCACCTAGGGCTCCTTGCCAATAATATAATATCGCATTATTACTAGAAGCTTGTACTGGGTAGTCCATAAAAAAAAAAAAAAAGCAAAGAGAAATAATCAGATGTTAAAATGCCTACAGGTTAGGAAAAGCTTACCTTCTCTTGCCTCATGTTCAAGAAAAATCTACAAAGAATTAGTAAATATTTACTGAACACTCCCCATGTGCCAGAGGAGTAGAGAAATATAAGACCTAACTTTCAAGAAACTTATAACATAGATGAAAATAGAAGACACATGAAATAGTTAGGGAACAGAACCCTAGTAAGCAAGGGGCCACGGCAACAAGAAAAGCACCATTGGTGCTCAGTGCCCCAGGAGTCAAAAGAGAAAGGTGAGATTTAGATCTGCAGATGTTAGAGTGAGGGCATTCTTTAACATCCCATGCCCTTGAATGCCCCTAAACTTCTTCTCCATAACTATGACATTGACCTTGCCCTTTTTACACCTGTGAATTCCGTGCCCTTGAAGCCGGTGTTTACAGGGCCATCACTGCTTGAGGCCATTCTGTGCTCAGTTCTGCTTTCTGTATGTGGCAACCACACAGTCACAGAGGTCAGGGAGTGGGCTACCACCAGAACTGGGGCTTCACATCCTCCCCACGCCCTGAAGGATTATACTATACAGATGTGACCCAAATTCTCCAGGTCTTCCCCGCCTCTGGTTGCTTAATGAGGTCACATTAATACATATGTCCCAATGACAGTGGAGCTTAGCCTAACTGCTGATTTGGGACTTCAGTCCTTCCACCCTAATCCACAAAGCCCCCAGATATACCTGGTCATCCTAAGGTAGAATGGATATCACTCATGTCCCCCAACATTTCCTGCCAAGCCAGGGCTCCTGGTCTTCTCCTCCTCTGGCCTCAGCTGTCCCCTGTGGGGCTTTCCTGAGTCTTCCAAGCCTAAAGCCCACTGTGCCCCAGTCCCACCATGATCTGCAGTGGACAGAAGGGTGCAGGGGACAATGAATAGTGAGGTGGGGAGAACACAGGGCACTCATTGCCCTTTGCCCCAGGCCTGGGCTGTCTTTTATGTAAGTCCTCTGCTTCTGTTCCATGTCCTGGGGTCAGGTTGGGGACTGAGGGTATACTGTCCTTTCTCCTTTTAAACTCCTATTCCCTCTTGCCAGCCTCCTCCTTCAGCTCAGAAAATCCCATACATCATTCCTATCAGCTCATGAAAATAGACAACTATGGCAGTCTGTATTTGACAGTCTCCACAAGCAGTGATCCTATTTGGCTGAAGTTAGTAATAAGTATGATAATAGTAACAGCAGTAAATGCCATTTGCTATGAGGTTACTAAGCACTTTACATATGTTATCTCCCTAGCTGTCACTACAACCTGTAAAATAGATTTCATTTGTCCCATTAGATGAAAAAACTAAGGGTCAAAGAGGTGAAGTAGTGTGTTCAAGTACATGTAAGAGATAGTTTCAGGTTTCAAATCCAGTTCACCTGACTCCAAAGCTCTTAACCACTCTATGATACTGCCTCTACCTCAATACAAAAAAAAAAAAAAAACCCGTTGCCATTGAATTGATTCCAACTCATGGCAACCTCATGTGTGTCAAACTATGCTCCATACAGTGTTCAATAGCTGATTTCTCAGAAACAGATCACCAGATCTTTCTTTCAAGGCACCTCTGGGTGGACTCAAACCTCTAACCTTTTACACCATTGTCCAAATGTTTGGGTATTACAAGTATTCCTGAACTAGCCAGGGGCCCTTGGCTCTGCTCCTTGCAGCCATGGAAGTAACAGAGGTTCCTGGCCAAGCTTTGTTGCTGTGCACCTTAGTCAGGTCACTCCCCTTCTCTGAGCCTGGGTTTCCTCACCTGAAAATGGAGATCTATCAAATCCCCTCCAGTTCAGATGTTAAAGAAGGAGTTTGTCCCAGCAGCCAGGCTCCAGAGCCCTCAGTAGCCAATCTTCTGAGCCTGGGTCCCTCTTTACTGGACTTAAGAAAAGGTTTGGATGTTTTAGAGTCCCTTCTGTTTGCAGGGTATTGTGTGCCTGGGCCCAAGCCAAGGAATATAATCATGGGCATAAAATAGATGCCCCAATAGCATGAACAACAACAAGAAAAAAAAAAAAAAAAAACTGGAGCCTGCAGAATGTTGGTGGTGGTGGTTGTCGTTAGGTGCTGTCAAGTCGGTTCCAACTCATAGCGACTGTATGTACAACAGAACGAAACACTGCCCAGTCCTGCATCATCCTCACAATCATTGTTATGTCTGAGCCCGTTGTTGCAACCACTGTGTTAGTCTATCTCGTTGAGGGTCTTCCTGTTTTTCACTGACCCTCTACTTTACCAAGCATGATGTCCTTCTCCAGGGACTGGTCCCTCCTTCAAGACCAAGGTGCACCTGATCCAAGCCATGGTGTTGGTGTTTTCAATTGCCTCATATGCATGTGAAAGTTGGACAATGAATAAGGAACATCAAAGAAGAACTGATGCCTTTGAGTTGTGGTGTTGGCGAAGAATAGTGAATATCCCATGTACTGCCAAAAGAGTGAAAAAATCTGTTTGGAAGAAGTACAACCAGAATACTCCTTAGAAGCAAGGATGGCAAGGCTACATCTCACATGCTTTGGACATGTTGAGTGATGGTTAGCCTCTGCTATAACAATCATCATTATCAAGGTCCTCATCATCATCATGAAAGAAGCTTGTAGGTACTGAGTTCTTACTATGCAAAACTCTGAGCTCAGTTCCTTACACAGACATTGTCACCGTTCCTTTCAACAACCCTCTGAGGAAAGTGCAAATATTACCTCCAACAGGCAGGTTTAAGAGATTAACTCACTTGTCCAAGGTAACACAGCTAGCACTAAGTAGTGAAGCCGGGATTCATTCAACCTTGGTCTTGATTCCTATAGGCACTCGTTCTTCCTGGCTTTCCCCTTTCACTCTGAGCCTGGGGCTCAAGCTTCCTGAAGGACAGCCGAGGTCAGTTCATCGTTCTATTTTTAAGTCCCAAAAGATAACCAATCCCTCTGGAAAATTCCCTCGACTCCTGCTTCCTGAAACCTTTTCAATGAGACCCAGATACTTGAGAAATGGAGTCTTAAGCATCCTCTGTCCCTTCATTTTCCACGTTCACCTGCTTCCCCATGGCATCCAGTTGATTACAAACATCTCTTGCTGTTTATTTACTGCTTAATAAGCCCTATCTCCTCTCAGAAAGCTGTTTAGCGCCGCACCACTTAATTTCTTCTCAGGCAGAATCTGCCAGATGGAGTCTTAGTCCCAAGCCACGTTGATTTGTCTTATTTTTAAATGGCAGCAAACATTGCATGGAATTAAAACAGCAGTCAATTCCCAGGTGTAGATTCACTGAGCAGGGACTGATCAAGAGCACGTGGACACGTCCACCTGGGGCAGCTGTTCCAAAAGTGCTGGATTAATGAGGGAATGACTTCCACAAGTGGCTCCTGGCCACATCTGGGTGTCACCCAGTGCAAGGCACTCTGCTTTTTCCGCTTCATCTGGATTAGGCCTTTCGTCGCCTCCCCAGCTGGACCCCCTTGGGCTGTGCGGTCATGACTTTTCCACAGACTTGCTTCTGACACTTGAGGAGACAAAGTAGGCCCCAAGTGATCAGGGACCAGCACAGAGTGGCCCCACGCAAGAAGGAAATGTCCTTGATGTCACATTTGTTTATTCTTAAAATTCTAAAACATTTGCCTCTGATCCTGTAACGTAACTATGTTTTGGTTATTATAATCTTCAGATTGTTGTTGTTGTTAGTTGCCCTCAAGTTGGTTCCAACTCATGGTGGCCCCACGTACAGGAGAACAAAACGTTACCCAGTCCTGTGCCGTCTTTATAATCACTGGTATTTTTAGGCCATTGCTGTGGATATTGCATCAATCCATCTCAGTGAGGGTTTCCCAGGTTTTTGCTGACCCTCTACCTTACCAACCATGATGCCTTTTTCTGGTGATTGGTCTTTCCTGATGATGTCTCCAAAGTTAGGAAGCCAAAGTCTTGCTATCCTTGCTTCTAAGGAACATTCTGGTTATGTACCAGTTAAATTACTAAACCATGTCACCCCCTCCACAAAAATCTCTTTGTAAAACTAACACTACAAAATCATGTCCATCCCACATGTTGTTGGGCAAAATGTGCCTCTGTCTGAAAAGCTCAACCCCAGGGGTAGGTGAGCTCTGTCTTAGAAAGGCTAAACGTACAACCATTTCTAGGAATGTTCCTTCAACACAACATAGAAAATTACTTCTAAGAAAAAGACAGAGGCAATTTTTACCAATACAACTAATATCTCCTGGAATCTAAGGAGTACTTCAAAGAAGACAGACTTGTCTGACTTCTGCTTCTTGGGTGGCTGCATTGACCTTGTGATGCCCACGACTGTAATGGGAATGGACAACACTCTAGGAAACAGAGACTGGGGTGACTGTTCAGAAAATGTATGTACCATAAGCTCATCTCCGCAACTCTCCATCTTCCATCAGCTTAACAACCCACATCCTACAATAAGCAGTGAAATCCTTTATTAGAATGAAGAAAAATGAGATTCAATGGGTATGAGTAAAAGTGTGTTGGCCTTGCCTTTTTTTTATATATGCAGCAATCTCAACTAGCATTTGCAAACCTCCTTTTGAATCAGGCTGCTCTGGACATGTTAGCAATCAGGATATTGCTCAGGGCCAAGGGGGGTCTCCTAATCAAATTTCAAATGCTAGGTAGAATGCTAAGATTATAACCAATACCCCAGCATCCCCAGTATGCCATTGTCCACTGGAACATAGAAGTCAAAGAAAGGAAAAGTGCAGACGAGTGACAGATTTTGTTTCTTAGAACAATTTGCTGTAATATTTAAGAGTCCTTTTTTTTTTTTTTTTTAAGCACTCTTTCAAAAAGAAAAAGGGAGGGAAAAAAAACAATAGAGAAAGCCAATTCCTCCTTCGCCTCATGAGGTTGCTTTTCCCACAGAGAGAGTGGACCATTTTGATTCCTTTCAGTAACCTTATACTTGGGTGTTTAACAGGAGTTACTGGGGCTGCTCTGGAGAGAAAAATGAGTCTCCCACTGGTCAGCAGAGAGACCATGAAGAGTCTGGCAGTAAGAGCCACACTCCTGGTGAAGGGATAGCCACACTAACCACATGAATAAACAAACAGACAAATGTGTTTACAAAATGACATGGGCAGAGCTGAAGGACAGAATGAGCTAGTGTATTGGAAAAGTGCTCTGGAAATTGTTATATGCTTTTCCATTTAAGGAAGAATTATTTCTAAACTGCTACAGACACATTGGCCCCCCAAATACTCAGAAGTGACCTCAGGAGCCATTTTGATGATCTTACTCATGGGTTGATTGAGCCAGTCGCTGCTGCATTGCACTCCCCAAAGCCGCTGGCACTTCTGGAGAACCCTGTGGTTCTTTTGATTTGCATGGCTGTTCCTCAATTCTATTGCCCCTGATTATTTTATAGATGTTGATCAGATTTTTCCTTGGCCCTCCAAATGGAAGCACCTTCCTTGCAGGGGGCTGAGGGAACCCTCTGGGGGATCTTTGACGGGCAGAAATATAGGGTCCTAGGAAGGTTTGTCTGGGCTTCTCCAGAAGGCCCCACGGAAGCGGGGAAGAGACCAAACTCCTCGTCTTCTTCAGGGACTTTCGTGAGGTTAAAGGAGAAAAATGGAATTCTAGTCACGTTCTTTCTTGCTGAAGAGTGGATTTGTTGCCCAGGCAGCAACGCTCAGATTCCAACAGAAACAGCAACAAGCACATGCCCAGAGGGACTCAGCATCAGTGGAGAAAAACAGCACAGGAGAGCCTACCGTTCTAGGCCTGGCTGGGCTCGCAGGCAACCAGCTCAGTTAGTAAAGACCAAATGTGGAATACTGCTTGGGTTCTGGATTCCAGATGTAAAGAGGGGCATTGCCAAATGCTGCCTTAGATGGAAGAGACAACTCCTCCAGGGAAAGAACTTGGAACTGTGTTACACAAGGAATGATTAAGGACAACTGAAAAGTTAAATTTCACTTGGAGAATCCAAAAGTCTTCATGGGAAATATGATGAATACCTTAAAATAGTTAAAGAATGGTGGAAGATGGAATAGATCATATTTGCCTAAGAGAGAAGAACCAGTTAAGTATTTTGCTGAGCAGAAAGGAGACTTGCTGAAATGAGAGCTCTTTGGAAATGAAATGTATTGTCTTGGGAAGTAGTGAGTTCTTTTACCAGAGTTGAAAAAACTGAGGCAGGGATGCCACCTGAGAGGAGAAAAGGCAGTGTTTTGGAGGTGGCAGGATATCAGAGGAGTGAAAACTGTGGGCTTTGGAGTCAGGGTCCAACTGACCTGGGCTCAGGATTCAGCTCTGTTTTTGTGAGACCTTAGGGAAGTTTTCTTTGACCCTCAGTTTCCTCGTTTATGAAATGGATATGATAATATCTACCCCACTGGGTTTTTATGCAAGTAAATGAAATATTAATTAATAACTGCTTGGCATGTTAGAAATGCTAAATTTTTGCCAATTGTTGCTGCCACTGTTATTGCCAGAGCTTGATAAATAGGATAGTAAGATAAAGTGAAATAATTTCCTCCCATTTCTTTAGTTCTCTGGTTCTGTAATTACTGTGAGTCCCACCTATCAAAGTTCCTGGTGCTTTCCTCCTGTACTCCCCGACTGCCCAGAGTTTTCTATTTCAGCACAGCTCCAGATCTTACTAGACAATGGCCTGTATCCTTACCTTTCCTACTGCCACTCTCCTCCCTGTAATTGCAAGCAAACTCTCCTATATCCCACTTCCTCTCAACCCTATTATCTATGGTGATACCTGGCTATGCTGGTAAATTATGTATACCAAGGGTACTGTATTAACACGACAGAGTCACTGGGTGTTGCAAATGGTTACAGCAGGTTCAAGTCCACCAGAGACACCTCGGAAGAAAGGCCTGGCAAACTACCTCTGAAAAATCAGCCATTGAAAACACTATGGATCACAACAGTCTAATCCTGTTGTACATGGGCTAGCCATGAGTTGACTCCAGAACAGCTTACAACAACACAGATCATGCCCAGCTTCTCTGGAGAGATGATTATGGTGGTCATTTCGGGCAAGGGAGAAAACAGAGTAGTCTCCAGATAGGCTGACTAGGGAAATATTTAGATACATGTTCACCCACTGATTTTCTGAGGAACCTTAAAGCTCACTCTGACCCCTGTCCTTCTCCCACCCAAGAAAAGAGCAGAGCTACGTGCAGAAGCGCTGGAAGGACGTGTGCGTGGGAGACTTCATCCAAATGCGATGCAACGAGATCATCCCAGCAGACATCCTCCTCCTCTTTTCCTCTGACCCCAGCGGGATCTGCCACCTGGAAACCGCCAACTTGGATGGAGAGACAAACCTCAAACAGAGGCGTGTCGTGAAGGGCTTCTCCCAGCGGGTAAGGCTCTTTCTAAGGTCATCAGTGGGGAGGACAAACGGAAGAAGAAAGCCACTTCGCTTCAACCCAGTGGGTGAAGGAGAAAGTAGTGGGTGGCTCTTTTTCCCAGTCACTTTACATATATTTAACCTTCCCAGGAACCCTCTGAGATTATCCCCATATTACAGGTGAGGAAACTGAGGCTAAGAAAATTTAAGTAAGTTGCTAAAGGCCTCAGAGTTCCTAAATGGGGCTTTGTCTCTGAGTTTTCTCTCCATTGTTGTCCTTGCCACATTCACCAAGTCACCCGAGTGTTTGAAAACGGCAGGGTAGGACCTGGTCAAAGTTCACACAGTCATTCTAGACCAGCAATAACAATCTGCTTTGGGACTCACAGCCTTGTGGCCTGCCCTCTTGAGCAGAAGCTTTCAAATTTTTGACCATAATTCACAATAAGAAATACATAATATACACACGTGTGCCAATGAGTATGTGTATGACTGTGTAAAACTGAAGTCTTAGCCTTATTATATGCAAAGCACTCTGGAACTTTCTAGTCTGTTCAATATCATAGTTTTTTTTAAAAAAAGTTCTGGGAGCCCTGAAACTTGTGTTTGCTTACAAATCTCCCTGTCCCAAGTGTCTTCATCACAATCCTGAGTCATTTTTTACTCTCTCTTGGGCAGTTATTTCAGTGTTGTCGAGTTTCAAGCAGCCACTTTTCTTTTTTTCTTTGGCAGCAGCTGCCAAGTGGTTTCTTATATATTAATTAGTCAGATAGTTTGGGATTTGGCTAAAATGAAGAGTCCGGTGAAAGGGTCATTCACAGTCCAGTGCCATAGACTAGCCAATTTAATAATTTCTCTCAAACTCTAACCCTGAATTCTCACAGGGTACTTGGCATGATGATTTATTTAAAAAAAAAAAAAAAAAAAGGAGGGGAGAAAGGCAAATTCGCATGTGAAAGGAAGGAAATTAATTTGAACTTGAAGGTTTCCAGGATTCTCTGTTCTGTTTCAGCTCCTAATTCTCCCTCCTCACCTTGCTCAAGTGCTTTTTTCCATTTCTATAATAATAATGGAAACCCTGGTGGCGTAGTGGTTAAATGCTACCGCTGCTAACCAAGAGGCTGACAGTTCGAATCCACCAGGTACTCCTGGGAAACTCTATGGGGCAGTTCTACTCTGTCCTATAGGGTCACTATGAGTCGGAATCAACTCAGTGGCAGTGGGTTTGGCTTGGTTTTGGTTTATAACAATAATAAACTTTTGTTGAGCCCTTACTAAGAGTTTTACATAATTATTTCATCTTTTTTTTATTTCATTTATCTTCACAACAACCCAGAAACCCTGGTGGCGTAGTAGTTAAGTGCTACGGCTGCTAACCAAAAGGCCGGCAGTTCAAATCCACCAGGTGCTCCTTGGAAACTCTATGGGGCAGTTCTACCCAATGAGACAGGTACTACTGCTGTCCCCATTTTACACAGAAGAAAACTGAGGCAATGAGATGTTAAGTAATTTGTCCCTGTCACTGAGCCAGGAAGTGTTGGAGCCAGAATTCAAAGCCAGTTTTTCCAGAGTCTCAGCCCTTAAAGCCTACAATAGCTCATCTCCTCTGCCCTTTGTTACCTTGTATTTACCCAGAGACGCATATTTGAAAGCACACATTTATTTATCATTTTCAGTATTCTTTCCACATATGATTAGCAGGTGGCAGAAAGAATAAAAGTAAGCTCAGTCTGCCAGGAGGAGGAATTTTGGCTGCTTCTTGCTACCTAGCCACTGCCTTATGTCTTTAGTGCAAAAAGACGTCTGACTATGGATAGAACGCACTCCGTGCTAACTCTGTACAATCGTATTTCCCAAATGGGTTGTTAATGAGAGTTACAAGAAAAAGAAATATCTCAAGGTCAAATAAGATCAGAAGACAGTAGGTTACTAGCTTTCAAATGTGTGTACTACTGAAAACTTCTCAGATACTTTAAGAAGCCCATGTACATTGTGAATTCCAAAGGAGGGGAGGGGGCAGGTAAAAGTGTGCAGTATTTCTAAACATTCAACCACCAGTTACCCAGTTGCCAGGAAGTCGATTCCAACTCATGGTGACCCCATGTGTGTCACAGGAGAACTGTGCTCCGGAGGATTTTCAGTGGCTGATTTTTTAGAAGTAGGTTGCCAGGTCTTTCTTTGGAGGCACCTCTGGGTTGAACCTTCAACCTGAGTATTTGCACCACCCAGGGACTTCACATTTAACCACAGAAACCTTTTATCCCAAGGAACTTATCCCAGGACCACTACAGGAGTGGATGGGGTACCACCCCTTTGGGATTTGCTGCAAATACATGACAGGGGTTTAGGATGTACCTTAAGGACATGAGAAGCTTTAAAAATATATGTTCCTCCCTTTCCCCCACCACGACTAGATCATGATTTATCAGGACTGAGTAGAACCCTGGGCGTGCATATTTTGAAAATGTTGCCACAAATGATCCTGATAGAAACCTATCACCACCTCCTTGAGAGCCTGTACAACAAAGGAAAGTACCATCTACAAACACTTGCAAAAAGACATTTGTCATAATAATAATGAGAACAAAACCACCATCGACGGGCTTCTTACTACGTGCCGGTGCTTTTGTATGCATTGTCTCATTTAGTCCTCTTACACCTCTTAAGGTAAGGTGGGCATTACTGTCCCCATTTCACAGATGAGAAGTCTGAGGCACAGAGAAAGCAAATCTTGCCAATAGTCCCACAGAAGATTTTGAACACCAGCAGATCTGGTTCGTTTGGAAATATAACATCTTAAATAATATGTATTTGTGGTTTTCATTAGTTAAAGATCTTCATCTTACTGAAAGGGTTTTTACTAACCACAGATATTTTTCAGAGATTCACATGTACACCCAAGCCCATGTCCACCATGTTGTGGATGAGAAGAGATGACGGTATTCTGTCAATTCAATGTCAATAAGACATACACCGGTCCTGCTCCCCTAGATCAGCATTTCTCAAGACTGAGCCTGACAAACTCTTATCCCAAGAGATAGCTCTTGAAAAACATAGTCCGTGGTCAAATCCCTCGAGAAGTCTGTGCCCAGCAGACCCCTCTTGAAAGTATGGCAACATACTAAGTCTCTGAAAAGACCTTAGTCTATAGGCCTGTTAACCTTTGTTTAGCCCTGAGTTCACCAAACTTATTTAATCTCAGAATCATTTTTCAGCACAAATACTTATTAACATTCCTATAGAATATATTTGGCACATATTAACTGGGATTGCTGTACAGACATGATCACAACCACTGAGGAGTGACAGAGAAGTTACATTCCTCATGGCTTAGTTCATTCTTCCCTTTCCTGTCTAGGTTCAAATGAGCTTATAAACAAGAAAGTGCTTCCTCCTGTCAAGGAGTGCAAATGGTTGACAGGCTCAACTGATAAGCAAAAGGCTAGAGGTTCAACACCACCCCAAGGTGCCTCAGAAGAAAGGCCTGGCCATCTGCTGCCAAAAAATCAGCCATTGAAAACCCTATGGAGCACAGTTCTGTTCCGACACACATGAGGTTTCATGAATCGAATTGACCCAATGGCAACTGGGTACTGGTTCCTCCTGTCACATTGTGGATCTTTTCTCAAGTTTTCCTGAGAGTTGGTTGCAATATCCTTTCCTCAGAATTTAACTTGGATCCTTTTTTTTTTCAGCTGGAACTTGTCTCATGATGGGCATTCTTTGAATTCACAAAAATTTTGACCTGTTTTTGAAATATTTATTCCTACATCCAACTGAGAAAGGGGCCAGGGGAGAAGGAGAAGGAATCCAAATTTCAGATTATGCCAAGGTCTACACAGAAGATTAGATGATTTTTATTACAGCATTAAATTGTACAATTTTTTTTTTCTCTTTGGTGATGTTCAGATACCTGAAACCTCTTATTTAAAAGGATTTTCTAGATGTGAAATGAATATGCCATCTGTTTTGGTAAATGGGACAGTTACCAAAGTCAAAGAATCAGACATGAATTCTTCCAATTAGTATTTCAAATAAAACATGTTCCTATCTATTATCCAAATTGTGGCAGCCAGGTTCCTACTGATGTGAGTGTCAGAACATTTCCCAGAGCCAACCAGGGCTTTATAATACCAGGTACGAGCCATGGGCCAGTAGCTTTGGCATCACCTGAGAGCTTGTCAAAAATGTAGAATCTCACACCCCACCCCAGACCTACTGAACCAGGATCCACCTTTTAACAAGATCACCAGCTGATTCATGTGCACATTCAAGTTTGAAAAGCACTGGCCTGAGGCATCACTGATTAATGTAATAATTGTGCAGGTCTGCGTATTGTCCACATTAAAGATTCTTAAATGAGTCTCCCTTTTAAGTATCTTGTTTCCCACTGATGGTTAGTGCTGTAAAGCCATTTGCTCAATTAGGAGCAGCCTGCATCCTCCGCAGTGAAAGCGTATGCTGATTTTAACATGTTTAGACAAAGAAGTGCTTCGAAGATGAGCATTGAGGTGGGGTAGGCAGTCATTTACGAAGCCCAGGTGGTGCAACACTTAAGTGCTCAGCTGCTAACTAGAAGGTAGGCAGTTCAAAGCAACCCAGTGGCTGAGGGAGAAAGACCTGGCAATCTGCATGTGTAAAGGTTACAACCTAGGAAACCCTATGAGGCAGTTCTATTCTGCCGCGTGAGGTTACTATGTGTCAAAATGAACTTGACGGCACCTAACAACAACAACAGCATCCCAGCTCAGTGAGGAGGAAGCTTGAATAATACAGAAGTAGCTGCCTATCCTCCCACCTCCCCTGCCAGAGAACCAGTGAAAAACCCTCTTTCCTGAGGAATTTTCAAGTGGAACCTGTCCCTGACAGATTGTCCCCAATTCCCTTTAAGAATGATAGTCCTTTTTACCTGTTGATGACCTCTTGAATGCTCAGCATAGATCACATTTCTAGAATCCTTTTGACATAACAGCTACATAAAAATATATAATAATAACAAAAACACCAATAATAATAATATAGCAAGATATAACTTGATTGAACACATACTATGTGCCATATCCCATTTCACTCCTCACAAAGCCCTATGAGGTTAGTACTTATGTTATTCTTATTTGACAAAGAGGAACAAAGTGAAGTATTTGCTCAAGGTAACCCTACTAGATGTAGTCTATTTGATTCCCGTGTTTTCCATATGGTGAGGGCCACGTGTACAGTTGTCATTTTTGCTGTTGAAAAAGGTATTTGCAATGAATAAGTCCTTGGTCTTGTAAAATTCTATCATTCAATTTCCAGTGTCATTTCTATCACCAAGGCCGTATTTTCCAACTACTGATCCTTCTTCTTTGTTTCCAACTTTTGCATTCCAATCATCAGTAATTATGAATGCATCTTGACTGCACGTTTGATCAGTTTCAGGCTGCAGAAGTTCGTAAATATTTTCAATTTCTTCATCTTTGGCCTTAGTCATTGGTGCATAAATTTGAATAATGGTCATATTAACTGAAATTCCTCATGGGAATATAGATATTATCTGATCAGTGACAGTGTTGTACTTCAGGATAGATCTTGAAACGTTCTTTCTGACAATTAATATAATGCCATTTCTCTTCAATTTGTCATTCCTGGCATAGTAGACTATATGATTGCCTGATTCAAAATGGCCAATACCAATCCATTTCAGCTCATTAATGCCTAGGATACTGATCGTTATGTGTTCCATTTCATTTTTGATTAATTCCAATTTTCCCAGATTCATAATTTGTACATTCCATGTTCCAATTATTATTGGATGTTTGCAGCTGTTTCTTCTCATTCTGAGTCATGACACATGAGCAGATGAAAGTCCTGAAAGCTTTACTCTTTACCGTCAATAAGATCAACTCTATTTCAAGGAGGCAGCTCTTCCCCAGACCTATTTTGAGCACCTTCCAACCTGAGGGGCTCATCAGACAATGTCCTGCTGCCATCCACAAGGTTTTCACTGGCCAGGTTTTTTCAGATTAGACCACCAGCTCCTCCTTCCTCATCTGTCTTTGTCTGGAAGCTCTGCTGAAACCTGTCTACCACGGGGGACCCTGCTGGTATTTTAAATACTGGTGGCATAGCTTCCAGCATCACAACAACGTGCGAGCCACCAGGGGCCAACTTCAGAACAGAACATCAATTGCTCATATGCAAATTTAAGCTGAAGGTGAAGAAAATTAAAACAAGTCCACAAGAACCAAAATACAACCTTGAGAATATCGCACCTGAATTAGGTAACCATCTTAAAACAGATTTGACCCGTTGAACACTAATGACCTAAAACCAGACAATTTGTGGAATAACATCAAGGACATCATACATGAAGAAAGCAAGAGGTCATTAAAAAGACAGGAAAGAAAGAAAAGACCAAAATGAATATAAAAAGAGACTCCAAAACTCGCTCTTGAATGTAGAGTAGCCAAAGCAAATGAAAGAAATGATGAAGTAAAAGAGCTGAACAGAAGATTTCAAAGAGCAGCTCCAGAATACAAACTAAAGTATTTTATAATGACATGTGCAAAGACCTGGAGTTAGAAAACCAAAAGGGAAGAACACCCTCACCATTTCTCAAGCTGATAGAACTGAAGAAAAAATCCAAGCCTCAAGTTGCAATATTGAAGGATTCTACAGGGAAAATATTGAACAACACGAGAAGCATCAAAAGAAGATGGAAGAAATACAGAGAGTCACTGTGCCAAAAAGAATTTGTTGACATTCAACCATTTCAGGAGGTAGCATATAATCAAGAACCTACAGTACTGGAGGAAGAAGACCAAACAAGGCTCCAGGGATTGATGGAATATCAATTAAGATGTTTCAACAGAGGCAGAGCCAACATGGCACTATAGACAGAAACACCATGCCATCTCTCTGCAACAAAGACCCGAAAAACTAAGTAAAAGAGATACAAATTTCAGTCCTAGAAACCTAAGTACCAAATGAAGGAACAAAGAACTCGATCAAGCACAGGATAGAATACCAAACTAAATAATGAACTCTCAAGGATTAAAAAAAACTAAAAAATTTACAACAGGGAACCAGAGACATCAATCTATAAACGACAGTAACGTCAGAACAATAAAAGAGGGAATAAACAGTGTAGGTTTGAACTTTAAAATGGAGAGGAAGTCAAGGTGTTATAAAGTAATAAAAGACTGATTTAAACTTAGGAAGATAGGAGTAAATTTCAAGGTAACCACAAAGAAAGTTAACAAACCTGCTCATCAAAACAAAGAAGCAAAACATAAAGTCTCAGTAAACATGAAATCTACAAAAATGAATGAAACAACAACAAAAAAAAATTCACAAAGAAAAGGAATTCAGCACAGAAGAGTAAGAGGAACAAAGAAAACGTCAGCACCATGTGAAAAAGCATTACGAAATGACAGCAATAAAGTCACACCTATCAGTAATCACAGTCAACATAAAAGGCTTAAATGCACTCATGAAAAGACAGAGAATGACAGAATGGATTAAAAAACAGGATCCATCAATATGCTGTCTACAAGAGACACACCTTAGAAACAAAGATTTATTTAAAAAATTTATTAACAAAAAATTATATATATCAAGCAAACAGTTACCAAAAAGGAGCAGGAGTGGCAATATTAATCTCAGATAAAATAGATTTTAAAACAAAATCCACCATAAAAGACAAAGAAGGGCATTATATAATGATTAAATGAACAATCCATTATGAAGATATGCCATAATAAATATCTATGCATTCAATGACAGGGCTCCAAAATACATAAAACAAACTCTAACGGCACTGAAAAGAGAAATTGATAGTTCCACAGTGACAGTAGGAGACTTCACACCACTGTCAGTAAAGGACAGAATATCTAGAAAGAAACTCAACAAAGGTACACAAGATGTTAAGGCCACAATCAACCAATTTGACTTCATAGACCTATCCATAACACTCCACCCAACAGAAGCAAAGTGCACATTGTTTTCCAATGCACCTAGAACATTCTCCAGAATAGATACAGCATCCTAAGCCACAAAGCAACTATCAACAAAATCCAAAACATTGAGATAATACAAAGTATCTTCTCTGATCACAATGCCATCCATGTAGAAATTAATCACAGGAAGAACAAGGAAAAAGTCAAACACATGGAAACTGAATAACAAGCTGCTTAAAAACCACTGGGTGACAAAAGAAATCAAAGATGGAATCAAGAAATTCCTAGAATCAAACGAGAATGAAAACACAGCATACCAAAACCTTTGGGACACAGCAAAAGCAGTGCTCAGAGGTCAATTTACAGCAGTAGATGCACACATCAAAAAAGAAAGGGACAAAACGGAAACATTAGCTACACAACTTGAACCAATAGAAACAGAACAGCAAAAGTAGCCCACAGCCACCAGAAGAAAGGAAATAATAAAGATCAGAGCAGAAATAAATGAAATAGAGAATAGAAAAACAATAGAGAGAATCAATCAAACCAAAAATTGGTTTTTTGAAAGGATCAACATAATCAACAAACCATTCACCAAATTGACAAAAGAAAAACAGGACAGAATGCGAATAACCTATATAAGAAATGAAATGAGAGACCTTACAGCAGACCCAAATGAAATAAAAATTATCACAAGAGAGTACTACAGAAAATTCTGTTCCAACAAATTTGAAAACCAAGAGGAAATGGACAACTTTCTAGAAATACACGACCTATCCAAACTGACACAAACTGGAGTTGAAAATCTGAACAGACCCACAACAAGAGAAGACATTGAAAATGTAATTTTTTTTAAATCCCCCTCAAAAAAAGTCCTGGCCCAGATGGCTTCACTGCAGAATTCTACCAAACATTCAGAGAGGAGCTTACACCATGCTACTCAAACTATTTCAGAACATAGAAATGGAAGGGATACTTTCAAATTTACTCTATGAAGCCAGCAAAACCCTGATACCAAAACCAGGCAAAGACACCACAAAAAAAAGAAAATTACAGACCAATATCTTTCATGAATAAAGATGTAAAAAATCTCAACAAAACACTAGCCAATAGAATTCAGCATCATATCAAAAAAAAAATAATACACCATGACCAAGTGGGATTAATACCAGGTAAAAAAAAAAAATTTTTTTTTGTGATGCAAGGATGGTTCAATATTAGAAAATCATTCAGCAATCCACCACATAAATAAAAGGAAAGAAAATCACACAATCATCTCAATCGATGCAGAAAAGGCATTGGACAAAGTCCAACCCACATTCCTGATAAAAACTCTCAATTAAATAGGTGCAGAAGGGAAATTTCTCGACATAATAAAGGGCATCTATGCAGAACCAACAGCCACCATCATTTGTAATTGAGAGAGGCTGAAAACATTCCCCTTGGGAACAGGAACGAGACAAGGATGCCCTTTATCACCACTTTTCTAGCTAGAGCAATAAGGCAAGAAGAAGAAATAAAGGGCATCCAAATTGGTAATAAAGAAGTTAAACTGTCCTTATTTCCAGATGATACGATACTATACATAGAAAACCCAAAAGACTCCATGAGAAAACTACTGGAACTAATAGATTCAACAGCATAGCAGGATACAAGATAAACATGCAAAAATCAGTTGGATTCCTATACACTAATAAAAGGAATGATGAAAAGAAAATCAGGAAAACAACACCATTTATAAAAGCCCCTAAAAAAAATAAAATACTTAGTAATACATCTAACTGGGGATATAAAAGACTTATACAAAGAAAACTACAAAACACTACTGCAAGAAACTAAGAAACTAAGAGACCTACATAAATGGGAAAACATACCATGTTCATAGATAGGTAGACTTAAAAGTGTGAAAATGTCAATTCTACCCAAGCGATCTACAAATATAATGCCATCCCAATCCAAATACAACAGCATTCTCTGAAGAGTTGGAAAAACTAATCATTAACTTTATATGGAAAGGGAAGAGGCCCCAAATAAATAAAGCAGTATTGAAGAAGAAGAGTAAAGTAGGAGGACTCACACTACCTGACCTCAGAACTTACTATACAGCTACCGTGGTCAAAACAGCCTGGTACTGGTACAATGATAGGCACATTGACCAATGGAACAGAATTGAGAACCCAGAAGTAAATCCATCCACCTACGGTCACCTGATCTTCAACAAAGCCCCAAAATCCATCAAATGGGAAAAAGACAGTATTTTTAATAAATGGTGCTGGCAAAACAGGATGTCCATCTTGTAAAAAAAAATGAAACAGGACCCATACTTCACATCATGCATGAAAATTAATTCAAAGTGGATCAAAGACCTAAATATAAAACCAAAAACCATAAAGATTATAGAAAAAAAATAGGATCAATGCTAAAGGCCCTAAGACACAGCATTAGCAGGATATAAACCATAACTAACAATACACAAACACAAGAAGATAAGCTAGATAACCAGGATCTTCTAAAACTTAAACACTTATGCTCATCAAAAGACTTAACCAAAAGAGTAAAAAGAGAGCCTACAGACTGGGGAAAAGAAATTGGTTATGACAAATCTGACAAAAGGGCTAATCTCTAAAATCTACAGGAAAATCCAACACCCCCACAACAAAAAGATAATCCAGTTAAAAATGGCCAAAGAATACGGACACTTCATCAAAGAAGACATTTAAGCGCTAACAGAAACATGAAGAAATGCTCACAATCATTAGCAATTAGAGAAATGCAAATCAAAACCACAATGAGATGCCATCTCACCCCAACATTACTGGCATGAATCAAAAAAAAAAAAAAACACAGAAAATAACAAATGTTGGAGAGGCTGCAGGGAAATTGGAACGCTTATGCACCATTGGTGGGTATGCAAAATGGTACAACCATTTTTGAAAACGATATAGTGCTTCCTTCAAAAGCTAGAAATAGAAATACCATATAATTCAGCAATCCCACTCCTAGGACTATATCCTAGAGAAATAAGACTGTCACATGAATAGACATGTGCACATCCATGTTCATTGGAGCATTGTTCACAATAGCAAAAAGATGGAAACAACCTAGGTGCCCATCAAAAGATGAATGCATAAACGAACTATGGTATATGCACACAATGTAATACTATGCAAAGATAAAGAACAATGATGAATCTGTGAAATATCTCACAACACGGATGAATCTGAAGGGTATTATGCTGACTGAAATAGGTCAAATCACAAAAGTGTGAATATTGAATGACAGCACTACGATAAAAACTCATGAAAAGGTTTACACACAAAAAGAAACAATCTTTGATGGTTACGAGGGAGGGGAGGAGTTGGAGGGAGAAACACTAAGTAGACAATAGGTGAGTGGCAACTTTGGTGAAGTGTAAGGCAGTACACAATACTGGGGAAGCCAGCACAACTTGTACAAGGCAAGGTCATGGAAGCTCCATGGACACAACCAAATTCCCTGAGGGACCAAATTACTGGGCTGAGGGCTGTGGGGATCATGGTCTCGGGGTACAACTAACTCAATTGGCATAACGTAGTTTATAAAGAAAATATTCTACATTCTACTTTGGTGAGGAGCGTCTGTGATCTTTAAAGCTTGTGAGCAGCCATCTAAGATACTCCACTGGCCTCACCTTGTCTGGAGCAAGGGAGAATGAAGTAAACCAAAGACACAAGGGATTAGTTCAGAGGACTAATGGATCACAACTACCACAGCCTCCACCAGAATGAATCCAGCACAACTAGATGGTGCCCAGCTACCACCACTGACTGCTCTGACAGGGATCGAAAGAGAAGGTCCTAGACAGAACTGGAGAAAAATGTAGAACAAAATTCTAACTCACACACACACACAAAAAGACCAAACTTACTGATCTGACAGAGACTGCAGAAACCTCTTATGGCTCAGGGATGAAGTCATTTCCAAGGTTCACTATTAAGCCTAAGATTAGACAGGTCTGTAAAACAAAACGAGACCAAACAGGCACACCAGCTCAGGGGCAAGAATGAAAAGGCAGGAGGGGTCAGGAAAGCTGGTAATGGGGAACCCAAGGTCGAGGGGAGAATGTTGACACGTCATGGGGTTGGCAACCAATGTCACAAAACAGTATGCGTACTGTGTAATGAGAAACTAGTTTGCTTTGTAAACCTTCATCTAAAGCACAAAAAAAAAAAAAATTAAATGTTTCAACAAACGGATGCAGCACTGGAGGTACTCACTCATCTATTCCAAGAAATTTGGAAGACAGTACCTGGCCAACCTACTAGAAGAGATCCATATTTGTGCCTATTCCAAAGAAAGGTGATCCAACAGAAAGCAAAAATTATCAAACAGTATCATTAATATCACATGCAAGTAAAATTTTGCTGAAGATAATTCAAAAATGGTTGCAGCGGTACATCAACAGGGAACTTCCAGAAATTCAAGCTGGATTCAGAAGAGGATGTGGAATGAGGGATACCATTGCTGATGTCAGGTAGATCTTGGCTAAAAGCAGAGAATATGGGAAAAACGTTTACCTGTGCTTTATTGACTATGCAAAGGCATTCAACTATGTGGATCATAACAAATTATGGATAACATTGTGAAGAATTGGAATTACATGATACTTAATTGTGCTCATGAGGAACCTGTACACAGATCAAGGGGCAGTTGTTCAGACAGAACAATGGGATACAGATTGGTTTAAAGTCAGGAAAGATGTGGGTCAGAGTTGTATCCTTTCACCATACCTATTCAATCTTTGTGCTGAGCAAATAATCCAAGAAACTGGACTATATGAAGAAGAACGGGGCATCAGGATTGGAGGAAGACTTATTAACAACCTGTGATATGCAGATGACACAACCTTGCTTGCTGAAAGTGAAAAGGACTTGAAGCACTTACTGATGAAAATCAAAGACCACAGCCTTCAGTGTGGATTACACCTCAACATAAAGAAAACAAAAATCTTCACAGCTGAACCGGTAAGCAACATCATGATAAGTAGAGAAAATATTGAAATTATAAAGGATTTCATTTTACTTGGATCTGCAATCAATGCCCATGAAAACAGCTGTCAAGAAATCAAATGATCCATTGCATTGGGCAAATCTGTTGCAAAAAACCTCTTTAAAGTGTTAAAAAGCAAAGACGTCACATTAAGAACTAAGGTGCACCTGACCCAAGCCGTGGTATTTTCAATCGTGTCATATGCATGCAAAACCTGGACAATGAATAAGGAAGACCAAATAAAAATTGATGCATTTGAATTACGGTGTTGATGAAGAATATTGAATATACCATGGATTGCCAGAAGAACAAAGAAGTCTGTCTTGGAAGAAGTATAGCCAGTATGCTACTTAGAAGCAAGGATAATGAGACTTTATCTCATGTACTTTGAACATGAGACAGGGACCAGTCCCTGGAGAAGGATATCATCTTTGGTAAGGCAGATGGTCAGCAAAAAATAGGAACGTCCTGAACAAGATGGATTGACACAGTAGTTGCAACAATGGGCTCAAACATAGCAAGGATTATGAGGGTGACACAGGGCCCAGCAGTGTTTCGTCCTATTGTACATAGAGTTGCTATGAGTTCAAACTGACTCAGTAGCACCTAACAACAGCAACCCTGGTAGTAATTGACTGAGCTCAGAATTTATCTCAGGCTGATACATATATAAGGGACATTTTTAAATACATATAAAAGTAGAGAGAATATTGTAAGTTTTATGTACCTATTACCTAATTTCAACAATCGACTCATGATCAATATTTTTTATCTATATCCTCACCTACTTCCCTCGGCAAATAATTTAGAAGCAAATCTTCAACATCACGTTCATCTGTAAATATTTCAATATGCATCTTAAGTCTCTAAGAGATAGGATCCTTTTGTTAAAATATACCATTATAACATTATCAAAACTAAGAAGGGCTGCCACAACAAACCGCCACAGATTTGGTGGCTTAAAACAATGTAAATGTATTGTCTCAGAGTTTTGCAGGCCAAAAGTCTAACATGAAGGTATCAGCAGGGTCACACTCCCTTTGAAGGTTCTAGAGGAGAGCCTTCCCTGCCTCTTCCACTGCAGGTAGTTCTAGGCATTCTTTGACTTGTGTCGTATACCCCCAGTCTCTACGTCAGTCTGCACGTGGACTTCTTCCCTGTCTCTCTTTCTTCTCCTTTTCTGTCTCTTATGAGGACATGTATCATTGGATTTAGGGCCCACACTAATCAGGATGATCTCATTTCAAAGTCCTTATTTCAGTTGCATCTGCAAAGACTCTTATTCTGCAAAAGATCACACTCTGAGGTTCTGGGAGGACATATCGTTTGGAGGCCATGATTCGACCAACTTTAATACCTAAAAATTTGACAAGTATTTGATATCAGATTTCAAAGTTCAATTTTTTTTTTTCCAATTTATTTGAATCAGGAACCAAATAAGGCCAAATATTGAGATTAGTTTCTTAAATTTCTTTTATTCTATAGGTTCCCCCTTTTTTTTATAGGTTCCCCCTTTAGCACTCTCTCTTTTTCCTTGCATATTTAGTTTTTATTGCTAAATAAACTAGGTTGTTTGTCCTGTAAAATTTCCCGCAGTCTAGATTTTGCCAACCGAGTTGTCTCCCAGTGGTACCACTTAACATGTTTCTATGTCCACTTTATTTCTGTAAATCGGTGGCTGGATCTAGTGCCTAAATCAGGTTCAGGTTGGATTTCATATTCATGTGTTTGTATGTCAATTTTAAATCCTAAGAAATACAGCATGCTACTATCTCGAGGCACAAAATGTCTGATTGTCTTTTTTCAGTATTACCAGGATATTGATAATCATTGCTTAGATCCATTTATTTGATGCAATGTTTTAAATGATGATGCTCTAATTTATTTATAAAGACAAATTTCTCCTCATCAACTATTTGGTTACTCTAGGATGTCTGTATGGGAAATACAGGATAAGCACTTGATACTTTCCTTTTATTTACCAGTTTTCAAAGTAACAAGTCGGTCCCCTGGAATTCTCCAAAGGTGACCAATAAGTTGCTCTTTGTTTTTCTTTCTTTTTTAGTGTCAATGAGAACTCCTGGATTTAAACATATTTGACCGGTTTCAACCTGGTGAAGTCATTATTATCTTTATTGATTGCTCCATTTTTAGCCAATAGGAACTTCTTCAAATTGGCTCCTTTGGAGATGACTTTACTAGTCTTTGATAGATCTGGCTCCTTTCAATGGCAAGTGGTATTTGCAAACCACAATAAGCACATGCTAGATGTACTTATCGCTATTGAGTTGATCGTTGTTTCTATGCCATTTAACTGGACAGAACTAAGTTGTTTCTTTTTAAGATTAAATACATCTGGAGTCATGCTGATGCTTCAATTCAAATTCAAAGGTTTTTATTCAATTTCATTAATATTAAATACATAAATCCTTTCTCCCACATCACGCAAAGTCCTCAACTACTGTACCACACAGCTCACTTTTGGTATTTGACACTCACGGCAACTCTTTGAGACAGACGAAGAAGGAATTAGCAACATTTTGGAAATGAGGAAAATTAATTTCAGAGAGTTTGAATCTTGTCAAAAATCACCCAGCTAACGTAGTGTTAGTAGTGTTAAGCCAAAATTAGAACATAGTTCTGATTTACACCAGTTATTTTGCTAAGGTGATTCTAGGTGCCCTGCATGGTGCAAAGAGTTAAGTGCTCAACTACTAGCCAGAATGTTGATGGTTCCAACCCACCCAGAGGCACCTAGGAAGACAGACCTGGAGATCTGCTTCTAAAAGGTCACATCCTTGAGAATCCTATGAAGCAGTTCTATTTCTGCACATACGGGGTCACCATGGGTCAGTATCAACTCAGTGGCAACTAACAACGGGGTAATTCTTCTTAGATCCCTTTACATGTATTTTTTTATTTCTCAAATGAATATAACTTTCCAGACACATAAGCGTTCGGCTGCTAACCAAAAGGTTGGCAGTTCGAATCCACCAGCCACTCCTTGGAAACCCTATGGGGCAGTTCTACTCTGTCCTATAGGGTAGCTATGTGTCAGAATTGACTCAACAGCAATGACAAAAATATACCAAGTTTTAGGGTATAATTATTTACAATAATAATAATTTGACCATGACTGAAGAAATTCTATTTTTTAAAAAAACTGTTACTTTAATATTTTTTATGCCCTCTGACCTCCTTTCGGTGACCCTCTCCTCCCCAGTGTATACTAAGCTTCACGTATGTGAGTACACACACACAGCATTGAAGATCCCCTCTTCCCGATGTTTAGCATTATTTTCAGGCTACTATCAAATGTCTCCTCCCATTCTTTATCCCTATAGGGCTTTATGAGGAGACTCTTCAGGGTTATGTGAAATATGTAATTGCATTGTGATGTTAACAGGGGATGATAAATTATTTCTACTTTCTATTACCTCCATATCCCATGATAACGTATTTACATTTTAATAGTGGCCTTCACTGATTTAACAACTAAGGATAATTATGGGTATTCCAAGCCACTGAGGGAAATAGTTGGTGTATCAAATGAGAGCCATATAATTCTAGTATATGGATTAGTCAAGACTCTTGGCTGTATGTGACAGAGACCCAATTCGAAGTAGCTTGAGTAAAAAGAGAGCTTCCTGGGAGAATATGGGTGAGGTGGGCCTCAGGGTCATGTGGAACCAGAAGTTCAGAGGCCATCAGTACAATCTCCCTTTCTTTCTGATGTTTCTCTCCATGATTAGCTAGAATCTCTCAGACCAGCTTTCTTCACATGGAAGGAAACATGATACCAGTAGTACCTGAGCTCATAGGTTCACCACCAGAGACAGACTGGAACCTTCCCTTCTAAAAAAAAAAAAAAAAAAAAAAAACCCTTCCCTTCTAGCTAGCTGAAAAACATCCCAGGGAAAGAGCCTGATTGGCCTGGCTGGTGTCATGTGCCCAACCCTAGACCAATCAACTCTGGTTGAGATGTGAGGGGGCATTTTATGACTGGCATTTCACTTGAATTTCATGGATGAAATGAGGGAAAGACAAATTCCTCAAAATGGTCTGCGGGGCGGGGGTGTTCTCAACAGCAGAGCAATAAATATCCATTATATCTAGTATTCATCAGGGTTACAGAAGCCTAAGTTCTGTATTACTTTGTATTTAAAAAAAAAAAAAACACTTGTTGGGCCAATTCTGACCCATGACATTTCGTGTGTGTCAGTGTAGAACTGTGTTCCATAAGGTTTTCAATGGCTGATTTTTCAGGCCTAGTTCACCAGGCCTTTCTTCTGAGGCACCTCCAGGTGGACTCAAACAGCCAACCTTTAAGTTCGCACCACCCAGTGACTCATGACTTCTGTACAACCCATCCTTAAGGAGAGGGGCCTGATTTCTTCTGTCTCTCTCCTATAGACCCTAGTGCTGTTCTCACTAGACAACATTCTCTACAACATACCCGAGGTTAATCACTCCTTCCTCTGTACTTTCATAGACTTTTTTCTTGCTTCTCCTAACTATTGCATCTACTTTATTGTAGTTTATTTAATAAATTCATATACTCACTCAACTAATGTCTGATAAAGTCCTCCCATTGCCAGATACTGTGCTAGGGTGTTTTCTTGGTTTATCAGCAGAGGCGACACATGATGATGGTATTTTCCATGGCCAGCTTAGCATAGAGTTTCTCAGACTGGAGTTCATACTCTGTCTTTTGTAACCCTTTTTGCCAAAAACATGAGGTGTAGTTGATTGTGTGTCGTGCCATCTTCTCAGTTATCCATAGCAAGAAAAATGTGTACAGAAAAGATTTGTCTGTGCAACAGTGCCTAAAGGCACCACTGTCCATCTGACAGCAGCTGCCCACATTTCAGGCATCATGCCATTGATTCATTCATTCATTCATCAAACATCAATCGAATGTCTTCTACGTGCCAGGTGCTGGACCCTGCTCTGGAGGTCCAATAGTAAACAAGAGATACTGGGTGAGACTTTTACATTCTAACAGGGAATTACACAAACAATTGTTAACAATTACACAGATAATTCATTAGTTCTTTTTATAAATGACAGAAGAAATCATCCTTTTCCAGTATTGGCTTGGCATGTCAAACCCATGCCTTCTAAGTTAGCAAATGTCATAGCAAGATTTCTAGATTAAATTTAGTATCATCCCTGAGTAAGAAACAGTATGCAGTATTTGTCCATCTGAAAAAAGGAAAGGAAGACTATAAGAAATCTTTAGATATAGCCTTCCTCATGCAGCCCTCTTGCTCAGTTGGTCTGCTTTTTCCTGACTCACTGAGGGAGGAAGGGAGAGCCAGGGTTAATGAATATGCAGACGGTTTCCTCACCCAGAGCCAGAAAGGAAAGTAACTGCCAGTCACTCTAGAGCAGAATATCTTCAAAACAACTCAGACCAGGAAGCAGGAAGGTTATCAAGTGCTGGTAACTCTCATTAGTTTTCAGATAGGGTTCTCGAAAATCAGGAGGTCATTTCATTTATATGCCGGAAAGAAAAACTCAATCACCAAGCTCAGCAGCTGGGGCATGAAGAAAGTTAGTTTTCAACACTTTTACAAAATAGTAAAAGTTTTGCACACACACAAAATAAAATAAATCAAACTTTAATATGTATTCTGTCAAGGTTGCAGTGTACCTCCCATGATGTGGCCTCATGGTTAGCCTGGACTGAGTGCACTCCACAATGAGAATTACTGCTACTGCTGTCATCGCCCTCACCCCTGGGGATGGGGTGGGGGGAAGGTGGTGGGAGTGGTAGTTGTCATCTAGCCCGAGATGTGTACAGATTCTGAGAGCTGTAGAAAAGCTCAGTGATCACTGACTCAACTCTTTCGTTTTACACACGTACTTGTAGTAAAAATTCAATAAATGGTAACTGTTGATATTCAAACACTCCTGCATTTCCATGTTTAAAAAGTTTGGCTGGTTTCTCTTTCCTCAGTTGACAGAATACTCTTGAACAATAGTTCCTAATGACCATGGAGGGGTTTCAAAGTGGTCTAAGACGTGGTTCCTGTGTTCTAGGGACTTAGAACTGTTGTTGTTAGCTGCCATTGAATCTCCCCCAATTCATGGTAACCTCGCGCACAATGGAACGAAAAACTGCCATCCCCATGACTGGTTGCAAATTGGACTGTTATGATCCATAACGTTTTCATTGACTGATTTTCGGAAGTAGATCTCCATGCCTTTATTCCTAGTCTTAGCCTGGACGCTTTGCTGAAACCAATGTTCATCATCACAGCAACACACAAGACTTCACTGCCAGGCGGGTGGTAGCTTGCTTGCAGTATATCGGTCGGGAGTGGAACCCTGGTCTCTCACAGAGAAGATGAGAATCCTACCACTGAATTACCAATGTCCTCAAGAACGTACAACTGTGGGTCCCTTTTTTTTTTTTTTTTACATAAAGACCCTTTTTGAACATCAAAAAATTATTTCTTTAATTTTATTGTGCTTTAGGTGAAAGTTTACAGCTCAAGTTAGTTTCTCAAAAATTTATACACATATTGTTCTGTGACATTGGTTGCAATCTCCACAATGTGACAGCACTCTCCCCCTTTCTATCTCAGGTTCCCTGTGTCCATACGTCCAATTTTCCTGTCCCTTCCTGCCTTCTAATCTTTTTTGTCGGGGGGCAGGAGTTGCCCATTTGGTCTCATATATTTGATTGAACTAAGAAGCACATTCCTCATGTGTGTTATTGTTTGTTTCGTAGAATGCTATGGTCTATGGTGGACAGAGCTGGGTCCTCAAAAATGGGTAGCCCTTGAGTTTGGCAATGAGATTTTAGGGGGATTGTCAATATGGAAATCTTGGGAAGAAAGCATGAAAAAGACCTATAAGGTCTTCTCTGTAGCCAGACAGCATTAGATGTTTACATTAAGCAAAGAACAAGTGCAACTTTTAGAATCAGACAAATCTATGAGTTCTAATGAGCTGTGTGACCTTGAGTAAGTTACTTAGTGTCTTTGACACTCAGTTTTATCTTCAATATAATAAGGCTCCAGAACACTTCACAGGAGAGTTGGGAAAACCAAGTAAGATAAAGTAAATAAGTGGCACGTTTTGTAAACTGTAATTATACAAAATAAATAATTGTCATTATTTCTGAAGGATCCAGAGGAAAATATTTAATATGGTCATGGGACTGAGTAGGCCACTGTGTTGATTAGGATTCTCTGTTTGCCAGCAACAGAAATAAGTCTGGCTAACTCAAGCAAAATAGAATTATTGCAAGAATGTGGATGGTGAGTTGGGGAAGCTCACAGTATGGCTCACAAAATAGAATGGGACTTTAAAGGTCTAGGCTCAGAAAGGACAAGAATCAGGAAACTTTTAGTGCAGAAGGGGAGTATTGGTAGCAGGAATTATTTGATAGTCTCATTTTTTTTTTTTTTCTACCTTGAGTCATTCTATTCAAGTCCAAGGCCCACAAGTGGGCAGTTTATCTTGACTTAAAGTCCCTTAAAAGATGATGACCTGGGAAGTTGAGGCAGCTTCTCAAAAGGAAGTCAGAGGTTTACCACGAAAGGAGAGTGAAATGCAAAGTGGATAGCCAGAAAATAACTATCAGCTATAAACAATTTCAAAAGATCATAGTACATTTATTCAATCACATACATTCTTCAACTTGAAATTCACATACAGGGCTAGTGGTCAATAAGCCTGGAAAAGCAAAACTTGAGGCCAGGACAAGGGAAATGGCCTATTTTAGCTACAGGAACATTTTTTAGCCTGATTGCTTCACCCTGGATTTCCTGGTAGCCCTGGGAGGTGGCAGGTTTGCTGTAGCTGGGCCACAGGTCAGTGAGGAGTATCCTAACCCCAGACAAGTTTTTACACACTGACAATTGGCCCTCGGTCCTTTGCTTTCAAAGGTACCGCCATTGACTCACCTGAGCTACACTGTAAACCTTGAGTTTTTATGGCTTCAATAGTTGATTTGTGTCAATAACTCCTACCTTTCCTCTGATTCTCTCCTGCTTTCTCCATGACTGACACATCCTGGGTGTTCAATAAATGCTTGAATGTATGAAACAATGAATGGGAGACTAATATTGGATCTAGGACTTTGACTACATTTTTTATTAGTTCAGCCAGGTTATTTCCGTTGATGAATTTGTCCTATTCCCATAAACCAAATTTAAGATTGTATCTGAGACTTTTCCTAATTGGGTGGGGCAGGCTTTACAATAAGGTCTTCTTTGTATCTCCTCACCCATCATCTTTCAATATATAAAAAACACTCCTAATATTGCCTTCTCCAATACTAACCTTATCGCAACAGATTGTTCTGCTGTGCCTATTAACACAAGGCATTATGGGAGATGCTCCGGAGAGAGCTTACGGTTTGTTAGAGGAAGCATAGATCTAGATTCACAGTCTTAAGTGGAGGCATAAGCAGTGTGGCGTGCAAACACATAAGAAGAAGCAATTAATTCTGATTAACTGGAGTAAAATGGTCTGTGAGGGTCAGAATGGGCTTCAGAGAGGAGGTAGCAAAAAAAATCTCTTAAATGTGTATGTCTTCAAATGAATGTCCTCCATGTACATCATTTAGTGCCCTAACTTCTGCCCTTTGAAGGACCCCTGCTTTAAAAATACAAATACAGTCCAGAGAAGTAATACATTTCATTGCTTATTAGATGTTGTGACTATTATATATTTTTAATAATATTTTCTATTATATATTATAAAATGAATGCATTTCTTACCTCAGTTACTTCAGTCTGAGGGATTGAAAAAGGACCAGAGAAGAGGGAGCAGAACCTAGAGGAGATCATAACTCTAATCTTTCCTCTGCACATCAAAATAACACCATGGGTAAAGAGCCGACTATGGAGTCAGAAGCACTGAGTTCGAATCCTGTCTTCCTAATTTGCTAGCTGTATGGTATTGGGAAGATCAGGGACTCTCCTTAAGCCTTAGTCTCTTCATCTGAAAAATGGGAATGATAATGGTACCTATGTGATAGAGTTATTGCAAGGATTAAAGGATATAGCATATATAAAGTACTTGGTTGATGCCTGGCACATAATAAGCATCAATAAATACTGTACTAGTAATGGTTTTTTTTTTTTTTTAGTAATGGTAGTCATAATAATAGAAGGAGAATGAAGAAGAGGAGGAATATATATGATGATGATGATGATTGGCTTTGAATTCTAGAGAGGCGGGTTCTAACCCTGGCTTACCAACCATAAGACAATTACTTTAGCTCAGCCTCCATTTGCACATCAGTGAAAAACCCTTAGGGTTACTATGAGAACTCACTGACAGATGCATGAGGCAGGTGGGTCTCGCCCCAAAGAACCTCAGAGACACACACTCTCCTCTGGAAATGGCTTATCTTTTCCTGTGTCTTGACAGCTCCCCCAAGCCCTCTTATGCTGGTTAGTGGGACCTTCATCAAAGGCCTTATATAAAAGATCAGAAAGAAGAAGCAGGTGAGGAGAGCTTCCTCCACAAGCTGAGAAAAGCTATGGAGTGGGGAAAGGGGCTTTACCCATCAGAGGAGGGAATCAGAAACCACTAAACAAGGTCAAGATAAGAATTCCCATAGCTTTGTAAGAGGTGACAACTCCCCTTGTCCTGACTTAGATGGACTCCCCAGCAGCATCCCTGGAGCTGTTGTTACTGTTAATTGCCGTTGAGTCAGTTCTGACTCCTAGCCACCCCAAGTGTGCAGAGCAGAACTGCTCCATAGAGTTTTCAAGGCTGTGACCCTTAGGAAGAAGATTGCCAGGCCTGTCTTCTAAGGCACCTCTGAGTGGGTTAGAACCGCCAACCTTTCAGCTAGTAGTTGAGTACTGAAGCATTTGCATCACCTAGGGACTTGGTGAACGACAGCAAAAACTTTAAAAGTAAGCAGGTGAGAGAAGGCAGTAGTGAGAACAGCAGAAGAGCTTAGAAGCTTAGCGGAGCACAAGGGACAGAGAGAAGATGGGGTGCCCACCCCACAGGGTGGAGGCCGAGAGGTGGGAGGAATGCAGGCACCTTGGGATGACTGGGTATAAATTAGAGAGGCTATGGGAAGGCTTACCCTACCCACCCCCCATAAAAATAAAATAAAATAAGCCAGAAACTCCTGTATGGTTTTCTTTGCAGACAGCAGGACCCAAGTGCTCCTTTCCATATATAGCTCGTCTTGGGAAGAAATGGAAGGACCGGGGACAGACAGGTAGATAGAAAAAGCAGGTCACCTCTCCATGAAGAGAAGAAGGCAGACAGAGGCCCCAAAACCAGTGCCAGGGAAGGGACACTGTAGGAGGAAGACAGCTGGGAAGCCCCAACTGAGGGACAAGAGAGGCAAACTTCGCCATTGCCAGGACCCACCCAGCCCTTCGAGGTGTGATTAAACAGACCACAGGGACTCAGTCACTGCAGCAGGATCATCATCTCTCAGAGACACTGCCACTCATCTCTGAAATGAGTTTGGCTGGAGACACCCAGCAACGAGCCGAGTGGTATGGCTCGAGAGTGAGGCACATGGCTTAATCAGAACCATGGAAGCAGCTGACAAATTACAGCGTGATTTGTCATCATCTCAGAGCTCAGGAAGTGTTTGTCCCTAAAAGAATCAATACCTGCAGGGAAAAGGGAGTTTCTATTTTTAGAAACTCCTGGATGGGTAATTTATTTCAAGTGAATGGAAAGCTTATGTTGGTATCCCCACCTATCCAGTGGACGCCATATTTACACAAAGCTGGAAAATGCTATCATTTCTTCGAATCAATTTGTGCCTTTACATAGCTGTACCTTGAAGTCTCAGAGATAAATTCACTCACTGTGCTAAAGCTCTAGCCAGGAAACTTTCCAATTTCACCTTTAGCACTGCTACCTTCTATTTACATAGCATGCTACATAACTGAAAACCTTTCCGCAGAGATTTTATCTCCTAAGGCACAAATGAGATGGTGCAGGCATGTGGTGTTAGTCCCATTCTACAGATGAAGAAACTGAGACTCAAAGAATTGAACACAGTATTATTAGTTACTTTATGGGGTAGAATCAGAAAGCAAGATCTTCCCACCTACAGCTGTGTGCCCCCACCCAATCAGGCTGTAAGAGCTTGTACAACTGAAATACTTAAAGAAAGTAAAGAAGCAGTCAAGGGTGTGTTTAAAATACTTAGGTATAAGAATGTTCACCCTGAGGCAGTGTGTTGTGCAGGTAAAGAACAGATGGTGTGGAGTCAGACTTGGTTTCAAATCCAGCCCTGGTATGGCCACAGGCAGCCTACAAACTTCTCTGAGCCTCAGTTTTCCCGTCTCTAAAGAGGCCATAATTAAAATGCCTACTTCACAGAGTGGTTATAAGCTTGAAAATAAATAAATAAATAACTCATGTAAAGTTCTCATCACAGTATCTGACAGAAGTAAGAGTTCAATAAAATGCTAGCCATCTTGTTTTATTAGCTACTACTTTCCCAGCAGAGTTCCTGAAGGGTACAAACAGTGTGCTCAGCTGATAAATAAAAGTTTGGAGGTTCAAGTCCACCCAGACATGCCCTGGGAGAAAGACCTGGAGATCTACTTCCAAAAAGTCAGCTACTGAAAACCCTGTGGAGCACAGTTCTGCTCTGACACGCATAGGGTCACAGTGGATTAATCAACTCCATGGCAACTGTTTTACTTTCACAAACCAAAAAAAAATCAAACTAACTGCCATCGAGTTGATTCCAACTCATAGCAACCCTATAGGACAGAGTAGAGCTGCCCAATGGAGTTTCCAAGGAGTGCCTGGCAGATTTTTTTCAAATAGTAAGAAAAATTGAAACAACGTAAATATTCAATAGTGAAATGAAATGTGGTATAGTCCATATAATCTCTTTCCATGCAAATGTTAGTCAAGCTGTAGAAAAATTTAATAATTTTAAAACACTCAAGATATATGAACGCTAAACTTCATTTTTGAAATACACAAGTGTGTATGTGTGCACGTACACATATACACACATGTGCATATGTGTGTGAATATCTTTTTTAAAAGCCCGGAAGTATGTTAGCAGTGGCTGTCTCTATCTAGCCAGATTCAGATTCATAATCCATTCTTTTGATCATCTTTCTCTGTGCTGTTCAATGTAGCCATTTAAATTAATTAAAATTATAAAATTGGTTCCTTATTTGCACATTTCAAGTGCTCAGTAGCTAGACGTAGTTAGTGGTTTCCGCATTTGACAGCGCAGACTTAGAACGTTTTCATCCTCATGGTAAATTCTATTGGACAGTGCTGGTCTAGAGACTCAAACCCAGACTTGCTAGAGAAATGCATTCAGGACAGGGACCTCCCTCTGCCTAGCACCCAATTTTTCATTTGCATCTACTTATTCCTCTTTAGCAAGGATTTAACTTTTTCTTCTAACACAACTATCACAGTGTGACAAAGCAGGGATTACCCTATTTGCAAGGGTTCCAGCAGTGATTAGCAATCCTGATGATCTATTAAAACTACATCCCTCTGACTTAATAACCTCAAAGAGTCCTCTCTCCTGTAGGAGGCACTGTTGGAACCGGAACATTTCCACAATACCATTGTGTGTGAGAAACCCAACAACAACCTCAACAAATTTAAGGGCTATATGTAAGTATCTAATGCCCATGAGCTTCTTGTAAATATCTCCTTTGCAACTAGAAAACATATTTTCTTGAAATGGGTGAAGAGACATCTAGATTCTGAGGGAGCTTATTTCTTGTTATCATAAAGAAGAGCCAAAGAAACCTGAGTAAAGTTGAGAAACTTAACTTTTTTTCTTGGAGTGACAGTTAATTATCTTGCAGGGTTAAATTCGCTAATAGTTCTCTAGCCCTCTGGTGAAACAGCATGAGAAACACAATCACTCCCTTATTCAGGGAAGGCTGTTGTTGTTGTTAGGTGCCGTTGTGTCGGTTCTGACTCACAGCGATCTTACGTACAACAGGATGAAACGCTGCCCTGTCCTGAGCCACCCTCACAATCGCTGTTATCCTTGAGCCCATTGTTGCAGCCACTGCGTCAATCCATCTCACCGAGGGTCTTCCTCTTTTTTGCTGACCCTCTACCCAGCATGATATCCTTCTCTAGGGACTGGTCCCTCCTGATAATGTGTCCACAGTATATAAGACAAAGTCTCAACATCCTCACTTCTAAGGAGGCAAATATGAATTAAGATCAGTTTTCTGAAAGAGCTTGTATTGCATTGTAGTTAAGAACACAGGCTTTGGTGTTCAGCAGGCCTGAGTTTAAAATCTGGTTCTACACTTACAAGCTGTATGACCTTGGGTAAATAAATTAACCTTTCTGGGCCTTGATTTCCACATCCGTAAAATAAAGATTGATGTCCCTGGTGGTGCAAATAGTTAACATGCTTGGCTGCTAACTGAAAGTTTGAAAGTCTGAGTCCACCCAGAGGTACCTCAGAAGAAAGGCCCAGCAATCTACTCCTGAAAAATCAGTCACTGAAAACCCTTTAGAGCAGTTCTACTATGATACACATGGGATCGCCATGAGTCAGAGTCAAGTCAGTGGCAACTGGTTTGGGATTTCTAAAATAAAGATTATAATATCTACATCATAGGATTTTTCTTTCTAGGAATTAAGTTGTTTAGCATATGCAAAGCCCTTACTTAGCATAGTACTTGGAACAATGTAAAGACTCAGTTAATGGTAGCTGCTGCTGGAGCCCTGGTGGTGTAGTGGTTAAGAGTTTGGCTACTAACCAAAAGGTCAGCAGTTCAAATCCACCAGCCACTCCTGGGAAACTCTGTAGTGCAGTTCTACTCCGTCCTATAGGGCTGCTATGAGTCAGAATTCACTCAACGAGTTTGGTTTGCTGTTTGCTGCTGTTGCATTATTGTTATTTATATTCCTCAACTTTGGTTCTACCATCCATTAAAAAAAGATTCTGCTCTCACATCAGGCCACTACTGCTAGTGCAAAATAAAAGCAATGGTAACAGGTGAATAAATGCCCTCATGTGGTGCTTTAACAGTTTACGAAGTTATTTCACAGAAAATGGCCTCTTTTAAGCTTCACAACAACCCAAGGAAGTGAGTTATTACGATTTCTACTTTACTATGGGGAAATAATGATCTAAAACTTTTCAAGATTCACCCAAAGTCACAACACAGCAAGGAAAAGACAAAGCCAGGACTTTAATCCAGGCCTTTTTTCTCCAACTCTGGTGTGTCGTCCATTGCCCCGCCGTCCAGAGCTCAGCCCCAATATGGTGGCTGCTCTACCCGTAGGGCCTGAAACGAGGCCTAGGAGGACTTCTTGGGATGTGGATGTCTATGCTGTCCCTCCACCCACATTTTCTGAGGTCATATGGAATGTAACGAGGAACAATATGAGAGGGGAGAGGATAAGAACAATATAAGAGAAAAAGTAGCTTTTAAAGGCAAATTATTTTTAAAAGGCATAGAGAGAGAGCAGATGGAGACAGCCAGAGAAGGGCATGAACTCACGGGGAAGTGGAGTTGTTCACTGCAGGTGCCTGGTGAGGTAGAAAACCTGTTGCTGTGAATTGATTCCAACTCATAATGACCCTAAAGGACACAGTAGAACTGCCCCATAAGGTTTCCAAGGAGAAGCTGGTGGATTCAAACTGCTGACCTTTTGGTTAGCAGCTGTAGCTCTTAACTGGTACTCCACCAGGGTTTCCAAGGAGCTCTAGCAAAGAGTGCCGAGGTTTGTGGATTTGGCTCATGCCTTGCTCTGAGTCATTTTCCTTAACCCCTTAGAGAGCACCATTATTGCTAGATTTCAATTTGTGATCCTTTCTCCCCCAGCAGCCTGTGCCGGCAGTTAGCCTTTCTCAGCTTTCACCCTGGGCTTGGCCCCACCTATCTCAGACACATTTCAGGTCAGGACTTTTCCAGCTCTACTCAACCCAGGATCTCCTTTCCCTGGTTGCTATCCCTAGAGACCAGTCTTTTCCCACCTGCCTGAGTGTCATGGATAAACCCTATTGACCAGTTAGTCAGCCCAGTAGCCAACCCATGGAATGAAGGACAATTCTCCAGGGTGGTCCTGCATCCTCTGCTCAACAAGGAGAATGTCCTCAGGTCCAGCATTCACAGATGGTCTGTACCATTTTCCTGAGCAAACCTACTGGTTTGAGGCCTCCAGGTTTCCCCCAAAGTTTCTGTGGATCTCTCTTTATTAAGCAGTTTTTCTGTGGCTGCCCAGACCGGCTAGAAGATAAACAGCTTTTAATGCTCTGTTTTAAAGATTGGGGTGTCAGATTTGAAAATACAACTTTTAAACAAAAAGATTTCTCTAGAGCAGTCTGTCTGAACTGGGGCAATGTTCCCTGCCCCCATCCTACCCACTCACCTCCCACACACACAGATATTTGGCAATATCTGGAGATGTTTTTAGTTGTCACAACTGAGTGAGGGAGGTGCATCTGGCATCTAGTGGGTAGAAGCCAATGATGGTGCTAAACCTCCTACAACACACAGGACAGCCGCCACAACAAAGAAGATCCAGTCCAAAATGGTAATAGAGCCAAAGTTGAGAAACGCTGCTCTAGAGTCAATTAAATAGAGCATTCCTGTAAACAAACAGCACTAAGTAGAACAGTGGTAGCTATGAGATAAAAAAGAAAAGAAAAAAAACCATTGCCGTTGAGTCGATTCCGACTCACAGTGGCCCTACAGGACAGAGTAGAGCCGCCCCAAAGAGTTTTCAAGGGGCGCCTGGCGGATTCAAACTGCCGACCCTTTGGTTAGCAGCCATAGCACTCAACCACTACGCCACCAGCGTTTCCAGCTATGAGATAGCTAACCCTTTTCTATAATCCAGTGAAAAAGGAACATTGCAACTAGGAAAGGTAGACATTTTATCATATGTTATCACCTCAGAGCATCGTAAAAATGTTATTTCAACAACAAGCAACTGACAGGGAAGCATTCAGGATTCATTAGCCCAATATTCTACTCATAGCCAGCCCCCTCCTTGATAGAGAAAGGCGGTGATGGTGTATCTTAAACTTCAGCCATTCTTGTCCCATTTTTTTTAATCATATTCATAAAACAGCTATATTTTTATTTACAAAATTTGTATTGACCTATTTTATTTTCTTAAATTTATTCCTAAAGAAAAATTTGTCTCTCTGGCCCTATGGGAAAACCAGGATCACTTGCCATACATAGAAGGTAACAGTAAAAATTAGTACAATTAAATCAAAACAGTGTCATTCTAGGCTGACTACAGGCTATTGCTTGCCGAAGCCTACTCTGTGTTAAAAAGATAAGTGGGTATCAGAAAACGGTTAATGATATTCCAACACAAAACTGAGATATCCTCCCTGATAGAGTCAGAAGAATTAAAAATAGAAACGACTCTGATTCAGGTTAAGTTAATAAGGCACTACTTTGGGAACCCTCCCAAAAAAGAAAACAAACCCACTGTCGTCGAGTCAATTCCAACTCCTAAGGACCACATAGGACAGGGTAGAACTGCCCCATAACGTTTCAAACAAAGGCTGTAAATCTTTACAAAAGCAGACTGCCACATCTTTTTCCCGAGGAATGCAGCTGGTGGGCTCGAACTGCTAACTTTTGGTTAGCAGCTAAGCACCTTAACCACTCCACCACTGGGGCTCCTTAGGAGCCCTACTGTGGTGAAATTGTATTAACTTTGGTGCCCGTGGCTTGGATTTCCAAGCCCTAGGATGTCTCATGTACTAGGTGTGTGGCTCTGGAAAAATCTCTCAGCCTTTCTGAGCTTCAGCTTTTTCAAGAGTAAGGATAACATCTGTCTGGTGGTGCAGTAGTTAAGTGTTATGGCTGCCAACCAAAAGGTTGGCAGTTTGAATCCACCAGCTGCTCCTGGGAAACCCTGTGGTGTGGTTCTACCCTGCCCTATAGGGTCACTATGAGTCAGAATCGACTCTACGGCAACGGGTTTTAACTTCCCTGAGCTATGAGAGTCAAATTAAATAATGTAAGTAAACGTGCTTTATAAATACAGTAAGGAATGAATAGCATTAAAAGTCATACGGAACAGCAGTATAGCACTATAGGGTCAGACTTCCTACACATAAATTACCATTCTACCATTACAAGCTCTATGAACTTGCCTCAGTTTCCCTATCAACAAAGTGGTTATAACATGACCTATCCTAGAAGGCGGTCATGAAGCTTAATCGAGTTAATATACATAAAACATTTAAAATGGGACGTAGAGAAATGAATATTTAAGAACTATCAGGAGAAAAAAAAAACCCTCAGGTTCAGATTATTGTTTTCTGAATAATGTTTTTGGAAAGTTATAGTAAAAATTTCTGGAAAATTCCAAAAGAATAGCATTGAAGGAGAATAAGGGCCAGATCCCAGGTAATAACAGGGAGTTGCCTGGACTTGAGTTTCTAGTATGAGGTGGAAGACTGCCACGTTCCCTCAGGCTAGAGGAAGAAACTCTCTGCCTTAAGAAGCTGCCTTCCAGTAAATTGGGCGCAAAGGCAACTGTCCATCTCCTATAAAAGAAAATAAAAAACCCATTGCCGTCAAGTCAACTCCAACTCATAGTGACCCTATAGGACAGGGTAGAGCTGCCCCACAGAGTTTCCAAGAAGCACCTGGTAGATTTGAACTGCCGACATTTTGGTTAGCAGCCATAGCACTTAACCACTACACCACCTGGATTTATAAGGTCTGTTTATTTTACGAGAGACTGAACGAGGAAAGGATAGTACAGGAGGCTGAGTGAGTAGTGTATCTCAAAACGAGAGTTCCCTGGAACCTGCCCTTACCTGTCTCACGGTATAAAAAGAGAGACTATCTAGGGTCTTCTATAGACTCGGGCATTCAGCTTGAACGTGTGAATGTGTCCTAAAGGGAACACAGCTCCAGCCTGGTACAGCCAGAAGCCAGTTCCCCACATTTTGGCCCTATAACCATTTTGAGTGTGAAAATTAAAGCCAAGCATTTTTCACCACTGAGACCTGCCCGTTGTGTGGCTAAATAATGATTTGCACGGGGGTGGACAACTGCCTTCTGATGGTCCAGCCTCCACCTAGGAGAAATGAAGAGCGTGCTTAAATGTGAAAGAGGTTAGATTCTGAGTCAATACCACTCCCTTGGTAAGGAGGAGAGGATCGCGTCCACTCTCCACTTCTGGTTTAGCGACACTAACTAAAGACAGCATGTGAGAGGCTACCAAAGCACCCCTGTTTTCCTCATTCTCAGGGAGCATCCTGACAAGACCAGGACTGGCTTTGGCAGTGAGAGTCTTCTGCTTCGAGGCTGCACCATCAGAAACACTGAGATGGCCGTTGGCATTGTCATCTACGCAGGTCATTGTCCTTGGACAGTTTCTTTTGTCCCTTTCTTTTGTTGTCTCTCCTCCATTCTCTCCCCCCACCCCCACCTACAGCCTCCAAGTCCATCTTCACTCAGCAAGGCCCCACTACAGCTCTGAGGGGTAACGTCATGTTACTTCCCATTTCTCAGCTAAGCAAACTGAGACTGAGAGTGACAGTGGCTCACTTCATCCACAAGACACTTAAGATTCCAAGTTAATATCACTCCTCTGAACAAGACAGGGAGAGGGATCCACATTCATTCACCTCTTCTGGTTTTATGACACTAACTAAAGACAAGACGGAAGTTACCTGCTTGAGCCTGAGGAATAGCCTTGCTAAACTTAGCTTCAACTTTTTGCCTCCTTGTCCCCATCTATACAATAAGAACATTGTTACCTGCCTTATAGAGCACTTGTGAGGATTAAATAACCCAGTGTATGTAAAGCCTCCTGCACTGGGTCTAGCAAAGTGAGGGATCATGAGTTTTAGCCATTGTTTTTTACTTGTATTTGTGTTATTATCATTATTAACTTTATAGGTCAAAATGTGGTGTTCCATCTCTCTTGCCCACTTTGATTTTGCTTTCCAGTGTGGAAACAAGATGACAGCAGCACCTCTTACAATGAAATCTAAAGTCTTTGATGACAGTCTTGTGACTGCTGTGTCCCAAGTACCTACTGCCTGGTGCTGCATAAATGTCTGAACTCTATAAGTATCTGTTGTTAAGTGAACAACTGGGAGACTTCTGTGACTGTAGAGGAAAGAGTCTCCCAGGAGTATCTACCTTTGGTAGAATGCTCCAGAATACATTTCTCAAGGTCTTCTACCCATTAATATCCTCAGGACACCTTGGAATATTGTTGTTGTTGTTCGTTTTTTGGTTTGGGTGAATTTGTTTGGGTCTGAGTAACCAGAAAACAAAACAAACCTGTTGCCATCAAGTAGATTCCAGCTGACGGTGACCCTACAGGACAGATTAGCACTGCCCCATAGAGTTTCCAAGGAATGGCTAGTGGATTCCAGTGGCTGATCTTTTGGTTAGCAGCCATATAGCTCTTAACCACTGCACCACAGAATAGAGGCCCATTTTTTGTAGTCATTAGAAGAGCATTTAAACATCAATCTACTATAAAATTCACATTTTGGGATTGTCAGAGGAAAATTTTTTTTTTTTTTTTTAATGTCTTAATCTATCTAGCTTTCCCTAATTTGGGGAAGGGGAGTTGTATCTGGCAGTTCAGGTAAGTGTTTTTAATTAAGGATCTTTGGCAGTGGAGTTCAACGCCATCTGGTAGACTTACAGAAAACCAACTTTCCAAAAAAAAAAAGGTAGGCTTAGAGCTTTGCTTGTCTGACTAAACAGAAACAAAGAAGCAGCCTTGAGTGAGTGATGGAAGTGAGATAGGAAGGTGCAGATTTGGAAGAGGGTTAACTGTGGCTCTGGGAGTCAGGCTACTGAGGTGGAAATCCACTCACTTGCTACGTGTTCCTGAGCAAGTTGGCTAAACTTTCAACACAATGGAGCCTAATAGTTCCCACCTCATAGGATTATAAAATTCAAATGAGATTATTTGTGGAAAAAGGGTTTAACACAATGCCTGGCACATGAAAAAAATGTGAGCAAGATGGTAATAATCATCTTTAGTGTTATTATCAAGAACAGAGGTCTCAGCCTCGCCATTATTGACATTTGGGGCTGGATAATTCTTTGTTATGGGGGATTGTCCTATACAATTTTTAGCAGCATCCCTGGCCTCTACCTACTAGATGACAAGAGCAACTTTCCCTCCCCCTAGTTGTGACAACCCAAAATTTCTTGAGACATTGCCAATGTCCCCTGGGGTAGAGGGAGCAAAATCACCCTTGGTTGAGATTGACTGGTCTGGAGTTATGAATGGACAAAATATGAGCACCTCAGAGCCAGAGGCCCAGGAAGTTCAAGGTAAGATTTCCAGAAGGAAGAGACCCAGTGTGCATGTATGTGCTCCTCCCAGCTGCCATTATGATGATGACAACAATCATAAGAATGTAAAACTAAACATTCGACGAGCCCCTACTGTGTAGTACCAGGAACTATTTTAGGTGTTTTACATACTTTAATCCACCTTCTCCCAGTATACACACAGCCATTAACCCCTCTGTTACAGATGAGGAAATTGAGGTCACTCAAGGCCACAGGTCTACTGAGATTAACTCCCTGTAACCCAAGGTCAAGTATCTACAGAGCCGAACTCTGACTCTAGAGCCCACATTCTAACCACAACACCATACTGCCTCCCCCTTAGACCAACTCTTGCCAAAAGAACAGAGGGATCCACAGAGACTTTCAGAAGGTGGTGAAGAGGTAAGGGAAGGGGTGACCTCAGTACCCCTGTGTGTGCTGAGCCTGAGGCAGGCAGAGAGGCTGCAGCCCTATCGGCACCGTCTGAAAGAGCCCATGGTGCCACAGGAACCTCTCACAACTGCAGCAACTGGAGTCTAATTTAATAAGCCTGGGGTTTGTTCACTCCTACTGTTTTGTTGCCACTTTAAATCCACAAAGCAACCAGCTAAACAGCATTAAAGCCATTCGCTGCTGGAGCTGATGTACTGGTTTTCTTTAATTTTGCACAGAAAATATGTGACTGGAGTTTTCTAATTTGACTCCTGAGGAGATAGAACAGTAGTTAAAATTCAGCAGCCCCAGAGAACAGGCTCTGACTGAAAAACAGTCGCAGTTTGGCTCTCAGCTCTTAGCCGTGGGGCCTTGGGCGAGAAGCTGGCAATCTCTAAACCTGGCTTTCTTCACCTTTAAGATGAGGATGATAATAGCACCTAGCTCATAGGACTTTGTGAAGATTCTAGAAGAAATTTCATTGAAAGGCTTAGTGCAGCGCCCAGTCCTGAGTATTTGTTGATGTTTATTCCCCACGGTGAAGTGATTACTGTTCTCACTTCCTCCCTATACTTTGACACTTGATTCAGGATTTATAAATATCCATTCATGAGCTCATTCAACAAATATTTAGTTTCCTACCATGTCTACCATGTCCTAGGAGTCACTGGGTGGTACAAGTGGTTAACATGCTTGGCTGCTAACTGGAGGGTTGGAAATTTAAGTGCACCCAGAGGCACCTCAGAAAAAAGGCCTAGTGATCTACTTCCAAAAACTCAGCCATTGAAAACTCCTTAGAGCACAGTTCTACCCTGACACACTTGGGGCCACCATGAGTCAGGGTCAACTCGAGGACAGCTAGTTACTGGTTACCATGTTCTAAGCACTGTGGCACCGGGGAAAGATACACAGTCCTGGCTCATGGGCTAGTAGTATTGTCTAGCAGGGGCCATGGACAATGGCACAGGGAAAGGTGTGGGGTTCTGTGGGGGCTCACAACAAGGGCACCTGCTCTAGTCTAAGGCACCATGGAAATGGCTTCTCAGAAGAAGATATATTTAGACGAGACCCAGGGGACAAGAAAGTATCAGCCAAGCTAAGAAGGGAAGGAAGAACATTCCAGGCAGAAGAACAAGAAGAACGAATCGCAAGCAAAGGACCAAACTAGACAATCATCTCACCAGCTGGGGCTGGGAGAGGCAGTTGGAAGAGCTGCTCTCCAGATTGGCTCTGTTTCTAGATAGTTGGGTGGCCTTGGGCATCTAATTTACTATCTCAGAGCCTCATACCTCATTTGTAAAATGGGAATGCTAATCTGGCTTACAAAAAAAGGAAAAAATAAACCAAACTAGTTGCCGTGGAGTTGATTCTAATACATGGAGACCCCATGTGTTGCAAAGTAGAACTGTGATCTATAGGGTTTTCAAGGCTGTGACCTTTCAGAAGCAGATCACCAGGTCTTCCTTCCATAATACCGCTGAAAACAAAAAACTAAACCCATTGCCATCAAGTTGATTCCGACTCATAGCGACCCTATAGGACAGAGTAGAACTGCCCCGTACAGTTTCCGAGGAGCACCTGGTGGATTCAAACTGCCAACTCTTTGGTTAACAGCCATAGCTCTTAACCACTACGCCACTAGGGTTTCCCAGCACTGTTGGGTGGGCTCAAACTGCCAACCTTTCAGTTAGTAGTCAAGCACTTAACTGCGCCACCCACGGACTCTTACAAAAAGAGAAAAGGAATATAAATGTTCTTGCAATCTGTAAAACATTGTGCAACATCGTTTATTGAGATTTGGCCCTGTCTGTAAATACATCAGAACAGGAAAAATTCAGGCTGGGCTGACAGAAAATGTGACCAAGAGAAGGGAGGATTTTAGCAGAGCCTTTCGTGATTAGGACAGACTAGAATGGCTGTTTCTTGGAAGAATAAAAGCAATCTGCTTACCATATATTTGTTCATTCAGTCAATGAACATTTTCTGAGGCCTTGCTCCAGTCCTAGGACATTCTATTAGTTCTGAGCAGGGCCATGGAGACTGCCTGGATTCCCATCCTTGCTCTGCCACCATCAGCTATGTGACCTCTCAGTTCATGTTTCTTCGTCTCTAAAATGGGAAAAATAATAGTCCCTTCCTCCTAGGATTGCGTGGAGATTAAAGGAGCTAATTCATGTAATGCTCTAATAACAGGGCCTGGCATGTATGTGCCCAGGGAATGTTCGAGATCATCATTACAGGCCTATTTTCTTACAAAGGAGCCTTGGTGGCGCAGTGGATAAGCGCTCATCTGCTAACTGAAAGGTTGGTGGTTAAGACCCATCAGCTGCTCTGCAAGAGAAAGATGTGGCAGTCTGCTCCCATAAACATTACATTTTTGGAAGCCCTATGGGGCTGTGTCCTATAGGGTGGCTAAGAGTTGGAATCAACTTGACTGCAACGGGTTTATTTTCCTAAAAATTGGAGTGAAGGCACCTACCATGGACTGGTAAAAAGATATACAGGCCGAGAATCAGAATCCTGGTTCTCATTTTCCTCTGATGTTAATTTATTCTTTCACCCTGGGCAAGCCCCTCCCCCTCTCTGGCCCTCAGTTTCCCCAATTGAAAAACGAGGTGACTGGATGAGATCAGTAGTTTCAAACTTTTTTGTTCTTTCTTTGAACAAAATTTTATGCAGCACCCCAAGATAGAAAGGGGGCTGCTTGAGGCTAATGCTGGCGTAGGGCACAACCCCTACAGGCTGCAGGTGATAGCTCCGCCTGGTATGTGCGGACACTCAATAAGTATCTGCTAAAAAATTAGGTCAGGACTCTACAGCTGTTCTCAGCAACCTCCCTGAAGCAGGACAGGTTCTGGTTAAAGAACAAAGCCTCACTTTCATGACAAGCTCCTGTGAGAAGAGCCAAGAGTGCATTCCAGGCCAGAGGCAAATAGGCACTGATTTCCTCATTTTCTCTCAAAGGCCATGAGACAAAAGCCATGCTGAACAACAGCGGCCCACGGTACAAACGCAGCAAGATCGAGCAGCGCATGAACACAGATGTCTTCTCCTGCATTGGGCTTCTCTTCCTCATGTGTCTCATCGGAGCTGTAGGTATGGAATGTTCCAGAAAGAACAACAACACAGTAGCCTTCTGTCTCTTCGAGCAATTTGCTTCAACTATCTGAGTTGTGGTCTCTTATCGATTAAATGGGGTTAATGAAAATCTACCCTGTCTAGGTTAATGAGATGCCAATGAGATAAAATGCAAGTGAAACTCTCCTACAAGGATTACATGCTATTTAAATATTAGTAATTCTCACCTGTCATTTATTTGTTCAAGAAATATTTACTGAATTCATGCACCCTGTTAGCATGGGAGGATAACAAGATGAATCAATCACAGGATTAGTCCTCAAAGAGTTCATAATCTAGAGCCAGAGGGAGCCCAATACATGACCAGAATCAATAGTACAATCTGCTACCCTCAGTGAAGGGATGCACACGGGGGCTGAATTAGTTTCCTCCTGCTGCTGCTGGAAGAAATTACCACAGATTTATTGGTCTAAAACAACCCAAATGTATTCTCTTACAGTTCTGGAAGTCAGAAGTCCAAAATTAGTTCTGTTCTGTGTCTTAGTTCCCTAGGGCTACCAAAACAGAAATACCACAAGTGGGTGACTTTAAAGAACAGAAATTAATTTTCTCACAGTTCTGGAGGATAAAAGTCCAAATCAGGGTCCAGGCCACGTCGATTTCTTCTGTGAGCCTCTCTCCTAGCTCTGGTGTCTGCCAACAATCTTTGGCATTTCTCTGCTTATAGAAGATCTTCAAATGTTGCCTGTCTACCCCCTCTGGATATCTCTGTGTCTATTCTGCTCCTTCCACAGCTCAGACGTCATTTAAGTTGAGGATTCGCCCTACACTGCCACGACCTCATTAACCTAACATGAAAGAAAACCCTATTTCCAAAGAAGATTGTATTTACAGGTACAAGAGTTAGGACTTCACATATTTGGGGAAGACACAGTTCAATCCATAACACTGGCTTCAGATCAAAGTTGTCAGCAGGGCTGGTTCCTTCTAGAGTTTCTGAGGGGAGGATGTTTCCTTACCTTTCCCAGCTTCTAGTGGCTGCCTGTATTCCTTGGCTTGTGGCCACTTCCTCCACCTTCAAAGCATATCACTCTAATCATTGCTTATATACCTTCTCCTCTTCTATAATAGTATCCCTCTCTGCCTCCTACTTATAGGGACCCTAATGATTACATTGGACCCACCTGGATAATCCAGGCTACTCTTTCTATCTGAAGATCCTTAATCGTATTTGCAAAGTCCCTTTTGTCATATAAAGTAGAATATTCAAAAGGTACAGAGATTAGGACATGGACATCCTGGGTAGCTATTATTCAGCCTACCATAGCTTCAATGGAAGCACCAAAAAGCAAGTCTTCCATGCAGAGATGGGTGCTAGAGTTGATTCTCAAATGCAGTTAGGAGTTTACCAGAGGAGGTAGGTGATGGGGGCAAGGATAGGGGCAGGACAGGTTAGGCAGCTGTGAGGAGAAAGAGAGAGGCCTTTCTTCACCCCAGAGATGGCACAAACAAAGTGCATTTTATGCAGAGAATTATTTTATGCAGGGGAACAGTTGGCTATTTGGTGTTGCAAGTATGAGTCCAGGAATGGACCTCTAATCAGAACCAGGCTGCGGCCAAGTTCTACAACTGCTGTAAGTGGGGAGAGCTGTGGAAGTGTTTAAGCAGGAGGGATCTGGAGGCATTTAAGTTGACTCTCATAGTGGAGGCAAAGAGGGAACCCTTGTGCAGTTCTTACCCACTGCTTCCCCTCTGTGGTTTCACTCTAAGCATAGTTCTCAGGGCCCCAAAAAGGGAGATCCCAAAAGGAACCAGGAAGGCTCAAGAAGAACTCAACTGCTGAGTCCGGAACCCCCTGCTGGCTCCAAACCAAAGAGCGGCAGTGGTGTTTGCTCTTCACTTGCCTTAGTCAGGAGTCGTGCCCATTGCTGTTTTTAGAAAGAGCTTGTCTAAGAGGCTAAGGCCTCCCAGGACTCAGTGAGGTTTTGTGTGCCACCACAGACAAGAGGCCCTGATTAAGTCATGTGGGCTGCCTGGAGTTTTTAATTAATATGTTCTCCAAATGGGTCTAACAACACTCTGCATGAAGGTGGCTCACCACTGTAAGAACACCTGGAGGGGGCAGGAAGCAGGCCCATAAGAAAACAGTCTCCAGTGGCCACCTCTGCCCCTCACGGGCGCTGCACGACTATTGCCTCTGCTTCAGTACGTGCTTTTCAGGGAAAGTCAAAGGTGGAAAGGACATTTGAGATCATCTCATTCTGTTTCCAGAGGAAGGAAGTTAATAACTAAGAGGTCACACCATGAGATAAGCTACCAGCAAACCAGAATCAGCTTGGAAGATTCCCCAAAACAATAAATAAATAGAGAAAGTAATGGGGGAAGAGGGTGGGCAGAACTACTCTATTATGTCTGAGAATGACACTCACACAGTGACAGACCTCTGTCGGTGCCTAATTAAAGCACGGTTCCTAAGGAAATTGAAAGCTCTCCAGCATCATTCTAGGGTTCTTGCCACATGTTTACCCTGATTTTGTAAAGGTGATGTTTTTTCTTTCTTTGTCTGGGATGTTCTCCCCAAACCTTTCCAAGTACCCAACACCTGCCCAGACGTCAGGGCCTCTCTAGGCCTCCTCCTTCGTGCAGTCTTCTCTGGCTTCTCCCAAGGTCTTGTCTGGATCCTCTGAAAGGCGGTGGCCTTTACTGCATGCCATGTGTTTGGCTCTTAGTCATTTGCTGTGTTATAAAAAACCTTTAAATTGCATCATGTCTGTAACTCTCCTTTCCTCTAATGTGAATGATAGCATTGGTTCAGGCCTCTGGGTGAGAAAGGGTCTTCATGCAGGACAGCATTCCTTATGTCTTTTATTCCCTATAGTTCATACCCTGGAGCTAGGAAAGGCAGCTGGTGTTTATTGAGCACATACCACATGCCAATCACTGGGCTAAAGCGCTATGAACACTAGGGTTTCCAAGAAGTGGCTGGTGGATTTGAACTGCCGACCTTTTGGCTAGCAGTGGTATCACTTAACCACTGTACCACCAGGGCTCCATTATACACAACAGGTTATTCTATTCTCACATTAACTCTATGGGGAATGTAGGATTATTAATTAACAGCTGAGGAGACTGAGATTCAAAAATCTCTGTAGCAGGTGCTGGATACACTTCATCTCATATAATCCTCAGATGACGGCTGTTGTTATCCCCCTAGACAAAATGAAACAGAAGATTCAGTCTATATCCGGCATGGTTGCCAAGGGCTCTCAGAGCATTTCAGGCTCTGGCGTAGCCCCTCTCACACTATATAGGATTTCTCCTTTTTACTCATGTGTCTCCCTAACTCAGTAGGGAACTTCTTAAGGACAAGACCTAGGACTAACTCCTCCCTGAATATACCAAATGTTGGCCAGAAGGGTGAATGGATGGCTGGATGGCTGGATGGCTGGATGGATGGGCGGATGGGTGGATGGGTGGGTGGGTGGGTGGGTGGATGAATAGATGGAGGAATAAGGGATAAATGAAGGATGGATGAATGGGTGATGAATGAGTGGGTAGATGGATGGATGGATAGATGGAAGGATGAGGAAGGAAGGTCAAGGAACAAGCCTGTCAAGATTCCCGTCACGCAATTCCTACCACACGACTGAAAAGAACACATGTCCTTTTCTCTTTTTCCAACCCCTGTATAACAGGACTTTGTTGCAATGTGATTCCCATGCTAGTCTCCTCTGATAGAAGAGACTTAATGCTGATCAAACAATTGAAGTTTAGGGTGTATTAAGGGCCTCTCTAGAGATAAATGAATATACATAAAGAGAGCCATGCCATGTATAATATGAACAGGTTCCTCCAAAGCACACTCCTTTCTGTGAATGGGTCAAGGGCTGATATAATTGACCAGCTTTAGGATTAAGTGGGGATTCTGCTTTGCCTCTTCTCAGGTCACAGCCTCTGGAATAGAACCTTTGAAGAACACCCTCCCTTCGATGTACCAGATGCCAATGGGAACTTCCTTCCCCTTACGCTTGGGGGCTTCTACATGTTTCTTACAATGATCATCCTGCTCCAGGTAGGAAGTCCTCCCTAATTAGGGGCCTAAGAAGACCTGTGAACCTGTGACCTTTATGCCTACAACTTTTGAAAATAAGGAAAAATTAACACTGACTTCCAAAAAAGAATAGCTGTCCTGAGATGGGGAAATTTAATGTTTTCTTGTAGGTCTTCGAAAGTATTCACATTTGGGGTAATGTCAAGACCAGCCCTGTTTTGTGGATCCCCCTGTCCCCCTCAAATACCAGCTTGAGGAAAATATTTAGCAGTCTTTTCTAGTTAAGAGTAAGATTACAACAGTGACTTATGTGCACCTGTCCCTTTGCCAGGTATAGAACAGGTAAAGCAGTAATGACTAGGGAACAAGAGAAAATAAAGTAGTGCAGAGAGCTACAGCGAACTCTCAAGCCCCAAATATTGAGAGAAAGATATCACGGGTTAGTGTTTTAGCATTTGATTGATTGAGGAGGAAAAGAACAGAGCTGACCCTACAATAGGAGGAAAAAAACATATGGACCACCTAGAAAATGTGAAACAGTGATATAAAGATGAAAAAAATAATCTTTATGCTCTCTAAGAAGTTACAATTTATGGAAAGATAAGGTTAGGTTTTTGTTTGTTTTAATGAAGATCCATATACATTAGATTTCTTATAACATTTAAGGGTATTTCATTGTCTTCTTATTGGTGAACCATTTTCAAACATTAATTAATTAATTGGTTAATCATTTAATTATTGAATTCATTCATTCATTTACAAAGTAATCCTTTTAAAATGTGAGTCAGATCCTATCTGTCCTCTGCACCAAAAGAAAAAAAAAAACCCATTGCCATTGAGTCAATTCCCACTCATGGTAACCCCATGTGTTACAGAGTAGGACTGTTCCATAGGGTTTTCTTGGCTGTAATCTTTAAGGAAGAAGATTGCCAGACCTTTATGGGTGGTTTCTAACTTCCAACCTTTAGGTTAGTAGTCATGGTTTCACTACTACTCGGAGTGGAATCCAAAGTCCTCACATTGCCAACAAGGTCCTAAGTGGTCTGGTCCCGGCTCCTTCCCTGGCCTTACCTCCTACCCCTTTACTCCTCACTCAAGTATTTCCAACCACAAGGCCTGTCTACTATTACTCCTCAAACACCCAGAATGCTGCCACTGCCCAGCCTTGGCCCTAGCTTTTCCCTTTGCCTGGGATGCCCCTCCCACTGATATCCTCATGACTCATGCCCTTATTTCTTCCAGGTCTCTGTACAAAGGTCTGGCGTATAGAACAGCCCCTCCCAACCTCACTCTCTACCCTCTTTTCTTTATTCTCCCTACCTGATACATATTTATTTGTTTATTTACAGGCAATATCCTCCCACTAGAATGTGAGGTCATCAAGGCTGGGGATCTTGCTCTGTTCACTACTATTTCTAGGACTTAGAACAGTGTTTGCACATAGCCAGTACTCAGTAAATATCGTATGTTGAATCAGTGGCCAGAAATCAACGATGAGTCTGAATGCCTGTGAAAAAGGGTGGCAGCCCTCCGTGGCAGAGAGATTCAAGGTTGTCAGGGCACCCTGGACAGAGGTGCTAACACCCCCTTACTCCACCAGCTCAGGCATTAAACAAATATATAGCAAGAGCCTACTTCCTACCTGACACTGTTTGAATCACTGGTTGAAGAAGTCATACCTCTTTTTCAGATTCACCTAGGAATTCCAATAAGTTTCCAAGGGAGGCATAAAGCCACTGACTTTAATTTCTCTGAGAAAGTTCACCAAGCTTTCCACTCACTATCCACTATTGGGGTTCTGAGACAGGGAGCCCAGCCTGGTTTCTGACATGGTGGGAATTGGTCTCCACTCAGGTGCTGATCCCCATCTCTCTGTACGTGTCCATTGAGCTGGTGAAGCTTGGGCAAGTCTTCTTCCTGCACAATGACCTTGACCTGTATGATGAAGAGACCGATGTGCCCATTCAGTGTCGAGCCCTCAATGTCACTGAGGACCTGGGCCAGATCCAGTACATTTTCTCTGACAAGACAGGGACTCTGACCGAGAACAAGATGGTGTTCCGGCGCTGCACCATCATGGGCAGCGAGTTTTCTCACCAAGAAAATGGTAAGTGGGGCTCCCAAGGGTCTCCATCCCTCTTTCTAGAAGGAAACATCCTGCTCTCCTCAGAGAATAGGGGATAAAAGACATTGGCTTCCCATAGATGCTTGTGGCATTTTGGCAAGTTGCTTACTATTTCCGTGTGCTTTTTTGTCACAGCTCAGGATTGTTCTTATTATCTCTAACCTTTCATTTATTTACAACAACTCTAGGTGATCTCATACGTGTTACCCCTCCAGTGATCTTCTTCTTGAGTGATTTACACATAGGATTTTTTTTTCTTTTATCTGTCAGAAATGGATTGGAGATAGATAGCAGATAAGAACTACTTTAGGTGAAGGGAAGTACAACACTCAATACAGGGGAGGTCAGCACAATGGGACAAAACCAAAAGCAAAGAAGTTTCCTGAATAAACTGAATGCTTCAAAGGTCAGCAAAGCAGGAGCAGTGGTTTGGGGACCATGGTTTCAGGGGACATCTAAGTCAATTGGCAAAATAAAATCTATTAAGAAAACATTTTGCATCCCACTTTGAACAGTGGCATTTGGGGTCTTAAATGCTAGCAAGCGGCCATCTAAGATGCACCAATGAGTCTCAACCCACCTGGATCAAAGGAGAATGAAGAACACCAAGGACACAAGGTAATTACGAGCCCAAGAGACAGAACGGGCCACATAAACAAGAGACTAAATCATCCTGAGACCAGAAGAACTAGATGGTGCCCGGCTACAACCGATGACTGCCCTGACAGGGAACACAGCAGAGAACCCCTGAGGGAGCAGGAGAACAGTGGGATGTGGACCCCAAATTCTCATAAAAAGACCAGACTTAATGGTCTGACTGAGAGTAGAAGGACTCCGGCAGTCATGGTTCCCAAACCTTCTGTTGGCCCAGGACAGGAACCATTCCCGAAGCCAACTCGTCAGACACGGATTGGACTGAACAATGGGTTGGAAAGAGATGCTGATGAGGAGTGAGCTACTTGCATCAGGTGGACACTTGAGACTATGTTGGCATCTCCTGTCTGGAGTGGAGATGAGAGGGTAGAGGGGGTTAGAAGCTGGAAAAATGGTCACGAAAAGAGAGACTGGAAGAAGGGATCAGGCTGTCTCATTGAGGGGAGAGCAATTGGGAGTATGTAGTAAGGTGTATATAAGTTTTTATGTGAGAGACTGACTTGATTTGTAAACTTTCACTTAAAGCACAATAAAAATTATTAAAAAAAAAAGAAAGAAAGAAATGGATTAGAGACATGCCCCAGTTGTATCCCAGTCGTACAGCCAGTGCTCAAGAATTTCTCAGGTCACCTTACCTGAGATGTCAGGACAAGCTAAGGTCTGGGCTCATGGTTAGATTTAACACACCCAGGAAATGTCTTCCATGCTAACTGGTCTCTTGGACCTTCACTGAGGCAAAGCTGCAACTTAGCAGATATGGCTGTAAAATGGTAAAATGCCTGGACTGTCATCTTGCATAGACTGACGGTGGCCTATAAAATCGACCCAGTTCCTCCAGGCATCCCTCATAAACACATGTAAACACACACATACTTTCTAAGAGAAGAAACTCTCAAGGAAGCAGCATTCATTCTTTTGGGTGGGACTACGGAGAAAGAGAAAGAAGGAGATACTACAGGCAGCCCTGCCCCCTCTGCCATGGTGGTAGTTAACCATTTAATTAGGAGCTTCTCTTTTTTAAAAATAAGAGTATTAATAATAATATCATTACCAGTACTTAGAGTGTGCTAACCACTTTAACACATTATATCATTAAGTCTTCAGAACAACCTCTTTATTTAAGTACTTTTTAAGAACCCCTAATAGAGAAATAGAGGCACAGGTAAGTCAAAGCTCAAAGCCACATAACAAGTAGATGGTAGAGCCGGGATCTGAACCAATGTAGGTTAGTTCCACCCTCTTTCTCCAGTCAGAGCAGCCCAGTTGTCAGTCTTCCAGAGCAGCACAAGTCCTTCCTGTGCTCTTACTCCAACCCACCCACAAAGCCTGGGATCTCCCCAGTCATGACACAGACAAGGTATGACTGGAGCAATGACAAGACTCCTTTCTTACAGCCAAGCGACTGGAGACCCCAAAGGAGCTGGACTCAGACAGTGAAGAGTGGACCCACTACCAGTGCCTGTCCTTCCCATCCAGATGGGCCCAGGGCCCAACAACTGTAAGAGGCCAAGGAGGTGCCCAGCCTCTGAGGAGGAGCCAGAGTGCCCAGGTGCCCATCCAGGGCCACTCCCGACAAAGGTCCATGGGGCGCTGTGAAAACTCACAGCCTCCTGTGGCCTTCAGCAGCCCCATAGTAAGTCCCTGCTTTTCCCTTTCGAATTTTAAGTGTCCTGTCATGGGAGAGCCAGAGAAGGTTCTGGGGTGAGGAAGAGAAAAGGCCGTATAAACCTTGAAGAGCTCTCAAAATGGCAGCCTTTGACCCTGTGTGTATTTTGTTGGGTACATACAATTCTTTTTCATTTGAAATCTGTGTTCTTGCTTATAAATTGGGAGGTTTCATATAAAAATTAGATTTCTAGCATTTTTTTTTAAAAGTGGAATTAGAAAAATTCTCCACACTAGGCCAGAATTTCCTCACATCAATAATTGGCTTGAGTCAAGGAGTCGATGCCACTTAAACTGGGCATGTAATCTTCAGTTCCCCCCATCCCTACTTATCTACATCATTGACATGAACGCGGCATCATTTATCATTACACATGTTTTTCCAATAATACAGTTAAGAAACCAAAAACCAGTTGCCATTGAGTCAACCCCGACTCAAAAGAGAAATATTTGTCATACCCATGGTTCTATCAAAGTAGGAAAACAAAAAGATAAGTCTGTAAAGCGTGCATGTTTCCAGGAAGAATGGGAGAATATACTTTGTATGGTAATAAAAAATAGCCTTAAATGGTTATTCAGTGAACAGCATCTATGTCAAAGCTTCCTGCCCACTTCATTCCATTAGGTTATCTGCCTCATCCCTAAAACATTCAGGTTTGCAACTTTTGATCCCTTCACCTTTGATTCCTTGGGACAGCCATCACTCAACATCCAGGTAGCAGGTAAAGAGATTAAGTTTCTTCCCCAGGATGACACAGCATTCCCCACAAATCAAGGCTAGAACCAGGGTCTCCTGACTCCTGTTTCCTTCATCTTTATACCACACCATGCTGTTTCTCCAGGGAACGTGAAAACACATGAGCTGGAATCTTCTGTACTTACAGGCGAAGCACAGAGAGCCTCTTGAATAAGAGACACATACTAACAGAAGGGACCTAACATGCTATTATCCCATTATTAGAAAATCAGATTTTGAAAAATGATCCTTTTGGGAAATTTCCTTCTACTCATTATATCCCTCATTAATACACACACATACATACACACACATCATGAAATATATTTAACATTTTTGCAACCATAGTACATAGTTGCAGGGGTTTTTTTTGTTTGTTTTGCTTTTAATTTAAGATGATATCAAAAGCATTTCTCTATGTTACTACCTAGTATCCTAGTAATCATAACTCAGGACTGAATTTTCTGACTGTGACAAAGAAGTGCCGTGAATCGGTGTGTCCTGGGTTGTTACTTACCTAACTTTGGGTGAGTATAAAGTTGAGTTGCCTGTCTTGTATCAGTGTCATATATAGAAATACAACATTAAAAAAAAAAAGATAAAATACAGTAACGGTGTGTTAAAACATATGACTCACATGAACATATGAGAGAAGATATTTGTTTGCTTGTTTCATTTTCCCAAGTAAAACAACAATAGGACATGCACATTGTCAAATCTTTCTCTTATTTAATTGTCCTGTCTGAATAGAATGCTTTTCCTCCAACACTTTACCAAAATATTTGTTAAGTGAACTCTTGTTAGGCATAGGTTCTGAGCCTTGCAGTCTCTGTATCTTTTGGCACCTTCCAGTTTTAGGTACCATGGGCATCCATGTGCCTGAGAACATCTCCTCCAGGCCAGGAAACCAAAAAAAAAAACAAAACCCATTACCCTCGAGTCTATTCTGACTCATGGCTACCCCGTGTGTTACAGAGTAGAACTGCTCCATAGGTCATTTGTTGTTTTTTGTTTTTGTTTGTTTTAATCTGTAATCTTTACAATTAAGCACTGAACTACTAGCCAACAAGTTGGTGGTTCAAACCCACCCAAGGCTCCTTGGAAGACAGGCGTGGCAATCTGCTTCCAAAAGATCACAGCCTTGAAAACCCTATGGAGCAGTTCTACTCTGCACACGTGGGATCACCATGAGTCTGAATAGACTCGACAACTAATAACAACAACATTTTAAAGAAGCAGATCACTCAGGCCAACCGAGACCCTTTTGTGAATCTCAGTTGGAACACACAGGTATGCTGCTGCTTGTTTAGCCTGACAAATCTCAGTAGCCCGAAAAACTGCAGCCCTGTACCAGCCATATAACTTTCATGTGGGGCCTTTAGCTGATGGTCAGTGAGAGGGACACATTAACCCCCGAGCTGCCTCCAGATCCTGAATGTCATCCTTCTGCCCAGGCTGGCAGTTTCAAAGGCAAATTCTAAGTTCACTCAGGAGCAATAAGGAAATTGGCACACAGATTAAGGTCCCACTCTTTGTTGCCTGAGTAGGTAAGGATGGTGATGTTGTTTTCTTTATGAGCTGCTAAGTACATGGTCCTGCAGTTGGGTTGCTTGAAAACCTGGGGTTGGTAGGCCAATAGTGTCCTTGGGTAGTTGTTCAGAAGGGCACTGGGCTAAGAGTTAGGAAATATAGGTCTGGTTTTAGCTCTTCTGCTGGGGTCACTATGGGGTTACTGTGAGTTGGAATCAACGGCAATGGGACTAGCTTGCTGAGTAACCTTAATTAAGCACAGGGCTTTGAACCAGTTAGTTCTAGTTCAAACCCCTACTGAGAATGTGCATTGCTGCCCCCAGATATTCCGAATCAGAATCTACATTTTCACAAGATTCTGCTTAAGCAACCACCGTCTGTAACAATTTTGCTTACAACTCTCACCAGGTTGTTCTAAAAATCAAATAACATAATGATTATACTGAACGGCAAGATCCCTTCCAGGTAGGAATTTGGCACATTTGGGGTCAAAGGCCCTATGTTTTAATCTCAGCTACGCCGCTTCATCTCATCTATGCCATGTATTAGCTCTGTGACTTTGGTCAGCTTACTGAACTGGAAGCCTCAATTTACCAACCTTTAAAGTGGGAATTGTTGTTCTGCCTTATGGGGTTAGGGATTTATTCTTAAAAGGAATAACTAATAGACATCTAAATGATCTTTCTAAAGGAAAGTTGTATGCCTTGGACAAATGTCCCCAGCTTTGATGGCATCAAGGGGAAGTGAGTGGTTTTATCCTTTCTCTGAGCCAGTTCTCTAACCTGGTTATACACTAAATCACCTGGGGAGTTTCATAATATACAACACCTGAACCCTATTCCTCTAGATTCTGGTGTATTCGATCTAGGATAAGGCCTGAGTATTTGCATTTTTTATCTCTGATGATTCTAGTGACCAGCAAGATTTGAGAACCTCTCTAAGGAGACCAGTAATTAAACCTCAACAGGCTCAAATAAGTACCTTCCACAGTTTGGGAGGCCTTTGCTGAAGGGTATGCTATATGCTGCCTTGAAGGGCTCAACCAGCTGCTATCAAGTCAATTCTGACTCATGGCGATCCCATGTATGTCAGGGTAAAACTGTGCTCTGTAGGGTTTTCAACAGCTGATATTTCGGAAGTGGATCACCACGCTTTTCTTTCATGGTTCCTCTGCATGGAAATGAACTTCCAAGCTTTCAATAGGCAGTAAAATATATGCGGCTAGGGTAGCTTTTTTTTTTTTTTTTTTTTTTTAGGGTAGCAGATCCTTGAATTGATCCCTAGAGAGCTTTTGTGGCAGCCCTAGGCCAATCCCACCCCCACCCATTCTTGGAAGGTTCATGGAACCATCTTCTACCTGCCTGCTGCATCTCCCTCCACCTGCCCACCTGGTACCGGTCTTATCAGCTAATCTCTTGGCACCCACCAGTTCTTTGCCTTCCCTTTGTAAACTCAATCAGAACCTCCCTCTTGAAACCCCCAGGTGCATAGCAGAGCATGCTACCATATTCTAAAGAAGCCAGTTTTTGGTTTCCTTGACCCTTTGCTCTAAACTGATGGGTATTTTTTAACTGATGTGGTGTTGTTTGTTTTGTTTTTTACTACGAAGAACAAGGAAGCATCAGTTATTGGCTCCTAATTGTCTGCTATAAAATTTATGGCTTTAGGGCAGAGGTAATATACTTAAGAAAGTGGTAAGATCTGAGCCAATGCTTACAGTACTGGCAGACGGAAAATGAAATGCTTTTTTTTTTTCCTGGTCTGTAAGCGGTGAAGATTTGAGCATAGCCTTTGTTTAGGAGTGCCACCTTGCAAAATGTTTCCAGTAACCGTCAGGCAGAAGAAAATCTTCCTAGCCATAAAATTTGCATTTGGGTGGGGTGGGCTCCCCCAAAATTCACCACCACTTCCTTCTGTGGGCGTACTCCATCCCACCTCTCTGGAGAGAATGCAATAGAGAAAAGTAGTAAAAAAAAAAAAAAACCTTGTAGTGACCCTAGCCAACAGAGTAGAACTGTCCCATAGGGTCTCCAAGGAGAGGCTGGTGGATTCAAACTGCCAAACTTTTAGTTAGCAGCCATAGCTTTTAATCATTACACCACCAGGGTTCCAGAGAAAAGTAAAGAAGGTTTTATTGGCACCTCTGCCCTTCCTTCCTTCCTTCCTTCCTTCCTCCCTCCCTCCCTTCCTCCCTTCCTTCCTTCCTCCCTCCCTCCCTCGCTCCCTTTTCTCCCTCTCTTTTCTCCCTCCCTCCCTCCCCTTTATTCTTTCATTAGCCAAGCACACAAAATGGCAGCCATGTAGCATAGACCCTCACTGCCCAAACTATGGTCTTCAGACCAGCAACATCAGCACCACCTGGCAGTTTGTTAGAGATGCAAATGCTCAGGCCCCATCCCCAACCTGCTGAATTAGAATCTGCGTTTTAACAATCCCCAGGTGCTTTGGGAAATGCTGATATCATGTTTAAGGGTTCTGGCTTTGGACAGAACTGAGTTCAAGTCACAGCTATTCTGTTAACTTGGTGAACTTAGACAAATTGCTTTACTTCAATAAGCTGCACTTGCCTATAATTAAAATGGGAAAATAGTAGTAACTATCTTCATATTGCTAAGATGATTAAATGACGTATGTGAAAGCAATTGGCAAAGTGCCTGACTTTGCTGTGTTGTTGTTAGCTGCCATGGAGTTGACTCCAACTTATGGCACCTTTCTGCATAACAGAATGATATGTTTTCTAGTCCTTCATCATCCTCACAATTGCTAACATGTTTGAGTCCATCATTGCAGCTATTGTGTCAATCCATTTCTCCCAGGGTCTCCCACATCCTTGTGGCCCTCTACTTCACCAAACATGATGTCCTCCTCCAGAGATTGATCCCTCCTGATGACATGTCCAAAGCAAGCAAGTCAGTGTTCTGTTGTGATCTATAAGGTTTTCATTGGCTGATTTTCAGAAGTAGATCACCAGACCTTTCTTTCTAGTCTGTCAACAAATGTTTTTGAGCACCTGCAATCTGCCAGGCACTGGAAACACATCAGTAGACAAACAGCCTCTTCCCTTACGGTATTTAACAAGCTGTAGGGTTGCTATGAGTCGGAATCGACTCGACGGCAGTGAGTCTGGTTTTGGGTTGAGAGTTGAAAAGCAAAGTGTCACCTTGAAGACTAAGGTGCACCTGACCCAGGCCATGGTATTTGCAGTCACCTCATATGCATGTGAAAGCTGGACAATGAGTAAGGAAGACCAAAGAAGAATTGACACCTTTGAATTGTGGTGTTAGCAAGAATATTGAATATGCCATGGACTGCCAAAAGAACAAACAAATCTGTCTTGGAAGTACAACCAGAATGCTCCTTAGAGGCAAGGATGGCGAGACTGCATCTTACATGCTTTAGACATGTTGTCAGGAGGAATCAGTCCCTGGAGAAGGACATCATGCTTGGTAAAGTACAAAATTAAAAAAAATACCAAACCCATTGACATCAAGTCAATTCCAACTCACAGTGACCCTATAGTTCAGAGTAGAGCTGCCCCATAGAGTTCCCAACGAGCACCTGGTGGATTCAAACTACCGACTTTTTTGGTTAGCAGCTGTAGCACTTAACCACTACGCCACCAGGATTTCCTGGTAAAGTACGGGGTCAGTGGAAAAGGGGAAGACAAGATGGATTGACACAGGCTACAACAATGGGTTCAAGCATAACAACGATTGTAAGGATAGCGCAGGACCGGACAGTGTTTCGTTCTGTGGTACCTAGGGTCACTATGAGTCAAAACTGACTCAATGGCACCTAACAACAACAACAGTAGGGTAAATGGGCATTGAGTAAGTGGCTAGTTAAATTGTCTTAACTGTGCCAGTGTTTGGTAATCCATAATGAGGGGGCTCGCAAAGGTTGGAGCAAGGCAATACTTGTCAGAGGCTGGGGTCAGGTGAGAGCGATTCTAGTTCTGACTGTAATTCACTGTGTGATCTGGAGCAGTTCACTTCCCTCCCCTCTGGCACTTAGTTTCATCATCAGGAAAATAGAGGCTTTGACAGCCTCCAAGCTTGTTCCCAGCTCTGGTTTCTGTGGTAAGCGTTAAAGGCATCCCATTCATGTACTCAACAAAATGAAATCTGTTTCCTGAGAAAGAAGGATTCCTCTTATTCCATTTATAATCCCATGGTGGGTTGAGAAGAAAGGAAGTGCAAATTGTGGGAGAACATAGAAGTCAGACTTGGGAGTTTGGAATTGATCATGCTAACAATGGAAATTTCCTGAAGGTTTTTTGAGACTGAGTAGGTTTTTTGAGACCAAGCATGAGGAAAATGGTGTTTTAGGAAGAATGGGCTGGTAGTGCTACGTATGGAAAGTTAGAAAGAAAAGAAGTGAGAGAGAGCAACATCAGGATAGAGGCTGATGAAGAAATCCAGGATTGAGGGCAAGGGGGTCTGAAGTCAGCTGGAAGCAGCAGGCATGGGAAATGAGTGCAGGGGAGACACCGAGAGGGAAGAACCACCGGGACCTGGTAACTGATGGACATGCAGTGTTGAGGGAGAGGGAGGAATCAATAACCATCTGAAATCCCAGGCCTGCAGGAGGGGAAGATATGCTGAGTGCAAGGCTGCACCATTCTTTCCCCAGCTATGCAAGGAAGGGGCTATGCTGGAGAGGGCCTATCTTCCCAATGTCTTTGGGGGAATCCCTTACCAAGACCTTTCTCTCCCAGGAAAAAGATGTGACCCCAGACAAAAGCCTACTGACCAAGGTGCGGGATGCTGCCCTGTGGCTGGAGACCTTGTCAGACACCAGGCCTGCCAAACCTTCCCTCTCCACTGCCTCCTCCATTGCTGATTTCTTCCTGGCCCTGACCATCTGCAACTCCGTCATGGTCTCTACAACCACCGAGCCCAGGCAGAGGGTAAGGATTGGTGATGGGAGGGATGGACAAGAAAGGAGGTCGAGGTGGGGCAAGGGAGAGGGGAGAAGCCCTCAGCAGGGAGACAAGACACGTAGGTCCTAGCCAGTGTCACCATTTCATCATTGGGAAATCTTGAACAAGTCTCTGATCCTTTCTTGCCCTCAGCTTCCACATTTTTTAATAAAATGAATAAAATTATACATGAGGTCTCTGTGTAGCTTTCAAATTTGTGTCAAACCTGTCAGCAGAGTTAATATTTCCTGGGCACTTGCTCTATGCCAGGCACCATGCCAAACACTTTACCTGCATAATTATTTAATCTTCACAACCCAACAACTGTATGAGGTATGTCCTTGGATTTAATAAGTGAATAAACTATGGCTCAGAGAGCAGAAGTAACTTATCGAAAGGTATGTGGTTAGTACATGGCAAACCCTCTGTATTATTCAATAATGGCTCATAATAATATTACGCATACTAGCCTCTGCTTTTATATGTTGTTGTTAGCTGTCGTTGAGTTGGTTCCCAACTTATGGTGGCCCCACCAACAATGGAATGAAGCACTGCCTGGTCCTGCAGCATCTCCATGATCTTTTGCAGATCAGGCCATTGTGACCCATAAGGGTTTTCACTGGCTGATTTTCAGAAGTAGATCACCAGGCCTTTCTTCCTAGTCTGTCTTAGTCCAGAAGCTCCACTGAAGCCTGTTCAGCATCACGGCAACACACAGGCCTCCACTGACTGACAGGTGATGGCTGCACATGAGATGCATTGCCTGGGAATCAAACCCGGGTCTCCAGCACAGAAGGCGAGAATTCTACGACTGAATCACCCATGTCCCCATCTGCTGTTTTTAAATATAATTTATTTTTATTGTTGTTGAGAATATACACAGCAGAACATACACCAACTCAACGATTTTTACATGTACAATTCAGTGCCACCTATCTGTGTTCATGTAGGGGGTAAAAACACCATTCGTGATGTTCTGCTAATGGAGATAATGCAGCACGTTGAATTAGTTTTTAGTACTGAAGGTAGATTTGTTAATTATCTACACACTCTCACCCAAGCTCCCTTGTGAGTCCTTGATGAGAATAATTGGTGGTACGATCTGTGACTGTGAAACCAAGAACAGAAGGTTGACCCCAGCACCAAATCAGAAACACCCCTTATTAAGCCCAGATCCAATGCACCCTGAACTTTTCAGCCACTGAAAAGTTGGCAAGTTATCAAAAGTCTTCCAGGAGCTTTGGCAGGTAGGAAGTATTATCTGAGAAATTAACTGTATTTTTGAGACTGGAAGAAGAATCATTTGGGGAGGAACAGTATCCAACTCTCAATTCTCCAGTTAATGGCGGGCAGGTAGGTCAATGTTAAAAGAGCCCAATCTCTGGAGTAAAGCAGACTAGATTTGAGTTCCAGCTCCACTACTTACACGTTACGTGATAGTGACCAATTCACTTAACCAACCTCTTTGTGCATCAGTTTCCTCATCTGTGAATTGGGATAACCTGAGAGTAGCCCACAGAGTTTCTGGGAGAATGAAATGAGACACTCCGCACAAAAATAAAGCAGACAGGGCTATGACCCAGGTTTGGGGAACATGAGTTCTTACTACACATTTGGCATTTGTCTCCTTTTTTTCTTTTCTCCATGATCAGACTGGGATGGTCAAAGGATGGAGAAAATGAGCAGTGACAACCCCTGAAGATAAGGGCTGGGAGGAAACATCTGGCCCAACCCCTTCATTTTACAGATGGGTAAACTGAGGTCCACTGAGGGGAGGAAACTTACCTATAATCACAGAAATCACAAATAATGACCTTGCTAAATGACATCATCTTCTGCCATAAGACAGCTTAATATTTTTTCCAACACTAATAGTAATGTTCTACTTTTCTTCCTTGACTCAAGGTCACCATCTCATCCTCGACCAAGGCTCTGGGGATGTCCCTGGAGAAGATTCAGCAACTCTTCCAGAGGTTGAAGCTGTTGAGCCTCAGCCAGTCATTCTCTTCCACGGCACCCTCTGACACAGACCTGGGGGAGAGTTTGGGGACCAACGTGCCCACCACAGACTCGGATGAGAGAGACGATTCATCTGTGTGCAGTGGATGCTACTCCACTGATGGCGGCTACAGGAGCAGCACGTGGGACCAGGGTGACATCCTGGGATCTGGGGAGGGCCCTCCACTGGAGGAGGTGCTGGAGGGCCCAGCCCTGGGCCTGACCAGTCCTGAGCTCTGTTATGAGGCTGAGAGCCCTGACGAGGCGGCCCTGGTTCATGCCGCCCATGCCTACAGCTTCACACTGGTGTCCCGCACACCTGAGCAGGTGACTGTGCGCCTGCCCCAGGGCATCTGCCTCACCTTCGACCTTCTCTGCACCCTGGGCTTCGACTCTGTCAGGAAGAGGATGTCTGTGGTTGTGAGGCACCCACTGACTGGTGAGATCATAGTCTACACCAAGGGCGCTGACTCAGTCATCATGGACCTGCTGGAAGACCCGGCCCGTGGTAAGTCCCACCTCACAATGAGGCTGCAAGAACCAAGGACTCATAGTTTAAAAGGCGGTGTGGAGTGGTAATTAAGAGCTCAGATAATAGTGTCACCTAGTCAGCAGGCCCACAAGATGCCCTCCTCAAAGCAGATTCCACAGTCAAATGAACACACTACATTCCACATCTCCTCACCTTGGAGAACACCAGTACGCACTAGCATATTAAAGGCTCTGAGAGGCCTTCAAGTACAGAAACCTGTTTATTCACCCCAGTTTCCAATTTTCCAAATTCACTTACCTCATTTTTCACAAATAACGTGCCCACACACATAACGCTTGTAGCACGCCTTGGAAAATAATGCATAAGTAGGTAATGCAGTTGGCTAAAAATGCATAAAAAACACACACACACGTTATTTGTGTAAAACTATGTTAAACATAGGTTATCCATCTCCACACAAATTTTTTTGTGGCAGGACATTCATTACAATACCCTAGGTGCACCTTGGGTTGTACAAATGGTTAAAGTGCTTGGATACTAACCAAGAGGTTGGAGGTTTGAGTCCACCTAGAGGTGCCTCAGAAGAAAGAGCTGGAGATCTACTTCCAAAAAAGCAGCCATTGAAAACCCTAGAGAGCACAGTTCTACTCTGACACACATGGGGTCGCCATGAGTCAGAATCTATTCCATATGACTGTTTTTTGTTTTTGAGAACACACACACTGTGATCCTAGCTCCTTTTGGTGGGGAGAGAAGCCACCTGGGACCCAAAGAGCATAGTCACTTGGGACAGGCTACATGGCTAACTGGTGGTAGATCCCAGGCACTACTGGAATTCTAAACCAGGTTCAATTCACTCTGGGAAGCCTCCGGTGTCCCTCTTATCATCCTTTTCCCCAGCCTCCCCAAAATGTATTTTCATAAACTCACACTGAGCCAGAAAAATGTTCCAAAGTCCCTACGTATCATGGTCCAATTCTGGAACATCATAAATTAGTGTGCAGCCATTTCCTGATTGCTAACAAGGAGAAGACAGTTATGGAGCTATGATTCTCCCAGGACAGCAGATTCTAGCCAAGCTTTAGAATTGCCCAGGCAGCCTATGTCTCCTGCATTATCAGCTATGGATCAGGGCCAAGTGGTTCATGGGGATTGATTAGTGTTTAGAATGGGAAGGGAGCTAATTAGGCCTCTTCATTCCCAGACTCTGGCAGACAAGTGAATTCAGTGCTTCTGAGTCGAGGGAGCCATGGCACTCTCTCCCTGGGCAGAAGCTATCCAAGCTGCCGTGGAGATGTCTCTTTATTTGTTCCTCACCAGATTCCAAACTGGAGTAGAGATGCTTCCAGTAAAAGACACATATCTAATGTTATTATAAGAATTAAGAACCAAGCTTTGAAAAGGAGAGAAAAATAACCCCAGGTTTAATGTATTTACTGGGCTTGAACATTCAACTTGACTGGGGTTCCTGGCAGCCTGAGTGGAAGACAAAGGGTTTATTTAATCTCAAGAACTGGTAGCTGTTGGGAATAAAATATTGAAAATAGTGTTCAATAAGCCAAGGGGAAGATAAAGACTATGCTTGAGGCACCAGCAAAACAGCAGTACCTGAAAAATGAAACAGTCTTCCAAAGAATTTTTATATTGTATAAAACAGCCTTTAGAGTAGTATGATGGGAAAAATCAGAGCTTTGTTAGACTTCCTTATACTTACTGGATTTGTTTCCTAATGCTGCCGTAGCAAAGTACCACAAACTGTGTGGCTAATAAAGACAGAGATTTATTGTCTTACGGTTCTGGCGACTAGGAGTCTAAAAGTAGGATTTCAGCCATGTTGATTCCTTCTCAGGGCTGTGAGGAGGAATCCATTCCATGCCTCTCTCCTAGCTTCTGGTGACAGCCAGCAATCATGGGAGCTCCTTCTTACTCTAAACTCTGCTTCTGACTTCATATGACTGTCTTCCCTCTGTCTCTTCTCCTGTTTTATAAAGACACCAGTCATATTGGATTAGGACCCACCATACTCCAATATTACCTCGTGTTAAGTTGACTGATAACACCTGCAAAGACCCTATTTCCAAACAACATCACATTCAGAGGTACTGGGGTTGAGGACTTCAACATATCTTTTGGGGGGACACAATTCAATCCATAACACTTATTTTATTATTAAGGACTGCATTTTAGATTTTGCATTATGTGGAGGAATGAGCAACATGCATAATATCTGTTCACTGCTTAAGGCCCGAAAGACTTCAGTCCATCCCCGATTAAGAAGGATTTTAAAGCCTTTTCAAGTTCAGCTTTACAAAGCACTATGATTGATTAATGATGCCTGTGATGTCATAGGTGAGAGAAGCAATGACTGGCATCAGTCTTGCTCAGCACCAGCCAATCAATCTTAAAATTCTTATTACTTGATACATAGAAGTACTGGAATTTCAAGAGACAATTTTTTTCTAAAAAACACTTACGTAGGATTTCATAAAGGGGACTTTGAGCAACACATTGAAGTATTTTTCACACTAGATTTGAGGAAATGCAAAAAAAAAAAAAAAAACTGTAGAACCATTTCTTGTATAGAAAGAAAACCTAACACAGCAAACTCAACGTGGTAAAGAACTTAGCTAATAAGATCCAGGTTTGTAGCTATTTAGGGACCTAACTTGGCACAAAGACTGAGGTAGATGATGACAGAGAGGATGATGGATAGCATTTTCAAGACTTAGGAGACAGTTTCCAAAGCCAGTTGGCCCTCCAGGGCTAAGCTGGCTACATAGAAATCACTTAGGTAACTTATTAATGATTCAGACTTGGGGCCCTGCTCTGGAAGGTTCAGATTCAGCAGGGCTGGAACTGGACTTGGGAATCTCTATTATTTAAGTTTCACAGGTGATTCTGATGAAAACAGGTATTTGGGAACACCGCCTTAGATCACCTACTTTCCTTAAACAGGACTTTCCTTAGCCAGGCTTTTGATAATAGGATGTAGTGAGTAGTCAACTTAAGGTCTCCTGGGCTTCTCCTGGGCTCCTCCTGGACTCCTCCTTACCTTCCAGGGCATCTTCACAGCCAGGGGAGCTTTTTTGTGTCTCTGGGGTGGGCTTTGGGGAATTTCTTCTCCATGAAAATATTTGTAGTCATTTGAGGAGATTCCAGGGTGTTGAAGACAGGAATCCCCAAGCATTTCTATGTGACCTCATGGGGGACAATGACTATTTGACAGTGACTGACAGTAATGTGGAAAAGAAGCTGAGGAAAATCCAAGCCAGGACCCAGAAGCATCTAGACTTGTATGCAAGAGACGGACTGCGCACTCTGTGCATCGCCAAGAAGGTAAGAATGGGTTCCTCCAAGAGTGCTTTGAATATCACTAAATAGCTGGGAGGCCTTACCCCTGCTTCTACCTTTTCTTTTTCTTTTTGAAAGAGTTTTGCTATTGGTTGGTTGGTATAATATTTTCAAGATTAGCTATTCTGAGCTACCACACAGATCCATGCCTTCAGCAACTTTGCTGAGGCAGAAATCTGAATGGTATATCAATGTGGCTATGTGATTTCCTGCTTCTTATTGTATATGTCAGAGGTAGCCCGCAACTCATAAAATGACTTTTTAATGTTATATTTTTGGCTTCATAGTATCCTTTTAAAAATAACATTATTTACCTAGATTTAAAATTTGGGGGCTTTTATGTGATCACATAAAAATCCAGATTTCTGGTTTCTCTTGGAAATTTGGAGGATGTGGCAAACTGGGCCTCTGTTCTCAAATTGCAACAATCAGCTCGAGCTATGTCAAAGCTGAACCCTGATAAGGAATATGTTTTGTTGTGTTCTGCAGTTAGCCACAGTCTCTACCACTCCCTATTGCATTGCCCTGCTATAATAATTTAGATTGCCTATCTCATGCCCTGCATGCTTTTGACATTGCAACTCTTGCAAGGGAGGCTAACAAAGAGGGCTATGGATCACTGAGCAGGGGCATCTAATGAGGTACCTAAAATCTAGTAGGTGATCTAAGATGGACATACATTTCTAGATAGCTACAAGTGGTTTCTCTTCCATGAATCCCCACGGCTCTTCATCTCTTTTATAGTAATTAGAGCAGTCTAGAGTTTAAAGTTTACAGCCAGACTCACCTGGGTACAAATCCAAGTTTCACCACTAATCAGACAGTGTGACCTTGGGCAAGTTTCTTCACCTCTCTGAGTTTTGGATTTTCTTATCTGTAAAATAATGTTAGCGCTCCCTACTTCATACAGTTGTCATGGAGATTAAGGTAACATATGTACAGTGCCTGGTGCAGTGATAAGTGCTCCCTACCCAATAAATTGTAATTATATCCTTACCACGTTCTACGTCCCATTGCGGTTATTTGTGCATATTTCACCTCCCCTGATAGACTGTGAATTCCTCAATGGCAAAAGCCTACCTATGTCCCCTTGCTGTTTCCTATAGTGCCACACACAGAGGGACACTCATCAAATGAATGTTTGATGTCTAGACAAAAGGATCATTCTTGCTATAAGAGATGATATACATACGATGCCATCAGAGGGGTGTAAAGGTACTATGGGATTCCAAGGGAGGAAGATACGGCCTCTAGTTGTGTTCTTCCAGTTATTGGGCATTTCCACCTGCATGGCACCATGCCCAGTGGTCTACCAGACTGTGCAAGATCTGGCTGCTGCCTCCCTTTCCATCCTCATTGCCAGCCTCTCTGTACCTTACTCTCCATCCTTCAGCCTACTGGTGTTTTCAAGGAACAGAGGGAAAGCCAAGTTCATCGCTGCTTCACCGCCTTTGCGCTTGCTTTTCCTCCTGTCACTTCATAGAAGAGACCTGAACATCCAAATGAAAGTAGCCCTCCCACAGCTCTCCCTCCACCTTGTCACACTGTACCATATCACCATTTTTATTTCCTTGATAGGACTCCTATTTTTTTAATTATTTACTTGAATAATGTCTCTGGCCCTCCACCAGCACATAAGCCCAGGCATGCAGGAACCCTGCCTGTCTTGATCACTGCTGTATCTGCAGTGTCCAGGGTGTAGTAGGGGACTCAACAGATGTCTGGTGATAATGGACCACGAAGGTCAATCCTTCATTGATTCATGAGTGCTAAAAGACAAAGCATTAGGAGAAAGCCTATCTAACTGTGTAGTGAAGCTCAAACAAGCCCATAGGAGGCCTAGAAGAGGGAGGCAGGTGGGACGAATTCTGCTTCCAGACCCACGCAGGGTTCTGATCAAGCCTTTTCCTGTCCGTAGGTGGTGAGCGAAGAGTACTTCCAGCGGTGGGCCAGTTTCCGGCGTGAGGCGGAGGCAGCCCTGGACAACCGAGATGAGCTTCTAATGGAGACGGCTCAGCATCTGGAGAATCAACTCACCTTGCTTGGTAGCTAAAAATAAGTCATCATTAAATGAAAAAGGGAATACTGCAAGTAAGAAAGGGAGTTCTTGGCCCTGACTCTGACACTGCTGCAAATATGTCTCAATTAGAAGGCTTCCCCGGGGTGCCCTTCCAGGTATTTGGCACAAAATGGATATGCCAAACCCAGCACGGACTTCATGCACAGCTCACTGAGGATGCCCCGGGAACATTCCTGCACACCCTGCTGGCAGATGCCAGTGAGGTTGGCTCCTTCTCCAACCAGAGCACACGCCTTGATTCATTTAAATGATACTTGAGCGCCTACTATGTGACAAGTAGCACACTAGGTATCAAGGCTATGACAGAGAAAAATAGCCCCTTCTGTCTCAGAGCCCAGATTTTGGTGAGGAAACTGGATGATTAAACAAGGAATTGGAACAGAGCACTATGAGGGGTAGGCTGAGGATACCTAGGAAGGTCAGGAACTGAAAGGGAGAGGAAGATTTAGTCAGGTAAAGAAGGAGAGTGTCCAGGCAGAGGGAAGGGCACAAGCAAAGGCCTGGAGGTGGGATAGCATGGGCCAGCTGGAAACTTGGAGACCTGCTGTGGCTGGACCAGAGTGTGGGGTCATGATGGGAGGTAAGAGAGGTCAGCAGGGCTCCGATTAGGAACTAAAATAAACCCATTGTCCTTGAGTCTATTCTGACTCATAGCAACCCTATAGGCCAGAGTAGAACTGCCCTCACAAGGTTTCCAGGGAGCAGCTGGTGGATTTGAACTGCAGACCTTTTGGTTAGCAGTCTGAGCCCTTAACCACTACACTACCAGGGTTCCAGAATAGGAAGGACCATGTAAATCATATGCTAAGAGCCTGAAGAGGAAACGAAGGAAAAGCAGGGACAGACCTGTGCTTTACAAAATTACTCTGGCTGCTGCTTCATAGAAGTTAGATTGATAAGAAAAAGGGAAAATGAGAAGCACGGGGAACATCAGTTAAGAGATATCGTTGTATTTCTGTTAGAGAAAAAGGATTGCCAAGTGGGAAGGAGGAGGCTCTATATGTCAGGATTAATCTCCTCACACCTCAGGAGCAAGATCTAGGTAAGGCAAGGCCCAAACAGCACACACTGGCCATGTGGCATAAAGCCTTTTTTCATGTCAGGAGGCAACACTGAGCTGGAGATGAGGGGTAAGTCCTGGCCCTGTCATGACCTTGCTGGGTGTCCAGGCACACATGCCTGTACCCCTCTGAGCCTCAATTTGTCCTCTGGATAAATTTCCTTCCTCTAAGCTGACCAAACAGTGGTGCAAGAGGAAAGGCCCAAGGATGCTGTAAGAATGATGGTGGTGCCTTTACATATGAAAGGTAGCAACGAGATTTAGTAGCATAGGTGGCAAGCTGTTGGTGGTGTTAGCTGTTGGCCCCAACTCAAGGCCACCCCACGCATAATAGAATGAAATGCTGCCCGGTCCTGCGCTATCCCCATGATAGGTTGTGCTTCAGACAAGGTTATGACCCATCGGATTTTCATTGGCTAATTTCAGAAGTAGATTTCCAGGCCTTTCTTCCTAGTTTGCCTTAGACTGGAAGCTCCGCTGAAACCTGTTCAGCCTCCTAGCAACACACAAGTTTCCACTGACAGACGGGTAGTGGCTGGGAATCAAACCTGGGTCTCCCACATGGAAGACAAGAATTCTACCAGTGAACCACCAATGCTTCATAGGTGGCAAGCAGGGATAGAAAAGTTTGCTCCCCATCTCCTTTGGTCTTTTGTTTCCTGTGTTTCCGCTGAGGAGGCCTTTGCTGGTTGCCTCATAAAGGCCCCCTTTAAAGCTAACCACAAGAGCTTATTTTAAGCACCAGAAGTAGCTAGACCAGACAGTTCTGTCCACCACAGGAGGCCCCAGAATGTCATCCCATTAGGGATGCCTGGCCCACTTCTGTCCTCATGAAGGAGACTTTTGTTTCGTGGAAACCCTGGCCTCAGTCAGTGAGAAATGTTCGGCAGCTAGTTCTGCATGAAAGAGAACGTGTCAGAACCTGCCAGCTTCCCCTCGCTGGGAAAGACTTTCACAACGTTGCAGTTTCATTTTCTCTTTCACACAAATAAATGTGTTTTTCCTCTCCTCTCCTTCATCCTGCCTCACTTTAATATAAATCAGCTTCAGAATCTCACTTTCCAGGCTAACCCTTGGAGGGAAAGATGAGGATGGAGCCATCACTTTTCACAGGGCTGTTTACCTGCACATTTGGACCTGAACTACAAAACAGTCACATTTGCAGGAAATAGAGGTTGTTTTTCTTCCCTCAAGGTGGCTTGCTAAGGAGGAGGCCTGGGGCTGAGAAGAAATTTCATCTTGCCACCAAGAAACTGCCATGCCATTAAAAATCTGCATTACATTCACAAAAAGTCCCTTACTAGGAAACCATCTTCTTAATATGCATACAACGTAACTGTTTTGCCAACCTATTGCCACTCTGGATTATTAAAAGAAGTGAAATGCCTTGCTCCTTCCCAGGGTGAAATGAGCAGCCACTAGTCTGTGGTCTGAAATGAATCTCAATTTAAAGGCAGGTTTATTTTTGCTTAATCACTTAGCAACTATGCAATACTTGGGTATATATATTCATCAGGATTGGTGCAAAGATTGAGATGGTTCAAAAAATCAAGGAATCTGCATGTTCAATTCCCCCCAAGATAATTACCAAAAACGTGAATCACTATTAATTCTGCTGTAGAACAGATGCAGAGCAAAGATTTCCTTCTCTCCACTTCTCTCCCTTCCTATTGCCGCTGTGCCAGTCCAGGCCACCAGCTCCTTGGACTCCCACTCAACCTCCTAACTAGCTGTTCACCTGGAATCTCATCCTGCTTCCTCCCATCTCCAATCCATTTTCTAGAGTAATCTTAAAACTCAAAACTGATCCTGTCACTCTCCTACTTAATAGCTTTCTTTGCCACCAAATAAAACCTAAATCCCTTAATGCCCTGACAAGACTCTGCATGATCCAGCCCTCACCTCCTTCTCTGGCTTTATCTCTCACTCTACTCTGCCTCTGGGCCTTTGCACATGCTGACCCCACTACCTGGATTTCTCCTTCTCACCCCCCTCTTTGCTCGATCTGTCAGGTCTGAGCTTAAGTGGCACTCAGCAAGGCCATCCCTGAACTTCCAGGTGAAGTTCAGGAGTCTTGTAACAAGTTCACATAGCATCCTGACCTTATATTATGTTGTTCAGTTATAAAACCTTATTTGACAAGCCTTTGAGCTTGGAGGGGGTAGGGACCAGCTCTGTCTATTACACTACGCTCAGCACAGCCTAGCCCTTAAAAACATTTATTACATATTGCCTGACTTGAGAGGGTTTTGGGGAAATGAAGAAGCTACTCTTTGTCCATAAATGTGAGTGGTGGTGTTTTTGATCACTCCAGGAGCCACTGGGATCGAAGACCGGCTGCAGGACGGAGTTCCAGATACAATCGCTGCTCTGCAGGAGGCTGGGATCCAGATATGGGTCTTGACTGGAGATAAGCAGGAAACAGCAATCAATATCGCCTATTCCTGCAGACTGTTAGATCAGACTGACACAGTTTACACCATTAATACAGAGAATCAGGTGAGGCCAAACTAGGGACCAGATGTCCAAGTACAAAGCTACTCCTGGGCCAATAGAGGACAGGCTTATTGGTGGGATTTAGGGACACACAGAAAGCACTCCCACCCTGAAATATCACTGAATGTTGGAGCTGGGAGGGCCCTAGAAGTCATCCAGCCCAATATCCTCCTCCATCTCATCCCATAAATGGTTGTCCAGTTTCTTTTGTATTAATTGTAATGCTACTTAATAGAAAGTTCTGCCTCTATCCAATTCTTCTCTTGGTCCAATCTTCCCATTTTACAGATGAGGAAACTGAAAACCACTAGGGCTAATTCATTTGCACAAGGTCACTCTACTAGTTTCTGCTTCACAGAGCTAAGTCTAGAATTCTGTTCTCCTGCCAGGCTAGTGCTCTTTGCATTACGTCTCACTGATGGCTCACAGAACCTCAATTGTCAGTTTCTTACTACTTTAGATTAAAGCATCTATTGAAAAATCCTGCATTAAATTGAAATTATTCTGAGTTAAAAATTTCAGCTCCAATTTGTATGTCAAATTGGCCTGCCACAGAGTAGAAACCAGAAGATAACGATACCTGAAACCAGTGTGTTTGAATGGGATGGAAGAGAGAAAGAGATTAGCAAAGTTTTAAAACTACTACTTTTTTTTTGATCTCTACCACGAACAGATCGTACGTGGTAGAGATCAAGATTTGGAGAGAGGGCTGTGTAAAGTCTGAAGAAACATATTTAAAGTTATAATAAGATTTTGTGTTGAGAGGGAAAAACCTACTTTTACAATGTAAGTTGCAGGAAAGGAAAATTCCACCGTCTTGACTGATGAGTATGAGAAGAAAACATTGAGATGTATCTATCCTCCTACGCTTAAGCACTGGATAACTAGATGAAAAGTTGGTGGTTCAAACCCACCCAAAGGTACCTCAGAAGACAGGCCTGGTGATCTGCTTCCGAAAGGTCACAGCCTTGAAAACCCTGTGGAGCAGTTCTACGCTGCATTCATTGGGTGCCATGAGTCAGAATTGACTCAATGACAACTAACAACAACATCAAAAGGAAGCAGGGATTAGGTTAAGGTAGAGTACTAACAAGGAAAGCACTGTATCGAGGGGTTGGGAAGAGTACCTGGAGACCTAGGGCATACCAAGGGGAGAGGATGGAGAAAAGGAAGACGGGAAAGGGCAACAACACAGAAAAGGAGGCAGGGAGGACGCTGGAGGATATATGCGTCAAGGTTGTCCCTTTTTTCTTTCACAGTTTTGCCTGAGGCTGATCTAGATCTAGAATAGAAGTTTGGGAAGGTTTATATTTGGATTTTATTCCATGAGGCAACCACATACGCATATTTTTAAAACAAGAAAAAAGCAGTTTATGCTATGAAAAGTGCCTAAGGCCCTTTAGATGAATTGGAAAAAAATCATCTACTTTCTTGTCAGATGCATAGATTATGCTACGATTACATTAAACCCCAATGAATTTTCAAAATGAAAATAATCTCGAAATAATCTTTTGACTTGGGAAAGAAAGTAATTTGCAGCTTGCATGAGTGCTTGCTCCCTGTAATAGTGTTGATGTCTGCCTGCCTGAAGTGAAACGGAAACGCAGTTTGCAGTGCTCATTTATTCCTGGTGATTCCTGAAGGAGGACACCCGTAAACCTGTGAGTCAGGCTGCCCAGGTGGATGGAATGGGTTTCTCTCAGCTCTGTTCAATGTAATGCCTTCCTGTAGGAAGCTGAAGACCTTCATTGATTAATTAGCCAAAGGCACCTAAGAAACAGCTCTCTTAAAGCTATCCCGGATCCTCCAAGATGGTGCCTGAACACTAGGCCCTGCCCACACCCCTGGACCCATTAAAACCAAAAACCAAACCCAGTGCCGTCGAGCCGATTCCGACTCATGGCGACCCTATAGGACAGAGTAGAACCGCCCCATAGAGTTTCCAAGGAGCACCTGGCAGATTCGAACTGCCGACCCTTTGGTTCACAGCTTAACCACTACACCACCAGCGTTTCCTGGACCCATTAAACTGCTCAATAATTTTTTTTTTTTCCATCCCTGTGCCTGGGAATAAGCAGTAGATGCATAAATATGTTAAGCCAGAGAGTGTGGTAATCCATTCCAAATCTTAGATTCGTTTAAACCCCAGCTTAATGTAATCGTGTATTCAATGGATGTCTTCTCCAAGGGTTTTATTTTGCCTAATTCACCATCAGAAGCCCTGGTGGCATAGTGGTTAAGTGCTACATCTGCTACCTAAAAGGTTGGCAGTTCGAATCCACCAGGCGCTCCTTGGAAACTCTATGGGGCAGTTCTACTCTGTCCTATAGCGTAGCTATGAGTTGGAATCGACTCGGTAACAGGTTTGGTTTTTGGTTTTAATTCACTATTAATTGATTCAGGGCTACTGTCTGTTGCTTATGTATCTTAAAGCTATAATCAAGTTATGTGACCTGTCTAGACCTCAGAGTTCTCATCCATAAAATGAGAGGATTGCCAACTCATTACTGGAAGTACTGATCTGTCAAAGTGGTGGCAAAGTGATTAAGAGCTATGGCTGCTAACCAAAAGGTCGACAGTTTGAATCTACCAGCTGCTCCTTGGAAATGCTAGAGGGCAGTTCTACTCTGACCTAGAAGTTGGTTATGAGTTGGGATCAACTCAACAGCAATGGGTTTGGGCTTTTTGTTTGTTTGTTTACAGTATTAGAAAGTAATAGTAACAACTATTATTATTGTTATTATTTTTAACAACATATGTTGTTGTTAATTGTCCTTGACCAATGGTGGCTCCATGCACAATGGAATAAAATGCTGCCTGGTCCTGTGCCAAGTAGCAGATTGGACTATTGTGATCCAAGGATTTTCACTGGCTGGTTTTTGGAAGTATTTCTCCAGCCTTTCTTTGTAGTCTTAGTTTGGAAGCTCCACTGAAACCTGTTCAACGTCATAGCGACACGTATGGACACGTATGTCCTCCACAGATGGACAGGTGGTGACTGCTCAGGAGGTGCATTAGCTGAGAATCAAATCCAGGTCTTCTGCATGAAAGGCAAGAATTCTACCACTGAACCACCACTGCCCCTTCCTAACAACGTATATGGAAGGATTAGTACACTTACCATACTTCACTGAGCTTCATTCTCCTTACCTGTGAAATAGGGATTAAAAATATTCACTTTATAGTTGATCGGGAGAATTAAATAAGATCATAGAAGAAAAGTACTTACTTAACACAGCACCTATCTTATCTATTGTACATAACAAATTACCCCAAAACTTGGTGGCTAGAAACTACAAACATTTATTACTCCACAGTTTCTGAGGGTCATGAGTCCAGGAGCAGCTTACCCAAGTACCTCTGCTCAAGGTATCTCTTAAGGTTGGAGTCAAGCTGTTGGCCAGGGCTGAGGGCTCAACTGAAGCCTCAACTGGGTGGGTCAGTGGGGGTAGGGAATGAGCTTTCCAGGCTCACTCACATGATTATTGGCAGGAGGCCTCAGTTCCTTACCATGCAGGCCTCTCCACAGGCCTGCTTCACAACATGGCAGCTGGGTTCCCCCAGGGTGAGCCACCCAAGAGAGAATGAGAAGGAGTCCCCAATCAGAAGTCATAGATTTTTTATAACATAATCCTAGAAGTGATATTCCATCACTTTTGCCAAATTATCTTCATTTGGAAGGAGTTACTAAATCCAGCCCAGACTCAAGGTGTCTTAGTCATCTAGTGCTGCCATAACAGAAATACCACAAGTGGATGGCTTTAACAAAAAGAAATTTATTTTCCCATAGTCTAGTAGGTTACAAGTCCAAATTCAGGGCAACGGCTCCAAGGTAGGGCTTTCTGTCTCTGTTGGCTCTGGAGGAAGATCTTCGTCCTCAATCTTCCCCTGGTCGAGGAGCTTCTCAGGCACAGGGACCCCACGTCCAAAGGATGCACTCTGCTCATGGTGCTGCTTTCTTGGTGGTATGTGGTCCCCAACTCTCTGCTTGCTTCCTTTTCCTTTTATCTCTTGAGAAGTAAAAGGTGGTACAGGCCCCACCCCAGGAAAACTCCCTTTACGTTGGATCAGGGCGATGACTTGAATAAGTGTGGTGTTAACAATCCCACCATAATCCTCTCAACATAAAATTACAATCACAAAATGGAGGACAACCACACAGCACTGGGAATCATGGCCTAACCAAGTTGATACACACATTTTGGGGAGGGGACATAATTCAGTCCATGACACAAGGGAAGGGGGTTACACAAGGGCATGAATACTAGAAGGTAACCCACTAAACCCACTGATAGGGATCATTAAAAACCATCTTACAGCCTGCCCACCACAGTACCTGGCATATACTAACTGTCAGATGAATGGTGACTATTGAGATTACTACTTAGAAAATTTGGAAATAAGTAAATCCAAAGATTTTTTTTAAGCATACGCCTCCAATGACTTGCTGTAGTCATATATTGGAGAAATTTATATAATTTGTACCAACCTCAACTTCCAGCAAGGACTGTCTTGATCTCCTTCCCAGAGAAGTGCCTTCGGTGTTTAGCACCCACTGCTGGAACCACTCCCTGTGACCCCTGCAGGTTCTTTGCACAGTATACTGCCAGCAATGGTCAGTTCAACATCCCCTGAAAGAAGACTCAGGAATGATGAATGGCAGTTCTGTTCACTCCAGAAGAAATGATTCCAACTATTCCTAGAAGCCTCTAGATTAATGGTCCCCAAACCTATCATTTCAGAACTACCTTCATAATTTTGTGGAGCCCTGGTGGTACAGTGGTTAGGTGATACAGCTGCTAACCAAAAGGCTGGCAGTTCAAATCCACCAGCCACTCCTTGGAAACCCTGTGGGGAAGCTCAACTCTGTCCTATAGGTTCACGATGGGTTGGAATCAACTTGACGGCAATGGATTTGTTTTTTTTCTTCACAATTTTTGCCAATATTCACAAATGACCTGTACTGTTTTTTATTTAATGATTTCTTATAAGTTAACTCACTGTTAAAATGATTTAATTTAGCTTAGAAATTTTCAGCACTTGAGTACACAAAAACCCACCATCCCTTGCTATGAATAAAAGAACACTATAAAATAAAGACTGTGAAACAAAATAATTATGTTAACATTGATAATACATTGCCTGCCACAATCTCTTCCATCTTGATTAAAATATGATGTCCACAGAAGTTAAAGAGGTATTAAGGATAGATTTATAACTAAAATCTGACTTTATTTTTAAGAGAATTGATAAATAACTTCCTCGCTGTGTTTCAAGGTTAACACTGGGAAAAATCAATAGGAAGTTTCTTTCAATCAGTAAGACTTTCATATCCATTGTCAGTTCTAACCAATACAACCAACATATTCATACCACGATTCTCAGCACCCTCCATGGAATAACTGGTTGCTGCTAACTCAATTCTGACACATGGCGGTCCCATGTGTGTCAGAGTAGAACTGTGCTCTGTAGAGTTTTCAATGGCTGGTTTTTCAGAAGTAGACCACCGGGCCTTTCTTCTAAGGCACTTCTGGGTGGACTCAAACATCCAAACTTTCAATTAGCACTGAACATGTTAACCATTTGCACCACCCAGAAATTCAACCGGTGAATAAACACACGATCAATGTATTTTTATTCTATTTTATTTTGTTGTTGTTGAGAACATAGACAGCAAAACTTATGCCAACTCAGCAATTTCTACATGTACCATTTAGTAACATTGATTATATTCTTCAAGCTGTGTAATCATTGTCACCCTCCTTTTCTGAGTTGTTCCTCCCCTATTAACATAAGTTCACTACCCTTTGAGGTTTGTATCTAACCTTTCAGGTTGCTCTTGTCACTTTAATCTCATATAGATAGTTCTTAAAAGAGCATAATGCTCAAGCAAACATTTTTTACTAGTTAAGCTAAACTATTGTTTGGTTTTAAGAAGACTTTAGGGGATATTTTTAATTTAAGGTTTAAAGATTATCTCAGGGCAGTAGTTTCAGGGGTTCATCCAATCTTCATCCAGACTTCAGGAAGTCTGGAGTCTATGAGATTTTGAATTCCTGTTCTGCATTTTCCCCCTCTTGATAAGGATTCTTCTATGAAAGCTTTGATCAAAATGTTTAGTAATAGTAGCCATACAAAACCATCTGGTTCTTCTGGTCTCAAGACAAAGGAGGCAGTTGTTCATGGAAGCATTCCATATCCTCCTCCTGTTCCTGACTCTCCTTCTCCCTCTGTCTCTCCAGGCAAATAGAGACCAATTGTTGTGCCTTGGATGGCTGCTTGCAAGCTTTTAAGACCTCAGGCAGTATGGAACGAACTAGGAATTAGAACAGAAGCACTAAACAATGTATTTTTTACTCAGGCTGCCACAGTTCAAGTAGTAGTGATCCTGCCTCCACTACTAAATTAGATAATCTTGGGAGGATTACTAAAGATCTTATTGTTTCAATTTCCTCATCTCTAAATATGATTGGTAATACTTACCCTACTACAAAGGAATGTTCTAAAGAACAAAGGAGAACTGAAATGACCTGGGTAAATAGAAAACACCATACCAGCATGACATGTTGTCATTATTTACCATCACATTGGTATTCTTCATTATCTTACACTATCCCTGCATCAATCCCCATCTTGCTGAGCTGTTTTTGCTCCCATTTCCCAGCAGTCTTTATTATTTTAGTCACTAGTTTGGTTCCAAATTAATATTCCTTTCAAGCTGTTTCAAATATTACAAAGAAATGTAAAAACTGGAGAATGATTCCTGGGTAATCTGTATGGTGGTAAAGTTTTATAACCATCTTACTAAAGGATAAAGTGATATTTAAGCATATGTTTCCAGTGCTGCTTACCAATACTCTACTAATTATTATAACTCTTTATAGGAAACCTGTGACTCCATCCTCAACTGTGTCCTAGAAGAAGTAAAGCAATTTCATGGACCACGGAAGCCAGACCGCAAACTCTTTGGGTTCTGTCTGCCTTCTGAGATGCCATCCACTGCCTCAGTAGATGTTGTTCCAAAAGTTGGATTGGTCATTGATGGGAAGACATTGAATGTCATATTCCAGGGAAAGCTGGAGAAGAAATTTCTGGAGTTGACCCAGTATTGCCGGTCTGTCCTGTGTTGTCGCTCCACCCCACTCCAGAAGAGTATGATAGTCAAGCTGGTGCGAGACAAGTTGAGAGTCATGACCCTTTCCATAGGTATCTTTCATGCGGAGATGTGGGTGGCAGTTTGGCAGAGGTCTAGGCCAGAGGTGGGAGGTTATGTATCAAAGCCCAAATACTTAGGCTGAGAGTCATTATCTTGGAGAAAGTTCAAAGTGGCAATCAAGATGTGACAGTCAGGAGATGAACTAGATGCTAACTGGAGTTGGAGAATGAGTCAAAGTTCTAGAGAAGGAAAACTCAATACTTGGATAGAGGTCAAAGCCAACAGGGGCCTGGAATTCAGAACATCCAGGTAGCTCAAGAAATGCTACCACCAATATATACTCAGGTCACCTTAATTCTGGAATGCAAACCATTTCTGCCTCGATATTTAACACATGACCCATTAGTATGAACCTCAATCAGTTCCTCAATTTTGCCCCTCTGCCCACAAAGCCTAAAATATTTCTATCTAGTCCTTTACCAAAAAAAGTTTGCCAACCTCTGGTTTAAATCGTGTTTGCTAATCTGGCATTCTGCTGAGTGTGGGCGACTGGTGGGGAGATTCTAAGAGTTGTTCATTTTTGTCTGCTCATTCTTAAACACAAGTCCCAGTACAAAGCATATTCTTAGTAAATGCTGGCTGGTTGGTTGATGGTACGGTGGTTAAGCACTCAGCTGCTAACCAAAATGTCGTCAGTTGAAACCCACAAGCTGTTCTGCGGGAGAAAGATGTGACAGTCTGCTTCTGTAAAGCTCTCAGCCTTGGATACCCTTTCGGGCAGTTCTACTCTGTCCCATAGTGTTTCTAGGAGTCAGAATTGATTCAACTGCAATGGGTTTGGTTTAGTTGTTGATGAAGCATTGCTCAGAGAGGACTCAACTTTGATTATGATCGAGGCAGAGGAATAAAACTTACTTTAAACCACCCAGAAACTCCCAAACATGATTTACAGGAATCTTCATGATCTGGTCGCCATTAACCCTCCAACTACATCTCCCACCATAGCCACCGTCCCTTCTCAGCATTCGGCACTCCACATTCCAGTCAAATGGAACTCCTTACCCTTCCCCAAGGGCCATATCCTCTCTGCACAAGCTACCCCCTCTTGCAAAACACTCCTCTTACTCCACCCTAGCCTTTATTTCTTCTGGGAGCTTCCCCAGTACCTAGCACTCATAGCTCCAAAATATTGTTAGATCATACTATGATGCCTGCTCAGTAGACTGCGAGTTCCTTGAGTACAAGGACAATGTCAGTCTTACCACTTATTCATGTGCCCAGCACACACCAAGCACATAGTAAAGGTTGCATCCACCTAGGAACATTCTTCCAGATAATGCCAGCCTCTCTTTCACATGGAAAGAGATTTCCTTTCCTGGCATTTGAGACAAGAAGTCCATTCCACATTATGATTTTTCTAGGCTTTCAGGTAAAAGCAGTTCAGAACAAAAAAAGGGGAGGTCAAAAAGAATGTAGAAAGCAGACCTTTAGCACCTGCGTCCTTCTTAGACCCTGAATTGTCCTCTTCAGAAATTCAGACACATACAACAAGGCCATAGCCCAGACTGATTCCCTGAGGTGGGAGATTGGCTTCACTCCCATAGCAAGAGAAACAAAACCAGCAGGGTGAGAAATAGCATGATTTCCAACTCTACATCCCCTGGCTCACAAACAGAAGAGGTTAAAGGTTAAACTTGGACTTGTTCAGCCATGAAGGTTAAAATTATGCATTACTATGCTATCAAGAAAAAATTATGATAAATATGTCAAAGACTACTAGACTTTCAAAAAGAACAGTTGCTCAGTTTTGCTTCTTGGACCACAAAGCCTAAAATATTTACTATCTAGCCCTTTACAGAAAAAGTTTGCCCACCTCTGGTCCAGAAGATAAAGCACTGGGTATAGATGCAAGGCCAGCCTTGTGAAGAAGACTTCATTGTAGAGTACTGTGCTGTCCACTATGGTTACCACTCTGTGGCTATTTAAATTTAATTAAAATTAAATTCATCTCCTCTGTTGTACTAGCCACATTTCAATAACCACATGTGCTTAGTGGTTTCCATATTGGATAGTGCAAGTACAGAACATATGCATCATTGCAGAGAGATCTATTTGATAATGCTGGTATAGAGGGAGGCTCTGTGTATGTGTGTGTGTGTAAGTGTGCATGTGTTTATTTCTATGGCCTTACCTTCAGTTTCCTGAAACAACTCAGTTCATTGAATGAAAACTCAGTGGGACTAAATGTACCTCAACCAGAAAGATTAGACAATCCCGTATTCCTGTAATCAGAAAGAAAACTGACTGTTGTCCCTCTCCTTAGACACCATTGACAGCCTCTGGAGATTTGGCTGTCCAGATGTTCCAGATTGTCTTGATATGGTCAGTATTTCAAGTTATAATGAGTTAGGGAAAGAGTACTGGCCCTAGAATTGGAAAGATCTGAACTCCAGTTTTATGAGTTCTTTCACTAGATGGATTTCCCTTGATGAGTCCTTACCTTGTTCAAATTCTCCACTTGCTCATGAGTAAAGTCCACTGAAACGTTTCTGAAGGCTTTTTTGTAAACTGTAAACCACTGCCTAATTCTCTCTTGTTTATCACTGTATCCCCAATATCTAACATTGTGCCCAGAAAAAATATATATATATTTGTTGAGTGATGAAGTAAAATGAAAGTAGGGCTTCTTGTCCAAAGAAGAGAAGACATGTCTCAGGTCAAATACGGTAACAACGATTTTTCCTACAGGACTATTCAGGGTAATATTAAACGGATTTGATCTTGTACGAATGCAGACTTTTTAGAGCCACTGAGTATAAACCCATGTTAATTGTTACTGAGCAGTTGGAACAGGCATAAAAACACCTCATGTCCTCTGTTCTTTCAGGTGATGGAGCAAATGATGTAAGCATGATTCAAGCCGCTGATATTGGAATTGGGATATCAGGACAAGAAGGCATGCAGGTATTGTTCCTTTCAACCATTCTTGTTTCTTTTTGTTCTTCTTTATCCTTATTGGTATGAGGGCACTGGTAGTTTGGTGGTAGAAGTCTCGCTTTCCATGCAAGAGACCCAGGTTAGATTTCCAACCAGTGCAACACATGTGCAGCTACCACCCATCTGTCATTGGAGGTTTCTGTGTTGCTATGATGTTGAAAAGGTTCGACAGAACTTCCAGACTAAGACAGACTAGGAAAAAGGGCCTGGAAATCAGCCAGTGAAAACCCTGTACATCATAATGGTGCATTCCATAACCGATCTTGGGGATGGCACAGGACCAGGCAGTGTTTCATTCCATTGTGCCTGGGGTCTCCATGAGTTAGGGACTGTCTCAGTGGCAGTTCACAACAACAATAATCCTTATTTGAGAGTTAAGGAAGTCCCCCACAGTGCTGGAGAACCTCTCACAGAGAGCCTTGCAGGCTTATCATCTGAAAGTCAAGGGGCTTCCATGCCTGTATATGGCCTCCATCACCACCCCTTACTTCCAGTCCTTCAGAAGACAGAGGGAGATCAAAGGATGCTTGGTTTTTTACAGACAGTGGTGATGTTTGTATTCTAAAACCGAAGAGTATCCAACAATTCAGGGAACCATAAGCCTTCCTCTGAGTCCATGCTTCCTTGCTGTAACCTCCCCCCACATCCAAAGTTGCAATGCCGTTCATGACCAGTGACAGATGTAAGGACATTTAAAATGATATTTTAATCTTGGTGACTAGATTGACCCATGAATTACTTAATACATTTTAATTTGGTGGCACAGTTAAGCCCTTGACTACTAGCAGAAAGCTTGGTGTTTCAAACCCACCCAGAGGCACCTCAGAAAACATATCTGGTGAACTGCATCTGAAAGATCACAGCCTTGAAAACCCTGCAGAACAGCTCTACACAGCACACATGGGGTCACCATAAGTAAGAATTAAGGGCAGCTTTTTTTTTAACAACAACAAGGAAACCCTGGTGGCATAGTGGTTAAGGGCTACAGCTGCTAACCAAAGGGTCAGCAGTTCGAATCCACCAGGTGCTCCTTGGAAGCTCTGCAGGCCTTTCTACTCTGTCCTGTAGGGTCGCTATGAGTCGGAATCGACTCCACAGTACTGGGTTTGGTTTTGTAACAACAACAGCAATGTAGTTAAAATTCAACCTAGAACAAGAGTACTAGCTTCAGCAGCTAAGCTTCCCCATGAAAACGGACCCCTTTTGTGGTTTTGAATCATTAACAATTGTAGTCTCACCATCAGTGGAGACATTTAGTGTTGCCTAAATTTGTTGTTGAGGATGAAAGAACACTTACCCAGAAGCCACAAAATAATTACGTGTTACCTTTTGAACATCGACCATATATAGGGTAGCGCTCTGTGGGTACTTCACATTCATTTTCGTGTTTTGTCTTTTTTTTTTTTTTCTTTTTTTAATTGTAGTAAAACATATATAACAAAAAGTTTGCCATTTATTCATTTTTAAGTGTAGAATTCAGTGCCATTAATTACAGTCACCATGTTGTGCAAACATCACCCCTATCTATTACCAAAAGTTTTATATCACCTCAAAAAAAAAAAAAAAAAAACCTCAGTGCCCTTCAGCAGTAACTCCCCATTCCCTCCTCCTCTTAGCCCCTGGTAACCATTAGTACATTATATCTCCATACATGTGCATGTTCTAAATATGTGGTATGACTTGGATCATATTAGTCATTCTGTGTCTGAATTATTTCACTCAGCATGTTTTCTAGGTACATCCCATGCGGTAGCATGTATCAGAATTTCATTCTCTTTATGTCTGAATAATATTCCATTGTATAATATACCACATTTTGCTTGCCCATCTATCTGTCGATGGACACTTGGGTTGTTTCCACCTTTTGACGATAGCGAATAATGTTGCAATGAACATTGGTGTAGACTTTCTCATTTCATTTTAACAATCACCACAGCCCTATATGTTAGAGATTTTTCTTCAGATGGGAAAAGTGAGGCTCAGAGAAGTTAAATAACCTGACCAAAGCTCACACCAGGATTTATATCCAGACAGGTCTGACTCCAAACTCCATACTCTTGAAAGAGTACTATGGAGAGTGGGGAGTGGGGAGTTACTGCCTAATGGGTACTGGGTTTCTGTTTAGGGTGATGGAAAAATTTTGGAAATAGATAGTAGTAGTGGTTGTACAACATTGTGAATGTAACTAACGCCACTGAATTGTATGCTTAAAAATAGTTACAATGGTGAATTTTATGTTATATATATATTACCACAATGTAAGTTGTTTTTACAATTTAAAAAAATATATGTTATGAACTTTGCTTGTTCTGGGTAGTCCCAAGGGCAGAGGACACATTTCAGGTCCATGTAAAAGAAGAGCTATTGAACCATCAGCTTCATGTGAGAACGGAATGAATGGCCTGTCTCAGGAGTTGAAGGGTATTCGGAGGTTTGAGGATTACTTGAACAGAAGCTCCTACTGTCTGGTTAACCAATGAATCTAAAATAGTGCCTGGCACATAGTAGGCCTCAATAAATGTTTATTGAATAAATGGATGGAGATAAAGGGCCAGATTAGACCACTGGTCCCTTCTGGTCTGCCTTTCTTAGATTCTAGTGAAGTCTGGCTTTCATAGAAGAGAGGGTGGGTGCCAGAGTCCAAGGAGCCATCTAAGGAAGACCAATACTAGTTCCTTGTCTTATCACATAACAATAAGGGATTTTTCAGACATGGCCAGTCGACACCAGAGAATAAAGCATGGCCCTCTGGGGAGCTCCAGGGCAGTGGCAGCTGCTGAGGGATACTGATGTCTCCATTCTCCCCTCTCAGGCTGTCATGTCCAGTGACTTCGCCATCTCCCGCTTCAGGCACCTCAAGAAGCTACTGCTCGTGCATGGCCACTGGTGTTACTCGCGCCTGGCCCGAATGGTGGTGTACTTCTTCTACAAAAATGTGGTAAGCAGCTGTACAGTGACCTCCCACCCAGGCCTGGGAGTCCTTGTTGTGGTGCCGACCCCCCACAGCCATGGACAAAGTATCTTAACATCACAAAATGAGTCAGGCTGACCTGAATTTTGAGTCTGAAACAGCCCCTTACCAGCTCTGTGACCTCGGACAACACAATTCTCTGGGTTCAATTTCTCTTGGTAAAATGGGGCTAATACTAACTGTTTTGTGAAGTTATTGTGAGGATTGGCAATACTGTATGAATAGCACCTGGCATATAGGAGGTAGCATGAGTGTTAGCAGAATGGACTCTGGAGTCAGATGCACTGAATTCAAATCCGGACTCCTATATTCAATAGTGTCCCCAAGCCTTAGTTTCCTCATCTGTAAAATAGGCCTGGTAATAGAAACTTCCTCAGGTATTTGCCATGAAGATTAAATGAGAGCTTGCATTCAAAATGACCAGCATACAGTAACCCCTAGATGGTTAGGTACTATTTTTATCATCATTGTTGCTGTCATTACTCTTTGAGAGTCTCAATAAATGAGATTTATTTTTCTGGTTGCAAGGACAAAGTATTTGAAGAACAACTAGCCTGATTTGTATCTTAGATTTTTCCCCCAAGATAGAGCCAACCCAAAGTAAGGGCTGCACCCCACCCCTTGAGAGCGGTAAAGTCTCCTCACAGAATGTGGGTCTTTGAGCCCATGGCTTCAATCTGAGACCCTGTACATCACTTCAGAACCCAACAGGGAGTTCCTGGAGGGCAGGATACTAAATAACCTATTGGCAAAAAAATTTCAGGTAAAGAGAACACCTGGGTTCTACTCTTGCCTGACTCTAGCATGCTGTGTGACCTTGGAGAGGCCATTTAACCTCTCTGAGCCTCTGTATCCTCATAGGTAGTATTAGCAGGCTATGACTGACTCTCTTTGTCATTAGAAGTATTATCAAGAGGCTTCAGTGTCAGGGCTTTGGAAATCACACAATGCTAGACAAGAGTTATATGAAGATATTAATGTGTCTTCTAAAAATATGTTGATTTTTGCCTTGTTAATAAGGGCCCAAAGCAGGCACCCACCGAGGGAGGTATTAAAACTGCTAGAGGCTTTTGTTTGAAATGCATTTGATTAACAGAGGATATAGGAAGAAGTCAGAACATTGCTGTATTTGGGGAGGGAGCAAATACCCATGTTTTTCATTATCTAGTTCAAGGACCTTTGAATAATTCCCAAGAGCCTCCAAGTACAATCTGCTTCCCATTTGCCTAAGGAAAAAGATAGGATTAAGACCAGGGTGTTGGAAGAGAAACACATTAGCCAAATAAAAAAATAGGCGCCCCCAAAGTTACATTTTTTTTCTCTTGCTTCATTCCTCCAGTCCTGCTTTCAGGCTCTGTCATGGTCCCCCTGGCTCAGGAATGAGCCTTTCTGTGTAAAGCTCAATGTATATGTAAATAAACAGCATGACAAAAAATCATGTAAATTGGATAAACTGAATGGTATATTATTTCAGCAAGTCTATGCATACAAGTCACTCCACTGGATTTGAAACCCACTTCTGAGTATAAAAGACTATGTAGAATTCAAAATGCCTTCGTTCAATTTTTTCTTTTTCTTTTCTTTTGAATAAGCACAACCTCTTCTGTGCATTAAATTTGTGAAATAGAAAAGGAAACATTTCCAGCCAGCCATGCTTTCAAAGCTTAAATGATATTTATTTCCAGCCCGCTGCTGTGCTCGAAATTGTGATACTGATGCAGCGTTATCTCCTCTTTGCAATTAGAGGGTGGAGAACTATGACTTCCGCTTCCAAAACCAATTTCAGAAGGGATTAAAGACCTGCCCACTCTGAAATTTGAACAATGAATTAATTACAGCACTGTAGCTTCTTGGGAGGAAGAGCAGGCATCCGGTCTCAGCGATGCCGTCACTGGGTGCAATACGCTACCTCCGAGGTGCAAAAACTCCAGCTAGACAGAACCCCACCCGTTGCTATCGAGTCAATTTCCACTTATAGTGACCCTATAGGACAGAGTAAAACTGTACCATAGGGTTTCCAAGGCTGTAATCTTTACAGAAGTGGACTGCCACGTCTTTCTCCCACCAACCTTTCGGTTAGCAGCTGAGCACTTACCCACTGTGCCACAAGGGCTCCTTAAAACAATGTCTAACACAGAGTAAACAACTAAATACAGTTTCCTATAGGTTTTTTTTTTATACGTAGAGGATAAATCTACTATAAGTTATTTTATGTGATCTTCAAAGAACCTAATTAAAGATCCCAAGGAGGTTGAGTCAGATAGGGGAAGTAGAAAACAAGCAAGATCCTACCCTTGCCTCAGGAAGAAGCAAACACTCTTTTAATGTTAAAACTCCAGGATGAGTGTTAGAACAATTAAGATTTACTGCATTTATTCAAAGAATTTTTTAGTATCTATTCTATGTGTCATGAGGAAACCCTGGTGGTATAGTGGTTAAGTGCTATAGCTGCTAACCAAAAGGTCAGCAGTTCAAATTCACCAGGAGATCCTTGGAAACTCTATGGGGCAGTTCTCTTCTGTCCTATTGGGTCGCTATGACTTAGAATCAACTCAACAGCAATGGGTTTGGCTTAGGTTTATGTGTCATGAAGAACACTAAATAGCCAAAAACCAAACCCATTGCCATCAAGTAGATTCCAACTCATGGTAACCCCATGTGTTACAGAGTAGAAATGAACTCCACGGCGTTGTTTAGTTTGTTCATTTGTTTGTTTTGTTTATTTTTGCGGAGGAGGGGAGAGGGGCTGTAATCTTTATGGAAGCAGATTGCCAGGCCTTTCTTCTGCAGCATCACTGGGTAGGCTCAAACCACCAACCTTACCTTTAGTAGTTGAGCACAAACTGTACTACCCAGGGAGGGATTAATACTAGGCATTGGGTATAGCAGGGATCAAGACATACTTTATCCCTGCCCTCATGAAGCTTACAGTCTTAAATCAGGGCTCAGCAAACTTTTTCTGCAAAGGCCAGATAATAAATATTTTAGGCTTTGTAGACCATACAGCCTGTAGGTGTCCCAACTACTCAACTCTGCCATTGTAGCATGCAGCCATAGGCAATATGTAAACAAACCAGTGTGGCTGTATTTCAACAAAAGTTTATTTACAACTGGATTTGGCCTGCGGGCCATAGTTTGTCAGTGCCTGATCTAGATAAACCTTGCTATTCAAAATGTGGTTTCCAACCTCTGCTCTGACAGGGATCACAATAGAAGGTCCCAGACAGAGCTGGAGAAAAATGTAGAACAAAATTCTAACTCACAGAAAAAGAGCAGACTTATTGGCCTGACAGAGGCTGGAGAAACCCTGAGAGTATGGCCCCCGGACAACCTTTTAGCTCAGTAATGAAGTCAGTTCTGAGGCTCACCCTTCAGCCAAAGATTAGACAGCCCCATAAAACAAAACAAGACTAAAGGGGCACACCACCCCAGGGGCAAGGACAAGAAGGCAGGAGGGGACAGGAAAGCTGGTATTGGGGAACCCAAGTTAGAGAAGGGAGAGTGTTGACATGTCGTGGGGTTGTTAACCAATGTCATAAAACAGTATGTGTACTAACTGTTTAATGAGAAGCTGGTTTGTTCTGTAAACCTTCATCTAAAGTACAATAAAATAAATAAATAAATTCACTAAACTTTTAAAAAAAAAAATGTGGTTCTCAGCAGCATTGGCATCACCTGGAAGCTTGTTAGGAATGCAGATTCTCAGGCCCCACCCCAGGCCTAAGTCAGGATCTGCATTTTTTAACCAGATACCCAGGTGATTCGTATGAGCCTTCAAGTTTAACAAGTACTAGTATAGGGAAGTATTCCTGGTAGTGTAGTGGTTAAGAGATGGGCTGCTAGCCAAAAGGTTGGCAGTTCGAACTTTGCCAGCTGCTCCCTGGAAACCCTATGGGGCAGTTCTGCTCTGTCCCTGTAAATCAGAATTGACTCGACAGCAATGCGTTTGGTTTTTGGCTTTAGTATTGGGAAAAAGAAATTAAAAAAAAAGAAAACTTTTCCTGTGGAACATCTCCACAGAGGAAGGTCAGGGTGCAATGGACATTTAGTAACCAGGAGACCCTTAGACTAATCAGTCAGGAAGAAAATAACATTTAAGCTGTGACCTGAAAGAATACTAGAAATAATAGAATACAAATAACAATAACAGAGAGCCTCTTCAAAACAACACTGGCCCACTCCTTAGGCAATGAGCTTCTACCAGGAATACAAGCCTGCTAAAAGATTTCTTGCAAGACCCTGCAAATCTCTGTGCCTCAGCTACAGAAAACTGAGAAGCTCAAGTCCTAACTCCCATACCAACTGTTTATGTGGCCTTGGGCAAGTCAGCAAAACCACATCACAACGTGTTAGGTGCAATGGTAGTGACCCAGGCCATCTCACAGTTGGGGAGACCTTGAGTGGAAAGAACATTACAAAGCATAAAATGACCTGTAGGTAGGGCTTTTGATTATTTCCTTTCTGAGTTACATGGCTGTCAGGAAAGTGTTGTAAGGTGAACCCTCTTCCTGCCAGGTTTCATGATCACAGTTCAGTCTTCCTCAGTGACATGCCTTTCTATTTCTACACTACCAGTAGTAACTACCGCCATCCGTTTATCATGTGCCGTGGTGTAGGTACTACTGTTCCCATCTGACAGATGAAAAAGTGATGTTCAGAAAGGTTTAGCAATTTACTCAAGGTCACACTGCTAGTATGTGACAGAAGTAGGGATTCAAAGCCAGGCCTCTCTGCTTCTAAAGCGTGTGCTCCTAACCATCATAGTATATATATTTTCCTGAATAAGTTAGTAGAGTTCCCTTCAGGTCCTGAAGAATATTATTAATAGTAGTAGTAGTAATAGTAACAGTAATGACAGCAGCGGTTTACTACAGGCAGTTAGAGTTATCTCTAATCCGCATAGCCTTGTATATTATGGATGCGGAAACTGACGCTGTGCGGTGTAGATGACTTGTCTGACCTAAGCAGCAATTGGTGACTGGCTGCTCTCTGCCTACAGTGCTACGTCAACTTGCTCTTCTGGTATCAGTTCTTCTGTGGCTTCTCTGGCTCCACCATGATTGATTACTGGCAGACGATATTCTTCAATCTCTTCTTCACCTCTGTGCCGCCTCTCGTCTTCGGAGTCCTTGATAAAGACATCTCTGCAGAGACGCTGCTGGCATTGCCCGAGCTATACAAGAGAGGCCAGAACTCTGAGGTAAGGGGCTTGGACAGCTAGGGGAGGCTGCATCTCCCTGACCTCCACTCCTCCCTGGAGGTGTCAGAGAAAGAGTCCTGGGCTGGGGATTAGGAGCTGCTTCTCTGTTGCTTAGCTCTTATGTGACCTTGATAACTTCTCTTTACTTTCCAACCTGTCTCTCATTTGCTCTTGAGGGCGTTAGACGAGACCAGTGGGTATTTTTCTTTGTAATTATTTATTTAATTACATTACACATTAACATGGGGCTGCCCTTGTTGAAGTGGGAGGGAGGACACGCAGAAGGATCCCAGCCTCCTCGGCTGGCCCCTCTCTCCAGGTTGTGAGGCACATCTACAGAACCCCCAGGGCCCAGTTTGAAAACCACTGGGACTAGCAGCCTATTTCCTCACTACTGGTTAACCCAACCAGTTGCCATCAACTCAATTCTGACTCATGGCAGCCCCATGTGTATCAGAGTAGAACTGTCCTCTATGCGGTTTTCAACAGCTGACTTTTCAGAAGTGGAGCACCAGGTTTTTCTTCCAAGATGCCTCTGGGTGGACTGAAACTTCCCACCTTTCAGTTATCAGCCAAAAATGTTAACCATTTGAACCACCGGCTAAGGCATTCATAAACAAGTGCTTCTACTTCATGTTGGAGAAGGCCAAACTTAGAACTCAAGATTTCAACATGGTCTAGAACTTACTCCTATCAAGTAGTCTTGGTTCTATGAGCTTGTTGGTATCAAGTGAAGAAGACCTGAGAAGCACTGGGGATGGCTTCCTAGAAGGCACAGAGGCCACACTCAGATTTGGAGGACTCAGATAGTGGGACGCTGCAGGCAGCCAGAGGAGCACAGGCACAGGCAAGGGGGTTGGGTGGAGGCAACGGGAAGTGGACCAGACTGCCTCAAGGGAGGAGCACCAGGAAAAGGGACCAAGAGTGTCTTTGCACTTGGGGAAAGGAAGACAAAGCCAGATGTGGTATTTGTGAGCTGATAGCTTTGGGGGACACCCAACAAAGGACCAAGTCCAGTTTTAACCCAAAGGCTGATAGAAAGAGCAGCACAGCAATCCAGGCAATTTGTGCAAAGGACTATGGCAACACACACACATTCTGGGCTCTTTGAATGTTACCCTTCCTATGGACATACTGGCTGCATAATGTATTCCTTGAGTATCTAATGTTAAAAAGAAGTTAATGTGTCAAAAACAGAAACTGTAAATGGTTTCACTTTTCCCAGGGAAGGCACAGAGCAGGAAGCATGAAATGAGAAAGCTTGTCTCTAAAGCCCTTGGACTCTGTCTCTTGGGAACCTGTGGTCCTGGCCTATCATTGAGAGCTTCCTTGCAGGTGCCATTTAGGACCCATAGAATCTCTAAACTTACTAAGTTTATAGTAGTGTTGGCAGTAGTGCTAATGAATGATAATAATAACTGGGTACTTATAGGTACAAAGGTACAATCACATTTGGCCTTTTTGAAGCCCAAGGGAGTAGATACTATTATTTTTATCCACATTTTTGGAAGAAGAAACCAATTCTCAGAGCAGTTTTGTAATGTTTACAAGATCGAACAGTGGTGGAGCTGGGATTTGAACTGAGGTCTGCTCTTAAATACTCCACTCCATTTTTTTATTGCCTTTAAGATAAGAAGCATCATATATTCTGTATTGTCTGCCCCCAGCCACACACAGGAAAGTTGCTTGCAACAACGGAGGCTTGTTCTATTTGTGGTTAACCGTTGGCATGTTCTTTTCTGGTAGTGCTACAATCTGTCAACTTTCTGGATTTCCATGGTGGATGCATTCTACCAGAGCCTCGTCTGCTTCTTTATCCCTTACCTGGTAAGTAATAGAGACCCACTCTAATCAGATAAATTATAGGGTGGAACCTGTCCTATTTATCTGCAATTCTGGACTTGTAGTATCTTTCTGAGCAGAGCATCCAGACAGGTAGCCCGTGGGCCATATCTGGGTAAAGTCAGAACTCTTTACCCAGATATCGTAATTTCTAGCTGCTCTTGAAAATTGGAAGGTATTTTTACACTGAGTTGTTCTTCCTTCATGGCAACAAGTTGGAGTTGACTCATAGCTCTACTTATTTGGGGGACATGCTCCCAGTTTGCCAAAGTCCTCACCACTCCACTTTGTCATACACCTGTCCTTCATTCATTGACTGTTTGCTACTTGACCACTGAAGGTATCCGAGTTTACAAACCTTGGTGTATATATAGATTTGTGCTGCCAAAGTCAAAGCAGTAAGAGTTCAGGAGGTAAGTTCTGATAGAAGGGATACTGCATCATCTGAAATAAATAGCAAGACTGCAGATAGCAAGGGATACCAGTGCCATCTCAATTTGGTTCCCAGTTTGAATAGCAAGAATTTAGATACTGAAAGGATACCTGTATTCCTCCTGCCATGGGATGAGAATATTGGGTACTTGCCGCCCCCCAGGTACCAGCTTCTGGGCACATATTCTCTTCCAGTTAGCAACAAGATAGCGGTGGAGGGAGGCAAGCATCTTATGCTTTGTTGGAATTCTCTGGTTTATAATACCCTTCCTGACCAGGCCTCTTCTTTTACCTTTCCTGCTTCCTCTTTTGTACCTGCCCTTTTACCCCAGACCTACCATACAAGACAATTTGGAGTTCTACAAGCCCACCACACTCACCTTCGGCTCTGGCCCTTATTTGGGAATGCCCTTCCCCTCCCTCTTCGGCTGATTTACACCTTTTTCTAGTCTCAGCTGAAATATCCCTTCTTCTGTGCTCCCAGGATGCCTTATACTTGCCTTATTGCAGCCCTTATCCCCTTAGTTGTACCACATCTGCCCTAATTAATAAATTGCAAACTCCTTGGAAGTGAACATGGAATTTTACTCAGCAATTAGTATAGAACCTGGTGCTCAATAAATTCTTTGCTCATTTATTCCACAATGTTTTTGGACTACCCATCAGTGGCTTTCTCTAGCTACCACGTTTCCAAATAATTTAGTCCTATCAACTCGCTCCTCATCTTGGTCTCTTCTTTGGGTCACTTCCACATGGATGGCAGCTGAGTACCTTCTTCTTTCCCTGTCCCTTCCCCTTCCTTGACACCTGCCTTCATTGATGCTCTGTAAATCAACTGTCAAACCAAAGCCTTGTTCCTCCATGGACACAGCTGACAGTGCCTGTTTGTTCCTCTCTGCAGACCTACAGGGACTCTGATATTGACGTCTTCACCTTTGGGACACCCATCAACACCATTGCCCTGGCTACAATTCTCTTGCACCAGGCAATAGAAATGAAGACCTGGGTAAGGACTGCGGGGTCTCTTTGGCTTAAAAATTGGGTTCCTGTCCATTGACCCTATTCATATTTCTGAGATGTTTCACTACATATTATTGATCTACCCAATAAACACATACTGAGGCACTACCTGTGTCCCACCTGCATAGGGAGACAAGTGGTGCAGAAGATAAAATTCCTGACTGCAATCTGCTTATCACCTAGCAAGGATGGTAAAACTAACATATTTGAAACAATGAGACAGCTGTAAAAATAGATGCCATTGATAAAAATTTCTGGGGTGTTTCAGAGAAGAGGAAGCATTAAAAAATTACAGACCAATCTCACTAATGAACATAAATGTAAACAATTCTAAATAAAATATTGGCTGGCAAATCAACTCAACAGCGTGTTAAAGACAATAAAACATGGGGCCACTATGAGTTGGAATCAACCCGATAGTCCCCAACAACAACAACAATCTTGGTTTCCTAGGTCAGCCATACAGAAATACTACAAAGTAGGTGGCTTTAAAGAACAGAAGTTTATTTTCTAACAGTTCTGGAAGCTAGAAGTATGAACCCGAGGCATCAACAAGGCTATGCGCTCTCTATGTCAGCTCTAGGGGAAGATCCTTCCTTGGCTCCTTCTATTTCTCTAGCCCCAGGCATTTTGTGGTGTCCTATGGCTTGTAGAGGGATCTTCACATGCTGTCTTCCCCCTGTATAGGACTCTTTTTTTTATAAGACACCACTCAGAAAAGATTACCCATTGCAGTCGAGTCAATTCCAACTCATAGTGACCCTACAGGACAGAGTACAACAGCCCCATAGAGTTTCGAAGGAGCACCTGGTAGATTTGAACTCCCGACCTTTTGGTTAGCAGCTGTAGCACTTAACCACTACACCACCAGTGTTTCCCAGGCAAGATTCGGACCCACCATATTCTGGTATAATGTCATTAGTTTAACAGATGATATCTAAACAGAAGGAAAAAAAAAAATTCCCCAAACAAGCTTACATTAACAGATACATGGGTCAGGACTTCAACATATCTTTTGGGGGAAAAAATGCAGTCCTCAGAATGACCAAAGAATTTTCATATGCTACTAATCAACTGCTATTCATAAGGTTTTCACTGGCTAATGCTTTTCAGAAGTAGACTGCCGGGTCCTTCTTCCTGGTCTGTCTTAGTCTGGAAACAGCTGAAACCTGTCCTCCAAGGGTGAACCTGCTGGTATCTGAATACTGGTGGCATAGCTTCCAGCATCACAGCAACATGCAAGCCTCCACAGTATGACAAACTGACAGACACGTGGGGGCTTGCTTGTATTCTTTCATCATACCTATGCAATCTCTATGCTGAGCAAATAATACGAGAAGCTGGACTATATGAAGAAAAACGGAGCATCAGGATTGAAGGAAGACTCATTAACAACCTGCATTATGCAGATGACACAACCTTGCTTGCTGAAAGTGAAGAGGACTTGAAGCACTTACTCATGAAGATCAAAGACCACAGCCTTCAGTATGGATTGCACCTCAACATAAAGAAAACAAAATCCTTACAACTGGACCAATGAGCGACATCATGTTAAACAGAGAAAAGATTGAAGTTGTTAAGGATTTCATTTTACTTGGATCCACAATCAACAGCCATGGAAGCAGCAGTCAAGAAATCAAAAGACATATTGCATTGGGTAAATCTGCTGCAAAGGACCTCTTTAAAGTGTTGAAGAACAAAGACGTCACCTTGAAGACTAAGGTGCGCCTGACCCAAGCCGTGGTATTTTCAATCGCATCATATGCATGTGAAAGCTGGACAATGAAAATGGAAGACCAAAGAAGAACTGACACCTTTGAATTGTGTTGGCGAAGAATATTGAATATACTAGGGACTGCCAAAAGAACAAATCTGTCTTTGAAGAAGTACAACCAGAATGCTCCTTAGAAGCAAGGATGGTGAGACTGCATCTTACATACTTTGGACATGTTGTCAGGAGGGATCAGTCCCTGGAGGAGGACATCATGCTTGGCAAAGTACAGGGTCAGCAGAAAACAGGAAGACTCTCAACAAGGTGGGTTGACACAGTGGCTGCAACAATGAGCTCAAGCATAACAACGATTGTAAGGATGGCTCAGGACCGGGCAGTGTTTCATTCTGTTGTGCATAGGGTCACTAGGAGTTGGAACTGACTCGATGGCACCTAACAACAACAACAACTAATCAACTATACACTGGTACCACCATCCTGGAGAGAACTTCGAAAATAGCTAGAAAAGTGTAAAGTACTCATACTCTCAGATACAATTCCACTCCTAAGTATAAACCATGGAAATTCTCTTACACATGTAACTAAGAATGTTCATTACAACATTGTTCTTAATACCAAAAAAAGTGGAAACAGCCTAAATACTCATCAGCAGGAAAATAAACTGTGACATACTCATACAACAGAATAGCTAGAATGAATAAACTAGAGTTATATCTATCAGCATAGATAAAACTACAAACACAGCGTTGAATGAACAAAGCTGCAGAAGGATATACATGATAAAGTAAAAAAAGCTCTCATAAGAGTAGGTACATAAACATGTATGTATAAAATATTTATAAGAATGGTAAACACTGAATTTATGTTCCAGATTGAAGAGATTTGTGAAGTATACACAGGTATTTCAGTTGTGTCTGTAAGATCTTGTTAAGAAAATCTGAGGCAAATATGGCAGAAGATTAAAAGTGATAAAGCTGTATGTTCGGTGCATGAGGTTTATTGTCTGTATACTTGAAATATTTCACAGTAATTTAATTCCTTTTTTTTAAAAAAAAAAAACTAGCCCAACATATTTCCCAAAAGGAACACTGCCCTCTACAACTCTCTTAGTCACTAGATTTTTTTTTTCTTTAAACTTTCAAAATGCCCCACGAGGTATAATCAGGCCTCAACTGTACATTAAATAGGTGGTGAGACTAAAGATTCTGTATGCTCTCTGACCGGTCATTCAGCCTGCTTCCTCAAAACACTACATCTTGCTACCTTAAAAAGAGGAGGGCTGTTCTCTTCACTCCCTTTTCATCATTACTACTCCAGCTAATATGTCTCTAGACCAGGTACCCCAAAAGTCACTGGTAATTTCTGGTGCTCTTGGGAAAGGAGTCAGCTACTCAAATCATGATGAAAATGCATTTCCATTTTTGAAAGTGTTCAAAGCAGGTGGAGAGCCTTTTTCTTCTGTGTAGAAATCTAACATGAATTGTAGTGCTGTGTCAGTGTTCACGAGCCCCATCAAACAATTGAAAATGTTAGCTAACTACTTTCTTCATCAGGAACAGGAGCTGGGTTATTCGGCCACCTCTCCCACTGAAAACAACTAAAAATACTGATGGGGTAAGAGGGGAGGACTCCTTCAATGCATGAAAGAGCTGATGAGATAATAAAGACCCAAACCTCGGGTGCAGGGGAGAGGCGGGGAATTCTAGAGAGGCAAGCTGAGCCAAAGCCTCTGTTTCCTTAGGGTGTTTGCAATCCTGCCCAGTTATGAAATTTGCTTTTGGCAGACTTGATGAGTGAAAGGTCCAGAAATCAAAGCTCACACTCCCAAGGTGGGGGTCTAATAAGAGATTCTGCCCACATTAAATTTTAAAATATATATATTAAATTAGGACCCCAGAAATGACAACACCTTCAGGGGCAGAGTAAACCCCGAGGTGGAGCTACCCATAAACGTCCCCCGCAGCAGGGACTGCAGGGATTGTTCCCAGGGTGCTGAACAGAGCAGGGAGAATCAGCATAAAGGACCAGTCCTGGGAGACTGTGACCCTGGGATGGCCTCACGCAAATTTGCAGCCCAGGTTCGTATCACCTGGATGATCCAAACCTTGACTTAGGAACTCAATTTAAAGTAGTTCAGAGTTGACAGTGCCCAGTGGCATCTGCAAAAACAAAAACAAACAAAACACAAATTCTCTCTGCAGAAAAGTATCTTCATCCTTAGCCTCAAATTGTCTCTGCTAATTCATGGGCAGTAAGGAGCACACATTCAAAGATAACCAAGTTCACATGGAAACAAGAACCTATGAATGAAGATCAACAACAACAACAAAAAATCAGAAACAAATAGTTCATATATTGGCATGAACAAGTATAAATCATAGAAAGCTATGTTTAAGGAAATAAAGAACAAACTCAAAAATATCTGTGAGGATTTGTAAATTATACAAAGCAACCTAGCAGATTTGAAAGCAGACCAAATAGAACATTTAGATATAAAAAAATACAGTAACTATAATTTAAATTCAATGGTTGACCTAAAAGCAAATTCAACACAGCTAGGGAAGAATTGGCAAATTTCTCAAAATAAACTATTCAGAATATAAAACAGAGAGGAAACATAATGGAAATTATGAAAGAAATACTCATAAATATTATGAATAGTAGTAGTAGAGTGGTATCTGAAAAGGTTTAGCATACATTTGATCAGAGTTCCGGAAGGAAAGGAAAGAGAGAATGAGGCAGAGGCAATATTTGAAAAAACAGTTTGTTGAGAATTTTGCAGAAGTGGCAAGACATCAATCTACAGATTCAAGAAGGTCAATGAAATTCAAAGAAGATAAATAAAAATAAATCCATACTTATCATAGAGAAACTATAGAACATGAAAGACAAAATTGAAATCCTAAAAGCAGCCAGATTTTAAGAGAGAAAGATTTCCTTCTCAGGAGCAACGAATAAACTTGCCAACAGTAACAAGGGAAGCCAGAATATAGTATATTGTTATCTTAAATATTCTGAAAGAAAATACCTGCCAAACAAGAATTCTCTGTCGGTCAACAATATCTTTCAAGAATGAGAGTGAAATAAAACATCTTTCAGAAAAACTAAAACAGAGAGTATATCATCAGCAGACCCACACTCAAGGAAATTACAAAGCATGTACTTCGGGCGAGAGGAAAGTAACCTCAAATGAAGGATCCGGATGAAGGCATAGAAAGGGGTAAACATGTAATTCTAAATGAATATTGACATTCTGAATAATAGTAATAATGACTTATGAGATTTGAAAACCAACAGATTTAAAATATACAACAATAACATATAAGTCAGAAAGGAAGTGAACAGAGTTAAAGTGCTGTAAGGTCCTTGTATAAATTAGGAGAAGGGAAAGGTGGTTATAAGCTTTAGCCTGTGGTAAGTTAAGATTGCTTGTTATCTTTTATGGTATAACCACTAAAAGAATAAAAATGGAGTATATAATTTCCAAACTAGTAAAGGGGGAAAGTGAAATTATACAAAACTGTAAGTCTAAAAGGAGACAAGAATGAAGAAAAAAGAAAGACGCACAGAACAGGCAGGACGAAATAAGATCAGAAAACAGAATCCTACGATGCTCTGAAAACGAATGAACTACAGCCACATGGGGAAAAAATACATGTATCGCACAGATACAATATTGAGGGAATAAAAATTTTAAAAAAGCACACAAAATAGGATTCTATTATCTGACATTTGAAAACAGGCTAGATAGGGAAGCACAGGTGGTAAAACTACAAGGAATAGTATGGAAATCATCATCACCAAAGTCAAGAGAGTGGTTGGCCCCAAGGAGGAGACAAAATGGTGGATTTCTGCGAGGAAGGCAATGCTCAAATTCTGATGTTCAAAATATGTTCAAACATGTGGTCAAAAACATGGGTGTTTGCTTTATAATGATCCATGAAGCTGCACGCCCGCATGAATTTTTTATATGTATGTTACATTAAAAAAAAAGTTTTGAACAAAGTTAGCCAAAAAAGTTTTAAACAAAGTTAGCCAAAAAAAGTTTTAAACAAAGTTAGCCAAGTAGTGTGCTTGCACTGCCCCAATCTAAGATATCCCTTCTTCTTTCCTCCCACAGACCATTATCCATGTACTTGTCCTCGTCACCAGCTTCCTGATGTACTTTGTAATATCCCTAGTGTACAACGCCACCTGTGTCACATGCAACAGTCCCACCAACCCCTACTGGGTGATGGAAGGCCAGCTCTCAGACCTCACATTCTACCTCGTCTGCTTCCTCACTCCAGTCGTGGCTCTTCTCCCAAGGTTTGAACATGGGTGTTGTTTTTCTCTTAGAACTACCAATCTCTCCTTAATAAACCATTATATAACTTAAGAGTCAGGAGTTTGACTCCTGCTGGAATCCTTGAGGCTATGGTTTTAGAGACAGGGCATGAGACCAGAAAGAACAATGAACTGAGAGGCAAGTAACATGGATTCTAGTCCAAGGTCAGCCACAGGGTATCAAAGTCACCAAATCTGATACGGCCTCAGTAATGTTTTCTACCCTGCTGCCTTACAAATTTTAGGAGTCATTTTGAAAAGCGCTCTGGTCCTTTTTTATGAGCTCAGGAGTCCCACACAGATGTCTACAGAGATAGGCAAGTAACAGTAGCAATCCAGGTGAAGTACAGATGTTGGGAGAAAGAATTTATCAGATTTACCCTATCATTGCCATAAGGAAAGATCAAGTCTAGCCTTCCAGAGCTTCATTTTTTCCCAGAAGTCCAAATTTGCATGAAATCTTCAACTTTTTAATATTGCTCCAATTTGTTTAAAAAAAAAAAAAAAAAAACCTGTCATCCATGCCCAGGGGCTGCTTCTGGCATTTCTGGCATAAATCCTCTGCGTTAGCCTTTTCCAGAAAAATAGCAACAGTAACAGCAATAATTCCTTGCCTCCCTTTAGAACTCACTCACAGAACACACTCTCCCACCATCCTCTCATTTTGTTTTTGCCATCATCTAGAAGTTAGACAAAACTATGGGTCTAGTCCCACTTGCTCATCAGACAGCTGTAGTCCCAAGAGAGACCAGGACGTGTCCACACCCCCCCACAAATCACAGCGGAGCTGGATTCTCTCAAACCAGAGGCCAATGTTCAGTTCTCCAGCCTATGCTGCTCTCGTGAGAGCAAGCGGTAAACTTGACAGTGATGTACCCATAGGCGAGACAGCCCTCTCTCAGTACCCAGGATCTCACCACTCTGAACATGGAAATCCAGCTTCCTTATCCCTATAATCTGTAGTCAACGGGCCATTTAAAAAAAAAAAAAAAAAAAAACCATTGCCGTTGAGTGAATTCTGACTCATAGAGACCCTATAGGACAGAGTAGAACTACCCCCATAGAGTTTCCAAGGAGCACCTGGTGGATTTGAACTGCTAGCCTTTTGGTCGGCAGCCATAGCTCTTAACCACTACACCACCGGGGTTTCCCAACAGGCCATAGCAACACTGACTTTAGCAACAGTGAACATAGCAACCTAGAACTTTTTCTATTCCTAGATTAAGGAGAGGGCCATCCTCAGGCCTTGCTTCTTTTAATAAGTTTGGCAGTTTAACCTAGTTTGGTCTCCATTTCCTCTTCCTAAGCCACCTTAGAACCTTGGCCTCTGATGTAGGGTTGGAGACCGAAGATGCCAAGATGACAAATACTACTGGAATTGGTAAATTCCACAAATGTTAGTTGATTTCTAAGTATGCACTGTGTGCATGGTGCCCCTGCTTGGCCCCTGCCAGTGCACACAGCCTTATGTTCCCACTCCCTGCCTTAGACATTGGGCATCACCACCAATCTTCTTGGACTTCATCCAAGACCCCAGGCCCTCTCACTTCCCTGCCTTCACTCACCATGTTCCTTCTGCTCGAATACCCTTCCTATTACTTTCTCAGGCAAAACCTCCTCATTCTTTATATCATTTCAGGCATGACCAATTCCAGAAGGCTTTCATGACTTCACCTATCCTCCTCAGGCTGAAACAGACCCCTCTGTCACGTGTGTCCCCATCACTTGGGTGTATCTGTGTATCTGTGTCATTGCCCTTACCACATATAAATGACCTATTTGTCCCTTATCTACTTGGGAGAAGGGATTCTCCTTATCCTTCTGTCCCCAACACCTAGCACCATTCCTTTCACACAGTCTGCACTCAGAGATGAGTGAGTAATGGATGCTGAAGGAACAAAAAGATAAACCAGGGTCTCCGCTCTCAAGAAGCCTATAGTCTAATGGGTAATTCAAACATAGGTTTGACCACAATACAGGGCGAGAGTGACTAGGATGAATAGAACACCCTGAGAGTGTAGAGCGAGAAGCAACTAAGAACGAGCATCAGGCCTCAGGGGACATACTTCCCATCCCACCACTTCTTCACCTCATCCCTGAGGAGAGGAGCCGGGAGAGAGACCACAAGGATTATGGCCTCATTGGAAAAGGGCATCAAACATGTGGTTGAATATTTTTTGTCACTGTTTTTGGAGCTAAACAGGGTTGTGATTACCACTGGCCAAGTATATCTTACTTGGGGGTATGAAAAGAGAAAATTATAAATCCCATATACTTTACCTCAGCCTCAAGTAGAATGCATACTTGGAGCCAGAAGCTACCAGGCTGAAGTAGCAAGTGGGTGTTTTTGTTGTTAGCTGCCATGGAGTTGGCCCCTGACTCATGGTGACCCCATGCACAAAGGAATGACATGCTGCCTGGTCCTGCACCATTCCCATGACCAGTTGGGGATCAGGCCATTCTGATCCATAAGGTTTTCATTGGCTAGATCTCCAGGACTTTATTCCCAGCCTGTCTTAATCTGGAACCTCCGCTGAAACCTGTTCAGTATCATAGTAACATGGAAGCTTCGACTGATGGATGGATAGTGGCTGCACATGAGGTGCATTGGTAGGAATCAAACCGAGGGCTCTCGCATGGAAGCCGAGAATTCTGCCCCTGAACCTCCATGAAGCACCACTGCCTCATAGCAATCGGATGAGACTCCTTGAAAAGTAGGGAAAGACTGTTGACACAGTACCTTGAAAAGACAGGCATTCAGTTTCACCACTTATTAAACAGATGAGGGACAAGTTAGATAAAGCTAGCAAATATTTACTTACCAGTTACCACATCGCGTAAGTTAAATCTGCGCTTATCCTGTATTATCATCATAAAGTTGATTTGTTTAATTTTATTTACTAAGAAAGGCAAAATGATTTTTTGATAGTAAAAAGATTATTTTAATAGTTCTAAGAATGGTTGACTTATAGCCTTGAAACAACGAATATTTGTAACTGAAACCTATATGACAGAATATTTGCCACAGAAAATTGTATTTGGTCACTTAAAGTACCTAAATTGTATTTGTTGTGCACTGTATTTACCATCATGGAAACTGATTTCACTCACCAGGTTTGTGATACTTAGCCCACTAGCTGTGACCTCAGTAATATTGGTCTGATTAATTCAACCAGTATAAAAGGACTGTACAATTTCTTTTAAATAGGAACATGGATCCATTTAAATTATCTTACAGATAAAACAAAAATAACTAACAGACTAATCTTAAAACACAATGCGGAGGCAGAACCAAGATGGCGGACTAGGCAGACGCTACCTCGGATCCCTTTTACAACAAAGACACGAAAAAACAAATGAATCGATCACATACATAACAATCTACGAACCCTGACAACAAATACAGATTTAGAGATGGAGAACGAACTAATACGGGGAAGCAGCAATTGTTTTCAGAGCCTGGAGCCAGCGTACCAGTCAGGTACGGCACAAGCACAGAGAGCTGCTTCACCCTCCTGAACTAACCCCGGGAGGGGGACCAGCCGGTTCTGCGGGCGGCGAGGGACACAGCCGGTAGGAGAAGTCCCCGGGAGGCAGTGACTGGTCTTGGAACGGGGAGAGCAGCGTCCCAGCCGGGGAACCATCCCGCCGGGATTTGGACTGGACGAAGGTACAGCATAAACACGGAGAGCTGCTCCACCCCCCTGAACTAACCCCGGGAGGGGGCTCAGCCGGGTTGCACAGGCGGCGTGGGACGCAGCCGGTAGGACAAGTCCCCGGGAGGCAGCGACTGGTATTGGAGCGGGGAGAACAGCGTCCCAGCCGGGACACTCAGTCACGGCACAAGCACAGGGAGCTGCTCCACCCACCTGAACTAACCCTGGGAGGGGGCCCAACCGGTTCGTAGGAACGGCACGGCAACGCGGCTGGAGGGACGAGAAGTCCCCGGGAGGCAGCGACTGATTTTGGAGTCGAGAGTGCACCGTCCCAGTAGGAGAGCCTTGACGCTGGGCGAGGGGCTGGAAGCGGAGGATCTGACTGTGACTGCAGCGGGCCAGACCCCCCAGGGGCAATCTCCACACAGCCAGCACACATAGGCGACGCGCCCCGCGGGAATCTCAGATATAATAGTCATTCCAAGCAAGACAAGCAACTCTGGCTATATTCTGAGGTGCTACTCTCCTATCTCTCTGTTCCCTCCCCCACCTTCCCCAGGCAGCTTCATTAACATCCGAATAGCCTGAGCCAGAGGGAGAACTCTGATAGGGATCTGACTGCATTTTTTTTTTTAGCGGATTTTCTGGAAAAACTAGTTTCCCAGTGATGGCTCGGAGACAACAATCCATATCAAACCACTTAAAGAAGCAGACCATGACAGCTTCTCCAAGCCCCCAAACAAAAGAATCAAAATCCTTCCCAAATGAAGATATAATCCTGGAATTATCAGATACAGAATATAAAAAACTAATTTACAGAATGCTTCAAGACATCACAAATGTAATTAGGCTAACTGCAGAAAAAGCCAAGGAACACACTGATAAAACTGTTGAAGAACTCAAAAAGATTATTCAAGAACATAGTGGAAAAATTAATAAGTTGCAAGAATCCATAGAGAGACAGCATGTAGAAATCCAAAAGATTAACAATAAAATTACAGAATTAGATAACGCAATAGGAAGTCAGAGGAGCAGACTCGAGCAATTAGAATGCAGACTGGGACATCTGGAGGACCAGGGAATCAACACCAACATAGCTGAAAAAAAATCAGATAAAAGAATTTAAAAAAAATGAAGAAACCCTAAGAATCATGTGGGACTCTATCAAGAAGGATAACCTGCAGGTGATTGGAGTCCCAGAACAGGGAGGGGGGACAGAAAACACAGAGAAAATAGTTGAAGATCTGCTGACAGAAAACTTCCCTGACATCATGAAAGACGAAAGGATATCTATCCAAGATGCTCATCGAACCCCATTTAAGATTGATCCAAAAAGAAAAACACCAAGACATATTATCATCAAACTCACCAAAACCAAAGATAAACAGAAAATTTTAAAAGCAGCCAGGGAGAAAAGAAAGGTTTCCTTCAAAGGAGAATCAATAAGAATAAGTTCAGACTACTCAGCAGAAACCATGCAGGCAAGAAGGGAATGGGACGACATATACAGAACACTGAAGGAGAAAAACTGCCAGCCAAGGATCATATATCCAGCAAAACTCTCTCTGAAATATGAAGGCAAAATTAAGATATTTACAGATAAACACAAGTTTAGAGAATTTGCAAAAACCAAACCAAAGCAACAAGAAATACTAAAGGATATTCTTTGGTCAGAGAACCAATAATATCAGATATCAGCACAACACAAGGTCACAAAACAGAATGTCCTGATATCAACTCAAATAGGGAAATCACAAAAACAAACAAATTAAGATTAATTAAAAAAATAATAATAATACACATAACAGGGAATCATGGAAGTCAATAGGTAAAAGATCACAATAATCAAAAAGAGGGACTAAATACAGGAGGCATTGAACTGCCAGATGGAGAGTGATACAAGGCGATATAGAACAATACAAGTTAGGTTTTTACTTAGAAAAATAGGGGTAAATAATAAGGTAACCACAAAAAGGTATAACAACTCTATAACTCAAGATAAAAGCCAAGAAAAACGTAACGACTCAACTAACATAAAGTCAAACACTATGAAAATGAGGATCTCACAATTTACTAGGAAAAACGCCTCAGCACAAAAAAGTAAGTGGAAAAATGAAATTGTCAACAACACACATAAAAAGGCATCAAAATGACAGCACTAAAAACTTATTTATCTATAATTACGCTGAATGTAAGTGGACTAAATGCACCAATAAAGAGACAGAGAGTCACAGACTGGATAAAGAAACACGATCCATCTATATGCTGCCTACAAGAGACACACCTTAGACTTAGAGACACAAACAAACTAAAACTCAAAGGATGGAAAAAAATATATCAAGCAAACAATAAGCAAAAAAGAAGAGGAGTAGCAATATTAATTTCTGACAAAATAGACTTTAGACTTAAATCCACCACAAAGGATAAAGAAGGACACTATATAATGATAAAAGGGACAATTGATCAGGAAGACATAACCATATTAAATATTTATGCACCCAATGACAGGGCTGCAAGATACATAAATGAAATTTTAACAGAATTGAAAAGTGAGATAGATACCTCCACAATTATAGTAGGAGACTTCAACACACCACTTTCGGAGAAGGACAGGACATCCAGTAAGAAGCTCAACAGAGACACGGAAGATCTAATTACAACTATCAACCAACTTGACCTCATTGACTTATACAGAACTCTCCACCCAACTGCTGCAAAATATACTTTTTTTTCCAGCGCACATGGAACATTCTCTAGAATAGACCACATATTAGGTCATAAAACAAACCTTTGCAGAGTCCAAAACATCGAAATATTACAAAGCATCTTCTCAGACCACAAGGCAATAAAACTAGAAATCAATAACAGAAAAACTAGGGAAAAGAAATCAAATACTTGGAAAATGAACAATACCCTCCTGAAAAAAGACTGGGTTATAGAAGACATTAAGGAGGGAATAAGGAAATTCATAGAAAGCAACGAGAATGAAAATACTTCCTATCAAAACCTCTGGGACACAGCAAAAGCAGTGCTCAGAGGCCAATTTATATCGATAAATGCACACATACAAAAAGAAGAAAGAGCCAAAAGCAGAGAACTGTCCCTACAACTTGAACAAATAGAAAGTGAGCAACAAAAGAACCCATCAGGCACCAGAAGAAAACAAATAATAAAAATTAGAGCTGAACTAAATGAATTAGAGAACAGAAAAACAATTGAAAGAATTAACAAAGCCAAAAGCTGGTTCTTTGAAAAAATTAACAAAATTGATAAGCCATTGGCTAGACTGACTAAAGAAATACAGGAAAGGAAACAAATAACCCGAATAAGAAACGAGAAGGACCACATCACAACAGAGCCAAATGAAATTAAAAGAATCATTTCAGATTATTATGAAAAATTGTACTAACAAATTTGAAAACCTAGAAGAAATGGATGAATTCCTGGAAAAACACTACCTACCTAATCTAACACATTCAGAAGTAGAACAACTAAATAGACCCATAACAAAAAAAGAGATTGAAACGGTAATCAAAAAACTCCCAACAAAAAAAAGCCCTGGCCCGGACGGCTTCACTGCAGAGTTCTACCAAACTTTCAGAGAAGAATTAACACCACTACTTCTGAAGGTATTCCAAAGCATAGAAAATGACGGAATACTACCCAACTCATTCTATGAAGCCACCATCTCCCTGATACCAAAACCAGGTAAAGACATTACAAAAAAAGAAAATTATAGACCTATATCCCTCATGAACATAGATGCAAAAATCCTCAACAAAATTATAGCCAATAGAATCCAACAACACATCAAAAAAATAATTCACCATGATCAAGTGGGATTTATACCAGGTATGCAAGGCTGGTTTAATATCAGAAAAACCATTAATGTAATCCATCACATAAATAAAACAAAAGACAAAAACCACATGATGTTATCAATTGATGCAGAAAAGGCGTTTGACAAAGTCCAACACCCATTTATGATAAAAACTCTTACCAAAATAGGAATTGAAGGAAAATTCCTCAACATAATAAAGGGCATCTATGCAAAGCCAACAGCCAACATCACTCTAAATGGAGAGAACCTGAAAGCATTTCCCTTGAGAACGGGAACCAGACAAGGATGCCCTTTATCACTGCTCTTATTCAACATCGTGCTGGAAGTCCTAGCCAGGGCAATTAGGCTAGCCAAAGAAATAAAAGGTATCTGGATTGGCAAGAAAGAAGTAAAGTTATCACTATTTGCAGATGACATGATTATATACACAGAAAACCCTAAGGAATCCTCCAGAAAACTACTGAAACTAATAGAAGAGTTTGGCAGAGTCTCAGGTTATAAAATAAACATACAAAAATCACTTGGACTACTCTACATCAACAAAAAGAACACCGAAGAGGAAATAACCAAATCAATACCATTCACAGTAGCCCCCAAGAAGATAAGATACTTAGGAATAAATCTTACCAAGAATGTAAAAGACCTATACAAAGAAAACTACAAAGCTCTACTACAAGAAATTCAAAAGGACATACTTAAGTAGAAAAACATACCTTGCTCATGGATAGGAAGACTTAACATAGTAAAAATGTCTATTCTACCAAAAGCCATCTATACATTTAACACACTTCCGATCCAAATTCCAATGTCATATTTTAAGGGGATAGAGAAACAAATCACCAATTTCGTATGGAAGGGAAAGAAGCCCCGGATAAGCAAAGCACTACTGAAAAAGAAGAAGAAAGTGGGAGGCCTCACTTTACCTGATTTCAGAACCTATTATACAGCCACAGTCGTCAAAACAGCCTGGTACTGGTACAACAACAGGCACATAGACCAATGGAACAGAATTGAGAACCCAGACATAGATCCATCCACATATGAGCAGCTGATATTTGACAAAGGACCAGTGTCAATTAACTGGGGAAAAGATAGCCTTTTTAACAAATGGTGCTGGCATAACTGGATATCCATTTGCAAAAAAATGAAACAGGACCCATACCTTACACCATGCACAAAACCTAACTCCAAGTGAATCAGAGACCTAAACATAAAGACTAAAACAATAAATCATGGAAGAAAAAATTGGGACAACCTTAGGAGCCCTAATACAAGGCATAAACAGAATACAAAACATTACCAAAAATGATGAAGAGAAACCCGATAACTGGGAGCTCCTAAAAATCAAACACCTATGCTCATCTAAAGACTTCACCAAAAGAGTAAAAAGACCACCTACAGACTGGGAAAGAATTTTCAGCTATGACATCTCCGACCAGCACTTGATCTCTAAAATCTACATGATTCTGTCAAAACTCAACCACAAAAAGACAAACAACCCAATCAAAAAGTGGGCAAAGGATATGAACACACATTTCACTAAAGAAGATATTCAGGCAGCCAACAGATACATGAGAAAATGCTCTCGATCATTAGCCATTAGAGAAATGCAAATTAAAACTACGATGAGATTCCATCTCACACCAGCAAGGCTGGCATTAATCCAAAAAACACAAAATAATAAATGTTGGAGAGGCTGCGGAGAGATTAGAACTCTCATACACTGCTGGTGGGAATGTAAAATGGTACAACCACTTTGGAAATCTATCTGGCGTTATCTTAAACAGTTAGAAATAGAACTACCATACAACCCAGAAATCCCACTCCTGGGAATATACCCTAGAGATACAAGAGCCTTCATACAAACAGATATATGCACACCCATGTTTATTGCAGCTCTGTTTACAATAGCAAAAAGTTGGAAGCAACCAAGGTGTCCATCAACGGATGAATGGGTAAATAAATTGTGGTATATTCACACAATGGAATACTACGCATCGATAAAGAACAGTGACGAATCTCTGAAACATTTCATAACATGGAGGAATCTGGAAGGCATTATGCTGAGCGAAATTAGTCAGAGGCAAAAGGACAAATATTGTATAAGACCACTATTATAAGATCTTGAGAAATAGTAAACCTGAGAAGAACACATACTTTTGTGGTTACGAGGGGGGGAGGGAGGGAGGGAGGGAGAGGGTTTTTTATTGATTAATCAGTAGATAAGAACTGCTTTAGGTGAAGGGAAAGACAACACTCAATACATGGAAGGTCAGCTCAATTGGACTGGACCAAAAGCAAAGAAGTTTCCGGGATAAAATGAATGCTTCAAAGGTCAGCGGAGCAAGTGCGGGGGTCTGGGGAACATGGTTTGCGGGGACTTCTAAGTCAATTGGCAAAATAATTCTATTATGAAATCATTCTGCATCCCACTTTGAAATGTGGCGTCTGGGGTCTTAAATGCTAACAAGCGGCCATCTAAGATGCAGCAATTGGTCTCAACCCACCTGGAGCAAAGGAAAATGAAGAACACCAAGGCCACACGACAACTAAGAGCCCAAGAGACAGAAAGGGCCACATGAACCAGAGACCTACATCATCCTGAGACCAGAAGAACTAGTTGGTGCCCGGCCACAATCGATGGCTGCCCTGACAGGGAGCACAGCAGAGGACCCCTGAGGGAGCAGGAGATCAGTGGGATACAGACCCCAAATTCTCATAAAAAGACCAAACTTAATGGTCTGACTGAGACTAGAGGAATCCCGGCGGCCATGGTCCCCAGACCTTCTGTTGGCACAGGACAGGAACCATCCCCGAAGACAACTCATCAGACATTAAAGGGACTGGTCAGCGGGTGGGAGAGAGACGCTGATGAAGAGTGAGCTAATTATATCAGGTGGACACTTGAGATTGTGTTGGCAACTCTTGTCTGGAGGGGGGATGGGAGGATAGAGAGAGTGGGAAGCCGGCAAAATTGTCACAAAAGAAGAGACTGAAAGGGCTGACTCAAGAGGGGGAGAGCAAGTGGGAGTAGGGAGTGAGATGTATGTAAACTTATATGTGACAGACTGATTGGATTTGTAAACGTTCACTTGAAGCTTAATAAAAGTTAATAAAAAAAAAAAAAACACAATGCAGCATCCTGATTTGCTACAATAGAAGGAACTTGTCCATGAACAATCTTCTCTTAGCTTCCTTGACCCAACGCTGTTTTGGTTTTTCACCTACATCTCCAGTGGCTCCTTCTTTGTCTCCTTTGCTGACTCACGGATCTGGTATATGTCAAGGCTTGGTCCTACGTTGTCTTCTAATTTTATATTTTCTCCATTGACATAGAAACCAGTATTGTGGATTTAAGTATCTTTTTTTTTTTTTTGTACTTTAGGTGAAGGTTTACAGAGCAAACTAGTTTCTCATTAAATAATAGGCGTATTGTTTTGTGACATTGGTTGCCAACCCCACAACATGTCAATGCTTTCCATTTCTCTGCCTTGGGTTCCCTATTACCAGCTTTCCTGTCCCCTCCTGCCTGCTTGTCCTTGCCCCTGGGCTGGTATGCCCAATTAGTCTCATTTTGTCTCATGGGCGTGCCTAATCTTTGGCTGGAGGATGAACCTCAGGGGTGACTTCATAACTGAACTATAAGGATGTCCGAGGGCCATACTCTCGAGGTTTCTCCAGTCTCTGTCAGTCCAGCAATTCTGGTCTTTTTGTTTTTTGTTTGTGTGTTTTGTGAGTTACAGTTTTGTTCTACATTTCTCTCCAGCTCTGTCCAGGACCCTCTATTGTGATCCTTGTCAGAGCAATCAGTGGTGATACCCAGGTGCCATTTAGTTATGCTGGACTCAGTCTGGTGGAGGCTCTGTTATTTGTGGTCCATTATCCTTTGGACTAATCTTTTCCTTTTGTCTTTGGTTTACTTCATTCTCCCTTGCTCCAGACAGGGTGAGACCAGTGGAGTATCTTAAACAGCTTCTCACAAGCTTTTAAGAACCCAGTCACTACTCACCAAAGTAGAATGTAGAACATTTTCTTTATAAACTGTATTATGCCAGTTGAGCTAGATGTTGCCTGAGACCATGGTCCCCACAGCCTTCGGCTCAGTAGTTCGGTCCCTCAGGGAGTTTGGATGTGTTTGTGGAGCTTCCATGACCTTGCCTTGACCAAACTGCTGGCTTCCCCAGTGTTGTGTACTGTCTTACCCTTCACCAAAGTTACCACTTGTCTATTTTCTACTTAATGTTTTTCCATCCCTACCCCTTCCCTCCCTTGTAACCATCAAAGGTTATTTCTTTTTGTATGCAAACCTGTCTATTGTGTATTTAGTGTTTTTCCATCCCTACCCCTCCCCTCCCTTGTAACTATCAAGGTTATTTCTTTTTGTATGTAAGCCTTTTGTAGTGGTCTCTACAGTATTTGCCCTTTTGTGGTTGACTTATTTCACTCAGCATAATGCCTCCAGATTCATCCCTGTTGTGAAATGCTTCTCAAGTTCATCATTGTTCTTTATCGGCAGATAATACTCCATTGTGTGTATGTACCATAGTTTGTTTATCCATTCATCTGTTGATGAACACCTAGGTTGTTTCCATCCTTTTGTTATTGTGAACAGTGCTGCAGTGGACGTGGGTGTGCATTTATCTATTCATGTGACGGCTCTTATTTCTCTAGGATATATTCCTAGGAATGGAATTGCTGCATCATATGGTATCTCTGTTTCTAGCTTTTTAAGGAAGTGCCATATCATTTTCCAAAATTGTTTTGCCATTTTGCAATCCCACCAGGAGTACATAAGAGGTCCAGTCTCCCTGCAGCCTTTTCAACATTTATTTATTTATTTTTTTATTTGTGCCAGTAACGCTGGAGTGAGATGGTATCTCATTGTGGTTTTGATTTGCATTGCTAGTGATCTCAAGCATTTACTTATGTGTCTGCTGGCTGCTTAAACGTCTTTGGTGAAGTGTCTGTTCTTATCCTTTGCCCATTTTTTAATTGAATTATTTGTCTTTTTGTTGTAGAGGTATTGGATTTTCCTATAGATTTCAGAGACTAATATCATTTTTAACAGATGAATCTTCAAAATAAATTCCGAGCCCAGACCTCTCTTCTGAATTCCAGATACATCTTTCTAGCTACCTTTTCATCACTTTCACTTGGACATGTTAAGTTGAAGGTAACTGGGAGGCATCTATACTTAATTCACTGTTCCACCCTCCCTTCACCACCACCATCCAAGAAACCTAGGTCTCTTACAGAGTTCCCTTCAGCAAATGCTACCCACTCAGGATCATGAAGACCCGTGGGAGTTCTCCTTGACATCATCTGCCACCTCATGCCCATAGCTAGCCTATCACCAAGTCCTGACAGTTCTACTTGCTCTGTAATTCTCAACTTCATCTACTATTCTCATTTTTACAACCACCACCATGATATAGGCTATGACACTTTCACCCCTAGATTACTCCAGTAGTCTTCTTATTGTGTCTTACTCTGCTCCATTATCATTACATCAGAGTTGACTGTGTTGCCTGTTCATAACTTTCCAAGGGCTTCCCCAGGCCTCTAGAATAAAAGATGAAAACCAAAACATAGCTGGCTCCCAGTCCTTGTTTGTTCTGGCCCTGCCGACCCCTTCTGTCTCATATATCCCCACTCTTGTCCTCGCTCTCCACACTTTGGGCACCCTGCTTGGCTTTTGGTTATCGCTCCCTTTGCCTGGTTACCTCCTGTGTGTCCCTCAGTCCTCAGTTAAAATGTTCCTTCCTCAGGGAAGATTTCCCAAGCCAGGTCAGGTGTCGACACTCTCATTGCACCATCTACTTATAGCTATATTCACATGCTATGTGAGAGCAAGAACTCTGTCTTGTTCACAGTTTAATCCCTCAGGCCAGGCCCGTTATAGGGACCGGACAAGTATTTGTTGAGTAAATGGATAGAGGAGGAAGGTGGTAGCTTCGAGGAAAGGTTTAAACCAAGGAAATTACAGTTTCCAGGCAAGAAGTTGAATCTTTCCTGAAATGTAAACAGGGCCCCTGTACTGCCTCTCTGGGCGAGAGGAGGTGCTGGGGAAATGCTCATCTGACTCTGTGGGACCTACTACAGTCTTCACAGCCTCCTTGCCTTGCAGCTTTTCTACATAGTGGAAGGATGGGAGCCTCTCTGTTTAAAATGCTTCAAGAAAAAAAAAGGACTAGTTTCGGAAAAGACTTTAGATGTGACCTGGGCCAGTTGAATTACTTTTTAGATAAGAAACTGTGAACCAGAGAGGGGAGAGAGTTGCCCAGTGACACAGAACTGTTGTATGCTTTCTCCATACACTGCATAGTTTTACTCACCTTATCATCCCTTCCCTTTCCCAAACTTGGAACAGGGAGAAGATTCTGGGTACAGATAGAGACTCCTAACTCCAGAGTCTTCTACAGGCTACATGCAGCTTGGCCGGGGGAAAGAACCCTAGCTTAGCATCAGGGAGACCCATTAACTTCTTGGAAGACCTTGGGAAATTCACCTTATCACTCTGGGCCTCAGTTTCTTCAAATGGCAAATAGTGATAATACAGTGACTCTGTGAAGTCAGCACGGCCCAGGTATTCAAGAAGACTTATGTACTTAGAAACTTCTTAAAAATTCTTTAAGTTCCGCAAAGGGTTGACATTACAAAGACAGTAAATTTGCCTAAATAAGAGTAGCTTTAAAACAGAATGGACTTCTTTGTGTTTGGCAGATAAAAGCAAAGCTTCTGGATCCAAAGTGCTTCGTCCTGACCACAGTTCAACCACTCTGTGGCTTAGGACAAATCACTGAATCTCTAGGTGCCTCAGTTTCCTCATCTGTGAAAAGAGGAAACAAAAGAAGCAACCTTAAAAATTTATTAGGAGAATAAAATTAGTTAATAATTTGTCTAGCACTTAGAATAGACTGGCACATAATAAATGCTATATAAATGTTAACTATTTTATTTCGTTACTGTTGTTGTTACTGCTGTGGTTGAGTTCCCCAGTACCAGAGGGGCCCAGGCATAGATTTGATGACTATCAATCAAGAGTGCTATAAAGAGAATCCTGCCCTGGGTGGGGAGTTGGAGTCTAATGTTTTTGTCAATGCTGAAATTCTAGAAGTTTACAAAAATCAGAAAATATATTTATTCTGTCATTTCCCACTAGGTACTTTTTCCTGTCTATACGAGGGACCTATGGGAAGTCTCTGATCTCAAAAGCTCAGAAATTGGACAAACTCCCCAAGGACAAAAGAGACCTGGCAATTCAGAGTTGGAGAAGCAAACAGAGGCCAGCCCCTGTCTCTGAAGGGCCTCAGCCTACCCTGCATCCAGGGCCACCTGTCCCAGCACAGGACTTTAGAACCAGCACGTCAAAGAGCTCTTCCCCTCCCAAGTGGAAGCACATGAAGGACTGGGAGCCCCATGAAGAGAGGCGCAGCAGAGACCACATGAGGGATAACCCACACTCAGGGGGCTTCTCAGCCAAATTCTCATCTGGAGAGCACCTTCTGGCTCCCAGTAGGGCACTGTCTCCTGGAGCCTACTCAAATGGACAAATGGGTGTGCCCTGGCCCTCAAGGAAGGGCACCCATCGCAGATCCCAGAGTGCATTGACCATCTGAGGGGCCTGCAGAAGTCTATACAAACTTAAAGAGGTTGCCTGGCACAAGAAGCTGTTCATCTTCATGGAGTCAAGAATGTGCAGTCATACTCTTTTTTCCCCACCAGTCTTGACTTCCTTAGAGGAAATGCTGGCCCCAAGCGGCAAAAAAGGGCTAGAAACCCATCAATCTCTAGTTTTCTCCTACTGCCAGGTAGCAAACAACAGGGTTTTTGTAAGGAGGCTGTTTCTGTTATATTGAGTTCTCAAATTTTTCAGCCTAGAGACATTCTTCTAACCCTGTAGGTGAGTACAGCCTATGGACCTAATGCAGCTGGATCATAAGTTTCCAAGATTCCAAGACTTATATCAACTCAGGCAGTATCTGGGGATATGGAAGTTTCTGGGTTGTCAAACCATCACCACGCCCCTCAGTGCCAAGAGACAACTGCATCATCTTCAGTGTATTGCAATGAGAGCCATGCCAAGGTTAAGACCCCTTCTATCCACAGAGAGTAGGGTCTACTTTTTGTTTTTTAGCCAAAGAAAACCACATCTGAAGATGAAAACTAGATTTGAATTCAGTGCTACAGACACTTCTGAGGGCTATAGGGCTATAGCTGTAGTGAGAGGCAGGAAGAAAAAGCATGCTAAAGGAAACGGCTGTACCAGAAACCCTATGTTTTGGCTATCAGACCTTATGTCCCACAATCTGAGGAATCTGCTGAGAGGACATAGGCAGCACTCTTTTTTTTAAAGCTATTTATTTTATTTATTTTTTAAATAAAAGTGCCCATCCTCATCAGCTTGCAGAACAAGAAAACTCTAATCCAGGAGATCTAAGCACATCTGCACCCAAAATAGGCATGTATGATAGAGCAACTCGGAGACCAAACAATGACATCTTAAAAGGTAAGGCTAGCATTCTCTAAACCCCATTAATTCAGCTAATCCTAAAATACCACCACCTGGAAGACACTAGTGTATGCTTCAGTTAAATTAAGGAAAATCATAAGGAAAAGAAACACTATGCAAGACTTCCCTAGAGATCAAAAATAAAGGCCAAAAATATAAAATAGCTCAAAACATTGTTTAAATAAAAGAATGGATAATAGAACTCTAACTTCAAGAGAAACTAGGTCCACTATGGGCAGGGATAGCCTATCTCCAGTCTTTTTGAATAAGTCAGGAAGGACTATTGGGCCATCCCTCCATAAGCCAGTGCCTATATCAGGCAAAAGCACTGGGATGGATAGAATAAGTGTGGCAAAACCTTTGGGCCCAAGAGTCATAGCCACCAGCCATGAGTTGGCCTATTACTTGAGTAACTCTTGAGCAAAGATACTAAAAAAGAACTCAACACACAAGTTGGCAAATGGCAAGCTAAGCCAGTTCTCTGGCCATCTGCCTGGCAAAGCTGGACTGAGGGGCCATTCAGGGCATCATTTGGGAGCCAATACCCTGGTTCTCTTTCACCACCTCTGCCACATGATGACACCAGCACTGGCCACCTGTTGGGTATTCAGGGAAATCCTAAGTAAGGATTGCTAAAGAAGGGCAGGTAAACACACCAGGAGAAGCAGTAAGAAGGTGGAGTCAGAACTTGGATCTCAGGGCCCCCCTTTCCCTTTATGATTCCTGCTCACCCCTGAAACCCATCAGGAGCCAGGTAGGATGTTTCAGGAAAGAACAGAGCAGTGGGAGGAACCCTGGCCCTAGGAGATCTGTGTTTGAGTCTTGACTCTGCCTCCATCATTGCCAGGAGCTTTGAAGCAGGATGTCACACAGCAAATTAGGTTAGGACTGCCCTACCTCCCAGGCTTGGCATAAGGATAAAGTCAAAATTACATGGGGGATGTGAAAACCCTTGGAAAGCTGTAACACTCTTAGTAAGAACACAAGGGATTTTAATTTCAGAGCTAAGAGAAACAGAAGTGATGGGAAGGTTGGGGAAATGCCTGACCCTTCTACCTGAACACCAAACCATGCCCGACATTCTGGTGCTGCTCTCTTACTAGGGTAACCAACCGTCCCAGTTTGCCTGGTTCTTTCCCAATTATAGCACTGAAAGTCCCACATCCTGGGAAGCCCCTCAGTCCCAGGCAAACCTGAGGTTTTCACCTCTTCTTGTAAACCCAACCAACTGTGACCATCCAACTTGCCATCTCCCTCAAGGGAAAAAGTTATAACAACTCTTTCCCTATAACATGCTAATGATTATACTTAGTACATTTTTATATTTTGATGCTCTTTTACTGGTTGAATGGAAATGTAGGAAGGAATGTTTGAAGGCAAAAAATAAATAAATATGGTTTTCTATAGATGCCTGCTGACCTGAATTTCTTTCTGTCTTATTTATACTATGACCACTGGTTCTGAGTAAGCTCCCATCCATCCACCCTTGTCGTCACTCATTCATTCACTCATCCATGTATCTATCCACTAACCTTCTGTTAAGCCCCTACAAGGTACCTAGCAAGGAACCCTGGTGGCAAAATGGTTAAGCACTCAGATGCTAACCTAAAGGTCAGCATTTTGAACCCCCCAGCTGCTCCATGGGAGAAAAGGCCTGATGATCTTGCTCCCATAAAGATTACAGCACAGGAAACCCTATAAGGCAGTTATGTTCTGTCCTGTAGGGTTTCTATGAGCCAGAATCATCTGAACAGCACACAAGAACAACAACAACAGACACCTGTCAATGTGCTAGGGGCTGTGAGGAACTCAATCCCTGTCTTATGGAAGCTCATAGTCTTGTTGGATATCCAAGGCAAAGAGTATCAGGGGCACATCTGATCAAACACGAGCATGGGATCGGCCAAAAGCGCTGCGAGAAGTGGAAGCAGCACGTGCAGTCCCCTCTGTCTAAAACTCTAGCCTGGCTACTCCGTCTTCCAAGAAGCCTGACACCAACCCAGGGGCGGATTAACCAGTAAGCACCATATGCACCCGCTTACAGTAAGCAACATACGCACTGGCTTAATTGTGTTTACTTACTAATCTGTAGTGCACAATTTCACATGGGTTTCACCACACCTTTGGTGAAATTGCACACTATAGATTAGTTAGTACACAAGCCTGTGTGTACCTTGCTTTTGAGTATAATCTGTCCCTTTACCACCAACCTCAACCCCAGATTGAGGAAACTCTTTTCATTCACTCATTCGGTAAATGTCAGTTGAGAGCCTACTGTACACAGCATAGTAGTAGGCAACAAGGATAAAATGGGGAACAAAACAGACCCAGCCCTGCCCTCACAGAATTTACCACCTAGAAGGGGAGACAGACGATATACAAGGAAACTAGTGGGTGTGGTAATTACACACTGTGAGAAGAAGCAGGAATGGACGGGATGGAGTAGTTCCCCAAGGTATTTAAAGAAGGCCTCTCCCAGGAGGAGACATTCCAACTGAGACCTTAACCATGAAAATAAAACAGCAGGGAAGGACCATTCCAGGTGGAGAGAAAGAATCCTTACCTACAAAAGCTCTGAAAAAGGAAAAGAGCTTGGTATGTTCAAGAAAAGGAAAGGAGGTCAATGTGACTAAAACACAATAAGCAAGAGTAAGTGTCATGATTATATTAATAGTAAGGATTTTTTTACTGTGTGTTTGGTGCTGGCAGGGAGTCCTTGGGTGGTGCAAATGGTTAAAACGCTCAGCTGCTAATTGAAATGTTGGAGGTTGGAGTCCATCCAGAGGCACCTCAGAAGAAAGACCTGGCAATCAACTTCTGAAAAATCATCCCTTGAAAACCCTGAGTAGTACAGTTCTACCCTGACACGCATGGGGTTGTCATGCATAGAAATCAACTCAACAGCTACTATTTGTAAGATGCTGATGTAATCACACATCACGGGGTCAACTTCCCAGAAACCCTACAAGGTAGAACTATAATTCTTCCCTATTTCAGTTGGTTTTTGCTATATAACAAACCACATCAAAACTTAGTGAATTAACATAGCGATCATTTATTTACTCATGATGTTGTGTGTGGGCAAGCTGGGCTGGGCTCGGCTGAGACGTCTCATCTCTGTTCCACATGGCTTTGACTGAGCTAACTTCTATGTCTGGGGCCTTGGCTGGGAGGTCCTTGACCTCTCTCCACTTGGTGTCTGATCCTCAAGGAGGTCAGCTGGCTTGTCACATGACAGCACTCCAAGAATAAGAACCGAAGCTTCAAAGCATCTTGAGACCTAGGCTCAGAACTCACGCATGATCACTGCCACCACGTTCTATTGGTCAAAGCAAGTCACGAGGCCAACTCACTTTCAAGGAAGTGGAGAAATACACTCCTCCTTCTAATGGGAGAAACTGTAAAAGAACATTTGAGGCCATTTACAATCAACTTCATCCCCACTAACAAAGGGAGAAACTGAGGCAAAGAGAAGTTACCCAAACATGGCCCAGCCACACAATAAACAGGTGGTGAGGCAGTATTCAAACCCAAAGATTCTGAAATTAAAGCCTGCATCCTAACTGCAGAGCTGTGCAACTGTGAGATGAGGCTGGAGAGTCCAGATGACAGACCGACTTGCCTTTTGGACATTCTCTTGAGAGGCAAGATGGTGCAGTGGTTAGGGCAGGCTGTGGTATCCAAGAGCCACAATTCCATCCCAGTTGTCACAGGTTGGCAGTGTGACCTGGAGAAAGACCACACTGTGCATCCTCAGCCAGGTCACTCATCCAAACAAAAGCTTCAGTGATTAAGGAAGATGTTCTTATAGTTAGGTGCCATCAAGTCGCCCCCCAACTCGTGGCAATCCTGGACCTTTGTGACCCATAGAGTTTTCACTGGCTGATTTTTTAGAAGTAGACCACCAGGCTTTTCTTCCTAGTTCATCTTAGTCTGGAAGCTCCACCAAAACCTGTTCGGCATCACAGCAACTCGAAAACCTCCGCTGTCAGATGGGTGGTGGCTGCTCACGAGGTGCATTGACCAGGAACTGAACCTGGGTCTCCTACATGGAAGGTGAGAATTTTACCACTGAACCACCACGGCCCCCAATAAGGAAGATACTAGCATTTAAGGGGAACCAGAACGCATGCCTGCACTGTCCTATCGTATCCCCCCATGAGCTGGTCACCCAGCCAGGACTTCCCATTCTGTGCAGAAAGGCCCTAGGAGAAATCAATCATACAGGAGTGAACACTGCATAGAACAGACCCCCAGGAGGCTGGAATCCAGGCAAGATTCCACTAATAAAGAAGGTGGGGTTGTGAGCTGGGGCAATGGCCTGAGCAGGCAGGCCTTTTGAGAACACTGCAAGAGAAGCTCTGCTCAGCCAAACGTTCAGGACGCAGGCAGTAAGGATTCGTGCATTTTCCAACCAGAGCTGAGACAGGAGCCTTTTTGTTCAGAGGCGTTCTGGTGCCACCTAGCAACTGTGGGGGGGTTGCTGCACCTAAGATTCTCCCTGCGGCCAGAGCAGGGAAAACAGAGCCGCCAAGGGGGAACAAAGCCAGGAGTAAAAAGGCCAGATTTCGAGGCTGGCTCCAACAGCGGTTTCTGGTGTGACTCTGGGAAAACCTCTTCACCGGATTGAACCTCAGTTTCCCCAAACTCCCAAGGTAGGAACTGGACTGGCTCTAACATTCTGTGATTCCAGAAGTTATTTTTGTGAGGCTGGTTACAGTGTAGGAATAGCTTTTGGTGTGTTAAGAGTCTGGCTCAACAATATTGTGACTACTATGTTTCTATTGAAGAAAATCATAGATGAGGGCTGGTTTTAAGGGAAATGTGCAAGGGCAGGAGGGTAGCAGCCTTATTTAGGAATAATGGACCCCTAAGCCTTTTTGGGGAAACCCTGGTGTCACAGCGGTTAGGTGCTACAGCTGCTAACCAAAGTGTCGGCAGTTCGAATCCGCCAGGTGCTCCTTGGAAACTCTATGTGGCAGTTCTACTCTATCTTATAGGGTTGTTACGAGTAGGAATCGACTCAACGGCAACGGATTTGGTTTGGTTTAAACCTTTCTGGGGGAAACGCTGGTGGCGTAGTGATTAATTGCTACAGCTGCTAACCAAAAGGTTGGCAGTTCGAATCCCCCAGGCGCTCCTTGGAAACCCTCTGGGGCAGTTCTACTCTGTCCTATAGGGTCACTACGAGTTGGAATCAACTTGATGGCAAAGAGTTTTGTTTTTTTTTTTAAGCCTTTTTGGGGGTCTTAGATTTTCTTTTGCAGATCAGTAAACATTAAAAAAAAGTTGCTGCAATTGGACTAAGCCAAAAGCAAAGAAGTTTCCTGAATAAACTGAATGCTTCGAAGGACAGCGTAGCAGGGGCAGGGGTCTGGGGACCATGGTTTCAGGGGTCACCTAAGTCAACTGGCATAATAAAATTTATTAAGAAAACAGTCTGCATCCCCCTTTGAAGAGTGTCGTCTGGGGTCTTAAACACTAGCAAGCAGCCATCTAAGATGCAACAATTGGTCTCAACCCACCTGGATCAAAGGAGAATGAAGAATACCAAGGGCACAAGGTGATTATGAGCCCAGGAGACAGAAAGGGCCACATGAACCAGCTACTAGATCATCCGGAGACCAGAAGAACTAGATGCTGCCTGGCTACAACCAATGACTGCCCTGCCACAACAGAGAACCCCTGAGGGAGCAGGAGAGCAGGGGGATGCAGACCCCAAATTCTCATAAGACCAGACTTAATGGTCTGACTGAGACTAGAAGGATCCCAGTGGTCATGGTCCCCAAACCTTCTGTTGCCCCAGGACAGGAGCCATTCCCAAAGCCAACTCTTCATACATGGATTGGACTGGACAATGGGTTGGAGACGGATGCTGGTGAGGAGTGAGCTTCTTGGATCAGGTGGACACTTGAGACTATGTTGGCATCTCCGCCTGGAGGGGAGATGAGAGGGTGGAGGGGGTTAGAAGTTGGTGAAAAGGACACGAAAAGAGAGAGTGGAGGGAGAGAGCAGGCTGTCTCATTACGGGGAGAGTAATTGGGAGTGTGTACCAAGGTGTATATGGGTTTTTGTGTGAGAGACTGACTTGATTTGTAAACTTTCACTTAAGCACAATAAAAATTATTAAAAAAAAAAAAGTTTCCATTAAGTCAAACCCAGATCATGGTAACCCCACGTGCATCAGTGGAGAACTGTGCTCCACAGGGTTTTCAATGGCTGATTTTTCAGAAGGAGATCCCCAGGACTTTCTTTTGAGGTGCCTCTGAGTAAACTCAAACCTCCAAGCTTTCAGTTAACAGCTGAGAGTGTGAACTGTTTGCACCACCCAGGGACTCAGAGCTGCAAATTCCTAATGAGGGGTCGCCCAGCCACCCAGTGCCGTAGAGCAGCCACCAACTCCAACTCTCAGGAGGCAAGCTAGAGCTAGGACACCTCTTTCCCTCACACAAGCTGTGGGCTCACTCCAGGTGCTCAATTGCTCTAAGGAGTCGGGGAAGAGGAGTTTAAATCCTCTGTAATCGCCTTCAATGCCTCCAGCATTCCCCAGCAAATAAACCTGCAGTTGTCACTTACTATGTAAATAAAGCCTCACGATATATCTCCAGCATCTTGTTGCATTTTGCTGACTATGTTGAATTATCACACATGTTGAATTTTTGAAAGTAGATCACTGGGCCTTTCTTCTTAGTCTGTCTTAGTCTGGAAGCTCTGCTGAAACTTGTCCACTATAGATGACCCATGACCCTGCTGGTATTTGAAATCCTGGTGGCATAGTTTCCAGCATCTTAGCAACACACAAGCCACCACAGTACAACAAACTGACAGGCAAGTGGTAGTTCCAAGCATATTGTTGTTGTTGTTGTTAGCTGCTGTCAAATCGATTTCAACTCACAGTGACCCCATATGACAGTGTAGAACTGCCCATAGGGTTTTCTAGGCTATCTGTTTACAGGAGCGGATCTCAACGTCTTTCTCCCACAGAGCTGAGGGGTGGGTTTGAATCACCAACCTTTGGTTTAGCAGCTGAGCATTCCAAAAACCCTCCTCTGTCTATATTGAGACTGCCACTGTTGGAAGACTATCTGTCCCCTGACTCTCAGTCTATGAGAGGGGCCAGCCCCTGAGATGGCAGGGCCCTGGAGGTCAGGCCTGAGGAGAGGTGCCCCAAGCAACGTAAGGACCAAGGCCCTCTAGAATGTGGTAGTATCCTCAAAGCCTGTGCTCAGACTCCAGTGCAGCAAGGGAAGACTGGCTGACCAGACACTTGACAGAATTGGAAATATGTTTCTTCAATGTCCAGATTCCTTCCTACCCCAGCTAACCTGTGTACCCTCAGGATGAGGTGGAAGATATTTCTCTTCAAGGTCGTGAGCAATCTAAAAGCAGAACTGGGTCTAGAAATGGGTCTCCTGACACACCCTAACAAGGGTTATTCAATCATCTCATCATCCAGAGATTAACTGGGAGATTCCTTTTAGGACTTTTAAAAACAGAAAGCTTAAACCAAAAGGGTAAGATGATAAAATATCAGGCCACATGGCAGGTGAATCAGGTGAGTTCTCTTCTCCCCCCTGCAGGGGAGGGTGAATTCTGAACCCCACCTGCTTGCTTCTGAGCCTCCAAACCTGCCTTTAAAACAACTCAACCTTTTCCCACCAAAAAAAAAAAAAAAATAGATCTGTCCCTTTTATTGGATGCAAGAGACAGATGTGTGAAGAGAAGCACACATTTGCTTTCCCCATTTATAACAGATGGATACACTGAACGAGGGTTCCATTTTGAGAAGGGAGCACAAGGACACTGGGCAACTTAACTTTTGCTAGACATTGCCCAAACCCCCATCCTTTTAAAGAGCAAGAAACAGAGGTCCAGAAAGGGGATATGACCTTGAGCAAGGCCACAGTCATATCCCAACCTCAGACCCTCTGCTACCCACAACTACTCCATGAGACAATAGTGCTTTTGCGAAATCAGCCCATTGGTGGCTTCCCGAGTAGGGCTTCCTACGAACCCTCTCGGCCCTAGTCAGTTGGCTCAAGATAATCAGAGGACGTCATTCAGCTCATTGTCTTAATGAACATTATGATCTAATGTTGGCCCTGTCTTGGTAACTAGTCTATTATAACAGCAGTTTGGAGTATTTCATCCTAAAGGTGGCACAGGCATAGGAGTTCTTCAGGCAGGGTGGCAGAACAGCATGGGGAGACAGACAACTTTGGCTGAAGACCCTTTTTTATAGGAGACCCTTGGTTCACCCCATAGAACTGATATCAGTTGCTCCCTGATTTAATAGGACAAACAACAAATACACCTCCTTTTCTTGTTCCCTACAAATGCCATTTGGCTTTTTGTTGCATTTTACAGATGGGAACACTGAGGATTGATATTTTTCCCAGAGTCAACAGGCAAGTTTGTAGCCACAATCTAAGGTTCACCTGAAGTCACCCAACCTCAGGGACAAAATATTATTAACCCATAGGCTACACTCTTTCCACAGTATGGTGAAAAGAGCCCTGGATTTAGTGCCAGGGGACCTGGACTCCAAAATCTGCAAATTTCTTATTGTGAGATTTTCTTCCCCTCTCCTGCTTCCCCATTTGTAAAATTAGGAGAGTGACCTGGAGGACTTCTAAAGGCTCCAAATTTTTCTGAATTCCAGATTCTCATCTGTGAGATCATGTACTCAGCTCACTCCTGAATGCCCTTCAAGTCTTCACTCAAGCTCCCAATAAGAAATCTTTTTTTGAGTAGATGTGTTAAAAGCCAGACTGATTCAGCTCTTGAAAAGGATAATTAAAGCCACTAGTAAGTCAATTGAAAACCTGCTGACTGGCTAAGCATTAGCATTAGCAAATCACAAATATAGACTGGGGGAGGGGAGGGGAAGGGAGGCAGGTGGTAGGGAAGGAACCTGAAGGATATTAAGATAACTCCCAAAGAATACAAGCAAAATGTTGTGTGCTCCATTTATGCTCCCAGCTCCTGAACCGGGTGTTCACTGGGCCCCTGTCTCCTAAACCTGACCCACCTCACCAGGCTCAAAGCCTAGTACCACAAGGAACATCAGCAGAACATTCTAACAGGACTTAGCAGGAGCTTCATACAAACTACTTGCCATTCTGAACACATTTTGTACTTTCTAACCTCGGTGTCTTTGCTGGAGCCATTTTTCCTATCTAGAATGTCTGCTCAGAAAGCCCAGATCTCACATTCAAATTGCTAAGAACACTTCCTTCATAAAGCTGTCCCTAGTCACTGAACTTCCAAAGCTCTTTGCACATCACTTGTGGAGTTCAGTACAGGCTCACCTCTTGTCACTCATGTCTGTGTTTTATCTCTCCTGCTATAATACCAGATCCTGAAGTCACAGGTAGTGAACGATTCACCTTAAGACTTCCCAAGGCTAGCACCATCCTTGGCCAATGGTAGCAGTGAATTGGCTCATTGTTCCCCCATTTAGTGCTGACCTCAAGTCTAGGAGACAAAGGTGGGGAGAGACAGTTCCCTAGCTCTCCCCATACCAGAAAGGCCTCCTCCCTTTCTTCTGTTTCCCAAAGGCAAAGTCTAGATGACGATCCAATGGTCAAAGTTCCAGGAAATTCAATTGTTTTCGAGTGCCTGATAACTATGCCTTAAAAGGGCTCCAGCTGTGTTGTAGATTCCTCTGTCTTGCATTGCTTTCTTCCATGATGCCAGCCAGCACACCTAGGCTGAGACTCCCCCCACCCAGGAGAAGGCCAACCTCTCTTCTGCTCCCTTTTCTCTCTTCTACTTTGGGCCATTGGGCTCAGTTCTAAATAATTTTTGTTTCCATATGAGTCGGAATCAACTCGACGGCACTGGGCTGGGTATCCTGGTAATGTTCATTGTGGTATTAATCTCAGGGCAGAGAAGTAGGGGGGTGGGAAGATGGGTCCCACAAAGGGGAAAAGAATTGATTGTCCATGTGGAATGTAGAAATTCCTGAGTTCTATGCCTATGATGCTACCAAAACACCATCAAAATTGTAATCGGTATTGTTATATCCGCATTTTACAGGTCAGCAAACTGAGGCTCAGAAAAGAGAAGTAGCTTGCCAAGGATACACTGTTAACAAGAGACAGAAGCAGTAGTCCAAATCCAGATCAGACTCGCAGCCCGCTATATTAACTACCAGAGAAGCGGGAGGGCCCAAACATGACCTCCCAGCCCAGTCTGCCTCATAAACTCCCTCACAGTCTCAGTCCGTACCTCCAGCTGCTTTAACTTTCCAGCCTCCCTCTAAACACTGACACTGAGCCTGGGAGAAGGACTGGCACCCTACAAGCCATGTTGACATTGGCCCAGCTCTAATTGCAGCTCCCACAGCTGCTGGAGCAACGCCTCATAGACAAACCAAGCCAGAGGCATGCTCATTCCCAGCCCGACTGGCTCCCACCACAGGCGGCTTGCTCAAGTGGCTTTCAAAGAGCCCAGCCTGAACCCCTGATGTGGGAGGAATGTGCCCAGCCCTGACTCTCTTCTTATTTTTAATTATAAGTCCCCATTAAAACCACTACAGCAATGAGGCACACACCAGGCAGCATACTTCAGGACAATTAGCACACTCCTCAGGTGGCTCAAATGGCCCTGGCCCTGGCCTAGGGCCGACATAATTGCACCAAAACATACGGCCTACAAGGAGGCTCCCATTTTAAGTGGAAAGAAACAATTAGTCACACAATCTATTGGGCAGATCTGTAGGAAGTTATGCAGTATACATAATTTAAAAGTTTGCCAGGGGTTGAGATATATAGAAATCATCTTTTGCCCAAGGCTCAGTTTGCCCAGAAGCAAGCCTATCCTGCCCCCCATGCATGGTCCTCACGCTCCGTGTTTGCTTGCATACACCTACTGCATGAAGCAGACTACTGTAATTCTGTGTCCAGATCACTGGAGACCTGAGCATTCCATTCCGGGATGTGGGAAATAATTAGTGGGGCAAAGAGGTTCTGGAACCCCATCTTCCTTGCTGCCTCTTTCTGAATCCCCAAGCTGCTAATTAAAACCTGCCCCTAAGGTGGCTCCTAGCCAAGTCATCCTGGTGATTCTGAGAAGTAAATAAGAAGAGCAAATTAGAAGACCAGAAAGACCTTTCTGAACACCAGGAGAGCCACAGAAAGTCACCCCGAGGCTCCCCAATTTCTATCTGAAGCCACACTTTGCGATTCCACATGCAGAAGCCTTCTCATCTGCATTCGATCACCTCTTTCAATTGCACCTCCCACAGGCCAGTGGTGCCACTATAATTAATATTCAACTGGCATTTCCACTGCGCACTCAAAGCCTGTTCTTTCAGCCTTTTCAAATCCAATTCAAACCAAAGTAATCTTTGCCCTTGCGTTTTGGTTCAGGCGGCAGTGATCATTGGGATTGCAGATCATGGTTTATCAGCATTTATTGAACAACAAAGGAAGCCTGCATGACATTGGTTGTCACTAGGCCTCTGACTCCCAAATGAAAATTAACAGGCAAGCAGGACACAAATACTGGGGCAGAGAGGAGGCAGCTTCTGGGAGAATTGTTGTCATTTTTCATACAAGACTGTGGAGGTTGTGAGGTTTTGAAAAAAGGGGCCATCTGATAGGAGGCAACCATTGTTCGATCAATCACTTTTCACCTTTCAGGCTTCATTAGTTGTGGATCTAAAAAAAAAACAGTTGCCATAGAGTCAGTCTGACTCATGGCAACCCCATGCGTATAGAACTGTGCTCTACAGGGTTTTCAATGGCTAATTTTTCAGAAATAGATCATGAGGTCTTTCTTCTTATGAGATGCCTCTGGGTGAACTAAAACCTCCAACCTTTTGGTTAGCAGCTGAGTACTTTAACCGTTTGCGCCACCCAAGGACTTCAGGTATATATTACCTGTCTTTAAAAGACCAGACAAGGTCATATTTCCTCTGAAGCCTCCTCTGAACACTCCAACCCACAAAGAGCTCCTGTAGAGATTTTCTGTCACCTGGCTTCCAAAGCACATTAACAAATTACCATTTTATATGTTGCACTGGTCAAGGCCCTAGCAAGAAACACATTCAAATTAGAGTATTTGAGAAGCACTTAATAAAGGGATACTAGAAAAATTTTCTTTTTTTTACAAAGGGATGAGAAGGTTGTAGGGAACCACAATACTAGTGCCAACCCCAAACGTAGTAACAGAGGCTTCCATAACTACTTCTGTAAAAGGGTGAGGGAGGAACGCTTGTGGTTAATGGAATCCAGTCCAATACAGAGAAGGCAGAGTGGAGAGGACCACCTTACAGTAGTTGAGACACCCAGTGTCAGAAATGAAATAACCCCATAAGTAATACTTCAACCCTGCTCTCTTTCCTCTCATCCTCAATCCCTCCCATCTCTTACTGATACTCCTCACTGACAGAACACAACCAGGGCTAAAGGGCAAGGGACTTCAAATTTTAACATGCATCAGCACCACCGGGAGGGCTGTTAAAATAGATTGCTGAGCACCACCCCAGAGTTTCTGACTCAGTGAGTTTCAGTCAGAACCTGAGAATTTACCACGGGTGATGCTGGTGTGATGCTGATCCTAGGCCCACAGGTAATGCTGGTGTGATGCTGATCCTAAGACCACACTTTGAGAACTACTTTCCTAAATCCTACCATACAGGCCAGCCAGCTGATGTTCAGAACAAGGTGTAAGAGGTGGGAAGTTGATCTAAATTAGCAACGGGAGAATATCCAGCGCACATGCATACGTTGAGTCTATACCCTTAGACCAGGAGTCAACAAACTTTTTCTGTAAAGAGCTAGATGGTAAATATTTTAGGCTTTGCAGGCCATACAGTCTCTATAGCTACTACTTAACTTTGCCTTTGCAGAGCAAACACAGTCATAGACAATACCTAAATTAATGAGCATGGCTGTGTTCCAATAAAACTTTATTTACAAAAGCAGGCAGTGTTCCATAGTTTGCCAGCCTGCATCTTAGACCATAAACTCACTGAAGTCTTATCCACTTTGATGTCTCCACCATGTTCAAAAACAAACACCATAACCATTCACTGACCATCCACAAGTATATGCCAGGAACTTTATGTGCATTATCTCTTTGCTTCAAGGAAACCTAGATGTAATCTGCTCCAGTTAGGCTCAGCACTTGGGTAGCTCCCATGCACTCATTTGTTAAACAAACACTGAAGCCCTACTGTGTGTTGGGAACTGTGCTAGCTCACCCGGGATCCAGAGGTGACTGAGACAGCCCCAGTCCTGAGCTTTTGGGGTTTAACCAACTAATAAGAAGGTGTCAAGGAAGAATACTAAGATGCTGATAGGCTTGAAGAACAAACAGGACGACTATCCCTCAGAAAGAACAGAAATAGCTCTGACCTCACCAACAAGAGCTACCAACACCCAGGTTCTACTCTCTGGATTCATAGGTAAAGCTTTTGCCTTAATCTTAACCTTTTAACCCATTGCCATCGAGTCAATTCCAACTCATAGTGACCCTGTAGGACAGAGCAGAGCCGCTCCATAAGGCTTCCAAGAGTGGCTGATGGATTTGAACTGGCAGCCTTTTTGGTTAGCAGCCAAGCTCTTAACCGCTGGGCCACCAGGGCTCCCTTAACCTTTTAGGTGAGTTTAGAAGAACCCCATCTCAGATGGAACCCTAGCTTAAGTAGTTTTAAAAACTCCTGCATATGATTCTTATTTGCAACTAGAATTGACGACCACTGTTTTGGGCTCTTGCCTAGTTGCTTTGCAGCAACAGAATTATTTTGGTTTTTCTCTTATGTCTTTTATATTCTGGTTTTTAGTAGGCTACTGACTCCTAATAAACTTACAGTAAACTTTATAAAACTCACTCCAATTCCCCAAAGCCTTCCAGGTACAGTAGACAATGATATATCCATGTTTACACCACTTATTTTTTTTTTTTTTCCAAAGCACTCTCAGATGTATTTGTCTCAAGTGGACCTCATGACTGCCCTAGGAGAGAGACAGCACAGCTGTTATCAGTCATTCCTAAGAGAAGGAAACTGAGGCTCAGGTAACTGACGTGCCAAGCTCATGCTGCAAGTGAATGGCAGCGCTGGGACTAGAACCCAGGTCTCTAAAGAGCAGTGGCTCTCCAACTTTAGACACACCCGGGAGTCCCTTAGTGGTACAAATGGTTAACACACTCAGCTGCTAACTGAAAAGGTTGAAGGTTCAATTCCACCCAGAGGCACCTCAGAAGAAAAGCCTGGCCATCTACTTCTGAAAAAGCAGCCATTGGAAACTCCTACAGAGACATTTCTGCTATGGCACACATGGGGTTGCCACGATTTGGAATCAACTCATTGGCAACTGACTGGTTTGTTTAAGACACACCTGGGATATTTGTCCCAATGCATTTGTCCTAGGCTTCAAACCAGGAGGTTCTGGTTCAGTAAATATTGAGTGACATACAAGTAGTTACATGGTCATAAAGCTTGCCCAGGTGATTCTTTCTCTTGGTGAAACACTGCCATTGAGGATATCATTTAGCCCATAAACCCATTGAAAACCAAACCTATTGCCCTCAAGTCAATTTCAACTTATAGCAACCCTATAGAACAGAATAGACCTGCCCTACAGAGTTTCCAAGGCTGTAATCTTTATGGACCCCCACGTGTCTGTCAGTTTGTTGTACTGTGGGGGCTTGTGTGTTGCTGTGATGCTGCAAGTTATGCCACTGGTATCCAGATACCAGCAGGGTCACCCATGGAGGACAGGTTTCAGCTGAGCTTCCAGACTAAGACAGACTAGGAAGAATGACCCAGCAGTCTACTTCTGAAAAGCATTAGCCAGTGAAAACCTTATGAATAGCAGCAGAACATTGTCTGATATAGTGCTGGAAGATGAGCCCTCTAGGTTGGAAGGCATGATGGAAAACTCAATATCATCAGTCAGAACAAGGCCAGGGGCCAACTGTGGAACAGACCATCAATTGCTCATATACAAGTCAAGGTGTAACTGAATAAAACCAGAGCAAGTCCACGAGAGCCAAAATACGACCTTGACTATATCCCACCTGAATTTAGAGACCATCTCAAGAACAGATTTGATGCATTGAACACTAATGACCAAAGACCAGATGAGTTGTGGAATAACATCAAGGACATCAAACATGAAGAAAGCAAGAGGTCATAGGAAAGAAAGAGAAGACCAAGAGGGATGTCAGAGGAGACTCTGAAACTTGCTCTTGAATGTCAAGCAGCTAAAGCAAAAGGAAGAAATGATGAAGTAAAAGAACTGAACAGAAGATTTCAAAGGGTAGCTCGAGAAGACAAAGTAAGGTATTATAACGACACGTGCGAAGAGCTGGAGATAGAAAACCAAATGGGAAGAACGCACCACGTTTCTCAAGCTGAAAGAGCTGAAGAAAAAATTTGAACCTCGAGCTCCAATACTGAAGGATTCTATGGGGAAAATATTAAACAACTCAGGAAGCATCAAAAGATGGAAGGAATACACAGAGTCATTACACCAAAAAGAATTAGTCAACTTTCAACCATTTCAAGAGGCAGCATATAATCAGGAACCAACGGTACTGAAGGAAGAAGTCGAAGCTGCACTGAAGGCACTGGCGAAAAACAAGACTTCAGGAATTGATGGAATATCAGTTGAGATGTTTCAACAAACAGATGCAACGCTGGAGGTGCTCACTCATCTATGCCAAGAAATTTGGAAGACGGCTACCTGGCCAACTGACTGGAAGCAAACCATATTTATGCCTATTCCTAAGAAAGGTGATCCAATCAAATGCAGAAATTATCGAACAGTATCATTAATATCACGTGGAAGCAAAATTTTGCTGAAGATCATTCAAAAGCGGCTATAGCAGTGTATCGACACGGAACTGCCAGAAATTCAGGCCGGATTCAGAAGAGGATGTGGAACCAGGGATATCACTGCTGATGTCAGATGGATCCTGGCTGAAACCAAAGGATACCAAAAGGCTGTTTACCTGTGTTTTATTGACTATGCAAAGGTATTCAACTGTGTGGATCATAACAAATTATGGATAACATTGTGAAGAATGAGAATTCCAGAACACTTAATTGTGCTCATGAGGAACATTTACGTAGATCGAGGCAGTTGTTCAGACAGAACAAGGGGATACTGAGTGGTTTAAAATCAGGAAAGGTATGCGTCTGGGCTGTATCCTTTCACCATACCTATTCAATCTGTATGCTAGGCAAACAATCCAAGAAACTGGGCTATATGAAGAAGAATCAGGCATCAGGATTGGAGGAAGACTCATTAACAACCTGCATTATGCAGATGACACAACCTTGCTTGCTAACAGTGAAGAGGACTTGAAGCACTTACTAATGAAGATCAAAGACCACAGCCTTCAGTATGGATTACACCTCAACATAAAGAAAACAAAAATCCTCACAACTGGACCAATGAGCAACATCATGACAGACAGAGAAAAGATTGAAGTTGTCAAGGATTTCATTTTATTTGGATCCACAATCAACAGCCGTGGAAGCAGCAGTCAAGAAATGAAGAGACGCATTGCATTGGGTAAATCTGCTGCAAAGGACCTCTTTAAAGTGTTGAAAAGCAAAGATGTCACCTTGAAGACAAAGGTGTGCCTGACCCAGGCCATGGTATTTTCAAACACAACATATGCACATTAATGCTGGAAGATAAGGAAGGCCGAAGAAGAATTGATGCCTTTGAATTGTGGTGTTGGCAAAGAATATTGAATATGCCATAGACTGCCAAAAGAATGAACAAATCTGTCTTGGAAGAAGTACAACCAGAATGCTCTTTAGAAGCAAGGATGGCAAGACTGTGTCTCACATGCTTTGGACATGTTGTCAGGAGGGATCAGTCCCTGGAGAAGGACATCATGCTTGGTAAAGTATAGGGTCAGCAGAAAAGAGGAAGACACTCAACGAGATGGATTGACACAGTGGCTGCAACAATGGGCTCAAGCATAAAAAGATTGTAAGGATGGCACAGGACCGGGCAGTGTTTCATTCTATTGTGCATAGGGTCACTATGAGTAGGAATCGACTCGACAGCACCTAACAACAACAATCTTTATGGGAGCAGACTGCCACATCTTTGTCCTACAGAATAGTTGGTGAGTTCGAACTGCCAAACTTTCAGGTTAGCAGTCAACTGCTTAACCACTTCACCACCAGGGCTCCTTACATTGAATATTATCTTGCCCAGAAGGAAGGGAGTGAACCAGCTAACCTAATCAAAACCTCTTCCAAGCCTATGGTATTTCATTTGCTTTTGTCTTCATCCTCTCTTATTACCTACAAATATTAGCTTTCCAGAGAAATTTTTTTTAATTAAAAAAAAAAAAAACAGTTGCCATAGAGCTGATTCTGACTCATGTGCGTCAAAGTAGAACTGTGCTCCATAGTGTTTGTGATGGTTGATTTTTCAGAAGTGGATCACCAGGTCTCTCTTCCAAGGCACCTCTGAGTGGACTCAAACCCCCAACCTTTAAATTAGCAGTTGAGCATGTTAACCATTTGCACACCACCCAGGGACTCCAGAAAAATAATAGTCAAAGACAAACTCTAGGTCAGTAATGACCAACGGGTTTCAGTTCAACATGCCAACTCCAATCCATCTGTCATGGCTTCCTAGGGCCTTGGGTGGAGAAGTTATGAGGCTGTACCAGGCATAGCAGGAAAATGTGCTGCAATCAGTGATGTCCGCCACAGACACAGTGAGGGTTTGGGCAGCCTAGTATTTTCATTGCACTAGATATTGCTTTATCCCCAGTTCTGTTCTTATTTTTCTACTTACAGAATATTTCTACAAAAAGAGACCTAGTTCCGGACTGTAGATAATGAGAAATGATTTTTTTAAATTGCTTCCATGCTGCGCATAAACTATGGGTTCTGCTCGAGACACTCTGGATGCAATGATTCAAATGTAAATATCCCCTGAAATCCATCAACGTCTAGGTAGCTGATTAAGCCCCATGGACTATGACAGTGTTCCCTTTTCTGATCTTCAGGCATTTTTGATTTTTGTGAGCTGATCTATTACCACAGTGAGGAGGCTTTCTCACACATTCTGCTCCTGATAACAGATGAGGTGTGAAATTGATTCTGAACACCTAGGGGGGTTATGATTTATCATCATACATTAGGCCCTGTGGAGCTTTGCTGGATGAATTCCAACTACACTCAGAACATGGCCACACTTCTGGAAAGAGGACATTTTATTGACTCGAGAGACATTTAAATACAGATGTTTCACAGTTAGCACTCAAGAAGAAGGAGCTACCCTTTATTCATTCAATCAGCAAATACTTACTGAGAACCTAACATGTGCTAGGTACTATTCCAGGAGCTGCAGACAGAGCACTGGATGAGGGAGACAAGGCCTCTTCTTTTATCACTAGAGCAGACTGCCCTCCCTAATTGTAACTTATACTTACTGTAGAGTGAGCACCCCGACAGCCTGGTCCCTGGGGACTAATACTTGAGGTGGCCTAAGAGGACATCATCCCACACTTTTCTGGGTTGTAGATACTTGGAGGAGCCAACCTGATGATGGTTAATGCTGTACCTTCAAAGGCTGTTACCCTCAGTACAGAGAAAGAGGAACCCATGGAAATCTCTGGAACAATGCGTACAGCACATGAGCCTCTCAGGAAGTCAGTAAGTGGAGGAGGAGTTTCAGGCAAAAGCTTTACCTAACTGGAAATATGATAAGTACCTGGAAAGAAATCTCTCTTCTCTCAACCAAATGCCTAAAACCCTATTCTTAGCACAGGATTGGGCAAGGGAAAAGAAGGGTAACCCATCAGAATTGCATAGTGATATGAACTAAATAGTGTCCCCCAAAAATATGTGTTGTAAATCCTTATGATGCTATGCACCAGGTTACCCTAGAGTATCAGACAGCTAGTACTACAATACTTCTGCATCACAAAACATTCCAAAATGCAGTCGCTTGCAAGAGCAAGCATTTTTTTTTTTTTTTTTGCTTACAGGACTGCAGGCCTGCATTTGGCTTCAGCTTCAGGTCAGTCTCTGTCTGCTCCACTTTTCCACTCTGGTGCTCAGGCTGAAGGGGCAGTGGTCATCAGGAACATGTTCTTTTCAGAAAGTCCTGGCAAACTGTTACTTTGCCCACATTCCATCAGCCAGAATAAGTCCCAAGGCCAAGCCCAACATCAGCAGAAGGGGTAAATGTCCTCTTCCTTCTCTAGTACACGGCAAGGTCACATGGCAGAGGGAGGGAGTGAAGAACTGAGACCAATAATTCAATCCACCACACCACGTCCATTGACAAAGTACCGCAAGACTTCCAGAGTAGTTGGTAATGAGATTTTCTCTACTTATGGATTCTACATTAGGTCACCTAATAACCCTGCCCATGTCTAGCCACAGAGGCAAGTCATGGGGCCTGGGAGCAGTGCCCACATGTGCGTGGACAGCCCTGTGCTGCCGCTGAGTGTGGTGAGCAGTGATAGTGGGAACAAGGTGTGCGGAGATCCACCTACTACCTTGGAGGGGCCCAACCATGGTAAGGCAGGCCCCACCTCCATCCCTGCCTTTGGGGTCAAGTCCATATGGGAACCCTTGGCATCTGGGTATGTACTCATTGCCTCACTCATAGGCAGCACTCTTGACCACCGGCATCATTTAGCCAATAGCAGCTTCATGGAAAGGGCACATCAACAAAATCTCAAAACCAGCAAAGTAGTTGGAACTTAGAATGATTTTATAAATGATATGTACCATAGCTTAAACCCTTTGGCAAGTAATTTTTATAACTATATGATAGATTGGAAAAAAGAAATTTTAAAATTTAGTTTTAGATTATTTTATATTTTAATTTTTTGTATTACCAAGCAAGTTACTAAATATTTCTAACATGGCCCTTGCATACTACATGCCATAGGAATTACAATCCTGTTTATTCTTGTACTTCTCTCTCCTGTTAGACTGTGACCCATTCCATTCCGGAGTGCCTCTGCTCCTATTGCAGACTAGCACTTGTCCGGTAAATACCTGAATCACAGACTCATACAGCTGAAATGGACTTTAGAGATTACATCCAGGATTCACTTTACAGACACTTGGGAAAACTGAAACCTGGAGAGAGAAACTGACTTGCCTATTATATAACCAGCTATGACTAGGACCCAGGCCCCCACCCCACTCTCAATTCAAAGGGACACTCTAGCCTAATGATTAAGAACTTGGGGAGCAGAGAAACAGAGAAACAATTCCACCTCTGCCACTTACTTGCTGTACGATCTTAGGTAAATCGTTTAATTTCTCTGAGCCTCTGTTTGCTCATTTGCAAAATTTAGGTACTCCTTCCTTCTAGGGTTGTTGAAATAATCAATGAAACTAGGTACGTGTACACATAGTTGTGTGTATATGTGTAATATATACAGGTACAAACACATATAATATACGCATATGTATATATTACGCTCTCGTTATTATCATTATAGGAACCCCTGGGTGGTGCAAACAGCTAACATGCTTGACTTCTAACTCAAAGACCGTCAGTTCGAGTCCACTGAGAGCCACCTTGAAAGAAAGACCTAGCGATCTACTTCTGAAATCAGCCATTGAAAATTCTATGGCAATTGCAGCTAATGTCACAAAACAATACGTGTATAAACTTTTGAATGAAAAATTACCTTGGGTTGTAAACTTTCACCTAAAGCACAATTAAAAAAAAAGAAAAGAAGAAAAGAAAACCCTAAGGAGCACAGTTGCACTCTGACTCACGTGCGGTCACCATGAGTCAGAATTGACGGCAACTGGTAATCAATAATGATCGTATGGCTTTTCCTACTGCTCCAGGGAAGTCTCTGTTGTTTTCTCATCATAATCCAAGCATCCCTCTTCTAAGACACCCCCTCCCATGACCAAAAAATGAACATGAAAAGACAGGATGAAGAAACAGAACAAGATTCGATTGACCCTAATGTCAGTAACAAAGCTTGTCTAGGTACCTCTGTGGCCATGCCGGGCAGGGTTATTAGGTGACTTGCTGTAGCCTCAGTGAGTGGAGAATTTCTGTTTATCAACTACTCTGGAACTCTTGCAATATTTTAACAAATGCCATGTTTAGAAGTAATACAAATAGCCATAGCTTTAATATTTGTTGGCTTTAATGCCAGGGTGGATCTGAGGTACCATCATGGTCTCTAAATTACTTGTAAAATGTTGCTGGGGAAAGCAGGCCAGCGTTCAGACACAGGGCTCAAAGCAGTATGCTCTGTAGCCTGAACAAGCCAGTTCTTGGGTGGGTGGGTCATCAGCACCATAAACTCACTTTTGGCCTAGGAAGCACTTTCCAGGGAAAACCCTTGTAGGCAGACACAAGAATTCAGCACTAGCAAAACACCCTAACAACTAATTTAATTAGGAAAGAAAACCAAAACTGTAGGTCTATAAAACTCCTACCAAGGTCAAAATCACCTAGAAAATAGATTAGGTACAAGCCATTGATTCTCAACTCCTAGTAACCCCATGTGGCAGAGCAGAGCCACCCCACAGGCTATAATCTATACAGGAACAGATCACCAGGTCTTTCTCCCAAGGAGTAGTTTTCCTTTAGATGCCAAGCTCTTAACTATTGTGCCACTAGGGCTTCTCAGACGCAAACTAGCAAAGCTTAAACAAAACCAAGTCTTCCAGCTCCTGCTTTGGGCCTTTTCTCCACATGGGGTCAAATTTAAAATAAACACAAATTGGACTTCAAAAGTCTCAAAGAGTGACAAAAGTCTTTAACGTGCAAAAAGGGGAAATATGCCATACCTAGAAAATAAAACTTAACTTCCTAAAAGTCCTCCCTGGTCATCCATACCTCCTTACCAATGGCATCACTAGGGGGGTGCAAGGGGTACAGACCACACTGGGTGACAGTGTCAGAGGGGGGACACCAAAGTGGCTGTCTATAAAAGTTTTATGCAGTGTTTCAGCAGAAATTAATTATTTTATATGAACCACCAAAACCAAACCCACTGCCATCCAGGCGATTCCGACTCATAGCGACCACATAGGACAAAGTAGAACTGTCTGATAGAGTTTCCAAGGAGTGCCTGGCAGATTTCAACTGCCAACCTCTTGCTTAGCAGCCATAGCACTTACCCACTACGCCACCAGGGTTTCTATTATTTTATATATATATATATTTCTGTACTTAGCTATAACCACAAAAACATTTTTCGTAACCCCAGCTTACATGTATCAATATACCTACAAGGCTAAAATTCTATGCTAATTTACTTTTTGAACCTTCTAATGCTCTCTGGTCAGAACTGTCATTAATACCTAATTACAGTGACGCTTCAAATCCGTGGTTTTGTCTGCACACGCTACAAACACGCGCTGCTGTTTTCCTTGCTGCCAGTATTTTTATCAATCCTACCAAGCCTGTTGCCTTTGAGTCATTTTGACTCACAGCGACCCTATAGGACAGAGTAGAACTGCCCCATAGAGCTTCCAAGGAGTGCCTGGTGGATTTGAACTGCTGACTTTTTGGTTAGCTGCCATAGCACTTAACCACTACACCACCAGGGTTTCCATAAAAGCTGGTTTTGTCAAATTTCCATTTTAGCTACAATATTGTGGTAATTAGTATTTGTAAACCTATATCAATAACTTTTTTGAGAATGAAGCAGTAATTAAAGGAAAAGAAGAAGTGATATATGGGAATTATGATTTACAAGTGACAGTAGTAAAAAAAAAAAAAAAAAACATTACTAAGGACTCTGTATGGTCTGGTACAGGAAGGGGCCCATGGCGGGGACAGCGGGAGGACATTACGAGTAACCACACTGGGAGACACCAACCCTAGTGACACCACGGCCTCTCACCAAAGTTGCCCTGACTACAGCCGTTCTCCTTCATGACTCCACGCAGTACGGTTCTCCTTCATGACTCCACGCAGAACCTCTCAGCTGTGTCCCACACCCATCTGTTCCACCCTCCAGGTGGTGGCCTCCCTGGTCGCCTCCTGTCTTCCTTCTGCAGCACCTCCGTCTCCTCCCACGGTCTCAGCTCTGTGACTCTGCCCACAGCCCCAGTCAGCACTGCAAAGCCCGGAGGCTGAGTAACCAGAGGCAAGACCAGGAGACCGTGAATATTTATTCTTTAGTATTTTCTGCCCTAAAAAAAAGAAATTTTTTTTTAGTGCCATTAAATACATTTAAAGCCATAGTAAACTAAGTTATAAAAGCCACCATCACAAGCATTGAAAGTCAGTGACTTGTTTCCTGAATCATTTTCTTCTCCTACTGCTCAAAATGGATCACTCTAGTTTGGGAATCTCTTGGGGCAGAGTCACCTAAAAGTGTTACTTTCAGTACACTCTTCTGTTCTTCTTCTTAAGGTTCTAAAGGAGCCCCTGGTGACTTGAAGTTTAATCTCTTTTGTTTTGGGACTCCCTTGTTTCATTTTCCCAAGCCTCAGGCGAATGCATGGGAACCACATGACCTTTACTCAAACCTTGCCATTTTTAAAGGGCACATTTTCCTAGGCCTGGATTTCTGTGAACAGTTGAGAAGGTGACATGTAAACCAATTTCTCTTAAATTAATCCAGAGATGGGCACGCTGGTTCTCCTGGGAGGGAATGCCATTCTGTTGGGTTCTGTTTTAAAGGGGTCTAAACTGAATTACGAAACCCTGGTGGCACAGTGGCTAACAGCTCTGCTGCTAACCAAAAGGTGAGCAGTTCAAATCTACCAGCCACTCCTTGGAAACCTTACGAGGCAGTTCTAATCTGTCCTATAGGGTCGCTATGAGTCAGAATCGACTCAACAGCAACCGGTTTCATTTTTTTTTTTTTTTAGCTGAATTACATTATGTAAAAATATTATGTGTGTTTTGGGGTACAATCATAAAACTATGTTATCTCCAAACCACAGTGGCTCAGGATTATGACAGTGTAAAATAGGCACACTAGGATGCCTGAGAGCAAAAAGCCTTTGCCTCATTCCTGAGCTGAGTTTACTGTTGCTGCAAAGGTGGACATGCTGTAGTGGAAAGGCCACAGGCCCTGAAGTCACAGTACCCAAATTCAAGTCATGGCCCTTCCTCTAAGGGCTGGGACCTTGGCCAAGTGGTATATTGACTGATCTCCTAGTAGATTAAATATGACCACAAATTCTTTGCAGCATCTCCCATCAAGAGGTAGAGTTTCTCCAATCCTTGAATCTGGAGATCTTGTGACTTGCTTTGATCAAAAAGAATATTGCAGAAGCAACGTGTGCGAGCTCTGGAATCTTACAGCTTTTGTGTCCTCTATCTTGGATTCTGTCTTGAGCTGCCACATAGGGAAGCCAGTCTAACCTACTGAAGGACAAGAGGCCACGTAGGGGAGAACCAAGGCCCCTAACCAACATCCAGCACCAACTGCCAAGTACAGGTAAGGCCATTTTGGCCCTTCCAACCCAGCTAACCCTCCAGTATCCATCCACATGAGTGAGCCCAAGGACAACCAGCAGAGAAACCACCCTGATGACTCACAGAATCATGAAAAATGAGTCATTGCTGTTTTAAGCTGGTAAGCTTTGTGGTAGTTTGTTACACAGCAAAGGTTGACTGAGCCTCTGTTGTTGGATAATATAGATCCAACCATTCCTTTGTTTGTGCAGCAAAGAGTAACTAAGGGCCTGCTACGTTATATCTATAGAATATATATTTATATACAATTCTGAGAATCAAATGAGATAATAGATGTCAATGCATTCAGTAATATTAGTTTCATTGTTATTAATAGCACCTCTCTTTCACTGAGCTCCTGCATTTTGCTAAGCACTTAAATTCACTTCGTATTGGATCCTCTCAAAGTGTCAGACAGTGTCGTTTCCAGCCTTCTCTGATGGACCTGATCCATTGACACCTGCCCTTCTACATTCATTTGCAGTCAGGTCTGCCCTTCAATAGAAGGGTGTTTGGGACTTTCTCCTTATAAGACCAGAAATTCATTCTTTTCAGAGAGCATACCACCCCTACCATAAAGCACTAAGGCAGAGAGCTTTGCCATTAGCATTCCAATAAGAGGCTTTTTAAAAATTAATAATAATAATAGCTCAAATTTACTGAGCATTTACTATGTGCCAGATAATGTATGCTAAGCTTTTAAAAATATATATATAAACTATAATTTAAGACTCAAAACAACACTCTGAGATTTAAAAAAAAAAAAAAAAAAAACCCAGTGCCATCAAGTTGATTCTGACTCACAGCGACCCTGTAGGACAGAGTAGAACTGCCCCATAAAGTTTCCAAGGAGCACCTAGTGGATTCAAACTGCCAACTCTTTGGTTCGCAGCCGTAATAATAACCACTATGCCACCAGGGTTTCCATACTCTGAGATAGGTACTATTATTATCCCTATTTGGGGGTAAGAAAGCTGAAGGCTCAGTGATGTTAAATAACTTGCCTAAAGTCACATGTATCTGATGAACCGAGATTCAGTTCCGGGGAATTTGAGCCCAGAGCACCACCTTTAACCACAGCCCCGGTCTACTCACTTCAGCTTTTCCTTGCCACATTTCTGTGCAGCTCCTAACACTTGTCAGGGACTAAGAACTATCTTCTTCAAGCTGAGCTGTCTAGAGATGAAGTTCTATGGCCATGGCGAAGTCATCTCCTTTTCTGGACCTCTGTTCTACACCAGGTAAATTAGGCAGAGGGTTCAACCTAGATGTCAAAAATCCTCCCAGCCCTGAAACTTACGATGGCAAATTCTTCCCCAACATCTTGTTATATTCGAAGTTTTATTCTCTTCCTTACTAAAGCAACCAAAGAGCATTGGAAGGAAAAAGAAAAGCAGATGCTATAAAATGTGTTCTTTAACTAACATAGGGAAATAAAAGGCAAAGAAGGGGTTCTATTTATATCTCCCCTGAGGATTATGCCATAATCTATACTATTTGATTTTTTAATGCATTCATTCAGTGCCAGGAGCCTGTAGGGTGCTCTTTAAGCCTGACACTGAATGAAGTAATTCAATTAAAATAGGCTTGAGACTTTTACAAGGTATTAAACTCCCTAAAGAGGAGATTTAGGACTTGCTCAAGTCAGCTTCAGCATCAGCATCAGCAAAGCCTAGGAAAGTGTAAGAAGGACTCGACAGTGGGTAATTCTGGAGACACTGGAGGAGGTGAGTTCCAGGCTGCCTGGGAAAGGGGCTGTCAAGGTGGGAACTGTACCTCAGGGAAAACAGGCTCTGCCAACAGCTTCCCAGAAGCTCACTGGAGTCTGACATTCATTTTATTATTATTATTGCCGTGGATAAAACCTATCCTTCCATAGCAGGAAAGGAAGTTTAACAACTGTCATTAACAAGTACTATTTGTTCAGCACTCTTTATATCCTAGGTGGAGCACTGGTCTAAGCACCTTTCGTGTAGTATCTTATATAGTTCTATAACAAATGCAAGAGGCTAAAAATTATCAAACCCACTTTATAGCTACAGAAGGTGAAGTGCCAAGAAGTACCATGGCTTGTTCAAGGTTACACAGCTAATAAACTGCAGATTCAAATGCAAGCCTGAAGTACCAAAGCCAGAGCTCTTCAGCATTATACCCCTTAAAAGGCACATGTTCCTGGAGGAACCTGAACTGGAAAGAGGGGTAGGGGAGAAATACGTAGATACAAAGAAAGGTAGACACAGTTCTTTCCCTCAGGTACATGCAGCCTTATTGGCAAACATGACTCAGCTCAGAATAACTCATATTAATTACAAATGACCGAGGTCAGATCCATACAAGAGAACAGGTTTTCACATGGGCAGGGCAGAGTAAATGAGATTACAGGAAGAGAAGGTTGTGAAATGAGCAAGCTGAGGACCTAAAATCCCCATCCCAAGTCTGCCCAACACCAGCCCAACTAGCAGCTTTTTTTTTTTTTTTTTAATGCTGTGCATTGCTTGGGATAGGGATTGTGTTTTCCTTATTTGGCTCCATATCTCCAGTATCCAGCACCTGCATTTTGTTTGGAAAACAGAAAATTGCCTGAGGAAGGAAAAGAAAGCACACAAAATTAAGTAAACAAAGAAATCTCAACCTTCAGTTCAATCAATCGCCCCTTAAGGGAAAAAAAAAAAAAGTGGGCGTGGATCTGAGCTATCTGTTGGGTCAGGCACAAGAGATGCTAAAGGCTCCAGTTTGAATTTCTAGCCCTAGATGGTTGGTTCTGAAACTTGAGTGTGCATCAGAATTACCTGGGGAACTTGTTAAAAAAGATTGCTGAGATCCTCCCCCAGAGTTTCTGATTCAATACGTGGGAAAACTTTGAAAGTTTGCGTTTGGAACGAGTTCCCACGTGATGTTAATGCTGCTAGTTCAGGGTCTATGCTTTGAGAACCACTTGCCTAGATCAATAGCGCTCAACCTCTGATGCACTTTAGAATCACTTTGGGGAGCTTATAAACACACCCAGGCCATCCTAATTCCTGACCAATCACATCAGAGTCCCTGGGGGTGGAACCAAAGCATGAGTGTTTTTTGAAACTGGACTAGGTGATTCCAAAGTACAGCCAAAGTAGAAAACCACAGAGGGAGTAATCTAGGCACATATGCAGGTTTTAATTAATCCACTATAATAAGGTCAAATGGATCCTGGCTGAAAGCAGAGAATACCAGAAGAATGTTTACCTGTGTTTTATTGACTATGCAAAGGCATTCGACTGTGTGGATCATAACAAATTGTGGATAACATTGCAAAGAATGGGAATTCCAGAGCACTTAATTGTGCTCATGAGGAACCTGTACATAGATCAAGAGGCAGTCATTTGGACAGAACAAGGGGGTACTGATTGGTTTGAAATCAGGAAAGGTGTGCATCAGGGTTGCATTCTTTCGCCATACCTATTCAATCTGTATGCTGAGGAAATAATACGAGAAGCTGGACTATATGAAGAAGAACCGGGCATCAGGATTGGAGGAAGACTCATTAACAACCTGCATTATGCAGATGACACAACCTTGCTTGCTGAAAGTGAAGAGGACTTGAAGCACTTACTAATGAAGATCAAAGACCACAGCCTTCAGTATGGATTGCACCTCAACATAAAGAAAACAAAAATCCTCACAACTGGACCAATGAGCAACATCATGATAAACAGAGAAAAGACTGAAGTTGTCAAGGATTTCATTTTATTTGGATCCACAATCAACAGCCATGGAAGCCCACCCACCGGTGCCATCGAGTCATGGAAGCAGCAGTCAAGAAATCAAAAGACGCATTGCATTGGGTAAATTTGCTGCAAAGGACCTCTTTAAAGTGTTGAAGAGCAAAGATGTCACCTTGAAAACTAAGGTGCGCCTGACCCAAGCCATGGTATTTTCAATCACATCACATGCATGTAAAAGCTGGACAGTGAATAAGGAAGACTGAAGAAGAACTGACACCTTTGAATTGTGGTATAGGCGAAGAATATTGAATATACCATGGACTGCCAAAAGAATGAACAAATCCGTCTTGGAAGAACTACAACCAGAAAGCTCCTTAGAAGCAAGGATGGCGAGATTGCATCTTACATACTTTGGACGTGTTATCAGGAGGGATCAGTCCCTGGAGAAGGACATCGTGCCTGGCAGAGTACAGGGTCAGTGGAAAAGAGGAAGACGCTCAACGAGGTGGATTGACACAGTGGCTGCAACAATGAGCTCAGGCATAACAACGATTGTAAGGATGGCTCAAGACCGGGCAGTGTTTCGTTCTGTTGTGCATAGGGTCGCTATGAGTCGGAACCGACTTGACAGCACCTAACAACAACAATATATATTGATCACTTACCACTGAATGATCACTCTGCTAAGTCCATTATTACATGATGTCATGTAGTCAACACAACAACCCTTCCAGTGGGAACTATTATTTCCATTTGAATAAAAAGAGAGTGGCAAAATTAAGTAATTTGTCCTAGGACATAAACTGGTAAGCGACAACCTAGGAGTCAAATTCAGGTCCCTGTCTCTGTAAAGACTCCTAACCACTAGGGGTCTTCAGATCTCTTCCCCAAGCCACTTACCACGCTGGTCTTTGCCTTAAATCTTCAGTGTTTTATGAGTCCAGAAACAAAAAAACTGAGATGGAACAATTTCATCAACTTCCTATTTGGCATCATATAAACAACATATGGAGCCCTGGTGGCGCAGTGGTTAAGAGCTACAGCAGCTAACCGAAAGGTCAGTAGTTCGAATCCACTGGCCGCTCCTTGGAAACTCTTCATGGGGCAGTTCTACTCTGTCCTATAGGGTCACTATGGGTTGGAATCAACTTGACAGCAACAGGTTTGGTTTTTGGTTTTAAACAACGTGTATGTGTGGTTGCTCACACAGGCATAGATTAAACACATAAATGTTGTTGTTGTTAGCTACTGTTGAGTCAATTCCAACGCTCTCCAATACCGGTTCTGTCTAATTTTTGGTGATTTTTCAATTACTACATTGTTAATCCTTCCAATACCCTGTTCACTTCTTTCCTTGATTTTCACACCTTCAATGAGCTTGCTCTCTGTCTCTATTCAGCCACTGTATTCTCACCCCAGATCCTAGACTTTCTCATTACCAATAACAAAAACCCCTCCAAAATCTCAGTTCCAAGCACTCTCATTCTCCAACCATCACTCCCACACTTCCTACTTGCTCCCTCTAGTATCCTGACTCCTACAATTCTTCAACTCCACAGTGGCCTGTGATCCTTGAACTACCCCTTCCACTGTCCCTCACCATCAACCCATCTCCATACCCTCACTTACTTCTTTACACGGCTCTGATTCTATGTTGTTGTTAGGTGCTCTAGAGCCAGTTCTGACTCGTAGCAATTCCGTGTACAACAGAACAAAACACTGCCCAGTCCTACACCATCCTCATAGTCATTGCTGTGTTTAAGACCATTGTTTCAGCCACTGTGTCAATCCATCTTGTTGAGGGTCTTCTTCTTTTTTACTGACCTACTTTACCAAGCATGATGTCCTTCTCCAGGGACTTGTCCCTCCTGATAACATGTCCAGAGTATGTGAGAAAAAGTCTCTCCATCCTTGCTTCTAAGAAGCCTACTTCTTCCAAGACAAATTTGTTCATTCTTCTGGCAATCCATGGTATATCCAATATTCTTCACCAATATCATAGTTCAAATGTGTCAATCCTTCAGACTTCCTTACTCATTTTCCAGCTTTCCCTAGTGCATTGTTATAATCAATCCTTCTTGCCAAATCCCCTTGCCTCTTCTCATTTTGTCATTTTCCCTTGGCTAAAACACACCTTCCTCCACTAAAGCCATGCCTCTGTGCTCTGCACCTGTACGCTGAGAGGTGAAAGTGACCCAAGGAAAACATAACCACATCAATAGGGTCATGGTAAAGTCATGACCATGAACCTCAAGTGGCCCCTAATGCTCATCCATTCACTCTCCTACCCTCCTAGATGACTCTTTTGTGCCTTTTCCTCTTTCCAAACCACATTTTCTACCCCCCATTTTCAGCATTGACTTTGCTTCCCTAAATCATTAAGAAAATAGAAGCAATCAGATGAGAACTTCCACAGGCTCCCACCTTCTGTTTTCGCTCCTGCATCTGCACCTGTGCTCTCCACCATCCCTCCTATTGCTATGATTGTAGAACTACAGAGATTATCCGCACTTGCCACCCAGGGATTCCAGCCCCTGCAGCACCACTAAAACCAATAATCCGCTCCCATGTGCCAAATTCTCCAGCTCTTCTAATGATTGGATGATACCATTGAGACAGAAAATGAGCCATGTTGGAGGTGCAGATCTCTTTTCTTTTGTTAAATTGACAACTTAAATTATTCCTTTGTGTTTTGTCCCCAAGTAGAGAATCAGGCTTTTGATATGCTATTATTTCAGCCAATGAAAGGCTGGGCACCCTTGTATTGTTCCTTCTAGTGGACGCCTATTTATTGAGTGGATGCCTACTTATCTGGTTTCTACTGCTTCAAGTACAGTGACCCAGAAAAGAAAAATAAAACAGGATTCTAAGTCCTTAATGTATTATGTGTTTATTTGGATTTACAAAGAGCACTTGTTTGACTCAATTAGTAAAGATAAAATCTTACTCAAAGACTTTTTTCCTTCTGGTCACAGAAGATCTCAACAGTGAATAGTATATGGGGATGGGATGTACGGGTTTGTGAGGTAAAGGGGAATGCCACTCTCTGTCTTTGCTTTTCCAGACAATTTTTGAAAATACACTATGATTTTTCTATGCTTCCTTTCCAGCCCATACTGTCAACAATTCAAATTCTCACTTTCCTTATTATATTCTTTGGGGTCACAGCAAAGGTCTTCTAGGATACTTGCATTTTAGTTTACCAGGAGCACTTACCATCTGCCTTGGCTCTAGGCAAGTGCTCTATGTCTGTTATCTTAATCAATCTTCATACCCATGTTCATAAGGTAGGTAGTATTTTATCATCACCCTTATTTACATATTGGGAAATGAAGGCTATCAAAATTGAGAGATCAGCCTAAGGTCTCTAGCTACTAAGCAAGGAAGCTGAGAATCCAACTTGGGCAGTCTGACTCCTTAGCATGAAGACAAAGAGACATCCCAGAACTTTCCATTCCTCTATCAGAGATTCACTCCTTTTTGTCTTAAAGTCCACCGAGGTGCTAGAGAAGGGGAAAGAGGGAGTCCTTTCTTGGGGTCACCAAGATTTTGTTAAAGGTGATGGAAAAAATTGGAAACAAATATTAGTTATATTTGCACAACATGATGAACATAATATCAGTGAATTGTACATGTTAAAAAGTGTTGAAATGGCAAATATATGTATAAATATATTCACCACAATTTAAAAAAGATAGGAAATGGGATGAATGGAACAAGTTTCACTGAGAAGATAAAAAATGAGTTAGGTCTTACAGAATAAGTTGACTTGGGCAGAAGAAAAGAGAAGAGTGGGGGCGAAATGCAAATTCTGCTGGTGGGGAAGTTACACTTTAAGTTCTTTTCTTCTAACGCATTGTCAAGAACTGGGTGGTCCCAGTCTCTAAGTGGCTGAAGGAAGCAGTCTGAGGTAGTGACTTCTGGAGTAAGACAGTCAAGGTTTGAAGCTGCAGTCCTCTTATCAACTGTGTGACCTTGGACAAATCAACCTCTCCGAACCTCAGGTTCTTCCTAGATAAAATGGGATAGACTATGGAGTCCCAGTGTGGTGTAGTGGTTAAGAGCTACCACTGCCAACCAAAAGGTGGGCAGTTCAAATCCAGCAGCCACTCCTTGGAAACCTTATGGGGCAGTTCTACTTTGTCCTATAGAGTCACTATGAGTTGGAATCAACTTGATGGCAAAGGGGTTGTTTTTCTTTTTCTTTTTCTTTTTTGGTATGATAATACATGCTCACATTCAAGTTGGTACCAAATGTTCACTAAAGGGATATCAACGAACTTTGACTACAGTATTAATTGAACTCATACAGGTGAAAATGATGGAGACTTGGATCAAGGTGGTAATGGTGAAGATGGTGAGAAGTGATCAGAGTCAGGATACATTTAAAGGTAGAACCTTCAGAATGTAAGAAGTGAGAAAATGTGAGAATCAAGTTTTACCTTTGGTAACTTGGTGAGCATTGATGTCACATACAAAGCTTTGAAGGCTGGAACACATACATTCTTTCGTGTGTGTGTGTGTGTGTACATGCTTTAAGTGAAAGTCCATATCTCAAGTTAATTTCTAATAGAAAAATTTATACACATATTATTATGTGACCTTAGTTGCAATTCCTATAATGTGACAGCATACTCCTCCTTTCAACCCAGGTTTTCTGTGTCCATTCAATCAGCTCCTACCCTTTTCTGCCCTCTCATCCTGTCTCCCAACAGAAGCTGTCCATTTAGTCTCATGTATCTACTTGAATTAAGAAGCACACTCTTCACGAGTATTATTTTATGTTTTATAGTCCAGTCTAATCTTTGTCTAAAGAGTCAGCTTCAGGAATGGCTTTCATTCTAGGTTAACAGAGAGTCTGGGGGCCATGTCTCCTGGCATTCTTCTAGTCTCAATCAGACCATTAAGTTTAGTCTTTTTACATGAATTTGAGTTCTGCACCACACTTTTTTTTCTCCTGCTCTGCCAGGGACTATCTGTTGTGTTCCCTGTCAGGTCAGTCATTGGTGGTAGCTGGTTACCATCTAGTTCTCCTGGCCTCAGGCTGATGGGTTCTCTAGTTTATGGGGCCCTTTTGTCTCTTAGGCTAATATTTTCCTTGTGTCTTTGGTGTTCTTCATTCTCCTTTGCTCCAGGTGGGTTGGGACAAATTGGTGCATCTTAGATGGCCACTTGAAAGATTTCAAGACCCCAGATGCCACTCACTGAAGTGGGAACCAGAACGTTTTCTTAATAAACTTTGTTATTCCAGTTGACCTAGATGTCCCCCAAAATCATGGTCCCTAGACCCCCACCCCTGCAACTTTGTCCCTCTAAGTATTTGGTTGTGTGGAACACATACATTCTTAAACGGGAAAAACAATACCTTAGATTCTGCTACTCCCTGCACATACAGTAACATCAAGAGCTCCAAAAATCTTCTATCTAAGAAGCCATCTCTACCAACCCAACAAGTGGCCAGAGGATCGTTTCTTTTAAAGGAGGTACCTCTGTAAGCTCCCACTGCCCATTTCCACCACCTTTTACTCCCCCTACTCTACCATAAACAAAAAGTCTGTGCAAGCCCCTGATTCTTATATGAAATTGTAGCTTTGCTGGCTTCAACCTCAATTTAAAATAATTAGCACAGTAAAATCTCAATTTATTTAAGTGTGTGTGTGTCTGGAAGAAAATACAGCCAAATGTTAACATTTGTTACCTCTGTATAGTGGTATTACATGTGATTTAAATTTTCTTCTTAATACAATTCTGTATTTCCCAAAATCTTATTAATGAACAATAACTTTTGTTATATGTTGAAAAAAAAATACATTTCTTAAAAACTAAATCTCTAGGACGATTAAAAAAACTAAAATCTATTTACTCCTTGGCACGAATGAATGGAGTCTTTATCACCATGTGTAAGTTTTGAAGAGTAACTAGGAGGTAGAAGACCCTGAGCATTCGATGGGGTTGGGGATATCTAACCAGGTTAAAGGCAGACTTCACAATATGGTCAATAACAGCCCTGCTAGAAGCTGAGGTTAATTTATGGAAATCTCTTCTCCATCTCTGCATGTGTGTTCAAGAGAGTAGCCAGATGGTTCAGATCAGGGTCATGAGCCATGGGAAATACAAATATATGTGGTATTTCCGAATACTCTTTCAGTGGGGTTACTGCCAGCCTAAGATCAAGAGATAGCCTGTTTTTTAAACAAATAATTAACCTGTTTGAAATGCAAACAGAAGCAAATTCAAAAATAGGCTTCCTCATGAGAACCATGGCTGAGGCTGAGTCAGCCCTGACCAGATCTCATGGCCATGGACTGAACTTGGTTGGAGAATCACCAAGGTATGTGGCCAGATTTGGCCACTGAGGTGAGAAAGAAAGGAAGTGAGATGATTTGGGGCACCACACCCCACTAAGGAAAAGAAGAGTATAGCTCTCATTGCCCAGCCTACACCTCCAACTCAATAGGCCTTCTGCTCCAAAGACTTTAAACCTTTGGCTTATTTCTACTGTTCCTTGGCTAAACTGACAAGGATCTGTTTATTTTGGCTTCAAGCAAAGAATAGGCCCCCCTGAGCCTAGGATTTCAAATACTCAGCAGTTTGGCTAATTGATATCTGGAGGATTGATAGACTTTTTCCTTCCAAGGACAACTTCTTCCTGCAGCATGTACATGGGAGGTATGTAGATGGATGGAGTCTTTAAAAATAGAAAGAAAAAAAAAAGTTACTGTAGAGTTGACTCCAACTCATGGCGACCCCAAGCGTTACAGAGAAGAACTGCTCCAGAAGGTTTTCCCGCCTGTTATCTTAATTGAAGCAGATAGCCAGGCCTAGCTCTCACAGTACCACTAGGTGGGTTCGAACCACTCACCTTTAGGTTAGCAGTCGAGTGCAACCCCATTTGTGCCATTCAGGCACCCTTTAAGAATCAAGAGCCCAGAAAAGTCCAGGAGCATATTTTCCTTCTGAACGATAACATTAGAGGGACACTTCATTAGATTTTTTTCATCACATCCTCATATTAACCCTTACTAAGAAAAATAATACAAAACTTGGAAATAAAATAAGGGATGTATGCAGGCCCTTCCGATGCCATCCATTAACAGGCTCATCAAAGAATTATTTATCAAGTAGAATCCTCCTTTGTTTGATTTTGATATTCACTACTTGATTAAAGAATAAGCATTGTGAAGTTATGTGTTAACTTGCAGATTTCTGTCCCAAAGATTACTATTACCTTGCCCTGTATCTTTTAGCAGTCATTTCAGCATTCCTTTGACTTACTATATAAGTCTCTTTTCTTCAAATTCTGTTTTGAGCCAGCTGTACCATCTTACTGATTAATTCATTCATTCATTAGTTGAATAAAATCTTTGACACACATTCATTCTCTTTTGTATGGGAGTCATTTTTTTTTTTTTTTTTAATTTACTCTTTGACACTCTGTGGGAAAGTTATCCCCATTTGGCAGTTGAGAAAATCTAAGTCTCAAGGAGAGTGAAAGAGCCACATCTTATTAGAAATAGAGCCAGATCTTCAACCCAGTTCCAACACTAAAGTTCTTTCTACTTTGCCAAGCTAAATAGCTGTGTGGCCTTGCCAAGTCAATTTCCCTCTCTGAGAACAGGTAAAATCAATGACTGTGACAGTTCCTTCCAAGTTCTTTTGTGGTGTAAACAGCTAAGCTCTCAGCTACTAACTGAAAGATGGGAGGTTTGAATCCACCCAAAAACCTGGGTATCTACTTCCAAAATGTCACAGGCACTGAAAACCTTATGGAGCACAGTTCTACTCTGATAGACTATGAGGTCACTTTGAGTCAGATTTGACTCAATGGCAACTGATTTGGTGTTTTTGTTTTTTGGGTTTTAAAATTCCTTCCAGACCTACTATCCTCTGGTAAGGTTAATTACTTGGCATAATGGTAATAATAGGCCAGTCTGATCTTCAGGTCCTTTCTCATTTCATGCCATCCCATCCCTATCTCTAACTATAGCACTTCAGGAGGGAGGACTGTTCTCCCCAGGCAGGAGCCCACAGTCCTTAATTTTCTCTCTCCCCATCAACACGGACCTATCCCATATTCCATCCATCTGGGCACCATCCAAATGAGGAATCTGCTTATGTTATAAACTATAAAGTAACCAAGGCCAAAGCTAAAAATGACTGAAGAGCTAATGTCACACACATATACGCACACCCTACCTCCCAGGAAAGATAAAATCTTGACTGGAGTGTCTGGTGGAATCTAGCCAAGGTGAGAGGCAAGTGGAGTAGCTTTGTGAGAGCAGGGGAACCTTAATACCCTGCATCAAACGTATTTGCAGGACCAATAGAATGGACCGGAGCAGTGTACTGGCCTGTCCCAGTGTCCACACTGCCCCAGCTGTGAAATACTTTGAATATCCCCCGCTTTTTTGGGCTTGGATCATAGAGTCACATCTGCCTCTGAGTATATACAACAGTGACAAAAAAATTCTCTGCATCTGTCACTAGTCATTCAGTTTCTCAAACTCAGAATATAACATTTGCACTTGAACACTGCTGTTGATTAAAATGATTGGACTTGATTCTCATTATTCTTCATTAAATAGAAAAAAGATGGTTATATATTTTTCTTTTCACTTATTAATCTGTCCTAATCTTTCAACACTGACTATTTCTTCAATGCCAGAATTTACATAATGAAAACAACTAACTCAGAGACTCTATTAAGGATAAGGAATGAGCTACCATCCTGATCCCTTCAATGAAGCTTGTCTTTTTAATGTTCTGTTTCCCTCCTCCCTGGCAATTAAAAGACAAACATCTCTGCTGGGGGAGGGTATGAGTGCACATGTTTTACAGAAGAGGGAAACTATGGGGCAGTTTTCGCCACTGCCAAGGCTGTAAGAGCATAGACTATAGGGAAGGTCATTTCAACATCATTCATTAAAAAGATAATGACAAGAGCCTGCTTCCGGGTTAATGTCAGATAGCAAGGGGATGTTCTGGACTAGATAAGACACAGCACAAGTGGTCAAAGGTGCATGTAGGACAGTGGCCCTCAGCCCTGGCTGCCCATTGCAATCATCTGGAGAGCTTTAAAAATGCTTGTGCCAAGAAAGCGCTCAGACCAATAAAATCAGAATGTCTGGTAGTAGGGCCCGTGTGTAAGAACATTTTAAAAGCTCTACAGGTGATTCTGGAGTCCCTGGGTGGTGAAAACAGTTAACAAGCTCAGCTGCTAAGCAAAAGATTGGCAGTTTGAGCCCACCCAGAGACATCTCAGAAAACAGGCCTGGTGATCTACTTCTGAAAAAATCAGCCATTGAAAACCCTACAGAATACAGTTCTACTCTGTAGGTCACCCTGAGTTGCAACCAACTTGAAGGCAACTGGTTTTACAAGTGTTTCTAATGTACAACCAGGGTTGTAAACCCTTGGTGTAGAAGGATGCACGCTGGAGCTTTGCTTATAGAAGGAAAACAAAAACAAATAGTGTATAGCTTATTGATTGCAGTATGATTAGTTAAGTTACAGTCCATCCACACAGTGGGATGCTATTTGACCTTTTATTTTTTTAATGAGGCAAACCTAGAAGTTTTGGGCAAGATTATTCCTGCCATCAATGATTTAGGAACAGTGATTAAAGCCTATAAGCTTTTCAGGAGCCTTTAAAAATGTTAGGTAGATAATAAATTGATTGATCAATCAACTGATTGATCGGTCGATTCATAGGTACCAACAAGTGAACTCTAACTTATGGTGACCCTACGTACAACAGAGCAAAATGTTGTCCAGTCCTGTGTCATCCTCAGAACCGATAGCATGTTCAAGTCTATCATTGCTGCTATTGTGCCAATCCATCTCACCAAGGGTCTCCCTCACCCTCGCTGGCCCTCGACTTCATCAAACACGATGTCCTCCTCTGCAACATTAACTGATGCAGGGCAAGTAAGTCAGACAATGTTCTGTTGTGATCCATACGGTTTTCACTGGCTAATTTTCAGAAGGAGATCACCAGGCCTTTCTTCCTAGTCTGTATTAGTCTGGAAGCTCCATTGAAACCTGTCTACCATGGGTGACCTTGCTGGTATTTGAAATACCAGTGGCATAACTTCCAGTATCACAGCAACATACAAGCCAGCCCAGTATGAAAAACTGACAGATAGGTGGTTGAAAATATTAGACACTTGGATTAGTTTCCTATGGCTGTTATAACAAATTACCATAAACTTAGTGCATTAAAGCAACACATATTTATTACCTTATAGTTCTGGAGGTCAGAAATCCAAAAGGAGTTTCACCTGGCTAAAATCAAGGTTCCTTCTGGAGGCTCTCAGGGAGAATCCGTTTCCTCGCCCATTCCAGCTTCTAGAGGCCACCCACATTCCTTGGCTCCTGGCGCCTTCGTCCATCTTCAAAGTCAGCATCTTAGAATCTTTGTCCTCTCTGACTTCTGCTTCTGTCCTTACATCTTGTCTTCTGGCTGTGATCCTCCTGTGTCCCTCTTATAATGGCCCTTGTGATTACATCAGGCCCACCCCAATAACCTAGAGTAATTTTCCCATCCCAAGATCCTTAATCACAGGTGCAAAGTCCTTTTTACCATGAAAGGTAACACAGTCACAGGTTTCAGGGATTAGGATGTGGACTTCTTTGTAGGACCATTATTCTGCCTACCACAAGACCTGAAAAAAAAAAAAATTAATGACAAAATATAAAAAGAAAATGGCATAATTGCAACTAATAAATGTTTTCTACGAAATATGTCATCTCAGTTATTAGATTTTATATTCATATAATTTTTATCACATTTAAAAACAGTTTGTAAGTTATATTCTCTCCACAAGAATTCCCGAGTATACAGACAGGGATTCACACAATGTGGTCCCCCAAATAGCAAGATCAGCGTCACCTAAGAGCTTGTTAGAAATGAAACTCTTGGACTACCCCTCAGACCTACTGAATTAGAAACTCTGGGTTTAGGGCCCACTGATCTGTTTCAACTTGCCTTTCAGGAAATTCTGATACATGCTTAAATATGAAAACCACTCCGTTAGATGATTGCCCCCCCAAAAAAAGAAATAATAACTAATATAAAAGAAACGATAAGTAGCCAAATAATTTACAAAGCAAAATTTTAAAATTCATTAAAAAAAAATTCATTCTGCAAAAAAAAAAAAATACATATAAAACACTTTAATATGTTTGATAGGATGTTAGATGGGGCCTCTAGATGTTAGTTTCCTAGGGCCTAAGGTCTTCAGAAGTCCTTAGTACTCAGAACTATGTCCATGTGAAAACAACACATTGCTTCATCAAAAGCACCTCTTCTTTTCTACACGGAGTTCCAGAATCTCTCGCCAGGAGGTCTGCCATAACACCTCCACCAGCACCAAGTTAGTTACTTTTCCTACACACTCCCCCAGCACCTCTATCTACCTCTGCAATAGCATCCAACACAGCGTGCTGGGACGGCCTATTTACCCCATTAGACTACCAGCTCCTTGAGTGTAGGGATAAGCATGCATTAGTCCTCCTCAGCTAACACAATATCTGGATCACAGCAGTTACCAATAAATGAATAAGTGAATGAATAAGTGACTGAGCACACGCATACATAAATAAATGAATTAGATTGTATGCGAAATTTTGTTCATTCATGTTTTCTGGAGAAAGGGCCTGTACATTTCGCTGAATTCCCAATGGGACACACGATCCCAAAGTGCTTAAAAAACCACTGGCATAGAGATAGGATGGAAACCTTGGTAGCATAGTGGTTAAGTGCTATGGCTGCTAACCAAAAGGTCAAGAGTTCAAATCCACCAGGCACTACTTAGAAACTCTATGGGGCAATAAGTTGGAATCAACTCATTGGCAATGGAGTTGGTTTGTTTTTATAGAGATAGGATGGGATGGGGGAAGACTCAATGATTTTACATGGCTGGCCTTGGCAAGAATTTCTAACAGATTAAATAAGAGTGAGCAGCCAAGAGTGTGACAAGATGGATAACACAAAAGAGCAAATAGAGTTTACCACATAGAACCTGCTTCATCAAGCTAACCATTTCTCTTTGAGTCCTTGAGGTTCACCAGTTCTCTAATTTTAAAAAAACAAATGAATATTCTACTCATTATCCTGATTTCAGTCCCGGCAGACTCTAGCTAGGCGCAGATGCTTCCAACATTAAGAAATTTCAAGAAAGAGCTTGTTTCTGGAACACCTGAATCCTCAGCTGAGGGAAAAGCCTGGCACCAATCTGAGTCACATTCAATTCTGTAGATTTTTAACAAGGTCCTACTGGGTAAAACAGGCCAGGAATTCACAGATGATCATGCCATGGCTTCTGGGAGCTCATGGTTTCTTGGAAGAGAAAGATAATCTTTTGATAAAGATAATCAGAGAAAAGCAAATTAAAATGATGATGAAAAACCTTTTTAAACCCATCAGATCTTTGGGTCAGGATATGAGGGGAATGGAACCCTCAAGGTAAAAAATAGTAAGGCCATTCTAGAAGACATTGTGTCAATGTTTAAAATGTAGCAACCCTACCACTCAACAATTCTACTCCTTCTATATACGCCCAAGAAATGATAATACTGATTCACAGGAGGACTTATCTAAGGTTGTTTTCCAAATCTCCTGTAAACCCCAGATGCTCTCTTTGTTCCTCCTCCTACTTTCAGAGAACATGTTGGAAACATTGGTTAAATAATGCCCTACCACAGGAGGAAGAATTCAGATGTAATATACTCAATCTTCACCACCTACCTCCATAATTCCCATCTAAATCCCATGTGGTAGGGCATTATTTCGCACTCAGTTTCCAGAAGAGGGGGACTATTAGAGGCCAAAGGGTGCTGAAGACAGAAAACAATTAAAAAATATGGCCCTGGATGCAATAGGCATTTTGGCCATTTCTGTAAGAGAAAATAGAATGAGAAACTTTGAAATTAACCTCATGGGGTCATTTCATCCACTTCTGTGCCCCAAAGGCACAAATCTAGGAAGTCTTCTTCTATTTTCTCCCAGGGACTACTTAAAATTTTGAGTCAGATGGACTACTGAACCGTTGGATGGAGGGGGCATAGGGAGCTAAAGGAGAAACTGTAATTGTACACATAAGTTTTGAAAGTAGAACCATAGTCTGGAATATGACTACGTTGTAAATAATTTCAAAATGATATTGATGCTTACATGGTACTTGAAACAACCTTGAAAACATTATGCTGAGTTAAATAAGTCAATCGCAAAGGGACAAATATTATATGATTTCACTTACATCAAATACCTAGGATAGGCAAGTATATAGAGATCAAAGTTTAATAGTAGTTACCAGGCGCAGGTGGGAAGAAGGGGAAAAGGGGGACTCGCTGCTTAGGAAACAATGAGCTTCTGTTAAGGGTGACAGGAAAATCTGGAAATGGATAATGATAATATAATGGTTGAACAACATGATGTTGTTGTTGGGTGCAATAGAGTTAATTTCAACTCATAGTGACCACACGGGACAGAGTAGAAACACCCCAGAGGGTTCTCTTGGCAGTTATGTTTACAGAAGCAGATTGCCAAGTGTTTCTTCCATGGAGCAGCTAAGTGGGCTTGAACCACCAACCTTTTGGTTAGCAGCCAACCACTTAACTGATGAGCCACCAGGGCTCCTTGAACAACGTGATAAATATAACTAATTTTACTGAGTTGTACATGTGAAGAATGTTGAAAAGGCAAACAATTTGTTACATATATATTTACCACAGTAGAAAGATTGATTGATAAACCGATAGATGATAGGCAGATGACAGATGATTGATAGATGATAGACTAGATAGATAGATAGATGATACATAGATAGGCAGACAGCAGACAGACAGATAGATAGATAGATATCAGTGCAGCCCTGTCCCAGTTGCTTAAAAACCCAAGTTTCTCTATCTGTAAAATGAAGATTATAGTAGAATCTACCTCATAGGGCTGTTGTGAGAAATAAATGATATAATAACTATAAAGCATTTAGCACATTGTAGGTAGCCAGTAAATGTTAACTACTGTCCATAAAATTTTTCCTGACTTTTATTGTTATACTCAAAAAACTTGCTAAGTCTTTTGGTGTTCATTAAACTAGCCACTGAAATAAAAGCTGAGCTCAGAATTCAAATTTTTTAAAGCTGAACAATAACTTAGAGATCATCTAGTCCATTTTTTCCCATACCAAATCTAAATTGTAGTACAAAACAAAAGGTTAACCAGAGCCGCTCTAGTTGAAGGCGGTGGTACATGCAGACCCGCCATCTTGCTCTCCACAGAGAACTCTTGCTCAGAACCCTGGGATACTGCAGGGCATCATTTGAAAACCACAGCTCATCTAATCTCTTCATCTTGTACATGAGGACTGTGGGACTCAACACGGTCACATGGGTAATCAGGGACTAACTGCCTGAGCTAGACACAGGATCTCCAATATCGTGGAATTTACCAACTAGTTATGGAACCAGGATGTAAACATGTTAGGATGTGGAAGAAAGTCTATACCTAACGTTTTCAAGTTGTGTCATCAAAGCCTGGGCCTGGGCCAATACCCTTGCACTTTGGGTTTCATTTTCTCCATTCAAATTTCTGTTCTTAACAACTTCCGTCTTAGTTTCCAACATCATGAGAACTGATCATTTGTACGTTCAGTGACTCCTGTACCAAAATATTTTATGAATTTATGTTATTTATTCCCTAAATGAAATAAAAAATAAATATGTACACATTGTATTTGAAGAAAATAATTTAGACAAACATCGCTACATAATTTGGAAATTTTTTTAACTCAGCAAATATTAAGTCTGATTTCTGTTATTCATCTGTGAATGTAAAATAAAGCTTTATTTTTTAAATCGTATTAAGAAATACTTCAAATATACAAAATAAGCTCTATTTACTCTGTTCGATGCCTGATTCTGAACAGGGCAGAGTGACAGCGAAACTAGTTGCTTAGATCAAATGTAACTCTTCCCTAACGTCAGGACTGAGGATTAAATGATTTAGAATATTTTATGTCTTCATAACTTCCTACTAGGAAAGGAACAATCAAAGAGAAGTGAGATACACTTCAGTGCTCTAGCCCACTACCTGGGGTTTGCAGTTTCCATGGCTACAGCCCTTCCAGTTCATCCTTTTAAAGTTATCTCTCAAAGCTACATTTGATTTTCTTGGGAAAAGTTCCTCAGACAGCCTAGCCTATGTTTTGAATGCCTCTTAAAAAGTCTCAAATGGACAATAATGCTCACAGCAACATTTTTCACAATAGCCAAAAGGTGGAAACAACTGAAGTGTCCTTAAACAGATAAATGGATAAACAAAGTATGGTACATACACACAATGGTATACTATCAGCCATAAAGAGAAATAAAGCCCTGATGCATGCCACCACATGAATGAACCTTGAAAACATCATGCTGAGTGCAATAAGTCAGTCACAAAAGCTTAAATATTGTATGATCTCACGTATATAAAATAAGCAAATATATAGAAACCAAAAATTATTAGAGGTTACTACGGGTGGGAGGAAAGGGGAAAGAGGAAGCTCTTGCATAGGGGGCACTGAGTTTATGTTAATGGTGTTGGAAGGATTTGGAAAAGGATAGGGAGAATGGTTGTACAATTTGAAGAAAGTAATCAATGTCATTGAATTGTACTCGTAGAAATTGTTGACATGGCGTATGTTTTGTTATGCATATTTTCACCACAATAAAATAAAATATCTCAAATGGAAACAAATAGGAGCTTCAACAGGACTGGGGTGCAGATGAAGTAGGGCTTCGATTTCCCCTCTGTCATGAATTGAGTTGTGCCCCCCAAAATATCTGTCGACTTGGTTGGGCCATGATTCCTAGTATTGTGTGATTACCCATCATTTTGTCATCTGATGTGATTTCCCTACATGTTGCAAATTCTATCTCTATGATGCTCCTGAGATGAGATTATTAACAGGTATGTTAATGAGGCAGGATTCAATCTACAGAATTAGATTCGTTTTAAGGCAATCTCTTTTGACATATAGAAGAGAGAAGTGAGCAGAGAGACATGGGGACCTCATACTACCAAGAAACAAGAGCCAAGAAAATATTGCATCCTTTGGACCGGGATCCCTGTGGGGAGAAGCTCCTAGTCCATAGTAAGTTTGATGACAAGGACCTTCCTCTACGGCCGACAGAGAGAGAAAGCCTTCCCCTGAATTTGGACTTCTAGCCTACTAGACTGTGAGAGAATAAATTTCTTTTTGTTGAAGCCATCTACTTGGGGTATCTCTGTTATGGCAACACTAGATAACCAAGATACCCCCATCAGCATCTCCTCCTCCCATCTCCCCTGAGCAGACAAATGGTTCTTGCACAACTTATACCTTCAAAGACCAACCAAACAACCAAGAAAGAGGAAGGCCCAGCCTCTGCCAGGCAACATTTATAGTCTAGTGGTTAAAGAATCAAAACACATTGACATTAAAAGGGAACAAACATTCCAGGGGAAAATATTCTAGGCCAAGTTAGTAGAATGGATTGTAACTGCCCTGAAAACTTAGACCACAGAGAAATCACTGCTGAAATTTAGAAAAGACTTTGGTAAAAGAGATGGACCATGAACTAAGCCTTAAAGGATGGTAAGATTTGGAGGAACGGAAAGGAGGGAGAGCGTTTCAGGTGGGCAAAACTGAGTGAGCAGAGACCCAAAATATGAAAGGATAATATGTATGGAAGCAAGGCAAACAGATAAACAGTGAAAAGGCTTGTCTGTGTGGATTTATGCTGTTTGGTTAGAAGCAGAAACTGAGGACAGACATAGAGGGCCTTAAATATTAGACTGAAGAGTTTATACTTGACCTTGTTATTGTTTTTAGTTGTTGCCAAGTAGGTTAAAATGCATACGGAATCAGACAGTTGTGATCCATAGGGTTTTTACTGGTTGATTTTTGGGGACTAGATCACCAGGCCTTTCTTCCTAGTCTGTCTCAGTCTATCAGTGCCACTGAAACCTTCTCAGCATCATAGCAACACACAAGCCTACACTGACAGATGGATAGTGGTGCTCTGGAGGTGCATTGGCCTGGAATCGAACCTGGGTCTCCCTTATGGAAAGCAAGAATACTACCACCTGAACCACTGATGCCACCCCCTGCCCCCATACTTGACTTTGTTCCCTCCATTTCCTAGTGGCTGAGGCTAATCTGATGAAGTACTGTAATTCATAAGCAGGGGTTAATGGCATATGCCTTCCCTCCTCCTCAAATAACCTATTACTGGCAAATATCTTCCTGTTCCATAGGAAATCCCCATCTATTGGTTAGAGGCTGCACGGAGAACTGTGCTGAGAAACATTCTAAGGTCCCACCTGAGCTCATCAGAAGTGCTGTGGTTTATTACTGGCAACTGTCAAGAGTAAACTAGGAATTGCAGTAAGCATGGCAGTGCAGATGCTATTTGTCAACTGTCTTTTATTCAAAAGGAATAATTACAATGGTAAGATATTCAGGAATCAGAGTTGCTTAAGGCGAAAGTGTTGAGGTGTAAAGGAGGCCTTACAAATTCTGCTAATTAGGTTAACCACCCAGTCTGTCTAGGTTCAAGACCAACCCCAAAAGAATGTTGTTCCCCAGACTAAAAGTGAGATTATTAGACACTAGTGCTGACATGGAGTCCCTGGGTGGCAGACATGGAGTCCCTGGGTGGCACAAACAGTTAAGCTCTCAGCCACTAACCAAAAGATTGGTGTTTTGACTCCACCCAGAGGTACTACAGAAAAAAGGCTTAGCAATCTACTTGCGAAAAGATCACAGCCATTGAAAACCCTGTGGAGCAGGGTTCTATTCTGAAACACATGCAGTCCCCGTGAGTCAGAATCAACTCGAGGGCAATTGGTTTAGTGCTGACATCTGGCCTCAGCATGAGAAAAAAGCATGAGAGAGTACTATAATTGATTAGTGATGTCTGCCATGGGCTCAGCCGTGAGAAGTAGTGCTATGAATGTTTCATACTTAACTATCCCTGCATTTTTTTTTTACCAAAAGAGACCACATTAAAAATGAGTGTTTCAGGTATCAGAACTGTCATAGAAAAATTGATAGCAGACCTTCTGCCTTGATTCTGGGGTTTTCTTACCCATGAAGCCAATATTCACTGTAAAGAAGTTCCTGACCAGGGTTGTTGCTGCCAGTGGCATATATTTCCCCCAAAGTTGCTAATCTTTTCTTTTCTGTTGGAAGCCAGGCTTACCAAATTTAAATTTCAAAAAAGGTATGGCTGGGAGGAGAGCCAGAGGCCATTTTGTGACCTGATATCTGTTGATTTCAATAAAAAGGGAGGGGGGCAAAAATTCAATCGTGTTAAGATTGGCCAGTTGTTGATCTATATTTCTCCCTCCTCTTTATAAGCCTCATTGTAGCTAACTTCTTCAAGCCATTTGCTTTTTCTGGAATCAAAATGGTTTCCCTATATGCATATAGAATAATTGCTCAGAATAGACTTTATATTCAAGGTTTGTCCAGTTTGGATTATTTTTGAAAGAATCAACTGATGGAAAAAGTGGATTTGTTCTGTTTTGGTTAGGTTTGGTTTAGTTTGGGATATTCAGTTATATAACCAAGTCTTTCAAATTATGTAACCAAATTGAGTGGAATGTAACAGACCAGCCAGAATGGGTGTTCAGAGCCAGGACCACAGAGCCCACTCAGAGTTCAGGGATTTTGAAGTCTTTAATCATAGCAGTTTTGTTTATCATGACCTGTTTCTTTAGTGAGACCTAGTCAGTATTTGTGAACTTGCTGCCCACACCTGCCAATGATTTGAGTGCAGATCAGGCTTCCCAGGCAGCTTCTCACCCTGGTCTTTGTTCTCACCGTCTATAATTTTCTCTCCTGTTGGAAGCCTTTCATCTCCTTCCCGACCACGCTCCTGGGGAAGATGGAGTTTGTCGGCAGAGAGAGAGAATTTATTTTCTTCTTTTTATTCTCCCTGTAAATGCAAACAAGCGACCTACACTACAAGAGCTTTCCTATTTGCAAAACACCCCAGGGTGTTTTGCAAAAATCAATCTGACCAAAAACCATAAAATATAAATTCACCTGATACAAGCACAGGATGACTGTGGAGATTTTCACCCTACCTCCAGATGACAGAGTATCTATACAGATGACTCCGGAAACTGCATCAATTACTAGAGCCATCAGAAAAATCTCAAGGTCAGGGGAATTTGCAGGAAAAAGAAAGCAAATGAAATGCATCCTTAAAGAGGTCCCTTTGCCTAAGAGCCGCCCCGTCCAAGCACGTTCGAACAAAAACGCGCCCGGCCGAAGCACGACGCGCATTCGAACAAAAGTAGATGATTTGGGCAAGGAATTTTCTACCTTCCCTTTGTGATTTCGCGGCTCTGTAAGAATCACAGCCCCACCATCCATTCCCAGAGGCGTTTTCTAATCTGGAGTCTGTGATGTGCTCCTGTTGTCACAGAAGAAACGAGGATTGCACTGGGAGTGGGGGGAGGCGAACAGGAGCGAGGGACACAGCTGCTGACTATTGATACATATAAAATGTTTATTTTTCCCTAATTACAAAAGAAAATATTCTCATTATTTAGAGCAGAAAATTTACGAAGCACAAGGAAGCAAACAAACAACAAAAAAAATTGAAATCGCTCCTCCAGCCAGCAGCACCATTGCCTGCGGTAGAATTACCTGGTGTATATATACAAAATGAAGACTCCTGGTTTAACCTCAGATCTGCAGAACACAGACCTCTAGGGGTGATTGCCCAGGATCTGCACTTTTAAAAGGCACTCCAGGTAATTCTTGAAAGCTTCAGGACTTCCTCTCTAAACTGTCCAAAAACCCATTGTCATCGAGTCAGTTCCCCACCCATAGTGACCATATAGGACAGAGTAGAACTGCTCCAGAGGTTTTCCAAGGCTGTAATCTTTACAGCAGCAGGCTGCCACATCTTTCTGAAGTAGAGAAAATACATTTTCTGTACTGTTTTAGTATTAAAATAAGAGAGAATATATTTTCTAGTTTAGCTGTGTAAGCTGTGATTAAAATCTTTAGTCTTTAAAAACACTGATTATTTGCTCTGGAATCTGTGTCATGATTGTTCCATTGTAGAAAAACAAATTCCATTGTAGAAAAACAAGGTAATCAAGATTTTTATTGATTAAACCATGTTTCTCTCCGAGGTGACAAAAACAATGAGCGATACCATCAGCACCCAAGATAATCGAGCAAAACCCGGACCCATCCAGTGACCAAAACCACGATGGCGTAAAGAAGCCTGCAAGACGTCAACAATAAGTCACTTCGTCATTACATCCCCCTCAAAGAAGAATCAACATTCCCAGGAATTTCTAAACTTTGACCCTCTCCCTATAAAACTCTTTTGTAGCCCTCTTGGGGCAGACAGAATCTGGGGGAAACTTTGCCCCCTCTGTCTCTTGAACACAGTGTTCAATAAAGCCCTCTTGCTGCTTACCTCCTCCTGTCTCACTATTGGCTTGCGGCAGGCGGCTCGAATCCATAATTTGTGGTAACGTTTCTCCTGTGGAGCTGCTGGTGGGTGCAAACCACCGACCTTTTGGTTAGCAACCGAGCATTTAACCACTGCACCACTAGGGCTCCTTCTCTGGACTGTAAATCCTATGTATACAGATATTTGTGTTCCTTTTTGTTCACCATTGTATCCCCAGGGCCTGACGCATAGATGGTACTCAATAAATATGTATTGAATAAACAAATTCCATTCCATCTTCTTTCTTGTGCATAGAAAAAAATCTAAAAACCAGTTCCCATCAAGTAGACTTGGACTCATGGGTTTTCAATGGCTAATTTTTTGGAAGTAGATTGCCAGGTTTTTCTTTCAAGGTGCACCTGGATGGGCTCAAACCTCCAAACTTTCGGTTAGCAGCCAAACACATTAACCACGTGTACCACGCAGAGACTCCAAATATGTATTGAATAAATACATAAATTCCATTCTATCTTTTTTCCTTGCATATGTATTTTTCTCTCCTCTTTTTTTCAAAACATATCTTCATAGTTCTCAGTGTTAGATAAGGCACTTACCATGTGCCTATCCCTGTCCTACGTGTTTTGCAAGCATTATCTCCTTTATAACAAACTCATAAAGTAATTATCCTTTGTAACCCGCATTCTGAGATGAAAAATCTAAGACACAGAGAGCTTAGTATTTGTCCAAAGTCTATAGCCAGGGAACTGGTAGAAGCAGATTTCAAACCCCAGTAGTGTAATTCCAGAGTCTTCATGCTTCCCATCTGCATTAGCCTTGAACTTCTCAGGTTTTCAGTATTGTTCTACAACCATCTTTCTTAATGGTAACATGGTATTCTGTTGTACAGATTCGTCATAACTTATTTAAGAAATCGTTGGAAAAATCATAGCACTAAATTTTTCATTTATATCCCCTTGGTGACCACGTTGTTGTTAGGTGCCATCAAGTCAGTTCCAACTCGCAGTGATCCTGTGTACAACAAAATGAAACACTGCCTGGTCCTGTGCCATCCTCACAATCATTGCTATGTTTGAGTCCATTGTTGTAGCCACTGTGTCAATCTATCTCACTGAGAGTCTTTCTCTTTTTTGCTGACCCTCTCTCTAGCTTACCAAGCATGATGTGCTTCTCCAGGGACTGGTCCCTCCTGATAACACATCCAAAGTATGTGAGACAAAGTCTCACCATCCATGCTTCCAAGGAGCACTCTAGCTGTACTTCTTCCAAGACAGACTTGCTTGTTCTTCTGGCAGTCTGTGGTATATTCGATTTTCTTCACCAACACCATAATTCAAAGGCTTCAATTTTTCTTCAGTCTTATTCACTATTCAGGTTTTATATAAATATTAGGCAATTGAACATGTCATGGCTTGGATCAGGTGCACCTTAGTCCTTAAAGTGACATCTTTGCTTTTTAATACTTTACTTGAACAAGGTCTTTTGGAGATTTGCCCAATGCAATACGTATTTGATTTCTTGACTGCTGCTTCCATGGGTGTTGATTGTGGATCCAAGTAAAATGAACTCCTTGAAAACTTCAATATTATCTCTGTTTATCATGATGTTGCTTATTGGTCCAGTTATGAGGATTTTTGTTTTCTTTATGTTGAGGTGCAATCCATACGAAGGCTGTGGTCTTTGATCTTCATTAGTAAGTGCTTCAAGTCCTCTTCACTTTCAGCAAGCAAGGTTGAGTCATCTGCATATCACAGGTTGTTAATGAGTCTTCCTCCAATCTAGATGCCCCATTGTTCTTCATATATTCCAGCTTCTTGGATTATTTGCTTGGTGTACAAATTGAATAAGTATAGTGAAAGGATACAATCCTGATGCACATCTTTCTGATTTTAAACCACACAGTATCCCCTTCCTTGTTCTGTTCAAACAACGGTCTCTAGATGTATGCACCGGTTCCACACGAGCACAATTAAGTGCTCTGGAATTTCTACTCTTTGCAATGTTATCCATAATTTGTTATGATCCACATAGTTGAATGCCTTTGCTTTAGTCAATAAAACACAGGTAAACATCTTTCTGGTATTCTCTGCTTTCAGCCAGGATCCGTCTGACATCGGCAATGATACCCTTTGTTCCATGTTCTCTTCTGAACCTGGTTTGAATTTCTGGCAGTTCCCAGTCTATGTATTGCTGTAACTGCTTTCGAATAATCTCCAACACAATTTTACTTGTGCATGATATTAACGATATTGTTCAATAATTTCTGCATTCTGTTGGGTCATCTTTCTTTGGAATGGGCACAGATATGGATCTCTTCCAGTCATTTGGCCAGGTAGCTGTCTTCCAAATTTCTTGACATAAATGAATGAACACACTCCTACTCATATTTATGTTTCTTTAGAATCATTTCCTAAACCTGTAATTTCTAAAGCAAAAGAGATGAACATTTTTAAATTTATATTGCTAAATTGTTCTTCTAAAGTATTTTACTAAGGTACACGTCCACCAGCAACATGTTGTGATTGTTGGTGTTGTTGTTGTTAGGTGCAATCTAGTCGGTTTTTGACTCACAGTAACCCTATATGACACAGTAAAACTCTTCCGTAGGGTTTTCTTGGCTGTAATCTTTACGGCAGCAGATCACCAGGTTTTTCTCTCCTGGAGCAGCTGAACATTAACAATTGCACCACCACGGATCCTTCTCAGCAACATAGAGGTACCTGTTCCCTCTACTAAAAAATAAAAATAAACTCAAACTCTGAATATAATTAAAAATATATTTATGGCTGTCATATTTTGGGGGGTGCTTTAGTCCTTTTTGCATGGGCCAAGATTTAGTTTCCTTGGTTTACCATAACAAATCACCAAAACTTGATGGTTTAAAACAGGAAACTCTCCAAGTTCCGAGGCCAGAAGTTGGAAATCAAGGTATCAGCAGGGCTGTGCTCCCTCCAGGCTCTAAGGCAGAATCTGCCCTTGCCTCTTCCAGCTTCTAGTGACTCCAGGCTTTCTTATTGGCTGTATCACACCAACCTCTGCCTCCATCTTCATTTGGCCTTGTCTTCTGTGACTGTGTGTCTCTTATAAGGACACTTGCATTGGATTTAGGGTCCTCCTTTTTTTTTGGATAATCCAGGATGATCGCATTTCAAGGTCCTTCACTTAATCACATCTGCTAAGACTCTTTTTCCAAAGAAGGTTACATTCACAAGTTCCAGTGATATGACATGGACATAGCTTTTGGAGGCCACCATTCAACCCACTGCAGGGCATTTCTCACAGGGAAGGATCTTGGAGGTTACCAGTAAACAAAGAATTACTGGTAGGCAACAAGAAAGAACTAAGTTTTTCCCTATGTATTCTGTGTATGCCTTAGATACTGCTCCCCCAACATATTTTGGGTTTTGTTTTGTGTTGGGGTTTTTTTGTTTTGTTTTGTTTTACGTCTGTACTTCAACTAACATTACACCACCACCATCCCAGCACTCCTGACCCTCTCCCCACTCTGCCCTGACCCTTGGTGTTTAGGATGTTTTCATTTCTAAGCACTTTACAAATTCATCTCCTTGCTCTTCTAGCCCTTGGTGACCACGTTTCTGAAAAGCGCTGAAGAAGAGGGAAGGAATTAACATGGATGGGAGACTAGTTAAAACCAAAAAACCAAATCTGTTGCCAAGCCGACTCCAACTCATGGGAGCCCCATCAGTTACAGAGTAGATCTACGCTTTATAGGGTTTTCTTGACTGTAAACTTTATGGAAGCAGATCACCAGGCCTTTTTTCCATGGTGCCACTGGATAGGTTCAAACCACCAACCTTTTGGTTAGTGGCCAAGAGCAAACACTTTGTACCACCCAGGGACCCAGAAGGCCTGCTAAGGGCCAAAAAAGCCTTATTCACTGTGGTTACCAACGGAGTACTGATAAAGAAATCAAGGCTCAGCCGCACTGGGCAACTTGTCCAAGGTCACACAGGAAGTAGAGAGGCAGAGTCTGGATTCCCTGAGCTGGAGCTCTTCACCACCACTCCCTACTGCCTGTCTCTCAGCAGAACATCCGGCCTCAGAGAGAAAAGAGAGCTATGAACAGGCTGACTGACCTAGCAACCCTAAAGGCAGAATAAGAGGTGACTTCTCCCTATGTCAAGGAGGAGAGAAGTAAAGAGCCTCCCCCCTTGGCCCAAATGATCAGAACAGTACCATCACTCCTTCCAGTCTCTGGCTTCAAACACTTCGCCCCTGGTGTTACTGAAATCATTATCGATCCTGCACGTTCTCTAAATGAGCTTGCAATCTACCACAGCCACAGACCTGCAGGCTCCTCACAGCAGCTGCTTCCTTGATCACATTTACACTGGGAAACGAGAAGCTAAAAGTGGATAGAGACAGTTTAACAATGTTGCGCAAAGGCATCGCGTGCAAAGAGGGCTGTTCTTCACTAAGAAACAAAAGAGGATGGTTGAGTCGGAGCCCAGGTATTGCCCGAATTGGCAACTCCGTCCTTCCCAGCCTCTCTGTCAAGCTCCCCAAGCTCCATGAGGGCAGAGGCTGTGTTTACTCCCCATTCTGCTATCTGTTAGGATAGCTTTCAGCCAGAAATAACTGACGAAAAAGCCAAGAGGGCTTTAAACCATTCTGCATTTATTGTTTGCTAAATGAGAAGCCCATGGGGCCAGCGATGGTTCAGTGGTAGAATTCATGCCTTCCATGCGGGAGAGCCAGGTTCGATTCCCAGCCAATGCATCTCTTTCACAGCCACCACCCATCTGTCAGTGTAGGCTTGCATGTTGCTATAATTCTGAACGGGTTACAGCACAGCTTCCAAACCAAGACAGACTAGAAAAAATGGCTTGGCGATCTACTTCCAAAAATCAGCCAATGAAAAACCTATGGATCAGAACTGTCCAAGCCGCAATCCACACGGGAATGGCGCAGGCCTGGGCAGCATTTCGTTCTATTATGCCTGGGGTCACCATCCGTCCAACTCACTGGCAGCTAATGACAAGGAGTGAGAAGCCCAGAGGCAAGCAGCCTCAGGGTTGATCTGGCAGCTCTCCAGCAACCATCCCGGCCCTAGGCTCTCCAGCTTTCTGCTCTGCATCTTCATGTTGGCTGCTCATACCCAGGCTTGTTGGTCCCTGCTCACAAGACATCTGCTCCAGCCCCAGGCCTCAGCTACAGCCCCAAGCCTCAGCTACAGCCCCAGGCAGGAAATGGGGAAATGAGGCAGCACCATCCAGGTCCCATTCATAACATCCATCTTTTTTATCCAGAAAGAAGATGCTTCCCTAGAAGGCCCACACCCTTACTTCCTCTTACATCTCATCCAACTGAGGTCACATAACCTCCAGCTGCAAGGCAGGCTGGGAAGGCTAATAAGATGCATCAGCTTTAACAATCATGAGTCTTGACTGGGGATAAACAAATGCTTGCTCCAAATAGAACTGGGGTTCTATGAGAAAGAAAGAAGGTGGGGCTGGCAAATAACAATGTCTGCTGCAACTCTATACTCAGCACATAGAGGAATGCCTGGCACATACTGGGTGCTCAGTAAAGTCATGTTCAGTGAATCAACGAGCACCTTTATTCTATAACTAAGGATGGAGGAAGGAATCTAGACTGGGGAGCAGAGCTGAGGAGTAGCCCAGAGGCATCTGCTTCCCATTTAGTCTTAGAATGGATTTGAGCTCCTATGGTTGGGGGAGTGAAGGCCAGAAACCAGTGGAACCATAACTCATGAGCATCCAACCAAGAGGCAATGTGGCGCAGTGGTTGGCAACTCAGGCTTTGGGCTCAGCCAGTCCTGGGTTTAGGTCGTTTACTGTGTGATCTCATGTTTTGAAGCCTGATCTTTCCTCATCTATAAAATGGGGATAATTATAACTACCTCGTGGAATAGCAGAAGTCCCTGGTTTTCACAAATGGTTAAGCACTGGACTACTAACCAAAAGTTTCACAGCTCAAATTCACCTAGAGTCACTTCAGAAAAAAAAAAAAAGGCCTGGTGATCTGCTTCTGAAAGATCACAGCCATTGAAAACCCTATGGGACACAGTTCTACTCTGAAACACCATGAGGTGGAGTTGACTCAATGGCAACTGTTTATTTAGTTGTTTGCTCATTCATTTGTCTGTCCATTCATTCTGTGGGGTAACTGTGAGAGTAAAATAAACCATTCATATTGGCTCATGCCAGACATATACCGGATGTTTCATAAATGGTAGTTTATACAAACCAAAAAGACAAACCTTCAAGTAATTGTCTGCCTCCAGGACTTCAGGAATATCAATATCCTGCTTCCAGTTTCGAAACTTCTGTTCCTAAAAAATACTCATTTCTGATGGCCAAATTTGAGTTCAATTTGGAGGGATCTAGAACCATCATTTTTTTTTTTTTTTTAGAACCATCATACCTTCCTGAAAGTTTGATGGCTCAGTCTTACATAAGGCACTGCCAGGGCTAACCCTGGACACAGGGAGGTGTGTGGAGGCTGTTTATTCTGGAAAGGGCCCACCCTTCTTCCTCTCACAGGCCTTGTCTTGTTGTTGTTGTTGTTGTTGTCAGGTGCTGTTGAGTCAGTTCCAACTTATAGCAACCCTGTGTATAATAGAATGAAACACTGCCTGGTCCTGAACCATCCTCACGATTCTCGCTGTGTTTAACCCCATTGTTGCAGCCACTGGGTCAATCCATCTCATTGAGAGTCTTCTTTTTAAATGACTTTCTACTTCACCAAGCATGATGTCCTTTTCCAGGACTGGTTGCTTCTGATAACCTGTCCCAGGTACATGAGATGAAATATCGCCATCCTAGCTTCTAAGGAGCTTCCTGGTGGTACTTCTTCCGAGACAGATTTATTTGTTCTGGCAGTCCATGGTATATTCAATATTCTTTTCCAACACCATAATTCGAAGGCATCAATTCTTCTTTGGTCTTCTTTATTCATTGTCCAGCTTTTAGATGCATATGAGGCAATTGAAAATATCATGTCAGGTGCACCTTAGTCCTCAAGGTGACATCTTTGCTTTTTAACACTTCAAAGAGGTCTTTTATAGCGGATTTGCCCGATGAAAAACATCCTGTTGGATAGCCAGATAAATGATTCTGCCCACTCACATTCAAAAATCTATTCATTAATGGGATGCAATTCACATTATGTGTCACTAATTACCCTAGGAAGGCAGTAAAAAATAATAAGGAACTACAATTTAATTGTTCCATAATGACAGGGAGTTCCAAAGTGGCCTCTTGAGTAATAAAATTAACATTTAAACTAGTTCAGTCAAAGAACCTTCCCTTAAATATAACTCTTCACTATTGATGTGGTTTACTTATTTATTTTCTCTTTGGGCAGCTCCAAAATATCACAAATTTATTCTTAACTTCGAGAATCTGTCCAACATTCCAGGACAGTCGTTACAGTGTCTGCAGGGTTTCAAAGGAAGTACAGACACCAGGAGGGACTCTGCTTACCAACCACCTCTCTGTCTCTCTCTCTCTAAAGTTAGATTGCCCCACATTTATTTAAACAAGGGTAGAGAAGTTTCTCAGAAGTGAGTGCAGCATGCTTTAGCCCCAAAGTCCCTAAAGGGGTTGGAAAGTGTGGGCAGCAGCCAAAACACTGCCTTAGGTAGGGGTCCTACAAGATCTAAGAAGTAAATTTTTTCCTGGGACACCTTCCTTTTACACTTGAACTTATGTCCACCATTTTAGGACATTCTCTGTATGTCCATTTAAAGGAATGTTTTAGTTTTATAATGTGCATGTGAATTCCTTGACAATTCTCTCTTTGAAACATGGGTTCTAATTTCCTTTCCCCTGAATATGGGGAGGGGGGTTAATGATTCCCTTCTAAAAAACTGTGGCAGAATTTATGCCCTGTGACTTCCAAAAATGGGTTATAAAAAGGATACAGCTTCCACCTGGCTCTCTCTCTCGAGATGCTTGCTCCGGGAGCCCAGCCGCCATTTTGTGAGGAAACTCAGCCCATAAGTGGCCACATGTGTGTGTTCTGGCCAGTAGACCCAGTGAGGCCCCCAGCCAACAGCAGCATCAACCACCAATACATAAGTGAACAAGTCTTCAGATGATTCCAGCATTCAGCCTTCAAGCTACCCTCACTGAGGCCCCAGACATGGTGGAACAGACACCCAGTGTTCTGAATTCCTGACCCACAGAAACCAGGAGAGATATTAAGTTATAATCATTATCTTAAGCCACTATGATTTGGGATAATCTGTTGTTATACAGCAGTAGATGACAAATACAGGAATGTTTTACAGACATTGGGTTTCCTGGCTCTTTAACTAAAACCCTAAGGCCAGCAAGTTCCATCGTCATCCACCCAGGGCAGAGGAGACTACAGAGGATACCCAGCTGTGTCTGTTGGCCATCTCAACCACCACTCTTCCAAAAGGCCCACCACCCTGCCATGACATATTCAAGAGAAGTTCTTATGCCCTGAGCAATTTTAAGGTTGAAGGATTTTCTTATAATTCACAAAGATGGGACTAAACACAATTTAACAACCTGGAATGTTTGCTTCACCTAAAGAGCTAAGGACTGGCATTGATAATCCAACGAAACAGCTTTGAGAGAGTCCCATCATGTGGCTCATTTCACACATGCATGGGAGAAAGGAAAAGGCAACTGAGATAGAATGGCTGTGTTCTGTGCCTAGTCATGCCCATTCCTCCACACCTGGCCCTGACTCCACTCCACTAGCCCCACTGCCCCCTCACCTCTGCTGCATATTCCTTCTAGCCAGTGCAGCTGTCTTCTCATGCATTCATTCCTTCCTGCAACGTTTATTGAGTGCTTACTGCACCAGGGTATACAGACATTAAACAACACATCACACAAACAAATAATGACACTTGTCATAAGTGAAATGAGGGAGAAATACAGCTGCTTTGGGGGACCAAAGAGCTTTGAGGCTGAGACTTGTAAAATCAGGGGATTGGCATGGCAAAGGAGTAGGATGGGAGCCTAGGGAGCACACGCCAAACAAAGCAATATCATGGGCAAAGGCCACACAATAGGAGGAGAGTTTGTAGCATCTGGGGGCCTGAAGAACAACCAGTCAGGAGGCTGGGATCAGAAAAAGCAAGAACAGGAGTACCCTAGAAGAGCCCGAGCAGGGACAGAGCAACCAGGTCACATGGGACCATCTAAAAAGATTTTTTCTGTATTCTAAGAACAATGAACAGCTACAACAGTGTTCAAAGCAGGAGTATGACGGGATCCAATTTCTTCTGTTAAATAATTTCACCCTCACCCCCGAACTCCACTTCAGGCCAATCTATCATTTCCCATCTGTGTGTACACATCTATATAACATAGGCCACATTATATTAGAGCTAGCTCTTTAGGAGTCTCCCCCTCTAGACAGTAACTCATCAGGCTCCCCATTGCTCATGGGATCAAGTACACACTCCTTTTGTGGCCTGCAAGGCCTAGCACCATCAGGCATTTGTCCAACTCTCTGACATCATCCTAGCCACCTCCTCTGCCCTCTAGTCACTCTCCATGTTCCGCCCACACTGGGCAACATGTCACTTCCTCAGGGGCCTTCCAAGATGCCCTGGCTAGGATAGGAACCCCTGCTAAATATTCTTAGAGCAACTAATCTTCCCCATCAGAGCACCTACCAGGATTTATATTATTATTTGTATACATTTTTTATTTAGTATCTGTCTCCCTTCTACCTTAAGCGTAGAGGGCCTGTCCGCCTTGATCACACAATTGGCTTTCCACAAATAGTCGTTGAATGACAGAATGAATGAGTGAGTGCATGAATGGATACATGAATGGATGAAGTAATGCATGACTCCGGTGGCCATCCAGGCCAACTCAGCAGCTGATGTTGGAGATCTCTCTCTGATTGCCCTTCAGTACCTTCATGACATAACCCCTTTGCTGGCCTCGCTAACACTCTACTGGAAGACATCAATGTTAACAAAAGCTTTATGGAAAAAAAAGAAAGTAGAGGTGGGTGGAGAAGGCAGGGAATGCATTTCTGACAATCTCTAAGTAGTTATTATATTAAACCTTCTGCCAAGCAAGAGAAAGAAAACTGGAAAACACCCACACTCTGTTAATTCCATGTAAATGCTGACATGTATGGGACTTTGACCACATTTACACAGAAGCTTCTCAAGTCCAGAGTACTTCAAATTCTTTTGGAGGGACTAATGAGGTCAAATAACAATCCTCTATGTCAGTGCTTCTCAATCTATCTCTGGTAACAGATTGCTTTGTTTTTATTTTCAATCCATCACAGATCGATACTTTTATAAAGTACAAAAATTATAAGCTTCGATGTGGCCACAACGTGCTACGAAAGTTTCTATATGCTTACTCTCTATGTCTGTACTTAACACGGGTAACAAATATTTAGCATACCTACACCCATTTGGAAACCCTGGTTGCATAGTGGTTAAGAGTTAGGCAGCTAACCAAAAGATTGGCAGTTCAAGTTCACCAGCTGCTCCTTGGAAACCCTGTGGGGCAGTTCTACTCTGTCTATAGGGTGACTATGAGTCAGAATCAACTCGACGGCAATGGGTAGTTAGTATGGGTACACCCATCTGCAGACCACAATTTGAGTAGCAATGTTCCAGGTCAGTACTTACTCCCATTGTCTCATTCCTCAGCCATGGCAGACATTGCTAATCGATTGTCACACATTTCCCCATCTACCAGTAGTCGATGTTTGGCTTTAAAACCCTTCTCATCCCATTGTTGGAGACAGCTACCACTGGGCAGACAATCAGGGATGACGTGGGAAATGAAACCTATTTACCATTCCTGCTCTACATGGTCTATGAACCAGCCATTTGTCATATTCATGCCCATGATGAGACAATTTCTCTGTTTTTGCTTCCAGCCTAAATGAAAGCTTCACAGAGAATATTCAATCAAAATTAGTCATCCACTCAATAGCCATCTCACCAAAGGCAATCACTCCTGTTCATTTAGTCAAGCAATGATCTTTTTGCAGTTTGAGAAGTTCTTAACTCACACACAGTAGAAGATGTAGCAATCTGTATCAGCTACAGGAGCACCTAGTGTGTTCTCAGGTGGAAATTGTATAGCTCACATTTGGGAACCTGCGATCACTGGCATTCCATTGCTTTAACTCCTTCTTGCCTCAAATTCTCCAGTCCTGTGGTGTACCTGCTTTTAGTTCAAGGTTGTCACAAGAGCTCATTCGCACTGAATCGTTTTCTCTTCTCATTATCCTCTTCGTCAAAAAAGTGAGGATTTTCATGCCTCCCACATTCAACCTTTTTCCAAGCAAGATTAAAACCCCTCAGCTCTTCTCTGGTAGCCCATCAAGCTGTAATGCCAACTTCCAGTCAGTCATTGGAGAGGTCAAGGAAGAACCATCCACAACAGGGAGAGAATTGATCTGTCATCTGTGTGTTGCAGAACTGAGGCTAACTCTGAAGAAAGGCAAATTTCACTTTATACATTTAGTCTCAACTTCGCTGTAAAGTTCGCCTTGAAATGCTTTGCAACCTCCTCTTAGGCTCTGATAACCACAGAATCACAGATTATTGGAGCTAGAATGGGCCTTAAGGAGCACCTGTCTAATCCAAAGCCACCTTTTGATGAGAAGAAAAACAAATGAAGTTAGTTGGAAGAGTCCAAAGCCTCTGGCTCTCTTTACCAACCACCTGGATGAACTTGGATGAGCTAATTCACAGGGCTAGTGAGAATTAAATGAGATAATGTGAACAAAAGTGCTTTGAAAATGAGAGCATAATATAAATGTTGGTATTTAACTGTCTTCTCACAACCTCACAGTAAACTAGAGGCAAACCTCAGTGTAGCACAACAGGGAGCCAGGAGGGCATGAATGATCCAGTCTGCCTTCCAACAAAGACCTACTTTGACTACTTGGGAACCAGAGTGAACATATGGAAATGTATTATGAGTCCAAGAAAGAGATGATTGTAACTTACACTAGAGTGGTGATTATGAAAGAAAAAGTGGACAGATTCGAGAAATATGTATAAGGTAAGGTCATTAGGAAGTCCCTGGGTGGTGCAAATGGCTAACACGCTCAGCTGCTAACTGAAAGGTTGATGGGCTGAGTCCACCCAGAGTTACCTTGAAACAAAGTCCTGGGGATCTATTTCCAAAAAAAAATCAGCCATTGAAACCCCTATAAATACAATTCTACTGTGACACACATGGGGTCGTCATAAGTTGGCAACTGGTTTTAGGACCATCAGGGCTAGGTAATGGATTGAATATAGGAAGAGGGAGGGAAAGGGAAGGGCTCAGGATGGCATTCTGGCTTATCTTACTGGATGATGGTGTTGCTCAATGAGATAAGAAACAGTGTGAGACACCCAGTAAGGTGCGGCATAGAAAGGAGATCACAAGATCATTTTCAAACACATCGAGTTCAAAGTGCCTTTGAGATATCCAAGTGCACTTGTCAAATAAGCAGTGAATGCTGAGGGGATATGTGTGACTCAAGGTACAAAATGTTAAGTCATACACATGTAGGCAGGAGCTGAAGTCATTGGCTAGGATAAGATCACCTAGGGAGCAAATGTTGTTGATTCTGACTCATGGTGACCCCACGTGTGCAGACTAGAACTGTGTTCCACAGGATTTTCAAGGTTGTGACCTTTTGGAAGCAGATTGCCAGGCCTGTCTTACGAGGCATCCCTGGATGGGTTTGAACCACTGGCCTTTCAGCTAGTTGTTGAACACTTAACTGTTTGCACCACCCAGGGACTCCATAGGGACCAAATAAAACCAAACCAAACCCATTGCCATCGAGTCAATTCTGACTCACAGTGACCCTAAAGGACAGAGTAGAACGCCCCATAGGGTTTCCAAGGCTGAATCTTTATGGAAGCAGATTGCCACACCTTTCTCCTGCAGGATGGCTGGTGGGTTGAAACTGCTGACCTTTGGATTAGCAGCTGAGCACTTAACCACTGCACCGCCAGGGCTCCTCAGACAGCAAATACAGGGTAGGAAAGAAGTAGAACTGGGACTGAGCCTAGAGGAGCCATAATATTTAATGGCAAAGGAAGATGAACCTCAAAGGAGACAGAGGAGAGGTCAGAGAGACAGAAGGAAAAGCAGAATCGCGTTTTCATCCAAGGACAGAGAGTACTTCAAACAGGAAAAAATATCCAGCAGCATCAAATGCTGCTGAGGGTTCATTTAGGATAAAGACTAAAAAAATAACCATTAAATTAGCAATGAAGGACAGCGGTACCTTTTCATGATAGAGCCCAAGCTCCAATCCGTTCCAAGCACCTATTCCTTTCCCCCATTACCATACAAAGATCAAAGTGGACCTCCAACCTTTGGGAAAATAAATCTTCCTTGGAGTTCCAAATACTATGGCTCTTTCAACATGGCAGCTTTGAACTTCAGCTAAGCCGAAGCCTTCTTGGAGATCCCGTTCCAGCCTACATACCAAGAAATCCTACATACTGGGATTGGTTTTGTCTAGATCACAGAGGGCAAATAAGCAGCATGTGTATTAATACCATCAAACCTGGGTCCACATCAGATATCCCTAATTGATCAGAAGGCCCCACCTGAAAGCATGCATCTCTGGGAGTCACTGTCTCTACATCTCACTTTCCAGGATGTCTGGACAGCCCAGAACCTTGGATCCCTGCCTACCTCATTGTCCCCCAGTCCTCATTCCTCCTTGAGAGAGGAAGAGACAGTAGAGGAGTCAGAGATGAGAGACATTCCCACCCCAGCGCCTCTCTGTCCTTGGCTCCACATCCAAGGCCAGTGGACTGCACTCAGCCAGCCAGCCGGACTGTTGCATCTGTTCCCAATACCAATGTGATTCACAGTGATTTGCTTTGGAAATCAAAGCCTGGAGATCGACTGTGATGTCTAAAGAACAGGCCCTGCACGGCTGGAGAAGGGGACTGACTCGGCTCACAGCAGAGTTCCCATTTGTTTGGTTTTTCCTATTGGAAACAAACTCCCAAAGAGTCCTGCCCAGCATGGATGGTGTGTGCCTCCTCTGGAGTTTGACTTGGGAGGATAATGAGCTAAACAAAGGAGCAGATGATCGAGGAGCTTATTTGCAGTCTGCACAGTTTATATTTAGCCATCTTGTGACTGGGCTGCTGCCTCCGTGTGGCAATTGCCCTTGGGAAATTCAAATCTGGGGGATGCAGAGGTGGGGCAGAATGAGGGCGAGTAAGGAGGTGTTTAAAATGCTGCCTTAGGAAATATCTAGAATAGACAAGTGCATAGAGGCCAAAGCTTATTAGTGGTTACCAGGGGCTGATGGGAAGAAGAAACGGGGAGTTATCGTTTAAGGGATACTGAGTTCAGGATGAGGAAGAAAATTTGGAAACAGAAAGTGGCAATGGTCACACAACATGGGGAACATAATTAATGTCACTTAATTGAACACGTAAAATGGTTGAAATGGCAAATGTTTTATTATATATATTTTACCACAAAAAATCATAAAAATATAAAACATGCAAAATCCTCATCAAAAAATGCTGCATTGGGGCACAGGAAGGAGGGTGAGAACAAACACGTTTACTAAAACTAGGATGAGCACAGTGTTTTGGTCGCTTACAAGAATAATCGAAGAAGATACAAAAATGTGTAATAGTGTGTAAATTGCCTTTGCACATAGGAGCGTGAAGTTCTCTGTCTTCCCTTCATGCTCAGCCTCAAGCAGCTTGACTAAAGAGGGAGGTAAATGGGGGATCAGAAAACCCAAATTGTACTCCTAGTCTGCCGTCTGCTATGAGCCATTTTCTTCTCTGTAAAATGAAAGGGCTAGAGAAGACAACCCCTAATGTCCTGTGATTTCGCGCATGGTTAGATAGAGAGGCAACTGTCTTAGTTTCTTAATGCTGCTATAACAAAGTACCACAAACCATGTGGCTCATAAGAACATAATTTTATAGTCTTGTAATTCTAGAGACTAGAAGTCTGAGCCAGAGTATCAGCTCTGTTGATAACCCTCTGAGGGCTCTGAGAGAGTACTTATTCCAAGCTTCTCTCCTAGCTTCTGGAAACTCCCAGCAACCCTTAACATTCCTTGGATTGCAGCTCCATCTGCCTCCACCATCACATGGCTGTCCTTCCTCTGTCTTTCTGTCTCTTTTCCTCTTTTATAAGGATATCATTTAGATTGGGTTAGGATCCACTCTATTCCAGTATGACCTCATGTTAACTTCACTGACAATGTCTTCAAAGAACCTATCTCCAAACAGGACATGTTCATAGGTACCTGGGGCTAGGACTTCAACATATCTTTTGCGGGGACGATAATACAATCCACAACAGCTACCTACAGGATGTACAATGGGAGGGGTGGAGTAGGAAGCTACAGGGTAAAGAAAGAGCAGTCATGTAATGGAGCACTCTGCAATCATTAAAAACCGTAGTGCTAATATCACCCAACAAAAAATGAATTATTAAAATGTATCTCAAAATTAAAGAGAACTGATGGTGCTAAAAAAAAAAAAAACTAAAATCTATATTAATTGAGACTCAAGGTATGATGCATTGCTAAGTGATAATGGCAGCTCCAGCATGAAGCAGTTGATCATTGTCATTTAGGCAGCCATGGAATGTGAGAAGATGATCACTGAAGGACAGGGCAGGGAAGGCAGACCCAAAGATCTCCATAAGAAGCAGAATCCAAACAGAGCCTCACCTCATTCCTGCTGACCCTGTCCACTCTATATTTTGGGACTAAGTTAGTGCCTGGGATTGTGGTTCCCAGAAACTGGGGCTGCCAGAGAAGGCAGGATTTTATAGGATTACAAAGTATATAGAATTACATAGGATTTTTGTTTTTGCTATTTTGTTGTTGTTGTTGTTGTTTGTTTGTTTGGGCTTTTTGCCTTTATAACATTTGAAGGCTGAGTGCATGGAGGGATAGCCCAACCCACACTTTCCCCAGCCCAAGATACCAGAGGGAGTGTGGACATTACATACAGTGAATAAAGCAGAGGTCCTTAGGGGCCTGGTACCATTGGGGCATCTCTTAGAACAAGGATGTAGCTTTAGGCAGAAGCTCCACCTCCTGGTGGGTCCCAGCCTCCTGGAGACAGCCCTGTCTGGGCACAAATCTTTCAATTCTAGAATGACAAGACAGAAAAGGATCTTATAGGTGATCCCTTGTTCCCAGTACAGTCTCAATTCAAGCTTCCCTCAAGCTGGCAGCCTCATGAGACAGTTCAATCAGGTTCTGACTTCAGGAAAATGGGGGGTTTAATTTGAGTTTCAGGGGGAAACTTGCTTCTTGCTGATCATCACAGAGTCCCCTATATCAGATCCAAATGCCTCATCACAATCAGTGGCAATGAGGAGACTGACGGCCATGGGGTGCAGTGAGACAGCCAAGAGCCTCTCTCTCACCACTTGCCAAAATCCCACTCTTAGCTCTTTGTTGCTTTGTGTGAAGTCATATTAATCTGCCGAAATGAAAAGGTGTCAGTCAGGAGAAAAGAACTTCCTCAGTAAGGAAGAACCCATAAATTAGAAAGTACACAGTAAGCACCTAAAGGGGGCAGTTTTCGCATCTCAACTATCTTCACCACTCAGGTTGAGTCAGAAGAGGCTTCTGGCATGGTGTAATCCTTTATGAAGGAGCAATTTAGGCTCAGAGGGGTCACGTTTCTTAATCAAGGTCACACAGCACATTGAGAAGCAGGACTGGGACCCTCTGGCTCCTATGAACATTTTGAAGGGCTCTTAAAAGCCAAATTCTAATCCAAAACCCCAGTCCTTTGTTTACAGATAGTAGGAACCTCCGCCACCAAACACCCCTTTTTGAAATTTTGCTTTGCTTCTAGCACTAGTCCCTACAGTGATCATGGTGTGAAGGATAAAATCATCCAAGTAAGTAGTGTTGGTGGCTCTGAATCTAGACAAGCAGAGCATAGACTTTGGAAACATGATGTATTCCACACAGGTGCGAACCCTGTCAGATTGTCTTGGTGCACCTGGGTGTTTAATTCAGGGCTTCAAGCTGGTTCATTCAGGTTTGACTCCCTGCTGAAAATTTGCGTTTCTAACAAGTTCCCAGGTGATGCGAATGCTGCTAGTTAGGGACCAATTCTGAGAACCACCAGTAGAGGCGAACCAAAACTAAATCTGTTGCCCGCGAGTCAATTCCAACTCATAGTGACCCTAAAGGACAGAGTAGAGCAGTCCCATAGAGTTTCCAAAGAGCACCTGGTGGATTTGAACTGCCAACCTTTTGGTTAGCAAACATAGCATTTAACCACTGCTCCACCAGGGCTTCCACTGGTAGAGCAGTGGATCTCAAAATTTATTATACATAAGAATCACCTGGGATCTTGTTAGAATGTAAATTCTAATTCAGTTTGTCTGGTGTGGAAATGCAAATTCTCAGCAGGGGCTCAAACCAGAAGGTACCAGTTCCAAGTCCTGGTTTAATTTTCCTTCTTCCCAGGCTTCAGCCTTGGTGCTCCTGCCCCCTAGTGGCCAGCAATATTTACTGCAGGCATACTCCTGCACAGACAACAAATTAACGGAAAATTAGGTGAGAAGTCACAATCTCCAGAAATAGAGACAACCCGCATCCATCTTTAAAAAAGCAGGCCTGATTATGATGGGAAAAAAAATTAACCCACTCACAAAAGCACGACTACCTAGATTTTAACCCACAACAGATTTGAACTTGTAGAGAAATGAGTCCCGCCCACCAAGACTCATGGGCTGAAAAATCAATTATGTAACTGACCCAAGGCCTCATGGAATGAGGGGACTCAGAGAACCTGATGGGGTAGGAACAGAAGGATATAAAATGGAGAAAAGGGAAAACACCGGCATATGATGCCCCACAACAAACACTGGTGTAAATGAATCAAAGTCTTAACGCCCCCACTATGCACAGCTACACCCAGTGAACAAACCACCTCCACCTCCCTTGTTCAGTTAAGACCTCCTCCTTCTGCCAATCTCACCTCAACGTTTCCTCTGACTCAGCAGACAAGATGGGCCCCCATCATACAATCCCATGACACCTGGTACTTCTCTATCATAAGATTTTTACACTCCCTAATTATACATTTCTTTGCTTGTTCTCTGGCCCACACACTAAAGTGTAAGTATCATGAGGGCGGGCACTGTGGCTGCCTTGTTTACTATTAAATCTGTACCCCTACAATAGTGATTAGCACATAGGAGGACTCATTAAATACTTTTCAATGAAATCAAGAAAATTTTAAGTGTTGGTTGAATGAAAATTAAGGAACACAGCCAGCAGAGAAAGCAGAGCTGGTATACCAGGTCTGCAGGACTGTGTAGCTTCCCAGAATTACACTCATTTAGAGCTGACTGCATGATAAGGCCTGGTGGTACAGTAGTTAAGCACTTGGCTGCTAACCAACAGGTAGGCAGTTTGAATTCACCAGCTGCTCCAAGGGAGAAAGATGTGGCAGTCTGCTTCTGTAAAAATGTATAGCCTTGGAAACCCTATGCGGCAGTTCTACCCCGTCATGTAGGATTGCTATGAGTCAGAATCAACTCAACAGCAGTGGGTGTGTGATAAGTGGAATCCCTGGATGGTGCAATTGGTTAACGGGCTCAGCTGCTAACTAAAACTTTGGAGGTTTGAGTTTGCCCGGAGACACCTCAGAAGAAAGTCCTGGATCTACTTTTGAAAACTTAGTCATTAAAAACCCATTAGAGCACAGTTCTACTCGGACACACATGGGGTCACCATGACAAAGGTGACTCGACGGCAACTGTGTGATAAGTGCTGCCTCTGTGTGGCCCGGGGTGGTGGCTCCCTGCACTGGGTCTCCATTTTCCTATCTGTAAATTAAGGATTTGGCATATGTAATATCAAAGTCATTGGCTCTCAGGTATCAAAAAACCAATGTAAACAAGGTTAAGGGAGAAAAAGGGAATATATATTGCTCATGAAGCTGAAAAGCCATGGATTCAGGGACGGCTTCATCCAGGATAAAAGCAAGTTCATCAGAGCCTGCTGTTCTCTTCTCCATCGTCCATCCTCTCTTCCCCTCTGTGTTTGCTGCACTTCACAGGCAGGCTTTTTCTATGTGGTGAGGCAGCGGAGGTTCAGTGGTAGAAGTCTTGCCTTCTGCACAGGAAACTCAGGGTCGATTCTCAGCCAATGCATCTCATACACAACCCGTCAGTGGAGGCTTGTGTGATGCTATGATTCTGAACAGGTTTCAGTGGAGCTTCCAGGATAAGACAGACTAGGAAGAAAGGCCTGGAGATCTACTTCCAAAAAGTAGCCATTGAAAACCCTATGGATTACAACTGTCTGATCCATTAGGGATCACGGGGTCGGGTAGCATTTTGTTCCGTTGTGCATGGGGTTGCCATAAGCTAACAACCACCTTCATTGTAAGGGTCTCCGGCAGACTGGGCTTTCATCCACACAGCAGAAACACAGAAGGGCTCTCTTCTGAATGTTTCAGCCCCAAATCCCAGAATTACCTCTTGCTGATGCCGATTGGGTGACATGCCCTTCAGAGAGCGGAAATTCTCAGGTTCCCCTGAACCAGCTGTATCCATCCCCCAGAAAGGCAGCTCCGCAGAGGGCAGTCAGGCAGACATTATCAGAATGTGGAGACAATGGCTGCTAGACACCTAAAAGCAAAAATGCACTGCAGAGTAAGCGACCTTTAAGGACTTTTCCAGCTTTGAACACCCTGATGTGATCTGGATCTTGAGGCAGGGGAACGGGAGCAAGAATAAAGCCATGAACCCTCTCCAGAGTTAGCCCAACCCCAAATCCATTCAAAAACCACAACTGCCAAATGAGACCCCCTCACCCATTCTGAACAGAGAGACGGTGGGCATCAGCAGCCCTGGCAAGCAAGCAGTTGACTTTGACCCTCCAGAAGCCACGGGGCATAAAAGGAATGACATTTTCATAACACCACTAAAAGGGAACATTTCCGTTTCCCGAAAAGATGGACATTATCAGTGAGATTCATTTTTTAAAAAATAATAATAATCTTATTACACTTTCTTTTTCACTGCTTTTTTGTATCTCTGGTCGAAATGCAGCAGGATGTAGGTTGCCATAGTGATGGCTGAATTTTTTAAATAACAGGGCTCAGGAGCTCAGGCTGCTGGTTGTACCAGCCCCAGGCAGGAAACGGTGGGGGAAGAAGAGAAACAGAGGCAGGGTGAGAAAAGGAAGAAAGCTGCTGGGCTCATCCCAGGACACTGAGACTTCTCCAATTTGTTTTCCTTGCAGAAGGCTGTTCTCTGCATTGAGGATAAGGCGTAGGAAGCACAGAGCCCAGCTTCTTCCTAGAATGAGAGAATGTAGGAGCTCAAACGCATGAGGAACCAGGAACTAGTTGCTGTGGAGTGGCGACCTCTACAGGGTTTTCAATGGCTGGTTTTTCAGGAAATCACCACGCCTTTCTTCTGAGATGTCTCCGGGTGAATTCGAACTTCCAACCTTTGTTAACAGCCAAGCACATTAACCATTTGCCTGTTCCATTGTGGTCGATTCAATCCCAATTCATAGCAATCCTACAGGGTAACCATTTGCACCATCAAAAAGAGAAAAAGAAATCCGTTACCATAAAGTCAATTCCAACTTGATTCCAACTCATGGCAGCCTCATGTGTTACAGAGTACAGCTGCTCCATAGGGTTTTCTTGGCTGAAATCTTCACAGAAGTAGATCTCCAGGCTTTTCTTCCACGGTACTGCTACATAGGGTTCCAACCTTTAGTGGCTAAGCGCGAACCATTTGCACCACCTAGTGGCGTAGCAATTAAAGAGCTCAGCTGCTAACCAAAAGGTCGGTAGTTCTAATCCACCAGCTGCTCCTTGGGAACCCTACAAGGCAGTTCTGTTCTATCTTACAGGGTCACTATGAGTCAGAACTGACTTGATGGCAATGGGTTTGGTTTTGGTTTTAGGGACTCCTTATAAGTCACCTCTCCAACCCTTACCTGGTGGTCTCTTGTGACAAATGGATTTCTCCCACATTTATACCCCTTCTTACTAATAATAGGCCAAATTCATCCAAGTTTTAGACAGGCCACTGGAAACCTGATCCTGAGAGAAATGTCCAAAGGGCTGGAGACACCAAGAGCTGGAGCCCACAGGATTGTTCAGTGAAAGAGAAATTTGAGGTTAAGAGTCCAGTAGCTGCCAATTCAAGCAGCCCTAGCCACAAATCCCAGTCCTGCTCTTCTCTCTCGATTTGTGATCTTGGACAAGTGAATTAACCTCTGAGCCTCAGTTTCTCATCTGTAAAGTAGACATAGCAATGGTTCCTGTGTCACAGGGTAAGTCTGAGGATTAAATGGTATGGTCCATGTAGAACCCCTCGGCGTTATCCCTGGTGAATGCTCAGTAAATGACAGCTTTTTTAATTATTAGGTTCTTTCTGTTTGGCCCCAAGGGATTCCTCAGACTTAGACTCAATTTTGTCTCACCACAATCACCATCTAAGAATGAAATGGAAAGATTCATGAAGTGGTGAGTTCCCCATGACTGGACATATTCAAGCCAACCGAGGCCAGCGAACTGCCTGACAGGGACATTTTTTTTAAATAACTTCAGGCTTCAGAAGACAGGGTCTTGCTGAGGGAGACTCAGGGAGTTGACCCACCACAGAGCACCCAGTTCTTCACCCAACACCCTGCCGAACTCCCAAGGCAGGGAAAAGGGAAACCAGAGGGTAAGGCAGGGGGAAACCAGGAACTCAATTTCCCAACCAGGAAGTACAGAATCGACACACAAACACTTGTGGGAACAGGGTGGTTCTGACAGGAGATGGTTTATCTCTGCTGTCTTTTCCTGCTTGCCCCAGCAGACCTCCAGAAAGGACTCGTATTCTCAGCAAGCCCGGTTTCTTGTCTCCTGACCAAAATGGCAGGCGGCCAGGGCCCTTCTGTGTTTGACAGGGAAGTGGCTGCTAAGAGTTAAATAATAATCAGGCAAAGATTGTTCCTCTTAGCTGGGACAGTAGCAGGATTATTGGAGTTAAAATGAACCTGGCATTTCTCCAGAGGCCCCAGGAAAGAGGGAGAGAGCCTAGGAAAACGGGCCCCCTGAGCCTGCGATCTACACCCCTGTGGCCTCCCCATCCCGGGCCTATACCCTGACAATCAGGCTGCTTGGAGCCTAGAGTTTCCCATCAGCATTCCCACCCCAACCCCGCTTCACTCCCACTCCACCCTCCACCCCCAGCAATGCCCAACCCCGCCCCCCCCATCTGGCCACAGTGGGAGGGAAATTAAGGAGGAGGAGGATGAGATAACAGGCAGGCTCAGGGAGGGGGAAGTGGCCAGGGTATTCACACCAACAGGCCATCCTCCTGTGCCTTCCCAAACAAAGGAAAGAACTCAGGGTCCCCAACTCTGTGGGAGGCAGGAGGCAGCCATCCAGTACTGGCTTTGACCTTGGTCAGTTGCTGGTGCTACCCAAGATCAACTGACCAAGGGCAAGCTCAGATCCCAACCTACCTCTTCTGCCCCCATAAAGACTCCAAGATAGCCCTGCCCACCTTGCCCCTACACATAAACACACACAAGCCTGATATCAGGAATAGGATCGGGGTGGGGGTCTAGAAATAGTACCCAGGGATTCATACACACTAGGCTTAGATACGCACAACACATCCCCTGAAGGAGCCACAAAACCTGTCAGCAGAAAGGCCCCTGGGGACTGGTGGTTAGGGGATAGGAAGGAGACTTATTTTTCACTGTACACCTTCTTGCAGAATTTCTCTCACATGCACACATTGCTCTTTCAAGAAATAAATGCCATTCCTCTTTCTAAGAGAACACACACACAGAATCTGTCCTTTGCCCTGGCCACTTGGAGTCAGGAAAACTAACTCCTAGTTCTACCACTGATCTTGAATCAGTGTGAGGTCAGACAGGGTCTTAAGCATCCTTTGCCTCAATCCCTAGGGCTATAAAATAGGATTGATAGAAACCTACTCTACCCTCTCACAAGCACTTCAGGAGGTCCCAGTGGAGTACCAGAGTTGCACAAACTCTTAAGCACTTGGCTACTAACCAAAAGATTGATGGTTGGAATCCTCTCAAAGGTGCCTAGGAAGAAAGGCCTGGTGATCTGCGCCTGAAAGGTCACAGCCACTGAGGACCCTATGGAGCACCATTCTACTCTGCAACACGTGGGATTGCCATGAGTTGGGGTCCCCATGAGTCAGAATCGGCAACTAGTTTGGCTTTTGGTTAATGAGATAAAAACAACTATAGTAATGATAATAGTTAAAATATATCGATGCTTAGCATGTACTGGGGTAGTCTCTGGGTGTCACAAATGGTTAAGTGCTTGACTACTAGCTGAAAGGTTGGCAGTTGGAACCCATGCGGAGGCACCTCAGAAGACAGGCCTGGTGATCTGCTTCTGAAAGGTTGCAGCCTTGAAAACCCAATGGAGTAGTTCTCCTCTGCACACATGGAGTTGCCATGAGTCAGAACTGACCCAAAGGCAATGAGCACTACCACCACGTACTGGACACATTTCTATTGTTGCAATTAGAAAGCAGTCCTATAAGACAACCCGTTACCGTTGAGTCGTTTCCGACTCATAGCAACCCTATAAGATAGAGTAGAGCTGCCCCCACAAGGTTTCCAAGGAGCGGCTGGTGGGTTCAAACTGCGGACCTTTTTGGTTAGCAGCCGAGCACTTAACCACTGCACCACCAGGGCTCCTCCTATAAGAGAGTGATTGTCATAAGCTTCATTTTTAAGAGACAAGGAAAATAAGGCAGAAAAATGTTAAGTAACTTGCTCAAGGTCATGCAATTACATATCTGGCTGTCTGACTCCAGTGCCAACATTTTACCCACTAAGCCCAAAATGGAGGATTAATATTAGCGCTCATTATGCTAGCTGTAGCTCCCTCTCCCAAGATGTTTGGTGGAGAATCTGTCTTCCTCCATCTGTTTGCCCCAATATTGGGGTCTCTACCTTTACCCAAGACAGTAGAGGGAGTCCCTGGGAGGTATAAATGGTTAATGTGCTTGGCTGCTAACTGAAAGTTTGGAAATTTGAGTTTACCCACAGGTACCTCAGGGCAACTGGTTCAACTGGTTACAATCTAGAGGTGGGGAGATAAATAAATCCCAAAGTTGGATCCTGGTTCTAGGAGTTAGAATTTGCTGCATATCAGAGACCAGGATCGTGAGTCCACCTCTAACTGAGAAGGGCATGCAGCAAGGAGCCCCACCTGAGGCTCATATGCCCACAGTTAGTTTGTTGCCTCCCCACCCCCACTGTTACTATGGTAACAAAGGATTTGGGATGCTAGTCCTCAATCCCTGTTCCTAATTTTCAGAACCTTTCTAATTCACATTTCCTCTTTGAGCCTTCACTTCTCCCTTCTGTTGCTTCTCAGTCCTCTATAACAACTATCAACTAGTGGTCATGCAGCCCCTTCTCAAACACCACCAGGGACAAGGAGATCATTACCCCCCACGTCCCAACCATTTTCAAACCACCCTTCACTGCTGGCAAAATCTTTCTTCTATTGTCCTCAAATCTGTTTCCCTATTTTTTTTTTTTCCACCCACTAGTTCTTGATCTGCCACCTGGGGTCTCATATCACCTCAACAGTCCCTCAAATAACCGGAGATCATCCTCATGTTCTGCCTAGGTCTTCTCTTCTCTAGGCCAGTGGTTCTCAAATGTGAGTTGCATCCGAATCACCTTGAGGGCTTGTTAAAGTGCAGACACTGGGGCCCATCCCCAGATATTCTCATACCATATATCTAGGGTGCTCCCAGGAATTTACATGTCTAAGGAATTCTTGGGTGATGCTGTTGCCAATGCTTGGGAATTGCTCTTTGGGAACCACTGCTCTGGATAAACATTCCTTATTACTTTTAAAACTCCTCCTGTGTGAGGGTTCCCAGGCCTCTTTACCACTCTAGTCTCTCTCCTCAGGATCTGTTCCAATTTGTCAATATGGCATCCAGAACGAGACTCAAAGCCTTGAGAAGATGGTTTGAGTTACAAGGAACAGATTCCCTTGGGTTCCCTCAAGTAGTGGGAGGTTTATGGTATACCACAGAAAAAGAGGAACTTCAAATTCATGGCGGGGCCTACTAGGCCCCAAGCTGATGAGACCTATCGGGAAGAGCTGAGATGGCAACACAGCTGGGTCTTCACATCGAGGAAAGGAGATCTCATCAGTCTTTTAGCAGCAGGGCTCTGTTCATCCTCAGCTCTCGCTACCTCTTTTTCTACTATTTCTGTTGTCACCAAACAACATCCTTACCCCTTCGACCCTTGTAAATTTTTTCCACAGCATAGCTTCCTCATTCTTGCTTCTGTTTTCTCCTGGTTCCTTACGCTCCTTTTGGCCTTTACAATACCATGTGGCCTCTCTCCACAAACCATTTCAGCTTCTGGACCGGCCACCAGCTACCTAACTCACATTGTTTTTCTCGGTTCAAATTCCCAAAAGAGAGATTCAGGGTAAGCCAACTCGTTCCAGTTTGGATAAAGTTTTCAAAGTAGTTTACCAATTGGCAGCCCTTGAGCCTTTATCCAATCACTTGTAACTGGCAAATGTTGAACCACATGGGAGCAGCCTGCAACCCATTGGCCACCAGTAAGTTTCATCTTCCATACCAACTCCCATAAAATAACATTGGATGCCTAGAGACCTGTGTTGAGAAGGATTCAGATGTTGTTGTTGTCGTTAGGTGTCATCAAGGCAGTTCTGACTCATAGTGACCCTATACACAACAGAACAAAACACTGTCTGGTCCTGTGCCATCCTCACAATTGTTATACTTGAGCCCATTGTTGCAGTCACCGTGTCAATGCATCTTGTTGAGGGCTTTCCTCTTTTTTGCTGACCTTCTACTTTACCAAGTAAGATGTCCTTCTCCAGGGACTGGTACCTCCTGATAACATATACAAAGTACATGATACAAAGTCTCAACATCCTTGCTTCTAAGGAGCATTCTGGCTGTACTTCTTCCAAGACAGATTTGTTCGTTCTTCTGGAAGTCCATGGTGTATTCAATATTCTTCACCAACACCATAATTCAAAGGCATCAATTCTTTGGTCTTCCTTATACATTGTCCAGCTTTTGAATGCATATAAGGCAATTAAAAACACCATGGCTTGGGTCAGGCGCACCTTAGTCTTCAAGGTGGCATCTTCGCTTTTCAAGGCTTTAAAGAGGTCTTTTGCAGCCGATTTGCCTAATGCGATGCATCCTTTGATTTCTTGATTGCTGCTTCCATGGGCGTTGATTGTGGATCGAGGTAAAGTGAAATTCTTGACAATTTCAATCTTTTTTCCATTTATCATGATGTTCCTTATTGGTCCAGTTGTGAGAATTTTTCTTTTCTTTATGTTAAGTGTAATTCATACTGAAGACTGTAGACTTTGATCTTCGTCAATAAATGTTCCAAGTCCTCTTCATTTCAGCAAGCAAGGTTGTATCATCTGGAAATCACAGGTTATTAATGAGTCTTCCTCCAGTCCTAATGCCACATTCTTCTTTATATAGTCCACCTTCTTGGATTATTTGCTCAGCATACAGATTGAATAAGTATGGTGAAAGGATATAACCTTGCACACTTTTCCTGATTTTAAACCACCCAGTATCCCCTTGTTCTATATGAATGACTGCCTCTTGGTGTATGCAAAGGTTTCTTATGAGCACAATTAAGTGTTCTAGAATTCCCAGTCTTCAAAATGCTATCCGTAACTTGTTATGAGTCACACAGTCAAATGCCTTTGTACAGTCAATAAAATACAGGTAAACACCCTTCTGATATTATCTGCTTTCAGCCCTGATCCATTTGATGTCAGCATATCCCTTGTTCCACGTCCTCTTTTGATTCCTGCTTGAATTTCTGGTAGTTCCTGTCAATGTTCCGCTGCAATCGCTTTTGAATGATTTTCAGCAAAATTTCTTTTGTGTAAAATTTGTGTAAGATACTCTGTCTAAACTCAGTAGGACATGATTAATTAGTGGTATCTGCCATGGACATGCAAACAAGAAGCCTCAGCCTATATACCTGTTACTTGTCATCCCTCATGTTAGAGCATGTGGTCTAATGAGGATGAACTAAGTGGGATCATCACTTTCCTCATTCTGAATATTCTACTTCTCTTTTTGAGAACTAAGATTACATTTGCTTGTTCAGAGAGCTGGATCCCACTGTTGCTTTACATTGAACTTCAGCCAGATAAAATCCCTAAGCTTTTTTCACTCCTGCTACTAAGACACTTTTCTTACATTCTGGATTGTCAAAAAAGAGAAAAGAAACAGAACTGTAAAATTTTACATTTGTCCCTAATAAATTCTACCTCATTTGATATAGCCCTTCCCTCCAGCCTATTGAGATTCCCTTAGTACAAATGATGTCTTTTTCTGGCCTATTTGATAGAGTGTAAAATCTGTCTGCAGGCTTCTGTCCGTGAAATGAAAGTGAAATGTTTTAAGTTACTTTCTTTACAGAACCGATGTTGGTGTTGTTTTAGGCGCCGTCAAGTCGGTTCCAACTCATAGCGACCCTATGCACAACAGAATGAAATACTGCCTGGTCCTGTGCCACCCTCACAATTGTTGCTATGCTTAAGCTGATTGTTGCAGCCACCGTGTCAATCCATCTTGTTGAGGGCATTCCTCTTTTCCAGCGACCCTGTACTTTACCAAGCATGTTGTCCTTCTCCAGGAACTAATCCCTCACGATAACACATCCAAAGACTGAGACGTAGTCTCGCGATCCTTGCTTCTAAGGGGCATTCTGGTTGTACTTCTTCCAAGACAGATTTGTTCATTCTTTTGGCAGTCCATGGTATATTCAATATTCTTTGCCAACACCACAATTCAAAGGCGTCAATTCTTTGGTCTTCCTTACTCATTGTCCATCTTTTGCATGCATATGAGGTGATTGAAAATACCATGGCTTGGGTCAGGTGCACCTTAGGTAAATTTAGACAACTTGCCTCCATGGACATACTTTGCACCCTTTGGAGGACACACATGCAATAATTTCCAGACATCATTTTAGACTAACAAGGACACGTGCTTATTTGTCCACTGTGACCACAGTAACAATAACCAAAGATAGTAATACTACTTCATGGGGGCTCCTCCAGTCGTAGCACAGTAGCTGTCATTCATTCAACAGCCATTCTGTGTGGTGGGTGCTTTAATACATTATTTCTAATCCTTACAACAACCTTAAAAGGTAGATTTTATCACCCCCTTTTTTTAAGATGAAACAACTAAGGCACACAGCTAGTAAGTTGTAGGGCTGAATCCAAGCCCATCTGCCTGACCCCAAATCTTGTGCCCCTTCCACTGTGTCACGTGGCTTCTCTCTGAGCCTACCTCTTTGAATGACTGCTAAACTTGTTGAAAATGGCTGAAGGGAGAGATTGGGAGCTCATGGATGTAGTTATCCATGAATCACATGTTTAAAAAGCATCGCCTATATTATGTTTTAAGGAGCTCTGGTCGCACAGTGGTTAAGCACTCAGCTGCTAACCAAAAGGTCAGTGGTTCCAGCCCCTCAGCCACTCTGCAGGAGAAAGATGTGGCAGCTGGCCTCTGTAAAGATTACAGCCTAGGAAACCCTGTGAGACAATTCTGCTCTGTCCTGTAGGTCACTATGAGTTGGAATCATAGTTTAAAAATTATGATATATCTGTACTTTGAAACATTACACAGTTATGAAAATTAATAGAGTGGGTTTGCATGTATTCACAGAAAAGACATCCAAGATTTACTGTTAATGGGCCAATGAAAACCTTATGGATCACAATGGTCCAATCCACAACAGATCATGGGAATGATGCAGGACTGGGCAATGTTTCATTCCGTTGTACATGGGGTTGCCATGAGTTGGAGGGTCACTCGATGGCAGCTAACAATAATATTTACCTTGATCTTATTTTTTTTTTAACATTACAGTGACATTTTTGGAGGTAGAGAATTATGGGATATTTCCAGCTTCTATTCTTACTGCTTCCATTTTGATTGATTTTTATAACATTTATATATTACTTCTGGAACCCCCCCCAAAAAATTACAAAAACCTTGTTAAGATCATCAGTTACCCTTCCCCTTTCCCTCCAGTCCTTCTCCCCAACTTCTGAATTCCATGCATCTATAAAACGCACGGAAACCTTGGTGGCGTAGTGGTTAAGAGCTATGGCTGCTAACGGGAAGGTTGGCAGTTTGAATCCACCAGGAGCTCCTTGGAAACTCTACAGGGCAGCTCTACTCTGTCCTATAGGGTCACTATGAGTCAGAATCAACTTGACAGCAACAGGTTTGGTTTTTGGGTTTTATACAATGGATGGAGCCCTGGTGGCATGGTAGTTAAGAGCTCTGCTGCTAACCAAAAGACTGGCAGTTCGAATCTACCAGATGTTCTTTGGAAACCCTATGGGGCAGCTGTACTCTATCGTATAGGGTCACTATGAGTTGTAATCGACTTGTCTGCAACAGGTTTGGTTTGAGTTTGGACACAACGCATAAAGCCTTGGCAGAGCAGTGTTTTGGAACTCGGCTGCTAACCAAAAGTTCATCGGTTCGAACCCACCAGCAGCTCCACAGAAGAAAGATGTGGCCAGCCTACTTCCACAAAGATTTACAGCCTTAGAAACTCTACAGGGCAGTTCTACTCTGTCCTGTACATTTGCTATGAGTTGGAATTGACTCCCCAGCAATGGGTTGGGTTTGTTTTTCTTTAATACAATGCATTCAGATCTGGGCCTCCTGTGTCAATTGATGTCGACAATAAGAAATACATAGTCGCACATAACAAGACCTGAGTCACAAAAGGACCTAAGTTGGCTAATTCCGTGATTCCTGGACATCATAAAGTACCTTTGCACTCTCCTGTCCTCAGCTTGAGACCTGGCTCCCATCACTGTCATTACCAGGTTCTGGCAGTTCCAGGTATCACAGTGGTTATATAACAACTAGTGGAAAACGCAGAACTGTATCTTCCTATGCGACTCTTTTTATCAGCAAGAAAACCTATTGTAGGAGCACCCCAGCAGACTTCCCTTCACACCTGCCATGGCCAGAATGGCATCACATACCCCTGCTAATCCAAACACTGGCAAAGAGGAGGAGGTCACCAAGCCTGGATTGGGCAAATGATTTGCTCCCTGGGGCTGGAAAAGCCCAGCTTCCTTTGAGGCACATGCTTGCTTGTCTACTCTCTAAAGGAGGAAAGACCCATGGGTGGACAACCAATGGTATCACAACTATTCCCTAAATTATGACTTCATATTCCTTTTATGAGTGTTCTAACCCAGCAATTCTCTGTCCCCTGGATATTCTCAGAAGCACATTGTTTCTGAATCAATTGTACTAGGTTTATAGACTCTTCTGAGTTGTTCAAGTGTCAGCTAAAGTGCTCCAGAATTTGTTACTGTTACTACTGCTGACAGGGATATTCATAAAAGCCTCCAGAATGGGTTGTGGGAAATGTCACTATAATGATGATTGAGATACACTGATTAAAATCTCCACTAACAACCCAAAGCCACAGTCCAGCTGATTTCAGAAACAGAATTCTGAAAGTAAGCAAGCAAATGGTGTTTAGTGGTGGTAATATACGACTCAGTTTAGCAGGGTATACGGCATGTGACAAGAAGGATTAAGCTGAATAACTTTTAGGGGAGAACTTTAAACACAACACAGACCTACTTCGGATGCTTTTAAAGTGTAGCTTTCTAAAGGTAAGGTTCAATGTCCTATGCCACCTCTGAACAACTGGAAGAAGGTGCCACCCTTTGGAGTTCAGTCTTTTGTTTATTTGGGAAGTCAACAAGCCAATGATTTCAAGCCTTGTGTTGCCAACTTAAGGAATTTCTGATGTGGCATCTATCATTTTTCTAGGAGATGAGGTGGTGAAACATGGCTGCCAAGGAGAAAGTGAGAAGGAGGACAAGATGCTTCCCCAGGACCTTGAATTCACCCTTATTTTTATGTCTTCCCCTACCCCTTATCACTACCCTTGTCCCCTAAAATTCCCTAGGTGTTGACTTGCCTCTTGTGCTGGATGGCTTTTGTTTGCACCTCCTGAGATGCTTTCCCCTCTTCTCCACCTAGCTTTGTGCCCTAGAGGCTGACCTGTCTGGATGCACCAGCGGGCTCCTTGCCCTCTGGCTTCCATCTGGGTACCACTCTGGCAGGAGATCAACAGGAAGGAATAGGGAGAACTTGGAGAGTAGGGTTGGGAAATTTCTTTTCTAAGCTTCCTCCCTGAGAAGTCCCCAGGGGCTGGTTGCATGCCACTGCCCAAGGGCTCAGCTCAAGTAAGGAAGCCCTCTCACACAGTCGTCTCTGTCCCCCAGTCCCAGTAACAGCCCTCTCCTCTTGCTCCTAAAGGCTTAGGAGTGGTAATGGAGCCTCACTATCACTAATCCAGGGTGCTGCACTATGCCTTGTGGTTTTCTTACACTCTGCCCACACCTTTGTAAATAGTTTCTTTATTAAACTCAGCTTGCATTATCCTAATTTGAGGGTTCCATCTGTTTCCTGCTGATGTACCTCTCTAACTTGATCATCTGTGGGTTTAATGTTTTTGCTTGGTGATATTACCGTGGTTCCTGCATCCCATGTCACTACTCTGCACAGTGGCAAAGACCTCAGCCTCTGAAGTCACATAGAACTGGGCTCATATCCCACTCTGCTTTCTACAGCTAAAAGACCTGGGGTCAATTACTTCACCCCTTTGAGTCTCAGTTTCTTTGCCTACAAAAACAGCATTAATAGTAGTATCTGCCCCCAGATAGATGCTACATGGATCAAATGAGACAATAGGCAATGATGTGGACTGTGACAAATTATAGAGTTCATGCTCCATGTAAATAAAAGGCAGCAGCTCCCCAGACCCAAGTGATGTTGTCACGAAGAAAAGTCATTCCAGGGTTGTCACATATTCTGATGCTTCTAGAGAAGCCAGAAATACAGATTTATAGATAAAATCTCTCCTTTACTAGAATGTGTGCTTCATAAGGACAGTAGTGACTACCTTATTCATTACTATATCCCCAGTGGCTAGAATAGTGCTTGGTACACAGCAGGTGCTCAAGAAATACTTGTTGAATAAATATACCAATTTTTAAATATTGACAAGAGGGGCCAAACAAACTCAAAGCCATGCAAGTGCTGTCCAACTGTGAGACTCAACACCTCCTTAAATTTTGTATCAAAGGCACCTCACTGCCTCACCCTAGTTCTGACCCTGAACAAAACGCTCCTACGAATTGCTAGTTTAGACTCCTGCTATAGAAATAATCACAACTGGAAGGCCATAATAAATGATGGATCCTTTCTGAGCCCCCTCTAATTATATAATACCATCTTTTTAGATTGTGCTTTAAGTCAAAGTTTACAAATCACGTCAGTCTCTCATACAAAAACTTACACACACCCTGCTGTGTACTCCCAGTCGCTTTCCCCCCAATGAGACAGCACACCCCCTTTCTCCACCTAGTATTCCCCGTGTCCACTCAGCCAGCATTTGTCCCCCTCTGCCTTCTCATCTCCCCTCCAGACAGGAGCTGTCCACATAGTCTCATGTGTCTACTTCAGCCAAGAAGCTCACGCCTCACTGGTACCATGTTCTATCTTATAGTCCAGTCCAATCCCTGTCTGAAGAGTTGGCTTTGGGAATGGTTCCTGTCTTGGGCTTACAGAAGGTCTGGGGACCATAACCACTGGGGTGCTTCTAGTCTCTGTCAGACCATTAAGTCTCTTCTTTCTATGAGAGTTGGGGTCTGCATCCCACTGCTCTCCTGCCCTCTCAGGGGTTCTCTGTTGTGTTCCCTGTCAGGGCAGTCCTTGGTTGTAGCCGGGCACCATCTAGTTCTTCTGGTCTCAGGCTGAGGTAGTCTCTAATTTATGTGGCCCTTTCTGTCTCTTGGGCTCATAATGACCTTACATCTTTGGTGTTCTTCACTTTCCTTTGCTCCAGGTTGGTTAAGACCAATTGATGCATCTTAGATGACCACTTGTTAGTGTTTAAGACCCCAGACACCACTCAGCAAAGTGGGATGCAGAATGTTTTCTTAATAGATTTTATTATGGCAGTTGACCCAGATATCCCCTGAAACCATGGTCCCCAGACCCCCACCTCTGCTTCACTGACCTTCAAGGAGTTCAGTTTATTCCGGAAACTTCTTTGCTTTTGGTTTAGTCCAGTTGTGCTGACCTCTCCTAAGATAACACCGTTTTTTCATGACTTGGGGTGCAGCCATCATTTTCAGAATTTTCACTGTGCAGCCCCTAGTTTAGATCACCTGCAAACAGGCACTTATTAAACAAATTCAGGGCCAAAAGAGGAGATGCAACAACTTGTTTCAGCCAGAACAGCTTCCTCTGTCACCACCTGCGGATACAAAGCCAATGAGCTGCAGATTTGTTCCTGAGTTTATAAATACCAAGGAGACAGCTCTCCAGCAAAAGAATGGCTCAGTGGACACACTGCAGATAAATAATGTATGAAACCACTTCTATTTTAACAGCAATTTGCAGTGACACTAATATTGATGAAAAATGTTAACATATGTTACACGATGTTATATTCAGTGAGAGATGGGGTTTGGCAGGCTCTGGACCATTTCTACTCTAGGCCGGAGATGTGAGAAACAGCAACTCTTAGCTGCTGGTTGCTGGCTCCTGTGTGCAACGGGCTGCTCAGGTCAAAGGAGACCAATACTTGATCTCAGTAAGTATCTTGTGGCGGCCACTGATAGTTGGTTGATACAACAATCATTCCCAAAACCCTCTTTCCTAGACAGCTTCTACTCCAGAGATTGCCACAGGTAAACGATCGCGTTCCCAGCTCTTCTGTATTTGGGAGTGGTCACGTGAAACACAATGATTCATGTGTGGAATTAGTGTATTTTCATGATGTGAAGCAGATGTGGTCAGCACCATCAGTTTTGCTCTCTTCCTGCCCTGAATTAGGATGTGATGTCTGGAGCCGTTGCAGCCATTTTAAAAACCAAGAGGCATGAGAGAAGGGGACTGCAGTGACGGCAGCTTTGATGTCACTGAGCCACTAAACCAATGCTGGTAGCTGCCCATGTCCAGGCTGGATGAGAAAAAATAAGTGCCTATTGGTACAAGAAACTCTAAGCTGAATTTTCTGCTGTGTACAAAGGAATTTTACAAAGGAATGCACTCCTGGTATTTGCCTTAACCTTTCTGTGCCTCTGTTCTATCATCTGTATAATGGGAATAATAACAGTACCTACTGTCATTGTGGGAGGTAGGGGTTTTAGTGAGAATCTGTTCAAAGTCTTGAAATAGAGTTTGGCAGATAGTGAACCCTCAGTGGGTGCTACTAACATTATTATGTATTAATAAAGAAGAAGCTCCTATAAGTCGGAATCGACTCGATGGCATTGGTTTTTTTTTTTTTTGGTCTGGGAGACTATGTTTTACACTCATAAAGCCATTACAAATAATGTCTGGATAAATACAAACAAAGGGCTAAAAAGAGAGATGTGTGGAGTCAGGACACTGGGAAAATAAAAGCATGTCCACTTCATGAACTACGTATGCAGCCGTTTAAGATACATGCAAAGACCATCTAAGGACATGGGAAAAGGCTTATGATAAATGTTCGATAAAAAAAAACAAAACACACACATCCAAAATGATCTTTAAAGGATGATCCCAATTATGTTTTTTAAAAAAAGTGAAAATGAAAAGAAATGCCCCAAAATTATCATCTATGTGACTAGGAATAATTTTTTCACCTTTAGGATTTTCTGAATTTTCTAAATTCTTTGTTAAAAAACATAGTGGTTGTATCTTAAAAAAATTATTGAACAATTAAAAATTTTTCTCTTTTATACACTTCCTCATTTTCCAAATTCTTTGCAACAAACATATATTACTTATATAATAGAAAAAATACAGTAGCTTTTAAAATAAGAAACCACATTTGTTGCCCGGAGACAGATGGAACCTGAAAAAGATTGTTAATGGGACCTGGAGCAGTAGGGCATATAGTTTCTTAAAAGCTACCAATAACGTAACTTTAACATTTTTTAAAGTATGACTGTACCCATAGGATGGAATCGGTCGTGTATAAGGGCTCCTTCCTGCTTAACAAGGACACAGGCAGCCGAATAACTCAGAGTGGGCTTCAATGTATGATTCTTCTGTCTTCAGTAATACTGGAGGAACTGAGATTTTTTTTTCCTTCATTCTAAAACCAAAAAAAAACAAAACAAAATCTGTTGCCATCAAGCTGATTCTGACTCATGGAAAGAGCCCATGTGATAGAGTAGAGCTGCTCCATAGAATTTTCATGGCTGCGACTTTCACGGAAGCAGATCACCAGGCCTTTCTCCTGAGGCTCTTCTGGGTGGGTTGGAATTGCCAAACTTTAGGTTTGTAGTAACACACAAACTGTTTGCACCACCCGGGTACCTCTTCCATTGTTCTAGGTTTATGTATATTCCTATAATTTTTTTAAATATTTTTTAAATATTAAAAAATAAATTTTATTATAAAAATTTTGAGTTTGAGTCTCAGCTCCACCAATTACTAGCTTTATGGCATGGGGGACAGACAAGTCACATAACCTTTTGAAAACTGTTTTCTAATTTCTAAAATTGGTGTTATAAGAATATCTATTTCACTGGGGAATTCTATGATTCGAAATATAATGATTTGTATGAAAGCGCTTTTATAAACTGTAAATCCCAGTACCAACTTTATTACAAAGAACATAGGCTCCGATGGTAAGACAGGGAACAGAGGGGCCCCCAAATCTGCAAACAAAGTAACAGGAAATGGGCCAGGTCACAGAAACAAAGCCATTCCCCAGAACAATGGGGCAGGGTATCAGAAAATAGCCCACAAACTTCTTTAAAGTTTTTTTTTTTTTTTTCCAGACACAGCCAGATGAAACTAGCCCCAGGGACATGCATAGAACACCCACCTGTGACCACTGTGTGACCTTCTACCGGGGCAGTGAGGGGCTGCAGCCACAGCTTGGGAATCGAACTCGGGGAGCGAAAGACTGTGCGGGCACGACACCCCATAACAAGTCCTGCTACGAATCCCAAAGGCCTCCGGGACAGGAGCCATCTTAAAGCCATCTTAGAAAGCTGCTGCGCACATACCTTAGTTAACCTATCCCCATCCAAAACAGGCTACTTGCCAGAAAACCGCACCTATACCTCTGAATAAACATGAATCTTCCCCCCGCCCCTCCACCCTAAGAATTTTTAAAAGCCCTTGCAAGTACTTCATTCTGTGAGATGGCGTATGCGTTGCTTAGGCCCTCCTCATCTCCTCTTTCAAGGCTCTTCAATAAAGCTTTGCTCGTGTGAAAAATTCTTTGTACCTTATCTGCTCATTCTTGACCAGTGAGAGGCAAGAACCTTATTCGATTCTGGTAACAATTAGGCAGACTTGATCCACATCCTGACTGTCATTTTAACAGTGTGTGAAATTTAAGTAAGGTAGATAACGTCCCTGAGCTTTAGTTTTCTCATCTACGAGACGGCGATGATATTTTTCATTATATATAAAACACCTGGAACATCGTAGATACACAATATAGAAAAGTTGTAATTATTATATTTTCTGCACTTGCCCAGAAATAATCAAGATCGACTCTCTTCTTGGAAGAGCTACCCTAGGAGATAAGAGCAGAACTTCCTATAGAATTACCACAGGAGCCAGAAATTCCACTTCTAGGCATATACCCAAAAGAATTAAAACAAGAACACAAACAGGCACTTGTACATCAGTGTTCATTGCAGCATTATTCACAATAGGCAAAAGATGGAAACGACCTAATGTTCCTCAACAGATGAATGGAAAAACAAAATGTTGTACGTACACACAACGGAATATTACTCAACGGTGAGGAGAAATGAAGTCCTGACACATGCTACAACATGGATAAACCTTGAAAACATCATGCCGAGTGAAATAAGTCAGTCACAAAAGGACAGATATTGTATAATTCCACTTATTGCATCAGTCCCTGGCTGATGCAAATGGTTTGCACTTTGCTGGTGACCTAAGGTTGGGAATTTGAACCCCCAGAGCAGCACTGTGGAAGAAAGGTCTGGCAATCTGCTTTGTAAAGATTACAACAAAGAAAACCCCCTATGGAGCAGTTCTACTTTGTAACACATGGGGTCGCCATGAGTCAGAATTGACTCGATGGCACGAGAAAACAACAGAATAGGCAAGTGTAGAGAGATTAAAATTTATTAGTGGTTACTAGAGGCAGGTGGCAGAGGGAGGAGAAAGGAGGACTCATTATTAGGCAGCGCAATGGTTAAGCATTCGGCTTCTAGTCAGAAGGTTGGCAGTTTGAATCCACCAGCCACTCCTTGAAAACCCTACGGGACAGTTCTACTCTGTCCTATTTTGTTGCTATGAGTCAGAATTGACTCAATCAGGTTTGGTGATTTTAGGAGTTTCTGCTAAGGGTGATGAAAAAATTTAGAAGGGGACAGTGGTCACAGACGTACAACAGAATGAACACAGTGTTACTAAGTGTATACATGAAGAATGCTTATACATGAAGAATGCTCATACAATATCAAATGTTTAGGTACATATATATTTACTACACACACACACAATTCAGTTCCCAAAAGCGTCTTCACACAAAGAAGAGAAAAAGGACCCGGGTAAGATCCCCCTTTCCCCACTACCTGCCACCCCTCGAGAGCATTGTTCCAGACTCTCTGACCACCCAAAGTTGTTTCTCCAAAATATTATAGAAAAGAGGTCGACTCTGCGAAAAAAACATTAAAAATGAATCTTCCATTTTAACTTATAAAATTTTGACTGCTGGGAGGACTTAGAAAGCCATATGTCCCTAAATCTCTGAAGCAACCAACCCAGTGCCGTCGAGTCGGTTCTGACTCATAGCGACCCTATATGACAGGGTAGAACTGCCCCATAGAGTTTCCAAGGAGCGCCTGGCGGATTTGAACTGCCGACCCTTTGGTTAGCAGCCGTAGCACTTAACCACTACGCCACCGGGGTTTACCTCTGAAGCACTGCAGCCTCATAACATGGACAGGCAGCAAATATTAAGTAATGTGTCCAACTTCCCACCATCAGTGTGAGCTGATAAATCACAACCTTCCTCTGTTACCTGAGGGATAACAAATCAATATTTCCATTATTATTATTATTACTCCCAAGGCACCTCTCTCCAGAAGCATCTGGCCTGTTCTCTCCCAACCACAGAGCCTTAAGAATGAAGAATCGGCTCCTGAGATCCCATCGATCACGGCAGCAAGAGAAAGCATGAGAGGGAAAGAGGAAAGGTAAGGGCACCAGACAAAAAAAAATAAAGACAAAGTCTGAAAAAGTTAAATCCCTAAGACAGTTGTTCAAGTTGTTGTCCTAGAACTTCCTTGACAGAATTTGTTGGGGGCGCAGATCCCTGGAGATGCTGAGTCAATGGGTCCGGGTGGGACCCAGGAATCTGACTTAATTAACAAGCCCTGCAGCTGATTTTCATGCTCTCTTAAGTTTGCACAAAAGGAGTCCTGGTGCCATAGCGGTTAAGCGCTTGACTGCTAACAGAGATAATCCCTGTTACTAAATGGATTTTATCTTTCGATGTACCTATTTGTCAAAATGGGCATGGAGGGAGCCTCTGACCACCTCATCTAACTTCACCAAGAGGACAGAACAATCGAGATCAACAGCCCAAGGCTGATTCCTATGAGGTGGAGGTCAGACATGTCTCCTCTCTCTGCCATTTTAGCAATTCTGAAACCAACCATCCATCCCACAGCACTCTCTACTTCTCTGCTGGGTTCAATAATCCACTGCAATGCCCACACAGAACTCACAGACCATACTCAGGATTATGGAGTTTATCAGGGAAGTTAACAGGTTACAGCTCAGGTTCGAGCATGCTCAGGATACAGTTCTTCAATCAGGGCAGCCTCTTTTCAATGGTGCCTGCCAAGTGTTAACAAAACTCTTTTAGCTCCGCAGATAAGTGCCCCAAGCCACCCCACTCTGCCGGTAAGCCTCAGCCTGAAGAAGCTAGCTCCAAGCATAGGTGACACACCTAGCTCCACCAAGTGCCCAGAGGCATCCTACTTCTCCAGTAAGCTTCCTGCCATAAGGCGCTCAGCTTTCTCGCTCCATGGGCCTATGTCCTGCAGGTTTCTCTATTACCGCTTCTTGCCATCTTCAGTGTTACAGCTCTCTCTCTCTCTCGCTCTGTCTCTCTCTCACTCGCTCTCTCTCTTGCTTGCTCTCTCTCTCGCTTGCTCTCTCTGTCTCTTACTCTCATTCACTCTTCTCTCTTTCTCTCACTCTCTCTTGTTCTTTGTCTTTCTCACGCACTCTGTCTCTCACTCTGTCTCAAGCATCCTTTCTGTCTGTCTCGCTGTCTCTCTCTGTCTCTTGCTCACTCTGTCTCTTGGCCGCCCTCTCTCTCCCTCTCTCTCTCACTCTGTCTCTCCCTCTTGCTCGCTGTCTTCCACACTCTGTCTCTCTCTCAAACTCCATCTCACTCTCTCTAACATGCTGTCTCTGTCTCTCTTGCTCTCTGTCTCTCACTCTCTCTCTGGCTTTCTCTCTCTTTGTCTCTGTTTCTCTTGCTATCTCTCTCTGGATCACTCTCACTCTGCCTCTTGCACTCTGTCTTTCGCTCTCTCTCTGTCTCTGTCCCTCACTCTCTCCCTCTCTCTCGTGCACTGTCTCACTCTCTGTCTTGTTCCCTCTCTCTCTGCCTCTCCCTCGCTCTCTCTCTGACTCTCACTCTCTGACTCTCTCACTCTCTGGCTCTTGTTCTCTTTCTCTCACTCTGTCTCTCTCTGTCACTCTCATGTCACTCTGTCTCTCTCTGACTCTCCCTCTCACTCGCTCTCTCTCTGGCTCTCTCTTGCTGTCTCTTGCTCGGTCTCTGTCACCCTCTGTCTCTCTCTCACTCTCTGTCTCTCTCGTTCTGTTTCTTGCTCTGTCTCTGTCTCCCTGGCTCACGCTCCCTCTGTCTCTGTCTCTCTCTCTCTTTCTTTTCTTCTCTCTGTCCCTCTTGCTCTTTCTCTCTGTTTCCTGATTCCAGGAGATTTTGGCTCAGGGATCCCCGGTCCAAAGGACACTCCACTCCTAGCTCTTCTTTCTTGTTGATGGTGAGATCCTCTCCTTCCCTCCTCTGGGATGGCTCGTTTTAAGCCTAACGGGATGGCAGAAACGACCAGTCATTTCAATAGGGTTCCACAGATTTTATTGGCATGGACCCACCCTCACATGGGTGCCATGAACTTTATTTGCATTACTAGGAAGCTCTCCAGTCCTCTTGGTGGGCCATGATTACCTTATTTGCATGGTTCTACCCAATCACTTGGGTGGGAGTTATCAGACCGTGGCAAGAAAGGTCGTATAAAAGCGATCCATTGCACCTATTTATAATTTTATATAAGTTAATCATACAAACCAAGCTATTGTAACCTGCTTTTTCCTTATATGCGTTTTGACAAAGCAAATATAACCTAAAAAATCCTTAGGAAACGTATTACTTAACAGAATCTTAACACAAATCCTCTTGTGAAACAATTATTTTACATAGTGAAAATTTTTTGGCCTACTTCTCCCAGATCCACCAGGTTATTTCTTCAAGGGTTTTGTAATTCCATATTTCATTTTTGATGCCTGGATGGCACAATTGGTTAAGCACTTGACTACTAACTGAAAGGCTGGTGGTCCGAACCCACCCAGACGTGCCTCGGAAGAAAGGCCTGGTGATATGGTTCTGAAAGGTCACAGTCTTGAAAACCCTGATGGAGTAATTCTACTCTGCACACATGGGGTCGCCATGAGTTAAAATTAACTCGATGGCAACTAACAATATCTCATTTATCAGGTCAGCTTTAGGGAGAGTTCACCTGTAATAAGGATGAGACTTCCATAGTAAATTAGTGTTCTGGCTCTAAATCAGTGACCATAAGACAGGGAGCAAAGGCCCTGAGATCGGAGGATGCCTGTTGGAGAAATAATGAAGAGACTGGTACGGTTAAAGGAGAAGAAAGTAAAAGAGAAATAGACTATACTATCAGGGAGGTAATAGGGGGTTGAGTGTGGAACCTAGGGATTTATTAAGACAGGGAACAGAGGGGCCCCCAAATCTGCAAACAAAGTAACAAGAAATGGGCCAGGGTGAAGAAACAAAGCCACTCCCCAGAACAATGGGGCAGGGTATCTAAAAATAGCCTGCAAACTTCTTTAAAGTTGCCTTTCAGGAGTAGCTGGAAAAAACCGGGCCCTGGGACATGCGCAGAACATCCACCTGTGACTGCTGTGTGACCTTCCACCAGGGGCAGTGAGGGGCTACAGTCCCAGCCAGGGAATCGAACCTGGGGAGCAAGAGACTGCGCAGGCGCGATACCCCATAATAAGTCCTGCTACGAATCCCAGAGGCCTCTGGGACAGGAGCCATCTTGGAGAGCTGCTGCGTGGGCACCTTAGTTAACATATCCCCACCTGTGCCTATGAATAAACATGAATCTTTTCCTGCCCAAGAACTTTTAAAAACTCAGCCCATCTTTTATTCAGTGAGATGAGGGTAAGCATTGATTGCTCTAGGCTCCTCCTCATGTCTGCTTGCAAGCCTCTTCAATAAAACTTTGCTCATGTGGAAAACCATGTGCCTTACATGCCCATTCTTGACCAGCAAGAGGCAAGAACCTTAATCCGGTAACAATTTTGGTGAGCCAGGAGGGAAGGGACCCTTTGCGTCCTGTTCTTGGACCCGAGGCAGTGTGGAGAGAATTGCTTGACCCCAGTATTTTTTTTTTTTTTTTTTAGTGGACTTAGGAAGCAGCTGCTGAGACTGATTTCTTCTCGCGTTTCTACACCGGGTGAGGGCTTCTCCCCTTACTCCTCGCAGCCCAACCTTAGTTTCATTTTCCTCCCGAGCAAAGTTTCTGCCTTTCTATCTGTTTTTCCTTGGAAACATGAAGCGCAATGACGAGGACTCAATGGAAATCCGAGTGGCGGATGAGTTGCTCGCCCAGATAAGGCCACCCGGGAGTCCCCCGTGGATGGGTGTCTCATACTGTGGGGGCCGGAGGCACTAGTGAAGGGTGAAGCATCCCCAGAGCGACAGGTTTTTTCAAACCCTAGGGACCAAGGGACACCTGAAGGGTCCCCAGTGCAACGGTCTAAACTGACTCTAGAGACCAAGTGACACCTTAAACCTCAGGGACTAGGGGGTCTCCCCGCCAGAAATTACTACAGAAAGGTCTACGGAGTGTCCCCAGAGCAACAGGTCATTTGACCCTAGGGACCAAAGGAAAAATTTCACGAACGGTCCCCAGAGCAACAGGTTTTTTCAAGCCCTAGGGACCAAAGGACACCTTTTTTTGGCCACAGTGCGTAGGGAATTTCTGACCCACTGGTAGTGAACTCTTGGCAGGAACTGCAGGCTACGCCTTTTCCTCTCTTTCCTCTCCAGGTGGCCTCTTGCCCAGCCACTTGTTTCAGCCGCGGTTATTGTGTGTCTGGATACTGTCTGTCTCTAGATGGTACACCCTGTTTCTGGGGGAATGCATGTAGAGGTCTTTGTTTGGATTGAGAGATTGAAGCCCCTCTGTTTGGTATTTGGGATAAGAGGTATCTGGAAAATTAAAGTGGAGATTCAGATATTCCTGACTTGTCTGGTCCTGACTTGTGCTCTCTGTTTGTCTTATGTGTGATCAGCACTCTCTGGGAGGTTGAGACTGTGAGATTATCTCAGTTACCTCTGTCTGTGTGTTATGTGTAATGTGTGTGTTGCATAGAAACTAACTGGTGAAGAGCAATTCAGGTTGAATTGTAGCATACTTGTGGAGACCGCTGAGCGTTTACTGATTGGGCTGTTTACTGAGCAATTGGTCATGTTTTTTACTCCACGTGGTTTGAAGAAAAAAGGTAATTTTGTCTTAAAGGAAAAGTAGTTCCAGAACAGCAAAAGAAAAAGAAATTATTGTCTTCTGCCTTTCAAAATGTCTGGAACTGGGATGACAGCCTCCAGTTTCCTTAGCTAAGAACTGGATTCGTTTACGAAACTGCTAAAGGGCTTTGGTATTTACTGCGTAGATAGCCTTTCAAAATGCCTCTGTATGTAAATGAATGAGAATGGGCTAATCTTGTCTACCAAAAAAAAAAATCTTGTCTACCTCGAGTGAAAAGGTAGGTAGGGTGGGGCAAAATTAGGCCCCCTTAGCCCCCAGCCCTCAGCTGCCAAGGCCACAATGGAACATGTCTGAAATGGCCTGGAGAAACGTTAGTCAGTTGAACAGAAACCTTGTGATTTCCAAAGCCAGCTGATAAAATTAGATTGGAAAAATATGAGAAATAGTAAAAGTGGAATGAAAATTTGGAATATTTTTAAAAACTTTATTTCAATTAGTTATGTTTTATGGTTTACAGGCTTAAAATAATTTCTACGATCTTTTAGGTAATTTGTTGATGTTAAATTGAGTATTATTTCTTTATTGCTAACTTGGCTGATTTATTTTTTGAATCTAAAACGTCATTAAAGCCAATAGTTTGGAGAATTCATCATTTACTTACGAAGTTATTTTTGTTGCTGTTCAGGTATTTAGAGCCTTAATAGTCTTGGTATATTCTTGATGTATCCTGACTGTATGGTATTGTGTCTTGGGATTATGTATTACAAATTCATCATGGCAGTTTGAATCTGCCAGGTGCTCCTTGGAAACTATGGGGCAGTTCTACTCTGTCCTATAGGGTCGCTATGAGTCGGAATCAACGGCACTGGGTATGGTTCTTTGTTTTTTTATATTAAGTTTTGTCATCTACAGATAAGTTTTTACTTTGCTGATTTCCTGAAAACACTTGACCAAAATAGCTAAACTAAAGGGTACTATAGGTTTTATGTGAGAATATTTTTGATGCTTTAAGGTCCTACTTTCTGGAGATGAGAAACCATTTTCCTCTTTTCTCCTGGATTGTCTAACTAGTGGGTTTAAATATTGTAACTCTTCAATTAGAAGTTCTTGTTGACAAACTTAACAGAGTTATAAATGTCATAACCAGAAAAGTGTCTGAAATTTGAGCTATGATTTTACAAATTAAAATTGCAATCGTAGGTTTGGCAAAATGTAGTTGTTGCTGAGGCACATGAAAAACAGTTACTGATGCTGCTTATGTGTGAACAAACACCTTGAAGTAGAGAAAATACATTTCTTTAGTGTTTCAGTATCAAAATAAGAGAATATATTTCCTTGTTCAGCTGTATTTTTTTTTTTTTTTAAGCTGTGATTAAATCTTTAGTCTTTGAAAATGTCGATTACTTGCTCTGGGATCTGTCTTACGATTGTTCCTTTATGGAAAAATAGGTTCCTTTGTAGAAAAACAAGATAATTGAGATTTTTGTTGTTGATTAGACCAGGGGACAAGACAATGAGCAATACCATCAGGACCCGAGATAACTGAGCAAAATCCAGATCCATCTGTGACTGAAACCAGGATGGCAATAAGAGACCTGCCAGACATATAGGTCACTTTGTCATCATGTCCACCTCAGAGAAGAATCAACATTCCTGGAAATCTCTAAACCCTGGCTCTCTCCCTATAAAACCCTCCATTTAGCCATTTTGGGGCAGACAGAATTTAAGGAACCCTCTGTCTCTTGAACACCGTGTTCAATAAAGCTCTCTTGGTGCTTACCTCCTCCCGTTTCAGTATTGGCTTTGCGGCAGGCGGCTCGAATCCGCGATTTACGGTAACAAATTCTGGTGCCCAACGTGGGGCTCTTTGCAGCTTGGCGGCCCCGGGCGGGGCTGGGACAGGCCAACTGACCCTTAAGTGGCCGCCAGAGGTTTTTTTTTTTTTAACCTCAAAAGGGAAATGTTGCCCGGTCCTTATTCTCGCCATGGCACCGCCAGTCCCTAGCAGCGCAAAAATAAGGTAAGCAGGGAACTAGACCGGCTAAGGGAAAAACCCCTGGGGCAAGTCCATGATTTCTCTCCCTGTTGCACTCAGGGCCAGGGCAGATAGAGCAAGTCCAGAGGGGGATTAGACGCTTGGTTTCTGAAGTGAGTGCTGCTTCAGATGACTGACACTGAAAGTAGGTTGGCATAGGGGACTCTTGGTGGCTCTAGAGTCTTGGTTTTGGTTTTTGGGTGTGTGAGTGAGGCTGTTGCGGTCACCTCTGTCATCCTGGGGTTGTCTGGGAGGTTGAGGCTGCTAAGGTTGTCAAGATTACCTGTCATTCTAGGGATTGTGTGAGGTTGAGATTGCCGAGGGTGTTAGCCTGGCCAAGTGGTTTTATATATATGTGTATGCGTGTGAATGTGAGAGCCTCGCTTGAACTTGACCGACGGTGAATGTCCAACTGAGGCACGCAAGGCGTTACGCCGTTTCCACTGCCGTGTCAGCCCCTGTCTGTATAACACCTGTTCCCAAATCCATGAATACCTTTGGTCCTGGTTGATGGAGCACGACGACTGGTTTCATAAAGTTTCTGTAGCATATCACGCTAAGGTGTTGTTGAAAAAAAAAGAAGAAGCGTCTCAGTGAGAATTGGGGACCAAAAATTGGTGTTAGGGGCATTTTGACTGAAATTAAGTTGATAACAGTAGAGATTGACTTTCAAGTAGGTCGGGCCATGAATTGCATTGAAGCAGAAAAGAGAAAGGGCCCCCAGCCTTCCATCACAGTTGAGAAACCACACCAGGGGACCAGGGATGGGAGGGGGATCCTCCATACCAGTAGAGTCCCCCTTGGGATGCATTCTGACCAGCTGGAGGCAATATAGCTATGCCCCAATGACTAAAACGAAAATGATTTTTCTATGCAATAGTATTTGGCTGCAATATAAGTTGGCAAGTCAGGAAGCTTGGCTGAGGTTTGGATCGTTAAACTCTAATACGATTTTTCAGTTGGATCTGTTTTGTAGAAGAGAAAAGAAATGGGACAAAGTCCCCTGTGTTCAAGCTTTTATGTCACTATATCAGAGTATCCACCCTTCTTCTAACCAAGTTCTTTTTCAAGGCAAAGAGAAGCCAAAAGTCCTTCCTGATTCTTCCAGCGAAGACCCATTGCTGGACAGATGGGCTCTAGTTTTGGCAATGGCTCCTCCTCCTCCTTATGGCAGTGGTGATGCTGCTGCTGGGAGAGGACAGGGTTGGGGGAGGAGAATGCACACTTCCCTGCTGGGGCTGGAACCAGACTCTAGTACTAGTCCATCGAGGGGAGACCTGGAGGAGATGGACAGTGGAAACGCGGTTTCAGGTATGGTTGCCCCTTCTCGTACCTAGTAGGGTTACAGTTTTTGGTGAGGGAGCCCCCAAACACCAGGCAGGGCAATATCCCCTTCGAGAGGCACCAGCAGGGCTGGATGAAGCAGGCGGTCCCCAGAGGCCAATACTGATATATACTCCATTTTCCACCTCTGACTTATATAATTGGAAAAATCACACCCCGCCATATCGGAGTGACCCTAATCGCATGACTGAACTTTTTCTTTCCGTGTTCTCAACTCACCTCTCTACTTGGGCAGATATACAGACTTTACTAACTACCCTCCTTGCTGCAGAAGAGCGTTGGGTGGTGTTAGAACAGGCACGAAAAGAGGCAGATAGACTGCTTGAGTTAGACCGCACTTATGAAACAAGGCCCCCAGGTGTGGAAGCTGTCCCTACCCGAGGTCCGGGATGGGATCATAATAGCGCTGGTGGGTGAGGTCAACTTCACCTATATCGGGATTGTCTCATTGTGGGCTTAAAGAATGGGGTCCCTAGACATAAGAGCTTGCAAAAATTAAGAGAAATAATACAAGGAGAAAAAAGAGGACCCTTCTACCTTTTTGGAGAGGGTGATGAATGCTTTCCAGCAATACATGGATATGAACCCTAAGACTCCAGATGATTTCCGACCTCTGAATATGACTTTCATTTCCCAAGGTGCCCCGGACATATGTAAAAAGTTACAGAAGCTAGAAGGAGGTTTGGGCATGCCTATAGGACAGCTGCTTGAAATTGCTTTTAAAGTATATAATAACAGAGATCAGGCAGCCAAACAAAAGGAGAAACAAAAGAAGGCTGCTTTGCTGGCCACTGCACTGTCACCTCCGAATTCTGAGAAAGAGAAGGGGCCTAGAAAAGGGCTAAGGCCAAAACATAGACCAAGACGCCTTTTGGGGTCAGACCAGTGTGCACATTGCAAAAAGCGTGGGCATTGGAAATGTGAGTGTCCCAATGCCCCAAAGAAACTGGTGCCGCCAGCCACCTTGCAGGCTTACCAAGAAGGACCATCCCCTGGAGATGAGTCCGAGTAACAGGGCCAGGGGCCCATATCACCATTGGCCGTCTCCCACCGTGAGCCCCAGGTGACCCTTAAGGTGGGAGGACACCCCATAGACTTTATCTTGGACACTGGGGCAACCTTCTCGGTATTAATCACGGCCGAATCACCCCTTAGCCTGCGGACCACACCAATGGTCAGCACTACTGGAAAACTGAGTACTCGCCCCTCCTACAACCTGTTAGCTGTGAAGTTGGAAATGAACTCTTGTGCCATGAATTCTTATGCATGCCCATATGTCCTGTTTCCCTCTTCAGGAGGGATATTTTATCAAAGCTTGGGGCTCAGATATCCTTTAGGCCTTCCTGACTTTTCATTCAGATTCCTCCAGAGGCTGCATGCACTTTCCAAGTGGCCCTCCTTAACGAAGAAACAATACCCCCTAGAGAAATCTCCCTTTACATAAGAGTGAGCGTGAACCCAGAAGTTTGGGCTTCGGAATGGCCCAGTCTAGCGAAGTCAGCCAAACCAGTAAAGATTACTTTAAAGCCCAGAGCCCCAGTTGTCAACCAGAAACAGTACCCGCTTTGCAAAGAAGCTTTGGAAGGCATAACACCCTTGGTGCATTGGTACATAACGTTTGGCCTCTTAAGATATTGTAGGTCTCCCTACAATACCCCCATCCTACGGGTAGTAAAACCGGGAACAGAAGAATACCGATTTATACAAGATCTGAAGAAAATTAACCAAATAGTAGAGGATAGACATCCAGTAGTCCCAAATCCCTACACCCTCTTTGTCACCATACCCAGCCAGTTAAATGGTTTTCAGTGCTAGATTTGAAAGATGCATTCTTTTACACCCCATTACATCCTGGCTCTCAGCAATTTTTTGCTTTTGAATGGACTGATGAAGCTATCAGGGCGAAACGACATCTTACATGGCAAGTTCTAGTCCAGGGATTTAAAAATTCTCCCACTATTTTTGGAGGAATTTTGACAAGGGGATTTAAGGTTCTTATAAAACTGAATCGAGGTCTGGTTTTGCAATATGTCAATGATATCTTGGTGGCTAGTGAAACTAAAGAAGGCTTCGATCAGAATACTTACTTTTAAATCACTTGGCAGAGTGTGGGTACAAAGTATCTGAGAAAAAGGCCCAAATTTCTCTCCCACAAGTTAAATATCTGGGATTAAGGATTTCTCAAGGACAGCAAGACCTCCTCCCAAGTCAAAGGGAGGCAATCATGCGGGGGGGGGGGGGGGCAGTCCCTGTCTTCAAAACGACAGCTAAGAGAATTCCTGGGAATGGCTGGGTTTTGTCAGGTTTGGGTTCCTGGGTTTGGAGTCTTGGCAAAACCCTTTATGAAGCCCTAAAAGGGGAAGAAAGAGAACCTTTAGTATGGACTAAAGAATGTCAGCAAGCCTTTGACAAAATTAAATATAAGTTGATGACGGCCCCAGGTTTGGGATTGCCCAATTTACAAAAGCCTTTCACACTGTTTGTGCATGAGAGGAAGGGAATCGCTGTGAGAGTTCTGACTCAGACTTTGGGCCCGGCCCGGTGCCCTGTGGCATACTTCTCAAAGCGATTAGACACTATGGCTAAGGGACAGCCACCGTGATTGCGGGCAGTGGCCACAACCTGTGACTTGCTTCTGGAAGCCGAGAAGTCCACACTTGGCCAAAAGGTGACTGTAAATACACCACATAAAGTTCTTCCTCTCTTAGAACAAAAAGGGGGGTTCTGGCTTATGGTGGGCCACGTGGGATGATATCAGGCCATGATATTAGATAACCCTAATGTTGTTTTAAATGCTGTCTCCTCCCTGAACCCTGCTACCCTGCTGCCAATAGCTGAAGATCCGCCGATATATGACTGTGTAGAAGTCATTGAAGAAGTCCATTCAAGTGGGCCTGACTTGTCTGAAGTCGCACTGCAGGATTCCGAAGTTGAAATATTCACAGATGAAAGTAGCTTCATACATGAAGGACGTCGGGCAGCAGGATATGTGGTGGTAACCCTGACAAATATCTTGGAGGCTGCCCCCTTGCCTAAGGGGACTTCAGCCCAGAAAGCTGAACTCATAACTCTCAGTCAGGCTCTTCATCTGGGAAAAGGGAAGTGAGTGACCATTTACATGGACAACAGGTACGCTCATTCAGTTTTACATTCCCACAGGGCTTTATGGAAGGAGAGAGGGCTCCTGACAGCCTCTAATAAAGAAATAAAAAATGTGCCTGAGATCCTTGAGCTCTTAGAAGCTGTCCACGATCCTCTCCAGGTGGCAGTGGTATATTATCCAGGGCATCAAAAGGGGCAATCCTTTGAGGCCGTTGGAAATCGGAAAGCTGGTATAGAAGCAAAAAAGCCTGCCTTACAAGAATGGGAAAAGGCAGGGCAAGAGTTAGCCCTGATTCTCCACTTAAACCTAAATGAATTCCCCTAGCCGTAATATACCCCCCAAGATTGAGATAGAGCGAAAGAATGAGGGTTTCAATCTTCACCAGGCGCTGGTTGGTTGACTAATCCTGAAAAGAAAATACTGTTACCAGAAGACCAGGTGTATAACATAATATTAACTCTACATGAGAGGACTCACTTTGGGAGAGGCGCCAACCTCAAATGGACCCAACAAATAGTTGCGAGACCAAAAATTCTCAAGGCAGTATGTGAAGTCACTAAAAGATGTCCGCTATGTGCTAAGAACAATTCAAAGTCAGTGTCCCACCCAGCAGAGCCAGGAATCCAACATCGATGAACAAACATGGGAGAAGATTGGCAAGTGGGTTTTACGGTGACACCTCGAGCACCTGGAAACTTCAGGTATTTACTGGTTTTTGTGGACACATACTCTGGGTGGGTAGAGGGTTTTCCTTGCCAGACCGAAAGAGCTTGAGAAGTGACTAAGGCATTACTTAAAGAGATTATTCCCTGATTTGGCTTGCCACCCTCAATTCAGAGCAATAATAGGGGGAGCCTTTGTGGCCCAGGTAAATCAACAACTTAGCAAGGGCTTGGACGTCGACTGGAAGCTGCACTCGGCACGGAGGCCACAGTCTACTGGAAAGACTGAAAGGATGAACCATACTTTGAAAAAGACTCTTGCTAAACTTTGCCAAGAAACCCACTCCCGTTGGTTACAGGTATTACCGATTGTTCTGCTTAAGATTCGCGTGGCCCCTAGAAGCAGACTCAAGTTAAGTCCTTAGGAATTTATATATGGGAGACCATTCCTGAAACAGTCAACTTTCCCCACGTCCATCATGACGGAGGTCAAAAAAAGAGATGGGGTCCGATGCTTAGGAACAGTTGTAAGTACCACTAACGAATATGCCTCTTCTCATTTGCCCTTCCCCTCTGATGTGCCTCTTCACAGGTTTAAGCCAGGAGACCGGGTCCTGTTAAAGGTTTGGAAAAATCAACATCCAGAAGATCAACTGGCCCCCACCTGGCTGGGACTATACGAAGTCCTTCTAACTACTCATTCCTCTCAGAAACTGGCCGGAGTAACTGCAAGGGTGCATCACACTAGAGTAAAAGTGGCCCCGCCTCCTGAGGAAGAACCTAGAAAAAGACTGAAGAATCCTCATACCTGCACCCCAGTTTGAGGCCTAAGTATATAAAAAAAAAAAAGTATAGATTCTCAAAAATTCAAATATGACTCTAATCCTTATTCTTTTTCTATTCCAGGTCGGGCCTGCCTCAACTGAGAAAGAGTCAAGCCAGGCTCCTACAATTTTCCAGTCAGGAGGCACCTTGACTTTACAAGTAGGAGATACCCTGACTCTCCCTTGTGTTATCTCATCTTTGACTCCTGTAGGTCCTATTAAGTGGATTCAAGAATCTCCAGATAAAGAGCAGTCTACAGTTTGAGGACCAAATGGAAATTTTCCTCAAGCTTCCCCTATGGCAGACACTACTTAATCTTTAAAAATCGTGATTTTTCTATTATTATTCAGAACATCACTGTATCTAATACGGGGACATATCTCTGTGTAAAATATAAAAAAGGATACCTCATGGATGTCGAGATCAGCCAGGGAAAGGGGACCTGTGTAATTATTGTTGGGAAAAAAGAATCATCTCACCTCCCAGATGGCTAGGACTGGTCATCTAATGGTCTAGCTACCATGTCCCAAGCCGTGGCTAAGTGAGGGAATCTCAGTGTGCCACCATTTGCCATGATCTTGTGCCACCCTAAGTCCTATGGCTGCCCCGGTTTTCAACTATGATAAAATTATATCTGAGGGTGTGTTAACACACCATGCTCCCCGAGCGCCTATAAGGGATTAGTGCAATATCCTTTTTCCATCCCTTGTTTTTTCCTCTCTAATCTATATAACCGTAGTACAAAAGAAAGCTGAGAATTAAAGTCCCAAGTACCCCGAGTATGAATAGATCAGCAAATTTTCAGGGATTTTCAACTCCTCTCTTAATACAATGAATCTCTTAACAACCCCTACTTATTACATTTTAATTAAAACATTCCAGATGTCCCAAATGAAGATCTGTCTCTACGTGCTCCACCGGGTTATACCTTTCTATGTGGAGGTAAGCCATACTCCAGTAGCGAGTTGCCCAACTCATCTGACTAGCCCTGGACTTGGGCCATCCAATGCTTAAATGGGATCCACTTCATGGGCCAATGTACCTTAGGGTAACTAGGCTTCCCCATCGAAGTCCATTCCACCACCAGCATTCCACACCCATCAAGAAAAAAGCGAGATGTTTTCTCTGTAGATCCTGTTACATTAGAAACCCAGAATTACAGATATAACCCAAGAAACTGGTTTTTGGTTGGTGGATTCTGAGGACCATAACCCCCGGACTAGAGATGTACCATATGAAAATGGCTATTAAAAACCTTTCAGATACAATCCATTTATTAGCCATGGGTACTGAAAGAGCCCTAAAAGCCCAGCAAGCCTCCCTAAATTCCGTGGAGGAAGTGGTCTTAGAAAACAGATTTGCATTGAACTTCCTATTGGCAAAATCAGGGGGTGTTTGTGCCATAATTAATAAGACTTGTACCTGGATTTATCCTTCGGGGGAAGTGGACATTGGATTGAAAGCAATCCATAAAGTCACTGAATGGACAGATCTCATAGCACGGCCCAGTGGACCGTGGGATTCGATCTCGAATCTATTCCCATCCACAGGATCTTGGTTAGTCTCCCTTGTCACCTTGAGAATTGTAATTTTAATAGTCTGTATTCGTGTTCCAGGTTTTCTGAAAATCTGTATCAAATGAACTGAGACCACCTTAAAGGCATGAAATATATTTGCCCTAGTTAGCCGAGAGGATTCTCCCATCAACCAAGGGGATGCTCACCATTTGATTCACTTAGACACTATTGCCTTTCATAATAACTCTACTTCCAACACCCACCCTAAATAAACATTCCCCAACTTCATGCCCCTCTTCAGGAGGAAGTAGCCAGATTGAGTGATGCCCCATTTCCCAAGATTGAGAAACCTTCAGAAAAAAGGTAGGATTGAAGTAGAGAAAATACATTTTCTTTAGTGTTTCAGTATCAGAATAAGAGAATATATTTCCTTGTTCAGCTGTATAAGCTGTGATTAAATCTTTGGTCTTTGAAAATGTCATTTACTTGCTCTGGGATCTGTCTCGCGACTGTTCCTTTGTAGAAAAACAAGGTAATTGAGATTTTTGTTGTGATTAAACCAGGGGACAAGACAATGAACAATACCATCAGAACCTGAGATAATTGAGCAAAATCTGGATCCATCTTGTGGTCGAAACCAGGATGGTGATAAGAGACCTGCTAGACGTCAACAATAGGTCACTTTGTCATTATGTCCACCTCAAAGAAGAATCAACATTCCTGGAAATCAATAAACCCTGGCCCTCTCCCTATAGAACCCTCCAGTTAGCCCTTTTGGGGCAGACAGAATTTGGAGAGCCCTCTGTCTCTTGAACACTTGCTGCTTACCTCCTCCTTTCTTAGTATTGGCTTTGTGGCAGGCAGCTAGAATCCGCGATTCGCGGTAACAACCTTATGATATTTGTTTCCTTGGTTCAAAGGCCTTAGGGTCATGGTTTCACTGGTGATTTCAGACAATTGGCCTAATGTTAGTGTTTCTGTTCTACCTCCTGATTTGCTGTGTGGTGCCTGAGATCTTAAAAACACATAGTGTTGAATATTTTTAATCAAAGATTCTATAACAAGATCATGATCCAAAGGAGGAAACCGTGAGAGAGTTGTACATAATTCTCCTGGAATCCAGATTTCTGGCTTTCGTAGAAGTTGGGGCAGCCCACACAGGCCATCGCCTTTGGGTGTCCTTTTGCAAACAGTTGCCCGGATAAACTAGCAAGACCATTTTGCTCTGAGCAATTGTGCTTTTTTTGAAAAATTCAGTCTGTTTTGAGAAACTAACTCCCAAGATCAGTAAGTAGAGTTATGTTTAGGATAAATCGATAATCATTTTAATGAGTCTTTTAGACAATGCTGCATGAGATACCTGTCTAATGTTTGTAATCAAACTCATCCTCTTGCTATACAGAAAATTGTGTATCTTAAACCAGGTTCTCAGAGGAGATCACCCTTATGGCTCAGACTCCATTTTGTCTTAGATTCCACTTCTGCTTCTGAATAAGTGACCAATGTCTGTTAATAGGTTAACCAAAGGGGGACAGCTTGCCCTCAGGGAGAATGCTTAGTATGTTTTAGATGAATTAACTGAAGGCCTCCAACGAGAAAAGCTAATAATGAAAACTTAATTGTCACATGTAAGTTTTTCTATATTTTCTGTTTTCTCCGGATAAACTTTGTGTGTTCCTTCTAGAAATGTTTTCCAACTGACAGTGAATTTACGTGGATAATTTCTTGTTTAGAAATTTGTCATCCTTTGTAAAACAAGAGTCAAAAGAAAGCTCTTTGGTCCAACACTCAGGGTATGGTTGGTAACTTTAATTCCTATTTATGGTGTATATAAATTGGAGAAATCTTTAGGAAATTTATCAATCACTGTGGGACTAGAGGCACAACGCATGTTCATGTGCCATTTTACTTAAGCCGGTGCAAAGAAAGGTTAAGAAGTATGTCAGAAGACCCTGAGAGGTTTAAGAATGTGTTCGTGAAACTCAACTTGAATTTTAATTTGACCTGGGGAAATGTGATGGTTATTTAACTCACTGTTGTAGTATAGACAAAAAGACCAGGATCCCAGCTCAGGCTAGAGAACAGGCAGACAATGCTAACCACCCACGTGCTGCGTGTGTCATAGGCCGGATTCAGAAGTATATGGCCAAGCCTGTTAATTATGATAAATTCAGAGGAGAACCCAACGGTCTTCCTCACTAGGCTGACTGAGGCTTTTAGGAAATAGTCTGACCCTGAGAGCCCAGAAGAAAAGACTTTGTTTGCTAGCTGTACATTTTATTACCCAGTCTGCAGCAGATACTAGAAGAAAGCTGCAAAATATAGAGACAGGCCACTCTCATGACTGGTTGAGGAAGCCTTTAAAGCCTTTAACAACAGAAGCCTGGCAGCGGAGGATAAAATGAAAAAAATAGACCCAATTATTGGCAATAGCACTTCAGGGCCCATCTCTAGGTAACCCTACAGGATCCTGAAGACCAAGACCTCCACGAAAATGTCTTCATCAGCCGGTGAGTATGCAGCCAAACCAAAGCAGGTATTGCAAAAAAGAGAAGCCATTAAAAGGCGGATTGTCCTGAGCATTCTAAAACAGGGCACCCAGTTGACTTCCCCCAGAGGCCAGTCCAGACAGGCCCACAACACCTGATGTCCCACTCCGAAGAAGAACAGGGGCCCTATCGATGAGGCCCAGAGGTCCACTCAGCTCCCGGCCAGAAGACCATTGCCACAACAGAGCCTTGGGTTACTCTCGACATAGGAGGTAAAGACACTGAATTTTTGTTAGACACGAAAGCTGCCTTCTCTGTTTTAACCCAAAATCCAGGCCGACTCTTCATTCGTGACTGTACAGTTATTGGGATTGATGGAAAGCCTAAGGTAAAGAACTTTCCCCCTTCCCTGTGAATTGAGCTAGAGAATGTAAAGAAAAAAACAGCATAAGATTGAGAATCAAAAGAGGGAGAGGCCAAGATATTTGGTGGGCAGTATAGAAAAAACTCCCCGCTATTACTTGGTTTCTACCCTTTTTGGGCCCTCCTCCTAGATACCCCAGAGTTAAAAGCGTGCCAAACATTAAACCTGCCGCCCTTTTATACAATTGTCAGCCAGACTGGTGTTACTGAGACAAGAGCTTTACTACCAGAAACATCAGCCCAAAAAGCTGAGCTAACAGCCTTGGTGCGTACCGTAAGAGAAAAGAAGGGGTTTTTCTTATGAAGAATGATGACAGTTATAAAAATAGTCACACACTATGGCAAGGACACCCTTCTAAGACTATTGTCTAAATGTGTAAAAAGGAAAAGGGCTGTTAAAAGAAATAATTCCCCAATTTAGACTACTGAGGTCTTTCCATGACAGTAGACACCGAAGTGTCTAGAGCCTGGACCAGGAGAATAGTACTACTCATTTTCAGCCCCTGCCTGTTTAAGCTTTTAGTCAGGCCAAGCTCCTGGTCATGCAAGGCTACCAACTGATTCCCCAAGAAAGGGGTCCCAATGGTGCCAGGTAGCGAGAGACTTCTACTCAGTTAGGCAGAAATAACACCCCAGTCCAGCATGAAGAAGTTACAGAAGCAGAGACCTCCATCCACATTCCCATAAAGATTTATGGGGTTGAAGTCTGTCAGGGAGGTATAAGGCAGGGAGCAAAGGCCCTGAGATTGGAGGGTGCCTGTTTGAGAAATAGCGAAGACACTGGTGTGGTTAGAGGAGAAGCAAGTAAAGGGGAAATAGACTATACTATCAGGGATTTTTTTTATCAGGGAAGCAATAGGGGGTTGTGTGTGGAACCTAGAGACTTACTAAGACAAGGAACAGAGGGGCCCCCAAATCTGCACACAAAGTAACAAGAAATGGGCCAGGGTGCAGAAACAAAGCCATTCCCCAGAACAATGGGGCAAGGTATCTAAAAATAGCCTGCAAACTTCTTTAAGGTTGCCTTTCAGAAGTAGCTGGAGAAAACCAGGCACAGGGACATGCGCAGAACATCCACCTGTGACTGCTGTGTGACCTTCCACCAGGGGCAGTGAGGGGCTATAGCCCCAGCCAGGGAATCGAACCCGGGGAGCAAGAGACTGCGCAGGCGCGATACCCCATAAGTCCTGCTACGAATCCCAGAGGCCTCTGGGACAGGAGCCATCTTGGAAAGCTGCTGCGTGGGCGCCTTAGTTAACATATCCCCACCTGTGCCTATGAATAAACATGAGGTCTTTTCCCCCTGCCCAAGAACTTTTAAAAACTCGGGCCAGTCTTTTATTCGGTGAGATAAGGGTAAGCTTTGCTCTAGGCCCTTATTTCTGCTTGCAAGCGTCTTCAGTAAAGCTTTGCTCATGTGGAAAACTACGTGCCTTACCTGCTCATTCTTGACCAGTGAGAGGCAAGAGCCTTATTTCAGTAACGCCCACACGAGAGATTATCTGGGACTTAAGAGCATTTGGAGCTTCTTGTCAGATATCTGGAAACCCTGGTGGTGTAGTGGTTAAAAGCCACAACTGCTAATGGAAAGGTCAGCAGTACGAATCCACCAGGCGCCCTTTGGAAACTCTACGGGGCAATTCTACTCTGTCCTATACAGGGTCGCTATGAGCCGGAATTGCCTTGATGGAAGTTTGGTTTTTTTTTTTTTTTTTTGAGTCAGATTTCTGGATTTCTTCAGGTGTCCAGGGCTGAACACACTGCTGTCTGGTCTCAGCTGTGTTTCACCAAAGCTCTATGTGTGGAATGAGTCACTGGCAAAATGCACAGTCTGATAAGCAAAGGGCGGAAGTGGGCAGAGTGTGAGAGGGACTGGTGAGGTCCTTGATTTGATAAGTACAGCCTGAGGATACACTCATGCTAGGGGGTTTCATGGGAACCAAGGACGCTTTTGCATCTGCTTCTGAAAAAAAGTGTTTATACTTTTTTAGTTGACATTATTTTATGAAATCGTCCCCATTTTCGTGACAAGGCTTGGTGTGAGGTTCACTATGATCGTGCACACAAAGCCCTGAGCGGAATGCCCAGCACAGTGCACTCAGTAAATGTCAGTGTCACTGAGAGGACAAGGTGAGGATCAATGTACTGCAGGGTCTCCCACCTTGTGCCTGCCTCCCCTCTCTGGACCAAAGCACACTTTCATTCTTTAGACTACCGTCAAAAAATAACACAAGATAATGTTAAACAGGCAAGGCTGACTTTATAAAAAAAATTATTGCAAGAAGGAGGGGAAGGACTATCGTAAGCGGGGGGGGGCAAGAACACTGTGTGGTGGAGGGGGAAAGCCATTGCAATGGGGCATGAAACAGACCCAAGTCTGAGTTCAACTCCCTGGAATTAAGGCTTGCAAGATTTTTAAAAGCTGGTGTGGGCTAGTGGACAAATAATGAAGAAAATCAAGAGGGGTTGATCACTGGGATGGGTGAGTGATTTAGAGTTTGTAATTAGGGCCAATTGACTCAGAATGCTTTCTTTTCTTGTAAGAAGGCCACCTGGATCCTGGGAGACCCAGAGAGGGAGAGGGAGATAAGGGTAGAAGGAGCCTGTCTAAAGTTTATTCAAGCAGAGGAGATCACGAAGACCATCTTGGTCAGTTCTTTGCAGTAAGCTGTTTTCCAGAACTCAAAAGAGGTTAAGGGGATTTCTTTAAGCATCACTCTTTTCCAGGATCATATGGCTTAGGTAAAATTCAACATCATCAGTATACAATGAGGTAGAAATTTCAGGACACCAAGAGACAGAAATGAATCAAAAATGAGTTTCCAAAAAACAAATCACATCCTTTATTCCCTATCAAACAAAAGCCAAATAAAGTCCAGATAGAACTTTCGCTGCCCTCAGCCCTCTGCCTAAATTAGATGGAAACTATCATCGTCTCAGCAGTCCTGAACCTCAGAACAGGCCTGGCTTACTTGGTGACAGAGAAGTACAACAAAAGAGCTTTACCCACAACAGGCAACAAACCATTCCAGAAAATGGAACCCAACCAGGTACTCTCGAGTCGACTCTGACTCATGGCGACCCCATGTGTGTCAGGAGAACTGTGCTCCATAGGGTTTTTAATGGCTGATTTTTCTAAAGTAGATCACCAGACCTTTCTTCCAGGGCACCTCTGGGTAGACTTGAACCTCCAACCTTTCAGTTAGCAACTGAGAATTTTACTGTGTGTACCACTCAGGGACTCTCCAGCAAAAGAAGGGGGGTATTCAAAAGCTTTGTACTACTTTTCCCTGGGAGAGACTGAGGATGATGATAAAATCTAATTACAACCGCTTTTCCTTGTTCATGTGACCCTGATACTCCCCAGCATGTTTTCTCCTTTTTCAAAATGGGCAACTGAGAGCTTGACGTAACTAACACCATGATGAACCTATAAGTTGTTCTTCCTCTGCCTGCCTCCTTCACATACCTCTGTTAATGACTTTGTTTTGACCGAAATGACTTTGTTTTAAACTGATGCAAATAACCTTTTGTTCTTTCCAACCACCTGTGGCATACAACCCCCACAGGAAAATCAGAGCCCAGGTATCTGGTATGTGTATCTTTAGCCTAATAAAGAGATGTCTGACAGGTATCTTTTGTCACTACCCTGTAATGAATAACTCCTCTTGAGCATACATCTGGCCAAGTAACTACAAAGACACTTCTAACTTCTGTAAAAGTCTATATAAACTAAAGTAAAATTGCTTTCTGGGACTCCAGAGAGACAGCCTGTGTTACTGCCAGTCCTGGTGATGTATTCATCTCCAGAATAAACCTTCTCACTCTTTCTGACTTGGAGTACATTTTATTGGCTCGACTGCTCCGGGGCACGGACCCTAATCCCCGAATCGGCTAACATTTGGAATACGAGGGCGCTATTAAGCCCTAATTGTTTATAGTGGGGAAGGAAGCAGAGATTCAAATAAGCGGAGAGGAGGCCCATAAGTCATGGTGTACCCATGTTTTTCCTCCTCTTTCACCACAGATGTGTGGACTATCTTTAAAAAAAAAAAAAAAAGACCAGTAACCTCGGCAGTGATAAAAAATAATTGCACATCTACTAATTCTGTCTGAACCCATGAAGAAGGAAAAAAATCATTGCATAGCAGTGCCAGATGTCTCAAGTCTCATTACAGTGATTTTTCCCAGGAGTCTCCTAAAACAGCATGTACAGCACTCAGAAGAGTACCTGGGTCATCGTAAGCAATCAATACAGGTAAACTAGTAGTAGCAGCAGCAGTAGGAAGTGACTTGCTGAAATCATTCATTCAGCTAGAACTAAGGTCTTCAAGCAATTAAATGAGTGCTTTTCCCCTGAACCCATGCTACCTATTCATTCACAGCCCGAGACTTTGCCCTTCTCTTTCTAGTCTTCCATGTTCTTCAGCAGGCCTTGGATCTGTTCTCTCAGGGTCCCTCAGGTCCGTGATGACAGAGATATCCCAGCTGAAGAACTGAACTTCACAGGTCTGACACTGAGACGACCCATGGAATTCAGTTCTCAAAGCTGAGGATACACATAGGTTTTTCCAGAGACAGCACAAAGCCACCTCCTCGTGTCTTGCAGCCTGTCCCAGCCCTGCAATATACAAGAGAGAAATGTCTGATGAATCCAGAGCAGCTGCTTCCCCGACCAGATCTAGTCCTGGCACTCCTAAGTCGTAAGCATCTCACGCCAGGTAAAACAAACACATTTCATCTTTTGACAGATTCAGCCATTCAGTAGTGGCTACCTGGACTGCTGAGCTTGGAAGGATTTTGAGGTAGCATCTAGGCATATCTGGAGGCATAGCGATTGGAGAACAGACTTTGGAGTTAAGCTGCCAGCGTTCTAATCCCAGTGCCACCCCAGCCAGCTGAGTGATCCTGGGCAAGTGAATGACCTCTCTGACCCACAGTTTCTTCCTCTGCACTATGACGCTATTAAGAGAAAGAGACCTACATCACTGAGTTGTGGAGAGTAATTTATGTTGAGCACAGTGCCTGGCATGCAATAAAGACCCATTAAATATTAGTTTTTATATCAGAACCAGGAAAAAAATGTCATGATAGATTAACAAAGCTGGCCAGTATTGCAGAGAAAGCAGTTGCCGTATCTTTCCATGTCTGCTTAAACTTACATCTGCATATATCCATCGCTGGGCTACACTCATGCCTTTCATTCCTTCTGTGCCATGCCAGGCTTCGTGCTCCCACTCATCCATGGGCCTAAGCCAAAACTCTGGGCATTTTTTTTATTCTGGCTGCATCCACACAGTAGTGATTACTACAGAATGTCTTATATTGCTGTCTTGCAGCATCAATTCCATTTGCCCAAAACCTTCCACTAGGCACTTGCTTTCCTCGAGTGGCACGTAATCGTTTCTCCACCACCCTCAACACAACATGCCCTTTTATACTTAGAATATCATGTAAAATACAATAGAAATATCAGCATTTGAGGGTCTCCACTTGTGTATCTCTTAAGTGAGCCTTACCTCCCATTTTTGCATGAAGATATGGAAAGGGGAAAAGTGATGCTCTCATCTCAAATTGCTCCAAATTAGGTGACACTGAGGTAGGAAGGCCAGCAGCACAGAAATCTAATGGGAAGGGGGAACCAAGTGATAGAATAACCACCCCTTTCCAAGTGTCAATTGCATGCCAGACCCAAGCAGGCACCTGACATGCAAATCTCACTTCGCCCTCACAAAGACCTAGAGGGGAGACAATACTGTTGTCCCCATTTGACCAAAAATATATACATAAATTAAAAAATAAGAAGGAGGAAAAGTTAATCAACTAAAACACTCACCCAAGCACATACAACTCGGACGTTTAACCATTCTGCTTCAATACCTACTTCTTAGACAAATTAAAAAAAAAAAGTTTCTTCCCCCAAAGGAATTTAAAGACTAAATAAGGTAGCAAGGTATGCAGCTGAAAAATATGTAACCATAGAAGGCAACTTATAAAATGTACTAAGCCTGACATGAACAAGTGCAGCAGCTGAAGACATCACTGGAGGTTTGGCGCCTGGGAAGGTGTGCTCCTCCCACTGTTGACCCTGTCTCCATAAATGGAAGCACCACTCACCCAGAGGCCCTGGCTAAAACCTTGACTCTTCTTTCTTTCACACTGAAAGACAGACCTCATTCAAGGCATAAAGTTCAGCTGGGGAAATTCCATGGGACCCCACCCCTCAACCCCCACCCCACCCCCCAACCCTCTGCTCAGCTGCAGAGGAGCACATCCTGTCATGCTGTGTGTGGTGACTACCAGTATTTTTCTAAGTCAGGTTATCAGCTTTTGTTTTACCCTCGTCTTATTTTGCATCCCAACCCCTGCTGCCGTTCCTGATGCTTAAATTTATTTTTGCTCTGCTTTTATTTCCCAGGGATGCTTTAAAACCCAGAGAGGTCCCCGTCATTCATGCATACATGCATTCTTTCGTTCATTCAACAAACCTTTGTTGAGTTCCTATGTGTGCCAGGCTCTGGATATAAAAATATGGCCATTGCCTAAACTCTGCCCTCTAGAAGCTTACAGACTCACAAAGGTAGACAAATGGGACATTTCAATCCCACACACTAAGTGCCCTAGTCTGGGGAGACACAAAGTGCTTTCAAAGGACAGCTGTCCCAGACCCGTAGAATCTCTCCATCCACAACCAATCATTCGACACTGGTTATGGAGCACCTACTATGTGCCCCGCCCTGTTCTAGGTGCTAGGGATACAGCACAGAGCAAGACAGACATGGTCCTTGCCCATATCCTCGTAGGGATGGTGATATAACAGGAGAGACTGAGATATCATCAGTAATTGTACAAACAAGTGAGTTCAAATGTGATAAGGCCACCACTGGAAAGGTACAAGATCCTATGAAGCACCTGGGCATTAGGAGGAAATGACATTTAAGGAGAAATCCTGAAGAATGAGTAGGCTTTGGCCTGGTAAGGAGCAGGCAAAAAGGAGTCTCAGGCAGAGGAAATAGAATGTTCAAATGCTAAGATAGAATGGGACCAGGCACGCTAGCAGGAACTAAAAGGGGGTTTGTACTGGACTGAAGAGTGTCGCCCCAAAATCATATCCTATTCAGAGCCTCAGAATATGACCTTATTTGGAAACAGGGTTGTTGCTGATGTAATTAAGATGAGGTGGGCTCTTAATCCAATGTAACTAATGTCTTTATTTAAAAAAATTAGAAAAGACGCAAACAGAGACGCACACAGGGAGAAGGCCATGTGATGACAGAGGTGAAGACTGAGGTGATACATCTACAAGCCAAGGATCCCCGGCAACATTAGAAGCTAAGGGAACAGCACAAAACAGATTCTGCCCCAGAGCCTTCAGACAGAACAGGGCCCTGCCAACACCTTGACTTTGAGTTCCTATCTCCAACAAATAAATTTCTGTTATTTTAAGCCACACAGTTTGTGATCATTTGTTACAGCAGCTCAAAGAAATCAGTATAGGGCCCCTCTGCTAGGGCGGATAACTGAGAAGACTGAGAATGGCATGTTTTAAGACAGGCCTAGACAGACTCCTAAGACAGAGGAAACAGGGAAGGGGTATGATCCAGAATGCATTTTTTAAAAATATTGTGGCTGGGTGTGGAGGAGAGCAAGAAATAGCCCTGGGATATCCATCATCTAACCACGCAATTTAACATTTGCTCCCAGGGGGGCTTGCATCCATCAATTGTGAAACTGAAATTCTCAAAAACAGGGATGATATTTTCGACCTTTTACCCTTCTCCCCACACCATTAGTGCCTTCCCCATGGTGGACAATTAGAAAACATTTCTTGATTATTTTGTGATGACAAATTCTAGGTTTTTACTATGATTAACAACTTCTTGCCTCTGCCCTCTGAAAGATCCCCTCTGGCCCCCGATCACTTTCCTACCCTCTCCTCCCTACAAGCTCCCTGAACAGTCACCATATGGCACAGAAAGTCCAGAGCCAGAGGCCACGAGGATCTGTACGGAGAACCTCTGCAGCCACCACAGTCCACGCCCCACCTCCCACGGCGCCCAGTCAGTCACCCAGACCCTCCAGTCTCCAGGCCCCTAAAGTCTACATCTCAAATGAGGCAACTGCTTGCTCATATGCGACTGAAACACCCAGGTCAAGATGAAGTTAAACTGCACAGCTGGAACCGCTTCTCAGCCAGAAAGGAGAACAAGGCAGAGCAGCTCAGCAGTGTAATTGCCTCCCATTTACCAGCTCTTACTCTGCACTAGGAGCTGTTTTGTCAACTTCATGAGATTTGTATTCAGAACACACGAAAACAAGAACAATGGGAAGGCCTTTAAACCACTGACCATTTACATTCATCAACACTACTGCTTCTCCCCATTCTTAGCATGTCCCCAGAGCAGAGCCCAGGAAAACTGTGGTTGAATTAAATCAATAAAAAGCTGAATTTTAAAACTGAGCTCAGTTGTATAACTGTTGGGCAAGTGTATAACTTGTCCTATGAAAAGCAAACCTCAAAGAAATCCACACCAAATTTGATCACGGTGCATGATGCTAGAGGAGCTATTTGTTTTTATTTCTAAAATTCACTTCCTTTTATGTTTTTCCCACCATTTGAGGGAAAAGTAAAAACTAACCCAAAAGTTGATATAAATAAGATTTTGCCAAAAAAAAAAAAAGTTACCGGGGTACTTCTTTCAAAGCTAAATTAATTCCAATCTAACAGTTTACTCCCAAAAGGTATAAAGGAGATCGATCCAAATTATTGTATATGCTCACTATAAACAAAATTAAAAAAGAAAATTGAGTGGTAATAGGGAACTCAAGGCCGAGAAGGGAATAATAACATGTCATGGTGTTGGCAACCAATGTCACAAAACAATACGTGTATTAATTGTTTAATGAGAAACTAATTTGCTCTGTAAACTCTCATCTAAAGTGTGATAAAAAAAAAAAATCTATATAGTGAAAAAAAAATTGAGGTTGTCAAAGATTTCATTCTACTTAGATCCACAATCAACGCCCATGGAAGCAGCAAGTCAAGAAATCAAACAGCATTATTACATTGGGCAAATCTGTGACAAAAGACCTCTTTTAAATTGTAAAAGCAAAGATATCACTTTGAGGACTAAGGTGCACCTGACCCAAGCCATGATATTTTCAATTACTTCATATGCATGTGAAAGCTGGACAATAAAAAAGGATGACAGGAGAGTCTTTTATAGAGCACTTTAATTTTTTTTTGAGTTTGGATAATTATCTCATTGGGATCCCTACCTGTAGCCCAAGAGGCATAGAAATGTTAAAAAAAAAAAAAAAGCAGGGTCCACACCTTTGCCAATAGCAAGAAACTACAGGGCTAATCCTCAGCAATGAACTTCGACAGCCCTTTGTACAAAACAAAATCCCCTTCTAACTACCAGGTGAGTTCTTGCAAGAAGACAGACTTGATGAAGCACACCTCACCAAACAAATATCACAGCAGCCCATGCACCCGGTACCCAGCACCTCAGGGTGCCCTGTAAGACAGGGACTCAGGGCCTGACACAAACAGGCTTAAAGTCTGCAAAAACCATGTCAAGGCATGACTCACTATGAGTAGGTGAGACTTTTCTCTCTGGTCTTGCAGACTGTGCATTTCAAACTTGGTCATTGTTTCTTATTTTGTAATTAAAAAAAATTTTTTTTTGAAGCTCCACATAGGTTTCTAACGGTCTTCACTGCCTCTGCCAGTGTGTTGTGGCCCTGCCTGTATTCAGGCTCCATTCACTTTGTAGTTATTGAATTACCAGACTGTGGGTAGTAGTCATTTCATTAGGGTCACCATCTCCTGAAAGGCTCCTCTTACTCCCTTCCCTACGTTCACAGTCCTCAGTGTTCATCTCTGCCCAAAGATTACTCTCTCTCCCATCTCCAGGGGTGAGCTTTTCCGAGGCAGATAATGTATTTTACCTCAGTGCACCCCCAGCCCTTAGCATAATGTCTCACACTGGCTCACAATGGCTCACGGAAAGAATACAAACATTCACCAAAAGCTGAATAATTATAATAATAGCTATTATCCTAACGGCTGAGATTTATTGAGTGCTAACTATGCACCAACCATTGGTCTAAATGAATTCTCACTTAAAATGCACAGTGAAGCTATGAGATAGGTACTATTATTAACATTATTTTATTATTAAAAAAATTTTTTTTTTTTTTTTTTTTATTATAGATGGGCAAAAATGAGGCTTGGAAAGGTTAAGTGACTTGCCGAAGACCACGTAACTAGCAGGGTAGGGAACTGGGATTTCAATCTCATTATTCCGACTCCAGAACCAGGCTTCTAACCACTCTGCTGCACTGGCTGAATGAATTACCAAAGTCATCCAGGCCCCTGGGTGGTGCAAACAATAAACACACTCTGCTACTAACCAAAAGGTTGAAGGTTCATATCCACTCAGAGGCACCTCGGAAGAAAGGCCTGGAGATCTACTTTCAAAAAATCAGCCACTGAAAACCCTATGGAGCACAAGTCTACTCTGACATACATGGGGTCACAATGAGTTGGAACGGGTTTTTGGTTTACAAAGATTGCCAAGCTAATGAGACTTACCTGCCCTATAGCATGTGCTGCCCAAGACCAGGGCACTCCCTTCTCCTCTTTAAACCAGGGCCCTCATCCCTTTAAACCAACCCTCCATCATCAGCCAGGTCTTCTTACACACTAGAAATAACCATCCCTCCTAAAGGGGCTCTTGGGCAAACTTAATAGCAGACATAATGGTCTTACAAAATCTGCTGCTACAAAAGGCAAAAAAAGAATTTTTTTCTCTTTCTGAGCGACTAAGTAACATGAATTGCGGGAGGACGAGTCTTCCATCCATTGCAAGATGATGGTGTGTTTTAATGGTAAATGAACACAGCATTCCCAAAGCCATCAAGTTAATGAATCAAGGAAATCCTCAGTCTTCTCCTTATCCTAGATTTCTGTCTTCCCCACTGTCATTACCGTCTTGCTTCAAAAATCATTTCTGGGCCTTTCTGCTGCTCCACAGAGCTGGATTGTCACTTTAAAGCCTGTTAACTAACTGGAATTGCTGTTTTGTAGCTGCAAATAAAATTCACACGAGCGCCGATGAGTTTATCATGAGAGCTAATTAATTAGCCGTTATGGAGGCCTGAACAACTCTGTCTCCGAAGTACAGACAGAATGTTCCTTAGAAGCAAGGATAGTAAGACTTCATCTCACTCTCTTTGGACACTCTATCAGGAGGGACTAGTCCCTCGAGGACTTCATGCTTGGTAAAGTAAAAAGGGTCAGCAAAAAAGAGGAAGACCCTCAATGAGATGGATTGACACAGTGCTCAAACATAGCAATGATTGTGAGGATGGTGCAGGACCGGGCAGTGTTTCATTCTGTTGTGCATAGGGTTGCTATGAGTCGGAAGCGATGGCACCTAACAACAACAACAGTGGAGGCCTGAAAATAGAGTTCCATTTCATTAACAAAGACATATAATTTTTTGGTGAACATTGTTCAGGTTTAAAAACACTTGCTCCTTGGTGGGGAAGGCAGGGAGGTGGAGGGAAAATGGGAAGTCTGTGTTGATTAGGAGATTGAAAATAAAGAATATTTAAAATATTAACAGCTAACATTGAGTTCGAGTCTGTCCTACTAGGGCCCCCTCTGAGTTGAGTCCTCACAACAATCCTAGGAGATGGGCACCATTTTTATTTGTACTCTGTACGGGAGGAAACCAGAGCACACGACTATTGAATCCTGGAGCCACATTCATACTCTGACTCCAGAGCAGTGGGTCGAAACCAGGGACAATTTTGCCCCCCCATGACACATCTGGCAATGTCTGGAGACATTTTTGATTGTCATGAGTGGGGTGATGCTACTGGTATCTAGTGCTAAACATCCTATAATGTACAAGATGGCCCCCGCAACAAAGAATTATTCAGCCCCAATCTCAATGGTGCTGAGGATGGGAAATTCTGCTCCAGAGCCTCATCCTTACTATTGTGCCCCAGGCTTGGCTCAGAGGAAAGGGCATTCCATATATAAAATGAGAAATTTATGATCACCCACCACTACCCACTGCTGTTGAGTCGATTCTGAGTCACAGCGACCCTACAGGACAGAGCAGAACCGCCCCAGGTGGAAATACGAAAGCAGACTGCCACGTATTTTTCCCACGGAGCAGCTGGTGGGTTAGAACTGCTGACCTTTTGGTTAGCAGCCAAGTGCTTAACCATTGCGCCATGAGGGCTCCTATAATCCATGACCACACCCCTCCCTATTCACTAGCTGTGTGATCTCAGCAGCAACAATATCCATAAGCCAGGGTTGATAACACTTTACTTGCCTGAAGAGAAGTTAGACTTGACCTCTTAAAGCCCTTTGAGACCTCAAGTTCCCTGTCAAAAACTATGAACTCTCTAGAAATAATAATACAGGTATCATTAAAAATGGCAAAGAGAGCAATAGCATACAAGTGAGATTCTAGAAAGACATCTGTATACATGTGGAAATTTAGTCCCGGGTAAAAATATCCTTTCAAAGCAGAGAAACTACTCAAAAAACAGCAGATTGGGTTATATAGGAGCTGTCTGTACTATCCATGCCACTTTGCTATAAATCTAAAACTATTCTGAATAAAGTTTATTTAAAGAAAAAAACAGGGAAAAATTGGTATGAGCCAGAAGCAACTCAACGGCAACTGGTGTTCTTTTTGTTTTGGTTTAATTTTTATAGAAGAAAAAAATGTCAGATCACTGTCTCACACCATACACAAAAACACGCTGCAGATGGATGAAAGAACTAAATGCAAATAAACAATGTAACAACAACAAAAAAACCTATAAAAGTTTAAGTTGTCATACAGACAACTCCAAGTGTGCAGCCTAGAACTGTGCCCCATAGGGATTTCAACATCTGATTTTTCGGAAGTAGATCACCAGGCCTTTCTTCCGAGGTGTCTGGGTGGACTCGAACCTCTAACCTTTCAGTTAGCAGCCCAGGTGTTAACCATTTGCACCACCCAGAGACTTCGAATATATCTATATAATCTTCACTTGGGAAAGATCTTTCTAAACAAGGCACAAAAAACATTAAGACTGAAAGATTTGAGACTACCTATCTGGCAATGCAATTGTGCACTGAAGAGGAAAGGAACACCAATTCAGTAAAAAAAAAAAAATCAGACATGGATGAACCTTGAAAACATGCTGAGCAAAAATAAGTCAGGCAAAAAAGGACAAATATCGTATGACCCACCTATGTGAAATACCTAGAACAGGCATATGTATAGAGACCAAAGTTCATTAGTGGTTACCAGGAGTGGGACAGAGGGAGGAGGGGGAGGCATTAGGGGGCTCTGATTTTCTGCTAAGTGTGATGGAAAAATTTGGAAATAGTGGTGATGGCTGCATATGATGAATGTAATTAATGTAAAAAATGTTGAAGTGGCAAAATGTTTTGTTATATATATTTTTACCGTAATAAAAGAATCTTTTTTTTTTTTTTTTTTCTCGCAGCTTTCCTCTGGGAGAAATTTCTCAGCCAAAGCTTTGGAATCTTGGATACAGAAGTCAAAGGGAAGGCTCTTTGGGCAGACTCCCATAGGCCTACTTCTCTAAATTAGCTTTAGATTTAGAAAGGAAAATTCTCCTTCTTTCTCTGTACCTGGTGTCAAGGGATTACAGGAAGTCTCTAGCAATTTGGTAGAATGTTATTGGTGCACAGGGATAATCCTAGAGCCTAAATCTGGGCTTCAGCAGGATGCTGGGCTCTTGCTATCTTAATGTCTGAGCTGATCTGGGTAGCGATTCCTCCTGGGAGCAGCTGGTAACAACAATGGTAGCCAGAGGACTGCTGGCTCCCACCAAAATAGTGGCACTGCATGACCCACCCAAGTACCCCAGGAGACAAAACTAGAGAATGTTTCTCAGCTCCACACCCAAAACTCTGGAATTAGCTTACCCTGAGATGTACAGAAGGAACTTTGTGGTACAGTGGTTTAAGCCCTTGGTTAAAGGTCAGCAGTTCTAACCCAGCGGCCGCTCTGTGGAGAAAGATTTACAACCTTGGAAACCCTATGGGACAGTTCTACTCTGCCTATAGGGTCACTATGAGTCAGAATGGCAACGGATTTGGTTTTGGGTTGGTTGTAGGTTATAGGTCTGAATCGACTCAACGGTACCCAACAACAACATAGGTTCTAAATCACTTCCTGACCCCACCCTACCCCACCCTGAAAACAACAAAAGGTTAAAAATATCTTCCTTTTGGAAATGGAGCCACACCTTAACTAAAACCCTGGAAACATCTCCAAGCCGCTGACATTTTTATATTTACAGACCATGACAAAAAGTCTCACCTACTTTAATATCATTCAGTATGCCTTAAACATCTTGATTATATCTTTAATGTCCCATTTATTCTGCAATAACCCACTGTACAAAAGCCTGCTGCCTCTAAAATGGAAGATAATAAATCAGCATACAAGGATTATTTCTCCCAGCTCATACCCACAGAGAGCTCCTAAAACGTCCTTGTATCTTTCCCAATTCAGCCGCTGTCCCCCGCGCCCCCTCCTCATTTTGCTATGTCCTCCTGCCCACCCGGCCCACCGTTTGGCACGTTTCCTGCCCGGGGTTTACCACTCCACTCCGCAGCCTGCTGCTATCCAAGCGAGGAAGAGAGCCGTCAAGTGGCTTGAGGAACTGCATCTTTCTGGAGAAACGCTCTTGCTCACTGAGGTAGAGGAAGGCACACAAAGGCCTATTTGCATATGCTTTTATTCCATTTCCACACCCTGCACGCTAACTAACGCTCTCTGGAAAGTCCCTTCTCATTCCCTCCTCAGAGTGGCCACGGGGGAAGAGGCTGGGCCAGAATGGAAGGCTCCAGCCTGACAGTGTGAGACTCTCCCTGGGAGAAGCCTCAACCTCCCCGCCCCCACCCCCTGCTCCCCCCGGATTCCTGCTGGAATCAGACCGCCGGGTTGAGGCTGGGGACCCTCTTCCAGCACGCCCTTGGGAGCAGACGACAGGTTTGGCCTGAGCACTCTAGAGAGTTCTGAGCAGGATGCTCTTGCCCCCCTTCAGCCACCCCCGGAAGTTCTGGTCAGGCGTTGGGTGCCCGGGCTTCCTGTCTGTACTCTCCGCAGCCCCACGGGGAAATCCCAAGAGCTTGATCGGCTGCCCAACGAGCCTGTTGGCTTTTCAAGTACGCACAGGCTGAGTTTCGGCCAAAACCTCAATTTAACGTTAACCAAAAATAAATAAATAACATGTGTGCTGGCTTTTTCTTTTTTTTCTTTTTCTCTTTTGTTAAGAGAATAGGCCCTCAGAGTAAGGATCAGGGAGAAAGCACTTTTTCATTGCTACAGACACACCAGGCCTAGATCTGCTCAACATTTCAATGAACAGATGCTGCTTGAAGTGAGCTGACAGGAAGGAGGCCCACAAATCTCTTCCCAAGCACCCTTCTCCAGAAATTCACAGCAGTCTTGTGTCTCCGCTAATAGTTCAGTTTCAACGGGCCCTTCCTATGTGCCAGCACTGTGTTAAACGTTTCACACGTATGATCTTTCTGAATCCTATGGCAGTCATGTCAGGTAGCCAGCATTATATCCTCATTTTACTGACAAAGGAATTTTCTCTTAGGGAGTTAAGGTGACTTGCCCAAATGCAGACAATAACTGCTTCCATGGGTGCCCTTCAAGCTTCCTCTCCCCAAACTAGAAAGACCTTACTAGGCCCTTGGAGTCTGTAAACGCAAATTCAGACGGCCAGCCAAGGTAATTATAACCTCTTTACGCTGGAAATCTACCAGTGGACAGAAAAGCATTAGTTCAAAGATTTTTGCTTCCCTGACCAGGAGGTGTTTTATTAACTCTCTCGGATCCCAAAAGGTTTCTATAAACTTCTATTATAATTTTTTTAAAGCAAATATTTATTGAGCTCTGACTATATGCCAGACACTGCACATATATGTTCTTGTTCAATCCTTCCAACAACCCTGCAAAGTAAAAAATATCCCCAGGTTACCAATGAGGAAACTGAGGCTCAGAGAGATTTTAAAAACTTGCCCAAGATCACAGAGCTAGAAATGAGCACAAACAGTATTTGAACTGAGGTTTGCTCTCCCCAAATCCCTAAGCCCTCTATATTACATTGCACTGCCTCCCAGGGGGTCGACATCGAAGCTATCATGGTGCAATTCTCTCCCACTAGAAAGTGAGCTTCTCTGCGAAGGAGCTGGGCCTCTTGCATCCAAGTAGGCTAGGAACCAGCCTCCAGGCACTAAGTTGCATATGCTGAAACACTGGACAGATAGAAGGGAGGAAAGATAAGGAAAACGTAACCAGTTAAGAACACTCTTACCCCCCGCTGTATTAAAGAGTAAATGATGTGTTCGTGAAGCTTTTATAAAAGGTTAAAGGCTGTATGATGTCAATTAATGCCATTCCTGTTTAAAGAAATCCAGAATCATTTAGATCCATTAACTAGAGTGGGAGTCAACTAGAACAAAACAGGAGGAACCTAGGCCTGCCTGGTTTCTGCTAACAAGTGCCATTACCTGGTTCCAGTCAGTTAAGTTGACTTTTACATTCCTAAGGGCTGCTTCACAACACCTGGGACTGATTGGTATGTTTTTCAGAAATAGGCAAGTGAATGTTTGGGGCCAGAGTTTAAACAGCTGTGTGCCACCTGCTGTGTGCACCTCCATTGCCTGCCTTTTGCTTCAGTAAGAATCAACTTGTAAAATCTTGAGCTATGCCACGGGTCCCACCCTGTGGGGAGCGACAGTGAAGAAAACCAAAAACACAAGGGAAAGATTAGTCCAAAGGACTACTGGAACACAGCTGCCACAGCCTCCACCGGAGTCCATCACAATTAGATGGTTCCCAGCTACCACCACTGGCTGCTCTGACGGGGATCATAAGAGAGGGTCTCGGACAAAGCTGGAGAAAAATGTAGAACAAAATTCTAAGTCACAAAAAAGACCAGATTGACTGGTCTGACAGAGACTGGAGAAACCCTGAGAGTATGGCCCCCAGACACCCTTTTAACTCAGTACTGAAGTCACTCCTGAGGTTCACCCTTCAGCCGAAGATAAAACAGGCCTCTAAAACAAAATAAGACTAAATGGGCACACCAGCCCAAGGGCAAGGACGAGGAGGCAGGAGGAGACAGGAAAGCTGGTAATGGGGAATCCAAGGTCAAAGAGGGGAGAGTATTGACATGTCGTGGGGTTGGCAACCAATGTCACAAAACAATATGTGTATTAATTATTTAATGAGAAGCTAATTGCTCTGTAAATCTTTATCTAAAGTACAATTTAAAAAATATCTTAAATCACGTTTCCATGGACAATATATGGATTTCGCCTCATCATTTTATAATCAAAATATATCATTTTTGGTGGTTTTTTGAGCAGAGATGTTTTAAGCATCATTTATTGAGCTTTTTTATTAGGCGCCAGGCAAAGTGCAACACACATTATCTGCATTATCTCATTGAATCCTCATGAGATGGGTATCACTATACCCATTTTACAGATGACGGTGTACAGATGACTGAAGCTCAGAGAAGCTAAACGACTTTCTGGAGTCACAGAGTCAGTAAGCTACTGCTGGGAGGAGGGGAACCGTTGAAGAAGTATGAGTCTTCCTTGTGACATGAACACTGTCCCTCCTGGTTTGGAGCCTGACCTAACTATCATGCTACATTTCTTACAGGTGCTCATAAATGTGGAAATTAATTGGATCACTGGGTTGGAGCTCTTTTCTACCCTGTTACTTAGGAGGCAACAGAAACAACGGTATGAAGATTTTTGAGCCCTGCGTTGTTTTACTTTAATGCCATGCAGGGCCACTCACACTTGTGAATACTTCACCGCCCCCCACCACCATTCCATGGTATTAGACATTTTAAAATACACCATATACCCCACCAAAAACCAAACCAAGCCCGTTGCCATCAAGTCGATCCCAATACTCCACGAAACCAAAAAAAAAAAAAAAAACCCATTGCTGTCAAGTCAGTTCCAACTCATAGCGACCCTACAGGACAGAGTAGAACTGTCCCGTAGGGTTTCCAAGGAGCAGCTAGTTGGTTCAAACTGCCAACCTTTTGGTTAGTAGCTGTAGCTCTTAACCACTGTGCCACCAGGGCTCCCAGTGCTCCACAGTAAATACTAAATACAGGTAATCCTCACTTTTGCATGTGTTTCAGAACTATGTCCTCAACTTCCATGGTTTTGTGGTAACACTGATGTAGGGATGGAGTTAAAATTCATAAACTGATACAATGTTATGATGTCATGCTGGGTAGGCATTTAATTAAACATTTATTGATTTTGCTTTTACAGTTTTTTGAATTTTGGAGCCAATTTCTTTTTTTCCACAGGCCCTTGAAAAGCACACACACCCTGTGCAGAAAAACACCCTGATGTTTTACCTGGCTCCGTGTTTAAGGAATCGCCTAGCACTATGTTTCACATTGGACATACAAGAGGCTTGACAATCTTGCCACAGTGTGGGTTCAAAGGAACAAAAATGTGAAACTGGAAAGATGACCTCAACTGTTTCCCCAGAGTATTATGGGGACATCTCTGCCAGAGCTCTTTGGCCTTTAACTCTTTGATTCAGTACTAGGAAATTATGACAGAGATGGTTATGAAAAATAGCCCCAAGGGTCATGACAATGCTTATATTTGCAGCCCCCTCAGTACATGAGATGCTTGAAGTTCTTGAACCCTGGAAATCCCCAAATATACAGCCACTGCTGTCGGGGCGAGAGTAGAGCTGGTACCCTGATCAGCTTGCCCTTCAACTGGGACCCAAACTCGTGATCCATCTCCCCACAGTCTCTACAGGCACAAGTGAGGGCTGACGGTCCCTGGTGGACTACCCCTACCCAAAAGGACTTCTTCTATAACCAAATGCCCCTATGCCCCAGCTGCTCATAATGGCTACCACATCCCAGGTCCCTCTTCCTCCCACCCCCTATCATATTACACAACAGCCTGGTATCCACACATTATACCATTACTTTAACTTTCCATTTGTGCACAACTGGTCTCTTTAACTGGTTTAAGTACCTTAAAGACAATAGGGAGTTAAGTAGAAAGAATTGGGGTTTAGACTCCAGCTCAGAAAAAAATAACTTAATCTCCGTAAGCCACTCTTTGCTAAAGTCAGGAATAACACCTACCTGATGGGATTGTTTTGAAGATTTAATTAAAAAAAAAAAACAAAAAAAAAAACCGCCATTAAGCACCAAACATAATATATGGTCCGTAGTCTCTCAAAAAGACAGTGTGAAAAGGCCACCTATTAAATCTCTCTGCCATTTTTGCATGACCTTTCCTCAAGCTGGCCATCCAAGAGCTATCTGAAATTGTGTGCCCAGTGAAGAGAGAATACTACACAGTCATAAAAAGTCAGGAAGACAATAACGATACCAACCATGTTCCTGCATTCTGAGTCTACTCCTGAATCTGATAATGTGGAAATGAAAAATCAAGCATCTCTGGATGCAACAGCAAAGGAAGTTGATAAAGCCCTCCCATCTTCAGAGGTGGGAAAATGCAGTAATAATGACCCATGACCTGTGAGGGCACCGTGAGTGGGGACAGAGGGCCACCTCCTGGGAAGGTAACCGGGAGAAGACAGGCACTGCCTACAGAAAGGGGCGCACTTGACCCATCAAACTGAGGAAATAACCAATAATGTGGGCAAAGATTTAGCCAAATAATGCTCATGAGTAAAGAGGTTTTAACATCAAAATACTGGAATCAAATCTAATTGTCCAAACTAGAAAGCTGGTTAAATAAATTTAAAAAGAAGCATATCCACTCTGACAATTTTCTTCCCACTCTGACAATTTAAAATGATGATGTTAAAGGATGCTTAATAATGTGGGGAAAAAAAAAAAAACCAGGTACGTTTTAAAAGGGGAAATGGTACTATAAAACAATTGTTGTTGACATCTAATTTCTGCAACAAAAAGTGAGGGCAATACACCGAAAAGATAAGAGTAGTTATTTATTAAAGGGAGCAAGCTGGTACTACATGAGATCTTTCTAACTTTTTCTCATTTGTCCTTTTTACATTTAAAAACAAAAAAAAAAGGTATTAGTTTTATTAAACAAAAAGAGAGAAAATAGCTTGAGATAAAGAAAGACGGAGGGAAGAAAGAAAGGAGGGGGAGGAAGGAAGAAGAGAGGGAGGGAGGGAGAGAGGGAAGAAAAAAAAGAAAGGAAGTAAAAAAGGGGAAAAAGGAAGTAAAGGTGTCAGAAAGCAGAGGTTTGTGAACATCTTTCCACTGAGCTGCTTCCACCTCTGCAAACCTTTCTGCTCTGCCTCCTTAAAGCTTCAGGGTGAGGGGAAGCAACACTAACCCTGCTGCTAGTAAAGGCTTATAGAAAAAAGACTAGGAACACATGTCCAACCCACTGTGAGACAGTAAGTACTGATAGATGAAAGATAAGAGCATTCTAAGAGTACTTTTAAACAAAAAATGACTCTGTTTTTCCCATGTACTCTTAAAAAGCTTGAAAGAATCCTGGAACTACCCAAAAGCTTTCAACCAAGTGAATGATCTAGAATATGGGAGCATCATCTTCTTTAAAAAGCATCTCAAGGTAAAATACACTTTACAGTAATAGTATTAGGGAAAAGATTTTGTGGAGCAGAAGGACTTCTAGGTCCCAACTTGAGTCTGGCGAAACCCATAGTACAGTGTTGTGAGCAGAGACTCAGAGCCCCCGTCTTTAGGCCAGGAATGGATTACCCGACAACCAAGGTATGCACAGGCCTATCTGTAGTGCACAATTTCATCTCTTTTTCACCACATCTTTGATGTGAAATTGTGCACTACATATTAGTAAGTAAACACAAGTAAACCCGTGTGTACCTTGCTTACTGTAAATCCATGCATACCTTGCTAACTGGTTAATCTGCTCCTGCTAGATTCAATTCTTATGCTTCTGCTTCCCAGGTGGGCAACATACTTGACCTCTTCCTGCCTCTGTGGCCTCATCCTTGGGATAGTAATAATAGTAGTACCTCCTAGGGTTTTTATTAGTATTATATGAGTTGTTGCATGTAAAATGTTTAAAACCGTTTCCAACAGGTAGTAGCTACTTCATAAATAATTTATCATGGCAATAGTTATTGTGTGCTGGCTACCTAGTGTCCATTCTCCTTCCCAATATTATCCCAGTCTTCCTTCGTGAAGTCACAACTCCCTTATTGTTAACCTTCTTATATTGGTTGGAATTGATGCTACTCTCACCTCCAAAGGTGGGTACTGATTGGCTGTCATGGATTGAATTGTGTCCCCCCAACATATCTGTCAACTTAGCTAGGTCATGCTTCCTAGTATTGTATGTCTACCACTTTGCCATCTGATGTGATTTCCCTATGTGTTGTAAATCCCATCACTATGATATAACGAGATGGATTAGGGCAGTTATACTAATGAGATCTACAGGATTAGATAGTGTCTTAAGCCAATCTATTTTGAGATACAAAAAAGAGAAGTAGGCAGAGAGACATGGGGACCTTATACCACCAAGAAAGCAGCACCAGGAGCAGAGAGTGTCCTTTGGACCTGAGGTTCCTGCACAGAGAAGCTCCTAAACCATGGGAAGATTGATGACAAGGACCTTCCTCCAGAGTCAACAGAGGAATAAAACCTTCTCCTAGTGCTGGTGCATTGAATTCAGACGTCTAGCCTACTGGACTATGAGAGAATAAACATCTGTTTTTTAAGGCTATCCACTTGTGGTATTTCTGTTACAGCAGCACTAGATGACTAAGACATTGGCTTAAACCATTAATTTGTCAGAAGTGATTAATGATGATTGGCTCAGGAAAAGCCACGTAATCCATTCCAGACCAATGAGAGAGAAGGAATTCCAGGGCTTGTGCAGAACCAGATGAAGAGACTCTCTCTTCCCCTGGATGATGTAGTATAAGAATATGGGGTCTGCAGCTGCCGTCATCATTTTGCTACCACAAGAGTGGATCTGTAGCTGCCAGAGCTGAAAACGAAGCCATCACTAAGGAAAGCTCTTGGTGATAATCACTGGAGTCCCTGGATCAGGCCTCACCTGAGAATAGCCTACTGCTAAATATTTTAAACTAAATAAACTGTTATTTAAGCCAATTCGGTCTTCTCTAACTTGCACATAAGAAGCCCTAGTTGATTCACTTTTCTGAGATAAGTAACCTTTTGCATTTCTTCCTCTGGACCCTAATCATGTTCCTAAAATTCTCTACAGCAACAGAATTTGATAAAGAGTTGAGTCTCAGATTCTCTTTCATTTTCTCTGAGGAAAATGAAAGCAAATAACCCTTCAGCTGCCCCTCCCCTGCCCTATCTCAATTATTTCAACCCACCCCAATTTCTAAGGTCTCCTCTGAAATCAGCAACAAGCCATAAAAAATAGTGCAAAGCATAGAAACTAAGTCAAATGATTAAAACTGTGTGTGTGTGTGTGTGTGTGTATGTTTTAACTCAGTAACTACGCAAGAGGGGAATTTGCAACAGTATACTTACCCATTTCTTAAGAAATTCCACTACAAACCCAGCTGGATGTTTCTTGGATTTTGTGATGATCTACTTTTTTTTTACTTGAGGGATAGGTCACAATACTCACAGCACTGAACCACCCCACACCTAGGCCGATGTCTCACATCTAACAGATGCCCACTAGTCACTTGTCGAACTGAAATGCCCATCAATTGACTACACCCTGCTCGACCCACAGTTGCAACCATTTATTGAGCACCTGCTATTCACCAGGTACTTTGCCAGGCGATTCATATACGATATCTTAGATAATTTACTTCAAAGCACATCTGCACAGTAATTACTGAACTATTTATAGATGAGGAAACAGGGGCTTGGCAAGGACAGGCAACTTGCCCAAGGCCATACACGTAGTAAATACGGTGCTAAGATTAGAGCTCTGGCCCAAGATATAAAAGGCCCATTGACAGGGAAACACGCATCACATGAGTACCAGAGATGAGCAAAAGATCATGTGGTTACAAGATGTAAAGGTCAAGGGCAAAGATATTTCAGAGGTGGGAGGCTGTGTGATGTAGAGGAAAAAAGAAATAGGAACTCACACATTTTGCTATGATTAAGCTATGTGACCTTGAATAAGACAAAGAATTCATTCATTCGTTTATTCCACAAATATCCATTGCTGGTCTACTAGGTGCCAGGCTCAATAATAAAAAAAAAAAAAACAGTGAAAAAAACAAGCCTAGCTTTTCTCCTTGTGAAACTTGCAATCCAATGAAGACTTTAGAAATGGGAAAGTCACTCAGGATCACCTAGTCCAAGTCACTCTTTGACAGATGGAAAGACTGAGGCCCAGTGTCTTAACTATCTAGGGCTGCTATAACAGAAATTCCACAAGTGGATGGCCTTAACAAAGAGGAAAAATATTCTTTCACAGTCTAGGAGTTTAGAAGTCCAAATTCAGGGTGCCAGCTCCAGGGAAAGGCTTTTTCTCTTTGTCTGCTCTAGGGGAAGTTCCTTATTATAAATCTTCCCCTGGTCAAGGAGCTTCTTAATGCAGGGATCCCGGGTCTAAAGGACGCACTATTCTCCTGGCACCTGTTTCTTGGTAGTATGAGGTCCCCCTGTCTCTCTGCTCACTTCTCTCATATCTCAAAAGAGATAGGCTTAAAACACAATCTAATGTTATAGACTGAGTCCTGCCTCTTTAACATAACTGCCGCTAATCCCACCTCATCAACATCATAGAGATAGGAGTTACAACACAAAGGAAAATCGTATCAGATGACAAAATGGGGGACAATCATACAATACTGGGAATCGTGGCCTAGCTAAGTTGACAGACATTTTGGGGGAACACAATTCAATCCGGAAAGAGGGAAGGACTCAGCCAAATTACACAATGAGTTGGTTAGAGGCAGAGCTGGGGACTACAACCCAGCACTTCATATGGCTGTCTCAGAACTGTTTCCCTACTACAATGCTCCACAAATGGGAAGACAGGTAACTGCCTCCCACACCTCACAGGACTCCCATAACAACTGAGAGGGAGTATTTGAAATCAGTTGAAAAGGCAAACTATTATGAACCAAGATGTTCACCGCAGCACCGTCAGAATGCATGCCCACGCACAGACACTGCAAACAAATGTGCTCCCAGTGGGGCGTCGCTACTCAAACTATGGGACGTCCGTGTAATGAATGCCTTAAGCTACTAAATAAATATAATAAATGTTAGATTTATAATAATATGTGTTAGATTTATTGGCTTGGCCTGGAGATTGACCCTGGTCTTTTGTTCATCATGTTGCCAAGTAAAGAAGATAACACGATCTGGGTGGGGACTGGAAGATGGGGGGGGGGTCATTAACTTTTTCTTTATATAACATCTAGCTTGGGTTTTTTTTTTTTTAACTTTTAAAAATTTTTTTTGTGTTTTACATATCATTTTTGGAAAGACAGGTAATATATTCACATGGTTCAAAACGAAAAGAGGCAAGGACATGGTGGCTGAAAAGAGTCCTGCCTACTCTGCCCTCCAGAGGCTCTAGGTTCCTCACAGGCTATCAGTTTCCCTTAGGTCCCTCAGGGGGTATTTTATGAAAATACGGTGATCTCCATGAGGATGCCTGGTACATAATACTGCACCTTGCTTTTTTCACTTAACAACATATCTGGGTAACATATTTTATTATATTTAACAAGCTTTCTTTTCTATGTTGTTGTTAGATGCTGTTGAGTCAGCTCCGACCCATAGCGACCCTATAGGACAGAGTAGAACTGCCCTGTAGGGTTTCCAAGGAGCAGCTAGTGGATTTGAACAGCTGACCTTTTGGTTAACAGCCAAGCTCTTAACCACTATGCCACCAGGGCTGCATTTATTTAATCACCTCCTTACTGATGGCCATGTAGGTTGTTTCCAATCTTTGCTTAAATGAACCATGCTGAAAAGACTGACCTTGTAACTTTTATTAGATTATGTCACTCCTCTTCTCAAAATATCTGGTGAAATCCTGTTTCTTGCCATGGCCTACGAAAATCCTTGCAATGGCCCATATGGCCCACCCCTTAGCCCTGGGGCCTATTTCCCACCACCACCCCCTGCCCTCTCCTTGCTGTTCCTCAGCCCTCTCCACCCAGTGCCTCATCGGCTCACTCCTTCAGCTCCTGTGAGGCTTTACTCAGATTGCACCCTTCTCAAGAGACATCCTCCCAGCATTTCCTCTCTCCCTCAGCCACCCCACACCATTTTTTCTGTAGCACTTATCACCACCTAATATACTCTATAATTTTCTTATTTATTATGTTAATTTTTTGCCATCTGTCTTCCTCACTAAAGTATAAGCTTCCCTCACTAAAGATGGCAGGAATTTGTGTTGGTTGTGGACACTGATGTGCCCCCAGTGCTTAGAACACAGTAATTGGAACATAAAAAACCAAATGAGTTGTCTTCAGGTTGATTCTGTCTCATCGCAGCCCAGTGTGTGTAGGAGCAGGACTGGGCTCCGCAGAGTTTTCAATGGTTGATTTTTCAGAAGTAGATCCCAAGGCTTTTCTTCCAAGGAGCCTCTGGGCGGACTCGAACCTCCAACCTTTCAGTTAGCGGTCAAGCGCATTAACTGTTTGCACCACCCAGGGACTCAAATTGCACATAATAAGGTCCCAATAAGTATTTGTTGAATGAATAAACAAATTTGTCATTTCACATATGTGTGAGTATATTTTATTACATACATACTTTTAACAATTAAAGTATAAGGGAGAAAAAGAAAGGCATATTATATTTGTAGGAGGGAGCAGGAGAGTTACAACTATAGTCATTTTCTTTCAAAACAAGACCTTTACATACAGCAATGGTGCATGTTTCATGTGCTTTGTTTGTGTCACGTACACATCTGCTCTCCTCACAATAACCTGTGAGTTAAAAACCCACTGCTGTTGAGTCAATACCGACTTATAGCGGCCCTATAGGACAGAGTAGAACTGCCCCATAGAGTTTCCAAGGAGTGCCTGGTGGAATTTGAACTGCCGGCCTCTTGGTTAGCAGCTGTAGCACTTAACCACTACACCACCAGGGTTTCCAACCTGTGAGTTAAGGACCGTTATTACTGTTTAGAGTCAATGAACCTTGGGCACAGAGCAGTGAAGTGATTTGTCCAAGGTCACACAGCTGGAAGGTGCAAGATGTCACAGCATAGGACACAAGCATAGGTGGCCTGGCTCCAGAAACATGCTCTTAACCACTAGGCTTTACTGCCTCTTAACATTCCAGTCAGTGGCCTTTGTAAAGCAAGTAAGATCCTAGAGTCCAAATTCCTAATTTTATTTTCACACATACATACACAGAGCATCGAGAGAAAATGAACCTGCTCCTGGTTGACAATTTGTTGAGATTGAAATAACTCACTCAGGTGTGCCCTGCAGTGTGTAATGAAGCCAGGAGTGGAATCCAGATTGTCCTTATTCCTGAGCCCCTTAAGCACCATACCACCCTGCCTGCACTTGGGCCAGAATGAAGAAAAATAGGACAGTCATACGTCTGGGGTAAATGGTTAACACGCTCAGCTGCTAACCAAAAGGTTGGAGGTTCGAGTTCACCCAGATGCTCCTCAGAAGAAAGGTCTGGGGATCGATCTACTTCTGAAAAGTCAGGCGTTGAAAATCCTGTGGAGCACAGCTCTATTCTGATGCACAGGAGATCGCCATGAGTTGGAACTGACTCAACAGCAACTGATGATGGTATGCATGTAAAGGCCAAGGAGCTTCCAGGGGGATCATCACCGCCAAAACTCACAGCCACCAAGGCTGTTTCAGCTGCTGTCTCCTCTGAAAGTTTTGATTTACAAGGTTCTTTTGACAGGAAGTGTTGCGGGTTCAGATCTTACCTTGATCAGTGCAGTGGCCCAGAGCTCTCAAAGCAGTGTTAACAGGGCACAAGATAACACCACTGCCAGGCTTGAAATACTATGGAAGAGCAGTTGATGGTCATCCTCGAGCTATAGTTATGGCTGTTGGAGTGGCCGGGTGATGGGCAACGGGAGCACACATACAGCCCTGAGGCCCATTTACTGTTGCTTCCCGGTTCCTAACGGAGCGTGCTAAATCACACTTCCCACTCCAGTAATATATCCTTGTGGGGCAGGCCAGGATGTGGAGAGCTGACATTTAGCATGCCATCAACCTAGAGCAGCCTCGTGAGTCTCTTGTTCCTTGTTTGCATTTATGAAACAAAAACGAAGAAATAGGGCTTATGTTTATTTATGAGTGGTTTCCTAGTGTTTCGCTTACTTGAGATGGTCACCAGCCTGAGAGTTGGAAGACCTGTATTGAGATGCTACTGAATAGTTTTTGACAGTCACATCTTTAAACTCTGATTTTCAGTTTTTCTCATCTGTAGAGTAGACAGTTGGGACTAAGGCTGCAGATCTGTGCTTGGTTCCACTCTGAGCATTTCCCCTGGCCAGTTCCAGGACATAAGACCCACTTTTCCTGAAGCTGCCCAGTTCCTCACACCTAGCCAGTGCTGGATCACCCAGAAGGCAGGCTATGTCTGTGCTTGCTGTTGTTGTTAGCTGTCCTTGAGTCACCTCTGACTCATGGCTACCTTATGTTTAAGGGAATGAAACATTACCCAGTCCTGTGCCATCTTCATGATGGTTGCTATGTTTGAGTCTATTGTCTTGGCTATTGTATCAGTCCATCTCACTGAGTGTTTCACTCATTTTTGCTGACTTTACCAACCATGATGTTCTTTTCTAGTGATTGGTCTTTCCTGATGATGTGTCCAAAGTAAGATCCAAAGTCTCACCATCAATGCTTAGGGTCCCAGAAAGTCATGAACACCAACAAAGTAATGATTTAAAAGAAGCTGCTGTGTCAACAAAAACATCGATGTGGTCACTGTGGGAAAACATCTGAATTTTGTTGGAATATCTTACACTAAATTTATGAAATTACTTACTGGCGTCAGGAGGGGAACCATGTCTTTCTATATTTATAACCTTCAAATCTAACCCTGTTTTGAAAATTTGGAATTATAGGGCTACTGACCTTCTCCCTGCCTTCCTTCTTTCCTCTCTCCAGTCATCTGAAAGAACTCCTAAAAACCTCTGTGTCTTGGTTTCCCATTTTTAAAAAGGGAACTATTGCCCACAGCTAACCCACAAGGTTAAAACCCCAGATTTAAACATAAACAGATACAGATCACTTGCCATGACAGCAAAGAACTGTGTGCAAGGGTATTCTTTGCAGCTGTCTTAGGCTAGGTTCTCTGGAGGAACAAAACCGGTAAAGCGCATAAAGATATATAGAGAGAGATTTATACCAAGGAAATGCCTCACGCAGTTGTAGAGGCTGGAATGTCCCAACTATAGAAGGTTCTCCTGATTCACATAGCTACAGGGGCTGGTGAACCCAAGATCGGCAGGTCAGAGAGCAGGGCTCTTGCTCACAGGCTGCAAAGATAGATGAATCCCAAGATCATCAGGCAAGACCGAAGGTAAGCTGCTAGCTCAAGCCCCAAGAACTGAACTGATGAACAGGAACCAGCTGCAGGATCCAGAAAGAGCAAAAGCCCACGAGCCTTGCCAGAATGTCCACTTATATTCGATGCAGGGCACACAACCAAGAACTCCTTTCAACTGATTGGCTACTCACAGAAGATTCCATCATGGAGGTGATCACATTATATCAAATCTAATTATGGATGTGATCATGTGACTGCCAACCACTGAGAATCATGGCCCAGCCAAGTTGACACACAACCTTAACTATCACAGCAACATTACTTGTAATTATAAAATAGGAGAAATCTTAAACATCCATCAATGGTATGCATTAAATAAATCATGGTATATCCATTCTAAAGAACACTAAACCAAAAAAAAACGAAACCCACTGCCATTGACTAGGCAGCCCTTAAAATGAATGTAGTAGATCTGTATATGCCAAAATGAAACCATCTTTGGAACGCATTTCTAAATGAAAACAGCAAGATGCAGAGCAACATCCAGTAGGCTCCCATTTGTGGTGGTGTTTTTTTTTAAAGGAATCTATATTCACATATGCTGATTTATACATGGGATATTTCCAGAAAGATAAACAAGAACTGTTAGCAGTGGTTGCCTCTGGGGATTAGGCTAGGCAGCCTGAGTAGAGGGAATGAAACTTTATCTTCATTCTATACACTCTTGTACTCTTTTTTTTTTTTTAATCAGGTATAGTACGTACTTCTATTTAAATAAAGAAAAGGGTCACATTTATGGATCACATTTTTATCAATATTAATAATAAAAGAGAATGAAATATACTCTGTCAATGCCAGTTAGAAAGCTTTGTTCATGTAGAGAACTGATGGAGCATTGATTTGATGCAAAGTGCCACGCTGCGTGCACCGGTGATACAGAGAGGACAGAGCCCTGGCCCCTTCCTGTCAGAGGGCACAGCAGTTACCATCTCAAGCTCTAGAGGGAAGTGGACTAGATTCAAAGGGCAACTCCACCACTTCCTTGCTGGGTGACTGTGGGAACCTCAGGTCACCTCCCTGAATCTCAGTTTCTTTATCCGTACAATGGGGATATTTAAAGAGCCTATCTTTCCTGGTTCCCCATTTAGCTGTTGTGAAGAATAAAAGAGAGTAGGCAAAAAGCTCAGCCCAGGGCCTGGTTGTTAGTAAATGATGATAAGCATGGGCTGCTGTTATGACAGGAATCGCTCTCTATCTGAATGCTAGCTACTGCTCTCTCAAAATCAGAAGACTATTAGTTTTTGATAACCCATTATTCCTCCATATCCAAGCACGCAATCTGAACTCAGGAACAGAATAGATTCAGAGAGTTTAAGGGATACATTTATTCCTTACTTAAGAGGGATATCCTTATTCTTAAGATGCTTAGAAGAGGGATCTGAGCGAATCCCTGAAAGATAAGTAGAACTTCAATAGACAGACTTGGGGGGGTGGGGCATCGGAGGAGATGGGGATTCCTTGCTGAGGAAACAGCATGAATTAAGAGAACAAAACAATAAGGACATCTGAGGAATGGCCAAGAGCCCAGCATGGGTACCTCCCTCATGGGAGACCAGTGAGCCAATCCAGATATGGTTTCAAATGCCATGATGAGGAGCACTCAGAACAAAGTAGATGCTGAAGGTTGAGGAGCAGTGGAATCTTGACATAACCAGGAGATGATGAGGGCAATACCATTAAGAATAGAAATAAGAAGATGGAATCTAAGAGAACTCAGGATATGGACTGCCTAGGATTTGGTGACTGCTTGGATGTTTAGCTGGGGAGGTGAGGAAGAAGTTGAAGAGAAACTCCAGACTTATAGTTAACACAATAAATCTGAGCTTTCCATAACAGATGGAAGGGGAGATGGGAGTACATGTGGGTATGTATAATGTTAGTATGTGGGTATGTATAATATTAATATATATAATATACTTGAACACAATTAACTCTTTTAACTTCCAAACTGTCAGAAGAACTAAGCAATCTTCCCTTTAATTCATTCAATAAATATTTATTGAGCACCTATTGTGTATTGGGGTCTCTGAGTGGCACAAACAGTTAAGCTCTCAGCTACTAACCAAAAGGTTGGGAGTTCAATCTGCCCAGAGGCACCTGGGAAGAAAGCCCGGGCAATATACTTCTGAAAGATCATAGCTGCTGAGAACCCTATGAAGTACAATTCTACTCTGAAACACATTGGGTAGCCATGAGTTGGAATTGACTCAATGATGACTGATTTTTTTTGGTATTGCGCACCAAGTACTGGGCCAGAAGCCAGAAATTTAACAGTGAAGCAAACACAGCCCTTGATCTCATAGACCTTAAAATCTGCTGGGAGTCCAGGCTGGTTAAACAGCAATCACAATCATGCTAGGATAGAATTCATGGGACACTGGGGAATCTAATCCAAGCTCAGGCATCAGAGAAGGCTTCAGAAGTGACTTCAAGGCTGAGAACAGAAAGAGGAGTAGGATTTAAGCAGGCAAACTCATTGCCATCGAGTGGGTTCCAACTCATAACGACCCTACAGGACAGAGGAGAACTGCCCCACAGGGTTTCCAAGGAGCGGCTGGTGGATTCGAACTGCCGACCTTGAGATCAGCAGCCAAGTTCTTAATCACTGCACCACCAGGGCTCCTTAAGCAAAGAGCCAGGAAACAAAATCACAAGCATGAGAAACAGTAAGCATGATGGCCCCGAGAGGGAACGCACGCAGACCTAGAGGAACTACAGACGTGTCATATGGCTGGATGGAGAGGTAAGGAGAGGGCAGAGTGGAGCCTGAGTGGGACCAGATGGTGATGTAAGCCGTATGCTCTTCATTCACAGCAGTTACTCTCTGGGCCTGTCTCAGAGGTAACACGGCCCCTGCCCTACAGCTCCAGGCAAATGCATCCTTGGAAGAAGCCTCTCCCCAAGCCCCTGTAGAAGCCCAAGTCAGACCAATGAGGTGGAGCCAGGTTTTGATTTGAAAACGATGACTTTGCTTTTGTATCAGATTTCTAAATAGGGAATTTTTCAGCCCTACCACTGTCATGTGCACTGACTTCCTCCTTTCACCCCCTTAGGAAAAAAAAAGAAGAAGAAAAATTGTGTAAAAATCCATGTGAAGGTGGATGTCCTGGTGTGAAGCAGTGGGACATTCAACACTATAGAACTTTGTAGACTTTCTTCATCCTCCATTTGGCAGTAACAGCAGCATCTAAGACCTTGAATTTCTGTGGGCCCTTACCACCATTATCTCACCCACAGGACACAGCAAGAGCCAATTTGATTTTGATGTTGGCTCTGATGCTTGAAAATATTATGTAGCTTGCCCACAGTCACCCAGCAATTTGTAGATAGGAAGGACGATTTTTGGGTTTCTTTCTACTTAGCGTCTCCTTCTGTTTCCCTACATTCCGTTTCTGTTTGCTTTCCCCAGTCTCAGCTGCATACGATAGAGACTTAGAGATGAATATGAACAGAAAAGTACAAGGGAATTAATAAGGCCTCATCTGTCAGGGAACTAATGTAGGGGTGGCCCATGCTCTGTCGCCATGTGAATTAGAAAAAGGCTTGGACAGCAGCTGGGGACACCTTGTGCAGGGAATAACCTGCTCAGCATATGGGGAGGCCATGGTAGGCTGAGGTAGGCGGAATTGGCGTTTGAGGGAGAATATACTGAACACATGTTTACAAATGAACTGAAGTTTCACTTGAGTAGAAAATGTACAAGCTGAATAAGGCACAGAATCAATGGTTTGGCACCTAGAATCCATGAATAGGCATCAAGGGGGTATGAAACATCCAGCAATTTTATATAAAATGTTACCTAAGTTTTTCCAGGGAGACGTTTATCACTTTCATCATTTTCTCAAGGGGCTCTCTGATCTACCTATCTAGCACATACACACACACACACACACACACACACACACACACACAGAGAGAGGCATAAATTTTTACTTAAAAGCCACTGGTATAACTTAATCTTTCATTTGACTAATAAGGAAAGAAAGGACCAGAGATGTTCAGCGTCCTGTCTAAGCCACATTGCTGATTAGTGATCTGATTGTGATAAAAACTCAGGTCTGCAACTCAAATAACAGGTCTCTCTATGCTTAAGGGAAACCCTGGTGGCGTAGTGGTTAAGTGCTACAGCTGCTAACCAAAGGGTCGGCAGTTCAAATCCGCCAGGCGCTCCTTGGAAACTCTATGTGGTAGTTCTACCCTGTTCTGTAGGGTTGCTATGAGTCAGAATCGACTCAACGGCACTGGGTTTGGTTTTTCTATGCTTAAGACTAATGGAGACCCCAGGTGTTACAGAGCAGAACTGCTGCATAGGGTTTACTTGGCTGTCATCTGTACAGAAGCAGATCACCAGGCCTTTCTTCTGTGGTGTCACTGGGTGGTTTTAAACCACCAGCCTTTAGGTTAGTAGTTGAGTGCAAACCATTTGCACCACCCCGGGCATCACCATGAGTTGGAATTGACTCAGAGGCAATGGGTTTGGTTTTTTGGTTTTCGATGCTTTATCACATTATCATCTCAATAAGACATCTTTATCCAGAGAATTCAACCTGGTCAGGAATGTCTCAGAACTGGCAGCAGAGACCTCACAAGAAGGAGTCTCTGAGAGGAGCAAGGCTGCATTTCCAAACATCTGCCTTCCAGTGCCGTTTAGCCACCTTGCTCAGCCGAACTCCGGCTATAGCAGGCCTGCCTTGGTGGTTGAGCAGATCAAAGGCCACCAGGGATAAACTCTGCTGTCTTCTCCTGTCTCCTCAGCCTTCCTCCCACCATCCCCCATACACATTTGCAGGCACCTGCACCTAGTGACCAGGCAAGACTCAGGAAGCATGTGGGCTGGAAAGCCACAGGTTGCTCAATCAGTGCTTAACAAAATAAACTTGTAAAAAAGCTTGAAGTCCTAAAGCCCCCACAAATACACTCAGCGCTCACATGACCACCAAGGACGTGTGTGGGTGGGATGGACTTGTACACTCACATTCACCTTTCTCGGGTGCCTAGTTTAAAAATATTAGGGACAGGGCCACCAGTTTCCTTCAGCGGTTGTAAGCACAAAGCAAAACGAAGTCCTTCTTAAGTCCTAGATGTCCTTCCAATGAGAATCAGGGCTCCAAATAGATCCAAAAGAATTTTAGAGATCTTCTCCAACTACCTCGTGTTACAGGTGATGACAGAGAGGCCCAGGGAGGCCAAGCAACAGGTGTAAGACATATAGCTAGTAGGTGGCCCCTTGACTCCAAGGCCAGGAAGCCATCCACCATACCAATATGCCCACAGTGGCAGATATTTTGTCCACTGTTATATGAGAGATGCTTTGGGTGGGACATAGATGAAGCTTTAAATAGCATTGAATCACAAGAGAAAATTAATCCCTTTCCCCTTCTCTTTTAGTCCTTCTGATTACTTTGACCTTTCATTACCAATTTTTTTTTTTTTTTTGGTGGCATGTGTTTTCAGTACTGGAATGCATGCTTACTAATTGTGCTTAAATTTTTAGTTCATAGTATGGATTTTGAGAAATACAATCAGGTAATACAAGCCACCAGTAAGGCGAGTGACACTCTGGCGCCACCAATCTGTGGTGTGTCAACATACCAATAAAAACTAAAGAGGATTTATTGCTGGCGCCTTTCTATTAGGTTAAATGGGAACCTCCAGTTTTCCAAATATGACAAAGAAAAATCAAAATAAACCCATCAGGGCTCCCTAACTATCACACAAAATCAAAACAAAAAACCAAACCTGTTGCCATCACATAGATTGCCACTCATAGCAACTGTATATGACAGAGCAGAACTGCCTCCATATGGTTTCCAAGGAGCAGTTGGTGGTTTCGAGCTGCTGACCTGGGGATTTGAACTGCTGACCTTTTGGTTAGTAGCCAAGCTCTTAACTACTGTGCCACCAGGGCTCCACTGTCACACAGGAAAGCAGTTAGCCCTGAACTGAAACTCTCCTTAACACTTAAGTTACTACAGGTTGAACGGTATACCAGACATTTTTTTGCTTCTGAACCTGTAGGTAGCACCTTATTCTGTTCTTATTCTGCATTCTGTATTTCCTGGATGTGTTAGTTTTGTATGGAATGCTCAACCTACGCAACAATGAGGCTCCAGCTCCGTCTTCAGAGCTTCACGCACTTCAGAAGAGACCCACCTTGATACCAAATGCGTTAGAATTGGAATAACAGAAGAAGGTGCTACCTACATGTTCAGAAGCAAAAAAAAGTGTCTGGTATACCGTTCATCCCGTAGTAACTAAAGTGTTAAGGATAGTTTCAGTTCAGTGCCAATGTCTTTAAAATCTCTTTAAAACTTGTTAAACTCCCTTTTTCTAGAAAGCAGGCCTTTGTTGGAAAGCAAGTGTCAGTATCAGCAAGAATTGAATAACAATGTTTTGTTTTGTGGGTGTGTATTTTAGTGAGCCCTAATGGCGCAGTGGTTAAAGTGCTCAGCTGCTAAATGAACGGTCAGCGATCTGAACCCACGAGCCACTGCTTGGAAGAAAGATAGGGCAGTCTGCTTCTGTAAAGATTGATAGCCTTGGAGATCTACGGGGCAGTTCTACTCTGTCCTACAGGGTCGCCATGAGTTGGAATCAACTTCAAGGGCAGTGGGTTTTCTAATTAGGTCAAGTAATACAAGTTTTTCATTTATGTGCTAGAATAAAGTCCCATTAAATATATGTATTTAGATGAAAGAAAAAATTGAGTCAATTTAAAGAAAAATCTAAAATGAATATTTATCACTTGCTATGTTTTTTTATGATACAAAGTAACCTAAAAATATCATGTCAATGAACATAAAACAAATATTACTTCATAATAACTTTTTAAGCAAATGACTCAATAACTAAAACTTTTTTTTTATGTCACTTTACACATGGTGTCTACACATGACTAGAAATCTATCACATGAACATGGGGGTCACCTCCGTACTCTGTGACTTCCTCTCTTTATTCCCCCCTTACCTCCCAGGGGACCTCTGGGAGACCAACGTGCCGCCTCAGGAGTGTCACATGAGTTGATTACAATGGGAAGGGCAAACAGCCCATTTCACCACGGAGGGACTATGAGTCGTTCTCAACACTGGCTAGGAACAGCGCCTCCTAGTGGACACTTTGGAAATTTGTCCCAGCAATTTTTTGTCTTCTGTATAGGCCAGCCTGACACTCATTCTAATTACTTTCCAAGTTTCCTGTGTTTTATATGCTTAGGTAAGCTACACTACCTATAAATTTCACCTTGTATTTGTCACAGAAAGGGGTTTTTGTGGCTCAGACTGAGAACCACTGTCTTAGAGCATACAACAGTCAGATAGGTCCCTGCTTTAAGGGCTTACAGCCAGTGTTGGAGGTGCCACTAAGAAGATTATTTCACAATGAGAGGTGTCATTCCCCAGACTGACCAAACTCTCTAGTCTTCTGACCAAATGCTGCAACACACCAAGCTCAGCTCCAAGGACTTCCCTCTGAGACCAGTGTCACACAGAGTAAGCCTTCCTTCTGTGGAATTGGCATGTTTCTCCCCTGTAGAATTGATTACCCTGTCTCTGGAGCCTCTTAATCCAGCATCGGTGTTTAAGAATCCCTACCTTTTCAGAGTACCTGGATTTAAACCCAGCTCCACCACCTTCTAGTTGAACTTTCCACAAGTTTCATGCTGTTGACAGTCCAAGTGTCCAGCAATTAAAAACAAGTGATCATACCCACACACCCAGCCCCCTCCCAACCCAGTGTTGCTCTGAGATCACATGCTATGAAACATGGGAACACGTGGCACAGCCCCAAAACAAAGTAAATGCTCAATAAATGTCAGATGGTGTGGTGACAGTGACAATCTTCCCCCCATCAATCCCAGTTTTCAGCTGAAGATCATAGATGCCTTTATTATCTAACTTTATCCGATGGGAAGTGACTTGCTCAAGATCATGTTGCTGGTCAAGGGCAGAGCTGGGAATTGAACCCAAAGATGACAACTACACACCCCCAAAATCTCTCCTTTGCTGGATGAAAAATTCTTTGAGGTCTGTGACTTTTGTCATTTTATATTCTTCACAGCACTTAGCATAGGGTTATGCATATAATGGATATGCAACCAATGAAATAAATATGAACATTTATGAAGTGATCATTCTGGACCCAACACTGTGCAAAGTACTATAAACACATTATTTCATTTGTTGCTCACAATAACTGTATGAGGCAGCCTCATTCACAGACAAGGAAACTAAGTCTCAGAGAGGTTAAGTAACGTGTGAGGATTCAAACCCAGCCACACTAACTCCTGGGCTCTCATCCATTAGACCAGCAGTTCTCAAACTGTTTGGTTTTAGGACTCCTTCACACTCATAAGAATTATTAAGGACCACAAAAAGCTTTTGTCTATAAGGATTTTATCTATCACTATTTACAGTATTAGAAATTAAACATTTTTATAATATTTACTAATTCATTTAAAAATTACAATAATAAATATGTTAAATATAACTAGCATATTTATGAAAAATATCTTTTCCCAGACAAACATTTCATGAGAAGGATTACACTGATTAACATTTTAGCAAATCTATTGAATGTCTGCCTTAAAAGAAGACAGCTGGATTCTCATATCTGCTTCTGCATTCAATCTGCTGTGATATCACACTTCGTTTAGCTTCTGGAAAACTCCACCATATGTTTGGGAGAGAATGAGAGTGAAAAAGACAAATAACATATTATTGAAACAATTTTGCCTTTATGCACCCCTGAAAGGGTCTCGGGGTTTCCCCTGGGACCTCCAGACACCCTTTGAGAGCTGCGCTCTCTAACATGCCATCTATAGGGTGAATGAGCAATGGGTTATGCCTTCCTGAGAGTCACTTCTCCAGGAGTTCATTATTATTCCAACTGTGTCTCAGTTTCTTAGTGCTTCTGTAACAGAAATAAGACAAGTGAGTTGTTTCAAAGAACAGAAATCTACTTTCTCACAATTTAGGAGGTTCCCAGCACCCGGAAGGTAGAAGTCCAAATTCAGGGTTTGACTCTAGGGGGAGGTCCTTTCTTGTCTATTTCAATTACTGTTATTGTTGTTCTTAGGTGCCGTCTAGTTGGTTCTGACTCATAGTAACCCTATGTACAGCAGAACAAAACACTGCCTGGTCATGTACTATCCTCACAATTGTAGCTATGTTTGAGCCCATTGCTGCAGCCATTGTCAGTCCATCTTACCGAGGGTCTTCCTCTTTTTTTGCTGATCCTCAACTTTACCAAGCATGATGTCCTTCTCCAGGTACTGGCCCCTCCTGATAGCATGTCCAAAGTACATGAGACAAGATCTCACCCTCCTTACTTCTAAGAAGCATTCTGGCTGTACTTCTTCTAAGGCAGACTTGTTCATTCTTCTGGCAGACCATGGTATAGTTAATATTCTTTGCCAACACTGTAATTCAAAGTCATCAATTCATCTTAGGTCTTCCTTATTCATTGTCCAACTTTCACGGGCATATGAGGCATTGCCTTGGGTCAGGTGCCCCTTAGTCCTCAAAGTGACATCTTTGCTTTCCAACACTTTTAAGAAGTCTTTTGCAGCAAATTTCCCAATGCAATACATCATTTGATTTCTTGACTACTGCTTCCATGGGTGTTGATTGTGGATCCAAGCACAATGAACTCCTTGAGCCCTAGAACATAATGAATACTCAATAAATATTAATGTTCATTTTTTTTTCCAAAAAAAAAAGTTCTTTCTTGAGTGCAGTGAATTGTAGTAGGCACCAAGGAGAAAAACAAAATGGCTAAGTACATGGATTCTGGAATCACTATCTAGGTTCAAATCTTTGCTCAATCACTTCCTATTTCTGTCATCTTGAGCAAGTTACTTAAGCTTTCTGTGCTTCAGTTTTTTCATTGTAAAATGGGGATAAAATTAGTACAAGGCACTCCTTGGAAACTCTATGGGGCAGTTCTACTCTGTCCTATAAGGCTGCTATGAGTCGGAACCGACTCAACAGCAACAGGTTTGGTTGGTTGGTACCTTGGAGGATGATTGTGAATATAAAATGACAAAATGCATTCAAAGCAATTAGCACAGTGCTTGTCACCTATTAAGACCTCAGAATAGTCACCTATTATTAGATACCCTGAAAAGGTCACTCACAGAGGACCTGAGTAGTCAATGTCAAGTACTAGATAATTGGCAGAAACAAGCAGCATACTAGGAATTATGAAGTGGGAGAGGCCGAGCGGAAGCTGGTCTTGGAAGGGAAGGAATTGAGCCAGTCATGAGAGACTAACAGGCAGGATTTTGATGATTGAAATAAAGTAGTAACTGCTACATGAAAAAAAAAAAAAAGAAGTCCTTGACAACTTCAGTCTTCATTTATCATGATGCTGCTTGCTTATTGGTTCAGTTGTTAGGATTTTCATTTTCTTTATGTTGAAACGTAATCCATACTGAAGGCTGTAGTCTTTGATCTTCATCAGTAAGCACTTCAAGTCCTCTTTGTTTTCAGCAAGGACGGTTGTGTCATCTGCATAATGCAGGTTGTTAATGAGTCCTCCTCCAATCCTGATGCTATGTTCTTCTTTATGTAGTCCAGCTTCATGGATTATTTGTTTAGCTTACAAATTGAGTAGGTATGGTGAAAGGACACAACCCTGATGCACACCTTTCCTGATTTTAAGCCAGGCAGTATCCCCTTGTTCTGAAGGGAGAAAAGCCGGGGAAAGGGGCTAATGGTAATGGAAAATTATAACTGATTAAGGGTAAGATTGTACAACCAAGGATTGAAATTCCTATCAAGAAGCTGTATATCAAGGTGGAGCCAACATTGTCCTACAGACAGAAGCACCACGTCGTCCCTCTACGGCAAAGACCCCAAAAACTAAGTAAAACAGAGACAAACATCAATCCTGGAACCCTAAGCATCAAATGAAGAGATAAAGAACTCAGACAAGCAGCAAATGGAAGAAGAAACTGACAGAAAACAGCGAGGAGAGATATGTGCAGAGGTCCCTTATCAGCTAACGCAGCATGGATTCGCCATCTGGGACTACTGTCAGAGATTGGTGGGCAGGGAGCACCGGAAAGCAGCTTCACAGAGCTCCTAGCAGGAGACAGAGCACTCAGTAACTAGTGATATATGCTTTCCGAGCCCCCACCCTTCTTCCCTGTCCCAGGCCACCGCTGCTTTCTGCCAACCACAGTCTCTTGGCTGGGAGGCACCATGCCACTTAGATTTGCCCTGCCCACACTGGCCAGTGCCATCAGTGCCGTTTGTTTGTTGCTGGTCTTGCTTTTTTCCACTTCTTTTGGCTTCCTCCCTGTCTCTCACCACCTCCCCCTCCTTTTTCTCGAACACCTGGCTCTGTGTGCCAGCTTTGCTTCCTCTTGAAAGGCTGTGAAGCACTGCTCAGCTGGGGAACTGCTTCCCTGGACCGTGCCACCGTGCTGGTGGGATTCCTGAGGCCTTTGTTTTGTTTTGTTGTGTTTGTTTTCCTTTTCTTTTCCCAGATTGGGAGCCCCATCTAGCCACGCTGTACTGCCTGGCTTGGGAGCCACTTCCTTGGTTTGCACAGCCACTCCACTGGGATCCCAGGGGGCATTTCCTTTTGTTTTGTCCTGTTTGCTCATTTGTTTTCTTTTTCTTTTCATGACTTGGGAGCCCCTTCTAACCAGGCTGTACTGTGCAGTCTGGGAGCCACTTCCGAATCTTTGCAGCCACACCAGTAGGATCGCTGGGGGCTTTTCTTTTTCCCCCCTTTTTGTTTTTCTCCATTTCTCAGTTTCTCATCTCTCCACTCCAATGACAAGCTCTCTTAGCACTCTTTTTTTGTTGTTTCTTTTTTATTTGTTTGTCTTTGGCTCTTGTTTCTCTCTCCTGTCCTACATTCATTTTAGCTCCACACATCACAACCTCCTCCCATGCACTGAACATCACATCTCCGACCAGCATAGGTACAGCCTACTGGAACCTGCCCTGCACTGATTCCCGGCCCACCCTGTCAGCTCTAGTATGTGCCACAAAAAACCCATCCCAGCCCCTCCCTTCAGCTGGACCAGCCCTGCTGCATCATAGCTGAATGACCAGCCTTGTCCACTGGACATGGAGGTGAAAAGTATCATGCCCACAGACGAGCAAGCAAGCAACAAAGAATGCATACCCTGCCTGCTCAGACATAATCAAATAAAACAAAAAACAAACAAATCTACAATCAATAAATGAAGAAAATAACTACTGAGTGTCCCGAAGACAGCAGACAATGTCAAAACATATTTTTTAAAAAGGGCAGAATGGTTCCGGTAGGCATCTAAAATAAAACACCAGATGACCTTCCAGTAGAAGAAAAGGCACTAGAACTACATGACAGGGAATTCTAATCTCTAATATTCAGAACTATCTGAGAGTTGAAGTAAAAAGCAGACAAAAATGAGGAAAAAATAGACAAATTCATGGAAAGGGCAGACAAATTCATGGAAAATACAGACAAAAAATGGAAGAATTCAGGGAAATAACACAGGAACAAAAAGGCAAAATAAATTCACAACTAGAAATCATATAAAAACAACAATTAGAAATCCAAAAGATAAACAAGATTTCAGAAATGGGCACTATCATAGAAGGGCTGAGGAGTAGGTTTGAAACAATGGAAGACAGGATCAGCAAAATTGAAGACAAACACTAGATACCACTTTGTTTGAGGGCAAATCAGAAAAAAGAGTAAAGAAAAATGAAGAAACCCTGAACATTACATAGGATACGATCAAAAGTAAAAATCTGCAAGTGATCAGAGTTCCAGAAAAGGGGGAGAAAACGGAAAACACAGAGAGGATCATTGAAGAACTGCTGATGGGAAACTTCCCTAATATCATGAAAGATGAAAAGCTGACCATTCAAGAAGCTCAACGAACCCCATATAGGATAGGCCCCAGAAGAAAATCACCAGGGCATATCATATTCACACTTGCAAAAACCAAAGACAAAGAAAGAACCCTGAGAGTAGCTTGAGAAAAACGAAAAGTCACATACAGAGGAGAAACAATAAGACTGACCTCTGATTATTCAGCAGAAACCACGCAGGCAAGAAGGCAATGGGATAACATATATAAAACCTTAAAAGAAAAAAAATTTCAACCAAGAATATATCCTGCGAAACTCTCATTCAAATATGATGGTGATATTAGGACATTTCCAGATAAACAGAAATGAAGGAAATATGTAAAAAAAAAACAACAAACCAAACTTAAAAGAATTATTAAAAGGAGTCCTTCAGTTTGAGAACAAACAACATCAGATGACAGCGTGAATCTAGAATGCAAGATTGCACCAGCCAGATATCAACCTAGGAAATGAACTCTCAAGGACTGTACAAAACCAAAAGATTTACAAGAGGGGACCAGAGAGATTACTCTGTAAAACAACATCATCAAAACAATAAAAGAGGGAATAAATGGTATAGATATAGAACTTTCTAATGGACAGGAAGCCAAGGCAATACCAAGTGAAAAAGACTGGTTCAAACCTAGGAAGATAAGGTTAAATTTCAAGGTAACCACAAGGTTAACAAATGTGCTCATCGAAATAAAGAAGAAAAACATAAAGTCTCAGTAAAAGCACGCGCTACAAAAACAAAAGAAATGAAAAAAAAGAAACCCCACAAACAAAAGGAATTCAGCACAGAAGAGTAAGAGGAACAAAGAAAACGTCAGCACCACAAAAAAAAGCAATACAAAATGATAGCAATAAACTCACGCCTATCAATAATTATAATGAATGTAAATGGCCTAAATGCACCCATAAAGAGAAAGAGAGACAGAATGGATTAAAAAAAACAAGATCCATCAATATGCTGTGTGTAAGAGACATACCTCAGAAACAAAGACATAAATTTATTGAAAATCAAAGGCTGGAAAAAAATATGTCAAGCTAACAGCTACCAAAAAAGAACAGAAGCAATACTAGTCTCAGATAAAATAGATTTCAAAACAAAATCTACAATAAAAGACAAAGAAGGATGCTATATAGTGATAAAATGGACAATCCATCATGAAGACATAACCATAATAAACATCTACATACCCAATGACAAGACTCCAAAATACATAAAGCAAACTCTAACAGCACTGAAAAGAGAAATTGACAGTTCCACAATAACAGTAGGAGACTTCAACACATCACTCTCAGTAAAGGACAGAATATCTAGAAAGAAACTTGAAAAAGATACAGAACAGCTAAAGGGCACAATCGGCCAACTTGACCTCATAGACATATATAGAACACTCCACCCAACAGCTGCAAAGTATACATTCTTTTCCAATGAACATGGAACATTCTCCAGAATAGGCCACATCTTAGGCCACAGAGCAACCCTCAACAATATCCAAAACATTCTGATAATACAAAGTATCTTCTCTGACCACAATGCCATCGAGGTAGAAATTAACAACAGGAGACCAAGGGGGAAAAAAAAATCAATCACATGGACGCTGAATAACACCCAGCTTAAAAACACTGGGTAATGGAAGAAATCAGAGATGAATCAAAAAATTCCTAGAATCAAATGAGAATGAAAACACATCATACCAAAACCTTTGAGACACAGCAAAGGCAGTCCTCAGAGGTCAATTTATAGCAATAGATGCACACATCAAAAAAGAAGAAAGGGACAAAATCAAAGCATTAGCTATACAACTCAAACAAATACAAAGACAACAGCAAAAAAAAGCCCACAGGCACCAAATAAAGGAAATAATAAAGATCAGAGCAGAAATAAATGAAATAGAGAATAGAAAAACAATAGAATCAACAAAACCAAAAGTTGGCTCTTTGAAAGGACTGACAAAATTGACAAACCGCTGGCCAAACTGGCAAAAGAAAAACATGACAGGACACAAATAATCCAAATAAGAAATAAAATGGGAGACATTACAACAGACCCAACAAAAATGAAAAGGATCATAACAGAGTATTATGAAAACCTATACTTCAACAAATTTGAAAACCTAAAGGAAATGGACAACCTTCTAGAAACACATTACCTACCCAAACTAACACAAAACAATGTTGAAAATTTTAACAGACCTGTAACAAGAGAGGAGATTGAAAAGGTAATTAAAAAAATAACTCCCAATGAAAAAAGGCCCTGGCCCAGAAGTCTTCACTGGAGCATTCTACCAAACATTGAGAGAAGACCTTACACCAGTACTACTCAAACTATTTCAGAACAAAGAAAGGAATCAATACTTCAGAATTCACTCCATGAAGTCAGCATAACCCTGATACCAAAACCAGGCAAAGACACCACAAAAAAAGAAAATTACACACCAATATCTCTCATGAATATAGACGCAAAAATTCTCAACAAAATTCTAGCCAACAGAGTTCAACATCACATCAAAAAAATAATTCACCATGACCAAGTGGAATGCATACCAGGTGTGCAAGAATGGTTCGACATTAGAAAATCAATCAATGTAATCTACCACATAAATAAAAGGAAAGAAAAGAATCACATGATCATCTCAATCGATGCAGAAAAGGCATTCGACAAAGTCCAACACCCACTCCTGATAAAAACTCTCAATAAAATAGGTATAAAGGGGAAATTTCTCGACATAATAAAGGGTATCTGTGCAAAACCACCAGCCAACATCTTTCAGAGAGGCTGAAAACATTCCGCTTGAGAACAGGAACAAGACAAGGATGCCCTTTATCACCACTCCTATTTAACATTGTGTTGGAAGTTCTAGCTAGGGCAAAAAGGCAAGAAAAAGAAATAAAGGACATCCAAATTGGTAATGAAGACGTTAAACTGCCCCTATTTGCAGATGATATGATACTATACATAGAAAACCCAAAAGACTCCTTGAGAAAACTACTGGAACTAATAGAAAGATTCAGCAGAGTACCAGGATACGAGATAAACATACAAAAATTAGTTGGATTCCTATACACCGATAAAAAGAACAGTGAAAAGGAAATCAGGAAAACAATACCATTTATAATAGCCCCTAAAAAAATAAAATACTTAGGAATAAATCTAACTAGGGATGTAAAAGACCTATGCAAAGAAAACTACAAAACACTACTGCAAGAAACTGAAAGAGAGATTCGTAAAGGGAAAAACATACTGTGGTCATGGATAGGTAGACTCAACATTGTGAAAATGACAACTCTACCCAAAGCAATTTACAAATACAATTTAATCCCAATCCAAATACCAACAACATTCTTTAAGGAGATGAAAAAACTAATCATTAACTTTATATGGAAAGGGAAGAAGCCCCGGATAAGTAAAGCACTGTTGGAGAAGAAGACTAAAGTAGGAGGACTAGCACTACCTGACTGCAGAACCTACCATACAGCTACGGTAGACAAAACAGCCTGCTACTGGTACAGTGACAGATACATTGACCAATGGACAGACTTAAGAACCCAGATGTAAATCCATCTACGTATGGTCACCTGATCTTCAACAAGAGCTTGACATCCATCAAACAGGGAAAAGACAGTCTTTTGAAGAAATGGTGCTGGTAAATTGGATGTCCGTCTGCAAAAAAATGAAACAGGACCCATACCTCACACCATACACAAAAACTAACTCAAAATGAATCAAAGACCTAAATATAAAGCCAAAAAATATAAAGTTCATAGAAGGAAAAACAGGGTCAACGCTACAGCCCCTAATACACGGCATTAGCAGGATTCAAACCATAACCAACAACACACAAACTCCAGAAGATAAGCCAGATAACTGGGATCTTCTAAAAATTAAACACCTATGCTCATCAAAGGGCTTGACCAGAAGAGTAAAAAGAGAACCTACAGACTAGGGAAAAAAATTTGGCTATTACAAATCAGGCAAAGTTCTAATCTCTGAGATCTACAGGAAAACCCAACACCTCTACAACAAAAAGACAAATAATCCAATTAAAAAACGGGCAAAGGAAATGAACAGACACTTCACCAAAGAAGACATTCAAGCAGCCAACAGACACATGAGGAAATGCTCGCGATCACTAGCCATTAGAGAAATGCCAATCAAAACCACAATGAGACACCACCTTGCCCCCGCATTACTGGCAGGAATCAAAAAAACAGGAAATAACAAATATTGAAAAGGCTGCGGAGAGCTTGGAACTCTTATGCAGTGTGGGTGGGAATGCAAAATGATACAACCATTTTGGAAAATGATATGGCACTTCCTTAGAAAGCTAGAAATAGAAATACCCTATGATCCAGCGATCCCACTCCTAGGAATATATCCTAGAGAAATAAGAGCCATCACACGAATAGACAGATGCACACCCATGTTCATTGTGGCATTGTTCACAATACCAAAAGATGGAAACAACCTAGATGCCCATCAACAGATGAATGGATAAGCAAACTATGGTACATACACACAATGGTACAAACTATGGTATATACATACACAGCAATAAAGAACAATAATGAATCTGCAAAGCATCTCATAACATGGATGAACCTGGAGGGCATTATGCTGAGTGAAATAAGTCAATAACAAAGGGACAAATATTGTATGAGACCACTACTGTAAAAACTCATGGAAAGGTTTACACACAAAAACAAACAATCTTTCATGGTTACAAGGGAGGGGAGGAGTGGGGATGTAAAATCACTAAATAGACAATAGATAAGTGGTAACTTTGGTGAAGGGTAAGACAGTACACAATACTGGGGAAGCCAGCACAAGTTGTACCAGGCAAGGTCATGGAAGCTCCATAGAAATGTTCAAGTTCCCTGAAGGATGGAATTGCTGGGCTGAGGACTGTGGCGATCATGGTCTTGTGGAACATCTAGCTCAATTGGCATAATGTAGTTTATAAAGAAAATGTTCTACATTCTACTTTGGTGAGTAGCATCTGGGGTCTTAAAAGCCTGTGAGTGGCCATCTAAGATACTCCACTGGTCTCACACCTTCAGGGCAAGGAAGAATGAAGAAAACTGAAGATACAAAGGAAAGATTAGTCCAAAGGAATAATGGACCATATCTACCACAGCCTCTACCAGACTGAGTCCAGGACAACTATATGGTGTCCCCAGCTACCACTGACTGCTCTGACAGGGATCACAATAGAGGGTCCCGGAAAGAAAAAGCTGGAGAAAAATATAGAACATAATTTCTAACTTACACACACACACACAAAAACCAGACTTACTGGCCAAACAGAGATTGGAGAAACTCCAAGAGTACGGCCCCCAGACACCATTTTAGCTCAGTAATGAAGTCGCTCCTGAGGTTCACCCCTTAGTCAAAGATTAGACAGGCCCATAAAACAAAATGAGACTAAAGGGGCACGACAGCCCAGGGACAAGGACTAGAAGGCAGGAGGGGACAGGAAAGCTGGTAACAGTGAACCCAAGGTCAAGAAGAGAGAGTGTTGATATGTTGTGGGGTTGTTAACCAATGTTATAAAACAATATGTGTACTAACTGTTTAATGAGAAACTAGTTTGTTCTGTAAATATTCATCTGAAGTTCAATAAAAAACAAAAGTTGTATACTTATAAAAAGTTGAACTGGCAAAAGTTGTGTGATAGTATGTTTACAACAATGACAAAAAAAAGCCATTAGCTGCTGAAGCTGATTATGTACAACCAAACACTTCATGGGATTTGCTTCCTTGGTTTGAAGGTTTAACGTCATGGTTTCATGGGACATCCCAGTTAATTGGTCTAATAACAAATTTAATGCTTCTGTTCTACCTCCTAGTTTGTTGCTTAGTGCCTGGAGTCTTAAATGCTTGAAAGTGGCCATCCAAGGCACAACAATTGGTCTCTATTCACCTGGAGCAACAGAGGAAGGACAGTCAGGAATAGCAGGTGGAAATGGAATGTGTGGCTACTGCGTCCCTGAACAACTATCACTTTTGCCATGAGACCAGAAGAGCTGGATGGTGCCCAGCTACCATTACTGAACATTTTGATCAAGGATTCTATAGAGGAATCCTAATCAAAAGGGGGAAAATGCAGAACAGACTTTCAAATTCTCATGGACTCCAGACTTTTTGTATCCATGAAGGCTGGATGAACCCCTGAAATTATTGCCTTGAGATAATCTTTAAACCTTAAACCAAAAATATTCCCGAAGTCTTCTTAAAACCAAACAACAGTTTAGCTCAAAACCAAAGCCATTGTGGTCAAGTTGATTCTGTCTGTCATGGATTGAATTATGTCCCCCCAAAAATGTGTGTATCAACTTGGTTAGGCTGTGTGGGTTTGCCCTCCTTTTTATGATTGTAATTTATGTTGAAAGGATTAGGGTGGGATTGTAACACCACCCTTACTCAGGTTACCTCCTTGATCCAAGGTAAAGGGAGTTTCCCTGGGGTGCAGCCTGCACCACCTTTTATCTCAAAAGATAAAAGTAAAGGGAAGCAAGCAGAGAGTTAGGGACCTCACACCACCAAGAAAACAGCACCAGGAGCTGAGCGCGTCCTTTGGATCTGGGGTCCCTGCACCTGAGAATCTCCTCGACCATGGAAGATTGAGGACAAGGACCTTCTTCCAGACCCTAAAGAGAGAAAGAGAAAGCCTTCCCCTGGAGCTGATGCCTTGAATTTGGACTTTTAGCCCACTTTATTGTGAAGAAATATATTTCGTTTGTTAAAGCCATCCATTTATGGTATTTCTCTTATGGCAGCACTAGATGACTAAGACACCGACCCTACAGGATGGAGTAGAACTGCTTCATAAGATTTCCAAGGAGCAACTGATGGATTCCAACCACTGACCTTTTGATTAGCAGCAGCCAGACTCTTAACCACTGCGCCACTAGGGCTCCACAGTTTGGCTTAACAAGTAACAAATGTCTGCCTTGAGCAGTATGCTCTTTTAAGAACTACGTATATGGGATCGAAGTAACAACAACTTGAGAGATTAGCTAGGAACCTGAGGGGGCAGTGAATTTATGTTAATGGCAAGGACGAACTCAGAAAAGGAGGGTGAGAATGGTTGCACAACTCGAAGAATGTAGTCAATGTCACTGAATGTAGTCAATGTCACTGAACTGAACGTGTAGAAACAGTTGAATTGGTGTATCTTTTGCTGTGTATATTTTCAACAACAAAATAATTTAAAAGAAAAAGAGGCCCAGTGGTAAGGAGTGATACTCCCATTTATGTGTCATTAAAATAAATACAAGTCATTAATAGAAGTGTCCTAAAAGACAGACCTATTTCATACCTAGACTGGACCTCGGCTCCCCTGCGCTATCCTTCCCCTGGTCACCAACCCTCCCCTAGCTTCCCCATCAGCATCAGTGAAGATGGGGATTCACGGCTTACCACTGCGCCCTGCCGTAGAGACCAAAAGCCTCATCTCTTTATGCCCTTTATTCCCATTCATGTCACCATCAGCCCAACACCTCTTGCTCATCTCCATACCCTCCCCAACTCCTGAAACCCTGCCACTGTGCCCTCAGGAACTCACAGTCCATCATCAATCTCACCTTCTCTGAAAGTCCTCTCCCTTTCTTGCTCTAGCTAAAACCTGGCTCTCCCCACAAAACTGTCTGCCCTGCAGCTCGCTTAACGGAGGACTGTGTTTCTCCTTCACTTCCATGTCTTCGGGCCACACGAGGTGGGATAGTGCCCTCCCAGATCCTCATTGCTGCTCCAGTCCACGCTCCCTCTCTCAGCCCTAAAACTCCGGCTTGGGATCTCATGTCATCAGACTATACCACCCATTGCATGCCATGTTGCAAACACCTGGGTTGGAAACCTCCTTTCTTTGGAGATTTTGGCGCCTAGCTTACTGCCATCCTACCACTTCTCTTCATTCCTTCCAAGACCCCTCCCCCACCACCAATTCCTTGACAAATCTCCTCCAATGGCCTTGTCCTTCATCTACCTTAGCTATCACACCCATAGTCATCTCCTAGACACGGTCACTAACAATAACTTCAAACCATTTGAAATCTGATTTTCAAGCACTCCATTCTCCATCTTCCCAGCTCAATACTACTGACCCCAACAGTCTTCTGACCCCTACTCCCTTCCTCAGTGTCCTACATTGAAAATTCAAACTCATTTTCAAACTCAAGGTCCTATATGATATGCCCCCTTCCTACCTCTCTGGAATTGTCCCCTAAAGACCCCCACCCTATCACTCACTACTCTCCAGTCCTGTTGACCTTTATACAATTCTTCAAATGCACTAAGTCCATTCCTACCTCAGGGCCTTTGCACTTGCTCTCTCCACTCCTAGAATGCCCTAACCTGGATGTCCTCAGGGATCCTTCCTCCCCTCCTTCAAATCGTTGTTCAAAAGTACCTTGTCAATGAGGCCCTCTATAACCACTGTATTTAAAATTGCAATTCACTGACCCACCCATAGTACATACCCTCTTCCCTGCTTTATTTTTTCCATGGCACCTATCACTTTCCAGCATATGGAGCAAAGTCTGTTTCTTCCTGCTAGATTGTTATGCTTCAAGGGGGCAGAGATTTTTGTCTGTTTTGTTCAGTGTTCTACCCTCAGAACCTAGAACAGTGCTGGCACATAAAAACCATTCAATGGATAATTTTTGCATGAATGAAGGACATTAGGATTATGCAGTTTTTAAATAATAAAAATTTAAAAGGATGACTAAGTCATTTTGCCCATAAATTTGTTAACAAAGCACTTACCAGTTTTCAGAATTTGTCAATACCCTCATTTTAAAGCTTTTAACAGGCTTAAAAGTGAAATGTGTTTATGCCATTGCCGTATAGCTTTCCCTCTTTAGTGGAAATACATGTTCTGTTTAACCTTAAATGATATAAATTTTGAATTATTATGCAAGGCCTTCAGGGATACATCCTTCCATAAAATCCAATAGCCCCTGTGTTTGAGCACCACTAGGTTCCAAACATTGTGTGGATTTATGACCACTGCTTTCTTAGTTCCTACTTCTTTTTCCCTCTCTCTTCTCCTTCAGCATCTCTCCCTACAACCCTCACGCCTCTGTCTGTCTCTAACTACAATGCAGAACTGAGATACAATTTGCTTTACTGCTCTCATTACATATCCAGTTTTCAACCTAGGAATGTAGAACATTGTACTCAACTAGCTTTTAATTTTTCTAGGAAGATGGAGATGCTCCTTAATTATCTATCCCACTCCTGACTTGCACCCCTGCAAGTGTGGAGGAAGCCAGCTGCCTGCTGTAACCTGGGCTCTGAGCAGCATACCAATGGCAGGCAGCTCACACCTCTGCAGAGGGACCACAGATGGAGGTGAGTGATGCGTGCCATCGTCATGGAAACCCCCTTCCACTCCTCGGGCACCAGAGAACAAGTCTGTTTCACTGTGTGCTCCAACAAGAGAAGTGGCTCATCAATCCAGGCTCTTCTAACAGAAAAAAGAGGCCTCTTCATAAGGGGCTGTAGGCACGAGTTCATCACAAACTCCTGGGAGCCAGTGCACACAGGGACAGGGGTGAGCCACTTTGCTCTCAGACTTCCTGCTGTAATTCAATCCCACAAATTGATGGATTTTGTCTCCCCTGTTAAGGTTTTGCATTTAGAGATTACAAAAGTAACCGGGACCTTCGGCAGGCATTCACTCTAGCTGAAGAGGACAAAAGAGCAGCCATTCAATTGCTCCTGTTGCTTGAGTTCCAGTGGCTAAGAACCCCAAAAGCACTAAATGCAGCACAATCCACAATTAGCACTGGGCTTACCAAAAGATGCCAGAACCACTCCTATGAGCATTAACCATTGCTTTGGCCCATCAGAAAAAGGCCTGAGAGAGGAAGAGGTTGTTGGCCTTTGGAGGTGTCTGCAGAGAGATGCTATATACATGGTAGGGGAAAGGGGTGCCTCCCCTTCCTGTAGCCAAGTAAAAGAGATTGGGGGTGTCTGCAAGAAGGGAAAGGGCATTTCATTTCCAAATAGACCCACTGTTGAGCTGTAGAAATTGTAGGCCCACCCTGGTGCCACCATCAGAGCCAAGTGTGGTGAGAAAGTGGGCTCTTGGGAGGGCATTGTGAGAGCCTGAGAATATGGTGTGCACCCTTTTTAACCTTATTAATCTCACTATAGAAAGACAGGGAGGATTGGTGGCATAGTGGGCACTTACTTGAACTTAAAGTCCGGTGCCTAGTCCAGAGTTTTCTCAAGGTGGGACCTGCTACAGTAGCTGCAAACTGGTAGCCTCTGAAGTTCTCTAACTTCAGGAGGAGGGATAATCAGCATCAGCCCAAAGCTGAGTCCTATGAGGTGGAAGTCAAACACGCCTCCACTCTTCCACCTTTTCACCAATTCTGACACCAGTCATCCTTCCTACGACATTCTCTACTTCTCAGCTGGGTTTGATAATTCCTTGCAATGGCCACACAGGACTCACAGATCATGTTCATGATTATGGGGTTTATTAGGGAAGTAACAGGTTACAACTCAGGATCAACTTGGAAGTTAAAAGGAACTCAGGAAACAGGATAATGTGTCATTCAGGACAGCTTCCAACCAAGATAGCTCTCAGCTCCTACTGCCACCACTGCCAGCCCCTGTCCTGCAAGTGTTACAGCTCTTTAGCTCCTCCTACACATGCTTGAAGGCACCCCACTCTGCTAGCAAGCCTCCTACCCAAAGGCACTCAGCTCTCTCACTCCATGGGTCAGAAAGCCCCACTGCAGCCATCTCTCGCTGGCCTCATGACGCTGCCACTCTTGCCGCACCATCTGTCACCATCTTCAGTGTTACAGATTTTTCTGTGTCTCCTGTATCTACGAGGTTCTCTGCACAGAGATCCAAGTCCAAAAGATGTGCTCCGCTCCAGGTTCTTCTTCTTGATGGCAGTGAGGTCCCCCTCAACCTCTGCGGAATTGGCTCTTTTAAGCCTAGACGGATGGCAAAACTGACCAATTCTATAGATAGGCCACAGGTACCTCATCTGCATGGTAATGAACCAATCCCCACAAGAGTTTTATGTACCTTATTTGCATAGTAGACTAACCAATCCCTTTGCAAGATTGTAGCCTAGGAAATAGCCTTAGCACAACTAAAAACCCAGGGCCAGAGAGGCCATATATAAAGAGAAACCCATTGCCCTGCAGTAGCCTAGGACTTTAGGGCCTGAGGATCCTCTGATGTGCTAGGTCTGGGGAACCTTCACTTATCCCAGTTTTCTGTGGCCCTCAAAGGGTGTGGAAAGGATCCCAGTGGCTCCTATGGCCCCATGCAGTACAGAGATTATTGGAAGGGCAGAGGCCATGGATGGCCCTTGGCCCAAGCAATAAGAGGACCCACCTGGAGATGGGGTTGAAAGGGAGGCTTGGCTGCCATTCTCAGGGAAGGGCAATCCCAGACATAGAGGCATATGTGGTTACATATACCCCTACACAGACCTCCAAGCCAACAATGGGAAAGAAGTCAGCACACTCCCCATAAGCAACATGTGGCCTGCCACACGAGCAGAATCTCGTCTCCCTCCAGCTGTCCTCACCGGCATTGGGCTAGAGTAGGGCCTCATGAAGGTCCCAACACCGGAAAGAGAAAGGGGAGCTGTGTGTAGAGAGTACACTCCACATATGCTTTAGTCCCAGCTCTGAGCTGTGCCGAGGGAAGGGAGAAGAGCTTGAAATGAGTTTCAGACTGAAGTCTTAAAATGAACAGGACTGAGGCTTATATTCCAAGCCAAAATTTGATTTTAACCCAAATTAACTGGAAAGCTATGGAATCCACTGAGATACTGTTAAGCATCACACACCACCCAGCAGGGAGAAAAAGGTCAAAAAGCACAGTTGGTAACAGCTATGGAAGAAAGAAAACCAGTTCACATTTCCATCTAAGGACTTGAACTTTCTCAGTAAGCAAGTTATACCTGGGCTGGGTTGTGAATAGAATACAAACAAGACTAGAAGCTGTCTAGCAGGAGAGGCGGGGAACCTGCCTCCACCACTCTCTGTGAATGCTTTGATGAATAAGGCACCCTGGCCCTGACACTGCTTGATGATTACAGTTGGTGCAGTGCTTATTGGGTCGACGGGAACCCAAGTCCCCAGAGACTGAAGACACGTTCCTTTGAGCAAATATCCGAGCACCTACCACAAGCCAGGCAGGTAAACGCAGCAGTGAACAGGACAGACCTCACCCAGCTCACAGTGTGGCAGGGGATAAAGCCAGGCAACCAGACAGATAAAATTTGGTGTGGTAAGTGCTATGGGAAGATTAAGTGTCTGGGGCTAACTAAGCAAAGACGGGTCCAATCTTGGAGTATCAGGAAAGGCTCCTGGTAAGAGCAGCAGTATCTCAATGGAGAGCTAAAGAATAGATAAATGTGAGCCAGGCAAATCAAGAGAGCTTTTTAGGAGAGGAAACGTCAGGTGTCTAGGCCCAGAAGCATGACAGAGACCATGGAATTGAGAACAGAAAGATGCTTGGTATGGTTGGAGCTAAAGTAAGGCACTGGGGTTCAGAGTTGAGACTGAGGAACGTAAATGGGAGTCACCATGAGGTTTTGTGAGTCAGTGAGCTACTCAGACCTTATCTTGAGGGCAATGGGGCATCATTAAAAAGTAAATGAGGGGGTAACATCACCAAGATGGCAGAGTAAGAAGATCCAGACTCCAGTTCCCCAATGAAACATGAAAAAAAAAAGTGGAAAATGTCAGAACCTTTTCAGACCCTGGTAAAAAGTCAGAGGTTCACTGCAGATGACCAAGCCCTGAATCAACAGAGGCAATATCAAGAAAATAGTAAGAAAGATTTATTACTTTTTGTAACTGGACCATGCTTCTTCCCTGCCCTGGCTCAAAGCCCATGTTTCCAGCTTGGGACCCTAGTCCTGGGTTCCGACAGCAGATCATACCTTAGGCCCAAATTTCCATGTTCGCCCGTTCGAATCTGTTGGGTGGCTAAAGAACTGAGAAAATCCTAAACTATCATCTCAGGCTCATCTCTCAGCCCACTGTAAGCCTGGCTAAGTGCTTAAGGACTACCCAGCATAGAGCCAATCTGCAAAGGCTGCAAGAGGTGTTTGTTTCCACCTCCCCTACCCTTGCCCCTTTTTCTTTTGTTTGCTTGTTTTTCCTTATTTTCTTTTTAACTCCTGGCATTCAATATCTAACCTCAAGCTAGAGTGTTAGTTTCTAGGGCTGCCGTAACAAAATACCACAAACTGGGTGGCTTAAAACAACAGAAACGTGTCTCACAGTTCTGGAGGCTAGATATCCACATTGAGCATCTTGGCAGGGCCCTGCTTAACTCCCTAGACTCTGCTCACAACCACATTCCCCACCCTACCCCAGCCCAAAGAAAGGCAGTTTCCATTTTTCTTTAACAAGCTGTGCTCTCTTGCCTCCTGGCGCTTGTAAAGGTGGTCCCTCCTCCTGGAACACTTCTCTTCCTTCAAGTCTCTGTTCACACATTACTCCTCAAGGAAGCCTTGTCCCCATTCCTTAGACTGGGTATGTCACAGCTCTTCGGTGCTCTCCCAGCATCTGGCACTTCCCATCACTGCATCCATCTACCTGTCTCCCTTCACTGGACTATAAGAACTGTTGGGGAAAAATTACTAAAAACAGAATCTACTCCCAACCCAGAAAGCCTCTCCATGAAAATCAGAGAGAAAAGTTTTATTATTCAATAACCACTAAACCAGAATGTGATGCATCACAGGTAATCCACTAAAAAGATTGTAAAAACAGAAATCTTAACCATTATATAGCTGTCATGGATTGCATTGTGTCCCCAAAAAATATGTGTCAACTTGGTTAGGCCATGATCCCCAGTATTGTGTGGTTGCTCTCTATTTTGTGATTGTAATTTTATGTTAAAGAGGACTAGGGTGGGATTGTAAAACCCTTACTAAGGTCACAGCCCTGATCCAATGTAAAAAGAGTTTCCATGGGGTGTGGCCTGCACCACCTTTTATCTTACAAGAGATAAAAGGAAAGGGAAGCAAGCAGAGAATGGGGACTTCATGCCACCAAGAAAGCAGTGCTGGGAGCACAGCATGTCCTTTGGACCTGAGGTTCCTACGCAGAGAAACTCCTAGGCCAAGGGAAGACTGATGACATCAACCTTCCTCCAGAGACAAAAAAAAAAAGCCTTCCCCTGGAGCTGATGCCCTGAATTTGCGCTTGTAGCCTATTATACTGTGAGAGAATAAATTTGTTTGCTAAAGCCATCCACCTGTGGTATTTGTTATAGCAGCACTAGAGGACTAAGACAATAGTGAAGGGGATACAGTCCATTACATTCATGTTTTCAAGATAATATTAATTTTCTAGTATTTTGGGCTGAGACACCTGAGGTAATGCTATTCTCCTTCCAAGAAACAAGAAGGTTGGGGAGGATCACCTGAAGTTACTTTTCAAAGATTTGCTACTTTTCAGATAGACAAAGCATTTACAAGTTATCTAAAGTGAACTCTGAAACAACTGGGGAGGGAGCCTCTTATTTTCAACCGGGAGAATTAAAAAACTCTTATTTTCAATCTGTATTTTTCCTTATAGCACCATGAGTGCAGGAACTATGTTATTTCACCATTGTAGCTTTGGCACCTAGCACAGTGGGGCCTCAGGAAGTGATTTATGATTAATGGAAATTTAGGAATTTCTGTTGTAGTGCTGACCTTTTCATGATTTGCCACTGCCCCTCAAAATTAGTGTGAGAATATTAACATGTAAACGTTAAAAAGCCTTTGTGTTCCCGTTGAAGGTTAGCTGGAATTTGAGGTCTAAAGAAACACCAACAGAGAGCTACGTATGCATGAACTTTACCTAACTAAGAGCACCCTTGGGGTCCACTGTAGTGAAGTGTCTGACTTGAAATAATCTTTAATCCTAGGGCATTATGGCCTGGACAGGCTAGATTCCAAAAAGTGCTTCTAGCTTTTTTTTTTTTTTTTGTACTGTACTTTAGATGAAGGTTTACAGAACAAACTAGTTTCTAATTAAACAGTTAGTACGCATATTGTTTTATAACACTGGTAAACAACCCCATGACATGTCAACACTCTCCCTTCTCAACCTTGGGTTCCCTATTACCATCTTTCCTGTCCCCTCCTGCCTTCTAGTTCTTGCACCAGGGCTGATGTGCCCCTTTAGTCTCATTTTGTTTTATGGGCCTATCCAATCTGGCTGAAGGGTGAACCTCAGGAGTGACTTCATTACTGAGCTGAAAGGGTGTCCAGGAGCCATACCTTCAGGGATTCTCCAGTCTATGTCAGGCCAGCAAGTCTGGTCTTTCTTTTTGTGTTAGAATTTTGTTTTATATTTTCTCCAGCTCTGTCCAGAACCCTCTATTGTGATTTCTGCCAGAGCAGTCAATGGTGGTAGCTGGGTACCATCTAGTTGTACTGGACTCAGTCTGGTGGAGGTTGTGGTAGTTGTGGTCCATTAATCCTTTGGACTAATCTTTCCCTTGTTATCTTTAGTTTTCTTCATTCTAGGAAGCTTTTTGAAGTAAAGAAGCCAAATACATATTCACTCAAATTGGACAGTAAGTCCCCAGGTTACCAACAACTGATTTATGGACGACTCATACTTGCCCTTTAGTGTTATGTAAATTTTCACAGTGGCTAAGAGCTACAGCTGCTAACCAAAAGGTGAACAGTTGAAATCCACCAGCTGCTCCTTGGGAACCCTATGGGGGCATTTCTGCTCTGTCCTATAGGGTTGCTGAGTCAGAATCGACTCAACAACAGGTAGAAGTGCAGTAGGTAAATTTGCCTTCAATCTGAAACGAATGATGCAACCCCTACTTGCAACAAATCCTTCATCACAATCAGCTTTTAAACCATTGAAAAGGCTTTAAGCCTTTTCAATGCACTTTTCTCAACTTTTCTTGCACTAAAAAAAAAAGTAAGGCTAAATAAGAATTGATTCATTTGAATTAAGGTATTGGCAAAGAATATTGAATAGACCCTGGACTGCCAGAAGAACAAACAGGTCTCTCTTCGAAGAAGTACAGCCAGAATGCGCCTTAGAAGTAAAGACAGCGAGACTTCGTCTTATGTACTTTGGACATGTTATCAGGAAAGACCAGTCCCTCAAGAAGGACATCATGCTTGGTAAATTACTCAGCAAAAGAGAGGAAGACCCTCAATGAAGTGGACTGACACAGTGGCTGCAACAATGGGCTCAAGCATACCAACAGTTGTGAGGATGGTGCAGGACTAGGCAGTGTTTCATTTGTTGTACACAGGGCCGCTCTGAGTCAGAACCAACTCAACGGCACCTGACAACATGCACGTATTCCAATCTTACTTAGGAACTAAAGACACACTTAGGAATAGATCTATTTTGTACCCCAGAGACTGCCTGTACACAAACAGCAATAATCCCAAGATGAAATTTATATGTATTAATGGAGAAGCATTTGTTTAAAGTTCCCAGTTAAAGTCTCAACACACATTAAGCACATTACATCTGATTAGCAGCAGATAAGACAAGATCGGCTCAATGCTGGGTTCTCTCCCAGGGGAACAGTAACTAATTGGTAAGGGAGACTGACTAATCCCCTTACTCCCAGCCAGGCGCACTTAAAGACAAAATTCTGCAACTTATTAACAGTATCTGACTAACAGATGTGCACAGCATTCATTTCTAATAAAGAAACCGGTAAGAGTTGCAAGGACTTAACTATGAACTTTTGTCCCTCCACAACTACCAGAAGAGACCATGTATCTAAGTTCAAACTGTAGCATGTGAAAGCCATTCATAATTATACTCTTTGCTTTTCAAAGTAGTCCTAGTATACCTGAAGATCTAGAACTATTAAACAAACAAACCAAACCCATTGCCATTAAGTCGATTCTGACTCGTAGTTACTGTATAGGACAGGGTAGAATTGCCCCCAATTGGACTGCCAAGGCTGTAATCTTTACAGAAGCAGACTGGCCGCGTCTTTCTCCTACAGAGTGGCTGGTGGGGTTTGAATCACCGACATTTCAGTTAGCAGCCAAGCACTTAACCACTGCACCACCAGGGCTCCTTGCTAGACCTATTACTCCTCTAAAAGGTCAAGCCTCCTAATAGTCTTATTTTCTCCTAGATGTCCACCAATTCTATAAATTCAGACTGATTCAGTCCTAGTTAGAGGATAAAAAGTTTTAAAGTCAAGCATCAGTGGCTGTAGCTGTTCCTAGTATTTTATGTCTAATGTTTTTCATCTTCCTCTAATAACAACAGTAAAGAAAGTTTGTATTCTAATTAGACTATAGATGCCACAGATGTTTCAGGGGAAAGGCTTCACCCAGGCAAGTAAAGCGAGTGAATTAAGCAGGCTAGGTCTGAGAAGAGAGTAAAAGGAACTTCATAAAATAACCAAAACCAAACCCATTGCCGTCAAGTTGATTCCAACTCATAGTGACCCTACAGGACAGAGTAGAACCGCCCCATAGAGTTTCCAAGGAGCACCTGGTGGATTTGAACTGTCAACCTTTTTGTTAGCGGGTGTAGTTCTCGACCATTATACCACCAGGGTTTCCAAAGAAGTTCAGTTCCCCTTAAAGCCACCAAAGGGTCTGTGGGGTAGAAAGCCATTCCATCACCACTCGAGCAAGGACTGGAAACAAGGGCCTATGTCTGCCTGATGTGCTTTTCCAAAAGGAGCTGAAAAACTGAAGGGATGCGAAACTTCCGAGTTTTAAATGGTATCCAACAATTCAGTTTTTAAAAATATTATCCACACAATCTGTCCAAAAAAGAAAATCCATGGGCCATCATTTACAATCTCTGATGTTTTTATTCCAGTCTCAGATTTGGAACCAAAATACCTGCTCTACCATTTCCTAGTTCTTAAAACCTTGGCAAATCAATGAACTTCTGAGCTCATTGTCTTCACTGAAAAATAGGGTCATAAACATTAAACACAATAATGCTCATCAAATACTTATAACAATGTCCAAACCAAAAAACAAAACCCATTGCCATCCAGTCAATTCTGACTCATAACGACCCTATAAAAACCCACTGCTGTCGATTTTATTCCAACTTATAACTGTCATGGATTGAATTGTGGCCTCCAAAAATAAGTATCAGCTTGGTTAGGCCATGATTCCCAGAATTGCGTGGTTGTCCTCCATTTTGTGATTGTAATTTTATAAGACAATTAGGGTGGGATTGTAACACCCTTACTAAGGTCACATCCCTGAACCAATGTAAACGGAGTTTCCCTGGGGTGTGGCCTGCACCATCTTTTATCTTACAAGAGATGAAAGGTAAGGGAAACAAGCAGAGAGTGGGGAGCTCATACCACCAAGAAAGTAGTATGGGAAACAAAGAACGTCCTTTGAAAGGACCCAGGGTCCCTGAGCCTGAGAAGCTCCTTGACCAGGGAAAGGTTGTGGACAAGGACCTTCCTCCAGAGCCAACAGAGAGAAAGCCTTCCCCTGGAGCCGATGCCCTGAATTTGGACTTTTAGCCTATTTTACTATGAAGAAATAAATTTCTCTTTGTTAAAGCCATCCAATTGTAGTATCTGTGATAGCAGCGCTAGATGACTAAGACAACAGCAACTCTATAGAGCAGGGTAAACTGTTCCACAGGTGTTGCAAGGCTGTAAATCTTTACAGAAGCAGACTGTATCTTTTTCCTGTGGAGCGTCTGGTGGGTTCAAACCGCCGACCTTTCAGTCAGCAGCCGAGCACTTAACTACTGCTACCAAGGGTAACTTAAAACAATGTCCAACATAGAGTAAACAATGAAATACAATTTTCTATAGCTGAAGGGTTAATCAGTAAATCTTACTATCCGTGAGTTATTTTTTGTGATCTGCAAAGTACCTAATTGAAGATTCCAAGTTCTCAGAAGATGTACAGCTACTCAAATTCTGGTTACTGAATACTAGTATTAAAGTCATTAGAAACTCAATAGAACCAGCAATAAACAATGCCCAGCAGTAGATTCTTAATGAGCTGGAAATGGTTCTTCTAATTAAGAGTTCTAACGACTGTCACTAGTTAACGGCCACAAAAAGGCAATAAGGTACACATCAAGGGGTATATATTTCAGGGAAAACAGTGGCAGCTTCTGAAATAAGCTGTTAAAACACATCAAAGAGTTTTAAGGTTCAGTTTGTGCAAACCAGATGCTGGTCTGATAAACATTTTAGCTACTTTTCATATGGTTATAAACAAACTCCAAGAAATACCGACCACAATATTAGGAAAAGTCTTAAATAAAGAACAGCTTTATTAATAATAATAAAAAAAAAATACATGGAAACTATAAAGCACTAGAAGCTTAAACATCTAAGTCATAGCAAGCAGGTGGCAATTCAACATCCAGGGTCGACAGAATGCTTGAAGGAGACTGCAACAAATCTAGAAAACAGGAATTTATTATATTTCTGTAAATTCCTGAGTCTATCCATGTCAACACTGATATTAGTTGTCACTTATAATCATAGATTCATGTTTTTCTCTAATGGGTCCCTACCCCCACCCCCCCGCCACATATTTCTTGGAATGTGGTTGTGGCCCCAGAATTAACCTTCTTTAGGAAGACTTAGAAGTACCTAAACCTCTATTGTTCTAGTATTAATGTGATACTATTAATACTATTGATCTAGTATTAATGTGAGCTAACAGTCTCACTAATGTGGTTTATAAAACAGTACAAGTTATTCCATCAAAGCCAGGCAAGAGCAAATAGAAAATATACCGATGATGGTTTTGACTACCAGTTTAAGCCAAGATCTCAAATCTTGTATAATAAGAAGGTATTGCTATTCTATGCTATTACACAAGCATCTTGTTCCTGTTACCCTTGGACTGGATATAATTTGTGATTCTCATCCCAAGCAAGTTTATAATACTTCAACGTACAGCCTAAGAAGTTACATATTAAAATAACTCGTTCTGCTGTACATAAGACAGTCTGGATTCCAGAATGACTTAATTTTACCCTAGCATTTGGAACTAAAAACCAATCCCAATTGAAAACAGTTTTCATTATTCTGAAACCTTATCTCCATAGGTCAAAGGATAGAAATTACTTACATGCTAACTTACTGTACAACTCTGTCCCCACGGTAATGGAAGTGTTATGAAACAAATTGTTAACAGCCCTTCCAAAAGGAAGGGCACTTGGTTCACTTACCAGACTCCCATGTCAGAGAAGGCATCTTCACAGGTGAGGGGGGACCCATGTCTAAGAGCTTTTCGAGTTCCCTCTCCTCATCAAGGATCATGAGTGGCACTCCATTCAAGGGCAGGTGTGCAATCTGGTGCTCTTCAGGCAGATCAAAACTCTCAAAATCTGTCCCAAAGAGAGTCATTTTGTGAGGGCAGCAGTTCTCCGTGTGATTGGTGGAGTCCCCTGGGGCTCTGAGACCCTCTCAGTGTATCCATGAGACTAAAAACTATTTTTATAATAATAGGAATACATTTTACACTGTGTTGACACTTGCAATGATGGTGCAAAAGCAATGGTGGATAACTCTGCTGATGCCTTAGCACAAATCAAGGCAGTGGCAATAAACTATATTAGTTGTCATTGAATTCTTCACCACTAACACTTGCAGTTAAAAAAAATAAATAAAAATGCCAGTTTCACTTGAAGTCACATTATTGCATGCAGTAAAAAAAATATTAGTTTTATTAGCTCTCAACCCTTAAGAACATGTCTTTTAAATATTCCGTATGATAAAATGAAAGTATGCATAAAGCATTTCTGCTGCATACTGAAGTATGATGTTCATCTTGAAGAGAAAGGATTGTACGATTATTTGAGTCGCAAGCTAAGCTAGAGGCCTTTTTCCTGGAACATGGTTTTTACTGGAAAGAATGACTGGTTACTCAGAGCTGGGTAATTTGTCTCACATTTTCTCAAGGGAAGGAAAGAAGTTATCGCAACTCAAGGAAAACTGACAGCTGCCAAATATACAATTGAAAATTTCAAGAAAAAAATGAGAATTTTGGGAAACTTCTCTGCTACCATGAGTTGACAGCTTCCTAGTACTTGAGACTGTTCTGATTAAATCGCTGGTGATGATAATGTATGTTTACATAATAAAACGCTTTAGGTGATCTACATCTCAGTGGACCAGTATTTCTAAATCATCAATTCTTGATAAATTCAAGGATAAAAGACCCATTCCAAATGAAAGACAGACCAAGGGATTTTACTGTCAGAGTACAAATATTCATTGGTATGGTTTCCAATTCCACACTGCAACTACAAGGAACAGCCACTTGTGCGGTTTTAGTGTAGTATCAAAGGAAAATATTCATACTTATCTGAAAGAACTAATACAATTCTCCTCCCTTTTCTAACTACATATCTGTGTGAGGCCATACTTTCTTCAGGTACTTCAGTCAAAACAACAGATTGCAACATACTGAATGAAGATTCAGGTGAGAATATAGCTGTCTTAAGACAAATTAAATGAATTTTCAAAAGGCTTACCATTCTTCTAATTTTTGTTTTGGAAAAGTAATTTTTTCACTTAAAAAAGTTATTTCTGTTATTTTAAATATTTACGTTTTTCAGTTTTAATTTCTAGTAAATAAGGATAGAGCACACAAAAGCTCATCAGGGTCCTCAATTAGTTTAAGAGTTCAAAGGATCCTAAAACCAAAACCTTTGAGAGTCACTGTGTTAGGTAACACTGCCTCTTAAAATCCAAGTGCCTTACTTCTTAGGAATCATTTAAAAGATCCAATTTTTCTTGATAGTAACAAAGTGTAACTTAAATATTGAGCCTTTCCTCTTTTCTCAAAAGGTCAAAACCAAACCATTCAGGAAACAAAACAGAGTCCCTAATGGAGCAGGAGAGAAGTGTGGTACAGAATGCAAATTCATGTAAAGAAACCAGATTTAATGGTCTGAGACTAGAGGAACCTCTGAAGACAGGGCCCCCAGACTCTTTTAACCCACAACTAAAACCATTCCCAAAGCCAACTCTTCAGAAAAAGATTAGACTGGACTATAAAACATAAAATAATACTCGTGAAAAGTGTGCTTCTTAGCTCAAGTAGATGGAAGAGACTAAATGGGTGGCTCCTGCCTGGGGGTGGGATGAGAAGGCAGAAAGGGACAGGAGCTGGTTGAAAGGACATGAGAAACACAGTGTGCAAGGGGGCATGTGTTGTCACATTATAGGGATTGCAACTAGGGTCACATAACAACATATGTATAAATTTTTGTATGAGAAATTAACTTGAGCTGTGAACTTTCACCTAAAGCACAATTTAAAGAAGATTGTAATCCCAACAGAATAATCATGAAGTCCAAAAAAAAAAGAAGAAAAACCAAACCCACTGCCATTGAGTTGATTCTGACTCATAGCGACCCTATAGGACACAGAACTGCCCCACAGGGTTTCCAAGGAACGCCTGGTGGATTTGATCTGCCAACCTTTTGTTTAGCAGCCAGACTCTTAACCACTACACCACCAGGGTTTCCAAAAGGTCAAAGTATAGTGTTTTTTCTTCCACCTTTTTTCTTAGGAGTGACATTTCTCTAAAGCCTTAAGCTCTCAGAAATCAGTCTACTCTTTTCCAACCTTGGTAAAACTCAAGTCAAAACAGAATTGAGTGACGCGTGGCCCCTTAATTTAAAACCACTGAACTGTAAAGGAAACCATTAACAGAAAATAGACAACAAAAGAAAAGTCTGCCGCATAACAAGACTAATTCCCTTTATCCACAAATGGCTCTAAAAAAAATCTGTAGGAAAGTCACAGTCAAGGGAAGACAAAGACACAAACACGAAGTCCTAAGAGAAAAAAAAAAGTACAAAGTCAATAATCAAATATGCTCTTAACACACAGACACAAAAACAAATTTAAAACAATGAGATATCATTGCCCTTCTGATAAAGATTAGAGTTTAAGACATGTGCAGTTAAACACTGTCATCCACTGTGTGTGGGTGCAATAATTTATACTCCAGTTTTGGAGGGCAACTTGGTGGTATCTCTTTCCTTAAACACAGCACATTTCAGTCCTCCTTTCTGGTCAATACACAGAGACGACCTCAATTTCCTTAATGACTGAAAGGAAATCACTAGTATGGAGACACTGCATTTTATTAAAACATTTTCTCATATGCCCTCTGACTCAGTAATCTTCCTTAAGGTTTACCCTACAGATATACTTACAAACTTTCAACAATACAATTGAGAATACTAATTGCAGAACTGCTTATAATACACAAAAGCTGGGGAAAACTCAAATGTACATCACCAGAATGGCTAAATGCCCTTTGGCTAAAAGGGGAAAAACTGCTCAGCTCTCTAGAAGGCCCTGCCTGATCTGCCCTTGCCATAATCTGTTGGTCCTTCACTCTGGCCAACTTTGTTTCCCAGAGCCATTTCAACCCTTTTTCCACCTCAAGACCTTGGCATACACTTTTACCTACAATGACCTTGCTTTGCCTCTCCCATTCTTCACGTAGCTATCCCCTTAACTCCTTCAAGACTCAAAGCTTCACGACACTTCCTGATCTTCCAAGGCTAGGTTCAGTAATCTCCCCATTTTTTTTTTTTTTTTAATAGGCCCTATTTTTCTCCTTCCCCACACTCAGAGTGAGATTTGCTCAGTGTTTGACTTTCCCTCCAAATTGTAGGCTCCCTCAGGCCAGGGGCTCTCTGTCTTATTAACCACTGCAACCAAAGCCTAACAGTGCCTGGCACACAGTAGCGTCTCAAACGTTTAAGTACATTAAAATTAGAAAAGCTGATTCTATAACAGTAAATACTTCAGATACACATTGCAGGTTTAAGAACAAAAACATGTTTTTACTGGCTACATGGATTTTTCTAAGCAAAAGAATACTTAACCCTACCAGGACTCTTGGGCATTGCTCAATTGACACAAAGCCCACCTTCTAAAAGGCTTGCTAGAAAAACTCCACATTTATACCTGATCAATGTTAACAAACATATCTTATCTCCCTTAGCCTGATGTACCAGCACTTCCTAGATGGCAGGGAAGGGGACTTTGACTACAGCACAGCAGATGACAAACCCTGACTTCAACAACCTGGACTTTGTGGCGCAGGATGAGGAGAGATGCTTTGACGAGGAGGTGCCTGAGGATGTGACCAGCTCAGAGCTAGATGAGGATTGATGCCAGCCAGCCTCTCTATCTGTCCCTAGCCCCAGAAAGACAGCTGATGACAGACAGGCTCAGTGACTCCTTTTCTGAGGGGCAGTTCCCCACACCACCACTGCCTCCCCGCTGAGGGGCCTCTTCCTCCTACACAGGGCCAGGCATCCCTCTTTGGATTCAAACAGGCAACAAAAACCTTTTACTTTCTGTTTGCCCCCACCTTCTCCCTCCTCTTCCTCCTTCCTTTTTGTCTAAAGAATCTCTCCTCCTCCCTTGATTGTAAGGTGAGGCTCCAAGTGACTGAGGGGAGGACCCCTCCCATCCTGTCATTCCAAACCTCCAGCCCCTCAGCTTGCAAGATCTTCATGCAGTTTGTTGTAAATTCTTTCAGGAGCTGTTTTACTTTTCAGGATTTGAAGAAAAAAAAGTTAAAAATTTAAAACACAAGTTTAAAAAAGCAAAATGGGGAGGGAGGAAGGGAGGAAGCAGTGACAGATACTTTGTTTGCTTGTTTTTGGTGATTGTGCTTTTTTTTTTTTTAATTTTTAGAATCTGTCAGTTTTTACTGTGGGTAAAAAAAAGCTGTGGGTAGGCTACTGATATTTCATCAAGGTAACCATCTCTTTGCTGAGTTCAGGTGACCCTGAAACAAACCAACACACACAACCAACCACAAAATCACCTAATTTTTTATACGATGTCTCACTTCCCTGTAACTTTGCACGCAAGTGTCTGTGTTAAGTTGAACTGTAATTGCTTTTTGTATTTGGAGAGAGTGTGACTACTGAACTTGAGACTTTTTATTCTGGGCATCCTGGTAGTTTCTGGTGGGATGTAACGGGTGAGAGGGGGAAAAGGGAGGTGGGGGTGGGGGCAGAGGTAGGGGTCTTCTTCCCCTCAGAACATGAAGTTCTCCCGCTGCCCCTCTCAAGAGGTCTCCAGGTCCCAGACCTGAGAGTTTTCCCTACAGTGATCTTCTTCAATTATTTTTACTTTCCCTTGTCCCATGTTTTAACAGGATTTTAACAAACTGCACTTAATGTGTTTGCCCTGTAAAAAAAATAAAAAAGGACAGGAACACGGTCCTCCATCTTTACTCCTATTCTGTGCTCTGTACTTAAGAGTATACCTTGTAAATAATCCCATCAACAAATACACTGTTCAAAGCAAACCAGATTCAGAAAGTCTTTCGTTTCACTTCCTGATCATATGCCATATCCACATCAAAGTACAGCTGAATTGAATTCTAATAGAAACTGAAAGCCAAAATCATTTTTGCAATACTAAAAGATACTACCTAGAGGATTGAAGGGAAAGAATTTTTCTATTTCTGGATAGGCGTCATCCAAAGCAGGAACTGAGCTTTTTGCTTTACCAGTCTTCTCAGTCATCTAAAACAATACAATATAGATTAGTGAGAGGGGAAGCCTTGTCAACTGATTAGTACAATAAAGAAAAGGGCCTTTTCAAAGCATATGATTACTCCACCAGTTTAAAATGTGTCAATTTTATGCTGGCTTCTAAGACGCCATAATCCTTAGTTCTCACAATTACACACAAATATAATCCAGCAAGCAGAATGGTTCAAAAGTTAATTCTGAAATTTAAGTATTAGTACCGGTTGGTGTAACTTATCATCAAAAATGAAGAGATTTATAGTTCAGAGCTAATCAACTCAATTATTTGCCCTAAAAGAGAAAATGGGCATGAATCACCAGAATACTACAGCAGTTAATCCCAGAAGCCATTTGGCTTTTGGAAGTGTGATTTTCCATTAGCGTTATCTTAATTATTTGCTCACCAAAAAAGACCAAACCCTTGCAACAAATCGATTCCAACTCACAGCGACCCAACAGGACAGAGCAGAACTGCCCCAAAGGGTTTCCAAGGAGTAGCTGGTAGATTCGAACTGCCAATCTTTTGGTCAGCAGCCTGAGCTCCTAACCACTGTGCACCAGGTTAATATTAAAAACAAGTTTGTGTTCCTCAAATACATGCACTGAGTAAGAGTCAGGAAAAGACAATCAAAGACTTTTAGAGTCTACTGTGGATAATTCTCTAGTCTGGAATTGGCAGGCAGGCAGTCTAGTACAGTGTAGGCCAAAACAGAAGCCTAGGTATTCTTGGTTTACCTTACCGCATATGGGCATGCATACCCAGAGAAAATCCCTAGGGCAGGTGTATCCCATACTTCAGTCCTCTGTATAACATTATCATTATTTTTGTCATATCCTTGTAATAACTGTATTTAACATATTTCTTTAACTCACCTTTTGTTTTTTTTTAAAGACATTCTTATCCAAAGGCACATTACACGTAACAGGTTTGACGTAAAATACGTTTTTTTTTTTTTTAACACATTAAACAATTATTAAAATAAAGTGTTAATCCACAGGTCGGCTGAAGTCATCTTACATAGCAAAGTCACTGGCATGTAGTTCATCTGCATGCATGCACAAACAGAGGTCAACACACAAGCAGACTGTCACATAACAAGCTGGTGCTTGCTGCTGGCAACATCTGGGCAATATTAGTGCTATTAACAATGTGACCTCTTACAAGGTGCACTCCCTCTTAAAGTGTTTTACTCATCTGTAGGTAGATGCTACCAAGCGATCTGTTTCAAGACACCAGTTAATGGCAGGTGCAGCAAAAACATTCACTAGCTGCTTCTGAGATTTCCGATCTCAAGGTCCACAAAGACCATATGATTCTCCTCTGCTAATCTATGTTTGCTAGCCTGTATTTTCTTCTATTCAGCAGGGTAGAAAGCCAGGGAGGATGCTAAGTTATTTTATTTCTTTAAAGAGTCAAAAGTACTGAAGTGTTTAAACAGTGTGTTTAGAGTCAACACTTACCTTCTTGGCAGAGAAGATTGGCTGCTTTTGTTTGAGGGGTCCATTAGTCTTTCCTGACTTTTCTGTAGCTCTGTTGACAGTTCCCAAAGCCTTTCTGGCAGGTTTAGGTAGGGCAGATGGCGCATCAAATATTTTACCAATATGTGGTGTTGAAACCTGAGATTTCCCATCTAAGGCTTTGACTGCTGAAGAAAAATAGTTTAAGATTATTTAAGCAGTAAACAGCTGTGTAACTTTGAAGGCTGACTGGCTGACTGGTATTTAAACTTGTCCTAATTCTCACCCCTAAACTCGCCCCGATTTTTGACAATGGCATGGCTATGATATGCTCAACAGCACTTCAGTTCAGTGCTCTCTTAAATAATCCTATTAAGATACTAAGCAAGAAAAAGAAACCCATAACAAATTGTTTGCAATAAGAGGGAGCCGTAGACTTGACAACAATTACCGACAGAGCACACCAAATCCCTGAGCTAGCTCTGGACCACATGCACAATTAATTCAGAATAGTTGTATTTTCAGTTGTAGCCTGTGTACTTACAAGACCCAGATCCCAGCTTCAGTCCATCCTTGGGAGCAACACGAGTGCCTACTTCTCCATTTTCCTTATCAACAAAAATCAGAGTAGCCATTCTGGATTACTCTAGGGGTGATACATAAATATTAGACCCTGAGGGTTATGGAAGCCGAGAAAAGGCTGAGGCGCCAAAAGGCGGATTAAAAACAAACAAACCCGTTGCCCTCCAGTCAACTCCGATTCACAGGGACCCTATAGGACAGAACAGAACAGAACTGCCCTATAGGGTTTCCAAGGAGGGCCTGGTGGATTCGAACTGCCAGCCTTTTCGTTAGCAGCTGTAGTTCTTAACCACTAAGCCACCAGGGTTTCCAAGCGGCAGATTGACCATGTGAAATCACGCACTACCGATTAGCAAGTAAACACAAGTAAACTCGTGCATACCTGGCTTACTGGTTAATCCGCCCCAGTAACAGGACAAAACTTGCCCACCCCGTGAACGGCCACATACCAAGAAAAGCTACACAGGGAGAGAAGCCCGTGTTTGAGCCAGTAAGCACTTAACTCAGCTCTTAACTCTTCAAACCTGAGTCAGGGGCTCTAAGCTTCTGAGGAGCAGGCGGTTTGAGTTCCGCACAGGCCCTGGCACCTACCAGACGAGAGCCGCCGGGAGTCCCAGACGTGCCAGTAAGCCCGGCGCAGTGAAATCGACACCTGCCAGCCCTCCTACCTCCCCTTGGAACTCAGCTCTCCCGACCACACCAGGAGCCTCCGTGGACCCACCTCGATCTCAACAGCCAAATTCACCCGAGACTCAGCCGCCCGCGGTCGCGCCACGCTCGGCGTTTAAACTACAACTAGCGCCCCTATTGGTTCGTCAGCCCAGGCGGCGTGGTGGGGGCTGGACGCCCAGGAAGAGCCAATGGGAGGCGTCCAAACTCTCTGGGCTGCGCCCCAAAGCCCTTTCCGGAAGTTTGCAGCTAGTTTTCAAGGGACGCTGCTTGGAAACTCAACGGGGCAGGTTTACTCCATCCTATAGGGTCGCTGGGTCGGAATCTACTGGAAGGCACAAGGTTTAGTTTTCCGGGGAGCGGGGTGGGGTGGAGGAGGGGGAGGTGTGGATCGTGTAATATTCAAAACACCTGAGTTTTTTTTTTTTATTATTGATTATAATGTTGAGCTTGCTGGGCTGGGGCCCTGACCCAATAAGATGGTTTTCTTGTGTTAAGGTCATTTTACTCAAATAACCATGTAGAATATATTGAAAATAAATTGAAGTAATGAATACATCAGATTGGCTGGTTTGAAGAAAAGTATGCAGATAATCAAAAAGCCCAATTCCTTCTCAAAGAAATAACTACTGTTAATATAGATATTGGTGTATTTCCTTCTAATTTTACATATATGTGTGTGTGTGTGTATATAGGAAACCCTGGTGGCGTAGTGGTTAAGTGCTACAGCTGCTAACCAAAAGGTCGGCAGTTCTAATGCACCAGGCGCTCCTTGGAAACTCTGTGGGGCAGTTCTACTCCGTCGTGTAGGGTCGCTATGAGTCGAAATCGACTCCACGGGAGTGGGTGTGTGTGTGTGTGTATATATATGTATATATAAACCCGTTGCCATCCAGTCAATCCTGACTCATAGCGACCCTACAGGACGGAGTAGAAATGCCCCATAGGGTTTCCAGGGAGCTACTGGTGGATTCCAACTGCCGACCTTTTGGTTAGCAACTGTAGCTCTTAACCGTTGGATCTCCAGTTATATACACACACACACACACACACAGTCGATGTAAGTCAAACACCTCATTTTTTTGTTTTCATTATTATTGCCTTTTATTATCAGTATCTTTATAAATCCAACCTTCATTTGTCTTTGGGAGTTGAAAACATTACACATAAACTTACAGATTCATTCAGGGCTTTGAAGAGGTTCTTTCTGGTTTGAACCCCTGCTGAGAACTTGCATTTCCACCCCAGATATACTGAACCAAATCTACAGTTTAACAAGATCCCCAGGTGATTTTCATGTATAAAAATTTTTGAGAAGCACTGCTCTAGTAGTGGTTCTCAGAATTGGTCCCTAACCAGCAGCATTAGCATCGCTGCCCAGGCACTTATTATAAATAAAAATTCTCACCAGGGGTTTGAACCAGAACAAACCAGTTAAAAGCCCTGGATATATTTTAACATTGTATGTAGTACACAGGGCCCTGGTGGCACAATGGTTAAAAACTCAGGTTGCTAACCAAAAATGTCAGTAATTTGAATGCACCAGCTGCTCCTTGGAAACCTGTGGGGGGGGGGGCGGGCAGTTCTGCTCTATCCTATAGGGTCATAGCGATCCACTCAATGGTAGTGGTTTTGGTTTTTATGTAGTACACATTACTACCAATAAGATGTACCGAAAAAAAAAGACCGATATAAGTGCAGCTCGTCGACTGCATCTTAAGTTGGAGACTACCTGTATACAAACCTGTTGCCGTGGAGCCAATCCCCATAACTCATAGCAACCCTACAGGACAGAGTAGAACTGCCCCATAGGGTTTCCAAGGCTGTAATCTTTAAGGAAACAAACTGCCATTATCTTTCACCCACAGAACAACTGATGGATTCCAACCCGCAATTTTTCAGTTAGCAGCCGAGCACTTAGCCACTGTGCCACCAGGGAGATGTAAGTATGTATATATATGTGTGTGTGTGTATGTTTAAATTTATTCAGTACACACGATTTCTTAGCTTAATGAGCACTTAATATGATCTTGTGGCCATATCCCTATGACAGTGATTTTGTGTATTTTTTGAAAACATTTTGATGGCTACAAGAAAGTTGTAGGGATATATGCACCACAATTTATTTGATGAATCTCGTCCTGCAGGACAATCAAGCTGTTCTTAAAATGGTGCTAAGTTGCTGAAAAGTCTTCAAAATTGCTTTAGAGTCTTTTTACTTAAATAACACCTTTCAGTGGGGTGTCAAGTAGAATTTGTTTCTCAGGTAAAACAAGAAGGAATTTTACTTTTTATTGAAATGAAAGGTATAGGCTGTTGCACTTGGGTGTCAGGCATCTGTTTCTTTTGTCCAAATTATTTCTTTCTTAGAAGGAGCCATTATAAGCCTAACAAAGGAAGATCACCAAAAATCTCAATTCTAGAGAATTAAATCAGGAAAAAAATATTAAGAAGACTATCAAATAACATTTTTTTTTTAAGGAAAGAAATAGTTTAATTAGTTTTTAATTACAAAATTAGCACAGGTGTGGTAGAAATAAGATTCATCGTGGAGTGAGCATCACATGGGGATATGATGGTGAAAGGTGATATAGGAGATATTTCCATTTAGTTTTCAAATTTTCCCTTTATTTATTTGCATGGGTGTGCTTTCAAACTTTTTACTTTGTCAATTGCCTTCTTTAAAAATAAATTTCCTTCCAGATTTCTCTTAATCCCCCAAATAAGATAAATGTAATGACAACACAGCATTTCTTTTAGGAAAGGAGCTTTTGAAGGACTAAGTGGGTCAACAGTTTCGAACTTTGATGTGAGTCAGAATCAGATGTGGTGCTTGTCAAAAATACAAACCCTGGAGGCGGAGCTAAGATGGCGGCTTAGTCACACACACCATAAGGTCCCCCTCTACCAAAGACCCCAAAAAACAAGCAAATCAGAAGCAAATAACAATCCAGGAACCTTGAATGTCAAAAAAGAAAGTCTAAGGACTGCATCGAATACCAACTGGAAGGAATAAAGAAAGCAGTGAAAAGAGTAACACTGAACAGTGGAGCTCCACCAGTCCTTCCAGGCCACCACAACTAACTTAAGACTAAGCCAGCAGAGACTGTGACCCTAATACCTCACAGCATGTTTTCTCTTTTTCAAAATGGGTGACTGAGAGCTTGACATGACTAACGCCATAACGATACTCCAAGTAACCTATAAGTTTTTTTTAACTGTACCAGCTGCACTGGTCTCTTTCCAAAAGGGCGTGGGGCCTTCTCGGCTCTTGCGGCTTTGGTCTCCCTCCTGTTCTTTGTTCTCTTGGGAGATGACCTTCAGCCTGCAAGACTGCAGCTAGAAAGGCTGTCTGGCACTTTTGGTCTATAACTTTCTTTCTTGCTCCTCATCTCAGTCAGAGTAAACTTGGCAGGCTAGTTCCACTGCTGAGAGATTTTTATGTCTTTTTTTTTTTTTTTTTGCCTGTTACAGACAAAGATTAGAGTCCGGATGTCTGGCATGCATATCTTTAGTTTAATAAAGAGTTTTCTTGTAGTTGTTTTATGATGTATACTCATCCGACTATCTCTGAGCTACGTGCTTGAAGACATGAAATGATACATAAGCTTGCAGAAATGATATATATGTGCAAATAGCTTTTCAGGACTCCATAGAGACAGCCTGCATTGCTGCCAGACTTCCCGTTGGTGTCATCTCCTAGTAAACTTTCTCTCTCTTCCTGATTTGGAGTATGTTTCACTGGCTCACCTGCTCCAGGGCATGGACCTCAATTGGGTAACAGAGACTTTGGGTGAAGAAAAGAGCAAGGCAGCTTCACGACTTTTCCAAAAGGGATAGAGAGCCTCTATAGACACAGGAGGAAGAAGCAGAGACAGAGAGTGTGCTAGATCTAGAACCAGAGATACTGAGGAGGGTGGCCCTTGACTTCGGGGTGAGTGTGTGCATGAGGCAGTGGACTTGCGGAATGTTGGCGGGAGCTCTTCTAACCAACTGGTCCCTGGGTGGCCACAGGTCCTATTTGCTGGCTGCAGTGGATGCAAGGTGCCCTGGCACCTGCATATCCTAGCTGGAGAAACACACTCCCCCACACCCCATCCTCCTGATCAGAGTCAGCAGAGGGTCCCATACACCAACTGCCTTGCCTGACTGAGGGACCATAACGCAACCCTATCCTTTTCCCCCCACCCCACCCAACCCTGTCTACTACCCTTGCCCACCTGAACAGCCAGTCTAGGCGCACCCCCCTTCATGTGCCAGCCCACCACCTACACCTCCACCCCTTCGGGCCCGGTAGAGGGCAGCAGCAGCAGGACAGCAAGAGAGCTCGCCCGCCGCTTCCTCCTCCCTCCTCCCATCCAGCATGAGAGGGCATTTCTGTGCATGTATTCACCAGACGGGACTCTCTCCCTTAACCCACCCAGTGAAGGGCAAAGGAACTGTGATTGTGTGCACATCCCACTGCAGCCCCTTTCTTCCCTCCTCACCAGCTGATATAAAAAGACACCACTGTACTTGCATTTGCCAGGCACAACTTTCTCCCTTAACCCATCCAGCAAGGGGCAGAGGAAATGTTACCAATATGTCTCATGAATATAGACACAAAAATCTTCCACAAAATTCTAGCCAATACAACAGTATATCAAAAAAAATTCACCATGACCAAGTGGGACTCACACCAGGTATGCAGGGATGGTTCAACATTAGAAGAACAATCAATGTAATCCATCACATAAATAAAAGACAAGAACCACATGATCTTATCAGTTGATGCAGAAAAGGCATTTGACAAAGTCTAACACCTATTCATGATAAAAACTCTCGGCAAAATAGGAATAGAAGGGAAGTTCCTCGACATAATAAAGGGCACATCTACAAAGCCAACGGCCAACATCATCCTAAACGGAGAGCATCTGAAAGCATTCCCCTTGAGATCAGGAACCAGACAAGGATGCCCTTTATCACCACTCCTTATTCAACATTGTGCTGGAGGTCCTAGCCAGAGAAATAAGGCAAGAAAAAGAAATGAAGGGGATCCAAATTGGTAAGGAAGAAGTAAAAGTATCCATGTTTGCAGATGATATGATCTTATACACAGAAAACCCCAAAGAATCCACAAGAAAACTACTGAAACTAATAGCAGAGTTCAGCAGAGGATCAGGATAAAAGATAAACATACAAAAATCAGTTGGAACCCTCTACACCAACAAAGAGAACATAGAAAAGGAAATCACCAAATCAACACCATTTATAGTAGCCCCCGAGAAGATAAAATACTTAGGAATAAATCCAACCAGAGACATAAAATATCTATAAAAGGAAAACTTAAGATGCTACTGCAAGAAACCAAAAGACATCTACGTAATTGGAAAAACATACCGTGCTCATGGAAAGGAAGACAACACTGTGAAAATGTCTATTCTGCCTGAAGCAATCTACAGATACAATGCAATCCTGAACCAAATTCCAAAGACATTTTTTAACAAGAAGGAGAAACTAATCACCAACTTCATATGGAAAGGGAAGAGGCCCCGGATAAGTATTACTGAAGAAGAAGAACAAAGTGGGAGGACTCACACTACATGATTTTAGAACCTACCGTACTGCCACAGTAGTCAAAATAGCCTGATAGTGGTACAACAACAGCTACATAGCCCAATGGAACAGAATTGAGAATCCAGACATAAATCCATCCACATGAGCAGCTGATACTTGACAAAGGCCCAAAGGCAGTTAAATGGGGAAAAGACACCCTCTTTAACAAATGGTGCTGGCATAACTGGATGTCCATCTGCAAAAAAATGAAACAAGACCTATAGCTCATACCATGTACAAAAACTAACTCAAAATGGATAAAAGACCTAAATATAAAATCTAAAACAATAAAGATCATGGAAGAAAAAGTAGGAACAATGCTAGGAGCCCTAATACATGGCATAAACAGAATACAAACCATAACTAACAACGCACAAACATAAGAAGAGAAAAGAGATAACTGGGGGCTCCTAAAAATCAAACACTTACGCTCATCCAAAGGCTTCACCAAAAGAGTAAAAAGACAACTTATCTACTGGACTGGGAAAAAAATTTGGCTACAACAAATCCAATCAGCATCTAATCTCTAAAATCTACAAGATACTGCAAAACCTCAACAACAAAAAGACAACCCATTTAAAAAATGGGCAAAGGATATGAACAGCACTTCACCAAAGAAGACATTCAGGCGGCTAACAGATACATGAGGAAATGCTCACAATCATTAGCTATTAGAGAAATGCAAATCAAAACTACAATGAGATGCCATCTCATCCCAACAAGGCTAGCATTAATCCAAAAAAACACAATACATGTTGGAGAGGTTGTGGAGAGACTGGAACACTTATACAATGCTGGTAGGAATGTAAAACGGTACAAGCACTTTGGAAATTGATTTGGCGCTTCCTTAAAAAGCTAGAAATAGAAGTACCATATGATACAGCAGTCCTACTCCTTGGAATATATCCTAGAGAAATAAGAGCTATCACATGAATAGAAATATCCACACCCATGTTCATTACAGCACTGTTCACGACAGCAAAAAGATGGAAAAAACCTAGGTGCCCATCAACAGACCAATAGATAAACAAATTATGATACATACACACAATGGAATAGTACGCAAAGATAAAGAACAATGATGAATCTGCAAAATGCCTCATGACATGGATGAATCTGGAGGACATTATGCTGAGTGAAATTAGTCAGTCACAAAAGGACAAATATTGTATGAGACCACTATTATAAGAACTCAAGGAAAGGTTTAAACACAGAATTAAACATTCTTTGATAGTTACGAGGGTGGAGAGGGAAGGAGAGGGAGATTCACTAACTAGGTAGTAGACAACAGTCATCTTAGGTGAAGGGAAGGACAACACACAATACAGTCAGCATGACTGGACTAAACCAAAAGCTAAGAAGTTCCTGAACACAACCGAACACTTTGACAGGCAGAGTAGCTGGGATGGGGGTCTGGGAACTATGGTTTCCAGGGTCAATTGGCAGAACAAAGTTTATTAAGAAAATGTTCTGCATCCCACTTTGGTGAGTGGCATCTGGGGTCTTAAAAGCGAGCAAGCAGCCATCTAAGATGTATCAGTTGGTTCCAAAGGAAAATGAAGAACACCAAAGACACAAGGAAAATACTAGCCCAAGGGACAAAAGGACCATAAAACATAATTCTCGTGAGAAATGTACTTCTTAGTTCAGGCAGATACGTGAGACCAAATGGGTGGCTCCCGTCCAGAGGCAGGAGGAGAAGGCAGGAAAGGACAGGAGCTGGTTGGATGGACACAGAAAACCTGGGGTGGAAAGGGGGAGTATGGTTTCACATTATAGGAATTGCAACTGCTGTCACATAACAACATGTATATAAATTTTTGTATAAGAAATTAACTGGAGCTGTAAACTTTCACCTAAAGCACAATAAAAGAAAAAAAAAAAAGACGAAATTGAACGGATCATTAAAAAAAAAAAAAAAAAAACCTCCCAACAAAAAAAAGCCCTGGTCCAGTAAGCTTCACTGGAGAATTCTACCAAACATTCAGAGAAGAATTGACACCAATTCTACTCAAACTATTGCAGAACACAGAAAAGGAAGTAATACTCTGGAACTCATTCTGTGAAGCCAGCATAACCCTGATACCAGAGCCAGGCAAGGATACCACTAAAAAATAGAACTACAGACCAATATGCCTCATGAATATAGATGCAAAAATTCTCACAAACTCCTAGCCAATAGAATACAAAAGCATATCAAAAAAATAATATCATGACCAACTGGGATTCAAACCAGGCATGCAAGGTTGGTTCAACATTAGAAAATCAATCAACATAATCTACCACATAAATAAAAGAATCACATGATCATATCAATCAATACAGAAAAGGCATTTGATAAAACTCAGCACATTCTTGATAAAAACTCTCAATAAAATAGGAATAGAAGGGAAATTCCTCAACATAATAAAGAGAATTTATACAAAACCAACAGCCAACATTATCCTCAACTGAGAGAATCTGAAAGCATTCCCCTTGAGAACAGGAACCAGAGTAGGATGCCCTTTATCACCAGTCTTATTCAATGTTGTATTGGAAGTCCTAGCAACAGTAATAAGGCAAGAAAAGGAAATAAACGGCATCCACATTCATAACGAAGAGGTAAAACTATCCTTATTCTAAGGTGATAGGATTCCATACATAGAAAATCCTAAGGACTCCACAACAAAGCTATTGGAACTAACAGAAGCATTCAGCAAAGCAGCAGGATACAAGACTAACATACAAGAAATCAGTTGGATTCCTCTATACCAAAAAAGAGAACTTCAAAAGGGAAATCAGGAAAACAATACCATTTACAGTAGCCTCTCAAAAGATAAAATACGTAGGCATAAACCTAGCCAGGACAGAAAAGACTTATACAAAGAAAACTATAAAACACTACTGCAAGAAACCAAAAGAGACCTACATAAATGGGAAAACATATAATGCTCTTGGACAGGAAGACTTAACATCGTGAAAATGTCAGTACTACCTAAAGCAATATATAGATACAATGCAATCCTGATCCAAATCCCAACAGCACTCTTCACTGAGATGGAAAAATTAATCACTAACTTTATAAGGAAGGTAAAGAGTCCCCAAATAAGTAAAGCCTTATTTAAAAAGAAGAACAAGGTAGGAGACCTCACCCTACTTATCTCAGAACGGTAGTCAAAACAGCCTGGTAATGGTACAACAACAGATACATAGACCAATGGAACAGAATTGAGAACTCAGTAGTAAATTCATACACCTATGGACAGCTGATCTTTGACAAAGGACTAAAGGTTATTGAATGGGGAAGAGACAGTCTCTTCGACAAATGATGCTGGCAAAATTGGATATCTATCTGTAGAAAAATGAAAGAGGATCCATACTTCACATCATACACAAAAACTAACACAAAATAGCTCAAAGATCTAAGTATAAACCTAAAACTATAAAGATCATGGAGGAAAAATTAGGGACAATGCTTTGTTGTTAGGTGCCATTGAGTTATTTCCTACTCATAGTGACCCTGTGTACAACAGAAAGAAACACTACCTGCTCCTGTGCCATCCTCACAATCATTATGCTTGAGCCCATTGTTGCAGCCACTGTGTCAATCCATCTCATTGAGGGTCTCTTTTTTGCTGACACTCTACTTATGGCATAAATACATTACCAAACATAACTTGAAATCCACACACAGAAGAAAATGAACTAGATAAATGGAACCTTCTAAAAATTAAACACTTATGCTCAACAAAAGACTTCTCCAAAACAGTAAAGAGAGAACCTAGAGATTGGGGAAAAAAAATTGGCTACAACGTATCCAACAAAGGCCTCATCTCTAAAATTTATAGAAAACTTCAAAACCTCAGCAAAAAAAAGACAAATAATCCAATTGAAAAATAGGCTAAGGAAATGAACCAACACTTCACCAAAGAAGACATTCAAGTTGCTAACAAACATGAAGAAATGCTCACAATCATTAGCAATTAGATGCAAATCAAAACTACAGTCAGTTACCATCTCACCCAATATTGCTGGCAATAATCAAAAAACAGAAAATAACAAAGGTTGGCGAGGATGTGGGGAGATTGGTACTCTCACACACTGCTGGTGGGAATGTAAAATTGTACAACCACTATGTAAAATGGTATGGCATTGCCTCAAAAGGCTAAAAATAGAAATACCATATGATCCAGCAATCCAACTCCTAGGTATGTATGCTAAAGAAATAAAAGCTGTGACACAGATAGACATATGCACACCCATGTTTGCTGCAGCATTATTCACAATAGCAACAAGGTAGAAGCAACCTAAGTGCCCATCAACAGATGGATGGATGAACAAACTGTGGTACATATACACAATGGAATACTATGCAACAATAAAGAATAACGACAAATCCTTGAAACATCTCACAACATGGATGAATCTGGAGGGCATTATGCTGAGTGAAATGTCAATCACAAAAAGACAAATATTGTATGAGACCGCTTTTATAAAGTATCAACAAAAGGTTTAAACACAGAAAAAAAAAAAAAGACTCTTTGATGGTTACCAGGTATAGGGAGGGAAAGGAGGGAAAATTACCACAGAGATAGTAGACATGAGTAATATTGGTGAAAAAAACCAAAACCAAACCCAGTGCCATCGAGTTGATTCCGACTCATAGTGACCCTGTAGGACAGAGTAGAACTGCCCCATAGAGTTTCCAAGGAGCGCCTGGTGGATTCTAACTGCCGACCCTTTGGTTAGCAGCCATAGCACTTAACCACTACGCCACCCGGGTTTCCAATATTGGTAAAAGGGAACACGATACACAATATGAGAGAACTCAGTACAACATGACCAAGGCAAGAGAGGACACTGAGAGGAATGCAGGAATAAAGGACAATTATGGTAACTACAGACCTCTAGTGGTGCTGTGGTTAAGAGCTTAGCCTGCTAACAATAAGACTGGCAGTTCAAATCTAACAGCTGCTCCTTGGAAGCCCTATAGGGTAGTTCTACTCTGTCCTATAGGGTCACTATGAGTTGGAATCAACTTGACAGCAAGGGGTTTGGTTTTTTTTTATGGTAACTACTTTCTTTTTTTACAGGAGTCCTGGTGGCACAGTGGTTAAGAGCTTGGCTGCTGTCCCAAAGGTCAGCAGTTCAAATCCACTAGTCACTCCTTGGAAACCCTATGGGGCAGTTCTACTCCGTCTCATAAACCCAGTGACCCATACTCTGTCTTATAAGTTCACTATAAGCTGGAATCAACTCAACAGCAGTGGGTTTTTATGTTAACTATTATAGCGTAGACACGGAAGTGGAAATTTCTAAATACATGGCTATAGGTTCTCCTCATATATTAATACAGACAATAGAGCACACAAGTGGCACAGTCAGGGAAACCTCTTAGACATAACTAAACACATCACGGGATGAAGTTCCCAGGCTTGAAGGCAAAACATCATAGACTCAGGGGACATCTACATCAATTGGCACAACATAGTTCTTAAGATCGATATTCTATATCCTACTTTGGTCAGTAGCATCTAAGGTCTTAAAAGTTTGTGAGCGGCCATCTAAGTTACAACTATCGATCCCTTCCACTCCAGAACAAAGGAGTGGGAAAAAATCTAAAGACCCAAGGATGCAATTAGTCCAAAGGACTAATGAACCACAGCCCACATGACCCTGAGACCAGAAGAACTAGACGGTGCCCGGCTACCACTACCAACTGCTCTGACTGGGACTACAATAGAGAGCCCTGGAGAGAGTGGGAGAAAACTGAAGAACAAATTACCAAATTTACTAAAAAAGACCAGACTTACTGGTCTGGTAGAGACTGGAGGTACCCCTGAGACTATGGCCCCCCAGAAATACTTCTAACTCAGACTTGAAGCCATTCTCAAAGTTCACCTTTCAGACAAGGATTAGGCAGGCCTATAGGACAAAAAATAACACACATGAGGAGTGTGCTTCTTAGATCAATCAAGTATATGAGATCAAAAGGGCAACACCTATCCAAGAAGAGAAGGCAGGAGGGGACAGGAAAACTGGACAAATGGACATGGTGAACCAGAGTGGAAAGGGGGAGAGTGCCGACACAACATGGGATTCCAGCCAATGCCATCAAACAATTTGTGTATAAATTTCTGAATGAGAAACTAATTTGCTCTGTAAACTTTCACCTAAATCACAATTCAAAAAAAAAAAAAAAAAACCCTGGGCCCACTCCTAGAGACTCTTGATTTAATAGATTGGCTTTGGGAAATGGGCCAGGCTGTCTCTGTATGTTTGACAAGGGGACAGGTAAATCTAATGTACACTAATGTGTGGGTTAAGTGGGCTAGGTATTATCTTACGATGTTGGAATTACATAATATTATTAATGGGTTATATTAGACATCAGTACATAAGACATCAGAACATAAGACGTATGCCTATTTTACCCTTTTAAAGTCATTACATACGTCATGAGTAATGGCTTTAAAAGGGTAAAATAGGCTATCTAATTCATACCCTTTACTTTCTACAGAAAGAAACACTGAACCTTCCGGGGGGGAAGGGGGAACATTTAACACAACTCTCAACCCTGGCCCAGGCCATAGGAGAGACGGAGTTAGCGTTTAGTATACTTTCTCAAAAGTTTGGAAAAATCTGGCCTCTAACCTTTTGGTTTGGTAGTAGAATTACACAGTAAAGGCATTAAAACAAATTTAAATTGTTTTAAGGTAAACATACAGTACTGGTTACAACATGAACTCTATTTAAATACAGGGGCCCTGGTGGCGCAGTGGTTAAGTGCTCATCTGCTAATCAAAAGGTCAGCAGTTCAAACCCATCAGTCGCTCTACAGGAGAAAGATATGGCAGTCTAATCCCTAAAGATTACAGCCTTGGAAACTCTATGGGGCAATTCTATACACTGTTCTATAGGGTTGCTACGAGTCAGAATTAACTCAGTGATAAAGGGTATATGAGTATTTAAACACACCTAGGTTTGAACCTGGACTCCCTCACTTCAAGCAGTTACTTAGCCTCTCCTTCCTTCAGTTTCCTCATCAGTAAAATGAGGATCGTAAATAGTATCTACCTTTGCAAATTGAAATAATCATCCGGCCAATACTAAGCACTCAAAAAATGTTAGCATTAACAAATTAACACAGTGAAAAAATTGGATCAAAATTTTGCCTCATATCTTTTAAGAAAGTTTTTGTTAAGCAAAGATTTTGGTAATGGTAAGATTTAAGCCACCAGTGGCTCCTCCAGGGAAAAGACCTGGTGATCTGCTCCCATAAAGTTTACAGCCTACGAAAACCTATGGACAGTTCTACTCTGCCCCATAGGGCTGCCATGAGTCGGAATCAACTCGATGGCACACAGGAGATACAGAAACATACCTAACATGATTTAGAAAATCTAGGATTGTTTTCCAAATTTACAGTTAAGAAACTTATGGTACTTTTAATTTTTCCACCCCAAAAGAGTACAAAGAAATCAAATCTAATTTTACCTTTTCTTGTCCTTTCTGACAAATACCTTAGAAGTAATATTTTGAAAGTGTATATAAATCATAAGGGCCACTGGTGGCACAAATGATTAAAGCGCTCTGCTGCTAGCTCAAAGGTCGATGGTTTGAACCCACCAGCCATTCTGTGGGACAAAAGACCTTGTGATCTGCTCCCATAAAGATATCAGCCTAGGAAACTCTGTGGGGCAATTCTACTCTGTCCTGTAGGGTTGCTGTGAGTGGGAATCAACTCCACGGCACACAACAACAACAAAATTAATCATGGGATATGCAAGTGTAAGGAGCTGTTTTAACCTGCTCCCAAAAGAGATATAAGGGACGTGAATGTGGTCTCCAATTCCAAGAACTGAAACATCATTATGATTGTTGTTGTTAGGTGCCATCAAGTCATTTCCAACTCAAGGCAAGCCCATGTACAACAGAATGAAATATCGCCCAGTCCTCCATCATCCTCACAATCATTGCTGTGTTTGAGCCCATTGTTGCAGCCACTGTGTCAATCCATCTCACTGAGGGTCTTCCTCTTTTTTGATGACCCTCTACCTTACCAAGCATGATGTCCTCCTCCAAGTACTGGCTCCTCCTGATAACATGTCCAAAGTACTTGAGACCAAGTCTCGCCATTCTTACTTCCAAGGAGCACTCTCACTGTACTTCTTCCAGGACAGACTTGTTTGTTCTTCTGGCAGTCCATGGTATATTCAATATTCTTCACCAACGTCATAATTCAAAGGCATCAATTCTTCTTCAGTCTTCCTTATTCATTGTCCAGCTTTCACATGCATATGTGGCAACTGGAAATATCATGGCTTGTATCAGGAGTACCTTAGTTCTCAAAGTGACATCTTTGCTTTTTAAACTTTAAAGAGGTCTTTTGCAGAAGACTTGCCCAATGCAATATGTCGTTTGATTTCTTGACTGCACCTTCCATGGGCATTGATTGAGGATCCAAGTAAAATGAAATCCTTGACAACTTCAGTACTTTATCATGATGCTGCTTATTGGTCCAGTTGTGAGGATTTTTGTTTTCTTTGAGTTGTAATCCATATTGAAGGCTGTAGTCTTTGATTTTCATCAGTAGGTGCTTCAAGTCCTCTTCGCTTTCAGCAAGTAAGGTTGTGTCATCTGCATATCACGAGCTTTTAATGAGTCTTCCTCCAGTCCTGATGCTGCATTCTTGTTCATATTATCCAGTTTCTCAGATTATTTGCTCAGCATACAGACTGAATAAGTATGGTGGAAGGATACAACCCTGACACACACCTTTCCTGACTTTAAACCACGCAGTATCCCCTTGTTCTGTCTGAATGACTGCCTCTTGGTTTATGTACCAGTTCCTCATGAGCACGATTAAGTGTTCTGGAATTCCCAATCCTCACACACAATGTTACCCATGAATAAAACACAGGTAAACATCTTTCTGGTATTCTCTGCTTTCAGCCAGGATCCATCTGACATCAGCAATGATATCCATCCTTCCATGTCCTCTTCTGAATCCAGCTTGAATTTATGGCAGAGGAAGCATTGTTTCTCCCAAGGTCATACCGAACCCAAAACCAAACCCATTGCCTTTTAGTTGATTCCCACTCATGGCAACCCTATAGGACAGAGTAGAACTATCCTTTTCAAGGCTGCAAAACTTTACAGAAGCAGGCTGCCACATCTTTCTCCTGCCAAGTAGCTGGTGGGTTCGAACCACCAATCTTTTGGTTAGCAGCCGAGTGCTTTAACCACTGCACCACCAGGGTGCTTCTCAAGGTCATACAGAACTATAAAATGCATAACAATTCCCTGTCTGAGGGACCATCACTATCTTACCAATGATGCTGGAACAGGCTGCTTTGCCATGACATGAACAGGACCTATGCCGTTTTTTTCTCTTCTAAACTTATCCTCGACTGCTCAGTTCCTTTTTCCTTGTTGAATTTTTACTAATGACTAATGTCCTTTTCAGACTGTGAAAACAAATGTTATAATCTAAGACAGTCTTATGACCACCAAAAGCATCCCAGGAGACCAGTCACCCCCTGAGCAGATGAGATAATACCTTGGGACCATGATCACCGAAACCACCCCAGGAGACATTCCACAAGTTCCTGAGATCCGTGATTTTGTCCTATAAATCTTTCAGCCTATCTCCAGTTTGGGGAGACAGGCTTTGGAGGAGATCATTCTCCCGTCTCCTGTGTATCGATACACATTAAAGCTCTTGCTACTCACCTCACGCCTGTCTCAGGAAGTGGCTATCTGCAGCAGGAGGCTCTGACCTCCGAAATTGTAACAATGCCCCCAGACTCACTTTGCTATTCCCAACTGTTACTGCAGAAACCCCATTGCAAAACCACCCTGCCTCATGACAAGACCAAATCCCTGGTTAATCCTAGTTTCATCTAATCCTGCATTAGAAATAGGAACCAATCTAGAACTGGTCCCCCTTCCCTAGACCCTCCTCACATCCTCCCACAGGAACCCAAATCTTGAAAAAGACTTATTCCTGCTCTCACTTGCTGAACACTTACTGAACTAACAAGAAGAGGGATCTTTCTTGTCCAGCACATTCTAAGATTCCTCTGGGGGATGTGCTTCCTGGTTTGTGCCTGGTAATTCTGGGTGATTAGGTTTCAACATCCTAAAGCAAAATTCAGGAATTCTTTTAAATGGACTTAAAAAAAAAAAAGTCTGGAAGATTTATAGACTCTACTTTCAGACGAGTCTTGACACTTTTTATTCCTTCATCTGCTATTTTGCCCTCTTTGAGGCAGAGATATTAGCTTTTTTTTACTTTTTAAAAGAAATACATGTTTATTTTAGAAAAATGCCTACGGTAGGTATTACAAAGAAAAAAAATCACTGTAAATTAAACTACCAAAAATCCCGTTTATTTTCCAGTATTTTATATATATGTCTTAAAGGGATGACTGGGATGTCATAGATACTTTTCTTCTCCAAAATGGAAACCGTTTTATACTATTTGTTTCTAATGATAAAATACAAGATCACTTAAGCATGAGTAGTCACAATTACCAGTACTTCATATTCTAACACGTGTTATTCCTTTCATTGTGACATTTGACAACTGTAATAAATTATTGGAAAAACTATCTTAGTGTCTTTCTTACTCGACATGGTGTAAACTCGAGGAGTGGGATGCTTGTGTTCACCACACCCCAGCAATTTATACAGTACCTGGTAACTAATTAATACTACTAATTTTAGCTACTCTTTTGTAACAGGTCACGAACCCCCCCCCCCCATTCACTTCATACTCTTCTATAAGGCATGAGGTCTGTGTGCTGCTTTCTGCTGTCGATTTTTTTTTTCTTTTACGTCCCTTTGAGCCCTGAGAATCTGAGACTGCAATACAATCTACAGATAATCTATTCAACTCTAAAGTTCACATGCACTGAGAAGCGACTAAAACTCAACCACCTTAACAAGACGGATCAATAGCACGATACGCACAGCTCAAAATCTCGCGACACCAACGGAGCAAAGGCTTCAGAGACCAAAAGGGTTGTTAATGCGCATGTGTATGACTGTGGCGGAAGTTACCGCAGTGGCTGCTGGGAGATTGCGGGGCCCGGAAGTAAACATTGTACAATTGGCTGTTTTTCTGTCGTGTTGTTTTGGGGTCGGCTGCTGCGGGTTTGGGTAAGTGAATATTCTGAGAACCTGGACCCCGGAGCCAGGGAACCTTGGAAAATGGGCCAGAGACTTCCAATTCTTAGATACATCCTGGTGATGGGAGATGAACGCCAGACTGAGGGGCGAAGGGACGTCCTGACGGTGAAGGAAACTGCTGTCCAGAGTCTCAGACATGGTGCTATGTCCAAGCCTTCAAGGCCTTCGCCCTCTGGGAAAGAGCCGGGATAACTTAGAGTCTCTCCTTTGTGAGGTGATTTTTAGTATATCCTCGGAAAGCCCGAGCAGTCTCCAGACTTCGAGGAGACTGGAATCGCCTTCTTCCTGTACCCAAATTGACAGGCTTTGGCACCTCTCCAGAAGAATGTCTTGGAGCTTCAGTTTTTCTCATCCATTAAGAAGGGACGGTAATAGTATCTTCTTCACTGAACTACTGTGAGGGTTAAATAAAACGATAACATGTAAAACGCTAGACAGTGTCTTCAGTCTTATAGTGAGTGTTCAGTAAGTGAGAGCTATTATTATTATTACTTGTAGAAGGTAGCTTCTAGGCCCGCACAGCGTGGGAGCCTAATAGATACATCTTGGTGACTACAACCCTTTATTCAGCTTTAATTTTTAATATTGCACGTCCAGAAGCCAGTGCCCTATGGAGGGAATAAAACAAAATTGCTTAAAGAACCAACTTTGGAGTAAAGCTTGGGTTGAAGTGCTTCTGTGTCTCTTACTAGCATGCATCCTTGGGAGAGTGTGTGAACCTGTCAGGGCCTGTTTCTTTATTTGTAAATGGGATTACTAATGCATCTGTTACAAGGTTACAATATGTTATAATAAAGAGGGTTAGATCTGCTATTGTCCCTCTTCACCTCACAGTATACTTGGGCCATCATGTAGATTTTCTGTATGTTAGACACAGGAGAAGAGAACACTTTTGAGGAGACTCATGGACTCCCAGTCATTGAGCAATTCCATAGAGAAAGAGTCTATGTAAAGTTCCTATAGCTGGAAGGAGCATGATGCATTAGAAAAAAATTATGATAAGCCATTGGAGCTGCACTGTCCAGTATGATAGCTACTAGCCACTCGAGGCTATTGAGCACTTGAAATATGATTAGACCTAAAAAGTGTAAAGTACACATGGGATTTTAAAGGTATAGTTGATTTTTAAATGTTGATTGCTTATTGAAATGTTAGATATATTACATTAAATGAAATATTGTAAATTTAATTTTACCTGTTTCTTTTTTACTTTTTAATATGCCTACCAGAAAACTTCAAATTACATCTGGGGCACACATTATATGTGCAGCACTGCATTGGAGGGTTTTAATCTTCATCCAAAGGTTAATGTTATGTGTCAGCTTGGCTAGCCTATGGTGCCTAGTTTGGTCAAAAAACACTGTCATCAGTGTGGAGAATGGATTGGGGGGAACCATAGGAAACTAAAGTAATAATTTACACAAAGGTGGTAGCATTGAGAATTGAGAGAAGTAGATGAATATGGAGCACTGGTGGTGCAGTGGTTAAGAGCTATGGTGAGCTACAGCTGCTAACCAAAAAAAAAAAAAAAAAAGCCCACATTTCAAATCCACCAGCCACTCCTTGCAATCCCTATGAGGCATTTCTACTCTGTCCTATAGGGTCGCTATGAGTTTGCGGCACCTAAACAACAACAGCAGCAGATGAATACGAATGTGGTTCAGGAAGTGAAAATAACAGTTCTTAATATTGAAATAGATAGGAGGTATGAGTGGACCACTTGTGTAAATAGATGGATGTTGTCATTCATTGAGATAGAGAACAGCGAAGGGGGACTAGATTTCAGGGGGAAAGTTGTGAGTTTGCACTAAGACCTGTTGAGTTTAGATGTCTCTGGGATCTCTATATGGAGATGTCACATAAGTAGTTGGATATATGAATCTGAATACGTAAGAGGTCTGGAGTAGAGAAATAAATTGGGGAGCTGTCAGTGATATATTGGTGGTACTGAAACCTTGGATATGGATGAGCTTGTTCACTAGCTGAGTTTAGAGTGAGGAGAAATGCTCTAGGTCTGAGCATTGAGGAATGCAGGTGTTAAATAACTAGGCAGAAGTGGGTGAACCTGCAGAGGAGACAGGAGGAGCAGCAAGAGAAGTACAAGAATAACCAGGAGATGTGGTATCATGGAGGCCAAGGGATAGGACTATATCTAAAAGGAAGGAAACAGTTGACAATGGATTAACACATTGATCATTGATAACTTATTGGTAACTTTTTCTGTAGAGTGGTAGGGAGTAGAAGTACATTAGAATGATGAGGGGAGAAGCAGAAGATGAAGAAATAGGGACAGTGAATATAGATAACTCTTAAGGCGTTTGGCCTTGATAGGCAGAGATGGGAGCCTGTTTATTCTCAAGAGTTAATATGGTAGAAAAGTTTGAGACACAATACACAGAGAAAATCAGGGATGTATATGAGAAAAAGAACCCTGTGAAATTTTAAATACATGTATGTATGTCTTTCTTCATATGTAAATTAGGGGTGAGGGAGAAACAGGTCTAAGTGTATTTAGGGACTTTTTTCAAGGAAGGGAAAGAGACTTCCCTTACAGATACTATGAAAGAATAAGAACATGTGAAACGTTATATATAATCCACAGTAAGTGTTATTAGGATATATTTTCATGAATGGTGAATTCTTGAAAGCCTAGCTTATGTTGTAAACTTATTTGTTCCTTCTCTTAGAGGAGACCAGGTAATCATGTCGGCTGCAGCTGCGGAAGCAGTTAATGCAGCCCCCCTGACTGGGTCCAAAGAAATGAGTTTGGAGGAACCAAAGAAGATGACCAGAGAGGACTGGAGAAAGAAGAAGGAGCTAGAAGAACAGCGAAAACTGGGTAATGCTCCTGCAGAAGTTGATGAAGAAGGAAAGTAAGTATTTTATTTTTTCTGCACGTTCTGTATATTCAAAATCCTTGTCTACTTAATTTATCAGTTTATCATTCTTTGAATTGGCCAGAAGCTATCTTTATCGTTTACATCATTTTTGTTTTACTTATTTTATCAAAACTAGTATGTATAATATTTAATAACCAATTCTGAAGGGCTTATAATAGTAATACTATTATATTACTATTGTTTAAAAAAGTAAACATCCCTCTCCACCCTTTTCATTCCCTATCACACTCTCCAGAAATGACTACTTTTAAGTCTTTCTTTTTTTAGTTTTTCTGGTTGATACCTCCATAAACCAAACCTGTTGCTATTGAGTTGATTCCAACTCATAGCTACCCCACAGGACAGAGTAGAACTGCCCCCGTAGGGTTCCCAAGGCTGCAATCTTTATGGAGGCAGACTGCCACGTCTTTCTCCCTCAGAGTGGCTGATGGCTTCAAACCACCAACCCTTCAGTTAGCAGCCAAGCACTGTGCTACCAGGATTCCTTTGATACCTCCATATCTCTAAACAATATACTTAAACCATTATTTTAATCAATTAGTTCTAGACATTATCAGTTAACTTCTTGCTGTGATAGAAGATTCAGCTCACTAGCAAAATAGCTCCATCTTCCTTCACCTCTCTTCCTTATGTCACTATTCTTACTTCTTTGTTGGAAACTTTTTTGACTGATATAAATTACTTTCTTCCTTCTTATTTTTTATTATAGAGTTATCAACTGTTCCCTCTTCGTCTTCCCACTAAAATTGTATCTCCAGTCTTAGACTTATATGCTAGATTTGCAATTTTAATATTAATTACTTTGAAGGTTTAATGTTAAACTTTAAATTTTTTTCACAGAGACATCAACCCTCATATCCCTCAGTATATATCTTCAGTACCTTGGTATATTGATCCATCGAAAAGACCTACATTAAAGCACCAAAGACCACAGCCAGAGAAGCAAAGGCAGTATAGTTCATCTGGAGAATGGTACAAGAGGGGTGTGAAAGAGGTATGGAGGCAATCTGTGTATGTCCTTGTTTATGTGGAGATTTTATTTTAAGAATCTAAGACAAGGCACCTTACTTAATATAATAGTATATAATGTTCAAACAGATTATATAACCCTTTAGCTGGTGTTGAAATTCACAATGCATACTACTTTAGATTCTGGTTTTTCTTTTATAAATTTAATATTGCTGAAGTTCATAAACTTTCTCATTTGTAAATGTGTGGTGACTTCCAACAGGTTTTCCTTTTAAGGATTAATTCATTTCATTAGGTAATATAGTAATGAGAGCCAACATTATTTCTAACTTATCCAGACAGATAAAATATTTTGTTTTTCTTCATATCCATTTATAGAATTCCATACTTACTAAATATCGCAAAGGAGCATGTGAAAATTGTGGGGCCATGACACACAAAAAGAAAGACTGCTTTGAGGTAAGTTTGCCTTTGAGAATTTTGGAAATTGCCACCTGAGTCTTCCTTTCTATATTGCTTGTCAGAGAGCTTAATTCTGTTTTTTAAAATTACGTATATTTGAGCAGTGTTTCATTTTCTTGTACATAGGGTTGGTATGAGTCAGAACCCACTCAACAGTACCTAACAACAACAACAATTTGTATACAAGTTCAATAGAAATTAATTTGAGTGGCTGAGTTCAGCACCACCAAAAAATTTCTGCTGCAGATTAAATAATAATTGACCAAAAAGTCTTATGGTATTTTTATTCTACCTCTGTAAAGGTTTTATGAAATTTTGCTATAGGTTGCTAGTGCTTAGGAAAAATTAATTAATCTGTTTTTCAGAGACCTAGGCGAGTCGGAGCAAAATTTACAGGTACTAATATAGCTCCCGATGAACATGTCCAGCCTCAGCTGACGTTTGACTATGATGGGAAGAGGGATCGGTGGAATGGCTACAATCCAGAAGAACACATGAAAATTGTAGAAGAATACGCCAAAGTTGATCTGGTAAGCAAAATTCTCTGCTTTCCTACTATCCTTAAAGAATATATACTCTTGCTGTATTTCTAATTTAGCAAGTCTTTTTTTTTTTTTTTTTTTGAGTCTTAAAGCCTAAAAAAAATGGTGGTATTTTTTTAATACCAGTAATAGTAGTGGGAGAAAGATGTGGCAATCTGCTCCTGTAAAGATTTACAGCCTTGGAAACCCTGTGGGGCAGTTCTACTCTGTCCTGTATGGTCTTTATGAGTCAGAATTGACTCAACAGCAATGGGTTTTTTTTTTTTTAGTGGTAAAGTGAAGATAAAAGTGTGCTAACCCTACCTGGCAACAGTTCTTTCTTATTTGATTCTTTTATTGCCTTTACTTTCTCACTTAGATTTTAGAAGTTACTGGAAACATGAAAGCAGTGTAGTGTCCAAAGTTTTTGGCTTTCTGAAGTTGTAAACTCTTGGCTCTGAGGCTGTATCTTGCCCATGGGTCTGTTTTATTTGTCTCATGCAGCACTTGTTCCAGAGAATTGAAATTTATTTTAATTCAACCTCATTTTTTTCTGTCATGATTTCACATACTCTTCCCCCATTCCTTTAAAACCAAAGCCACACTGCATTATTTTTAAATTAGACTAAATGTTTCAAATTCTTGAGATTTCACTTAAAAGTCTGGATTTCGTCCTTTCTTGAACACCAAAATACCTAATAACCTGGGCCTGCCTGGCAGGAGCCAGTCACCCGGAGTCAGGTGGTTACTACCCCTTTTAGCCAGAGGGCTTGCTCTCTGCAGTTGACTACTGATGCCGTCTGATGCAGTCTGCATTAACTGCCTGGTCCAAACAGGCAGTCATAGATCTTAGGGTAAACATTGATTGTTGTCAGCATTCTCATTATTTCCATTCTGTTTGTTCTCTTTCCACTAATCTAGCTTCCCTGCCCCTCCATACCTTTTCATTGTTGCTTCAGGGTAAATGTCGAAACAGCCATAGATCTTAGGGCTAGAGAAATCTTAATGAGAATATTTTTGGCCAGTGGCCCTTTCTGAAAATTATAAAGTTATCCTTTTTAAATATATAAAAATTAAATGGCCATTTGAAAGCTGTAAGTAAATTTTGCATGTTTCTGTTTTTTAGGCAAAACGAACACTAAAAGCCCAAAAACTCCAAGAAGAATTGGCCTCAGGAAAATTAGTGGAACAGGCTGTAAGTAATAAAAGCAATCAATTAAAAAACGTTAAACTCTTAGCACTCAAAGAAATAAAAATTGTGAAATAGATTAATGTTTTTATGTCTCTTATTAGAAAAGATTTTAGAAGAGCTGTTGAAGAGGAAAAGTAAAACTGACACTTCTAATACTTCCATGGAAATATAAATTGGTGGGGTCCTTTTGGAAAGGATAGTGCCATGAAATATTTATATACCCTTTCTGGATTGAAATTACTAGATCCATTCATGAAAAGAATTTTTGAGAGTTCAGAAAATTCATTATGCACAAAAATTTTCGTTGCTCTTCTAATTTAACAATATATAATACAATGAGGTCCAGTTTCTATGTTATTAAATTATAGAGCTATAGCATTATTTGAAGGAGCACTGGTGGTGCAGTGGTTAAAGCACTCAGCTGCTAACCAGAAGGTCCACAGTTTAAACCCATCAGTTGCTCTGTGGGAGAACAATGTGGTATTCTGCTTCCATAAAGATTTACAGCCTAGTACCCCTGTGGGGCAGTTCTGCTCTGTCCTCTAGGGTTGTTACACGTTGGAATTGACTTGGCAGTGAGTTTGGTTTGATTTGCTGTAGCATTATTTAATTTTAGATAATTTCACTTGGTTCAAAAATCAAAAACAATTTAAGAAAATATACAGTGAAAAGTTTCCCTGCCCTGCCTCTGTCTACTCCATTTCTCTACATGCCCTGAACCAATAACTTTGTTTTTATTTTGCTTGTGACTCTATTTGGAGTTTCAGTGTAAACATAAACAATACAAATATATATTCTTATTCCCACTCCTGTTTTTATTTTTCAAAAGTAGCAAATTATACATATTCTCCAGCATCTTGGATAGCATCACTTTTAATGGTTGGTCAGTGTTCCATCGAGGGACATAAATTATATTACCAATCGTCTATTGTTAAGTATGATTTTTTTTCCCCAATTTTGTTATCATAGACAATACTGTAAATCATATTCTTGTACATATATCTTTACATGATTGACCTTTTAATTCATTATATATGTATTTTGTTGTTTCATGATGTCAAGTTGATTCAAACTAAGCACAACCCTATGTGAAAGAGTAGGACTGCCCCATAGGGTTTTCTAGGCTGTAATATTTACGGGAGCAGATTGCTAGGTCTTTTCTTCCGCTGAGCCGCTGGTGGGTTCAAACCTCCGACCTTTCAGTTAGCAGCCCAGTGTTTAACTATTGTGCCGCCAGGGCTCCTTATAGTCATCTGAATATTACTATTATAATCGTGTAATTATAATCTTAAAATGCTCTAGAAATACTCTGGCTTTGTAGACAGTCGAATAAAATTAACCATTCAGAGTGGCATACTTGCATTCAGAACTTTCGTTGTTCTCATTACAACAGAAATACGGCAATTTGTTCACTTAGAATTGAGCTATCTTAAATATATTTTTTAAAGTGTTAAATAATCGGTCGATTCAGTGGAATAAGATTACAAATTCTTTTCCTTCTTTCATGATGCAGAATTCTCCAAAACACCAGTGGGGAGAGGAGGAACCAAATTCTCAGACGGTAATAAATGTTTGCTCTACCTGGGTAATCAATGAAATTTTAAAATTCCCAGTGGTTAATATGAATAATTGCTTGACCTGTAGCTTTAAATAACACAAGCGAATAAGGGTTTGGTTAAAAGGAAAGGAAAGAAAACATGAACAAGGTGTTGATCTTTTTTTCTTACTAGCTTCCCCCACTCCCCTCTCTGTCTCAGGAAAAAGAACATAACAGTGAAGATGAGGATGAAGATAAATACGCAGATGATATTGACATGCCAGGACAGAATTTTGACTCTAAGAGAAGAATTACTGTCCGGAATCTCAGGATTAGAGAAGATATTGCAAAAGTAAGTCTTGCCAACCTAACATACGTATTTGAAAAACATTTCTGTTTTCAGCCTAAATTTTGTCTACTCATATGATACATGGATAGTATAGTCAGAATTATTTCAAGATTAGGTACCATTCTTTTTTTTTTCTCTTCATCTATACCCAAAATATGCACGCATCCATTTAATTTATCATGATGAATTCCTCCTACGAATCCATGGAAATCTTTTTTACTGTAAGTAAGACATTAATGTAATGTTTTTTTCTTCTTCTAGTATTTGCGGAATTTAGATCCAAATTCTGCTTATTATGACCCCAAAACCAGAGCAATGAGAGAGAATCCCTATGCCAATGCAGGAAAGAATCCAGATGAGTAAGTATCAAGTTTACAGATTTCAAGATGAGAGAAAGAAAATTTTAAGCATAAAACTAAATCTTAATTAGAAAGAACATCATGGGTGATTGGGTCACAAAAAAATTAACATTCCTTTAAGAAACCAATTTCTCTGAAACACTTTTCTTTAATTTGTGTTTACAGAGTTAGTTACGCAGGAGATAACTTTGTCCGATACACAGGAGATACCATCTCCATGGCTCAGACACAGTGTAAGTGTTTGCTCTTACATTAAGGCATGAGCTCGTAAAATATTTGGGAGCAGTCTTTTAAGCTGGTTTTGAGGATGGATGTGACAAATGTAGCTGGCCACTCATCTGGATGTTTTTGATGATTCTAGTGTTTGCTTGGGAAGCCTATGACAAGGGATCCGAAGTGCATCTGCAGGCAGATCCTACAAAACTAGAGCTGTTGTATAAATCATTCAAAGTTAAAAAAGAAGATTTCAAAGAACAGCAGAAAGAAAGCATCCTGGAAAAGGTAACTTTGACAAAATGCTGAAGAAAAATGATACTTAAGAGAAATTACTAGGTAGCAAGTATTTGTTTTACATTTGGAATGCAATACAGAGTCCCTTTTATTTCACGACGAATCTTCCTTTCCTTCCACTGTCTTAATCAGTTGTTGTGTCCTTTTTTTAATCAGCTTTTGCAGCAAAACAAACCACCTTAGCTTCGGATGAACATTTATGGTTTCTCACAATTCTGTATGTCACCTGGGTCTCTGGGTGTGGACCCTCTCAGCTGAGACCGATGGTCTCAGGTGGCCTCACTCTGGTATCTGTCAGTTAGCAAGCTAATTATCCCAAGAGAGCTCTGTCTGTGATAGTCCCATCTCAGCACCATATGGCCCCTTATCCTCCAGCAGACTAGTCCCTCTTACTCCTTTACATGGTAGTCTCAGGGTCTCGGAGAATAGAAACAGAAAGCATGCCATATGCACAAGTGCTTTTTAGGCTTTTGTTTGAATTATATTTGTCCGTTTCCGATTGGCTAAAGCAAGTAACATGGTCAAATCCTGATTTAAGGAGTGTAGAAATAGACCACATCTCTTAATGGGAGGAGCAGCAAAGTCATGTGTCAAAATGTCACACATACAGGGATAAGAGGAATTTATGGCCTTTTTTTAACCTACAACACTCAGCAGATGAATAACACCTGAGACATCTTTGATTTGCTTATAAAACTTTGGTGGCATTTTAGTGTTAATTTTTTATCTCTGTGTTTTGTATGACAAAGCTTAGTAAAGAATATTCCTTCAGTCGTTCTTATTGGGAATAAACCCTCCAGTACAGGTATGAATGCAAATCTTTGTTATAATTTCTTTAATAATGCCCAATGTCCTTTTAGTATGGTGGCCAAGAACACCTGGATGCTCCTCCAGCTGAACTGCTTTTAGCTCAGACTGAAGACTATGTGGAGTACTCAAGACATGGAACAGTCATCAAAGGACAGGAGCGGGCTGTCGCCTGCTCCAAGTATGAGGAGGATGTGAAGATCAACAATCACACGGTATGTGTTCAACCAGAACCTTCTTGTGCCTTTGGTAGCATTTTGCTCTGGGTTGCATCTTCTTTTATAACTCATTAACTATTAGTTGTTATGCCCTTTTTTTTTTTTTTAAGAATTTTAAGTTTGTATTAGGAAATTTTTCCAAAAGTAGGAAAAATGCGTAGAAGTACTACAATGTTCACCTATAGATCCACCACCTAGATTCAGAGTTTTTTAAAGACATTTTGGTATATATGCTTTGTGTGTGTGCACACATGCTGAGAAAACTGAGGGCACGCATGCACACACACATTTCTTTTTATTTTTTTAATTTTGCTTTAGGTGAAAGTTTACGGTTCAAGTTAGTTTCTTGTGCAAAAATATATACACACATTGTTTTGTGACCCTAGTTGCTCTCCTTATAATGTCACAGCACACTCCTCCTTTCTACCCCAGATTTCCCGTGTCCCTTCGACCAGTTTCTATCCCTTTCTGCCTTCTCATCTCACCTCCGGACAGGATTTACCCATTTAGCCTCGTGTCCACCAAACCCATTGCCTTCAAGTCGATTCAGAGTGTATCTACTTGAAATAAGAAGCACATTCTTCATGGGCATCATTTTGTGTCTTATAGTCCACTCTATTCTTTGTCTGAAGAGTTGGTTTTGGGAATGGTTTTAGTTCTGGGTTAACAGAGAGTCCAGGGGCCCTGTCTTCTGGGGTCCCTCCAGTCTCAGTCAGATCCTCGAGTCTGGTCTTTTTACTAGAGTTTCAGTTCAGCACCCTACTTTTCTCCTGCTCCATCAGGGGCTCTCTGTTGTGTTCCCCGTCAGGGTGGTCATTGGTGGTAGCTGGGCACCATCCAGTTCTTATGGTGTGAGACTGATGGAATCTCTGGTTTATGTGGCCCTTTTGTCTCTTGGGCTACTATTTTCCTTGTGTCTTTGGTGTTTGTCATTTTCCCTTGCTCCAGGTGGATCGGGACCAATTGATGCATCTTAGAAGGCTGTTTGCTAGCTTTTAAGACCCCAGATGCCACTTACCAAAGTGGGATGCAGAATATTTTCTTAATAAACTTTGTTATGCCAGTTGACCTAGATATCCCCAGAAACCATGGTCCCCAGACTCCCACCCCTACCACACTGTTCTTTGAAGTGTTTGGCTGTGTTCAGGAAACTTCTTAGCTTTTGGTTTAGTCCAGTGGCATCGACACATTTCTTATATATATTTTTTTATATTTATAAAAATTTTTTGCTGAAAATTTTGGAAATTAGATATATTTTATCCATAAACACTATATTATATATCCTTAAAGAAAATTTTTCTCCTATATAAGCACAGTAACATTATCACACTTTAGAAAGTTAACATTAATCCTGTAATATCATGCAATATCTGGCCCCTAATCAATTTTTCCAAAATAGACCCCGAAATATCCTCTTATTAATAGCTGTTTTTTCAAGTCAGGTTCCAATCCAAATTGTTATTTGGATATTATGTCTCTCTAGTCTCTTTTTTCTAAAATGTTTCTCCCTTTTTCTTGGCATTGACTACAGGAGAGATCTAAGCCAGTTACCTTGAAGACTGTCTCATGTTCCGTATTTGACTATTTCCTTATAGTATCATATAACTTATTCCCGTATTTTTATAAATGAGAATGTAGGTCTGAGGGCTTAATTAGATATAAGTTAAATATTTTTGATAAGAATACTTCATAGGTGTCACAGGATGCTTCATATTGCATCACATCAGAAAGCATAGAGTGTCACTTGCTATACTCTTGAAGTACCCAAACTGTAATTTTCCTTGTAAATCAGATATCAAAAATTCAGCTGCCTGTAGGAGCCAGCCCACTAACGTATATGAGTAAAGTGGACCAGGCAAATTGTACAAACTGGAGAACACAGATTCTGTGTAATAGGGGCAACCACTATTCAGCAGCAGCCGGTTATTGCCATGTGGGAATGTAGGCTTCCCAACCCTTCTAAGTTTTTCAGAAGTCAATTATTACATGTATGTGTGAGGGTATGTACATGTGTGTATTTATAAGTTTTGGGGAATAGAATGTAAGACCATTGTAACCATAATGCTTGCTTCTCACAGTTGAGCCCCAGACACCTTCTCCCTGTTAGTCAGCCCTGTTATCTCCATCATTTTCCTCTCAAGTTACTTTTTGAAGGGGCTTTATTATTTCATATTCCTACCCACAGTATATAAGAGTGCCCACTTTTAGTTTCCTTTTAAAGTAATATCTCTCTATTTGCAGCACATCTGGGGATCTTATTGGAAAGAAGGCCGATGGGGATACAAATGCTGTCACTCTTTTGTCAAGTATTCTTACTGTACTGGAGAAGCTGGGAAGGAGATTGCTGTAAGTACTTGTCATCTGCTTCTTATATGTGTAAAACAGCCTAAAACTCTTAAGTCAAACTCTGTGTGAAACATCTTATGTTTCAAGTTTTAACTTTTCCTTCAATGATTGGTAACTATGATACTCAAGTCAAATTAAATGTATTTTCTCATAAACCATTACACAGAACGCGGAGGAATGTGTTCCAAGTGATGTAGCTGGAGAAGAGTTGGTGAAGAAACCTCAAACCCTCATGGAGGTAAGTATGTAATCAGTTGTCCTGAATTTTTAAGTCCTGGAGGGAGTACTTTAAAACTTGCACTAGAGGTTTGTTTTCACATTAATAACACCGTACGTCAATCCTCCCTCTCAGATGCATCAGGAAAAACTAAAAGAGGAGAAAAAGAAAAAAAAGAAGAAGAAACATCGAAAGAGCAGTTCAGATAGTGATGGCGAAGAAAAACGTGAAAAACTGAAAAAGGTACTTTGTGAAGTCTAAACAGTAAAACTGACAAATAACAGTCTTCTGCATTTGGAAGAGACCATAGGAAACAGTCTAGTCTTATCTCCTTCATTGTAAAAATGAGGAAACCAGCCCAGAGTCTGGGTGATTTGCCTGGATTATGTATCAGGTTATATCAGGTCTAGAATTAGAATAAGGAGCCCTAGTGGCACAATGGTTGAACGCTTGGCTGCTAACTGAAAGGTTGGAGGTTCAAACCCACCAGCCTCTCCAGGGGAAAAAAGATCTGGTGATCTGCTCCTGTAAAGATATCTGCCTAGGAAACCCTATGGGGCACTTATTCTACTCTGTCCTGTAGTTGGAATCGATTTGATGGCAAAGAGTAACAATAGAATAGAATGGATACTTTTGTGGGTCTAAGAATTGAGTTCTTGGATTATTTGATAAATATCACTAATGCAGAGAAGAAATGTGCTTTATAAGTTGTTATTTTAGCGTTATTGACATATTGCCCAGAAAGAATTACCTTCTAGCTCCATAATTTTTAAATTTCAGTAAGTTTTTGGGAAACATAAAATTACAGTCTCCACCAGAATCATCAGCTGTGGGCTTGATCTATAAGATGAACTTCTTTCAATATTTCTTATAAAATATAGTTGCTTTAACATTGACTAAAAATGGCAGAGAATGTTTTGTGATCTACGAAAATATTGTACCAGCCAAACAGCCAGTAGCTGTAGCTCGACAATAGAAGGACTGACTCCCAAGTTCTTTCAAGCAGTCCAGGTTTTTGATGTAGCAGTTCATATTCAGGGTGTCTTTTTGGTACTCTGCCACTTTCGAACAAAAGAGATGTACTATAGAGCCATGGTGCTCATTTTGTCCCCTTACTACAGGCACTGAATGCAGAAGAGGCCCGCCTTCTTCACGTCAGGGAGATCATGCAAATTGATGAGCGGAAGCGGCCTTATAATAGCATTTATGAAAACCGGGAACCAACGGAAGAGGAAATGGAGGCCTATAGAATGAAACGTCAGAGGCCCGATGACCCCATGGCCTCTTTCCTTGGCCGGTAGTAACCAGTCATAGAGAGTCATCCAGAGTGGACACAGTGGATATATTCTTTTCAGCTTCTTGCTGGTAATTGTTAATGGAAAAATCCTTGTGTTCTCTTCTTACTGCCTGACTTTAATAAAGCTTCCAGAAGTCCCATAGTAAATTCAGTCCTTTCCACGCTAAAGAAACAAAACAAAGAGGAAGTACGTTAAATGGGAATTCAGATTATATTTTCAGTTTTATATAAGTGATGTGGAAAGAGTCCCCAAGTCACTACCTATCAAAATGTCCTTACCCAACAGTTCTTACATCTCAGACTTTATTTCCTCAAATTCCGTGGCCCTTTAATATTTGTACATGCACATTTTTAAATGTAGGTTAGTTACTTTTTCTCAAAAGCAGAGCTTCATTTTTTTAATTACGAAGTAACTCTGTAATTGCATTTATTTTATAAATATATGTCTTTGTCTTTTAAAGTTTTCCTGTAGGAACTGAAGCTAAAAAATTATTCTACCTTGGGCTTTGGATCTCTGAAAGGAAACCTGTATAACATGTGAATAATTTTCAATGTCAATCTGAATAGCAGTATTTTGTTTTTTACTTGATTATAAAAGTTTGATTTTCAGTGCATTTCCTTCCGCATTACTACTAGAAATAAATGTTAGCCTTGACATTTAAAATATGTCAACGGAAAAATAATTATTTCCTCATCCTTGAATCAGTGTTGACCAATCAGCACTAAGTCTTTTACCATTCTGGACGTGAGCCTTTAGACAAAATAATCTTTATCATACAGGATATGGGTTTGTGATTCTGTTTGTTATTTTGTGATTGCATTTATGTAACAATCATGAATATTAAATTAGATCGACTATAGAAAATCCAGTGCACTTAACCATTATACCCAGCAGATGTCGCTTTCTGTATAAAATTTGCAAAAGGCAAAACCTGAAGTTGAAGTTTTTCTTCAGTGAACTGTAAGGACAGATTGTAGGGATGTTAGCAACTGAGATTGCCATGATCCTCAAACCTCTGCTAAGAGTATTGTGTGAAGGTAATACTGGCAGAATGGAATCAGTGAAAACAGCCTGTTAAAAACATCTGATATGAGCACGGTGATATTTAACACCTCACTGGCTTCTCTAAGCTACCAGAAACCATTTGTCAGGGAGCCCTGGTGGCTCAGTGGTTAAGAGCTCGTCTGCTAACCAAAAGGTTAGCAGTTCAAATCTGAATCCACCAGCAGCACCTTGGAAACTCTATGGGGCCGTTCGGCTCTGTCCTATAGGGTCGCTATGAGTTGGAATTGACTCGACAGCAAAGGGCTTGGTTTTGGCTGATTTTTGCATTAAGTCAGCATTTCAGAAATAATGCTGGTAAGAGAATAACTGAATCGCTATCTCAAATACTATTGATATACATGTCCTTGGGCGGTGCGATGGTAAACGTGTTCAGCTGTTAACCGAGAGGCTGGAGTTTTGAGTCCGCCCAGAGACACCTCGGAGGAAAGCCCTGGCAATCTACTTCTGAAAAATCAGCCATTGAAAATGCTACTCTGACACACGTGGGGTCTTCATGAGTCAGAGTCAACTTGATGGCAACAACAAAAACATTGGTAATACGTGGTATCTAGATTCAACTCAGACTAGTATGAAATTAAAACAATGGAGATAGATTTCATTCTTACTGGCTTTAATAAGGTCAAAATTTTATGTTTTCATATTCTTACCTTAATGTGGACAAGATCAACATAAAGCCTGACGTTGCTATTTTGTGTTTTATTTATCTTTTGTCAGTAAAGAGACATAAATATCTGAGAAAACTGAGTATTGTGTAGCCTTATTTCAAATATTTGGTAGAAGAGTGGGTTATAGGACTGGCAGGAAGCCTAGATAGCTTCTGTGAGTTCATATTAGAACAGTAACAACAAAAATATGTCCCCTAACCTTTCTGGGCCTCAGTTCCCTCCTCTATAAGGTCTAATTTACTCTTGATTTTAGGAAGAGTTCTGTTATATTCAAAATCATGTCTTATTTCTGTTTCATTTTGAAATAAAGGTAACATCTGGACTATTAACTCTGAGCTTTGGTTTTATTATCTCATTAAGAATAATGGCAGCCTTTTCAGTGCTAGAACAATGTGCTGTAATTTTCAAAAGTTACCTCACTCATCAAAAGAGCTTCATGGAGTGAGTAATAGGCAGTATCTGTATTTTACAATAAGTAAACAGGCTAAAGAAGCCCAAAAGTCTTAACAAAGTGCCAGGTCATACTGACAACACCTGCCCCTTTCTAGTATTTTTACATCCCTTGTTTCTGGACTGTGGAGACCTAGTGGTGCAATGATTGGTGGCTTGAACCCACCAGCCACTCTTCTGGAGAAAGATGTGGCAGTCTGCTTCAGTGAAGATAACAGTCTTGGAAACCCTATGGGGCAGTTCTACTGTGTTCTATAGGATCACCATGAGTCAGAATCAACTGGACAGCAACAGGTCAATGGTTTGGTTTCTGGACCAGGGCAGCTGATCTTTTACAATCTTTCACTGACAGAAACTTTAAGCAGGACTTCAATCTTTACAGTCGGCAGTTCGAATCTGCCAGGCGCTCCTTGGAAACTCTATTGGGCAGTTCTGCTCTGTTCTATAGGGTCGCTATGAGTCCAAATTGACTCGACGGCACTGGGTTTGGTTTTGGCTTTGGGTCAATCTTTACAAGTTTACATGTGAAAATGATGCATCTGTCCCAGATCCTTGTCTTCCAGCCCCTATAGTGGCAGTCTTGAGGGATGCAAGGTTTGACTATACAAAATGGATAAACTGCTATTCATTAAGTCTACAGGAATTCTGGAAGGAAATACCCCAGAAATAGAAATGAGGGGTGTTTGGGTTTGTTTCTTTCAAAAATCTTATTTTTTAGTTTGTACTCTGAGATTTTTCTTTAAAACCTATCTAATATGGGTTTATTTCTTTAAAGTAAAATTACTATTTTCCCCAAGATGGATGACAATTCTTAGGAAATTCATCTACAGGCTCTGATTTATGGGAAAGCGCAAGGGCACCTGGGTGGGCAGGGGAGCAACAAGCTCTGGAAGCCCGTCATCCATTGTGATTTCCAGTGCTCTGAATGTTAAAGAGTAAAACTATGTGGACTTCACAGTGCCTTCCATTTCTGAGATTTTATGATTCACTCTGCCTGGCAGACACAATCAACTGAAAAAAATCCTCAGGTCCATGTACTCAACCTAAAAAAATTGGAGAGGGTCAGTACGCATGCTCCATACTCAAGCCAACTGGTCCCTAAACCCTTTGCTAATACGCCTGCGCGCGGGGAGAGGCCTCGCCTTGTCTGCGAGCGGGAAGCAACCGGGAAAACCCGGATGCAGGCCCCAGCGGGCTGAGGCGGAGGCAGCTGCGAGTGTTTCTGTGTGTGGCCGCGCTCCTCACAGATTCCTACTTGGGGGTCGGACCTGAGAACCGCGACCTTCCCTGGTTCTAATGAGCTAGGGGCTGGGCCCCAGGCCGAGCGGAGAGCGGAATTGGAGCCCGAAACTGGCCTCCCTGACTTGATTCCCGCGCCTCAGGCTCCGAGATGGGTGGGTCGGGTCGCGACTGAACGGAGCTCTTCTTTCCTGGCCGCAGGCGCTTGTAGCTAGTCCCGGCCTGCTCTAAATGTTCGGCGTCCTTAGTAATATTAACACCTACAGCTCCTACGAGTTAAAAGCTGCGTGTTCTTTAAATGCATTCTAATACTTTAGACCCCACAACAACCCTATAAGGTAGGTACTATTATCTGCATTTGAGGAATTGAGGTTTCTCAGCCCTTAAGTGACAAAGCCAAGATCCCAGCTGCTTCTGGAGCGCAAGTTCAGCTACATTCCTGTCCCATTTTTTCCTAGTTAACCGATTTTAATGTAAAACGTAATAACTTAATCCTCCACCGCGCCAAACACCCGCACATACCATGTACTTGAATAGGCAGGGACTAGCTATATGTCGAATTGTATTTGGTACGGAGTTTTAGGTTTACAGCTGCACTTTGGTGTTGTCACTGTTAAAATACATGTTTTAACATGCTCTAAATATTCCTGTTATGTGAATGTTCACTTTTAACTGACTGATTCTTCTCTTAATTGTGGTACTTTTTCATATCTACCCTTGCTTCATGAACCCGCAGTCATTTTACTTTGTTATATCAGATCTTTCATTTCAGCGACTTAACATCTCTCTCAAAAGATTGAAAAGAACCATTTGGAAACAGATTATTTCCAGCTTAATGAGATAATGCTTTTTATTTATTTTACTTTTTACTATGGAAGTTTTCCGACATACATAAAAATAGTGGAAATGGTGTAATGTATCGACGGCTTTTTATACCTATGATCCAGCTTCAACAGCAACAGTTAAGCAACTCAAGACTAATTGTATTTCATCTATCTCCACCCCACTTTGTGTGTGTGTGCTGAAGTGTGACATTTCAGAGGAAATTCTAGACATCTTATTTCACTTATAGTTAAGTCAGACTCTCTAACAGTTAAGGACCTTTTTTTTTCCAACACAACCACAGTGCCATCATCACACCTGTCTGTATTAACAGTTCCTTAACATGTTGATGCTTTTTTTAATGTTTACATTTTTTAGGATATTGTGATTGCTAAATACCACAGAGGAACATGTGAAAGTTATGAGGTTCTAAAGCACAAGAAAGCCTACTGTGCGGTAAGTTCATCTTTGAGGATCTAGAAAGTTTTTGCTACCTATCCTCTTTTTGAGAGAGATATATAACAAAATACAGAAAGAAAAGCATTTTTATGCTCAGCTGATAATTGTCATCAATTAGAAGTAGTTCTGGACACAATTGACTACATTATCTCATTACTTGACAAAAGAATGCATAAGATCAAGTCTTTAAATTTAAGATCCTCTTTATTGATTGACAGACATCCCCCGGTATTTAACTGGCTCATATAACAGGTCAACTTATCAGTTACATAGAAGTACATTTTGCAACTAGTTTATCTTGCAGATCCGTTAGAAAGCTAGTGCTTAACGTAAATATTTTGGCTTATTTTATTGTGACTTTTTTATGGTCAGAGTGGGCATTTGGATTTAAATGTGTCCCTATTAAATTATTTGAGCCACATTCTGTGGGATAGAACTTCGTAAACTTTGGAGATCACTTGTTTATCTTGGAGATAGAATGTTTTCTAAGGTATATTTAAGCCTACCTGTGCTCATTGCTAAAGAGTGAGAAAAAGAGAAAAGGTATGGTTTTCTTTTTAGATCCCTCATCTTTCATAGGAGGTTGTCATCAACTGACAACACTTAAATGTGTGGTACAGCATTTGGACTGTTCACTAGGCAACCTAGAGTATCTATGATCCTAGGGACTGACCTGAAGAATATGCTTTCATTCTTCTAAATCTGACTGTTCACTAAGATGTACATCAGAATCACCTGGACAACTTTATTTCAAATTCTTTTGCCCCACTAAGATGACTTACTAGTTTTGAGATAGTTCAAGGACATGTATACTTTCAAAAAGATTCTCAGTGATTGTGATGGGCACCTCTTGTTAAGGATCACTGTTCTAGTTATTATTCATAAGAATTACCTAAAATGCTTGTTTAAAATACAAATTCTGGGGTCCTACCCCAGAGTTAGAGAATCAGAATCTCTGGGATTGGGGCCTGGGTATCTGCATTTTAGAAAGGGACTGAGATGATTCCTCCTTTTACTAAAGTGGAGAACCCCTGCCTTCTATATCCTGCCCTTGGGTTAAGCCAAACCTTAGGAGGGTGCTTATTTCCATTCCATTGTTTAGGCTTATTTCTTGACTGCTTTTTCAGAGGGATAGTTATATGAAAAAGCATCATGAAATACTTTTCTATAGTTAAGGTAGTCCTCCTATAAAGAATTTTTCTGAAGCCTTGATAATAAGAGTAGTAGTTTTTCTCCAGAGCACCTTGTTTTGCTTTTATATATGGGTAGTGTGAATCATGGACTGATAGTGTGTTACACTTTACTGTACCAACAAGGAAGCTCTGAGCCAAATTTCTAGCCTACGTCTGTAACAACGATGGCTTAACTTAAAGACTGTTTGGAATTCTCTGCTTAAGTTGGAAGAAAAGCTGCTCAGGACAGACCTGTTTAATCCTTTACTACTAAAAACAACTAGTTACCATGCCATAGTCTGCCCTTTCTTAGAATATTTAGTAAATTACTCCTTCGTCTATTCAGTGGTTCCTAACTGAGGATGCATGTATCCTTGAGGAAAGTTGAAGGAGATCATGGTAGTGAGATGCCCTTTCTGGGGATAGAAAATGTGCCAGATTTGTTTGGAACATACATCATTGAAAACAAATTTAGGCATAACTACGTAACTTGCCTAAACTCAAATCTTCTATATATACTTTGGCTGGCAAGTCATTTGTTCTAGGGAATTAGCTATGAGTTGCTAGCTTTAAATTGGACTTTTCATGCTGTCATGGCTTACTTTGAGCTGACATGTTGTGGGGTATTTCTTGAGATGTGCACAGATGACAGGATGGCATGTGATGTGGCTTTGCTTTAATTTGATTAGCCACTAATTTTTAATGTGTGGGTTATATTTTACTCCCAAAGCAAAATTCTGCAGCATCTCTGGAGTTACACCTGAGAATTTTTGTATGCCATGTCGAAGAAACGCAAATGGGATGATGATTATGTTCGTTACTGGTTCACCTGTATGACAGAGGTTGATGGAACTCAACGCCCACAGTGTGTTTTGTGTAACTCAGTATTTTCAAATGCTGATCTCAGACCATCAAAACTGTCTGACCATTTTAATAGACAGCATGGTGGTATAGCAGGGCATGATCTCAATAGCCTGAAGCATATGCCAGCACCATCTGATCGGAGTGAAACCTTGAAAGCACTTGGAGTTGCATCTCAAGAGGATGCTTTATTACAAGCCTCATACCAGTTTGCATATTTATGTGCCAAGGAAAAGAATCCTCATACAATAGCTGAAAAATTAGTGAAACCTTGTGCATTGGAAATAGCACAAATAGTTCTGGGACCAGATGCACAAAAGAAGCTTCAGCAGGTTCCCTTATCAGATGATGTGATCCATTCTAGAATTGATGAGATGAGCCAGGATATCTTACAACAAGTTCTGGAAGATATCAAAGCCAGTCCTCTTAAAGTGGGTATTCAGCTTGCTGAGACAACTGACATGAATGACTGCAGTCAGCTAATGGCATTTGCGCGATATATAAAAGAAAAAGAGATCATAGAAGAATTCCTATTCTGTGAACCATTGCATTTAACCATGAAAGGAATAGATGTGTTCAATCTCTTCAAAGACTTCTTTTCGAAACATAAGATACCACTTGACGTATGTGGCTCCATTTGTACTGATGGTGCCTCTTCTATGCTAGGAGAAAATTCAGAATTTGTTGCCTGTGTGAAGAGAGATGTACCTCATATCGTGATCACACATTGTATGTTGAACCCTCATGCACTTGTCACAAAGACATTGCCATCAAAACTGAGGGATGCTCTGTTTACTGTGGTGAGGGTAATAAATTTCATCAAAGGACGAGCTCCAAATCATCGCCTCTTTCAGGCTTTTTTTGAAGAAATTGGTATAGAGTACGGTGTCCTCCTTTTCCATACTGAAATGAGGTGGCTTTCCCGAGGCCAGATACTTACTCATATTTTTGAAATGTATGAAGAAATAAATCAGTTTCTTCACCACCAAAGCAGTAATTTAGTTGATGGCTTTGAAAATAAAGAGTTTAAAATTCACCTAGCGTACCTTGCAGATTTATTCAAACACCTAAATGAACTTGGCGCATCTATGCAAAGGACTGGGATGAACACAGTATCAGCTAGAGAGAAGTTATCTGCTTTTGTTAGGAAGTTTCCATTTTGGCTAAAGCGAATTGAGAAGAGAAATTTTACCAACTTTCCTTTTCTTGAAGACGTAGTTGTTTCAGATAATGAAGGAACACACATTGCAACCGAAATAACACTGCATCTGCAACAGTTGAGCAGCTTCTTTCATGGATATTTTTCTGTTGGAGATCTTGATGAGGCAAGTAAATGGATACTAGATCCATTTCTTTTTAATTTGGATTTTGTCACCGATAGTTATTTAATGAAAAATGATCTTGCTGAATTACGAGCTAGTGGCCAAATCCTGATGGAATTTGAGACGATGAAGCTTGAGGATTTCTGGTGTGCTCAAATCGCAGTGTTTCCAAACCTGGCAAAGACGGCTCTAGAAATCCTTATGCCGTTTGCAACTACATACCTTTGTGAGTTGGGATTTTCATCACTTTTACATTTTAAAGCAAAATCTAGAAGCTGCTCTCATATGAGTGATGACATTCGTGTGGCTATTTCAAAAAAAGTTCCTCGTTTTCCAGATATCATTGAACGAAAGCTGCAGCTACAGCAGAAGTCACTGTAAGCTGATACACTTTTATGTATGATTTTTAGTGAATTCTTAATGTCATAAAATTAAGCTGTAATCATAGCTCTTATATTTATGATATATCAAATCCTAAATTTGAAAAATTAAGCAACTTCAACTTTTAATGAGGCATATAAAAATGTTTTGAGAGTACGAGGAACACAAGCAGCAGAAAAGATTAAATACCAAAAAAAATACATAGGATTTTTCTAATTCTGAGTATCTATCTAACCTATTGATGTGATACATAAAGAAGACGGCAAAGTACCAGAATATCCAGCTAAATAGTATAGTAGGCTAGGAATTGAGCCAAGAGAAAACCTCCCAGAATAAGCATCTTCAAGTTGAGCGTAAAAGTCAAAGGGCAAAATGACAGACAGTCCTCCCATTTATGTCAGGGTTGTTATAGGGAGGTTAATGAAATCAGAAGAGCATTGTGGAAATACAGTGGGAAAATGGATGATTCTAGCTTATGTAAGATTTATTATTTTAATGTGAAGTTTCCTGGGTGGAGCAAGCACTTTGCACTCGACTGCTAACCTAAAAATTGGTCGTTTGAACCCACCCAGCAGTACTGCGTAAGATAGGCCTGCAGATCTGCTCCTGTTAAGATTACAGCCAAGAAAACCCTGTGGAGCAGTCCAACTCTGTAACACCTGGGGTCACCATGAGACGGAACCGACTCAACAGCATCTGACAACAACATTTTTTAATGTACTCTTTGGAATTGGTCTCACAGTCTCCATTTCCCTAGCACCTATGGTCTAAATACCTTGACATTAATAAATATCCTAATATTCTATTAGTCACTTCTTCTTTAATTACTTCAGGACTTTTCTGGCATCAAGGCTGCTGAAAAAGAGATTCCAGAGCCTGTCCCTAGAGATTCTGATTTAGCAGGTCTGAGATAAGGTCAGGGGTCTTCATTCTTAACCAGTATCCCGAGTATTTCTAATGGATTCCTTGGTCATCTGCCTGATTTTATTTTTTCTGCACTAATTTGCCATTTACCTCAATTTCCTCACTTATTTCATATCTTACATGTGTTTTTCTAAGACACTTCAAAACTTTTGGAAGGACCATAGTAAAAATTAGGGGGGAAAAAATCATAAGTAAATTGACCTGAAATTACTGGAGTAATTCAAGGTCATCAAAAAAGCCCTCAAGAGACTCTAAATTAAAACTTTTTTTTCTGGATGATAATTTGATAAAATATATTTTAATTAAAATTTTCGTTTTTATTTCAAAAATTTAATATCTTATCAAAGTACTACATGCTCATGGCTAAAAAAAAATAGTATGAAGAGTCCTATAATGAAAAGCAACAGTCCCCTTTCTTCTCAATTACTCATTTCTATTTAAATTTCTTGTGATTTCCACCCATATATCTAAATATCTTCATACAAAGTACATATGCCAGTCTCGGTTTATCAGCTTTTCGTTGCACGCTTACTTCTCTTGGTAGTAGATAAGGATTTATCTATAACATCCATTTCCTTTCCTATTACTCCTTCTAATTCTTTATTATACTAGCACTCATTTTAGTTCCTCTATTGATTTTTCATAGTGCTTTGACTGAAGATTTCTCCCTGTAGAAATTTATCGCATGGAAAAAATCAGGGGTATTCACAGAGTTTTATTTGGAAGATGGGTAATTATAGCATTTTTATAATGGTGAAGGGGAATGAAGCCTGAATGCTAAGTTTAAATACCACTTGAGTACTGCAAATTGAAGTTTTATGTTTTCTACATAAAACTCAGCTTTGTCACTATTCCATTAAAATCCTTTTATTAGTGAATATAAATACATGCTTTTTCATTTTAAAAAGCAGTTACAGAATTTAAGTACTTATTTTTCCTATTATGATCTGACATCAAGAACGGTGGCGGAAATTCCCAAAACTGCTTTAAGAATAAATCTGGATATGTGTAAAGTTTAGTTTGTTTGCGGATATAAAGATAGAAAGGAAGTAGGGATAGGAACAAGGGCACAGATGGAGCTGGATACCTACTAATACAATAGCAGGGCTAGTATGTAATGCCAGAAGTAAATGACCTTTAAGAGCCAATCTCTCATTAAGTGTACCAGAGTTCTCTCTTAGACTAAATTGATTTATTTCTGCTCTGAAACAAAACCTCAAAAGACATTTTTAAAGGAAATGGCTAACTAGAGTTTTTTAATTCATTCCTAAACTCTACAACAGCCTGTCTCCTCTTCCCTCTCCTCCCCTTCCCTGGACAAATGAAAGAGGCTGCAGTGTTCGCTAAAATGAAGAAACTTAGATTCTATGTGTGTATGTGAGTTTAAAAAGCCTCCCACAATGGTCCATATATTGGCACATGTAAGTCATATGTGTTGGTTCCCCCTCCCCCAAGGAGGAGGTGGTGGTTTTATATTTTTGCTATATAATTTAAAAAAGAAAAAACTGTTGTCATGGAGTTGATTGTGACTCATTGTGACCCCACATGTTTTGTAGCAGAACTGTGCTCCGTAGGGTTTTCAACAGCTGTGATCTTTTTTGGAAGTAGATTACCAGGTCTTTCTTCTGAAGCACCTCTGAGTGGATTCAAGCCGCCAGCCTTTCATTTAGTAGCCAAGTGCTTAACCATTTGCACCACCCAGAGACCCCTGCTGTATCATTAAGGTCACTGATAATTGCAAAAAGGATTCAAGACGGGATAAAGACAATCTTTTTGACCAGCAGATGGTACTCTGTGCAGGACTGGCTGAAAGCAAACTTACATTACTGATTTTGCTGAATAATATCTCATGTTGAATATCTCTCGTAAAGGTATTGTAGCTGAAATTAAAAATGCCTCACCTGAGCCTCTTCTGACTTAAAATTAGCAGAGAGAACTCTGATGGAGCCAGTGGCTGCCAGATTTCAAGAAATCATCAGGGGAACAGGATGGGGAAGAGGATATAAACAGCTTTTTCTAAAAACTCACCTGAGCATGGGGATTTTTGATACCTTGTTTGCTTTTCTAAGTCACTAAAAGCAACTTGAAGTAGGTAAATAAGTCAGCATTTTCAGACAATTCAATGAGAAAACCAAGTAGATACTCTATAATTGGCTGGATTTTATGATATGGGAGTTACAGCTCAGTAAAAACAAATAGGCACATTCTGGATATTTATAGTAAAGAATTTTATCAGCACTAAATTATATCAAAATATTGTAATATCTACTTTTCCAAGCATTTGGAAAAGTCAAATTTGAAGTTTTCAAAGTCTACATTAATTTGAAGGACTGTCTAATGTTATTGTCTAATTCAGTGTATTTTGTACATTATATTCTGAGAATAAAGAGATACCTGAGATTATATTCCCTCTGTTGTACAGTTTTTCTCTAAATCTTACTTTAATACTAAAATGGATTCCAGCCCTGGCTCACTATTTACTAGCTGTGTGAAGTCCATAGACCTCGACTTATAGACATCAAGAGGTCTGGCAAATGAATCATCTCTCATTTTGCCTTGCTCATTCATCAGCAATGGGTGTGTAGGGAGGGAGGGATAGAACAGTATACCAGGTGCCAGGTAATGTATTGATTTATTTGCCGTAGTAAAAATATCACATCTGGAACAGTAGCTGTAATTGAAGTAATCTCCTGATTAAATTTACAGTAATCCACAGATCTTACCCAGATCCACTAACCTGCGTGGGACAACAGCTGAATTTATGTGAGGATTACCATTTTGTTCCTGCTGTCCATTATTTAAATTCACTCAGGAGGTGGTCCAAGATGATAGAGTAGTCAGATGCTTTATAACATCCCTCTTAAAGACCCAAGAAAACATGTTAATTGGATATAGATGACAACTTTGGAACCCTGAGCATCAAAGACAAGGCTGAAGCATCGGACTGAGCATCAAGTGGAAGAAGAGACAGTATACAAACAGAAAAGCACCAAAAAAACGCCACTGCTGTCGAGTCAATTAATTATAATTAATACAAACAGCAGACGTGGAAAATTACAGATCACTGGAACCCTGCTAGCTGAACCTGTGGAGTGTGGGTGTATGGAGACAAAGCAAGCAGTGCTCCCAGTCAAAACCCCCAACACCTAGTTTAGCCAAGCAGGAACGACTCACGTCCAAAGCCACACAGGAGTGCTTTTCACTCTGTGAAAGTTAACTACACACATCTCACCCACCACACCCATCCTAGCTCCCCTTTCTGGAGGCCGGCCCTGTGGGTCCCCCCACCCTCTTTGCCCATTCCCCCTCCCCTCATGCAATCAAAGTCCAGCAATACCCACCACCGCCACACCTCTTAAGCTGGGAGCCCATGAACTGGAGTCACCCACCCCTTAGCTCAACCACTCATGCTGGAGGCCCACAGATCTGCAGCATTCCTACTCTTTCCAGCCACCTGTACTGGGGACCTGAGGGCTGCCTCCCACTCCCTCTGGCCACTCGTGCTGAGGGCCTGAGGGTTGGCCATAGCTCCCACTCCACCCACCCCCCCTATATCGCAGACCTGAGGTGGGCGGTGCCTCCCACTCCCTCCAGCCATGTTTGCCAGAGACCCAAGGACCTGTGGTAGTTCCTATTCCCTATAGCTGCCTGCACTGGGGGCCCAAGTACAAGCTGCACAATCTCCCCTGCAACATGCCCTAGCGAACAGAAGCGTGTCCCCAACTGGGCACCCATGGACAGGCAACATCCCTCCTGCTTCACTCCCTATGCTCCCCCGCCCCTGCAACTGGAGGCTTGTGTCAGCTCTGAACGCCTGCACTTAGTTTTGCCCACCCAGGATCATTGGTGAGAGCTTCTGCACCACCCACCCAGTAACCGACAACCAAGCACCCTGCCCCAACCACTCAGCAGTTAACAGAGTGCACGCACAACACCCAACCCAGGGTGAATACCCCCTGTGCATGTGACCAGGTGACCAGCTGGACAGATAAATCACCTCACCAGAAATGCCAGCTACATCCTCAGCATCCTGAAAGACCAGCAAACAGAAACCCATGCTCATGCACCCAGTAGCTGCACCACCCACCAGGAGACAGGAGGTGAAAGCTTCAGTGTGGCCAGATTAGTGACCAGAGTAGTACACACACCTAGCCTACTCAAATATATCAAAATAAAACAAAAGCTCAGGACACAGAAAACAAGCATACAATAAATAAATAACAATAACTTCTTGATGCATTGGAGAAAACAGACGATATCAAATCGCATCAAGGAGCAGGACACGATGGCTCCAGCAAGTAACTAAAATAAAGAACCAGAAAACCTTCCGGGAGAAGAGATGACAATGGAACTCCCTGGTAAAGAATTCAAAAAACTAATATACAGGGTTCTCCCAGACATCAGGAAAGAGATCAAGGAAAACAGACATAACCAAGTAGAACATGGGCAAGATCAAGAAAAGCACAGACAAAGCAATAGAAGAATTCAGGAAAACAATAAAAGAACAAAATGACAAAGTAAACAGAGGATTAGAAACCATACAAAAACAGCAAATAGAAATCTAAAAGATTAAAAATAGACAATTTCAGAAATAGACAACTCAACAGAAGGATATAGGAACAGAATTGAAACAATGGAAGACAGAATCATCAGCTTTGAAAACAAATCCCTTGACACCAATTTGTTTGAGGATAAACCAGAAAAAAGAATGAAGAAAGCCTGAAAATTATGTGGGACATTATTGAAAATAATTTGTGTATGATTGAAGTTCCAGAACAGGGGAGGTAGTGGAAAGCACAGAGAGAATTGCTGAAGATGTGCTGGAAGAAAACTTACCTGATATCATGAAGGATGGGAAAATATGCATCCAAGAAGCTCAATGAGGTCCATAGAGGATAGACCCCAAAAGAAAGTCACCAAGACGTATCTTAGTCAAACTTGCCAAAACCAAAGACAAAGAATCCTGACAGTAGCTCAGGAAAAACGAAAAGGCACCCACAAAGCAAAAACAGACTAAGCTCTAATTACTCCACAGAAACCATGCAAGCAAGAAGGCAGTGGGATGTCGTCATTGTTGTTAGGCGCTGTTGAGTTGGTTCTGACTCACAGTAACCCTATGTATAACAGAATGAAACACTGCCAAGTCCTGTACCATCCTCTTGACTATTGTTAAGCTTAAGCCCATTGTTGCAGCCACTATGTCAGTCAGTCTTGTTGAGGGCCTTCTTTTTTGCTGACCCTCTACCAAGCATGATGTCCTACTCCAGGGACTGGTCCCTCCTGATGACATGTCCAAAGTATGTGAGACAAAGTTGCCATCCTCACTTGTAAGGAGCATTCTGACTGTACTTCTAAGACAGATTCGTTCATTCTTTTGGCAGTGGAAGAGTGGATTAAAAAACACAACCCATCAATATGCTGTTTAAAAGATACACACTTTAGACATAAATACATTAAAAATCAGAGGATGGAAAAAGGATATCAAGTAAACAGTAACCAAAAAAGAGCAGGAGTGGCAATACTAATCTCATAAAATGGGCCTTAAGGGAAAATGAACCATAAAAGACAACAAAGGACATTATATAATGATCAAATGGACAATCCCCCAAGAAGATATAACCTTAATAAATATCTACACACCCAACGACAGGGTTCCAGAGTACATAAAACAAACTCTATAACAGCATTGAAAAAGATAAATAGTTCCACAATAATAGTAGGAGACTTCAAAACACCATTTTCTATAAAGGACTGAAATCTAGAAAGAAACTCAACAAAGATACAGAAGATCAAAGGCCACAGTCAACCAACTTGGCTTCATAGACATATAGAACACCCAACAACAGCAAAATATACCTTTTTCAACTCACATAGGACATTCTCCAGGATAGACCACATTTTAGGCCACAAAGCAACTGTCAATAAAATACAAAACATCAAAATAATATAAAGCATTCTCTCTGATCACAACACCATAAAAAGTAGAAATCAACAGGAAGAGCAAGGAAAAAAAAAAAAATCAAATACATGGAAACTGAATACCACCTTATTTAAAAACAATTGGGTAACGGGAGAAATGAAAGAGGGAATTAAAAAAAAATTCCTAGAAGTAAGGTGTATATAAACTTATATGTGACAGTCTGACTTGATTTGTAAACGTTCACTTGAAGCTCAATAAAAGTTAATAAAAAAAAAAAAATTCTTAGAGTCAAATGAGAATGAAAACACATACCAAAACTTTTGATACACAGCAAAGACAATGCTCAGACATCAATTTATAGTGATAAATGCACTCATCAAAATAGAAGAATGGGCCAAAATCAAAATGCTAGCCTTACATCTTGAACAAATAGAGAACGGCAAAAGAAGCCCACAGACACCAGAAGAAAGGAAATGATAAAGATTAGAGCAGAAATAAATGAAATAGAGAACAGAAAAACAATAGAATCAACATGACCAAGAGTTGGTTATTTAAAAGAATCAACAAAATTGACAAACCATTGGCCAAATTGACAAGAGAAAAACAGGAGAGGAAGCAAATAACCCAAATAAGAAATGAGATAGGGGTATTACAACAGATCCAACTGAAACAGAAAGGATCATAACAGAGTACTATGAAAGATTATATTCCAACACATTTGAGAACCTAGAGGAAATGGGCAAATTTTTAGAAATGCACTACCTACTAACACAAACTGAGGTAGAAAGTCTGAACAGACCCATAATAAGAGATTAAAGAGGTAATAAAAAAAAACCTCCCAACAACAACAAAAAATCCTGGCCTATACTGTTCCACTGGAGAATTCTACCATACACTCGGAGAAGAGCTCACACCACTGCTACTCAAACTATTTAAGAGCATGGAAAAGGAAGGAATATTCCCAAATTAATTCTATGAAGCCAGCATAACCCTGACACCAAAGCCAGGGAAAAACACCACAAAAATAGAAAATTACAGACCAGTATCTCTCGTGAATATAGATGCAAAAATTCTCAACAAAATTCTAGCCAATACAATTCAGCACCATATCCAGAAAATAATACATCATGACCAAGTTGGATTCATACCAGGTATGCAAGGATGGTTCAACACTAGAAAATCAAACAATGTAAATCCACCGCATAAATAGAACTAAAGAAATGAATCACGTGATCGTCTCGATCAATCCAGAAAAGGCATTTGATAAAGTCCAACACCCATTCCTGATAAAAACTCGCAATAAAATAGAAGGGAAATTTCTCAGCATAATAAAGTACATCTATACAAAACCAAGGAAACCCTGGTGGCATAGTGGTTAAGTGCTACGGCTGTTAACCAAAGGGTAGGCAGTTCAAATCCACCAGTCGCTCCTCGGAAACTCTATGGGGCAGTTCTACTCTGTCCTATTGGGTCACTATGAGTCGCAATCAACTCGACAGCACTGGGTTTTTTTTTTTTTTTATACGAAACCAACAGCACTATTATCCTCAATGGAGAGAATCCGAAAGCATTCCCCCAGAGAAAGGAAACAAGACAAGGGTGCACTTTATCACCAGTCCTATCTAGCATTGTGCAGGAAGTCCTAGCTAGAGCGGTAGGGCAAGAAAAAGGCAGAGCATTCTAATTGGAATGGAAGAAGTAAAACTATCCCTATTTGCAGAAGGTGTGGTCCTATACACAGAGAACCCCAAAGATTCCACAAGAAAACTACTGGAACTAATAGATTCAGCAGAGTAGCAGGATACAAGATCAACATACAAAAATCAGTTGGATTCCTATACACCAACAAAGACAACTTCAAAAAGGAAATCAGGAAAACAATACTATTTATCATAGCCCCTAAAAAGATAAAATACATAGGAATGAATCTAACTAGGGATGTAAAAGACCTATACAAAGAAAACTACAAAACACTATTGTAAGAAACCTACATAAATGGAAAAACATACCATGTTCATGGATAGGAAAACTCAACGTTGTGAAAATGTCAATTCTATCCAAAGCAATCTACAGATACAATGCAATCCTGATCCACATACCAACAGCATTCTTTAACAAGATGGAGAAACTAATCATGAACTTTATATGGAAATGAAAGAGGTCCTGAATAAGCAAAGCATCACTGAAGAAAAAGAACGAAGTAGGAGGCCTCACACTACCTGACCTCAGAACCTACTATACAGCCAAGGTAGTCAGAACATCCTGGTACTGGTACAAAGACATACACATAGACCAATGGAACAGAATCAAGAGCCCAGACATAAATCCATTGACCTCTGGCCAGCTGATCTTTGACAAAGGACCAAAGTCCATTAAATGGGGAAAAGACAGCCTTTTTAACAAATGCTGTTGGCCAAACTGGATGTGCATGTGTAAAAAAATGAAACAGGACCCATACCTCACGCCATAAACAAAAACTAACTAAAGTGGATCCAAGACCTAAATACAAAACCTAAAATTATAAAGATAATGGTGGAAAAAAAATAGGGACAATGGTAGGGACCCTAATACATGACATACATAGAAATATAAACTATAACTAAAAATGAGGAAACACCAGAAGGTAAACTAGATAACTGGGAGCTTCTAAAAATTAAACAGTTGTGCTCATCAAAAAAACTTCACCAAAAGAGTAAAAAGAGAACTTACAGACTAGGAAAAATATTTTTTTTGCCTACAACATATCCGACAATGGTCTAATCTTTATAGAATACTTCAACACCTCTACAACAAAAAGACAATGCTCTTGGTCATTAGCCATTAGAGAAATGCAAATCAAAACTACAATAAGATACCATCTCACTCTGACGTTACTGGCACTAAAAAAAAAAAAGTTGGAGAGGTTGCAAGGAGATTAGAACTCTTATGCACTGCTGTTCGGAATGTAAAATGGTACAACCACTATGGAAAATAATATGGCTCCTCCTTAAAAGGCTAGAAATAGAAATACCATATGATCCAGCAATCCCACGCCTAGGAATATAAAAAAAAAGAGAAATAAGAGCCATCGCGTGAATAGACATATACACACCCATGTTCATTGCAGCATTATTCATAATAGCAAATAGATGGAAACAATCTAAGTGCCCATCAGCAGACGAATGGATAAACAAGTTATGCTATATATACACACAATGGAATACTATGCAAAGATAAAGGACAATGCTGAATCCACTGAACATCTCACAACATGGATGAATCCAGAGGGTACTGTGCTGAGTGAAATAAGTCAATCACAAAAGGACAAATATTTTATAAGACCACTTATTAAAACCCAAGAAAAGGTTTACACAATTAAAAAAAAAATTATTGGATGGTTAAGAGGGAGGGGAATTGTGGGGAGGGAAATCGCTAACTAGATAGTAGACATGTTAACTTTGGTGAAGGCAAAGACAACACACAATATAAGGGAAGTCAGGACAACTTGACCAAAGCAGTCGTAGAAGCTTCCTAGACACATCCAAACACCTTGCGGGGACTGAGTTACTGGGGCTGAGGGCTGGGGACCATGATCTCCGAGGATATTTAGGTTAATTGGCACATAACATAGTTCATAAAGAAAATGTTCTAAATCTTACTTTGGTGGGTAGCATCTGGGGTCTTAAAGGCTTGTGAGCAGTCATCTAAGATATATCTGTGGGTCCCATCCCATCCGGAGCAAAGGAGAATGAAGAAAACCAAAGACACAAGGAAAATATTAGTCCCAAGGACTAATGGGGAAACACTGGTGGTGTAGTGGTTAAGAGCCATGGCTGCTAACCTAAAGGTCAGGAACTCGAATCCACTAGGTGCTCCTTGGAAACCCTATGGGGCAGTCCTACTCTGTCACATAGGGTTGCTTTGAGTCGGAATCGACTCAACAGCAACAGGTTTGGTGTTTTTTTGGTAAGGACTAATGGACCACATGGCCACAGCCTCCAGCAATATGAGCAAGCCCAGAAGAACCAGATGATGCCTGGCGACCACCGCTGACTGCTCTGACAGGGATCACGATAGAAGGTCCTGGGTAAAGCGAGAAAAAAATGTAGAACAAAATTTAAATTCACAAAAAAAGACTAGACTTTCTAGTCTGACAGAGACTAGAGGAACGCCTGAGACTGTGGTCCCCAGACACACTGCTAACTCAGAACTGAAACCACTCCTGAAGTCCACATTTCAGCCAAAGATTAGACAGGCCTATAAAACAAACAAGGAGCCCTGGTTGCATAGTGGTTAAGGCCTTGGCTGCTAACTGAAAGGTCAGCGGCTTGAACCCATCTCCTTGGGAGAAAGATGTGGCGGTCTGCTTCTATAAACATTACAGCCTTGGAAACCCAATGGAGCAGTTCTGCTCCGTCCTACAGGGTCACTATAAGTCGATATCGAGTCAACTTGACGACAGTGGGTTTGAGTTTTTTTTTTTGTTTTATAAAATAATTTAAAAAAATGAGGAACATGCTTCTTTCAGTCAAGTATGTGAGACCAAATGGGCAACACCTGCCTAAAAGCAAAGAGGAGAGAACAGGAAAACTGGGCAAACATGGGAAACCTAGGGTGGAAAGGGAAAGGAGGAGAGTGCTGACATTGTGGGGATTGCAACCAATGTCACAAAACAATTTGTGTATAAATTTTTGAATGAGAGACTAATTGCACTGTAAACTTCTGTCTAATGCACAATAAAGATTTAAAAATATATATTTGGAAAAAATTTTATTCACCTTATCTCTAGTGTTTGAGCACTGCCACTTGGCGTCTGCTACTCTGGAATACCATAATCTCCACTGAAATTAGTGAACCCATCTCAGCATCTTCTACTGTTACAGTAGCTGAAAAGCCACCATGGAGAATTTCAAGGACACCAGTGCTCTCATCATTAATGAACTGCTCAATACCTTGGGGAAGGGAGTGTCCTCTGGGCCCTCTTGAAGGATCTAGTAGTAGGATCAAGGGAGAGATTTGGAGGTTACACATGATGTATTTACCCTAACATTTCTATCTCTAAATCTTTAGATTACTTTCTCTACATTATTCCAAGTAAGTTCTGTTTTGTTTTTTATTGTGCTTTAAGTAACGCTTTCAATTCAAGTCAGTTTCTCATACAGAAACTTATACACACGTTGTTATGTGACCCTAGTTGCTCTCCCTCCAATGTGGCAGCACACTCCTCCTCTCTGCCTTCTATTTCCCATCTCCATTCAACCAGCTTCTGTCCCCCTCTGCCTTCTCATCTTGCTTCTGGACAGGAGCTGCCCATATAGTCCCATGTGTCTACTTAAGCTAAGAAGCACACTCCTCACCAGTATCATTTTATGTCTTACAATCCAGTGTAATCTTTGTCTGAAGAGTTGGCTTCGGGAATGGTTTTAGTTCTGGGCTAACAGAGAGTCCAGGGACCATGTTGTCTGGGGTCCCTCCGGTTTCAGTCAGACCATCAAGTCTGGTCTTTTTACTAGAATTTGAGTTCTGCATCCCACATTTCTCCTGCTCCATCAGGGACTCTCTGTTGTGTTCCCTGTCGGGGCGGTCATTAGTCGTAGCCAGGCACCATCTAGTTTTTCCCGTGTCAGGCTGATGGGGTCTCTGGTTTATGTGGCCCTTTCTGTTTCTTAGGATTATATGTCCCTTTGGTCTTTGGTGTTCTTCATTCTCCTTTACTTCATGTGAGTTGGGACCAATTGATGCATCTTAGATGGCCACTTGCTAGCTTTCAAGATCCCAGACACCAATCAGCAAAGTGGAATGCAGAACATTTTCTTAATAAACTTGTTATGCCACTTGACGTAGATGTCCCCTGAAACCATTGTCCCCAGACCCCTGCCCCTGCTACTCTGTCCCACAAAGTGTTTGTTGTATTCAGAAAACTTCTTAGCTTTTGGTTTAGTCCAGTTGTGCTGATTTCCCCTGTATTGTGTGTTGTCCTTTCCTTCACCTAAAATAGTTCTTGACTACTATCTAGTTAGTGAATACCCCCTCCCTCCCTCCCCACCCTAGTAACCATCAAAGAATGTTTTCTTCTATGTTTAAACCTTTCTTGAGTTCTTATAATACTGGTCTCATACAATATTTGTCCTTTCGTGACTGACTAATTTCACTCAGCATAATGGGGTCCAGATTCATCCACGTTATGTTTCACAGATTCATCATTGTTCTTTATCATTGCTTAATATTCCATTGTGTGACTATACCATAATTTGTTTATCCGTTCATCCATTGATGGGCATCTAGGTTGTTTCCATGTTTTTGCTGTTGTGAACAGTGCTGTGATGAACATGGGTGTGCATATTCGTGTGAGGGCTATTATTTCTCCAGGATATATTCCAAGCAGTGGGATTGCTGGATTGTGTGGTAGTTCTACTTCCAGCTTATTAAGGAAGAACCAAATTGATTTCCAAAGTTGTTGTACCATTTTACATTCCCACCAACAGTGTATAAGTGTTCCAGTCTCTCCACAACCTCCCCAACATTTATTATTTTGTGTTTTTTTGGATTAATGCTAGCCTCGTTGGGGTAAGGTGGTACTTCATTGTAGTTTTGATTTGCATTCCGCTAATGGCTTATGATCGTGAGCATTTCCTCATATATCTGTTAGTCGCCTGAATGTCTTCTTTAGTGAACTGCCTGTTCATATCCTTTGCCCATTTTTTAATTGGGTTATTTGTCTTTTTATTGTTGAGATTTTGCAGTATCTTGTAGATTTTAGAGATTAGACCATGATTGGATTTGTCATAGCCAAAAAATATTTCCCAATCTCTAGGTTGTCTTTTTACTCTTTTGGTGAAGTCTTTGCATGAGCATAAGTGTTTGATTTTTAGGATCTCTCACTTATCTAGTTTCTCTTCTGGTGTTTGTGTATTGTTAGTAATGTTTTGTATTCTGTTTATGCTATGTATTAGGGCTCCTAACATTGTCCCTACTTTTTCTTCCTTGATCTTTATCGTTTTAGATTTTGTATTTAGGTCTTTGATCCATTTTGAGTTAGTTT